>NC_092711.1:185984853-187436103 GCF_047496885.1 Scyliorhinus torazame | reverse complement strand
CTCATGGCACTGAGGTCCCAGGTTCGATCCCGGCTCTGGGTCACTGTCCGTGTGGAGTTTGCACATTCTCCCTGTGTTTGCGTGGGTTTCACCCCCACAACCCAAAGATGTGCAAGGCAAGGTGGGTTGGCCACACTAAATTGCCCCTTAATTGGAAAAAATTAATTGGGTACTCTAAATTTAAAAAAAAAGAACATATCCTGAACTGGGCGAGATACACATAATCTTGCAAGTGGGAAGGGCACATGATCCCCGTGCACAGGATATTGGAGACGACCTGGCCAATTGCTGGGCTGAATTTAGCACAGCCTAGACAGCCCTATACAAAAGTAAAGTACGGTTGGGACGCTGTACCCAAGCCAAGTTGTGGGTAACCATCTGGGGAAAGGAAAATTACTTTACTGCACCGGGTGAGGCGGATGGGTTCGTACATAAGAGCGGACTGGGGAAGCAACAGTGAGAACGGACTCAAATGGACAATTGTGCGAGATAAAGGTGCCTTGCTTTCAAATGAACGTTAAGTGCCTGGAAGGAGAGCAGGAAGGTGCAAAAGCGGGAGTGTGGGGAGAGGAACACAGTGTGCAGGGGAGGCAGAGATCGCTCCCGGTGGGGATGGGGGGTGGTGGAGATAGAAATACACTGGATAGTCACCTGAAACATTGGGGGACTCAATGGCCCATTGAAAAGATCCAGAGTCTCTGCCCATCTAAAAAGCCAGAGGGCCAATGTAATCTTCTTCCAAGAGGGGGAGAAGGACCGACTGTGAGTAAGAAAGAGCTAGATAGCACAGACGTACCAAGTGTGTTGCAGGATGAGGGATGGTGGGGTGGCCATACTAATCAATAAGAGGACAACATTGACGGCGACAAAAACGGTTACTGACCCAGGGCGACGGTATGTTATGGTTAGCGGTGTCATGTTTGTAAATTTGTACACCCCCAACTGGGACAATGCGGACATTGTCAAGAAAACCATGGCAGAAATTCCTGACATAGATTCCCACTGATTCATTAAGTGTGTGTGTGTGGGGGGGGGGGGGGGGGGGACACTTTAACTGCGCATAGGACCCACGGACAGACAGATCCAGCCCCAAAACAGGGTGACACAGCGAGGAAATCAATGATTTTATGGAGCAAATGGAGGCAGTGGACCCATGAAGGTTTGCACACCCAAGGGAGGAGTTCTCCTTCT
Source organism: Scyliorhinus torazame (assembly GCF_047496885.1). Classification (NCBI taxonomy): domain Eukaryota; kingdom Metazoa; phylum Chordata; class Chondrichthyes; order Carcharhiniformes; family Scyliorhinidae; genus Scyliorhinus; species Scyliorhinus torazame. The sequence continues at coordinate 187,434,912 of NC_092711.1, read as the reverse complement.
TCTCCCAGATCCACGGGGTCTACACCAGAATCGACTTCTTCGTTGTGGGAAAAATCGGAGCTTCCAGGGATAGGAGGAGCGGAGTACTCCGCAGTAGGAATCTCCAACCACGCTCCAGACTATGCGAATGTGAGGTAGGAGACATCCCCCCCCCCATGGAGGATGGACATGGTCCACCTCGCCAAGAACATTTTGCATGAGGCGGAGATCACAAGCCATCAACGGGTACATAACCTGCAACCAAAATCAAGAGGTCGCACCCTCCACATATTGGGAGGCACTGAAGGCGTTGTTATGGGGGGGGAGGGGCCTTATTGCGTACAGGGCGCTCAAAGATAGGAAGGAGAGGGCAACCAGGCAATAGTTAATCGACTCGATACAGGAGGTGATTCTGCAGTACTCACTGATTGTGGCACTACTGGCGGAGAGGAAACAGCGACAAATGGACTTTGATTTGTTGTCCACTAGGAAAGCAGTGCATCAGCTCCACCAGACACGGACGGCCTTTTATGAACATCGATACCAGACCAGTTGAAATAATCTTTATTATTGTCACAAGTAGGCTTACATTAACACTGCAATGAAGTTACTGTGAAAATCCCCAAGTCGTAACACAGAGAGAATTCAGAATGGCCAATCCAGCTAACCTGCATATCTTTGGACTGTGGGAGGAAACCGGAGCATCCGGAGGAAACCCACGCAGACACAGGGAGAACGTGCAGACTCCGCACAGACAGTGACTCAAGCGGGAATTGAACTGGGACCCTGGAGCTGTGAAGCAACAGTGCTAACCACTGTGATATCATGCAGCCCTGCTCGCTCACCAGCTGAGAATGCAGGCAGCCATGAGGAAAATAGCTCGGGGGAAGTATAGGAATGGCTAGTTACAGCTCCAGATGAGATTAACGAGGCCTTTGCGACCTTCTGCCGAGAGCCGTACACTTCTGAGCCCCCGGAGGGGGACACAAAGATGAAGCAGTTCCTCGATGGAATGGTTCTGCCGGTCGTGCGGGAGGACAGGAGATGGGGCCTGGAAGCACCATTAAAACTGAAGGATGTCATGGAGATCATTAACACCATGCAACTGGGGAAGGCGCCGTGGCCGGACTACTTCACGGCAGACTTCTACAAACAATTCGCACCAACACTGGCCCCGCACCTGCGGGAGATGTTCGCCAACTCACTAACAAGCGGAACCCTGCCGCCAATGATGGCATAAGCCTCGATTTAATTGATCCTTAAAAAGGACAAAGACCCGACGGAGTGCGGGTCATGCAGACACATTTCATTCCTTAATACTGATGCCAAGATCCTGGCGAAGGCCCTGGCGAGGCGACTGGAGAGTTGCTTGCCACAGGTCATCATGGAAGAATGGACAGGCTTTGTCAAAGGCAAACAATTAACAGCGAACATCAGGCGCCTGCTGAACATGATCATGACCCCATCCGGGGAGAGAACACCAGAGGTAAAAAGACCTTCGATAGGGTCAAATGGAGGTACTCTTAGAGGTACTTGAACGGTTTGGGTTTGACTCATAGAATTTACAGTGCAGGAGGCCATTCGGCCCATCGAGTCTGCACCGGTCCTTGGAAAGAGCACCCTACCTAAGCCCACACCTCCACCCAATCCCCGTAACCCAGTAACCCCACCCAACATTTTTGGATACTAAGGGCAATTTAGCATGGCCAATCCACCTAACCTGCACATCTTTGGACTGTGGGAGGAAACCGGAGCACCCGGAGGAAACCCACGGAGACACGGGGAGAACGTGCAGACTCCGCTCAGACAGTGACCGAGGCCGGGAATCGAACCATGGACACCGGAGCTGTGAAACAACTGTGCTAACCACTGTGCTACCGTGCTGGGGTTCACCTGCTGGGCAAAACCTTTGTACAACGCTCCCATGGTGAACGTACGGACAAACACCAACCGCTCTGGATACTTCTGGCTGCAGAGAGGCACGAGGCAGGGTGGCTTGCAGTCTCTGCTCCTGTTTGTCCTGGCGATTGAGCCACTGGCAATCGCCCTGAGTGGCAAAGGGGTGGAGCAGCACCAGAAGGGGAGTCAAAGAGCATGGAGTCTCACACTATGCAGGTAACTTGCTCCTCTACATCTCAAATCCCCTGTTCAGCATGCAAGGAATAATGAAACTCCTGAAGGAGTTCAGAGCCTTCTCAGGTTACAAACTTAACCTGAGGGGTCAGAATGGAGGAGGATTCCTGCAAGGGCACATCACTCCAGGCATTGGCCATGACAATATTCCCATCCCTTCCAGGCAGATACTCAAAATGCTCAGTGATAGTATCCATACTTCGAACATGGAACCAAATGCAACATCAATTTTGTCTGACCGAGATGTCCACCATGGCCCCCATCTGCAAAAACAAGTTCACCCCTGCGACAATGGACGTCTCCTTCAAAAGGTGGAGACAGGACAAAGGTACTTTGTAGGTTAGAGATATGTACATAGAAGACAGAGTAGCGACCCTAGGGGAGCTAATGGACAAGTTCCAGCTCCCGAAAGGGAATAAACTAAGATACAACCAAGTCAAAAACTTCCCCCGCAAGGAAACAACGCTATTCCCCCAGATACCAGGACTCGCACTTCTGGACAGCGGGTGAGTTAGAAGACGGAAACTGTGTGGACATGTAGGAAGATAGTTAAAGAAATATGCTCACCCCCGGACGAGACAGGAAGAAATGGGAGGAAGAGCTAGGCAGGGAGATTGAGGGAAAACTCTGGATCAAAGCACTGCACAGTGCAAATTCCACCTCCACATGCGCAGGGCTGAGCCGAACGCAACTAAAGGTGGTGCATAGAGTGCACCTAACCAGGGCGAGAATGAGCGGGTTCTTCCCAGAGGTGGAGGACAAATGTAAACGGTGCCGGGGGGGCCAGCCAACCGCGCCTACATGTGCTGGCCTTTCCCCAGACTCGTTGGTTACTGGACGTCCTTATTCGAGGCTATGTCCATGTGGGGGTGAGGGTAGAGCCTTACCTGCTGGTGGCGGCTTCGGGCATATCAGGACAGCCAGAGCTTTTAATGGGGAGAGGGGCTGACGCCCTGGCATTTTCCTCCCTGATCGCTCACCAAAACCTTCTGCTCGGCTGGTGATCAGCAGCACCCAAGGCTGCAGACTGGCTGTCCAATCTGGCAGAATTAGAGAAAATGAAATATGCCATCAGAGGATTGGAGGAAGGCTTCCACAAAACTTGGGAGGCTGTTCACCAACTTGTTCCAGGACCCATTTGTAACCAGTAGGGAGAAAGGGGGGGACCCAGGACAGGCAAAGAAGAGAAAGGGAAAGGGAGAGCAGAGAGGTGTGGGGAGGGCGGTGAATAAAATCACCAAAGGGAAACACGGCGCCGGTAGAAGGGGAGAGAGCTGCAAGGGGCACAGGGCAAGTGTGGGGGGGCTGCTTTCCATTCTTTTCTCTGGAGGGGAATTGGTGACTTGCAGGAACTGAAGGGAAAGGAATAGCCTACATGTAACATTTTTAGTCCAGTAATAAAGACATACATCTGTCAGGCAACCTGCAAGAAGATTTTCAGATCTCTGTCTCCAGGTCAGGAAGTAGTGAATATGGATCTGTCAATCAGCCTGAATCAGCACCAGATGAAATGTATCCCAGGCTGTTGAGTGAAGCAAGGGAGGGAATAACAGGAGTGCTGGCAATAATTTTCAATTCCTCTCTGACTACAGAAGTGCCGAAGGACTGGAGGGTAGTCAATGTCATACCATTATTCCAGAAGAGATAAACCAGGAAATTACAGGCCAGTCAGTCCAAGGTGTATTATTGGAAGCCATTCTGAAAGACAGAAATAATCTGCATTTGGAGAGGCAGTGATTAATCAGGAATAGTCAGTAAGGGGAGGTCATGTCGGACCAACTTGATTGAATTTTTCAAAGATGTGACCAGGTGTGCAGATGATGCAAATGCATTTGAAATAGTCTACTTGGACATCAGCAAGGCTTTTGATGAGGTCCCACATGGGAGACTGATAGCGAAGGAAAGTTCCCATGGAATCCAAGGAAATATGGCAAATTGGATCTAAAATTGGCTTGTGACAGGAAGCAGAGTGCGGTGGTCGAGGACTGTTTTTCTGACTGTGTCCAGTGGGATCCCACAGGGATCAGTTTTGGGGCCTTTGCTGTTTGTGGTCACATCAATGATTTAGACATGTGGAGCGACACGGTGGCGCAGTGAGAGCACTGCTGCCTCACTGTCCGTGTGGAGTTTGCACATTCTCCCCCTGACTGCAGGGGTCTCACCCCCAAAACCCAAAGATGTGCAGGGTAGGTAGGTAGGTAGATTGGCCACACTAAAGTGCCCCTTAATTGGAAAAAAAAGGAATTGGGTACTCTAAATTTATTTTTAAAAATATTTAGGCATGCATGTAGGAGGGTTGATCACTAAGTTCGTAAATGATATGAAAATTGGTGGGGTGGTAAACATTCAGGAAGATAGCCTTAGATTACAGGTGGATATTTACCAGGATGCTGCCTGGACTGGATGGCATGTCTTATGAAGAAAGGTTGGGAGAGCTAGGGCTTTTCTCACTGGAGCGAAGAACAAAGAGAGGTGATTTGATAGAGGTGTACAAGGTGATGAGAGGCAAGGATAGCCAGAGACTTTTCCCCAGGGCGGAAATGGCTGTCAGGAGGGGATATAATTTTAAGGTGATTGAAGGAAGGTATAGGAGAGCTGTCAGAGGTAGGTTCTTTACACAGAGTGGTGGGTGCGTGGAATGCACTACCAGCAGAGATGGTGGAGTCAGAGTCATTTAAGTGACACTTGGACATGCACATGGACAGCAGTAAATTGAAGGGGTGTAGGTTAGGTTGATCTTAGATTAGGATAAATGGTCGGCATAACATCGTGGGCCGAAGTGCCTGTACTGTTCTATGTTCTATGTAGACCTGGTCCAATAGGCTGATCAGCGGCAAATGAAATTCAGTCCGGATAAGTGTCAGGTGATGCACTTGTGCAGGACAAACAAGACAAGGGAATACAGAACCAGGTACAAAGATTCAAGATAAGTGATGTAGAGGGGACATCAAGAAAACGTTTTTACACAGAGGGTAGTGGGAGTCTGGAATTCGCTGCCCGAGTTGGTGATGGAGTCAGAGACCTTAAACTCTTTTAAAAAGTACCTCCAAACTTTAGGATCGGTGCGGGAAAGTAGGATTAGAAAGGGCACCTTGCAAAGGTCCCAGGTTCGATCCCGGCCCTGGGTCACTGTCCGTGTGGAGTTTGCACATTCTCCCCTTGTTTGCATGGGTTTCACCCCCACATACCAAAGATGTGCAGGAGAGGTGAATTGGCCACGCTAAATTGTCCCTTAATGGGAAAAAATTAGTTGTGTACTCTAAATTTCTAAAAAAAAAAGAAAAAAAAGAAAGGGCAACTTGGTGTCTTCGGGCTAGCATGGACAAGATGAGTCAAATGGCCTCCCTTTGTGCTGTAACTTTTCTATGATTCTATAATACATGATGAATGGCAGGATCCTAGGAAATAACAAGGATCAGAGGGACCTTGATGTGCATGTACAGCAGCCCCTTAAGATAGCAGTGCTTGTGGATCCAGTGGTGAAGAAGGCAGGTGGTATACTTGGCTTTATTAGCCGAGGCACAGAGTTTAAGAGCAGAGAGGTTATGCAGGAACGGTGTAAAATGTTGGTTATGTAGAGTATTGTGTGCAGTTCTGGAATCCACATTATAGGAGGGATGTGATAGCACTGGAAAAGGTGCAGAGAAGATTTACCAAAATCTTGTCTGGGCTGGAGAGTTTTAGTTGTGAAGAGAGATTGGAGAGACTTGGATTGTTTCCTTGGAGCAGAGGAGACTGAGGGGGGACATGATTGAGATGTATGAAATTATCGGGGCATAGAATAGACAGGAAGAAACATTTCCCCTTGGTGGAGGGATCAATAACTAGGGGGCGCAGAGTTAAGAGGCAGATTTCAAAACAATGTGAGGATAAACATTTTTACCCAGATGGTGATGCAAGTCTGGAACTTACTACGTGAAAGGGTGGTGAGCACAGAGACCCTCTGTGCTGCAGACCTATGACACTCCAAAGAATCCCTACAGTGCATAAGGAGGCCATTTGGCCCATCGAATTTGCACCGATCCTCCAAAAAAGGGCCTGACATTTACCTTGGGCCCCGCCATATCCCGTTAACCAGGTCTACGCTAAACATCTTTGGATTGTCAGAGGAAACCGAAGCATCCGGAGAAAACCCAAGCAGACACAGGAAGAACATGGGCAGCACGGTAGCATAGTGGTTAGCACGATTGCTTCACAGCTCCAGGGTCCCAGGTTCGATTCCCTGCTGGGTCACTGTCTGTGCGGAGTCTGCACGTTCTCCCAGTGTGTGCGTGGGACTCCTCCAGGTGCTCCGGTTTTCTCCCACAGTCCAAAGATGTGCAGGTTAGGCGGATTGGCCATGCAAAATTGCCCTTAGTTGGGTTACGGGAATTGGGTGGAGGTTTGGGCTTGGGTGGGGTGCTCTTTCCAAGAGCCTACTCCGAATGGCCTCCTTCTGCACTGGAAATTCTATGATCTGTGAACATGCAAGCTCCACAGTCACCCAAGGCCAGAATCAAACCGAGGTTCCTGGTGCTGTGAAGCAATAGTGCTACACTGATCAGACTCAATATCTAATTCCCTGTGCTATGCACTGAGTCCTATTCACTCACCCATCACCCTGTTCTCAATGACCCACATAGGCTCCCAGTTAAACTGGAACTCAATTTAAAATTCTCAAACTTGCTTGGATCTCGGTGTCCTGGGGCTGGCATAGACATGATGGCGAATGGCCTCCTTCTATGCTGTAACCTTTCTATGATTCTATTCTATGATATTACTCACCGCTATTTCCAGTCACACAGATGTTTGAATCTTTTTCCACAGGCACACTTACATTCAGATTCTGATGAATCAAGTGACTGTCAGGTTTTGATCTGATGTTTTCACCATCAAATTCTGAAATCTTCTAGTATCCTGTAAAGAATAGTCGTGGCATAGGTCCAGTTTGGAAAACAAGAGATCAACATTTCTGTTGGTTTGAGTTTTGTGTGTGTAAACCCTTGCAAGGAGATGGGGCCTGGAAGCACCATTAAAACTGAAGGATGTCATGGAGATCATTAACACCATGCAACTGGGGAAGGCGCCGTGGCCGGACTACTTCACGGCAGACTTCTACAAACAATTCGCACCAACACTGGCCCCGCACCTGCGGGAGATGTTCGCCAACTCACTAACAAGCGGAACCCTGCCGCCAATGATGGCATAAGCCTCGATTTAATTGATCCTTAAAAAGGACAAAGACCCGACGGAGTGCGGGTCATGCAGACACATTTCATTCCTTAATACTGATGCCAAGATCCTGGCGAAGGCCCTGGCGAGGCGACTGGAGAGTTGCTTGCCACAGGTCATCATGGAAGAATGGACAGGCTTTGTCAAAGGCAAACAATTAACAGCGAACATCAGGCGCCTGCTGAACATGATCATGACCCCATCCGGGGAGAGAACACCAGAGGTAAAAAGACCTTCGATAGGGTCAAATGGAGGTACTCTTAGAGGTACTTGAACGGTTTGGGTTTGACTCATAGAATTTACAGTGCAGGAGGCCATTCGGCCCATCGAGTCTGCACCGGTCCTTGGAAAGAGCACCCTACCTAAGCCCACACCTCCACCCAATCCCCGTAACCCAGTAACCCCACCCAACATTTTTGGATACTAAGGGCAATTTAGCATGGCCAATCCACCTAACCTGCACATCTTTGGACTGTGGGAGGAAACCGGAGCACCCGGAGGAAACCCACGGAGACACGGGGAGAACGTGCAGACTCCGCTCAGACAGTGACCGAGGCCGGGAATCGAACCATGGACACCGGAGCTGTGAAACAACTGTGCTAACCACTGTGCTACCGTGCTGGGGTTCACCTGCTGGGCAAAACCTTTGTACAACGCTCCCATGGTGAACGTACGGACAAACACCAACCGCTCTGGATACTTCTGGCTGCAGAGAGGCACGAGGCAGGGTGGCTTGCAGTCTCTGCTCCTGTTTGTCCTGGCGATTGAGCCACTGGCAATCGCCCTGAGTGGCAAAGGGGTGGAGCAGCACCAGAAGGGGAGTCAAAGAGCATGGAGTCTCACACTATGCAGGTAACTTGCTCCTCTACATCTCAAATCCCCTGTTCAGCATGCAAGGAATAATGAAACTCCTGAAGGAGTTCAGAGCCTTCTCAGGTTACAAACTTAACCTGAGGGGTCAGAATGGAGGAGGATTCCTGCAAGGGCACATCACTCCAGGCATTGGCCATGACAATATTCCCATCCCTTCCAGGCAGATACTCAAAATGCTCAGTGATAGTATCCATACTTCGAACATGGAACCAAATGCAACATCAATTTTGTCTGACCGAGATGTCCACCATGGCCCCCATCTGCAAAAACAAGTTCACCCCTGCGACAATGGACGTCTCCTTCAAAAGGTGGAGACAGGACAAAGGTACTTTGTAGGTTAGAGATATGTACATAGAAGACAGAGTAGCGACCCTAGGGGAGCTAATGGACAAGTTCCAGCTCCCGAAAGGGAATAAACTAAGATACAACCAAGTCAAAAACTTCCCCCGCAAGGAAACAACGCTATTCCCCCAGATACCAGGACTCGCACTTCTGGACAGCGGGTGAGTTAGAAGACGGAAACTGTGTGGACATGTAGGAAGATAGTTAAAGAAATATGCTCACCCCCGGACGAGACAGGAAGAAATGGGAGGAAGAGCTAGGCAGGGAGATTGAGGGAAAACTCTGGATCAAAGCACTGCACAGTGCAAATTCCACCTCCACATGCGCAGGGCTGAGCCGAACGCAACTAAAGGTGGTGCATAGAGTGCACCTAACCAGGGCGAGAATGAGCGGGTTCTTCCCAGAGGTGGAGGACAAATGTAAACGGTGCCGGGGGGGCCAGCCAACCGCGCCTACATGTGCTGGCCTTTCCCCAGACTCGTTGGTTACTGGACGTCCTTATTCGAGGCTATGTCCATGTGGGGGTGAGGGTAGAGCCTTACCTGCTGGTGGCGGCTTCGGGCATATCAGGACAGCCAGAGCTTTTAATGGGGAGAGGGGCTGACGCCCTGGCATTTTCCTCCCTGATCGCTCACCAAAACCTTCTGCTCGGCTGGTGATCAGCAGCACCCAAGGCTGCAGACTGGCTGTCCAATCTGGCAGAATTAGAGAAAATGAAATATGCCATCAGAGGATTGGAGGAAGGCTTCCACAAAACTTGGGAGGCTGTTCACCAACTTGTTCCAGGACCCATTTGTAACCAGTAGGGAGAAAGGGGGGGACCCAGGACAGGCAAAGAAGAGAAAGGGAAAGGGAGAGCAGAGAGGTGTGGGGAGGGCGGTGAATAAAATCACCAAAGGGAAACACGGCGCCGGTAGAAGGGGAGAGAGCTGCAAGGGGCACAGGGCAAGTGTGGGGGGGCTGCTTTCCATTCTTTTCTCTGGAGGGGAATTGGTGACTTGCAGGAACTGAAGGGAAAGGAATAGCCTACATGTAACATTTTTAGTCCAGTAATAAAGACATACATCTGTCAGGCAACCTGCAAGAAGATTTTCAGATCTCTGTCTCCAGGTCAGGAAGTAGTGAATATGGATCTGTCAATCAGCCTGAATCAGCACCAGATGAAATGTATCCCAGGCTGTTGAGTGAAGCAAGGGAGGGAATAACAGGAGTGCTGGCAATAATTTTCAATTCCTCTCTGACTACAGAAGTGCCGAAGGACTGGAGGGTAGTCAATGTCATACCATTATTCCAGAAGAGATAAACCAGGAAATTACAGGCCAGTCAGTCCAAGGTGTATTATTGGAAGCCATTCTGAAAGACAGAAATAATCTGCATTTGGAGAGGCAGTGATTAATCAGGAATAGTCAGTAAGGGGAGGTCATGTCGGACCAACTTGATTGAATTTTTCAAAGATGTGACCAGGTGTGCAGATGATGCAAATGCATTTGAAATAGTCTACTTGGACATCAGCAAGGCTTTTGATGAGGTCCCACATGGGAGACTGATAGCGAAGGAAAGTTCCCATGGAATCCAAGGAAATATGGCAAATTGGATCTAAAATTGGCTTGTGACAGTCGAGGACTGTTTTTCTGACTGTGTCCAGTGGGATCCCACAGGGATCAGTTTTGGGGCCTTTGCTGTTTGTGGTCACATCAATGATTTAGACATGTGGAGCGACACGGTGGCGCAGTGAGAGCACTGCTGCCTCACTGTCCGTGTGGAGTTTGCACATTCTCCCCCTGACTGCAGGGGTCTCACCCCCAAAACCCAAAGATGTGCAGGGTAGGTAGGTAGGTAGATTGGCCACACTAAAGTGCCCCTTAATTGGAAAAAAAAGGAATTGGGTACTCTAAATTTATTTTTAAAAATATTTAGGCATGCATGTAGGAGGGTTGATCACTAAGTTCGTAAATGATATGAAAATTGGTGGGGTGGTAAACATTCAGGAAGATAGCCTTAGATTACAGGTGGATATTTACCAGGATGCTGCCTGGACTGGATGGCATGTCTTATGAAGAAAGGTTGGGAGAGCTAGGGCTTTTCTCACTGGAGCGAAGAACAAAGAGAGGTGATTTGATAGAGGTGTACAAGGTGATGAGAGGCAAGGATAGCCAGAGACTTTTCCCCAGGGCGGAAATGGCTGTCAGGAGGGGATATAATTTTAAGGTGATTGAAGGAAGGTATAGGAGAGCTGTCAGAGGTAGGTTCTTTACACAGAGTGGTGGGTGCGTGGAATGCACTACCAGCAGAGATGGTGGAGTCAGAGTCATTTAAGTGACACTTGGACATGCACATGGACAGCAGTAAATTGAAGGGGTGTAGGTTAGGTTGATCTTAGATTAGGATAAATGGTCGGCATAACATCGTGGGCCGAAGTGCCTGTACTGTTCTATGTTCTATGTAGACCTGGTCCAATAGGCTGATCAGCGGCAAATGAAATTCAGTCCGGATAAGTGTCAGGTGATGCACTTGTGCAGGACAAACAAGACAAGGGAATACAGAACCAGGTACAAAGATTCAAGATAAGTGATGTAGAGGGGACATCAAGAAAACGTTTTTACACAGAGGGTAGTGGGAGTCTGGAATTCGCTGCCCGAGTTGGTGATGGAGTCAGAGACCTTAAACTCTTTTAAAAAGTACCTCCAAACTTTAGGATCGGTGCGGGAAAGTAGGATTAGAAAGGGCACCTTGCAAAGGTCCCAGGTTCGATCCCGGCCCTGGGTCACTGTCCGTGTGGAGTTTGCACATTCTCCCCTTGTTTGCATGGGTTTCACCCCCACATACCAAAGATGTGCAGGAGAGGTGAATTGGCCACGCTAAATTGTCCCTTAATGGGAAAAAATTAGTTGTGTACTCTAAATTTCTAAAAAAAAAAGAAAAAAAAGAAAGGGCAACTTGGTGTCTTCGGGCTAGCATGGACAAGATGAGTCAAATGGCCTCCCTTTGTGCTGTAACTTTTCTATGATTCTATAATACATGATGAATGGCAGGATCCTAGGAAATAACAAGGATCAGAGGGACCTTGATGTGCATGTACAGCAGCCCCTTAAGATAGCAGTGCTTGTGGATCCAGTGGTGAAGAAGGCAGGTGGTATACTTGGCTTTATTAGCCGAGGCACAGAGTTTAAGAGCAGAGAGGTTATGCAGGAACGGTGTAAAATGTTGGTTATGTAGAGTATTGTGTGCAGTTCTGGAATCCACATTATAGGAGGGATGTGATAGCACTGGAAAAGGTGCAGAGAAGATTTACCAAAATCTTGTCTGGGCTGGAGAGTTTTAGTTGTGAAGAGAGATTGGAGAGACTTGGATTGTTTCCTTGGAGCAGAGGAGACTGAGGGGGGACATGATTGAGATGTATGAAATTATCGGGGCATAGAATAGACAGGAAGAAACATTTCCCCTTGGTGGAGGGATCAATAACTAGGGGGCGCAGAGTTAAGAGGCAGATTTCAAAACAATGTGAGGATAAACATTTTTACCCAGATGGTGATGCAAGTCTGGAACTTACTACGTGAAAGGGTGGTGAGCACAGAGACCCTCTGTGCTGCAGACCTATGACACTCCAAAGAATCCCTACAGTGCATAAGGAGGCCATTTGGCCCATCGAATTTGCACCGATCCTCCAAAAAAGGGCCTGACATTTACCTTGGGCCCCGCCATATCCCGTTAACCAGGTCTACGCTAAACATCTTTGGATTGTCAGAGGAAACCGAAGCATCCGGAGAAAACCCAAGCAGACACAGGAAGAACATGGGCAGCACGGTAGCATAGTGGTTAGCACGATTGCTTCACAGCTCCAGGGTCCCAGGTTCGATTCCCTGCTGGGTCACTGTCTGTGCGGAGTCTGCACGTTCTCCCAGTGTGTGCGTGGGACTCCTCCAGGTGCTCCGGTTTTCTCCCACAGTCCAAAGATGTGCAGGTTAGGCGGATTGGCCATGCAAAATTGCCCTTAGTTGGGTTACGGGAATTGGGTGGAGGTTTGGGCTTGGGTGGGGTGCTCTTTCCAAGAGCCTACTCCGAATGGCCTCCTTCTGCACTGGAAATTCTATGATCTGTGAACATGCAAGCTCCACAGTCACCCAAGGCCAGAATCAAACCGAGGTTCCTGGTGCTGTGAAGCAATAGTGCTACACTGATCAGACTCAATATCTAATTCCCTGTGCTATGCACTGAGTCCTATTCACTCACCCATCACCCTGTTCTCAATGACCCACATAGGCTCCCAGTTAAACTGGAACTCAATTTAAAATTCTCAAACTTGCTTGGATCTCGGTGTCCTGGGGCTGGCATAGACATGATGGCGAATGGCCTCCTTCTATGCTGTAACCTTTCTATGATTCTATTCTATGATATTACTCACCGCTATTTCCAGTCACACAGATGTTTGAATCTTTTTCCACAGGCACACTTACATTCAGATTCTGATGAATCAAGTGACTGTCAGGTTTTGATCTGATGTTTTCACCATCAAATTCTGAAATCTTCTAGTATCCTGTAAAGAATAGTCGTGGCATAGGTCCAGTTTGGAAAACAAGAGATCAACATTTCTGTTGGTTTGAGTTTTGTGTGTGTAAACCCTTGTAAAAGGAGTTTTCGAAATCCATCACAGACCAGGATAGAAATTCACATTGTCTCCTGCTGTCCAGAGCAGGTTCATTGCGCATGCGTCCTTCTACATTAAAGATGGCGGTGGTGGACTGCGGCCTCCGCTCAGGCAGCTGATGCCACGGCCTCGTGTGGTTCGAACACGGCACCAAACTGTTCTTATTCTGGTTTAGCGGCATGCACTGGGTGTTTATGAAGCCTCCCCGCCGACTCTATTGCCTTCCTACAACCGGCTGTCCCTCTCCGCTTGATGCCTAAAATTCGGCTTCCTGCCTCTGCAGCACTGACACTGCATATGCGCATTTCTCGAACTATCCCACGCATGCTCAATTCACAACTCAGCCTCGCGCCTGCGCAACAGGCCCCCGTCGTGAGATGAGGGCACATTCTGAATGGCGATATATTAAATGTATTTAATAGATAATTATATTGTATATTCCGATTATCTGTCTTCACGGTAGAAGATAATGAAAAAATTCAAAAACTACAGTTAATTTAGAGGAATTTGGTGCAATGCAGAGGAACTTGGTGCAGTAACCATCACTGGGGAGGCGGTATTGAATAAACGAATGGATTTAAAGCAGCATGGTAGCACAGTGGCTAGCACTGTTGCTTCACAGTTCCAGGGTCCCAGATTCAATTCCTGGCTTGGGTCATGTCTGTGCGGAGACTGCACGTTCTCCCCGTGTCTGCGTGGGTTTTCTCTGGGTGCTCACAACCCACAAGCCTACTTGTGACAATAAAGATTTTTTAATAAACATACGTCTCTGGGATGGCCTGCACCTTACCATATTAAGGGATGTGGCAGGGGAGATAGTGGATGCATTGATTATGATATTTCAGAATTTCCTGGATTCTGGAAGGGTCCCGGTAGATTGGAAAAACGCTAATGTGACACCCCTATTCAAAAAAGGAGAGAGGCAAAAAGACCGGTTAGGTTGACCTCTGTGGTGGAAGTTGCTGGAATAAGTCATTAAGGTGGAGATGACTGAACATTTGGAAAGATAAAGCTCAATCTACCATTGTCAGCATGGTTGTATGAATGGTAAGTCATGCTTGACAAACTTGCTTGAATTCTTTGAGGACGTAACCAGAAAGGTGGATAATGGGGAACCTGTGGATGTGGTATATCTAGACTTCCAGAAGGTGTTTAATAAAGTGCCGCATAAAAGACAGATCCAGAAGGTAAGATCGCAGGGGATTGGGGGTAGAGTACTGGATTGGATTGAGAATTGCTGACTGACAGAAAGCAGAGAGTTGGGATAAATGGATCCTTTTCTAGCTGGCAAACTGTAACCAGCGGGGTGCCGCAGGAGTCAGCCTTCTGGCCTCAACTGTTCAAAATTTATAAAAATGATCTGCAAGCAGGAACAGATTGTAACATAGCAAAATTTGCAGATGATACTAAAATAGGTGGGGAAGCAGACTGAAGAGGAGATAAAGATTTTACAGACAGATTCTATAGGCTAGGAAATTGGGCTAAAATTTGGCAGATGGAGTTTAATGTAGATAATTGTGAGGTTATCCATTTTGGTCAAAAAAATAGAAAGGCAAATTATTATATAACAATCTTTATTGTCACAAGGATGCTTACATTAACACTACAATGAAGTTACTGTGAAAAGCCTCTAGTCGCCACACTCCGCAGCCTATTCGGGTGCACAGAGGGAGAATTCAGGATGTCCAATTCACCTAACAGCACGTCTTTCGGGACTTGTGGGAGGAAACCGGAGCACCCGGAGAAAACCCACGGAGACACAGGGAGAACGTGCAGACTCCGCATAGTGACCCAAGCCAAGAATCGAACCTGGGACCCTGGCACTGTGAAGCAACAGTGATAACCACTGTGCTACCGGGCTGCCCACGGAACAATGGAAAGCAGATTCAAGATGCGTCTGGGCAGAGGGATCTGGGTGGCATTGTTCACAGAAAGTCGGTAGGCAGGCGCAGCTTATAATTAAAAAGGCAAATGGAATGTTAGTGTTTATTGCAAAAAGATTGAAGTATAAAAATAGAGAAGCGTTGTTGTAATTGTATAGGGTGTTGGTGAGACCACATGTGGAGTATTGTGTCCCGTTTTGGTCTCCTTATTTGAGGAAGGATGTGGTGACATTGGAGGCAGTTCAGAGGAGGTCCATCAGATTGATTCCACGGATGAAAGAGTTGACGTATGAGGAGAGGTTTATACTCGCTGGAGTTTAGTAGGGTGAGAGGTGATCTATCAAAGTGTATAAAATACTAATAGTGATTGATTTTTTTAAAATTCAGAGTACCCAATCATTTTTTCCAATTAAGGGACAATTTAGCATGGCCAATCCGCCTACCCTACACATCTTTGGGTTGTGGGGGTGAAACCCACACAAACACAGGGGGACTGTGCAAATTCCACACGGACAGTGACCCAGAGCCAAGATCGAACCTGAGACATGAGACGGCTGTGCTAGCCATGCTGCCCTAAAGGGATTGCTAAAATAAACATAGATCAAATGTTCTCCCTTGTGGGGCATTCTAGAATGAGAGGGAGATAAATCACTTGGTTGCATGGTGTACCAAAAACAACCCCTCTCTAAATGTCGGAAAGACCAAGGAACTGATCATCGACTTCAGGAAGCGTAGCACAACCGCCCCCCCCCCCCCCCCACCCACCCCCTGCATCAATTGCTCTGAAGTGGAAATGGTCGAAAGCTTTAAGTTCCTGGGGGGGTCACCATCACCAACAGTCTGTCCTGGTCCACTCGCATTGATGCAACAGCCAAGAAAGCTCAACAACATCTCTACTTCCTACGAAAGATATAGAAATTTGGCATGTCTGCATTGACTCTCACAAACTTCCACAGATCTGCCATAGAGAGCATCCTATCTGGCTGCATCACAGCTTGGTATGGTAACTGCTCGGCCCAAGATTGCAAGAAAAATAAGGAGATTGCAAGAATGGGGTGAACTCAGCCCAACGCATCACACAAGCTTGCCACCCGCACATTGATTCTGTCTACACCTCCCGCTGCCTCAGGAAGGCAGACAGCATTATCAGAGACCCCTCCCATCCAGGCTTTGCCTTCTTCCAGACCTTTCCATCTGGAATAAAGTACAGAAGTCTGAAGACCCGCACGTCGAGACATAGGAACAGCTACTGAACTCAACGACTCTCCCTCGGACTGATCTGATTCCTGTAAGAACACCATTCACAACATCCGATGCTGCTCATGCTCATATATTTGCTTTACTTGGCCCCTTGTACCGCACCGTAACCAATCACTGTTTGTCTATGTACCATTTGTCAATGTACTCTGTCGATTATTCTTTTTTTGTCTACTATGTACCTACTGTGCACATTCCCTTAGTCACAGAAAAAAACTTTTCACTGTACTTCGGTACATGTGACAATAAATCAAATCAAATCACTGGGTGAAGAAAGTTCTCCTCATCTCTGTCCCAAACAGTCTACCTCGTATCCTCAGACTGTGACCCCTGGTTCTGGACACACCCACCCTCGGGAACATTCTTTTTACATTTATCCTGTCTAGTCCTTTTAGAATTTTATCGGTTATGAGATCCCCTCTCATTCTTCTGAAGTCCAGCAAGTATAATCCTAAAACATTCAATCTGTCCTCATACGTCAGTCCTGCCATCCCAGGAATCAGTCTGGTAAACCTTTGCTGCACTCCCTCTCTCACATGAACTTCCTTCCTCAGATAAGGAGACCAAAACTGCACACAATATTCCAGGTGTGGCCTTACCAAGGCTCTGTCCAATTGCAGCAAGACATCCCTGCTCCTGATTTTGAATCCTCTAGCTATGAAGGCCAGCATACCACTTGCCTTCTTTGCCACCTGCTGTACCTGCATACCGACCTTCAGCGATTGGTGTACAAGGACAACCAAGTCTCATTGCACATTCCCCTCTCCTAATTTATGGCCATTCAGCTAATTTTATTTTTTTTATTTTTCCAATTAAAGGGCAATTTAGTGTGGCCAATCCACCTACCGTGCACATTTTTGGGTTGTGGGGGTGAGACACATGCAGACACGGGGAGAATGTGCAAACTCCACATGAACAGTGACCTGGTGCCGGGTCCTTGGCGGCGTGAGGCAGCAGTGCTAACCACTGCGCTACCGTGCTGCCCACAGCTTTCAGATAATAATCTGCCTTCCCATTTTTGAATTCAAAGTGGATAACCTCACATTGATCCAAATTATACTGCATCTGCCATTCATTTCACCACTCACTCAACTTGTCAACTTGTGTTACAGATATTAAAAAGACTTGATACTGAGTGTGTTTAACACCAGGCTGATTTATTGGACTTTTACATAGAATATTTAACACCTATAACTGGGTTGGAGTTTATTAACATGAGCTGAAAGAGACCCCAATGAACAATGTTCATTCTGGATTGGATCAACAGCAGAATCCAATCATTGTAGTTACTCGTGACTTCGCTGGTGTGTCAGCTGGTCAGATGACTGAGTGAATTCCTTCCAAAACTTGGAGCAGGTGAAAGGTCTCTCCCCAGTGTGAACTCGCTGGTGTCTCAACAGGTGGGATGAGGTAGTGAATCCCTTCCCACACTCGGAGCAGGTGAACAGTCTCTCTGCAGTGTGAATGCGCTGGTGTACAGTGAGATTAGATGATGACTTGAATCCAGTCCCACAGTGAGAGCACCTGAACGGTCTCTCGTCAGTGTGAACACGTTGATGGGACAACAGATCCCTGGAACTTTTACATCACTTGCCACAGTCTGGGCATTTAAATGGTTTCTCATCGATGTGAACTTGTTGATGTGATTTCAGTTCACTGGAACCTTTATACCATTTCCCACAGTCTGGGCATTTAAAAGGTCTATCTCCAGTGTGCACTTGTTGGTGTTTCAGCAGGGTAGATGACTCAGTAAATCTCTTCCCGCATATGGAGCAGGTGAATGGTCTATCCCCAGTGTGTATGCGCTGGTGTACAATGAGATTAGATGATTGCCTGAACCCACTCCCACAGTGAGAACAACTAAACGGTCTCTCACCAGTGTGAACAATTTTATGGATCATCAGCTCCCTGGAACTTTTATAGCATTTCCCACAGTCTGGGCATTTAAAAGGTCGGTCTCCAGTGTGAACTCGCTGGTGTCTCAGTAGGTTGGATAACTGAGCGAATCCTTTGCCACATATGGAGCAAGTGAACGGTCTCTCTCCTGTGTAAATTCGCTGGTGCATCACCAAATTGGGCAACCGCCTAAATCCCTTCCCACAGTCTGAGCAGGTGAACGGTCTTTCCCCAGTGTGAATTCGTTCGTGCGTCATCAGGCTGGATAACTGAGTGAAGCCCTTCCCACATGTGCAGCAGATGAACGGTCTCTCACCAGTGTGACTGCGTCGATGAGTTTCAAGCTCTGATGGGTAATCAAATCCCTTCCCACAGTCTTCACATTTCCATAGTTTCTCCCCATTGTGCGTGCATTTATGTTTCGACAGTACAGATGATTGGCGTTAGCCTCGACCACACACAGAACACGTGTACGGTTTCTCCCCACTGTGAACAGTGCTTTATCCTTCCATGTTCAAAATCTGATGACATTCAGGTTGCGATAAATTGGCCAACTCCTTCAGATCCTGATGTGATGTTTGATTTCAGTTTCCTGACTGTAAATCCTCCCCTTCTAATCCCCTGTGAAATTGATTTAAACAGGAAAAAAGGGAGTGAGAGAGAACCTACAAAAACAGTTTGTGAAATTGAGCTGAATAAATCTAATTTGTGGGGCTGGCACCGGAACAAAAGTGACCAGGAAAACTGCTGGATTGTCTTAAACACCAAACTGGTTCACAACTGTTCCTCAGGGAAGAGAGTCAGCCTGAACTGACACAGACCTAATGGCATCCATGAGAGCCGAAAATGGCAGAGAGATAAAGCTTGCAGTGGTAGTGTGGTGAAGGAAACATATTTCATGTATCTACACTGGAACTTTACACAATCTCCCAAACCCTCAACCTCCAACACATTGAAAGACCAGGGTAGTAGGTATACGTGAACATCAACCTCCAATTTCCCCTCCAAGTCACACACCGTCCTGACTTGTCTGATGTCCAGAACATTAACGGACAGAAATTTCTTCCACTTAAACGTTGGGAAGACAGAAGCCATTGTCTTCAGTCCCTGCTACAAACTTCACTCCCAAAACACAACTGCATCTTTGTCTGAGCCTGAACCAGACTGTTCACAACCCAAGACGAGCTTCCAATCACATATTCACATCATCACAAAGACTGCCTATTTCCACCTCAATAACATCGCCCGGCTCCACTCCAGACTAAGCTCATCTGCTGCTAAAACTCTCATCCATTCCTTTGTTACCTCGAGACTTAACTCTCCTAACGCACTCCCAGCCGGCCTCCTACATTCAACCTCCTTGTAATCTTGAGGTCATCTACCCATGTGTTTACTCACACTAAAGTATTTTTCACCCATCACCTCTGTCCTCATTGAAGTTTTCATCCCGGTTTTCCTCCCTGGTTGTGACCATCCCTATCTCTGTAATATTCTCTAACCACACCCTCTGAGATCTCTACACTCATTGAATTATTGAACATTAATGATTTTAATCATTCTATCATTGGTGTCCATTCTTTCATTTGCCTGGGCCACAAGCTCTGGTATTTCGTCCTTAAACATCTCCATCTCACTTTCCTCCTTTAAGATTGTCCTTAAATCCACCCTCTTTGATCAAGCTTTTGGTCACCAGCCCTAATATCTCCTTCAACAAAAACAGAAAATACTGGACAATTTCAGCTGGTCTGGCAGCATCTGTAGAGAGAGAAGGGAGCTAATGTTTTGAGTCTGGATGGTGCTTTGACAAAGAGCCATCCAGCCTCGAAACTTTAGCTTCCTTTTCTCTCCACAGATGCTGTCAGGCCTGCTGAGAATGTCCAGTATTTTATGTTTCAGATTCCAGCATCCGCAGTAATTTGCTTTTATTTAATATCTCCTTCTGTGGCTCAGTGTCAAATGTTACTTTAGCACATTTCTGTGAAATGACTTGGAAAGTTTTATTATGTTAAAGGTACAATACAAATTATTGTCACTGACTTGGAAATATACCGTTGTTCTGCCTCACCAATAAGACACTGTGACTGAAAGTGTGAAGCAGTTGATGGACAAGTTGTTCCCATTCTATCATTAAACAGATTGAAGAACATTGCCCCCAAAAAACATGGCGACCGCGCATGCGCCCTACTGGACATTGGCCGCTGGAAACAGGGCGGCTGTTATCTCTGGTCTATGACTGGGCAAAAATTGCAAACGGGGGGTCGGGAAACACCTCTTTGTGGTTTGCGCATTACACAACATGTTTACAAAGCCTCTGCACACATCCGCCGGATTCCATCGCTCTCTCCCGTCATTCCATCCACTTACCGATTCCACATCATATCAGCTTCTCCCCGTCGCCATTATTAACACTGCGCATGCTCCACTCAGCCCCGCCCCTCCGATTGCTTGGAGGACCAGCCCCTTCTATTCCGTCCTCCAGGCCCGCCCCTCTCTTTCTATTGGTCCGGAACTGCCGTCAATCAGCAGGGCATTGTGACGGATTCACGTGGTGGGAGCAGTCACAGACTCAGCCTGACTTGCTGATTCTTAGCCATGATGTGGAGATGCCGGCGTTGGACTGGGGTGAGCACAGTAATACGTCTTACAACACCAGGTTAAAGTCCAACAGGTTTGTTTCAAACACTAGCTTTCAGGTGAGCAGTGCTCCGAAAGCTAGTGTTTGAAACAAACCTGTTGGACTTTAACCTGGTGTTGTAAGACTTATTACTGTGCTGATTCTTGGCAGCATTTTCTATGTGGAAGTTAGAGCTAGAGATGGATGGTAAGTTCCCCTTTGTGCGGGGCATTCACACTCATTTTTCTAGTGCACTGATTATTACCTTTACTTTACATCAGAAAGTTTCCGCTTCAATCCCGCCTGGAAACTTGATATTTCAAATTGTTACTGAGGAGGACTTAACAGTGAGTTTAGTTTCATTTTGAACAGGGGGACAGTTATTGTCTCATTCTTTAAAAGTTCCTTCTTCACCTTTAAACAGGGAATGATACGTCAGAGAAAACTGATCCATTGTGTGCTAAAAACAAGATCTGCAGATGCTGCAAATCCCACCTCAAAACAGAAAATATTGGAAACAATCAGCAGGTCAAACGCTTCTATAGAGAGGGAATGTTTCAGCTTGCTGACCTTTTATCCAAACTGGAAGAATTTAGAGATTTGATAAAACTTAAGTAACTGAAAAAGACGACAGTTAGGGAGCGAAGCTGAGAGGATAAAGGAGAAATGAATTTGAAAGCAGAACCAGGAATCAAAAGAGCTGATTAATTTATCATAGAATTTACAGTGCAAAAGGAGGCAATTCGGCCTGTTGAGCCTGCAGCAGCCCTTGGAACGTGCACCCAACTTAAGCCCGTGCCTCCATCCTATCCCAGTAACCCCACCTATCCTTTTGGACACTCAGGGGCAATTTAGCATAGCCAATCCACCTCACCTGCACATCTTCGGCCTGTAGGAGGAAATCAGAGCACCCGGAGGGAACCCGCAGGGAAGAAGTGCAAACTCCACACATTCAGTCACCTGAGGCCAAATGTGAACCCAGGACCCTGGAGCTGTGAGGAAGCAGTGCTAACCACTGTGCCAGCAAGGAGCAGCGAAGAAGGGGCCTGGTTAATATTATTTGACATTAGAAGGATAAATTTATTGAAAGGGTAAATTTTTACTGAGGAGGACTTAACAGTGAGTTTAGTTTCATTTTGAACAGGGGGACAGTTATTGTCTCATTCTTTAAAAGATCCTTCTTCACCTTTAAACAGGAGAGCTCCAAGACATGGTCTGCTCTTCTTGCTCCATGTTGGAGAACAGGAATGTTTCCAATTCCCATATGTGCAGGAAGTGTCTCCAGCTGCAGCTCCAGGAAGTCTGAGTTTCAGAGCTGGAATGGTGGCTGGGGACACTGTGGAGCAGCCATGAGGCAGAAAGTATTGAGGATTGCATGTATAGAGAGGTAGTCATACCGCAGGGTCAGACTCCACAGGCAGGAAGGGAATGGGGGACCAACAGGCAGAGCAAGAGAGCTAGGCAGGCAGTGCAGGAATCTCCTGTGGCCATTCTGCAAAACAGATATACCGCTTTGGATACTGTTGGGAATGACCTCCCAGGAGAAAGCAGCATCAACCAAATTTGTTGTACCACGGTTGGTTCTGCTGCAGAATGGAGGAGTAAAAGTGCAGGAATGCAATAGTTATTGGGGATTCAATTATAAAGGGAATAGATGGGCATTTCTGTGGCCACAAATAAGACTCCAGGATGGTATGTTGCTAGGGTCAAGGATGTCTCGGAGCGGTTACAGGATATTCTGGAGGGTGAACAGCCAGTGGTCATGATATACATCGGAACAAACAACATCGGCAATAAAGGGATGAAGTCCTGAAAGCAGAATATACGGAGTTAGGAAGAAAGTTGAAAAGTCGGACCTCAAAGGTAGTGATCTCAGGATTACAACCAGTGCTACATAGAAATAGCAGAATATATCAGATGAATACGTGACTGAAGAGATGGAGTCGGGGAGAGTTTCAGATTCCAGGGGCATTGGGACCGGTTCTGGGGGGGGCGTGGGACCTGTACAAACTGGACAGGTTACACCTGAGCAGGACTGGGATTGATGTCTTTGGGCGGGGTACTTGGTAGAGCAGTTGGGGAGGGTTTAAACTAATATGGCAGGGGGATGGGAACCTATGTAAGGATTCAGAGCAGGAGGAATCAAGAACAAGAGAAAAACACAGCAAGGAGATTAAGAAAATTGATAGGCAGAGAAACTAAGCTGCTGTACAATGAGATTAGATAATTGCCTGAATGACACTAAAAAAACTGTAGGGATGGGTTAAGGAACATTAAAAGGACTAGCCTTAAGATTTTGTACCTCAATGCTCAGAGCAGTCAACATAAATTGGATAAATTAGTTGTGCAGATAGATGTAAAGGGATGAAATATAGTTGATATTACGGTGACATGGCTCCAAGGATGGGGACTAAACATTGAGAGCTATTCAGTTTTTAGAAAGGACAGACAGAAAGGAAAAGGTGGCGGAGTTGCATTATTGATTATAGAAAATATTAGAATCATAGAATTTACAGTGCAGAAGAAGGCCATTCGGACCATCGAGTCTGCACCGGCCCTTGGAAAGAGCATCCCACTCAAGCCTGCGCGCGGCCCCTATCCCCGTAACCCAGTAACCCCACCTAACCTGACACGAAGGGCAATTTATCATAGCCAATCCACCTAATTTGCGCATCTTTGGACTGTGGGAGGAAACCGCAGCACCCGGAGGAAACCCACGCACACACAGAGAGAACGTGCAGATTCCGCACGGACAGTGACCCAAGCTGGGAATCGAACCTGGGACCGTGGAGCTGTGAAGCAACTGTGCTAACTACTGTGCTACCGTGCTGCCCTAATTAATACAATATTCAGGAAAGTTATTAGCACAGGCGATGTGGAACCTGGGTTGAGTTAAGAACCACCACGGGGCAAAAAACATTCGTAAGGGTCATATGCAGACCACCAAAGTGCAGTGGTAATGTTCGAATAGATTAGACAGGAAATCAGAGATGCATGTGAGAAAGAAACATCTGTGATTATGGGTGACTGATCTGCATATAGGTTGGGTGACTCAACTTAGTCACAGTACAATAGAGGAGGAATTTCTGTAGTGTATATGGCCTGGTGTTTTGAACCATACATTGAGGAACTTACAATAAATATAACAGGCCATCTTGGACTGGGTGCTGTGCAATGAGAGAGGATGAGTTGGCAATCTAAAGAGATTGATAAAAACAAATGATTGATAAAAACAAAAACAAATTCCCCCTTACAGTCAGAAATGGGGGAATTCATAACAGGGAACAAAGAAAGGGCTGAGGAACTAAATTCGTACTTTACTTCTGTCTTCACAAAGGAAAACATGAATAATGTACCGGAAGTTCTGAGAAACACAATTGTTAGTGAGGAGCTGATGGAAATTAGTATTAGTAGAGAAATGGTTTTGCTTACATGATTACATCATAATTGATAGATTAAGAGGAATAACAACAGTCCATTTCATTGTAACGCCAAGGGATGATAATCAATGCTCCATAAAGAAGATAAAGAAGCTCTAGGAGTTCCTTGCACTTGTTGTTGGAGTTGGCGATGGAGGAGACAGGGAGTGGGAGAGCCCTTCAAATCAGGTAACCTATTTTTTTTTCAAAAGTCTCAACCACCAAGCTGATTTATGTGACTTTATTGTATTACCACACGTGTTCATTAACATCAGCAGAAATAGACCCAATGAAAATGGTTTAGTCCTGGATGTGATAGCAGGAAAATCCAATCACTATCATTTACTTGTGAACCTGCTGGTGTCTCAGCAGGTGGGATGACTGAGTGAATCCCTTCTCACATTGGGAGCAGATGAATGGCCGCTCCCCAGTGTGAACTCGCTGGTGTACAATGAGGTCAGATGATGTCTTGAACCGAGTCCCATAATGGGAGCATCTGAACGGTCTCTCATCAGTGTGACCACGTTGATGGGACATGAGTTCCCCGTGACTTTTATAACACTTCCCACAGTCTGGGCATAAAACATCTCTTGAAATTGTAAACTCACTGGTGTCAGCAGGTTGGATAACTGACTAAATCCCTTCCCACTCTGGGAGCAGGTGCACGGTCTTTCCCCAGTGTGAACGCGCTAGTGTGCAGTGACTTGAGATGACCACCTGAACCCAGTGCCACAGTTCGAGCACCTGAATGGTCTCCTGCCAGTGTGAATGCGTCGATGGGAGATCAGGGGCGGGATTCTACAATAATGGGGCTATGTCCCTACTCCATTGTGAAAACGTGGGCGGATCACTCTGGACTTTCCTGAAGAACGTCCAGAGTGATTCCCCTACCTGGAGGGAGCTAACAAGGCCCCGGAGTAGTCCTCGCAGCTTCAGCTGTCGATATGGGGCCCTGCTCTTCCCGTCAGGGGTCCGCGCATGTGCGCGGCGGCGACCTGCGTCGGCTGCCCCACGCGACATGGCGGAACCATACTGTGGGCCGGCACCAAAATGAAAGGCCCTCCCCGGGACCGCGCGCGCCCGCGGATCAGTGGCCCCCGATCGCTAGCCTGGTCGTCTGTGAGGCCCCCCGCCACCCACCAGGGTGACTGAGTCCGCAGCCGCCACGCCGAGTTCCCGATGGGTAGGACCATGAGAGACCCATGCCGTCGAGAACTTGGCCAATTACACTTGGAGAATTGCAGCGGGGCCCTCTGTCAATGGGCCCCTACCTGTGCTATGTAGACCGCGCGTGTCTGATTCGTGGCAATTCTCTGGGGACTGGAGAATCGCAGGAGTGGCGTCGTGCTGGATTTCGTGTCAGCGTCCATTCTCTGCCCCCGCGCCGCTTGCGATTTCAGCTCGGAGAATCCTGCCCCCCATCCCTGGAACTTTTGTAGTACTTCCCACAGTCTGGGCATTTAAATGTTTCTCCCCAGTGTGAACCCGCTGGTGTCTCAGCAGGAGGGATGAATGCATGAATCCCTTCCCACACACCAAACAGCTGAATGGCCTCTCCACATTGTGAATGAGATTTTAACCAGGAAGGGGAACTGAATCCCTTCCCATAATCCCCACATATAGATGGTTTCCTCCCAGTGTGACTGCGCTTATGTTTCAACAGTTCAGATGATTGACAGAAGCTCCGTACACACACAGAACACGTGTATGGTTTGTCACCCCTATGAACGGTACTTTTTCCTTCCATGTTCAAAATCCAATGATATTCAGATTACAAAGGACACAGTGGTTATCACTGCTGCCTCTTGGCGCTGAGGACCCAGGTTCGATCGCGGCCCCGGGTCACTGTCCGTGTGGAATTTGCACATTCCCCCTGTGTTTGCGGGGCTCTCACCCCAACAAAGCAAAGATGTGCAAGTTAGGTGGATTGCCACACTAAATTGCCCCTTAATTGGAAAAAAAATGAATTGGGTACTCTAAATTTATAAAAATACTTTCGCAGTCTTTTCACTGGACGTGTTTGTTGAAGGGAAATTATACAGCCATTCAACTATCATGTGCTAACCTAACCTATGATTTACAAACTAATATGTTATTTTTTTATTTCATAAGTTTAGAGTACCAGGGAAGCACGGTGGCGCAGTGGTTAGCACTGCAGTCTCACGGCGCCAAGGTCCCAGGTTCGATTCCGGCTCTGGGTCACTGTCCGTGTGGAGTTTACACATTCTCCCCGTGTTTGCATGGGTTTCGCCCCCACAACCCAAAGATGTGCAAGGTAGGTGGATTGAACACGCTAAATTGCCCCTGAATTGGAAAAAATGAATTGGGTATTCTAAATTTATAAAACAAAACAAATAAATAAATAAATAGATTTAGAGTACCCAATTCATTTTTTCCAAATAAGGGACAATTTAGCATGGCCAATCCACCTACACTGCATATCTTTGGTGTTGTGGGGGGCGAAACCCACGTAAACACGGGGAGAATGTGCAAACTCCACAGTGACCCTGAGCCGCGATCGAACCTGCGACCTCGGCGCCGTAAGGAAGCAATGCTAACCATTGCGCCACCGTGCTGCCCCCACAAACTAATTTTATAAAGAAAAGTGGGATCACAGGTTGAAATAGAATTTCAAACTTGTCCTTAACTGAACCCCTTGTGACATGCTTAACAGGCTTATGTGGACTGCTCTTTCCAAGGGCCGGTGCAGACTCGATGGGCTGAATGGCCTCCTTCTGAACTGTAAATTCTATGAATCAATGCAGACCCGATGGGCCGAATGACCTGCTTCATAGATTCAGAGATTTTACAGTGCAGAAGGAGGCCATTCGAGCCATCGGGTCTGCCCCGGCTCCCGGAAAGAGCACCCCACCCAAGCCCACGCCTCCACCCTATCCCCGCAATCCAGTAACCCCACGTCACCTTTTTGGACACTAAGGGCAATTTATCATGGCCAATCCACCTAAACTGCACATCTTTGGACTGTGGGAGCAAACCCACGCAGACAGGGAAGAACGTGCAGACTCCGCACAGACAGCGACCCAGCAGGGAATCGAACATGGGACCCTGGAGCTGTGAACCAACTGTGCTGCCCCCACTGTCCTACCGTGCTGCCTTCTGCACTGTAAATTCTATACACTGAGGTAAAACGTCTGATATAATGTGTATTCTGAGAGAGAAAAGTTTTGTCTGAGTTCGAAACTCAAACAGGCTCTTCACTGCAGACAGGTCACCATGGCAACACTGATAAGACATTCCATTGCCCGGAAGCAGCTCATTGGAAAATCGGCGGAAAGGACAGAGTATGTCTGTTATTAACCACAATATAGACTGCAACCAGAGTGAGGAATAGATTAGATTATAATGTGTGATATTTATACTTATAATTGTGAAACTATCAGAATTAAGAGCAGGCTCACGGCACTGAGGACCCGGATTCGATCCCGGTCCTGGGTCACTATCCTTGTGGGGTTTGCACATTCTCCCCATGTCTGCGTGGGCATCACCCTCAAAACACCAAAAGATGTGCAGGGTAGGTGAATTGGCCACGCTAAATTGCCCCTTAATTGGATAGAAAAATAATTGGATACTCTTAATTTATATATTTTTTAAAATTAATAACAGGCAGGGGAATTTAGAGGAAAATGAGAAAATTTCTGAACACAAGTAGCTGCTGGGAACCAGGAATGTGTCCTTGTAAATGACAGATTAGAGAAATTCCAGCTGTCTTTTCCTGCCAAACCCCAGCAGAGAAGACGAAGAAGAGCCATGGGCAAGAGGATCACCTGGTACAAAAGGTGAAGTCACACGGGACTGGGACAAAAGGTGAAGTCACACAGGATCAGGGGTAAGCTGGCAAGATGGATGCAGAACTGGCTAGGTCATAGAAGGCAGAGAGGAGCAATGGAAGGGTGCTTTTCTGATTGGAGGGTTGTGACTAGTGGTGTTCCGCAGGATCAGTGCTGGGACCTTTGCTGTTCGTAGTATATATAAATAATTTGGAGGAAAATGTAACTGCTCTGATTAGTAAGTTTGCAGACGACACAAAGGTTGGTGGAATTGCGGATAGCGATGAGGACTGTCAGAGGGTACAGCAGGATTTAGATCGTTTGGAGACTTGGGCGGAGAGATGGCAGATGGAGTTTAATCCGGACAAATGTGAAGTAATGCATTTGGAAGGTCTAGTGCAGGGAGGGAATATACAGTGAATGGTAGAACCCTCAAGAGTATTGACAGTCAGAGAGAACTAGGTGTACAGGTCCACGGGTCACTGACAGAGGCAACACAGGTGGAGAAGGTAGTCAAGAAGGCATACGGCATGCTTGCCTTCATTGGCCGGGGCATGGAGTATAAAAATTGGCAAGTCATGTTGCAGCTGTACAGAACCTTAGTTAGGCCACACTTGGAGTATAGTGTTCAATTCTGGTCGCCACACTACCAGAAGGATGTGGAGGCTTTAGAGAGGGTGCAGAAGAGATTTACCAGGATGTTGCCTGGTATGGAGGGCATTAGCTATGAGGAGAGATTGAATAAATTAGATTTGTTCTCACTGGAACGACGGAGGTTGAGGGGCGACCTGATAGAGGTCTACAAAATTATGACGGGCATAGACAGAGTGGATAGTCAGAGGCTTTTTCCCAGTGTAGAGGGGTCAATTTCTAGGGGGCATAGGTTAATGGTGCGAGGGGCAAGGTTTAGAGGAGATGAACGAGGCAAGTTTTTGTACACAGAGGGTAGTGGGTGCCTGGAACTCGCTTTGGAGGAGGTGGTGGAAGCAGGGACGATAGTGACGTTTAAGGGGCATCTTGACAAATACATGAATAGGATAGGAATAGAGGGATATGGACCCCGGAAGTGCAGAAGATTTTAGTTTAGACGGGCAGCATGGTTGGCACAGGCTTGGAGGGCCGAAGGACCTGTTCCTGTGCTGTACTTTTCTTTGTTCTTTGTACAGGGGGTATAAAAGTGAGGGGATCCAGGTGTAAGGGGCAGTCGGGCCAGAAGACACCGAGATCATGCTCAGAGAGTCCGAGGTTCCATCCTGTGGGCTGGCCTCGTGTAAGTGACTGTGGACACATGGGACTTGCATGTTTACGCTGATTGATGGATCAATATCAGATACGGTAGATGACAGAATCTGATCAACTTATATTTCTTCATAAGGTTTTAAAGTTGCAGATACTGGAGTCTGGAACCTGCTGATCACTAAGATGGTGAGAATCTCCCACCTCTTTACTGTTCCTCAGCACCTTCAAAACTTTACAATTTACTTCATATTTTAACTTTTCCTACTTGTGAAATCCATCACCTCATATCTCTCAGTGTTAAATTTAA
Source organism: Scyliorhinus torazame (assembly GCF_047496885.1). Lineage (NCBI taxonomy): Eukaryota > Metazoa > Chordata > Chondrichthyes > Carcharhiniformes > Scyliorhinidae > Scyliorhinus > Scyliorhinus torazame. The sequence goes on along the minus strand of NC_092711.1, from coordinate 187,405,326 downwards.
TCTGATATCGGCCTGTCCCATTAGAATTACAGGACAGCAGGACGCCATTCAGGTCTTTGTGGCTGTGCTAGCTCTCTGCAGGAATAATTCACCCAGCGCCAATCTCCCTCCTTTAATCTTTATCCCTGCAAACTTACCCTCTCCAGATAATGATCCAATTCTCTTTTGAAAGCCAGGATGAGATCTGCCTCTGTAACTATCTCAGGCAGTGAATGCCAGATCCGAACACAGTTCCTGACGCCGCTGTTGTAGTCATTGAGGAGTCCTGAAAAGGTGAGTAAAAAGTTGTTTATTTCCTACTTATTGTATGAAATACAGCAACTCAGCAACACAGCCATCCTGAGATGCTGGCTTCCTCTTGGGCCAGCTTTTATCTCGGAGGATTACCGAGTTTGGCCTCCGTCCCCTATCTGGGGAGTTTGTATTCCACAAATTGGTGGTGTTTTCTCTGTGTTCCTGCTTTTGCTGCAAAACTGCCTGAAGGCCTTCTGGTTGCTGCTGCTGCCCCTTCTGCTTCTTTGACCTGGAGTGAGGCAAGGGGAGGATTTGGCTGGCATACTACCAGACTGAAGAAGGGGGAAGGATGCCTTTCTCACCTCCTCTGCTATGTTCTGTTTTGGTGTAGCTTCAGGTAATGACTGTTCCTGCCTTGAGAGTCTGCGGCTGGGGCTGCCAGAGGAGAGAGAGAGAGAGGAGGAGTGACTTAGTACTACTGCACCTCCCTGAGACTGTGTCTGCTCGATGTTGCCCATTCTGCTTCTTTGACCTGGCATGAGGCAAGGGGAGGATTTGGCTGATCTGCTACTGACTTGAAGGATGTTTTTCTCACTCGTGCTATGCTCTATGTTAGTGTAGCTTTGAGGTAATAATTCTTCCTGTCTTGAGAGTCTGCGATTGGGAAGCTGCCAGAGTGGGAGTACGAGGTAGAGTGCCCCAAAGCTGCTGCTACTACTTGGAAGCTGTTTTTCTGCCTGACTGCCATCTCTTTTCCTTCTGTTGCCTGAAGTGAGGAAAGGCAGCGAGTGAGATGCAACTACTGCCTCTCTTCCTTCTGTCGCCTGTACTATGTACTGGGTGGTGTCAGGTGACCAGATGCCGGGACGACAGGAGGGGAAGGGTGGTTGATTTGGATACTGGTACCTTCATTAAAAATAAATAAAAATTTAGAGTACCCAATTCATTTTTTCCAATAAAGGGGCAATTTAGCATGGCCAATCCACCTACCCTGCATATCTTTGGGTTGTGGGGGCGAAACCCACGCAAACATAGAACATAGAACATAGAAAATACAGCACAGAACAGGCCCTTCGGCCCACGATGTTGTGCCGAACCTTTGTCCTAGATTAATCATAGATTATCATTGAATTTACAGTGCAGAAGGAGGCCATTCGGCCCTTTGAGTCTGCACCGGCTCTTGGAAAGAGCACCCTACCCAAACTCAACACCTTCACCCAACACCAAGGTCAATTTGGACATTAAGGGCAATTTATCATTGGCCAATTCACCTAACCTGCACATCTTTGGATTGTGGGAGGAAACCGGAGCACCCGGAGGAAACCCACGCAGACACGGGGAGGACGTGCAGACTCCGCACAGTCAGTGACCCAAGCCGGAATCGAACCTGGGACCCTGGAGCTGTGAAGCAATTGTGCTATCCACAATGCTACCGTGCTGCCCTTGAGAACAAATAAATCTACACTATATCATTTAACCGTAATCCATGTACCTATCCAATAGCTGCTTGAAGGTCCCTAATGTTTCCGACTCAACTACTTCCACAGGCAGTGCATTCCATGCCCCCACTACTCTCTGGGTAAAGAACCTACCTCTGATATCCCTCCTATATCTTCCACCTTTCACCTTAAATTTATGTCCCCTTGTAATGGTTTGTTCCACCCGGGGAAAAAGTCTCTGACTGTCTACTCTATCTATTCCCCTGATCATCTTATAAACCTCTATCAAGTCGCCCCTCATCCTTCTCCATTCTAATGAGAAAAGGCAAACATGGCGAGAATGCGCAAACTCCAGATGGACAGTGACCCAGAGGCGGGATCGAACCTGGGACCTCAGCGCCTTCAGGCAGCAGTGGTAACCACTGCACCACCATGCTGCCCATGCTGGTACCTTCATTATGTTATTGTGTTATGGGCCAGGATTTAGAAAACTCCAAAGTATATCATGGAGTTCACCTGACCCACGCCTTTTAATAGATTTGATTATGGGGAGCACAAGGGTTAGCTCTCCAGGTGTTATGCAACAGAGACCTTTATTTTTAAAACAAAACAATGTTTTTTCTATGAACCCAGTTAACATTTTACAAACACAAAGTAAACATCTTATCAACTAACAACACATGTAACCCCACAGATACAATACCCTATATGTAACCCTTAATAACTTTCGGAGCAACATCCATAAGTTAAACCCTTTTTAACAAAGACAGCAGGTTTGAATTCTCTACAGAAACAGGTATTACTTTGAAATCATCAAGTGCGCTGAAGATATTTTTTAGCTTGTAGAGAGAGATCAGAACATCTTCTTGCTTTGAATGCAGATCTCCAACACTGAAAACGAAACCAATAACAAAGCCACAAAGCAGCTTTTCAGCTCAAAACGAAAGACAGCTCAGCTCCACCCACACACTGACATTACTGCAGCTATATGATAAATACCCATTTCTTAAAGGTACATCCATATGACACCTCCCCACAAGAAAAAAAAACCCATCAACTTCAAGATGGTTTCATTCTTCACCTTTTCACTTTCCTTTAAGAAATACTTTTTTTTTTTCACAAAACAAAACGAGCAAACAGGTATAATAACATAGTCCATTTTAGTTCTTCTTCCTCCACCAAACCTGCTTCTCTTCATCACATTCATGACGAAGCATCAGCTATCACGTTTTCTCGTCCTGCCACATGTATTATTTTTAAATGAAATGGCTGTAACAATAAACTCCATCAAAACAGTCTGGCATTGTTATTCCAGAATCGCTCCAAAAACGTCAATGGATTATGATCAGTACATATAATTGTGCCAGACAGATTGCTGGTCACATAAATGTGAAAATGTTGCAAAGCCAGCACCAAGCTCAAAGGCTCCTTCTCAATCGTTGAATACTTCTTCTGGTGTGTATTTAATTTCTTAGTCCTTCATCATCTTCTTATAGAAGCATCGCACCTACGCCCACATCACTTGCATCAACTGGCACTTTGAATGGTTCTGTATAATTTGGGATGGCTAACACAGGAGCAGTGGTTAACACAGCCTGCAGGCCATCAAAGGCCTGTTGACACTCCGCTGTCCGCTGAAATTTGCTACGCTTCTTTAGCAAGTCCGTCAGTGGAGCGACCACACTACTACAATTTGGCACAAATTTCCGGTAAAATCCATTCATGCCAAGAAATCGCATTATTTCCCTTCATGTCGAGGGTATTGAAAACTCCCCAATAACTTTTTTCACACCGTGGGACCATTCGACCCTGTCCGATTGTATGGCCAAGAAAAGTGACTTCGGCTTTTCCAAATTCACTTTTGGCTAAGTTTATTACCAAATCCGCCTCCTGAAGTTGATTGAATAACTCCATCAGAGTTTCTAATGTTCTTTCCATGTCTGGCTAAAAATTACCAGATCGTCGATCGTTAACTGAACAATTGGATAATCCTGAAACAACTTTGTTAGTCAACCGTTGAAATGTGGCTGGGGCGTTTTTCATGCCAAATGGCATAACTTTGAATTGGTATGTACCATCTGGAGTAGCAAAAGCTGAAATCCCCTTCGCCCTTTCGGATAAAGATACCTGCCAGTAATCTTAAAGTAAATCCAGTTTGGAAATAAAAGCTGATTCTACCACTTTCTGAATGCAATCCTCCAAGCGTGGGATAGGATAAGAGTCCGTTCTTTTAACTGCACTCACCTTTCTATAGTCCACACACAACCGTTGGGTACCATCCGGTTTCGGTACCATCACTATGGGTGAGCTCCATTGGCTGCAACCCACTTCAATTATGTCATTTTTGAGCATACTTTCAATTTCTTTGTTAACCTTTGCCAATTTTAAAGGGTTAAGTCTATATGGAGGTTGTTTAATTGGAACAGCATTTCCCACATCTACATCATGTATATCCATTTTCGTACTTCCCAATTTAAGTCCACAAACTTGCCCATGTGATATCAATAACTCTTTCAGATCAGTTTGTTTTTCCTCTGGAAGGAAACTCAACAATTTATCCCAATTTTTAAGAACATCCTCATTTTCAAATTTAATTTGAAGAATGTCCAATTCAAAGTCATCTGGATTTGGTTCTTCACTTTGAGTTAGAATCATTAAAACATCCTCCTTTTGCTCTCCTTCCCTTTCAAAATACCTTTTAAGCATATGCACATGACGCATCCAAATGAGTTTTCCTTCTATCTGGTGTTCTTACCACATAATTCACCTCACTTAATATCCTTTCAATCTGATAAGGTCCACAAAACCTTGCTTTTAAAGGTTCACCTACCACTGGTGATAATACTAAAACTTTATCTCCACTGGCAAAACTATGAACTTTTGCTTTCTTGTCCGCTACCCGTTTCATCACATGTTGTGCAATCTTTAAATGGTGTCAAACCAATTCCCCTGCTCTATTTAATCATTCCCCAAAATTTGACACATAATCCAATAATGTAAGTTTCAACTGCTCACTCACCAATTTTTCCTTAATCAGTTTAAGTGGTCTTCTTACCTCATGATCAAAAATTAGTTCAAAAGGACTGAATTTGGTTGACTCATTAGGTACATACCTAATTGCAAACAGTACGAATGGAATTCCTTTATCCCAATTCTCTGGATAATCTTGACAATAAGCCCTCAACATTGTCTTTAATGTCTGATGCCACCTTTTTAATGCTCCCTGTGATTCTGGATGGTATGCAGTTGATTTAAATTGTTTTATTCCTAAGCTATCCATAAGTTCTTTGAATAACCATGAGGTAAAATTTGATCCTTGATCCGATTGTATTTCTGTGGGTAGTCCATATCTAGTAAATAATTTAGGTAACTCCTCTACAATCTTTCTAGCTGTAATATTGCGTACTGGGATGGTCTCTGGAAACCTAGTAGACACATCCATTATAGTCAAAAGGTATTGATTCCCACTTTTCGTTTTAGGAAGCAGTCCTACGCAATCAATTAAGACCCTTGTAAAAGGTTCCTCAAATGCTGGAATGGGTATTAAGGGTGCTGGTTTTATCACTGCTTGAGGTTTTCCTATCACTTGACATGTGTGACATGATCGACAAAATTTAACTACATCTTTATGTAGTCCAGGCCAATAAAATGTTTTTGGATTTTAGCTTGAGTTTTTCTTACTCCCAAATGGCCTCCCACTGGTACCTCATGTGCTACTCGCAACACCTCCTTTCTATACCCTACCGGCAATGCACTTGATGAACGTCTTTTCATCCGCCTGCGTATGTAAAGGTCCCTATTTCCTCATCAAGGCATCATTTTTGAGGTAATAACACTCTGGTATACACTCAGATTCCTCTTCCGTGTATGCTTTCTGATAGGTCCGTTTTATTTCTCTATCTTTCTGTTGTAATTCTGCCAATTTTCCTGAACTAAAATGTTTCCGCCTCATCCTCCACCTGTTCTTTTCCAACCATCTGATCAAAAATCATTTCTGATAATTGCACTTCAGCCTTATCTTTACTCTCTGATTTCTCCTCTTGTCTTAACCTGTGACTTTGTTACCTTGTTACTATACAATCTGGAAAAATCCCAGGATACTCGTCCTTCAACACTTCAGTTGTCTGATTTTCCACTGGCTTATCAACCACAGTAGGCATCACTACCACCTGCGATCCAGCTATATCATTACCCAAGATAAACTATATTCCTGGACAAGATAGTTTCTCTATTACTCCTACTACCACTTCACCACTCTTCAGTGGACTTTCCAACCTTACCTAACATAATGGAACACTACTCTTCTCACCCTGAATTCCACATATTACAACCTTTTCTGGCAATATTCCTCCTCTACATAACTCCTCATCTCTTACCATCAAAGGTTCACTAGCTCCCGTATCTCTTACAATTGTGACTTCTTTACCTGCTCCTCCCGATACAAATGAGTAAACTTTACCCACACAAGTAAATTCTTCAAAGAGATCTAGCAGCATCTTGTCAATCACCTCTTGATCAGACTGTACAATCGTTTGCACCTCCTTCGATTCACTTGGGCTTTCCTTTATCACTTTAACAAACCCCACGGTCTTATCCTGATTTACCACATCAGCCTTCCCAGTGCTTGTCTTCAACCACCAACACTGTGACTTTACATGGCCTAGTTTATTACAGTGAAAACATTTTAAACTTTTCATTTCTCTTCCACCTGCCTGGATTTCTTTTTTAATCTGAGGTACACTCTCCTTGTTATCTCTCATCAGATCATCTTGACCTCTACCACTTGAGTATTTCTCGTTTCCCCAGTTTCTATCCCTCACAGGCTGAAACTGATGTCGGAAACCAAACTTTGATTTATGAACTAATTCATAATCATCTGCCATTTCTGCTGCTAACCTCGCAGTTTTAACCCTCTGCTCTTCCACATGAGTTCTCACTACATCATGAATTGAATTTTTAAACTCCTCCAAAAGTATAATTTCTCCGAGAGCTTCATACGTTTGGTCTATTTTCAAAGCCCTTATCCACCTATCAAAATTACTCTGTTTGATCCTTTCAAACTCCATGTATGTCTGACCAGGTTCTATCCTTAAATTTCTAAACCTTTGTCTGTAGGCTTCAGGCACTAGTTCATATGCACCTAAGGTGGATTTTTTCACCTCCTCATACATCCAAGATACCTCCTCTAATAGTGATGCAAATACTTCACGAGCTCTACCTACCAACTTTGTTTGAATTAGTAATACCCACATGTCCTGTGGCCATTTCATTTGTTTAGCTACCTTCTCAAATGAAATGAAAAAGGCTTCTACCTCCTTCTCATCAAACCTTGGCAATGTGTTGCCTTATTTAAATAGATCCCCACCAAGCCTTCGACTATGATGCTGAGGCTCATTATCCTCATCAATGACAGCAGATTTAAATTCTCTACAGAAACATGTATTACTTTGAAATCACCAAGTCAGCTGAAGACATTCTTTAGCTTGTAGAGAGAGAGATGAAAACATCTTCTTGCTTTGAATGCAGCTCTCCAACACTGAAAACGAAACCAAAAACTGAGCCACAAAGCAGCTTTTCAGCACAAAATGAAAGTAAAAGACAGAAAGACAGCCCAGCTCCACCCACACACTGATATCACTGCAGTTATTTTATAAACACCCATTTCTTAAAGGTACATCCACATGACAATTGTCTGTTCACTGGTTTATGTTCACAGAATCCCTACAGTGCAGAAAGAAGCCATTTGGTCCTTTGAATCTGCACCGACCTTCAAAAGTTCACCCAATCCCCTTCCCTGTAACCACAGACGAAGGGGCAATTTAATGTGGTCAATTCACCTAACCTGCACACCTTTGGACTGTGGGAGGAAACCGGAGCACCCGGAGGGAAACTCACGCAGACACGGAGAGAATGTGCAAACTCCACACAGACAGTCATCCAAGGTCGGAATTAAACCCGGGTCCCTGGCACTGTGAGGCAGCAGTGCTAACCACTGTGCCGCACATAATTGCACTGTAGTTTGGGTTGTCTTTTTGTTCGGTGACATGTTGGTCACTTTATTGTGTTTTTACCTGTTGACTGTTTTGTGTTATGGTTCTGTACTTGCTTTGTTTTTCTTATACAAAGGAACTGCCAATAAGCGAAAATATACCTATGGGGCGATCAATTGGGCATCCCTGTGGATCCCGTTAGTGCTATAACAATCGCCATTGCATCGTTTGTCAATTACGTTAAATTTGTGCAAGCTGGTACACATTGCTTCCACCTATGGAAGTAGTTTTCCCTCCAGCCTGTCTTAATTTTGAATAGCTCTATCAGAATCTCCTCTCAACCTTCTCCTCTCCAAGGAGGACAGACCCACCTTCTCCAATCTATCCACCTGACTGAAGCTGCTCACACCTCAAACAATTCTGGCGAGTTTTTTCTGCATTCTCTAATTCCATCATAACCATCCTAAAGAGTGGAGCCCAGAACTGGATACAATATTCCGATTGTGGCCAAACCATTGCTTTTCTTTCCCTGTTTAATATAACCTCCTCATATTGTACAAAATATCCCTGTTTATAAATGATGCGGACATGCCGGCATTGGACTGGGGTGAGCACAGTAAGAGGTCTTACAACACCAGGTTAAAGTGCAACAGGTTTGTTTTGAATCATTAACTTTCAGAGCACTGCTCCTTCCTCAGGTGAATCCTGTTTAAAGAGCTCAGGATACTGTAAACTACTCTCTCAACCTGTCCTGACACTTTCTGTCTTACATTTGTATTTCAGTAACACCTTTCGTGGAATAGAATTTTCCAAGTTGTTTCACAGGAGTGTTCAAAAGAAATTTTTTGACACTGAGCCACATGAATAGATATCAGGGCAGATGGACAAATGTTTACGAAAAGAGAGAGAATTAAGCAGTGTCTGAAAGCAGGAAAATGATATAGGGGGAGTGAGAGATTAATGGAGGAAATTGTCCAGCTTTCAGCCTTGGCAGATGAAGGTGTGGCTGCTAAAGATGAACCAGTTTAAACCAGAAATGCTCAGGAGGCTGAAATGAGAGGATCACAGATATTTCAGAGGATGAGGAGGCTGGAAGAGATGATAGAGACTGATTATGAAGGGATTTGAAAACAGGGATGAAGATTTTATAAGTTGGCACTCCTTCACCCAGAGCCTGACATACAAGTCAGTGAGCACAGGGGTGATGGGTGAACATGACTTGGTGCGAGTAAATACATGGGCAGCAGAGTGTTGGATGACCTCAAGATTACAGGGAGGTTGAATGTGGGAGGCCGGCCGGGAGTGTGTTAGGATAGTCAAGTCTAACTGAGACTGGGGTAGAGGCGGGCAGTGTTACTGAGGTGAAATAGATTATGTGGATTTGTGGTTGGAAGCTCATTTTGGGTGAAATATTTCACCAAGGTGTGAAGAGTCTGGTTCATAGATCATAGAATTTACAGTGCAGAAGGAGACCATTCGGCCCATCGAGTCTACACCGGCTCTTGGAAAGAGCACCCTACCCAAGCCCACCACCCTATCTCCATAACCCAATAACCCCACTCAACCAACCCCAAGGGCAATTTTGGACACTAAGGGCAATTTAACATGGCCAATCCACCTAACCTGCACATCTTTGGACTGTGGGAGGAAACCGGAGCACCCGGAGGAAACCCACGCACACACGCGGAGAACGTGCTGACTCCGCACAGACAGTGATCCAGCCGGGAATCGAACCTGGGACCCTGGAGCTGTGAATCAATTGTGCTAACCATTATGCTACCGTGCTGCCCGTTCAACCTCAGATAGCTCTCAGGGAGAGGGATCAAGTCAGTGTCTAGGGAATGAAGGATTTTTCTGCTCAAACATTACTGGATTTCAGACAAGACAGAAGGGTATGCGACTTGGAGGAGAACTTGGAGGTGATGGTGCTTACATTTACCTGCTACACTGGTCCTTCCTGGTTGTGGAAGTTGAGGCTTTACAAGAATCTGTTAAATTGCTGTTCTATTCGTAAATAGAGAGAAAATCTATTTTCTTTGCCCTGTGTCTCTCTTTGCTCTCTTGCTCTTATGCTCCTCTCATGGAGTCAGATTCTTATGTAGGTCCAGTCTGGGTGGTTGGTTCACTTCCCTGAAGGACATTAGTGAATCAATGGGGTTTTTACAACAAACCAGCAGCTTTCATGGTCAATCTTTGTGTAGTAGTCACCACTGTTGTATTATATTGTATCTATGGGTATTACGGTAAGGCCCCTGTACTACAGGTACGGGGGTAGATCCCTGCCTGCTGGCTCCGCCAGTAGGCGGAGTATAAATGTGTGTGCTCTCCGAACAGCAGCCATTTTGTAAGCTGCTGTAGGAGGCCACACATCTCTGTGTAATAAAGCCTCGATTACATTCTACTCTCGTCTCGTCGTAATCGATCGTGCATCACTTTGCAAGTGCTGTCCCCACAAATTACCAGAGTAATTCAACCTATCTTTGTGTTTTTGTGGGTTCCCTCTCAATCGCTTTTTTCCGTTTTAAATCAATTTCACAGTATATTAGAAGGGGAGGATTTGCAGTCGGGAAACTGAAACCAAACATCGCATCCGGAACTGACAAATCGTGCACTTTGTCGTAAATTGAATATCATTGGGTTTCGAACATGGAAGGAAAAAGCACCGTTCACAGTGAGGAGAAACCGTACACGCGTTTTGTGTGTGGACGAGGCTTCAGCCAATCATCTGGCCTGTCGAAACATAAATGCAGCCACACTAGGAAGAAACTTTGGAAATTTAGGGACTGTGGAAAGGGATTCACTCACTTCTGAATCTGAAAACGCACCACTTGTGGGAAGGGATTCACTCAGTTATTCCACTTTCTGACACACCAGCACATTCACACTGCGGAGAATCCATACACCTGCTTGGACTGTGGAATAGTATTCACCCTGTTATCCACCCTGCTCAGGCACCTGCGGGTTCAGCAGCACGGTAGCATTGTGGATAGTACAATTGCTTCGCAGCTCCAGGGTCCCAGGTTCGATTCCGGCTTGGGTCACTGTCCGTGCGGAGTCTGCACATCCTCCCCGTGTGTGTGTGGGTTTCCTCCGGGTGCTCCGGTTTCCTCCCACAGTCCAAAGATATGCAGGTTACGTGGATTGGCCATGATAAATTGCCCTTAGTGTCCAAAATTGCCCTTAGTATTGGGTGGGGTTACCTGGTTGTGTGGGGTTACTGGGCTATGGGGATAGGGTGGAGGTGTGGACCTTAGGTAGGGTGCTGGGTGCTCTTTCCAAGAGCCGGTGCAGACTCGATGGGCCGAATGGCCTTCTTCTGCACTTTAAATTCTATGATTCACACTGGGAGAGACCTTTTAAATTTCCTTTTGTGGGAAATGTTAGAACATAGACATACAGTGTAGAAGGAGGCCATTCGGCCCATCGAGTCTGCACAGACCCACATTAGTCCTCACTTCCACCCTATCCCCGTAACCCAATAACCCCTCCTAACCTTTATGGACACAAAGGGCAATTTAGCATGGCCAATCTACCTAACCTGCACGTCTTTGGGCTGTGGGAGGAAACCGGAGTGCCCGGAGGAAACCCATGCAGACACGGGGAGAACGTGCAGACTTCGCACAGACAATGGCCCAGCAGGGAATTGAACCTGGGACCCTGGTGCTGTGAAGCCACAGTGCTAACCACTATGCTACCGTGCTGCCCTGTTATAAATGATCTGGTGATCTAATGATCCATCAACATGTTCACACTGACAACAGAACATTCAGGTGCTTTCACTGCGTCCCTGGGCTCAAAACATCATTTGAGCTCACACTACACCAGCGAGTTCACGCTGACAGAGAACTTCTAAATTTCCAGACTGTGGGAAGTGCTATAAAAGATCTGGTGGCCTGATGAGCCATCAATGTTTTCACACAATGAGAAATCGTTCAGGTACTCTCACTGTGGGACTGGATTCAAGAATTCATCTCACCTCACTATAAACCATTGTGTTCACAATGGGGAGAGACCATGCACCTGGCCTCAGTGTGAGAAGAGATTCACTCAGACATCCAACCTGCTGACACACCAGCGAGTTCACACTGATGAGAGAGACCTTTTAAATGCCCAGACTGGGAAGCGTTTTAAAAGACCGTTCAGGTGCTCTCACTGTGGGACTGGGTTCAAGATGTTATCTGAAGTCACTTTACATCAAGTCACACTGGGGAGAGACCAGTCACCTGCTCTGAGTGTGGGAAGGGATTCACTCAGTCATCCAATCTGCAGATACACCAGTGACTTCACAAGTACACTCTTGGATATTGCTGTTTATCACACCCTGAATGAACCATGCTCATTGGTGTCTGTTTCAGCTGATGTTAATAAACTCAAGCCAAATGTATGGAACAATCTGTCTGGACGGTATGCAAAACAATACTCTTCACTGTATCTTGGTACACATGATAATAAATCCAAATGTTAATATTCTAGGCAAAGTCAAATAAATGAGATTGGTGTTCAACACAGTGTGTCAAGTATTTTTTAATATCTCTAACACAAAGGAGTTCCTTTCGAAGGGCTCTCCCTTCTCTCCATCTATACCTCAGGGTGAGGATGTGTTTGGAGACAGGATGTCCCAGTTCTCCACCCTGGGATTCTCAGTGTGAACATGGTAGAATGTGTTTGGAGACAGGATGACAAAGAGTCAGGGGTCAGAGCTGGATCACTGCAGGATATAAAAGTGAATGAGGGGATTCTGATGTAAGGGGGCAGCCGGGACTGGAGACAGGGAGCCCAATGTTCCACCGAGAGAATCTGACCAGCTTAATAAGGTTTTACAGTTGCTGAAACTTGAGTCTTGAATTTGCAAAATGAAGAAGATAAGGTGTTAGCTGGAATCTTCACTGTTCTGTTCCTCTTCACCTTCTAAATATTTACCATTGAATTCATATTTTAACTTTTTTAATTTATGAGAAGCATCGCATCATATTTCTTTGCTGAATTTTATCCAGATGTTCAATTAATTCCCTCACTCCAGCATCTGCACTGCTCATGTTTCTCACCCAGCCCGAGCCCGAACCCATCCCTCATTGACTCCGATTGGTTGGAGGACCAACCGCTCCCGCTCGGGTCCTCCAGCTCTTCCTCTTATTGGTCTGGAGTCGTCGTCAATCATTGTGAGCTGGAGTATGTGCAGTCTTGGGAGTCAGACGGTGAGTACTTGAGCGAGCGGTTTTAAAATGTGGGTTTTGCAAAGACCGGATCCGGAGCCGAAAATGAACCACTTAAACAGCGACAGTGCCGGTGGGTGTGCTAAAAGGCCTCATTAACTAACGGTGTCGGGCCAAATCCTCAAAAATGAGCAATTGGCGAAACGTTTGACTAAGTGGGGGCCAAAGAAGATTTTTCATCGGAAACAGGCCCCGAGATAACCGCCGCCATCTTTATTTGGAACAGTCAGCAAGACAGCGCATATGCGGTCGCCAGCTTTATCGGGGGCAATGATTGAGAGCGTATGTGCGGCATCCATCTTGAGAGGGCAATGAACAAGAGAGCGCATGTGCGGCATCCATCTTTAGAGGGGCAATGAGCTCAATTGTGACACAGAAATTGTGAGCAGACTGACTTCATCTCAAGAGTGTTCCCAGGGAGAGGGATGGAGCCGGGATATAGTAAATGGAGATTGGAGCAGGGACTGAAAACGATGTCTTCAGTCTTCTCAATATTTAATTAAAGTTAATTAATCAACAGGAAGAGAACCAGAAATCTGAATGGACCATGCGACTGATCCCAGGTTTAACTTAGTTAAAGACGGAGAGAAAGAAGGAAGGAAATCCAGGGAGGTTTGGAGAAACCACCTTCACCATCGCGCATTAAATGTCCGCACAGTATGTTTTGAAAAGGTTAACGTCTGCTATTCTGTATGGTTGGTCAAGGGGTTTCATATCAATGTCACGAGTAATGACTGAAGTGAATGATCAAATTTATCGTTAACTCTAGTTGTATCAAATTGTTAAAAAGATACGGAAATAATTGTCCAGAACTTTGGAGATTTCAGCACAGGGAGGAGGGAGAGTGTGTGGGATTTGCCGCTTTGGGTGAACAAGAGAGGAAACCAGAATTGTCTGTTCTGAATTTCTGTCCTGCACTGACAGTGATGGCTTTTGTAATCTTCTTTTACAGAGAACTAGGAGGGGAGGATTTGCAGACTGGAAACTCAAACCAAACATCACATCAAGATCTGACAGTCACTTGATTCATCAGTACCTGAATTTCATCGTCTTTTAATGTCGAAAGAGAAATGTTTGTCTGTTCTGTGTTTGGGAAAAGATTTCTAACATCAGGATGACTGGTAAAGCTCTGAGACACATACACACACCCAAGTGAGAGTGTTCCAGTGAACTGACTTTGGAAAGAACTTTAACCAGTTACACAGCCTGAAAAATCATCACACCATTCACAGTGGGGTGGAACTGTACACGCGTTCTGTGTGTGGACAAGGATTCAATTGATCATCCAATCTGGAGAGACACAAGGACATGGAAAAAACGTGGAAATGTGAGGAATGTGGAAAAGGATTCCATTATCTATCCCAGCTGGAAAACCATCAATGCCGTCACAGTGGAAAGAGACCATTCACTTGCTCGGAGTGTGGAAAGAGATTCACCCAATCATGTCAGCTGCTGACACACCAGCGGATTCATACTGGGGAGAGGCCGTTCACCTGTCCTGTCTGTGGGAAAGGCTTCACTCGGTCTTTTGATGTGCGAAAGCATCAGATAATTCACACTGGGGAGAAACCGTTCACTTGCTCCCAGTGTGGGAAAGGATTCACTCAGCTATCAAACCTGCTGAGACACCAGAAAGTTCACACTGGAGAGAAACTGTTCATCTGTTCTGAGTGTGGGAAGGCATTCACTCAGTTATCCAACCTGCTAACACACCAGCGAGTTCACACTGGGGAGAGACCATTCACCTGCCCTGTTTGTAAGAAAAGATTCACTCGATCCTCTGACCTGCTGAAGCACCAGCGAATTCACACGGAGGAGAAGCCGTTCAACTGTACTTCCTGTGGAAAGAGATTCAGGTCCTCATCCAACCTCAATGTACACCAGCGAATTCACACAGGGGAGAGGCCGTTCAGCTGCTCCGAGTGTGGGAAGGGATTCACCCAGTTCCCCACCCTGCTACGTCACCAGCGAGTTCACACTGGGGAGAGACCGTTCACCTGCTCCGAGTGTGGGAAGGCATTCACTCAGTTGTCCCACCTGCTAACACATCAGCGAGTTCACACTGGAGAGAGACCGTTCACCTGCCCTGAATGTGGAAAAGGATTCAGTGGATCCTCTAACCTGCTGAAGCACCAACGAACGCACTCTGAGGAGAGGCCATTCAACTGTCTTTCCTGTGGAAAGAGATTTCGGTCTTCATCCCACCTCACTGCACACCAGCGAGTTCACAGTGGAGAGAGACCATTCATCTGTTCCAATTGTGGGAAGGGATTCACTCAGTTGTCCCACCTGTTGAGACACCGGCGTGTTCATATTCAAGAAAGGCCATTCACCTCCTCAGAGTGTGGGGAGAAATTCACTCAGTCATCCAACTTGCTGGCGCATTCGTGAGTTCACAATTAACTCTGGAGTTGGATTCTGTTCTTATTACTGCTGTTAATCACATCCAGGACTGAACCATGTTCTTTCTGACAGTAGGAGTTTGTTTCTGTTGATAATAATCCCTGTAACTGGGCTGGTGTTTAATATTCTGGATCTATAGCTGATTGTGTTCTCTGGGCTGCAGTGCTGCTTCAAGAACCGCTGTCTGTGATCTTTCCCCATAATTCAGGAACTCCCATCAGAAATTAGTTTACAACAAGATTCCGACCTTTTCCTTCAATCCAAAATTGATCTTTGGTATGAACTCCACAATTCAATGTCTGAGCGGTTGCACTGATTAACATTTCCAATTAGAAAGTGCTGATTAATCCTTGCTGACAGTTCTTACACACAGTGACACCTCCATTATCAAGCAGAAAGAAGGGGAATGGGAACTGGAGAATCGAGAGTTCCCAAATGTTACCCCTCCCACCAGGTACTGAAATCCCTCGGCACGTGAATGGAGACAAGTTCAATCCAAGTAGCAGAATGTGAGAAATTGCTGTCTAATAACCTTATAAAATCTTCAGAAATGTATGGAATATTCTAGAAATAGCTCACTCTGACTTATGAAAAAAGCTTCCATTGCAGCTTGCTGGCTGACAGACACAGGACAGGCCTTTTATCTCTACCAAGGACATGTCTCTGGCACAGATCCTGAAGCAAGACATTTCTAACCTTGATTGATTGGATCTTTTTTTAAAATAATCTTTATTGTCACAAATAGGCTTACATTAACACTGCAATGAAATTACTGTGAAATGCCCCTAGTTGCCACATTCAAGCACCTGTTTGGGTAGACAGAGGGAGAATTCAGAATGTCCAATTCACCTAACAAGCACGTCTTTCAGGACTTGTGGGAGGAAACCAGAGCATCCAGAGAAATTCCACGCAGACATAGGGAGAACGTGCAGACTCCGCATAAACAGTGAACCAAGCCAGAACCTGGGACCCTGGCGCCGTGAAGCAACAGTGCTAACCACTGTGATACTTAACTGTCTAAAGGTTAAAACAGGCTCACGAGAATAAGAAATTTTGAAGTGATCCATACTAGCTTCAGCCCAATACCCACACTCTGCCTCGTACCAGTTAACCGTTTAGAGAAGGCTGCCGTCACCAGTTAATGACCCTAGCATCCTCCTCTTCTGGGACCACTCAACCATTCCGAGGAGACTCACCTCCAGCCCCGGAGATCAGTATCCCGTTGATCCAGGACCTGTTATGGGCTGTATGTCTTTTCTGTGTATCATATCTAAACTGTTGCTTCATAAAAGGTATTAAAATCACCAATAAATGTCACTCCCTTTTGGGTAATCTGAGAGTCCCAGACTAAAATCTTACACTTGTCCATGAGAGTAACTGAAGATGTGAGAACTGCAATAATCTACAGTAATGATGAGTTATTAGTTGTGGCTCAATGGTTACATTTTCATCACTGAGTCAAGAGGTTGTGCATTCACATCCAGAAACAGCATCAAATCTAGGCTGATATTCCCATCCTGCACTGCGGGAGACCTGCGGGCAGCGAGCCCCACACCGAGGGTGCCTCACCCTGAGAGAGCCCTGAACTCGGAGAGCCAAGCTTAATGGAGCCCTGCACTGTCAGCGGTCCCATCTTTCAGATGTGAAGTTCAACTATAGCGCATTTGCCCTCCCTATAACAGTTTCCTGATGTTATTCTGAAGAGAAGGGGAGATCTCCCTGGTTTCAGCTTTTTAAAATAAATTTAGAGTACGCAATTCATTTTTTCCGATTAAGGGGCAATGTAGCATGGCAAATCCACTTACCCTGCACATTTTTGGGTTGTGGGGGCGAAACCCATGCAAACACGGGGAGAATGTGCAAACTCCACACGAACAGTGACCCAGAGCCAGGATCGAACCTGGGATCTCGGCGCCATGAGGCAGCAATGCTAACCACTGCGCCACCATGCTGCCCACCGGTTTAACTGTTTAATATTTAGCACTCAGTAAGCATCACTGAACAGATACTCGACTCGGAATCACGGGCGGAATTCTCTCCTCCCACGCCGGGTTGGAGAATCGCCGGGGCTCCGCGCGTGTCCCGCCCTGACGCCCGCACGCGATTCTCCCACCACCCCCCAAACCGGCGCGGCGCGAATCACGGCTGGCCGCTGGGAGAATCGCCGCTCGCCGTTTGCAACGGGCGAGCGGCGATTCTCCGGCCCGAATGGGCCGAGCGGCCTGCCCAATACGACGGGTTCCCGTCGGTGCCGTCCACACCTGGTCGCTGCTGGCGTGAACAGCGCGGGAACGCTGGGGGGGCGGCCTGTGGGGGGGGGCCTCAAATGGGGTCTGGCTCGCGATCGGTACCCACCGATCGGCAGGCCGGCCTCTCTGAAGGAGGACCTCCTTTCTCCGCCGCCCTGCAAGATCCATCCGACGACATCTTGCGGGGCGGCCTCGGGGAGGACGGCAACCGCGCATGCGCGGGTGACGTAATTTACGCGGCTCCAGGGCCCGGCATGCGTAAATGACGCAACACCGCTCCTAGCCCCCCGGGGGCGGGAGAATAGGGGGCTGGGAGCGGGTGACAGAGGTCATTGTGAAGGGTCCAAAGTCGGTCTACTTGTGCGCTGGCACATGTACCGCGGGAACCGGCATCTGGGGGCTCATTGAGCTTCCCCGGTCAATACAAAATAGCTGTAGGTGGAGAGCTCGATCCTCCACCTCAGAATCTTGTTCTTGATTTTGCCCGGCTGTGTATTAAACATGAAGACAACCGGCCGTTGGTCAGTGAGGAGAGTAAATCGCCTGCCGGCCAGGTAATGCCCTCCAATGTCGCACAGCTTCTATAGTGGCTTAGGCTTCCTTTTCGACGGAGGAGCGTCAAATATCGGAGGCATGGAGGGTACGGGAGAAGAAAGCCACGGGCCTGCCCGCCTGGTTGAGGGTAGCGGCCAGGGCAAAGTCCGATGCATCGCTCTCCACCTGGAACGGAATGGACTGGTCCACGGCGTGCACTGCGGCTTTGGCAATATCTGCCTTGAAGCGGTTGAAGGCCAGGCAGGCCACAGCCGTCAGGGGAAAAATGGTGGATTTAATAAGTGGACGGGCCTTGTCCTCATAATTGTGGACCCACTGGGCATAGTAAGAGAAGAACCCCAGACACCTCTTCAGGGCAGTGGGGGAAGGGTAGTTCCAGGGGCGCATGGGGTCGGGCCCTAGGACTCCGTTTTCCACAACGTAGCCAAGGATGGTTCGGCGGGTTGTGCGGAAAACGCATTTCTCCTTATTGTAGGTGAGGTTAAGGAGTTTAGCGGTGTGGAGGAGTGCCGGAGGTTTTCGTCATGGCCCTGCTGGTCATGGCCGCAGGTGGTGACATTAAGTATGGGAATGTGGCCTGCAGCCCGTACTGGTCAACCATTCGGTCCATTCCTCGCTGGAAGACCAAGACCACATTGATGATGCCGAAGAGGACCCGGATGAAGTGGTAGAGGCGGCCGTCTGCCTCAAAGGCAGTGTATTGGCGGTCCTCCGGGCAGAAAGGGAGCTGGTGGTACGTGGACTTCAAGTCAACTGTGGAGAAGACTCGAAACTGCGCAATCTGGTTGACTATGTCAGATATGCGGGGGAGGGGTACGTATCGAGCTGCGTGTACCGGTTGATGGTCTGACAGTAGTCGATGACCATCCGGTGCTTCTCCCCAGTCTTGATGACCACCACTTGGGGTCTCCAGGGGCTGGTACTAGCCTCAATGATCCCCTCTCGTAGGAGTCGCTGGACCTCTGACCTGATAAAGGCCATGGCTCGGGCACTTTATCGTCTGCTCCTAGTAGCAACGGGCTTACAGTCCAGGGTGAGGTTAGCGAAGAGCGAGGGTGGGGCGACCTTATGGGTCGCGAGGCTACAGACGGTGAGGAGGGGCAGGGGTCCACTGAACTTTAAGATAAGGCTTTGGAGGTGGCACTGGAAGTCGAGCCCCAGTAATAGGGCAGCGCAGAGATGGGGAAGGACGTAGAGCTGAAAGTTAGTGTACTCTATGCCTTGTACAGTTAGGGTCACGACACAGTACCCCCAGATTTCTACTGAATGTGATCCGGAAGCCAGGGAGATTTTCTGGGTCGCGGGTAAAATTGGGAGGGAGCAGCGCCTTACCGTATCTGGGTGTATGAAGCTGTCTGTGCTCCCGGAGTCGGAAAGGCAGGCTGTCTCATGCCCGTTGATCCGGACGGTCATCGTAGATTTTGTGAGGTGATGAGGCCGGGACTGGTCAAGTGGGATGGAGGCGAGCTTCGGAAGGTGATGGGTGGGCCGGTCGGAGGTAGTGGCAGCCAGCATACAACTGGGTGAGCAGGGCTCCCGGGAGGCTGCGGAGTGGTCCCAAGTTGGCGACCCTCATGGGTCGCGCGTGGCATCGGAGATGGCATCAAAGATGGTGGCCCCCATGGGTCACGTGTGGCGGGCAAAATCGAAGATGGCGGCCCCCACGGGTCGCACATGGCGGGTGGCGCGGCAGATGGGGGTGGCCCCGACAGGCAGCAGGCAGTGCTGCTGGGCTTAGGAGTTTTAGGGAGAGATCGGGCCTGGCATGCTTTCGCAAAGTGGCCCTTCCTCCCACACCCGATGCAAGTTGCGTTCCGTGCAGGGCATCGTTGTCTGGGATGCTTACCCTGGCCGCAAAAGTAACACTTCGGGCTTCCGGCATTGGCGGGCTGCTGCGCGGCACAGGCTTGCGCCTCTCTCGAGGCGGATGATAGCGAGGTTCACGAGGGTGCCGCGTGGTCGGAGGTGTAGGCCTCCATATTCTGGAAAGCCACCTCCAGCGAGTTTGAGAGCTGCACTGTCACTGGGAGGCCGAGTGTACCCCCTTCTAGCAATTGCTGGCAGATGTAGTTCGATTTAATGCCTGCAACATAGGCGTCCCTGATCAACAGCTCCGCGTGTTGGGTAGCTGATACCGCCTGGCAAGCACAGTTTTGGCCGAGTACCCGCAAGGCACACAGGAATTCGGCTTGTGATTCTCCTCGTGGCAAGAAGGTGCCTAGCATACACCTCATTTACAGACTTTACATATTGACCCTTCAGCAGCATTATTGCCTCCGTATATGATGAGACGGAAAACTTCCGGGCTCCCCCGTGCGTTGAGTATTTGCTGCTTTTGGAGGTCGGTGACGTCTTCGGTGGAGGATCCAAGGTACGCTTCGAAGCAACTTAGCCAGTGCTCGAATGTTGCAATGATGTCGGCTGCCTGTGGGTCCAGCTCCAGGCCATCAGGCTTGAGCGATTAATTCATCTTAGAAGTTTAGCTTATTAAATTGATGTGCCATCAATGAACACAAGATGAGTAGTGAACATAATAATAAGCTAAACAGAAAGCTTCCTAGCCTCTGATCCCAAACTGGGGCAGAGGCGGAGACCAGCAACCTATATAGCGAGCCTGAGGGGAGGAGGAGCCATCAGGCAGTGGTTTACCACATTACATGTAATACAGTAGCCGTTTACCACAGTACACATAATATACTACAGTGGTTTACCACACTGCTCACCCCAGTCCAACACCGGCATCTCCACATAATATTCTCAGACAGTACATCCTCTCCACACAGACAATAAGGCATTGTCTCTGAGGTCAGTTGTTGCTTTATCGTCAGTGTTCTGAAAGCTGATTCTGAAAGTATGAACCTTCTCCCTAACCTGTCCTAACCCTTCTTGCCGGTTCATTTATTGAAACCAAAAACTCTCCTTGTTCTAACGGAGTAAGAAGTATTACAACACCAGGTTAAAGTCTAAAGGTTTGTTTCAAATCACTAGCTTTTGAAGCACTACTCGTGAGGTCCAATGTTTGTACATTGCTCCATCATGGTGTCACATTTCAGTAACAAATGTTGAAATGTTTGTTCCTCATCCACAGGGTTTCATCAGTTTAAAGTCACAAACAGGTCTACTTTTATCCTGGAGCTTGACACCAATCAACTTTCAGAATGATACAAGGTTTCAGCCAATGAGGGAGATCCAAGATAAGCCCCGTCCCTCTTTCACACTGATTGGTTGGACGACCAACCACTCCCGCTGGATCCTCCGATTCACGTCCCTCCTATTGGAACGGAGCTGCCGTCAATCATTGTGAGCTGGACATGTGTAGCCCGTGGAGACAGACGATGAGGGTTTGAACTAGCGGATTTGAAATGTGGGTTTTACAAAGACGGAGTGTGGATCCAAAGCCGAATATAAACCCGTGAGCAGAGATAGACCTGGTGGGTTGTGAGGCTTCATAAATTCAGGGTCTCGGTCCCAGAATCATCAATGAGGACGTTTTTGGTGGGAGTGGGGGGGTCCGATGCCTTTCCACCGAAACAGGCACAGCTTCATAGTCGCCATCTTTATCGGGGGCAATAAGCAAGAAGGCGCATGTGCAGCAGCCATCTTTATTGGGACAATGAACAAGGGAGCGCATTTGCGGCAGCCATCTTTATGGGGCAATGGACAAGGGAGCGCATGTGCGGCAGCCATCTTTTGAGGGGGGATCCCTCCATGAAGTTCAAAAAATATATTGTCTCAAAGTTTGTTTGGATTTCAGGACAGGGTGGAGGGAGAGTTTGCAGAACAGGGATTTTTAGCTTTGGTGGACCACGAGAGGAAAATCTGTTCCATAGAAATTGGAATTGTCTGTTCTGAAGTTCTGTTCTGGACTGACAATGATGACTTTTGTAAACTCCTTTTGCAGAGAATTGGGAAGGAGGATTTGCAGATCGGAAATTCCAACCAAACATCACATCAAGATCTGAGAGTCACTTGGTTCATCAGGACCTAAATTTTATCAGCCTTTGAATCTGGAAGGAGAAGTGTGTGTCTGTGGCAAAAGATTTCAAACATCAGTGTGACTGAAAAAGCACCGAGATGCACACACCTGAGTGAGTGTTCCAGACTGTGGCAAGAGCTTTAACCAGATACACAGTCTGAAAAAACATCACACCATTCACAGCGGCGTTTAACTACACGTGTCCTATGTGTGTCGATAAGGATTCAGCTGATCATAGAATCTTAGGATTTACAGTGCAGAAGGAGGCCATTCGGCCCATCAAGTCTGCACCGGTCCTTGGAAAGAGAACCGTACCCAAGCCCACACCGCCACCATTTCCCCGTAACCCAATAACGCCACCCAACCCTTTTGGACACTAAGGGCAATTTTATCATGGCCAATCCACCTAACCTGCACATCTTTGGACAGTAGGAGGAAACCGGAGCACCCAGAGGAAACCCACGCAGACACAGGGAGAACGTGCATACTCCGCACAGACGGTGACCCAAGCTGGGAATCGAACCAAGGACCCTGGAGTTGTGAAGCAACTGTGCTAACCACTGTGCTGCCCATCCAACCTGGAGAGACACAAAGAAACCCGCACCATGGAGAAACCGTGGAAATGCAAGGAATGTGGGAAAGGATTCAATTATCCATCTCTACTGGAAATTCATTGGCGCACTCACACTGGGGAGAGGCCGTTCACCTGCCCAGAATGTGGGAAGGGATTCACTCAGTTATCGCACCTGCAGACACACCAGCGAAAACACACCAGGGAGAGGCTGTTCGCCTGGCCTGAATGTGGGAAGGGATTTACTCAGTTATCCGACCTGCTGACACATCAGCGAGTTCACACTGGGGAGAGACCGTTCAGCTGCACTTTCTGCGGAAAGAGATTCAAGTCTTCAAACAACCTTAGAGTACACCAGCGACTTCACACTGGAGAGAGACCGTTTACCTGCTCCGAGTGTGGGAAGGGATTCACTCAGTTATCGAACATGCTGACACACCAGCGAAAACACACTGGGGAGAGGCCTGGATTCACTGGATCCTCTGAGGTCTTGAAACACCAGCTGATTCACACTGAGGAGAAATTGTTCAGCTGTACTTCCTGTGGAAAGAAATTAAGGTCTTCATTCGATCTTAAAGTACACCAGCGAGTTCACACTGGAGAGAAGCCATTCACCTGCCCTGAATGTGGGAAGGGATTCACTCAGTTATCTAACATGCTGACACACCAGCGAGTTCACACTGGAGAGAGGCCATTCACCTGCCGTGAATGTGGGAAGGGATTCACTCAGTTATCTAACATGCTGACACACCAGCGAGTTCACACTGGAGAGAGGCCATTTACCTGCCCTGAATGTGAGAAGGGATTCACTCAGTTATCGAACATGCTGGCACACCACCGAGTTCACACTGGGGAGAGACCATTCACCTGCCCTGAATGTGGGAAGGGATTCACTCAGTTATCGAACATGCTGACACACCAGCGCAAACACACTGGGGAGAGACCATTCACCTGCCCTGAATGTGGGAAGGGATTCGCTCAGTTATCGAACATGCTGACACACCAGGGAAAACACACTGGGGAGAGACCATTCAACTGTCCTGACTGTGGGAAGGGATTCACTCAGTTATCGAACATGCTGACACACCAGCGAAAACACACTGGGGAGAGACCATTTACCTGCCCTGAATGTGGGAAGGGATTTACTCAGTTATCGAACATGCTGACACACCAGCGAGTTCACACTGGGGAGAGACCATTCACCTGCCCTGAATGTGGGAAGGGATTTACTCAGTTATCGAACATGCTGACACACCAGCGAAAACACACTGGGGAGAGACCATTCACCTGCCCTGAATGTGGGAAGGGATTTACTCAGTTATCGAACATGCTGACACATCACCGAGTTCACACTGGAGAGAGACCATTCACTTGCCCTGAATGTGGGAAGGGATTTACTCAGTTATCGAACATGCTGACACATCACCGAGTTCACACTGGAGAGAGACCATTCACTTGCCCTGAATGTGGGAAGGGATTCACTCAGTTATCAAATCTGCTAACACACCAGCGAAAACACACGGGGAAGAGACCGTTCATCTGCCCTGAACGTGGAATCCTGGATCCTCTGAGGTCTTGAAGCACCAGCGGGTTCACACTGAGGAGAAATTGTTCAGCTGTACTTCCTGTGGAAAGAGATTCGGGTCTTCATTCCACCTTAAAGTACACCAGCGAGTTCACACTGGAGAAAGGCCATTCACCTGCTCTGACTGGGAGAAGGGATTCATTCAGTCATCCTACCTGCTGATACACCAGCGAGTTCACAGGTGACTGCAGGGATTGGATTCTGCTGTTATTGTTGCTGTTAATCACATCCAGGACTGAACCATGTTCATTCTGACAGTTCTGGTTTGTTTCTGCTGATGTTACTAATCCCAGTAACTGGATGGAGTTTAATATTCTGGATCTATAGCTGATTGTGTTCTCGGGGCTGCAGTGTCCCTTTAAGAACCGCTATCTGTGATCTTTCCCCATAATTCAGGAACTCTCAGAAATTAATTTACAACAAGATTCTGAACTTTTACTTCAATCCTAAATTGATCTTTGGCATGAACTCTACAATTCAGTTTCTGAGAGGTACTACTGATTAACATCACCAGTTAGAAAGTGCTGATTAATCTTTGCTGACAATTCTTACTAACCTGAACATTACACACAGTTTTAAATTTTTTTTTAGAGTACCCAATTGTTTTTTCCAATTAAGGGGCAATTTAGTGTGGCCAATTCACCTCCCCTGCACATCTTTGGGTTGTGGGGGCGAAACCCACGCAGACATGGGGAGAATGTGCAAACTCCACACGGACAGTGACCCGGGGCCGGGATCGAGCCAGGGTCCTCAGCGCAGAGAGGCACGGTGCTAACCACTGTGCCTCCTTGCCACCCTGAACATTACACACTGACACCTCCATTATCCAATAGAAAGAAGGGGAATGGGAATTGGTGGAGAATTGAGAGTTGCCAAATGTTACCCCTCCCGGATGGAACAAAATCCCCTCACCACGGGAATGGAAATAAATTCAATCCAAGTAACGCACTGTCAGAAATCACTGTTTAATAACCCTATAACATCTTCAGAAATTTATGGAATATGATAGAAATAGCTCACTCTCTCTCATGAAGGAAGCTTCCATACGAGCTGGCTGGCTGACAGACACGGAACAGGCCTGTTATGTCTGCCATGGACATGTCTCTAGCACAGGTCCTGAAACAATACATTTCTAATCCCGATGCGATTGGATCTCATGACCCATACGTAAACCCACTGTTTGTGTAAAGGTTAAACCAGGCTGTCTGGGTAAAGAGATTGTGAAGTGATCCGCACTGGCTTCAGCCCAACATCCACACTCTGGCTCACACCAGTTAACCGTTCAGAGGAGACTGCTGCTGCCAGCTATAGAGACCAGCTCTCACTCTGCGCCATCCATCCCTTTGTCCTCTGGGACCGGTATACCGTTCTCACCTGTCACAGGTCGTGTGTTTATCTTCCGCATCAGATTTAAACTGTTGCTTCTCAATAAACATCTTTAAAATCACTTCTGAACTCAACCGTTTTTCAGATAATCTGTGACCCCCGGACCAAAATCCTACAAGTGGTGTTAGAAGTGGGATCACAGTGGTCGAGATCATAGTCCTGAGAAGCAACAGTCTCAGTTAAACGTGAATGGAGAGGTTCCTAAGTGAAGTCAGGAGTTTACAATCGCATTGATTGTACAGAGAACAACTGATAGACAGTCTGACAGAGAAAACAGGCGGTCTGGGTGTGAGAGTTAACTTGGGGATTAGAGAAGAGGGTGACGGGGATTATGAGTCTATACTCAGTGGGATTTGTAAAGAGGTTAAGAAAGGACAAACTAAGTTGATGAGGATGCAGAATCATTTAGGAAACATCCACAAGATGGATGCAGGTAAACAGAGAGTTGGAGAATTTTCAAAGTCCGTGCATAAACTTTTGTTTGAAGCAGATGTATTTACGACAGCCAATAATTTGGAATTGTGTAAAATGATCTGCAGGTGGGGAGATGAATCTAAGTCAATGGTTATCACATTTTAGTGGAAACGTTTTGACTTCATGGACATCCAATGGAAATATGAGATATTATCTTGAATCTGCCCCTTGTTAATGGACAGTTGAATAAACGATTGACTTATAAACACTAGAAATAAGGTTTATAAATCGGCTTTTGAGAGGAAAAATCAGCAAAGGGCTTCTTGAAGTGACCCATCCTTGCACATATGTTCCCCTTCACTGGGGGAGTGAGAGACAAGTTTGCAGGTGCAGCCTAATGTACTATGAATGAATGATGACACTTTCAAAGTGGAAAGTTTCACTCAAGCCCCCGAACCAACAAATGGAGTGTGTGTTGCCAAGGCAGCTGAGTGCTCTGTGTATCTGTGAACCCCGTCCATGTAAAGAGCGATCAGTCGAAATCACTTTGCAAAGTGACGATTGGATCTGCTTCCACCAGTCATTCAGACAATGTGTTCCCGATCATTATAACTCACTGAATAAAATAATCTCATCTCCATCCTGAATTTTTACCCAATTATTTTAAAGCTGTGATCTGCCAATGGAAACAGTTTCTCCCGATGTGGATGAAAACTGCTCAGCAATGTCCACATCCCTATTAAATCACTCCTTAACCTGCTCTGTTCTAAAGAGAACAATCCAAACTTCTCCAGTCCTTCCATAGAACTGTAACCCCCTCATTCCTGATACTATTCTGGGAAATGTTCCCTGCACCCTCTCCAAGGCCGTGACATCTTTTTGTAATTAAATGAAGTGAAATGAAAATTGCTTATTGTCACAAATAGGCTTCAACGGAAGTTACTGTGAAAAGCCCCTAGTCGCCACATTCCGGCACCTGTTCGGGGAGGCTGGTATGGGAATTGAACCGTGCTGCTGGCCTGCCTTGGTCTGCTTTCAAAGCCAGCGATTTAGCCCTGTGCTTTGAAAGTGTGGGGCTCAGAATTAAACAGTATTTCTGCTGTGGATTAATCAGTGTTTTATAAAGATTCTGTATAACTTCCTTGCTTTTGTCCTCCATGTCTCCATTCGTAACCATTAGTTTTACATTTAAACGGCTTGATCAACTTGTCCTGTCACAGGGGCAGCATGGTGGCGCACTGCTGCCTCACGGCGCCGAGGTCCCAGGTTCGATCCCGTCCCCGGGTCACTGTCTGTATGGTGTTTCCATATTCTCCCTGTGTCTGCGTGGGTTTCACCCCCATAACCCAAAGAAGTGCAGGGTAGGTGGATTGGCCACGTTAAATTGCCTCTTAATTGGAAAAAAATGAATTGGGTACTCTAAATTTAAAAAAACCTTGTCCTGTCACATTCAAAGATTTGTGTTCATACTCTCAGGTCACTGTGTTCCTGCGCTCGGTTTAAAATTGGACCATTTAATTTATAGTGCCTCTCCTCATTCTTCCTTCCAAATGACATGATTGATTGTGAATTACTTTGGGATGTTCTGAGGGGTGAAAGATGCTGAATGAACACAAGAACTTTTGTTCCCTTTTACAGCTGATTTAAAGTTGCAGATTTTACTCCAAAGATTAAATTGGGATCGATGTTCAAAGTGGAACTATTTTGCTACAGAAACAACTTCAGCTGGGAATCAGTGAATGAAGAGGAAAAATCCCACCGGGCGATTCTTCAAGGTTCACTGCAGCCCCGACAGCTCAATCAGCTCTACTCTCAGCTCAGGAGAGCTCAACAACTCCACATACTGCCCACAGGGGAGTTCTCCTGATGCAGTGGGACGAACATTCCTGTGTTTACTAACATCACCCAATAAACTGGATTAATCAGCTAGTTTGACTGCTGTTTGTGGAATCTTACTGTGCACAAACTGGCTGGCATGAAACAGTAACAGCTAGTATTTGTAAAACATGTTTAATGTAACAAAATATCCCATGGTGCTTCAGAGGATTCTCATAAAGAACATTTGACCTGAGTCAGATGGGGCAATATTTGGGTAAATGGACAAAACATTAATTGGAGAAGCAGATTTTAACCACATATCTTTAATCAGAAGAGAGATATGGAGAGGTTTAGGAATGAATTTTCAGAGCTTCACACGAGCATGGTGACCAATGGTGGAGTAATTAAAATTAGGGATGTTCAGGAGGCCAGACAGAAGAGAGCAGAGATATCAAGAGGGTTGTGTGACTGGAGATTACAGAGATAGGGAGGGATTCCCGTAACATCCTCCCCGAACAGGCACAGGAATGTGGCGACTAGGGGCTTTTCACAGTAACTTCATTTGAAGCCTACTTGTGACAATAAGCGATTTTCATTCATGAGGCCATGGAGGGATTTGAAAACAAGGATGTTGTTATAACCTGCCTGCTTACCACTGGCTGGGGACTAATGGCAATCCCACAATCCTTTGGGAATATGAGCTTCCCCAATGAGGTGGGTGGAGAAATCATTAGCAGATTTCCTGCATAAATAAAGCTGGCCAGTTTGGAACTGGCTAGAGGAACTGGCAAGGAAGTTGCTGCTGCTGTTGTATATATATATATATATGTGTTGTAAATGTTATTTCTTTCTATCCTTCGACTCGTGCTGGATTCTTTGTGGCCCTCACAAAAGATGTGTATTTTAAAATGGAGGCATTTCTTGACCAGGAGCTAGTGTAGGTCAGAGATCACAGGGGGTGATGGGTGAACGGGACTTGGTGTGAAAAAGCACATGGGCAGCTAAGTTTTGGATGATCTCACGTTTCTGTGTGCGGGTGGAGTGAATGTGGGGCTGTCCACAAATGTTTTGGAATCATCAAGTCTTTTTTTTACAAATGTTTTTTATTGGGTTTTTGAACAAAGTATATTTACCGTTATGTACACAGGATAAGAGACATATATATATATATACACATATATAGAAGAGAAGGGCACACCCAAAAATACCAACGAAAAGAAAATAGTAAATTTTTTAAAATACTATAACAAATAAAATAGAATAACTGGTAGGGTATTGTGCACCAGCTCAACAGCAGCAAGTCTGTACACCTGGCAAAATTATTTACAACACATAAGTGGGTGACTTAGTGGGAGGGAGGGGGGGGGGGTGGAGACTGGGAGGTAAATATACATTTGGGTGCGGGAGAAACAATTACAGTGGGCAATACTCGAATGGGTATGGTGTTGCTGTTGTCGCTTGCTTCTGGACGGATCTCGCTGCCGTCTCGCGCTCACCTCCGCTTCTGCCGTTCCTCCCGTCTTTCGTCTTTATTCTCCTCGTTACCTGCTGCTGGAGATGCCAAGTTCATTATTGTATCCCGTGCCTTCCTTCCGGCTCTCATTTCCCTGCCCCCCCCCCCCCTCGACCCCCGCCACCCCCACCACCTCCTTGGTTCTCCTCTCTTGTTCCTGTCTCTTCCCTCTCTCTCTCTCCCCCCCCCCCCCCCCCCCCTGTGATTCGCCTTTCTTTCCTCTTAGGTCTAGCTGCCCCCCCCTCCCCCCGGTCTTTCCCTCTCATGCTTTGGCGACTTTCCCGATTCTTAGCTACCTGGCTATTCTTCCACTTGTTCGTTGGCCACAAACAGGTCCAGTAACAATTGCGTGAATGGCTCCCACGTTCTGTGGAAGTTGTCGTCTGACCCTCAGATGGCGAATTTGATTTTCTACATTTGGAGAGATTCCGAGAGGTCGGACAGCCAGTCTGCAGCTTTGGGTGGTGCTGCTGACCGCCAGCCGAACAGGATTCTACGGCGGGCGATCAGGGAGGCAAAGGCAAGGGCGTCTGCCCTCCTCCCCAGGAATAGATCTGGCTGGTCCGAAACCCACTTTCGGGCATGGCTCCACCCTCATCCCCACCACTTTGGATATTGCCTCGAAGAAGGCTGTCCAGTACTCTGCAAGTCTGGGGCAAGACCAGAACATGTGGGTGTGGTTGGCCGGGCCTCCTTGGCACCATTCACATCTATCCTCCACCTCCGGGAAGAACCTACTCATACTGTTCTGTTAAGTGGGCTCTATGTACCACTTTTAGCTGCGTCAGGCTGAGCCTTGCGCACGTGGAGGTGGAGTTGACCCTATGCAGTGCTTCGCTCCAGAGTCCCCACCCTATCTCAATCCCCAGGCCATCCTCCCATTTCTTTCTTGTTGCATCCAGTACGGTGTCGGCCCTTTCTATCAGTCGGTCATACATGTCACTCCAATTTCCTTTATCTAGTATGCTTGCGTCCAGTAGTTCTTCCAATAGTGACTGTCGTGACGGTTGTGGGTACATCCTTATCTCCTTTCGCAGGAAGTTTTTGAGCTGTAGATACCTTGGCTCATTCCCCCTGGCTAGCTGGAATTTCTCTGTCAGTTCGTCTAGTGTTGCGATCCTGCAATCCATGTATGGGTCCCTGACTGTCAGTGTCCCTCCGTCCTGCCCCCACCTTTTGAAGGTGGCGTCAGTCAGTGCTGGTGTGAACCTATGGTTGTTGCAGATGGGAGCTTTATCCGACATTTTGGTCAGGCCAAATTGCTGCTGTAGTTGGTTCCAGGATTGGAGGGTGGCTGCCACCACCGGGCTGCTGGAGTGTTTTTGGGTGGGGATGGGAGTGCTGCCATGGCGAAGGCCTGGAGGGAGGTCCCCATGCAGGAGGCCTCTTCCGCGCGCACCCACTCGGCTTCTGGCTCTTGATCCATCCCTTATTCGCTCGGCCGTCGCCGCCCAGTGATAGAATTGTAGGTTTGGGAGGGCTAGCCCTCCCTGGATTTTGTTTTTTGTGGGACCTCCTTGTCTCGCTATCACGTGGCATAGGTAACAACCCAGAGATAATAACTCTGTTTGTCCTAGATCTAAGTTTCCACCCTAGCTCCCTGAATTCCTGCCTTACATCCCTATCCCTTTCCTAACTATGTCGTTGGTACCTCTGTGGACCACGACTTGGGGCTGCTCCCCCACCCCCTTAAGGATCCCGAAAACACGATCGGAGACATCACGCACCTGGGAGGCAACACACCAACCGCGAGTCTCTCGTTCTCACAGAATCTCCTATCTATCCCCCTAACTATGGAGTCTCCAATGACTAATGCTCTACTCCTCTTCCCCCCTTCCCTTCTGAGCAACAGGGACAGACTCTGTGCCAGAGACCTGTACCCCATGGCTTACCCCTGGTAGGCCCCCCCCCCCCCAACAGTATCCAAAGCGATATACTTGTTACTAAGGGGAACGACCACAGGGGATCCCTGTACTGACTGCTTCCTCCCAGTCCCTCTCACCGTCACCCATCTATCTTTACTCTTCGGAGTAACTACATCCCTGAAGCTTCTAGCTATAACCACCTTTGCCTCCCGAATGATCCGAAGTTCATCCAGCTCCAGTTCCCTAATGCGGTTTCTGAGTAGCTGGAGATGGGTGCACTTCCCACAGATGAAATCAGCAGGGACACTGACGGCATCCCTCACCTCAAACATTCTGCAAGAGGAACATTGCATTACCATCCCTGCCATCCCCTCTAGATAAAAAAAAAGAAAGAAAGAGCTTACCTGTTATTCACTCCCCTTCTCAGCAAGCACTCACTCTGCAACCTCTGCGCCCTGCACGATAACACCCGAGGGAAAATAAAAGAAAAACTACTTACCAGTCACCAGCCAATCCCTTAACTGCAGGCTGTGACTTCACGGTTCAACTTCTACCTGCCCTCGAGCCTTCCTCTTGATCTTTACAGTGGTAATGAATTCCACAGACTCGCCACTCTCAGATGTGGTGGGAGCAGGTACGATAGCGGCATGTAAGGGCATCTAGGCAAATATATGAATAGGGTGGGAATGGAAAGATACGGACTCCGTGAGTGCAGACGGTTTTAGTTTAGGCAGGTACCATGGTCGGCACAAGCCTGGAGGGCCTGTTCCTGTGCTGTATTGTTTTTTGATCTTCTGCGTGAAGAAATTTCTCCTAATCTCTGTCTGAAATGGCCTACCCCATATACTCAGATTGTGACCCCTGGTTCTGAACACACACACCATCGGGAACATCCTTCCTACTTCTACCCTATCTAGTCCTAGACGATGAACATCCTTCCTCAGATAAGAAGACCAAAACTGTACAGTATTCCAGGTGTGGCCTCACCAAAGCCCTATATAATTGCAGCAAGACATCCAAATCCTCTCGCAATGAAGGCCAACATACCATTTGCCTTTGCCACTTTCTGTACCTGTATGCCTACCTTCAGTGACACCCAAGTCTTGTACATTTACTTCTAATTTATGGCCATTCAGATAATAATCTGCTTTCTTTTTTGGTAC
Organism: Scyliorhinus torazame; assembly: GCF_047496885.1. NCBI lineage: Eukaryota > Metazoa > Chordata > Chondrichthyes > Carcharhiniformes > Scyliorhinidae > Scyliorhinus > Scyliorhinus torazame. The sequence goes on along the minus strand of NC_092711.1, from coordinate 187,372,952 downwards.
CAAAGTACCTCACTTTTATCAAAATAATACTGCATCTGCCATTCATTTGCCCACTCATTCAACTTGTCCAAGTCACACCGAAGCATCTCTGCATCCTCCTCACAGATCACCATCCCACCCAACTTGGTGTGATCTGCAAATTTGGAGGTATGACATTTTGTTCCCTCATCTAAATTATTAATATATATTGTGAATAGCTGGGGTCCTCCACCGATCCCTCCAGTACGCCACTAGTCACTGCCTGCCAATTTGAAAAAGACCCTTAATTCCTACTCTTTGTTTCCTGTCTGCCTACTAGTTTTCTATCCATCTCAATACACTACCCCCAATCCCAGGCACTTTAATTTTACGCACAAATCTCTTATGCGGGACTTTGTCAAAAGCCTTCTGAACGGGCTTCCGGCGGCGGCCATGGTGTGAGTGGTTGCACATTTGGCAGCTCCCGCTTGAGGCAGTTTTTTCAGTTCTTTTCCCTGGTTGCCGAATGGATGCTTTGGAGAAAGAAGGTGCAGAGGTGGTGGGGGGAAGCTGTACTCCACTGGTGAGGTTGGTGGTTGGATCCGTGGACCAGAAGTGGGCTTAGAAGAAATGAGCTGCAAGAACAAAAAACTCTTCGTGTGACACAAGGGAAGATGGTGGAGAGTAAAGGGTCGGCCCTACCAGCCCAATGGTCGAGGGAACAGTTGGTGCACTTTCTGAACAAAAAGTTCAGCCAACAGAGGAGGGAGGCTCAGGAGGACATGGCGAAGGTGGTCGACCCGCTGAAAGCAGGGATCAACCTTGTGGAGCTGAGGCTGGAGGCCCAGAGCCAGGCGGTCCAGAAGGCGGAGGAGGCGATGGAGGGAGCAGGAGTAGCTGCTTAACTCATTGGCGGCCGATGTTGGGATGCTGAGGGAGACCCTTAACCAGTTCAAGGGGAAAATGTAGGATTTGGAGAACCACTCGTAGAGGCAAAATTTGAGAATAGTGGGGATGCCAGAGGGAATTGAGGGAGCGGATGCAGGCTCTTATGTGGCCAAGGTGTTGGAGCAGCTAATGGGGGAGGAGCCTTTGACCGGCCCCTGAAGGTCGACCGGGCGTTGATGAGGAAGCTGTAGGCTAACGAGCAGCCGAGGGCGATGGTGGTGAGGCTACACCGGTTTTTGGATAAAGAGAAGATGTTGCAGTGGGCCAGGCAGAAGAGGAGATGTACCCAGGAGGGTAATGAGCTCTGGATATATCAGGACCTGGGGGCGGAACTGGCAAAGAGGAGAGTCAGATTCAACCAGGTCAGTGCTGCCCTCTTTAAGAAGGGGGTGAAGTTTGGGATGTTGTATGTGGCCCGCCTTTGGGTGACCCACAATGGCCGCGAGCATTATTTTGGAACACCGGAGGAAGCAATGGAGTTTCTGAGAGACAATGAACTGGCAGGAGATGGAGGACAGTGAACTTTGGAGGAAATGTGAGGTGGTGTTGGTTCTCCCTGCCACTCTTTTTGTTGTGTTGCTTTGAGTTCTTTTTTGGATGAATAGTTGAGAACTTTTTTTCTCTTTGGGGCTGTTTAGGTTTTTTATGGAGTTCTTTGGTGGGAGGATGGTAAGCACACTTATTTTTCTTCTTTTCATTGTTATTGTTGTTTGCACTATGGCAGTGTGCGAGCTGGTGGTGGTGGGGGAATCAGTGGGGGGTAAGATGCTTAGCGCCATCGATGGGGGCTGCCAGGTTAGCTGGGCGAGCTAGTTTATGGGAGCTCAGTGGGGAGGCGAACAGGTGGTTAAAGCTTTAGAGGAGGATCGGATTGTTGTTTTGTTAGGGGAGGTGGGGCTGTTGATGTGCAATAAGGAGGGAGTTGGTGATAGTGGCTATCCGAGGGTGGGCCTGGTGGGTTGCGGGACGCAGGCTGGGGGCTGGCCCATGAAGGGTTATGGACGAATGGCAGGTCAGAGGAGTAGGGTGCCCCCCGCCCAGGCTGGTCACATGGAATGTGAGAGGGCTAAATGGGCGAGTCAAACGGTCGCACGTGTTCGCACACCTGAGGAGCTTAAAGGCGGATGTGGCATTTCTACAGGAAACACATCTGAAGATTGGGGACCAGAGAAGGCTGAGGAAGTGGTGAGTTGGACTGGTTTTTCCCTCGGGGTTGGATATGAAGACGCAGGGAGTGGTGGTACTAATAAATAAGCGGGTAGCATTTGAGGTGGAAATATAGTGGCAGATCCGGGGGGGGAAGATTCGTGATGGTGAACGGGAAATTGGAGGGGATGCCAGTGGTTCTGGTGAGCTTGTATGCCCCAACTTTGGATGATATCGAATTCATGAGGCGGGTGTTGGGGAAGATCCCAGACCTGGTCTCGCACAGGTTGATTATGGGGGGAGGGAGGATTTTAATGTGGTTGTCGAGCCGAGATTGGATCGATCGAGTCCTCGATCGGGGAGGGTGCCGGCAGTGGCAAAGGATCTAAAGGGTGCATGGAGTGCATACGGTCGGGGATGGGGTTGATCCGTGGAGGTTCGGGAGACCGAGGGCGAAGGAATTTTCATACTTCTTCCATGTATACAGGGTTATTCGCGGGTCGATTACTTTGTGGTGGACAAAGCACTGCTGGCGGGGGTGGTCGACTCGAGGTATTCGAGGTCTCTGACCACGCGCGCACTGGGTGGACCTGCAAGTGGACCAGAGGGCCCCCCCTCTGGTCCACTTGCAGGTCCACCCAGTGCGCGCGTGGGGGGGGTAAGCGCTCGCATTAGAGATTAGTTGTGCTGTTGCTAGCAGATAAAGAGGATGAGGGCTGCCATTCAAGGATATGTGGAGCTCCAGATGGAGTTCGGGTTGGCATCCACAGGGAAGGCAGTGGGGCCGTTACGGAGGGCCAGGGGGCCAGTGTATGAATGTGGGGAGAAGGCGAGCAGGATGCTGGCCCACAAATTAGAAAGCAGGAGGCAGTGAGGGAGTTCGGAATGGTGGAGGATGGGAGGGGAAGGGCGGTCTTGGACCCTGTGGGGGTGAATGGGGTGTTTGAGGAATCTTATAAGATGTTATATGAATTGGAGCCCCCAGGGGCAATTTCTGGATGGTTTGGAGTTCCCTAAACTGGAGGAGGATCTGGTAGAGGGGCTGGGGCACCCATTGGACTGGTGGAGGTTTTGGAGGGCATGGGGGCGATGCAGGCTTAGAAGGACACGGGCCCAGATGGATTCACAGTAGAATTTTACAAAAGGTTTTCGGGGGATCTACGACCCCTGCTGGTAAGGGCATAGAATGAGGTGAGGGAGAAGGGGGAGCTTCCCCCTACGTTATCGCAGACTTTGATATCCTTAATTTTGAAGAAGAATAAGGGCCCAGAGCAATATGGGTCCGACCGCCCAATCTCGCTGCTAAATGTGGATGCCAACCTGTTGGCAAAGATCTTGGCCTTGCAGATTGAGGACGTGTGCCGGGCATGATAGGGGAAGACCAGATGGGGTTCGTAATCTGTCGGCGAACGTTAGGCGCTTATTGAGTGTGATTATGATGCCCCCGGTGGAACAGGAGGTGGAGGTCACTATGGATGCAGAGAAGGCCTTTGATCGGATAGAATGGGAATGGGAATATTTGTGGGAAGTTCTGGGACGGTTCGGGTTTGTGCAGGGGTTTGTGGATTGTTGTTATACAAGGCGCTGGTAACGAGTGTTAGGAAGAATCGGGTGAGTTTCGGGTGTTTTGGATTGCATCGTGGGACAAGACAGGGGTGCCCACTCTCCCCGTTGCTTTATGCCTTAGCGATAGATACATTGGCAATGGCGCTTAGAGCGTCTAGGAGTTGGAAAGGGATAATGCGGGGGAGCGGTGGAGCATAGAGTTTCGCTATACGCGGACGATCTGCTGCTTTACATTTCGGACCCATTGGGAGGTATCTGGGGGATCATGAACATTTTAGAGGAATTCGGCCAGTTTTCCGGGTATAATTTAAACTTGGGGAAGAGTGAAGTCTTCCTGATCCATGCAGGAGGGCAGGCTGGACGAGCTACCATTTTAAAGTTGTGGGGACGAACTTTAGCTACTTGGGCATTCAGGTTGCGCGGGGATGTGAACAACTGCACAAATTGAATCTGGTGCAGTTGGTAGAGCAGATGAAGGGGGATTTTAAGAGATGGGACGTGCTCCCGCTGTCGCTGGCGGGGTGGGTGCAAATTGTGAAAATGACACTGCTTCCAAGGTTTTTATTTGTTTTTCAGAAACTTCCGATTTATATGCCAAAGGCTTTTTTTAGGAAAATCCGTGACCTGATTTTGGGGTTTGTGTGGGTGGGGAAATCCACACGGGTAAAGAAAGTGCTGCTGGATTAGTGTGGGGGGGGGGGGGGGGGGGTGCGGCTAGCCTTGCCATATTTAATGGGCATCAAATATAGCCATGATTAGGAAGTGGATAGTGGGGGAGCAGATGGAGGCAGCCTCTTGTCAGACTAGTTTAGGGCACTGTTGATGGTGCCTCTGTCATTCTTGATGGCTTGCAATCCACGGGCCTGGTGGTGGTGGCGGCCCTGAGGGTGTGAGGACAGTGGTGGCAGCACTAGAGGGTGGCTCGGTCTGGGTACTGATTTATGGGAATCATAGTTTTGTACTGGGGGGGTTGGACAAGGGGTTCCGCGGGTGGCGGCGGGCCGGGACCGAGCGGTTTGGGGACCTAAAAGGGCTGGTTTGGCTCAGTGGCCTAGACAGCTGGTTTGTGATGCAGAACAAGGCCAGCAGCACGGGTTCAATTCCCGTACCAGCTTACCTGAACAGGCGCCGGAATGTGCCAACTAGGGGCTTTTCACTGTAACTCCATACTACTTGTGACAATAAAAGATTATTGGTGGGCTTCTCGAGCCTCGGGGAAATTGAAGAGGAGTATGAGCTACCCAGAGGGACTGGGTTCCAGTACTTACATGTACGGGATTATGTTTGGAAGCAAGTGTCATCCTTTCTTGACCTGCCGCCTCCGAGGCTACAGGACAAGGCGATGTGGAAAACAGGAATTGGCGAAGATAAGGTGTCGGATATTTATAAGGAATTAATGGATTGGGAGGGAGCTCCGATAGGAGAAATTAAACGGAAGAGTTGGGGAGGGAGGTGGAGGCTGGGTTATGAGAGGAGGCTTTGAGGAGTGTGAACGTATCCTCTTTGTGTGTTAGGCTTCACCTTATTCAATTCAAAGTGGTTCATAGGGCGCATATGATGGTGGCCAGAATGGTTTTGGTTGTGTTTGATGTCATAGAATCATAGAATTTACAGTGCAGAAGGAGGCCATTCGGCCCATCGAGTCTGCACCGGCCCTTACAAAGAGCACCCTACTCAAGCCCATATATCTACCCTCTCCCCGTAACCCCCACTTTTTGGACACAAAGGGCAATTTAGCATGGCCAATCCACCTAACCCGCACATCTTTGGACTGTGGGAGGAAACCCACGCAGACATGGAGAGAACGTGCAAACTCCACACAGCCAGACAGTGTAGGTTAGATGGCTTTTGTTTCGGTGCAACATCGTGGGCCGAAGGGCCTGTACTGCGCTTTATCGTTCTATGTTCTATGTTCTAAACCTGGGACCCTGGAGCTGTGAAGCAACTGTGCTAATCACCATGCTACCGTGCTGCCCTATGTGTGGATATTCCCGTCCCAGCCTCCCCGAACAGGCGCCGGAATGTGGCGACTAGGGGCTTTTCACAGTAACTTCATTTGAAGCCTACTTGTAACAATAAGCAATTTTCATTTCATTTTTTCATTTCATATATATAAATGCCTTAATTAAAATATTTTTTAAAAAGTCTTCTGAATGTCCAAATAAAGCACAACCACTGGTTCCCCCTCGTCAACTCTATTAGTTACCTCCTCAAAGAATTCCAGTGGATTTGTCGAGCATGATTTGCCCTTCATAAATCCATGCTCTGACCAACCCTACCACTGATAACTAAGTGCTCTGCGATAAAATATTTGATAATGGATTCTAGAATTCTCTCCACTATTAATGTCAGGCTTGCTGATCTCTAATACCCAGTTTTCTCTCTACCTCCCTGTGTCGTCGGAAAATCCTGAGGTCAAATATAACACAGCATGTGCAGGATGGCACAGCAGCACAGTGGTTAGCACTGTTGCTTAACAACACCAGGGTCCCAGGTTCGATTCCCGGCTTGGGTCGCTGTCTGTGCAGAATCTGCACGTTCTCCCCATGTCTGCGAGGGTTTCCGCCGGATGCCCCGGTTCCTCCCACAAATCCCGAAATACGCGTTTGTTAGGTGAATTGGACATTCTGAGATATTTAAATAGACCAGACACTTTGTAATTAACACAAAAATGATTTATTTGATTTTTATGCAGAACATTACCCACTGTAACTGAGCTGGAGTTAATGAACATCAGCAGAAGCAGACCCCAATGAACATGGTTCAGCCCAGGATGTGATTAACAGCAAAACCCAATCACTACTTATTTGTGAACTAGCAGTTGTGTCAGCAGATGGAATGACCAAGTGAATCCCTTACCACACTGGGAGCAGGTGAACGGTCTCTCCCCAGTGTGAGTTTCCTGGTGAGCAGCGAGTTGAGATGAGCACTTGAACCCAGATGATGTCTTGAACCCTGATCCACAGTTGGAGTAGCTGAATGGTTTCATGTCAGTGTGAACATGCTGATAGATCATCAGGTTCCCAGAACATTTAAACCACTTCCCGCATTCTGGGTATTTAAAAGGTCTCTTGAGAGTGTGAACATGTTGGTGTGTCAGTAGGTGGGATGAACGAGTGAATCCCTTCCCACACTCGGAGTAGATGAACGGCCTCTCCCCAGTGTGACTTTCCTGGTGAGCAGTGAGTTGGGATGACCTGAACCCAGTCCCAAAGAGAGAGAACCTGAACTGTTTCTGATCAGTGTGAACACGTTGATGGGACATCAGTTCCCCAGAACTTTTAAAGTGTTTCCCACAGCCATGACATTTAAAATGTCTCTTGTCAGTGTGACCCCGCCGGTGTGTCAGCAGGTTAGATGAACAAATTAATTCCTTCCCACACTGAGAGCAGGTGAATGGTCTTGTGAACTCGCATGTCTTGTTCCGCCCATCATTCACTCCGATTGGTTGGAGGGCCAGCCTCTCCTGCTTATTCCTCCTACTCCACCCCCTTTCTTCCAATTGGTCCAGAACTGCCGTCAATCAGGCGGAAGGGAGGGAAGCAGCAGAGGCAGCTGATCGGATTGTCTCAATCTTCGTGACAAAGAAGCTCCATGAGCCTCTCACACTGGTTGTTGGAGGTGAGGATGGAGGGGATGATGGGAGGGGAAGGGGCCTTCAAAAGGAAATAACTTGTGTTGGAAATATTAAAAAGACATTTTAGATCGAACACAAAGCTGATTTATTTGACTTTTATCCAGAATATTAATACATATTTTGAATTCATTGAATTCCGGCAGTGCAGAAGGAAGCCATTCGGTCCATCAAGTCTGTGCCAACCCTCTGAAAGAGCACCCTATCTTGTCTTCGTCCCCACACACACACACACCCCACCCTATCTCCAGAACCCAATAACCCACCTACCTTTTTGGACGCCAAGGGACAATTTAGCATGACCAATCCACCTAATCTGCACATCTTTGGACTGTGGGAGGAAACCGGAGCACCCGGAGGAAACTCACAGGCAGACACAAGAAGAATGTTCAAACCCCACACAGAGAGTCACCCACGGCTGGAGTCAGCAGAAATAGATCCCAATGAACATGGTTGAGTCCTGGATGTGATTGGCAACAAAATCCAATCACTGTAGTTACTTGTGAACTCACTGGTGTCTCAGCAGTTGTCATGGGTGATCGACTCTCTTCCAACATCGAGGGCAAATTGTCTCTCCCCAGTGTGAACTCGTTGGTGTGTCAGTAAGTGGGATGTCTGAGTGAATCCCTTTCCACATTGGGAGCAGGTGAACGGCCTCTCCCCTGTGTGAACCCGCTGGTGTCTCAGCACGGTTGAAGATTGAGAGAATCCCTTCCCGCAATCAGAACAGGTGAACAGCCTCTCCCCAGTGTGAACTCGCTGGTGTACAGTGAGATGACAAGATTGCCTGAACCCAGTCCCACACTGAGAACACCTGAACGGTCTCTCGTCAGTGTGAACACGTTGATGGGTCACCAGGTTCCCAGAACTTTTAAAGCTCTTTCCGCAGTCTGGACATTTAAAAGGTCTTTCATGAGTGTGAACTCGCTGGTGGGTCAGCAGTTGTGATGACTGAATGAATCCCTTCCCACAGTCGGAGCAGGTGAACGGCCTCTCCCCAGTGTGACTGCGCCAATGTTTTTCCAACGCTGACGGGTAAATGAATCTCTTTCCACAGTCCAAACATTTCCACGGTTTCTCCTCATTGTGACTGCATTTATGGTTTGACAGGTCAGATGATCGGCTGAAGCCTCGTCCACACACAGAACATGTGTACGGTTTCTCCCCACTGTGAACGGTGCTTTCTCCTTCCATGTTCAAAATCCAATAGTACTCAGGTTATGATAAATTGGGTGATTTTCTCAGATCCTGATGTAATGTTTGGTTTCCTGACTGTAAATCCTCCCATTCTGATGCCCTGTGAAATTGATTTCAAACAGAAAAAAGGGAGTGAGAGAGAGCCCACAAAAACACAAAGGCAGGTTGTGAAATTGTGCTGAATGAATGTGATCATTTGTGGGGCCGGCACTCGGAAAAAGTGACCATGAAAGCTGCTGGATTGTTGTAAAAACCCAACTGGTTCACGAATGTCCTTCAAGGAACCTGACATGCAATCTGGATCAAAGACCCTGGGGCTGGATTCTCTGCCCCACCGCACCACATTTCTGCCCCGACCCGCCGGCGGGATGCTCCGTTACGCCGGCCGGTAAATGGGGTTTCCCATTGTGGGGCAGCCCCACGCCGTCGGGAAAGCCCCGGGCGTTGGCAAAACGGAGAATCCCGCCGGCGGAGACCCCCGCCCCCTGGTCTCCATAAGAACTTAAGAAATAAGAACAAGAGAAGACTTAACTCCCAGTCGAGCCTGCTCTGCCATTTAATACAATAATAGCTGATCTTGGATTCAACTTCAACGCCCCATATTCTGAGAAACCAGAAGTATCTCCATCTCAGCCTGACGCTGATTCAATGGTAGAGTAGCAATAATCCTCTGGCTAGAAATCTCTGTGTGACAAGAGGGACAGAGAGAGAGAAGGGGAGCTGTAGGGACAGGGAAAGGAGAGTGGGAGAGACAGTGAGAGAAGGGGTGTTGGAGAGGCAGGGAAAGGAGGGGTTTAGAAGAATGAGGGAGATCAAATTCAGGTACATAAGATGATAAAATATATGGATAAAGTAGATGTGGTGCAGAAGCTTCCTCCTCCTGTGGGGCATTCTATAATGAGAGGTCATGTGGCAGAATAAGGAGACTTCTGGTGGCAGCTATGGGGGAGTAAGTCGCACATTTGGTGGCTCCCGCTCTGGTTGGACATTTGGACCTTTCCCCCGGACTTTTCTGCAGTTTTAATTGGCTGAGGCAGCTGGGCACTGTTTCCTCGCATTGGTTTATGGAAAAAAGGATCAGAAATGTGCGAAAGGGCAGGAACAAGAAGCCAGTAGCGAGCGCTATTGAAGCTGTAACGGGAGACAGTATGGCCAAGGGACGGACCCCTGGGTTGGCAGCGCAGCGTGCAGCGGATCCAGTGATGCAGGCCATTCAGGATCGTTTCGCCAGACAGAAGCGGGAATGCCTGGACCCGATCAAGGAGTCAATTGATCGCCTGGAAAGCAGACTGGGCGCCCAGGGCCGGGCGATTCATAAGGTGGAGAAGGCGCTGCTGGAACAAGAGGAGCACCAAACAGCTGTGGAGCTGGAGGTGGGGATGCTTTGAGAGCAGCAGAAAAGGCTCTTGGAAAAGGTGGAAGACCTTGAGAACCGGTCCCGCCGACAGAATTTAAGAATGTTCGGGCTTCCGGAGGGTGCTGAGGGAGCAGATGCAGGAGCATACGTGGCGAGTATGTTCGAATAGCTGCTTGGGGAGGGGGCATTCCCCCGACCGCTGGAGATGGACAGGGCGTATCGGGCGCTTGCCAGGAAGACGCGGGCGGGGGACCCTCCAAGGGCAATGGTGGTGAGATTCCACAGGTTCCTGGATAAGGAATGCATTCTGCGGTTGGCCAAGCGCACGCGGAGTTGCAAGTGGGAGAATAGCATTCTGCGGGTGTACCAGGACCTGAGCGTGGAGGTGGCGAAGAAAAGGGCAGGCTTCAATCAGGTCAAGGCGATCTTCTTTGAGGAGCAGGTGACGTTTGGCCTGCTGTACCCGGCGCGCCTGTGGGTTACGCATGAAGACCAACACCATTATTTTGAGTTGCACGATGAGGCGTTGTACTATGCAAAAAGAAATGAACTGGTGGGAGCTTGAGAACTTTTGGACTCAGTGACAATATGTTGGCCTATATTGGGACCTTTTTCTTTGTCTGTTCTTTTTTCGATCTCGGACCATGCTTCGCACTGGGTGGGCCTGCAGGTTAGTATGGATGGCAAGCAGCGCCCGCAATGGAAATTGGATGTGGGGCTGTTGGCAGACGAAGCAGTCTACGAGAGGTTGAGGAAGTGCCTGCTTAACTACCTGCAGGTAAACACCACGGGGGTGGTCTCAGCAGCGGTGGTCTGGGAAGCGCTGAACGCAGTTGTGAGAGGGGAGCTGATCTTGATTTGGGCTCACAGGGACAGGACGGAAAAGGCAGAAACGGACCGACTGGTAAGAGAGATCCTACGAGTGGATAGGAGGTTTGCGTTGGGCCCACAATTGTTCACAATTTACATAGATGATTTGGAGTTGGGGACCAAGGGCAATGTGTCCAAGTTAGCAGACGACACTAAGATGAGTGGTAAAGCAAAAAGTACAGAGGATACCGGAAGTCTGCAGAGGGATTTGGATAGGTTAAGTGAATGGGCTGGGGTCTGGCAGATGGAATACAATGTTGACAAATGTGAGGTTATCCATTTTGGTCGGAATAAAATATTAAAACATGCTGCTGTGCAGAGAGACCTGGGTGTGCTCGGGCATGAGTCACAAAAAGTTGGTTTACAGGTGCAACAGGTGATTAAGAAGGTGAATGGAATTTTGTCCTTCATTGCTAGATGGATGGAGTTTAAGACTGGGAAGGTTATGCTGCAATTGTATAAGGTGTTAGTGAGGCCACACACTGGCGGGTGAAAGCAGAACTAGGGGGCATAGCCTCAAAATAAGGGGAAGTAGATTTAGGACTGAGTTTAGGAGGAACTTCTTCACCCAAAGGGTTGTGAATCTATGGAATTCCTTGCCTAGTGAAGCAGTTGAGGCTCCTTCATTAAATGTTTTTAAGGTAAAGATAGTTTTTTGAAGAATAAAGGGATTAAGGGTTATGGTGTTCGGGCCGGAAAGTGGAGCTGAGTCCACAAAAAAAATCAGCCATGATCTCATTGAATGGCGGAGTAGGCTCGAGGGGCCAGATGGCTTACTCCTGCTCCTATTTATTATATTCTTACGTGGAGGCTCCAGAGGCAGGGCTATTGAGGGAACGCCGGAGGCTGCAGGCGGAATTTAGTTTGTTAACTACAGGTAGGGCAGTGGAGTAGCTCAGGAAGGTGAAGGGAGCGGTTTACGAGGACGGGGAAAAGGACAGTAGGATGCTTGCACAGCAGCTCAGTAAGAGGGAGGCAGCTAGGGAAATAGGGAAAGTGGTTGATGGGGATGGGAACTTAGTTCGGGACCTTTCGGGACTTTTATAGTAGGTTGTATAGATTGGAACCCCCTGAGGGGGCCGGAGGGGATGAGACACTTCTTGGATGGGCTGACTTTCCCGAAGGTGGACGGGGAGCTGGTAGAAGGGCTGAGGGCCCCGGTCGGGCTGGAGGAGGTAGTGGAGGGCTTGAAGGCCATGCAGTCGGGGAAGGCCCCGGGGCCGGACGGGTAACCAGTTGAGTTCTAAAAAAGGTTCTCTGGAATATTGGGGCCGGTACTACTGAAAGTCTTTAACGAGGCCAAGGAAAGAGGAGTTTTACCCCAGACAATGTCACAGGCCATGATCTTGCTCATTTTGAAAAGGGACAAGGACCCGCAGCGCTGCGAACCATGTCCACATGTTCTGGGCATGTCCAAAACTGAGAGGATTTTGGCAGGGGTCTGCCGACACCATGTCCACGGTATTAAATACAAGGGTGGCAATGAGTCCGGAGTTGGCTATTTTTGGGGTATCGCAGGACTCGGGAATCCAGGAGGAGAAAGAGGCAGATGTTCTGGCCTTTGCTTCCCTGGTAGCACGGAGGCGTATATTGCTGGCATGGAGGGACTCAAAGCCCCCGAAATCGGAGACCTGGCTATCAGACATGGCTATCAGACATGGCTGGCTTCCTCTGCCTGGAAAAATTAAGTTCGCCATGAGAGGGTCTCTGTTCGGGTTCGCCCAGAGGTGGCAACCATTCGTCGACTTCCTCGCAGAGAATTAATCGTCAGCAGAAAGGGGGGGGGGCTAGGTTAGTGTAGGTTAGGGGGATAGGTAAGGGCAGGACCTGTGTGAGGGGGTGGCGGAATTTGCACTATGTATATATTTCTCTTGTTATCTATATTGTTGATTTTGTTACTGTTAAAATGCCAAAGAAAATACCTCAATAAAACATTTATTTAAAATAAAATAGTATCAGAATAAGGGGTAGCAAATGTAAAACAGAGATGAGGAAAAACTACTTCTCCCAAAGAGTCGCGAATCTGTGGAATTCCCTACCCCGAAGTGTGGTGGATGCTGGGACAGTGAGTACATTTAAGGAGGAGTTAGATTTTAATTAGTAATGCGTTGAAGGGTTACAGAGAACGGGCAGGACAGTGAAGTTGAGGCAATGGTGAGATCATCCATGATCGTATTGAATGGTGCAGCAGGCTCAAGAGGCTAAATTGCCTACTCCTTGTTCTTGAAGTTTGGTGTTCTTGATTAACAAGGAGATCAGTGGTTTGGGGGAGAAGGCATGGGGATGAGAACATATCAGCCATGATTGAATGGTGGAGCAGACATGATGGGCCGAATGGTCTAATTCTGCTCCTATATCTCATGGTCTTATGTAGAGGAGAGTGGGAGAGACAGAGAGAAGGGGAGATGGAGAGGCTGTGAGAGGGGAATGGGAGAGACAGTGAGAGAAGTGGAGATGGGGAGACAAGGAGGGGGGAATGGGAGAGAATGGGAGAGGTAGAGGCAGGGAGAGGAGGGTTTTAGAATTGGGGGGAGATGGAGAGGGCTTTTTATTAACAATAACCAACCCAGAACATTGATATTCTATGACACTCGCACACCCCCAACAATACTAGCTCTGATAAGTAAACCACAAAACTAATAAACAAAATACTCAGCCCCAAGTTGTGTTATCCTACTGGACACAATACCTTGATTCAGAAACATTGACAAGACTGTTACACAAAGTCCAGTTCTCAGGAATAAATTAAAAATATAATTTCCTGGAAACAGAACAGGTCCCTCATTGTAACAGGATCGTAATTAGGGCTGGTTCACTATTGATTAAATGAGCATCTTTCAAATATTCCAGAAACATTCCCGTTAATTATATAACCCCAAAATTCATCACAAACATCACAACTCAAAATTAAATCTTTAGATTTGTTCTTAAATTCATTCGATTGTTGTAGACTGACTCCAGCAACGGTTCCGATTGCAGAAAATCTCACACTCGGGATTAAGGGAATAGGACCTTTTTCATTATTACTTTAATATCTGATGAATCTGCTTGCTTACATTTATAATTATTATATCTATAACAAGGTTAAGAGAGAGTGAGAGAGAGCTAGCCATGGAAAGGGGTAAAGGAGAAAGATTTCATATTTCTACAACACAATCAGTTTATGACAGATTCTCCCAATTCCTCAACCTCCAACACCTAGAAGGACCTTTTGTAATGATTCATTCTGTAGCGTTCATTCAGCGACAGGTGTATGTGAACACTATCACCTCCAAGATCCCCTCCAAGTCACACACTGTCCTGACCTGTCTGACATCCAGTACTGGATGAGCAGACATTTCCTCCATTTAAATATTGGGAAGACTGAATCATTGTCTTCAATCACCATTACAAACCTCACTCCCTAACCACCAACCGTCCAAGGCTGAACCAGACTGTTTACAACCAGTGTGAAATATTTCACCCCAACAACTTCCAACCACAAATCCAGATAATCACCAAGACCATTTATTTTCACCTCAGTAACATCGCCCGATTCCTCCCCAGTCTCAGCTCATCTGCTGCTGAAACTCTCATCCATTCCTTTGACTACCTCTAGACTTAACTATCCTAATGCAAGGACTTCCATTGGCAGCATGTAGGTGGAGGTCGCACGTTAGGTGACTCCTGCTCAAGGCTCTGGCTTTTGGACTTTAATGCCGGTTTCAGGGGTAGTTTTTGAATGAGCTGGTGTAGAAGGTAGAAGGAAGGTGGGAGATGTCGAAGACCCAGAAGAACGGCACTGGAAAGGGGGCAAGTGCAAGTCTGCCGTCGAGTGAGTTGGTGAGTCCAACGGAGAGGAAGATGGTGAAGGGTGGATTGCTGGGTGGGGTTCCTCCCCTCTCAATGAAAACTCTGACCGAGGTGGTGGCAGGGGAATTTGAGAAGCAGTTTCCGAAGCACATGGAGATGCTGCGGAAGGAGATGATGGCTGAGATGAAAGAGTGGAGGAGGTGATAACCCCAGTAAAGTTGGCAGTATCGAAGATGTCATTTGAGGTGTGGGATCAAGGAGAGCAGCTGAAGAAGATGGAGGAGGCTCTGTTGGGGGGGGGGTCTTGCCACAAAGGTGGGCAAGTGGGGGGGGGGGGGGTCTTGCCGCAAATGATGGTGCAGGCTTGCATGATGTTGTTAAAGAAGGACAAGGAATTTGTGGAGTGTGGGCTATGTAGGCCCATATCTCTGCTGAATGTAGATGCCAGAACACTGGCAAAGGTATTCCAAAAGTTGGAAGGATGTCTCCCGAAGGTGATCGGGGAGGACCAGATGGGGTTCGTGAAGGGAAGACAGTTGTCCTTGAATGTGAGGAGATTGTTGAATGTGGGAGGAAGGGAGATGGAGGTGGTGATAGCGTTGGATGCTGAGAAGGCGTTTGATCTGGTGGAATGGAGCTACTTGATGGCGGTACTGGAGAGATTCTGGATTGGGCCAAATTTTATGGTGTGGGTGAGGCTGCTGTATAAGGAGCCGATGGCGAGTGTGTGCAGTAACAACACAAACGCAGGGTATTTAACACTGCACCGGAGGTACAAGGCAGGGATGTCCCATGTCCCCCCTTCTGTTAGCATTGGCTATTGAATCCTTGGGCATTGCACTGAGGAGCTTGGGGTTTGTGGAAAGGGATAGTGGGGGGGGGGGAATACAGAGTGTCCCTATATGCTGTCTGGAGTTAGTGGGGGGAGGGGGTTGCATTCCACTTGGCAGCAATCCACTTCAGGTATCTGGGAGTACAGGTGGCGCGGGATTGGGCAGAGCTTCGGAAGTTTAACTTCACTAGTTTGGCGGGGAGGGTGAAGGCCAATTTACTGAAGTGGGACAAACTCCCTGTCATTGGTGAGCTGGGTGCAGGCAGTTAAAATTAATGTTTTACTACAATTCCTGTTTTTGTTCCAATGTCTGCTGGTCTTTTTGCCCAAGTCCTTCTTTGGTGGTGGTGGTGGTGGTGGGGTGGTGGTGGCGGGGTGGGGAGGCGGAGACAGGCTGATCTCCTCGTTTGTTTGGGGGGTGGGCAGGATCAGGGGGGTGGTACTGCAGAGGGGACGGCAGTGGGGGTAGGAGGGGGGGTTGGCCTCCCAAACTTGCTTTATCGCTATTGGGCAGCAAATACGGCGAAGGTGCGGTGCTGAAGCAAGGAGCGGGGGCTCTGTCAGTAAAGATGGAGGGGGGCTCTTGTGGGGATTGGGGTTGCAGACGCTGGCAACGTCGCCACTCCCAATGGCCTCAGGAAAGTACTTGTGGAGTCCAGTGGTGGTGGCCATGTCGAATATTTGTAGGAAGTTTAGACAGCACTTTAGGCTGGGGACCAGGTTAGGGGGGATGCGGAATAGGGGGAATCATGGGTGCGAGCCAGGGATGCAAGATTTTGGGGAAGGGAGAAGAGGGATCAAGGAAATTAAGGATTTCTTTCTAGGGGAATGATTTGCGAGTTTAGAGGAGCTGGGAGAGGAAGTATAGGTTGGCGCGGGGAGAAGGGATTAGGTATATGTAGGTGCAGGACTTTGCAAGGTAGGTTTTCCTGCTGGAGGCAGTACTGCCAGCGGGAGTCTGCCTGTGGAGTCATGTTCACCCATCACCGGCCTACAGAGGTCCCAGCTGAAGCAATATTAACATTTTAAATTTCTTATCCTTTCAGATTTCTCCAAGGTCTCACCCCTTCCTATCTCTGTAATCTCTTCCAGCCTCACATCCCTCCGAGATACCTGTGCATCTAATTCTGACCCCCTAAACATTCCTGATTTCAATTGCTCTAATGTCAGTGGTTAATCTCTCAGTTTTCTGTCAAACCTCACTTTGCAGCCTTTCTGTAAGGCCTTGGACCATTATCTTGCATTAAGAGTACGATATGCAACATATGTACGATATGTTGATTTGGAAATATTATCACTGTTCCTTCACCATTGCTGGGCGAATAACCTGTAACTCGGTACCTAACAGCATTGTGGGAGCACCTTCATCACATGGACTGCAGCAGTACAATAGGTCAAATATCTTCTCCACAGGAAACTGGGGTTTGTCAATATATTGCTTGTATCTGTGGAAACAAAAACAAAGTTAACAATCACATTGCTCAAAATGAATTAAAATGATACAGAATTTGATCACAGTAGGAAGTCTTACAACTGTTCTTTCGGGAACAGTGACCACAATTCAGTAAGTTTTAAAGTGCTGGTGGACAAGGATAAGAGTGGTCCTAGGATGAATGTGCTAAATTGGGGGAAGGCTAGTTATAACAATATTAGGCGGGAACTGAAGAACATAGATTGGGGGCGGATGTTTGAGGGCAAATCAACATCTGACATGTGGGAGGCTTTCAAGTGTCAGATGAAAGGAATTCAGGAACGGCATGTTCCTGTGAGGAAGAAGGATAAATACGGCAATTTTCGGGAACCTTGGATAACGAGAGATATTGTAGGCCTCGTCAAAAAGAAAAAGGAGGCATTTGTCAGGGCTAAAAGGCTGGGAACAGACGAAGCCTGTGTGGAATATAAGGAAAGTAGGAAGGAACTTAAGCAAGGAGTCAGGAGGGCTAGAAGGGGTCACGAAAAGTCATTGGCAAATAGGGTTAAGGAAAATCCCAAGGCTTTTTACACGTACATAAAAAGCAAGAGGGTAGCCAGGGAAAGGGTTGTCCCACTGAAGGATAGGCAAGGGAATCTATGTGTGGAGCCAGAAGAAATGGGCGAGGTACTAAATGAATACTTTGCATCAGTATTCACCAAAGAGAAGAAATTGGTAGATGTTGAGTCTGGAGAAGGGTGTGTAGATAGCCTGGGTCACATTGAGATCCAAAACGACGAGGTGTTGGGTGTCTTAAAAAATATTAAGGGAGATAAGTCCCCAGGGCCTGATGGGATCTACCCCAGAATACTGAAGGAGGCTGGAGAGGAAATTGCTGAGGCCTTGACAGAAATCTTTGGATCCTCACTGTCTTCAGGTGATGTCCCGGAGGACTGGAGAATAGCCAATGTTGTTCCTCTGTTTAAGAAGGGTAGCAAGGATAATCCAGGGAACTACAGGCCGGTGAGCCTTACTTCAGTGGTAGGGAAATTACTGGAGAGAATTCTTCGAGACAGGATCTACTCCCATTTGGAAGCAAATGGACGCATTAGTGAGAGGCAGCATGGTTTTGTGAAGGGGAGGTCGTGTCTCACTAACTTGATAGAGTTTTTCGAGGAGGTCACTAAGATGATTGATGCAGGTAGGGCAGTGGATGTCTATATGGACTTCAGTAAGGCCTTTGACAAGGTCCCTCATGGTAGACTAGAACAAAAGGTGAAGTCACACAGGATCAGAGGTGAGCTGGCAAGGTGGACACAGAACTGGCTAGGTCATGGAAGGCAGAGAGTAGCAATGGAAGGATGCTTTTCTAATTGGAGGGCTGTGACCAGTGGTGTTCCACATGGATCAGTGCTGGGACCTTTGCTGTTTGTAGTATATATAAATGATTTGGAGGAAAATGTAACTGGTCTGATTAGTAAGTTTGCAGACGACACAAAGGTTGGTGGAATTGCGGATAGTCAGAGGATACAGCAGGATTTAGATTGTTTGGAGACTTGGGCGGAGAGATGGCAGATGGAGTTTAATCCGGACAAATGTGAGGTAATGCATTTTGGAAGGTCTAATGCAAGTAGGGAATATACAGTGAATGGTAGAACCCTCAAGAGTATTGAAAGTCAAAGAGATCTAGTACAGGTCCACAGGTCACTGAAAGGGGCAACACAGGTGGAGAAGGTAGTAAAGAAGGCATACTGCATGCTTGCCTTCATTGGCCGGGGCATTGAGTATAAGAATTGGCAAGTCATGTTGCAGCTGAATAGAACCTTAGTTAGGCCACACTTGGAGTATAGTGTTCAATTCTGGTCGCCACACTACCAGAAGGATGTGGAGGCTTTAGAGAGGGTGCAGAAGAGATTTACCAGAATGTTGCCTGGTATGGAGGGCATTAGCTATGAGGAGCGGTTGAATAAACTTGGTTTGTTCTCACTGGAACGAAGGAGGTTGAGGGGCCTGATAGAGGTCTACAAAATTATATGGGGCATAGACAGAGTGGATAGTCAGAGGCTTTTCCCCGGGGTAGAGGGGTCAATTACTAGGGGGCATAGGTTTAAGGGGAGAGGGGCAAGGTTTAGAGTAGATGTACGAGGCAAGTTTTTTACGCAGAGGGTAGTGGGTGCCTGGAACCCGCTACCGGAGGAGGTGGTGGAAGCAGGGACGATAGTGACATTTAAGGGGCATCTTGACAAATACATGAATAGGATGGGATTAGAGGGATACGGACCCAGGAAGTGTAGAAGATTGTAGTTTAGTCGGGCAGCATGGTCGGCACGGGCTTGGAGGGCCGAAGGGCCTGTTCCTGTGCTGTACATTTCTTTGTTCATTGTCTGTTTGTAACACCAGGTTAAAGTCCAATAGGTTTGTTTCAGATCACTAGCTTTCGGAGCACTGCTCCTTCCTCAGGTGAATGAAGAGGTAGGTTCCAGAAACATATATATAGACAAAGTCAAAGATGCATGACGATGCTACCATCAAAACCGCAAACTGCCGGTTCAAAGTGGAGACCAAGAAGATCGCGCATATAGACACTGACATTAAGTTTCTACAAAGATGTAAGAAAGCAGACTCAAAGTATCGTCTTTGAGGTCACTGTGCAATTGGCGGTGTGTGATGATGTCTGTGCAAACCAGTGAACAACATAGAACATACAATGCAGAAGGAGGCCATTTGGCCCATCGAGTCTGCACCGACCCACTTTAAGGCCTCACTTCCACCCTATCCCTGTAACTCAATAACCCCTCCTAACCTTTTTTGGTAACATAGGGCAATTTAGCATGGCCAATCCACCTAACCTGCACATCTTCGGACTGTGGGAGGAAACCGGAACACCCGGAGGAAACCCACGCAGACATGGGGAGAACGTGCAGACTTCGCACAGACAGTGACCCAGCGGGGAATTGAACCTGGGACCCTGGTGCTGTGAAGCCACAGTGCTAATAATCACTTGTGCTACCATGCTGCCCTGACGGCAGTGAACACTGGGTGAACATCATGGAGGATGGGACGGTCCTGAATTTTATATAAGGTTAGTAAAGAAAAGTTGTTTCCTGTAGTGACATAGAATTAAAATTTTGAGCAAGGTCCACAGGGGTGAATGCGAGGAAGACATTTTACAGAGTGGTAATGACCTGGAAACTTATACTTACACTCAGAGACAGATCATATCCAGGTTTTGATTAATCTAGTAACTCCATCAGATTTTGATGTGATTTTGGTTTGACTGTCAGTCCCCCTCTCCTAATATCCTGCCATTGAATATTACAAAATCGGTCAGTCCAAGATAGAAATTCACAACACCCTCTTCTCCGGCTGCCTGTATGACTGCGCATGCGCCCTACTACACATTGCCCCCTATAAAGATGGCGGCCGTTAACTCGGGGCCTCCAACTCAGGCAGCTGTTGCCGGTGTCCCGTTTGGTGCGTACGGGGCACCGATCGGATCTTATTTGAGTATTCAGTCCACCACTGGGTGTTTAGAAAGTTTGTCCATCCACGACACCTACTTCATTACCCTCCTAAAATCCTGTATTTCACTCGAGTTGTGCAGCCGAGATACTCCCCATCCTGCAGCAACCGTACATACATTGCGCATGCGTATGCTCATTCCACAATGCGCCGGTACGCGTGCGCAAGAGGATCCTGCAGTGAGGACAGGGAACATTCTGATTTTTAAATAAAATAAATAACAATATTTATTGTCACAAATAGGCTTACATTAAATTGTAATGAAGTTACTTTGAAAATCCCCTAGTCGCCACATTCCAGCACCTGTTCAGGTACACTGAGGGAGAATTCAGAATGTTCAATTCATCGAACAAGCACGTCTTTCGGGACTTGTGGGAGGAAACCGGAGTACCCAGAGGAAACCCACGCAGGCATGGGGAGAACGTGCAGACTCCACACAGACAGTGACCCAAGCCGGGATTCGAACCTGGGACCCTGGTGTTCTGAAGCAAGTGCTACCCACTGTGCTACCATGCTGCCCTGCCATGATTTGCCGCGAATACTGGGTAACAGCTCCTCCATTCAATGGAAATATATTTAATAGATATTTAATTAGTTTATATCATCCGACTATAATCGGAGACATAGGGATAAGATATAAAATGCCTAAATCAATAATGGTAGCACATGGCCCCCCCTGCCACCTCAGACAACTGAACAGCAACCGGGCCCATCCAGACCCAGTTGTCCCAGAAGACGGCCGCCAAAGGGACCCACGTCGCTGGGCGGGAATCACAGCAGGATGTATTGCCTGGTGACCCACCTAGATGTAGAGTTAGGGCCTGTAAGGCCTGAATGTAGACACCAGTTAAGTTAGCATCGCTTCAGGGCACAGTTTAGTGCCAGGGGCTAGGGCACAAATCTGTATATATGTTTTCACATTAAACACCTGTGCACAATGGTACAATCTGCCTCGATGGTTTGTCAGAAGGGTATGAAGGACGCGCTGGTCTGAGCTGGCCGCAGAGTGGGTGCAGTGGCAGGGAATGGGCAGACATTGAGGGTGGGCTTGGCTCGGGAACCGTGGATCACCCAGCACTCACCGATCCGGTGTCCCACCACCATCCCCCCACCCCACCACCGTCCTCACTTCTACCACCCCAAGGAATCAATGGGCTGTGTGATGGAATTGCCCTGTCGCATGCGAGGATCACCCAGGTGGAGAGTGGAAAGTACAACCGTGGGCAGGAGTCAGACAATGTTAAACAATGAGGAGCACCAGAACTCAACGCAGAGCAGGTTGTCATCATCCTCCATCCCATGGGCCATACCCGGTGTTACTGTCAACCCAGGTCCCGGGCGGCATGTGGCGCAGTGGATAGCACTGGGGCTGCGGCGCTGAGGACCCGTGTTCGAATCCCGCCCTGGGTCACTGTCCGTGTGGGGTTTGCACATTCTCCCCCTGTCTGCGTGGGTTTCACCCCCACAACCCAAAGATGTGCAGGTTAGGTGGATTGGCCACACTAAATTGCCCCTTACTTGGAAAAAAACAATAATTGGGTACTCTAAATTTATTTTTAAAAGCAGGTCCCGCACTCCATAGTGCAGCATATATATGTATATATATGTAAATACATGGATAGGATGGGAGTAGAGTGATACGGACCCCGAAAGTGTCCAAGATTTTAGTTTAGATGGGCAGCATGGTCGGCCCGGGCTTGGAGGACCGAAGGGCCTGTTCCTGTGCTGTACTTTTCTTTGTTCTTTGTTCTTTGTATCATGGAGGAGGTTGCAGTTGGCGGGGGGGGGGGGGGGGGGGGGGGGGGCGGTGATGTTGTATCCATGTCCCTGGCCAGTCCCCCCTTAGTCTATGAACCTGGAGGCGATCAGAGCGTCCAGTGCACTTTGGTCCTGGAGCATGCATTGTGCGGTCTCCTGTGCCTGCTTGGGTCACATGCCCTGGCCATCCTCCCTCTCACCCACATCCTTCTTGTTGGGCGAGGCCTGGCATTCATCCTCCTCCTCCAGCATGTTACCTCTCTGCTGCGCAATGTGCTGGAGAATGCAGCAGGCCACCATGATGCAGGCAGCCCTCCCAGTGCCATACTTGAGGGCCCCTCCACAGCGGCCCAGACACCTGAACCGTATCTTCAGGATGCTAATGCACTGCTCGATCATGCCCCTGGTCGCTGCATGTGCATTATAGTAGTGGGTCTATGCATCGGTCTGTGGTCTCCGGATAGGTGTCATCAGCCATGACCATAGCGGATAACCCCTGCCACCCAGGAGCCAACACCCAAGCCAGGAGTGCGCCTCAACGAGGCTGGGAATCATAGAGTGTGCCAGGATGAAGGCGTCATGCATATTGCCTGGGTATCAGACACAGACATGCATGATGTTCGTCTGATGGTCACACACACCAGCTGCACGTTCATTAAGTGGAACCCCTTTCAGTTTGTGTAGAGTGGTCTTTCATCTGAAGGTGCTCATAGGGCGACATGCATCCCGTCAATCACCCCTTGGACTCGGGGGCATCTTGGCAATGATGACGAACCCCGCTGCCGGGGTATCCTGATGGGCTCGGTCCACATTGAAATGGATGTACTGTGCTGACTGCGCATATAGGGCCTTCGTGATGGCCTGGATGCACCTGTGCACCGATGTCTTTGAGACCTCTGACAGGTCCCCACTCGTTGCCTGGAAGGACTCCTTGGCAGCCACTGGAAGCGGGTGCACTCCCCCTTTCCCCCAAGGTGCCAGGTGTGCCATGATCTGCCAGATATATCGCACTGCCACTCTGCTCAGTCAGAGTCTTCGACAGCATGCCCAGTCTGGCAGGCCTTTGAATGACAGATGTTGTCGGTACTCTCAAGGCCTCATGCAGCGCCTCCTTTGAACCTCCTACTCCTCGGCCTGTTGGGTGGCTGGCTCTCCATCCTCAGTGGAGGCTGCTGCATCTTCCTCCTCCAACAGCTCCAGCTCATACAGCCTCAGTGTATCCCACAGGGGTGCGGCGACTAGGAGTAAGGCCACTATTGGTGGTTGAATTCCAAAATCCATTGTCTGCAGGGGGTGAAAGGCCAACATGCTAGCATGTGCGTACCCTTGCCCAACTAGGTCCGCAGGGCTACACAGTGACCCGGTTGGCACTGCGGACTCTGGCCGCTTATGTTCCTCCCCACTCCCCCATCCCCGCACCCCTGGCCTGGCACCGTGGGAGCCTCTGGCCCTGAAGCCCAGCCCTGCTGCCAGGTGTACCGTTAGCTGGCACTGTCCATTCCAGTGGTACGCTATGCGCCCCCCGGCCGGCGCCCCCCCCCTCCCCCCCCGGTGCGGTCCGTCACGTGTGCTCTCAACAGTTGTGAACCTCGGCGTGGTGGTTGCAGAGTGAGTGAGAGAGGGCGTACGGACCATGTCCAGCACCGCCATACTTCGCTGACAGTCGTGCCGCTGACCGGGGGGCTTCTGCCAGGGCCGGGGGTAGTAGTGGGGGGTGGCTAGGAGCTGGACTGTGAAGTCGGGTGGTCGGGGATGCGGTCCAGCACAACCACTGCCATCTTTTCAACCAGATGTGTGTGTGGGGGATGTAAGTGTACGCACGGCTGCAGCTTGTCAGCCCTGTGCGTGTCCATCACCGACTCAGTGATCCCCGCACCATTTTTCATGTGTTCTGCTGGTGTTCCACGCAGCGCTGGTGCTAGCCCCTCACCCGTAGCAGAATTGGTGCGGGTGTGGCGCCGATTTTTCTGACGTGGAACTTCACGGATCCTCCTTTGGCAACAGCACATAGACACAGGAACAGAGAATCCAGCCCAATATCTTCCCCTTTCATCAACACCCACATTTGCATTTCAGATTTTGTTCAATTTTCTTTTGAAAACTCTGAGTTAAGAAAAACAATATTGAAAGAGTAGCAGGAGCTTCTTCAGTGTCCATGCACAGTGTGGACAAATTAACTCTGACTAAATTACATGAAGAAGTCTTACAAGACCAGGTTAAAGTCCAACAGGTTTGATTCAAATCACTAGCTTTCAGAGCACAGCTCCTTCCTCAGGTGAATGAAGAGGTAAGTTCCAGAAACATATATAGAGACAAAGTCAAAGGTGCAAGAGTACTTTGAATAATTGAGTACTCTAAAAAATATATTTTTGAAAGGTGGAGGAGCAAGGAAACAGGCCCAGGCGGCAGAACCTATGGATTGTTGGGCTGCCAGAAGGTATGGACGGAACAAGCTCCACAAAATATGTACCAAGGATGTTAATCGGGCTAGTGGAACAGGGAGTGCTGAACAAGGCCCCAGAGGTGGACAGAACCCACAGGTCTTTAAAGCAGAGGCCGAGAGTGGGGGGAGCAGCTGCAGGTGGTGATCATGTGGATCCACAAATTCACAGAGGAGAAGATCCTACAAGGTGTAGCCACCTGGGTTGGCCAACTCCCGATGTAAAATGGAGAACAGCAAAGGCTGCAGGGAAATTCAGCCAACACAGGCAGAAACAAGCAGGTGCAAGTTTACTGTGTATTAAACTCTGCAAAAGCCCAGACAGCATCGATACAAGCAGCCATCTGCATAATAATGTAGCAGCCATCTATATACTAATGAGCGATCCCCAGGTACAATCGAAACATTTGGGATAAACAAAGCCAAGTCAGACTCCCCGGCGTCAGCAGGGGCCAACACAAAAGAGGTTAATGGATACCTCAAGACCGCCCATCGATCAGGGAACCGCTCCAGTATTGGAGAAATCGAACCAAGCGTTTGGAACAAAGTCCAATCACTTGGAACCAGGTACAGGGTCCGCCCCGAAAGGCGGGAAGCCCCTGGGGACTATAAAGTTAAGCCCCCAAGTTCAAATCGATCTTCTTGACCGGGTCACTCAGCAACGCAAACCAGCCGAAATCCAGTAAGTCTTAAGTCAACGCTCGCTACGAGATAGGTGCTCCTAGCTACCAGTCCGTAACAACTTCGAATCCCGCAGACTCAGAACCCGAAGAAAGGCCATTTGTTCCCCCGACCTGGTGGGCCAGTCCGAAGCTAAGTATAGGCCTGTTAGTTGTAGAAGTAGAATTTGTGCACGAGTAGCAATTACTGTGTATAATAAATGTGCTTTGATTTGAAACTTACTAATCGGTGTATTGAGTTATTGATCAGTACTTGAACTTGAACCTCGTGGCGGTATCATAAGAATACCTGGCGACTCGCGAGCAAAGGTTATAAAACAGAGCCAATTGAACCAACCAAAAGTTAGCAACAAAAGGGACAGGGAAAAACAACACTGTGAATGGGAAGGATATTGGTGCGGAGCTGGCAAAGATGTGAACAAGATTTAACAGGTCCAAGGGGGTGTTGTACCGAAGGCAGATCCAGTTTGGGGTGCTGTACCCTGAAAAACTGTGGGTCACTTTTGAAGTGGGTACTATTGGGAGCTCTATTTTGAAAGGCCAGAAGAGGCTAATGACTTTATAAGGAAACAAAAACTGGGGGGAAACTGAGAGTTGGCAATAGATGGAGGAGCTGCATCTGTAAAGATTGGAGATTAGGGTTGTTGTATGTTGCTGACGTGGGGGAGGGTTCTTTTGTTTGTTCATGTGATTATATTTTGGGAGTTATAAGTTTCTAATTTTGTATGGGGGTAACTGCACCCCCTCCCCCGCCCCGTCATCTGTGGTGTTTTTCTTTTGGAGGGGTGGGTTGTGACTTTGTTTTTTTTCTGCGGGTGGGGAGAGGTGGAATGGTGTGCATGGGGGGCCTTCGAGTGGGAGCTACCATGCTGGCAGGTAATGTTGGTGAATGGAGGTGAGGTGGGGGAGGAGGCCAAAGAGGTGGGGCGAGGGGGGTTGCAATGTGCCAGAGTTGGAGACTCTGGTCATGGACAGAGGGGGGCCCTAATATAGGGTGGTGTTAGGGGAGGCAGAACCGGAGGGGAATGATGGCGGACGGTAGAGGGGAGTGGAGGTGAAGCCTCCAGTAAGAATTGTAATGTGGAACGTTCGGGGGCTAAATGGGCCGATTAAGATGTCCTGGGTTTTGTGCAGCTGAGGAGTGCAAAGGCAGAGGTGGTCTTTTGACAGGAGATGAACCTCCGAGTGAAGGACCAGATTAGGTTGAGGAAGGGATGGGTGGGACAGGTATTCCACTCAGGGTTTGACTCAAAGTCGCGGGGAGTGACCATTTTGTTGAACAAACGAATGGGGTTTGTCAGGGCCAAGTAAGTACGGCACCCAGGGGGAAGATATGTGATAGTGACTGGTGTGCTGGAGGGGATGCCGGAGGAGCTAGTCAATGTATATGCGCCAAATTGGGATGATGTGGGATTTGTGAGAGGTCTGCTGAGAGCAATCCCGGATCTGGACACGCACCAATTGATTCTGGGTGGAGATTTTAATTGCGTGTTGGAACCGAGGGTGGACAAGTTAAGCCCCAAGTCAATGGGGAGGTTGAAGATGGTGAAGGAGTTGGGAGGATTTATGGAGCGGATAGGAATGATTGACCTGTGGAGGTTTAAGACCTCGATGGGGAGGGAGTACTTCTTCATCTCACACGTGTATAAGGCGTACTCGAGAATTGATTTCTTTGTAGTGAGCTGGGCGATGCTGTTGAGAGCGAAATATGCGGGAATTGTGATATCTGATCATGCGCTGCATTGGCTGGAGGTGAGGCTCAATGAGCGGCAGGTTCAGAGGCTGGGATGGAGGCTGGATTTGAGTTTAATGGCAGATGGTGGGCGCGATTCTCCACTCCCACGCCGGTTGGGAGAATCGCCTGGGCCGCCAACATTTCCGGGGACGCCGGTCCGACGCCCTCCCAAGCGGCGGGAATGGCCCGGTCGAGTTTCGCGGGCCGCAGGCCGGATAATCGCCGGAGACACCCAAAATGGCGATTCTCCGGCTCCCCCGCTATTCTGAGGCCCGGATGGCCCGAGCGGCCAGGCCAAAACGGCGGGTTCCCCCCGGCGCCGTCCACACCTGGTCGCTGCAGTTGTGGGCGGTGCGTGAACGCTGGGGGGGGCGGCCTGTGGGGAGGCGAGGGGGGATCCTGCACCGGGCTTCACCTGGAATGTGGGGTGGCCCGCGATCGGTGCCCACCGATCGTCGGGCCGTCCTCTCTGAAGGAGGACCTCCTTCCTTCCGCGGCCCCGCAAGATCCGTCCCCCATCTTCTTGCGGGGCGGACTTAGAGAGGACGGCAATCACGCATGCGCGGGTTGGCACCGGCCCCGATCCTGGCCCATTGTCAGGGCCTGAATCGGTTGGGCCCGGGGCCGTTCCGCGCCGTCGTGAACCTCGACGGTGTTCACGACGGCGCAGCCACTTCGGCGTGGGAGTGGAGAATCCCGCCCAAGGTGTTTTGTGAAAAGATGAGGTCGGTGATCGGGGAGTATGCGGAAATCAATCGGAATGGGGAGGTGTCGTCGGCCACATTCTCAAAGTCGTTAAAGGCAGTGGACTGATGGGAGATTATCTTGTTCAAGGCACACAGGGACAGGAGGAGGAGGGAGGAGTATGGACGGCTGCTGGATGAGATAGTTGAGGTGGGCAGGAGGTACGTGGAGGCCCCAACCAAAGAGTTGCTGGCAGAGAGGAAGAGGTTGCAGGTGCAGTTTGACGACAGGGAAAGCAGTCGGGCAGCTAAGGAGGGTGAGGGGGTGCAATACGAATATGGGTAGAAGGCATGTCACATGGCGGCTCACCAGCTGAGGAGGCAGGCTGCGTCCAGGGAAATTTTAAAGGAGAAGGGGGAGGAAGTGTAAGAGCTGGAGAAGATACTATGTCTCTGAACGAACACAGGACATCCTGAAGGGGGAGGATGAACAGCCAGTGGTCGTAGTACAGGCCATAGTGTGGGCAGCACGGTAGCACAAGTTGGTAGCACTGTGGCTTCACAGCGCCAGAGTCCCAGGTTCGATTTCCCGCTGGGTCACTGTCTGTGCGGAGTCTGCATGTTCTCCCCGTGTGTGTGCGTGGGTTTCCTCCGGGTGCTCCAGTTTCCTTCCACAGTCTAAAGACATGCAGGTTAGGTAGATTGGCCATGATAAATTGCCTTTAGTGACCAAAAATGTTAGGAGGAGTTATTGGGTTATGGGGATCGGGTGGAAGTGAGGGCTTAAGTGGGTCAGTGCAGACTCGATGGGCCAAATGGCCTCCTTCTGCACTGTATGTTCTATGTTCGACACATAGGCTGGTTAGCCTGACTTCATTCATTGGGAAGATTTTAGAGTCCATTATTTTGTTTTAACATATTTTATTACAAACATGTATGAAAACAGGTTACAGCGAACAAACAAACACCCCGGGAAACATGCTTCCCTCCAATCAACTATACAGTCTGTACAGATTTTTCCTCTTTCACCCACAAGGCGAACAGCTCCTCAAACACGGTCACAAGCATCCGCCACCCTTCCTCAACCTCCCCGAAGAGCGCCTTAACTCATATTTTATCTTCTCTAATCGCAGGAAGTCGTACAGGTCACCCAACCAAGCCGCTATCCTTCCAGCAAAACACGCCGCCGAGCAATCAGAAAGGCGAAGGCCAAGACATCGGCCTTCCTCCTCTCCATGAGCTCCGGCTTCTCTGAGACTCCAAGTATTGCCACCAAAGGGTCTGGTCCACCTCCTCCTGCACTATTCTGGCTAACACACCCGCCAATAACCTTCCCAATTTTTCGCAATCCCAAAACATGTGCGTATTATTTGCTGGCCCCCGCCCACACCTCTCACACTCATCTGCTACCCCCTGAAAGAACCCACTCATTCTCGCCCGAGTCATATGCACCCTGTGTACCACCTTAAACTGTATCAGGCTCATCCTTGCACAGGAGGTGGACCCATTTACCCTACACAGTGCCTCACTCCATACTCCCCAATTGATCTCCCCTCACAACTCCGCTTCCCATTTCTCCTTGATCTTCACCACCCGCTCACCTCCCTGCTTCTCCCCCCCCCCCCCCCCGCGCCCCCCCCCCCCCACCCTCCCCCCCCAGCTCAAACCCATGATTCTCGCACAGCGGCGTTATCGCCGACATCCCTTTCACCCTAAAATGCCTCCTCAACTGATTCCATATCTTCAATGTCGACTGCACCACCGGCTCCTTGAATACCTACTTGGAGCCATTGGCAATGCTACCGTCACCATAGCCCTCAAACTAGACCCCTTACACTATTCCACCTCCATCCTAACCCACTCTACCCCTTCTCCTTCCCACCACTGCCGCACCTTGTCCACATTCGCCGCCCAATGATAATGAAGCAAGTTCGGCAATGTCAACTACTGCCTCTGTAGCAGAGTTCTCCCCACCCTCAGCACCTTCCCCGCCCATACAAAGTCAGAAATGATCGTGTCCACTTTCCGAAAAATGGCCTTTGGTATAAAGATTGGGAGAGCTTGAAAGATAAACAAGAAACTCGGCAGAATATTCATTTTCACCATGGATCCTCCTTGCCAGCGTTAAGTACAGTGTATCCTCTCTAGCCTCCTCCACCAGCTTCGTTAAGTTCCACTTATGAAGCCCCGTCCATTCCCTCGCTACTTGAATCCCCAAATACCTAAACCTATCCCTCGCTACCGTAAATGGCATCCCCCCTAAATTAGCCCGCTATGCCAGCTCACTCAGCGGGAATACCTCGCTTTTCCCTACATTCAGCTTGTACCCGAGAACCCTCCAAACCTCCCCAGCAGGCCCATAATCCTTCCCAGACTCTCCAGGGGATCCGAAACATACAGCAACAGGTCATCGGCAGAGAGCGACACCCGATGCTCCCTTTGACCTCTTACAATCCCCTGCCACTCTGCCGACCCCCTGAGAGCCATCGCCAATGGCTCTATGGCCAGCGCAAACAGCAGCGGTGACAGCGGGCACCCCTGCCTCATACCCCTGTGTAAGTCAAAGCTTTGTGAGCTCATATCATTCGTCCTCACCCTCGCCCTTGGTGCCACATACAACAACCGTACCCATGCCACAAATCTCGGCCCAAACCCAAACCTTCCCAAAACCTCGAACACGTACCGCGACTCCACCTGATCAAATGCCTTCTCCGCGTCCATGGCCACCACCACCTCCGGTATCAGATTCATCGACACATTCAACAGCCGTCTTTTAGAGTCCATTATTAAAGATGAGATTGCCGAGTCCTTGGAAGTGCATGATAAAATAGGACTGAGTAAGCATGGCTTTGTCAAAGGGAGGTCATGTCTGACAAATCTGGAAGAGTTCATTGAGTAGGTAACAAGGAAGTTAGACAAAGGAGAACCAGAGGACATGAATTATTTAGATTTCCAGAAGGCCTTTGACAAGGTGCCACATAGGAGACTGTTAAATAAGTTAAGAGCCCATGGTGTTAAGGGTAAAATCCTGGCATGGATAAAGGGTTGGCTGACTAGCAGAAGGCAGAGAGTGGGGATAAAGGGGTCTTTTTCAAGATGGCAGCTGGTGACTAGTGGTGTGCCTCAGGGGTCTGTGCTGGAACCATAACTTTTCACAATATACATTACTGATCTGGAAGAAGGAACCAAAGGCACTGTTGGTAAGTTTGCAGATGAGACAAAGATCTGTAGAGGGACAAGTAGTGTTGAGGAAACAGGGGGGCTGCAGAAGGATTTGGACAAGCTATGAGAGTGGGCAATGAAGTGGCAGATGAAATACAATGTGGAAAAGTGTGAGGTTATGCACTTTGGAAGGAGAAATGGAGGCATCGACTATTTTCTAAATGGGGAAATGCTTCGGAAATCAGAACCACAAAGGGACTTGGGAGTCCTTGCTCTGAAGAGTAACGTGCAGGTTCAGTTGGCAGTTAGGAAGGCAAATGCAATATTAGCATTCATGTCAAGTAGGCTAGAATACAAGACAAGGGATGTACTTCTGAGACTGTATAAGGCTCTGGTCAGACCCCATTTGGAGTACTGTGAGAAGTTTTGGGCCCCTTATCTAAGGAACGATGTGCTGGACTTAGAAAGGGTCCAGAGGAGGTTCACAAGAATGAACCCTGGAATGAACAGCTTGTCATATGAGGAACGGCTGAGGACTCTGGGTCTATGCTCGTTGGAGTTTAGAAGGATGAGGGGGGATCTTATTGAAGCTTACAGGATACTGCAAGGCCTGGATATGGAGAGGATGTTTCCCCTTGTAGGAAAAACTAGAACCAGAGGACACAATCTCAGACTAAAGGGACGATCCTTTAAAACAGAGATGAGGAGGAATTTCTTCAGCCAGACGGTGGTGAATCTGTGGAACTCTTGGCCGCAGAAGGCTGTGGAGGCCAATTCACTGAGTGTGTTTAAGACAGAGATAGATAGGTTCTTGATTAATAAGGGGATCAGGGGTTATGGGGAGAAGGCAGGAGAATGGGGATGAGAAAAATATCAGCCATGATTGAATGGCAGAGCAGACTCGATGGGCCAAGTGGTCTAATTCTGCTCCTATGTCTTATGGTCTTATAAATGAGATGTTTCAGGGGTACTATGAGAATCTATACGGAGTGGAGCTGGGTGGAGCGAAGGAGACACGGGGCAGTTGCTGGATGGATTGGAGTTTCTAAAATCGGATGAAGAAAGGAAGCAGGTATTGGAGGAGCCGCTGGGGCTGAGGGAGGTGATTGATAACATTAGGGACATGAAGTCGGGGAATGTCCTGG
Organism: Scyliorhinus torazame; assembly: GCF_047496885.1. Lineage (NCBI taxonomy): Eukaryota > Metazoa > Chordata > Chondrichthyes > Carcharhiniformes > Scyliorhinidae > Scyliorhinus > Scyliorhinus torazame. Next base: position 187,341,116 of record NC_092711.1, on the reverse strand, counting down.
GGCCAGATGGCTTTTCGGCAGAGTTCTATAAGGCGTTTGCAATGGAGTTGGCACCACATTTGTTGGGGATGTTTCGTGAGGCATTGGAGAAGGGGAACTGCCAGAGACACTGACGCAGGCGTCGATCACGCTAATCCCGAAGAAGGGGAAGGATCCGTTAGCGTGTGGGTCATATCGGCACATTTTCTTGCTGAACACAGACGCGAAGGTGCTGGCTAGGTTGGTGGCGGGAAGGATTGAGGGATGTGTGCCAGGGGTGGCGGCAGAGGACAATACGGATTTTGTAAAGGCAGGCAGCTCTCCAGCAACATCAGGAGTTTGTTAAATGTGGTTATGATGCCATCACTGGTGCGGGTGCTGGAGGTCATTGTCTCTATGGACGCAGAGAGGGCTTTCAATCAGGTGGCGTTGAGGTATTTATTTGAGGTCCTGCGTAGGTTTGGGTTTGGCCCGAAGTCTGTGGCGTGGGTGTGCTTGTTACACATATCTCTGGTGGTAAGTGTGTGTACAAATGGGGCGAGTTCACCGAGTTCTGGTCTGCACAGAGATATGTGACAGGGGTGTCTGCTGTTGCTGCTGCCGTTTGTGCTGGTGATTGAGCCCTTGGCGATGGCCCTCAGGGGTCAGCGGAATGGTAGGGGATTGTGAGAAGTAGGGAGCACTTGGTATCATTGTACCCGACGATCTGTTGTTGTTTGTGTCGGACCCACTGGAGAGTAAGTGTAGGATCACGGGAATATTGGAGAGATTTGTGGTCTTCTCCGGATAAAGTTAAATGTTAAGTTGGTGGTTATGTCGGTGTTGACATTGTGCGGGAACCACAAGTTTGAGGCAGGGAGATGGATGGGATGTATGGGAAGTGGAGGGAGGCAGGACTGGAGAGGGTGAGGGACTTATATCTGGAAGGGCAGCTTGCGGGTCTGGATGAGATGTGGGAGAGGTTTGAGTTGCTAGAGGGAGTGAATTTAGGTTTATGCAAGTGCGAGACACTGTAAGAAAAAGTGGAGGTTGCAGGGATATACTCTATTGGAGTAACTGCTGCTTCCGGTCAAGTTGGGAGAGGGTATGATTGGGGACATATATGGTGGTTGGTGGACTGGGGGCGGGGTGCGTGCAAGTGGTGAGGATTAGGAGCAAGTGGTAGGAGGAGTTGGGTGAGTGGTGTGAGGTGGTGGGTAGGTTAAATTCAACCTCCTCTTGCGCGAGGATGAGCTTGATTCAGTTCAAGTTAGTGCACAAGGTGTACATGACTCGGGAGAGGATGAGCTGGTTCTTTCAAGCAGTGGCTGGTGAGTGCAAGAAGTGCGGGCTGGGTAATCATGCACACATTTTCTGGGGTTGTGATGTGTTGGAGAGGTACTGGGGCGTTGTCTAAGATTGTGGGTGTGGAGGTCAGGACGGATCCAATGGTGGCAATCTTTGGGGTATCGGAAAAGCCGGAGCCGATACATAGATACACAGAAGATAGGAGAAGGAGGAGGCTTTTTGGCCCTTTGAGCCTGCACCGCCATTCATCGCGATCATGTCTGATCATCCAACTCAATAGCCTAATCCTGCTTTCTCCCCATAGCCTTTAATCCCATTCTCCCCAAGTGCTATATCCAGCAACCTTTTGAATATATTCAAAGTTTTAGCATCAACTACTTCCTGTGGTAATGAATTCCACAGGCTCATCACTCTGGGTGAAGAAATGTCTCCTCATCTCTGTCCGAAATGGTTTACCCTGAATCCTCAGGCTGTGGCCCCTGGTTCTGGACACACCTATCATTGGTAACATCTTGACTGTATCTACCTTGTCTAGTCTGTCATAATATCCACTCATGTATATAATGAGATGCAGACAGGCAGTGATTGACACATAGGATAACCAATGAACACACACGACACATAACAACCAATCACCAGACAGGACACCACCACTATAAAGCACACAGGGCATTAAGACTCTCTCTCTGTGTACAGGACACAGCTACTTAGCTAGTAAGAGTGCACAAGCCAGTGAGCACTATCACCATGAGGTAGAGAGTTAGTCTGGTCAAACCAGTAGGAGGTTATCAGTTAGATTGACAGGGTGTCAACTCACAGCAGACTATGTACAGCAATCAGGAAGTTCAATAAAACAGTGTTGGACCATCTCCTGTGTCAGAAGTCTGTTTCTAGTTTCACTGCATCCAGCTGCAGTCAACGTTGAACCAACTTACTTAACACATCATGGTACCAGAGTGCTATTAATCCGAACGAACCTACCTCAAGTGCATCTGCAATGACCAGCAAGCAGCTACCCAGCGGCATGGAAAGGATCCAGCCTCCTTCGCAACTCCGGATCTCCGGCAACGTCGGCGCCAACTGGAAAGTCTTCAAACAAAAGTTCCTCCTGTACATCGAGGCCTCCGACCTCGAGGCAGCATCGGATGCCAGAAAGATTGCGCTGTTCCTGTCGACTGTGGAGGATCATGCCATCCACATCTATAACTCGCTTACGTTTGCCGATGGCGAAGACAAGACAAAGCTCAAGACAGTTCTGCTGAAATTCGACAGCCACTGCGACATTGAGGTGAATGAGAGCTTTGAACGGTACATCTTCCAACAGAGGCTTCAGGGTAAAGATGAACCTTTTCAGTCCTTCTTGACCCATCTCTGCAACCTAGCGCAGTCACGTAATTATGATTCGACGACTGATTCCATGATCCGGGATCAGGTCGTATTCGGGGTCCGGTCCGACTCCCTGCGGGAGCAGCTCCTCAAAATCACACAGTTGACCCTCTTCGTCGCCATCGAAATGTGGGTTGTCCATGAGCATGCCAGAAATTGCTACTCCCGCATCAGGGAGGCAGAAACTATAAAACTGGCCTCCCACGAGGCAGAACGTGTGCAGGCCATAGCGAAAATGCAAGGCCTGAGCATCGAGGAGAGTGGCCGCTTCGTGCGCTTTTCTCGGGTCACACGCATGCGCGCCACGACCGGGTGGACGATGAGGCCAAAGACCCTGAGGTGCATGCGCGAATGTCAGCCGACCGCACTGCGCATGCACGATGGCGCACAGAACGTGCTGACGTCAGCGTCATGACGTGTCCGAATTGTGGCTCCGCCCATTTAAAGTGGCAATGTCCAGCCAAAGGCAGGCGATGTCTACAGTGTGGAAAGCCTGGCCACTGGTGGAGCGGCCTTCTGCAGGTCTGCTCCACCGAACAACAGCCAGCAATCCCAGCTGCAGCGCAGGCGTGTCCGCTGCGTACAACAAGGCATGCAGGATTCTGATCCAGACAGTCCAACGGACCCCGATGCTGACTGCCTCGAGTCTCCATATCGGGTGGACATCATCACCACACGCGAGTTGGTCTCTACCGTGCCTGCCAACCGCCTTCCGATCCTCAGTGTGGATCCTGAAGATGAGTGGTGTGCCGTCATCACGGTCAACCAGTCTCGCATCCGATTTAAATTGGACACTGGCGCGTCTGCGAACCTCATATCACAGTCGGACCTCAACAGCATCCAACACCAACCTAGCATTCTTCCAACAGCCTGCCAGCTCCTTGACTACAATGGTAATGCCATAGCTGCCAGTGGGTCGTATCAGCTAGGTGTCTCTCACAAGGAAATCAAGGCGACGTTAAGATTCAAAATCGTCCGGCCTGACAAGGCATCCCTGCTCGGTGCTCACGCATGCAAACTCCTAAATCTGGTACAGCGAGTTCATGCCATGTCCTCGACACCGGCGACGGCCTCGCCCAATGCGAATCTCCAGGCTGAGATAGACGACATTCTCACACAATACCACAGTGTGTTTGATGGGATGGGCAGGCTCCCATATCGCTACAAAATATTGCTAAAACCGAATGCCACGCATGCACCACGCCGGGTGCCGGCTCCTCTCAAGGATCATCTGAAAACGCAGCTACGAGAGCTCCAAGACCAGGGCATCATCTCAAAGGTCACGGAACCCACAGACTGGGTCAGCTCTATGGTCTGCGTCAAGAAACCCTCTGGCGAACTCCGCCTTTGCATTGATACTAAAGACCTGAATCGCAACATCATGCGAGAGCATTACCCGATCCCGAAGTGTGAAGAATTGACCTGTGAGATGGCTCACGCCAAATTCTTTACCAAGCTGGATGCCTCCCGTGGCTTCTGGCAAATTCAGCTGGACGAGTCCAGTCGGAAGCTGTGCACTTTTAACATTCCGTTCGGCAGGTATTGCTACAACCGCATGCCTTTTGGTATCATATCAGCTTCTGAAGTATTTCATCGCATAATGGAGCAAATGATGGAGGGCATCAAGGGGGTGCGAGTCTATGTGGACGACATGATCATCTGGTCCACGACGCCCGATGATCACATCGCTCGCCTCAAACAGGTTTTCCAGAGGATTCATGAAAATGGCCTCCAGCTCAACAGGGCCAAATGCTCGTTTGGGCGGTCCGCTATCAAGTTTTTCGGTGACCACATTTCACAGCAAGGTGTGCAACCTGACGCCGACAAGGTGCTGGCACCAATGCCAAGAAGACACTAGAGGACAAAAAGGCGGTCCTCCGCTTCATCGGGATGATAACGTTTCTCGGAAAATTCATTCCCAACATGGCATCCCACACCACGGCCCTCCGGCATCTCGTTAAAAAGTGTTCCAGTGGCTTCCCGCACATCAAGCGGAGTGGCTTGAGCTGAAGGCGAAGCTCACCACAGCCCCAGTACTGGCGTTCTTTGACCCAACCAAGGATACCAAGATATCCACAGACGCAAGCCAGGACGGCATTGGGGCGGTGCTCCTCCAGCGAGACGATTCCTCGTCCTGGGCTCCAGTGGCATATGCCTCCAGGGCCATGACTTCGACCGAACAACGGTATGCCCAGATCGAAAAGGAGTGTCTGGGTCTCCTGACAGGAATGTTTCATGACTACGTATACGGTCTGCCGAAGTTCACGGTGGAAACAGACCACAGGCCTTTAGTCCACATAATCCAGAAGGATTTAAATAAGATGACACCTCGGCTGCAGCGAATTCTTCTTCGTCTCCGCCGATATGGCTTTGAATTCGTCTATACACTGGGCAAGAAGCTGATCGGCATGCATGCGCTAACCCCATCCATCACCATGCCATGTGAACCGGGCAACTTCATTCGCCACATCGAGGCACAGGTGCAGTTGTGTGCCAGCAACCTCCCAGCCACTGATGAACGAGTTGTCCAGATACGTGAAGAAACTGCTAAAGATCTGCAGTGCGTGATGCAACACCTTGCCCATGGCTGGCAAAAGGGGCAGTGCCCCCAGTCCTTCAACGTTAAGGACGAGTTAACGGTTGTCGAGGGGATCCTTCTTAAACTAGATAGAATCGTCATTCCCCAAAGCATGCAAGCCATGGTACTCAGACAGATCCATGAGGGTCACCTCGGGGTCGATAAATGTCGACGCAGAGCTCGGCAGGCAGTCTAGTGGCCTGGCATCACCCAGGGCATTGCCAACACGGTCCTCAACTGCACAACATGCCAGAAGTTTCAACCAGCTCAGCCCAAGGAAACACTGCAAAGCACGAGATGATGACTTCTCAGTGGTCCAAGGTGGGGATAGACCTCTTTCACGCAAATGGGTGTGATTACGTGTTCTTGGTCGACTATTTCTCCAGCTACCCGGAAGTGGTGAAACTGTCGGACCTCACGTCCAAGTCAGTGATTAATGCCTGCAGAGACATTTGCCAGGCACGGCATACCACTCACAGTAATGAGTGACAACGGCCCATGTTTCTACAGCCAAGAGTGATCCGACTTTGCATGATCCTACCACTTCAGTCACATCACATCCTGTCCCCATTACCCGCAATCAAACGGGAAGGCCGAAAAAGGGGTCCATATTGTCAAGCGGTTGCTGTGCAAGTCTGCAAACTCAACCTCGGACTTCAACCTGGCGCTGTTGGCATACAGGGCAAGCCCTCTGTCGACTGGTTTGTCTCTGGTGCAGCTGCTCATGAACCACAACCTGAGGACGACTGTTCCAGCCATCCATCTTCCAGACCTTGACCGCTTCAAGGTGCGGCAGAAAGTGCAGCGATCCAGGGACCAGCAGAAGATCACGTATGATGCTCATGCCAAGGATCTACCTGCGCTGGCTCCAGACGATGTTGTTCCTGTTCAGTTGCCTGAGGGAGGATGGTCAGCCCCAGCTATTGTCGTCAGGCAGGCTGTCCCCAGGTCCTTCGTTGTCCAAATGGCTGATGGCTCCATTCTACGGCGCAACAGGAGGACGCTACGAAAAGTTCCCTGCCCACTGCCTGGCTGCACTTCTCCGCATGTCATCATGCCTCCTCCGGACATCTCGCAACACGAGGCCACCAATCTGGCAGTGATCCCGCCTCTCCATGAGGCCACCGACATGGCAGCAATCCCGCCTGTCCAAGTGCCGGCGTCCCCCCCTCCACCTCTGAGGCGATCGACAAGAATTCGACTTAAACATTGTAAATTTTGTTCAGTTTGCTCTGTATCTGCATGATAGACACCTTCCCATGTACAACTATTCATTCACTCACCACTTGTATATAATCATGCATGTATATATATCGCCACGTTCCAAAATTTGCCTCAAAAAGGGGCGATGTCATAATAGCCACTCATGTATATAATGAGATGCAGACAGGCAGTGATTGACACACAGGATAACCAATGAACACACACGACACATAACAACCATTCACCAGACAGGACACCACCACTATAAAGCACACAGGGCATTAAGACTCTCTCTCTCTCTCTACAGGACACAGATACTGAGATAGTAAGAGTGCACAAGCCAGTGAGCACTATCACCATCAGGTAGAGAGTTAATCTGGTCAAGCCAGTAGGAGGTTATGTTAGATTGATAGAGTGTCAACTCACAGCAGACTATATACAGCAATCAGGAAGTTCAATAAAACTATCAATGGACCATCTCCTGTGTCAGAAGCCTGTTTCTAGTTTCACTGATTCCAGTTGCAGTCAACGTTGAACCAACTTACTTAACACATCATACTCCTGTTAGAATTTTATAAGTCTCTATGAGATCCCCCCTCATTCTTCTGAGAACAATCCCAACCTAGTCAATCTTCCCTTCTGATGTTGTGGCCTTTGTTTCTCTAATTGCCTGGCGGAGGATCTTCCTGAATTGAAGGTCGGATATGCCGCCCTGGGTGGCGGTCTGGCTGGGGACCTGTGTGACTTTATCCGGTTGGCAAAGATCAAATTTGATTTCAGAGGGTTGGAGGAGGGCTTCGAGATATGGTGGGCATTGTTCATGACAACGTTGGAGGAACTGTTTGTCGCGGTGGATGGGGAGAGGGATCGCGAGTAAATAGGGGGAAAAATTGTACAACTATGGATTGTGAGGTTGTGGAATATGTTGGTGTATATGTTACTGTTTTGATACATGTTTGTAATACATTACATTTGAAAAAAAAGATTGGGAGCAGTTTGGAATTGAACAAAGGCGGTCCAAGGAATTGATTAAGAAGGGGAAAATAGAATACGAGAACATAAAAACTGACTGTTAAAGTTTCTATATGTACATGAAGAGAAAAAGATTGGTGAAGACAAATGCAGGTAAATAGGGAAATGTAAAATAGGACAACAAAGAAATGGCCAAGCAACTAAATATGTACATTGGTTCTGTCTTCACAAATGAGGACACTAATAATAGACCAGAAATGTTGAGGAACGCAGAGTTTAGTGAGAGGGAGGAACTGAAGGAGATCAATGTTTGCGTGGGTTTCCTCCGGGTGCTTCGGTTTCCTCCCACGGTCCAAAGATGTGCAGGTTGGATGGATTGGCCATGCTAAGTTGCACTTAGCTTGGATGGGGTTGCAGGGTTATGGGGATAGGGTGGAGGTGTGGGATTAAGTAGGGTGCTCTTTCCAAGAGCCGGTGCAGACTTGATGGGCCGAATGGCCTCCTTCTGCACTGTAAAATCTATGATTCTATGTTTTATATTAGGAGAGAAATGGTGTTGGGGAAATTGATGGGATTGAAGGCTGATTAATCCCCAGGGCCTGAGAATCTACGTCCCATAGTACTTAAGGAAGTGGCTGTAGAAATAGTGGATGCATTGGTGGTCATCTTCCAGAATTCTATGGACTCTGGAACAGTGCCTACTGACTGGAGGGGAGCCAGTGTAACTCCACTATTTCAAAAGGGAGGTAGAGAGAAAACACAGAATTATAGACCAGTAAGCCTGAGGTGAAGATTTTAGGATCTGTTATCAAAGATTGTATGGCAGAGCACTTAGAAAATAATGGCAGAATTGGACTGAGTCAGCATGGATTTATGAAGGGGAAATCATGCTTGACAAATCAACTGGAATTCTTTGAGGATGTTACAAGTAGAGTTGATGAGGGGGAACCAGTGGATGTGGTTTATTTGGACTTTTAGAAGGCTTTCAACAAAGTCTCACGTAACAGATTAGCATGTAAAATGAAAGCACGAGACATTAGAGGTCACGTCTTGAGATGGAAAACTGGTTGGCAGACAGGAAACAAAGAATAGGAATTAACAGGTCTTTTTCCAAATGGTAAGCAGTGACTAGAACATAGAACATAGAATTTACAGTGCAGAAGGAGGCCATTCAGCCCATCGAGTCTGTACCGGCCCTTGGAAAGAGCACCCCAAAGAACAAACAAAGAACAAAGAAATGTACAGCACAGGAACAGGCCCTTCGGCCCTCCAAGCCCGTGCCGACCATACTGCCCGACTAAACTACAATCTTCTACACTTCCTGGGTCCGTATCCTTCTATTCCCATCCTATTCATATATTTGTCAAGATGCCCCTTAAATGTCCCTATCGTCCCTGCCTCCACTACCTCCTCCGGTAGTGAGTTCCAGGCACCCACTACCCTCTGCGTAAAAAACTTGCCTCGTACATCTACTCTAAACTTTGCCCCTCTCACCTTAAACCTATGCCCCCTAGTAATTGACCCCTCTACCCTGGGGAAAAGCCCACTTAAGCCCTACACCTCCACCCTAAGCCCGTAAACCCACCTACCTTTTTTGGACACTAAGGGTAGTTTAGCACGGCCAATCCACTAACCTGCACATCTTTGGACTGTGGGAGGGCATCGAAGCACCCAGGGGAAACCCACGCAGCCACAAGGAGAACGTGCAGGCTCCACACAAACAGTGACCCAAGCTGGGAATCGAACCTGGGAGCCTGGCACTGTGAATCAACCGTGCTAACCGCTGTGCTACTGTGGGTAGCGCAGGGATTGGTGCTGTGGCTCCAGCTATTCACAATATATATTAATGATTTAGATGAGTAAACAAAATGTAAAATCTCGACATGTGCAGATTATGCAATGTTGGGTGGGAGGGTGAGCTGTGAGGAGGATGCAGAGATGCTTCAGTGTGATTTGCACAAGTTGAGTGAGTGGGAAAATGAATGGCAGGTGTGGTATTATTTGGATAAATGTGATGTTATCCATTTTGGCAACAAAAAGAAGAAGGCAGACTATTATCTGAATGGCCATAAATTAGGAGAGGAGAATGTATGAGACCTGGGTGTTCTCGTACACCTGTCGCTGAAGGTAAGTATGCGGATGCAGCAGGCGGTAAAGAAGGCAAATGCTATGTGGTCTTCATTGCAAGAGGATTTGAGAACAGGAGCAGGAATGTCTTGCTTCAATTATACAGGGCCTTGGTGCAGTCACGTCTGAAATACTTTAAAAAATTTACATAGACATAGAACATACAGTGCAAAAGGAGGCCATTCGGCCCATCGAGTCTGCACCGACCCACTTAAGCTCTCAATTTCACCCTATCCCCGTAACCCAATAACCCCTCCTAACCTTTTTGGTCACTAAGGGCAATTTATCATAGCCAATCCACCTAACATGCACGTCTTTGGACTGTGGGAGGAAACCGGAGCACCCGGAGGAAACCCACGCAGACCCACGGAGAACGTGCAGACCCGCACAGACAGTGACCCAGCGGGGGGATCGAACCTGGGACCCTGGCACTGTGAAGTCACAGTGCTATCCACTTGTGCTACCATGCTGCCCTATTTAGACTACCCAATTACTTTTTTTCCAATTAAGGGGCAATTTAGCAGGACCAATTCACCTACCCTGCACGTCTTTGGGTTGTGGGGAGTGAGACCCACGCAGACATGGGGAGAATGTGCAAACTCCACATGACTGTGACCCGGGGCCAGGATCAAACCCAGGTCCTCAGCGCTGTGAGGCAGCAGTGCCAACCACTGTGCCGCTGTGCTGCCCCATGTCTGAAATACTGTGTGCAGTTTTGGTCTCCTTATCTGAGGAAGGATGTTCTTGCTCTAGAGGGAGTGCAGCAAAGGTATACCAGTCTGATTCCTGGGATGGTAGAACTGAGGAGAGATTGTGTTGGTTACGATTGCATTCACTGGCGTTCAGAAGAATGAGGGGGGAACTCATAGAAACCTATAAAATTCTAAGAGGACTAGACAGGTAGATGCAATAACAGAATTCCCGATGGTGGGTGTCCAGAATCAGGGGTCATAGACTAAGGGTACGGGGTAGAGCAATTAGGACAGAGATGAGAACAAATTTCTTCACCAGAGAGTGGTCGGCCTGTGGAATTGGTTACCACAGAAAGTAGCTGAAGCCAAAACATTGTATTTTTTCAAGAAGCAGTTAGATATTGCACATGGGGAAAAGGTGATCAAAGGAAATGTGGGGAAGGCAGGATCAAGCTACTGAGTTGGGCGTGATGTTTTGCAATTGCAAATCCTTTTGACACAGAAGAAAGGAATGAAAGAGGACTCACAAAGGCGGATTCTAAGATTGAACTGAATGTTTCTGGTAATTTGTGGTAAAAATAACAAAGCACAAAGAAAAGTACAGCACAGGAACAGGCCCTTCGGCCCTCCAAGCCTATGCCGACCATGCTGCCCGTCTAAACTAAAATCTTCCGCACTTCCAGGGTCCGTATCCCTCTATTCCCATCCTATTCATGTATTTGTCAAGATGTCCCTTAAACGTCACTATCGTCCCTGCTTCCACCACCTCCTCCGGCAGCGTGTTCCAGCACCCACTACCCTCTGTGTATAAAACTTGCCTCGTACATCTACTCTAAATCTTGCCCCTCGCACCTTAAACCTATGCCCCCTAGTAATTGACCCCTCTACCCTGGGAAAAAGCCTCTGACTATCTACTCTGTCTATGCCAATCGTAATTTTGTAGACCTCTATCGGGTCGCCCCACAACCTCTGTCGTTCCAGTGAGAACAAACTGAGTTTATTCAACCTTTCCTCATAGCTAATGCCCTCCATACCAGGCAACATCCTGGTAAATGTCTTCTGCATCCTCTCTAAAGCCTCCACATCCTTCTGGTAGTGTGACGACCAGAATTGAACACTATACTCCAAGTGTGGCCTAACTAATGTTCTATACAGCTGCAACATGACTTGCCAATTTTTATACTCAATGCCCCAGCCAATGAAGGCAAGCATGCCGTATGCCTTTCTTGACTACCTTCTCCAACTGTGTTGCCCCTCTCAGGACCTGTATACCTAGATCTCTCTGACTGTCAATACTCTTGAGGGTTCTACCATTCACTGTATATTCCCTACTTGCATTAGACCTTCCAAAATGCATTCCCTCACATTTGTCCGGATTAAACTCCATCTGCCATCTCTCCGCCCAAGTCTCCAAACGATCTAAATCCTGCTGTATCCTCAGACAGACCTCATCGCTATCCGCAATTCCACCAACCTATCTGTCGTCTGCAAACTTACTAATCAGACCCGTTACATTTTCCTCCAAATCATTCCGAACAGCAAAGGTCCCAGCACTGATCCCTGTGGAACACCACTCGTCACAGTCCTCCAATCAGAAAAGCACTCTGCCATTGCTACTCTCTGCCTTCTATGACCGAGCCAGTTCCGTATCCATCTTGCCAACTCACACCTGATCCCGTGTGACTTCACCTTTTGTACCAGTCTGCCATGAGGGACCTTGTCAATGGCTTTACTGAAGTCCATATAGACACCATCCACTGCCCTACCTGCATCAATCATCTTTGTAACCTCCTAAAAAACTATCAAGTTAGTGAGATACGACCTCCCCTTCTTAAAACCGTGCTGCCTCTCGCTAATACGTCCATCTCCTGTCTCGAAGAATTCTCCAGAAATTTCCCTTCCACTGATGTAAGGCTCACCGGCCTGTAGTTTCCTGGATTATCCTTGCTACCCTTCATAAACAAAGGAACAACATTGGCTATTCTCCAGTCCTCCGGGACATCACCTGAAGACAGTGAGGATCCAAAGATTTCTGTCAAGGCCTCAGCAATTTCCTTTCTTGCCTCCTTCAGTATTCTGGGGTAGATTCCATCAGGCCCTGGGAATTTATCTACCGTAAAATTTTTCAAGACGCCCAACACCTCGTCTTTTTGGATCTCAATGTGATCCAGGCTATCTACACACCCTTCTCCAGACTCAACATCCACCAATTCCTTCTCTTTGGTGAATACTGATGCAAAGACATTAAAAAGACACTTACCGTTAAAAATGTTAAATGATCAAAAAACGTAACTGCTCCACTGTTGACATTCGGGGAAGGGAACCTGCCAACTAGTCAGGGCCTATGTAAAATTCCAGCATCTATAGAAGGAGTGAGAGAGAAAAATAGGAGAGGCAGGGATGAAAGAGAGTAATGTTATGTAGCTACAACTGAACCAGAATTGCCCAAACCCTCAACCTCCACCACCTAGAAAGACCAGGGTAGCAGCTATATGTGAAAACCATCACTTCCAAGTTCCGTTCCAAGTCACACACAATCCTGACTTGTCTGACATCCAGTACTGGATGAACAGACATTTCCTTCAAAATTGGTAAGAATGAGCTCATTGTCTTTAATATTGGCTACAAACTCCACTCCCTAAACTTCAATACCATCCATCTCACTTTGAGGCTGAACCATACTGTTCACAATCTTGGTGTCATATTTCACCCCAAGCTGAGGTTTTATTGCATATTAGTAAGGCCGCCTATTGCCACCGAATAAGACCGTAATAAGATATATGGTGTGATTCTCCGGCCGCATTGTGCTCTCGCTTGAGCGCAACACGGCTGGTGATTGCCAGGAGAGGCTTGTAGCGAGCCACCCGACAGGCTCCGTGTCTCCTGGGATTCTCCGGAGTCCCGCAAAACGTTGGAGTCGAACCTGCACCAAATGGGCGGGACCGAAAGATGTTCGCAGAAGTAGGTCATAAACCTACTTACGACCTACGCATGAGGGTTCCTGCAGCCAGGCACTTATCAGTGCTGTCCACATTGCGGATCGACACCCAGGGGGGGTCTCCCGGATCACCGGAGACCCAGGATTGTCAGGGTAAGTTCAGGAATTCCCCTGGGAATATGGGCACCTTGGAACTGCCCGGCTGGCACGTTGGCACTGCTACCCTAGCACTGCCAAGGTGCCCAGATGACACTGCCAAGCCAGTAACAGCATTGCCCGGGTGCCAGGGTGGCATTGCAAGGGTGCCCAACTGCCAGGGTGACACTGCCAAGGGGCCATGCCCATGAATTGAGGGTGGGGGGGCGGATTTGAAGGGTGGGGGAGTGCAGAGCAGGTAAGTACAGGTATCCGGAAGGTTGCGTGGGTGATGGGTGGGGTACCTAGAAGGGAGAGGGTGCTGTAAGGGGACTTGGGGGGCCTGATAAGGGGGGACCCCCAGGGATGTCATAGCAGGGTGTCTTCACTTGGGGGTGTAGGGTAGAGTCCATATGTGTGGAGGGGTGACATTGCTCATCGGTGGGATGTGTGGACCCACAAGCTCACTTGGAGATCAGGGCACACTTTCAAAATAGCGGGCTGATCTCTGAGTTCAGCTCCCGAGTGGTAAAAAAAAATTTTAAGTGTGTCCTAAACCGGTGAGAAACTCCCCAGGGCCCATAAAAGTGATTGTGTCATTGAATAGCGGTGGGGAACACACTGGCAGAGCCGGCGGGAAACTCTCTGAAAAACCCGCCACAAACTAACTTAGAAATTGTTTGGGATAATCGCGCCCAATTGGAGCAGTTAGGCCATTCAGTCCATCGAGTCTGCTCCATGATTCAATCATGGCTGATATGTTTCTCATCCCCATTCTCCTGCCTTCTCTCCATAACCCCGATCCCCCTATTAATCAAGAACCTATCTAGCTTGTTGCTATACTTATTTGTTTATAAATATGGCGGTCAATATGGTCACCTTTCTTAATCCTAATTATGAGTATACTTTCAGAGTCGCCAGGTATCTCTCGATACCGCCACAAGGTTCAACCCGAATACCGATCAAAGAGTCAATACACCAGTTAGTTAGTTCTAAGTCAATGGTATTTATTTACACACAGTATGATTTACTCATGCACAATAACACTATAAGCTAAACTATCTCTATCACTAACACCTATACTTAACTTCGGGTGCCCTCTTAGGCCAGAGGAACAATGGCCGTTGTTCGGATCTGAGGTAACAGGAGTACAGCTAAGATCGTCCGTCTGGTAGCGAGCGTTGACCTTGAACTTACTTGATTCTGGTGATGCTGGTGGAAGGGTCTCTCCGCTTGAGAGCCGAATCCAAGAGGCTGAATCTCTGGTGGGGGTTCCTTCTTATACTTGGAGGGGCTTCGAACGCTTTTAGGCGGGCCTTAAACTTGGTCCCAATTAATTGGGCAGCTTCTTGATCATTGTCATCGATCTAAATCAATAAAGGGGTGGGTGCCCTGATGGCTGGGCGTGTCCTAGGTGGCCATTGGCCTTGCTTTGTTTGTGTCTTTCGGTTGGGGTACTGGCGCCGGGATGTCTGTGACAGTATCGGCTACCTGAGTATTAGTCCTTTGTTCCTCGGAGATGGGCCATCAATATGTTAATCGACCCAGAGTTTCGATTCCGTCTGCTGACTGCTTCCCAGATATACATTCAGGCTGTGTGCCTGCTTGTTGCTTAGTATTGTCCACATTTCCCTATAGTCTCTGTGAGTGTCCATTTTGTATTCTGAAATTGGCCATCCCAGATGGCTACAAGCTGTCTTAATGACACTCAGTGATTTGGCCTCCACAGCCTTCTGTGGCAATGAGTTCCACAGAATCACCACCGTCTGGCTGAAGAAGTTTCTCATCATGTCAGTTTTAAAGGATTGTCCCTTCAGTCTGAGTCTGAGTCCTCGGGTTCTCGTCTCTCCTACTAGTGAAAACATCTTCTCCATGTCCACTCTATCTAGACCTCTCAGTATTCTTAAGTTTCAATGAGATTCCCCCCACAGCCTTCTAAACTCCAACGAGTACAGACCCAGAGTCCTCAACCGTTCCTTCGTTCCCAGGATCATATTTGTGAACGTCCCCTGGACCTCCTCCAAGGCCAACACATCCTTTCTTAGATTCGGGGTTCAGTACCAGTTACCTCAGTAACTTTGTCTAACTTCACTTCTGCCTCAGGTCATCTAAGAAACAAGAACACTCGCAGCAACCTTCAATCCACGTCCATTCCTGGGATAGTGAGGCAGAGTTTAGAAAACTTCACCAACACAACTCCAGTTAAACATGCACAAAGAAACGGAGGAAAGCAGTGACTGTGTCTGCTCTGATACTAGCCCAGACCCGTCACTCAGACTTCACCGCCAACCTTGCCCAGTTCACAGATAAACTACCCGCTTGCAGCTTCCTGCATCTTGACCCAGCCCTGCCCCCAGGTGGGGGACAATCCAAGGTGAGTGGTTTGGGTGACTAGGGGAATGGGGTAGGGGTGACCTCCCATCTTGTGCTGTGTCCCAAATGGTTCCTTCCTCCTGTTCCCCAGAGCCATCTAAACACTACATGCAGATGGCTAATGGATCTTGGGGAGCCTCACTGACATGTACAGGTCCAGTGTCCTGTACCGCACACCCGATTCCTTGTGTGAACACCAAGAGCACAATCCAATGGCCACGCTGTGCCAGAAAAGCAGCTCGCCACAGCGCATTGTGGCTGATGAAAGTGGGGGAGACCTCACTCCTGGAATCTACCCGACTCACCAGGCCTCATGAAATCCAACACGATCTTGCAAAAAGTTGCAATGTGAATCCCGCCCACAATCACTTTTTGGCAAATCTGCATATTAGAGCGAGGTAGTTAGCCTCACTCTAATGTGCAGATTCCCGAGGTACCTGAGGCTTTGGGATTCATCCACTGTAGCCACCTGGGTTGGCCACTTCCCGACTTTAAAATGGAGATCCGCTAAGAATGCAGGGACATTCAGTCAAACGCAGGAAAATCAAGCAGGTGCAAAGTTTCCTGTGTATCAGAACTTGCAGGAACCCAGACAGCACTGAAACTAACAACCATCTACATATTGATGAGCGATCCCCGGGAACAATTGGAAACAGTTAAGTAAACAAGGCTAAGCCAGACCTCCTCGGCGCCAGCAGGGGCCAAGACAAAGGAAGGCCAACGGACACTTAGGAACCGCCCAGCGATCAGGGAACAGCTCCAGTATTGGAGAAATCGATCCAAGTGATCAGAACTTAGTCCAATCACTTGGAAACAGGTACGGGGTCCGCGCAAAAGGGCACGGAGCCTCTGCGGACTATAAAATAGAGTCCCAAAGTTCAATTTGTCCTTCTTGGCAGGGTCTCTCAGCAGCTCGAAATAACCTGTGGTAATACCAGGTATTGGAGTACCTGAGAGGTGAATGACCATTGGCTAGACCGAGGGGTCTACCATTGGATAATGTACATAGCCCCGCCCTGAGAGGCGGGCTATAAGAACCGATGCCGTCCCAGCAGCCTTCACTTTCTGTATCACCGCTGCTGGGTACAGTTCTAGCTGATTAAAGCCGATTAGATATGACTCCTCTTTGTCTCGAGAGTATTGATTGTGCATCACAATCCTTGACAGTGACCTGCCTAGTAGCTGCACCAACCAAGTAAGTCTCCAGTCAATGCACGCTACGAGATAGACGCTCCTAGCTACCAGTCTATACCAGCTTTGAAGCCTGCAGAATCAGAATCGAACGAAAGGCCATTTGTTCCCCTGACCTGGTGGGCCAGTTCCAAAGCTAAGTATAGGCCTTTTAGTGTTAGAGATAATCTAGTAAGTAGAGTTTTATACATGAGTAGTGATTGACTGTGTATAATAAATGTGTTTTGATTTGAAACGTACTAACTGGTGTATTGAGTTATTGATCAGCACTTGAACTTGAACCTCATTGTGGTATCATAAAGATACCTGCCGACTCTAGAGCAAAGGTTATAGAAACAGAGCAAATTAAGTAAAGACACAACGAGCAACATTAAGAGCCACCAAACGTTAGCAACACCCCTTTGCCTCGGAAACCTCGGGTGAGCGCCATTCAGCACTGGTCTCCACAAACAGGTGACGAATGTGATATAAAATAACTGTTTTAGAGATATTAGTTACTGTAATGTAGAGATAGGCCAGTCTCATTCTGGTGAGTTCACAGACAAAGGATTTCAGAACGCATGGCAAAGCAAGGGGGAGGAGTGTCCAGCAAAGGAGGAGAAAAGGATGCTGGGTCATAGGGGGCCAGAGGAAGGGATTGGAAGTGAGCCAATTAGGATGTATGGCCAGGTCAGGAGGGGTATAGGATGACCTATGGGAATCGTGTATGTGAAACTTGATGCCATTTGAATGTATTTGCAGAAATCCCTTTGTCTCCTTCATTCGTTTTCCAAGGGTCTAGGAGACTAGTTCTGTGTCCCGTGCCTCTGTGAAATGAATCAGACTTGCAAGTCAAATAAAATAACTAATGCTGTACCTGCAAATCCATCTTGACTTTTATTGAGGCCAGACTGACGGGTAAAGAAATTTATATTTGTCACAGGGACCAGACGGAACAACACTCATGGGGGTCTCTCAGGGGATCAAAGGCTCCCAACAGCTTGCCCTTTGGGCAGGGTGGTGCCCTGGCTCTACTGGTGTCAGCTGGCACCTTAGCAGTGCTGCCTGGGTGCCAGACTGGCACCGCTCAGGTGGAACTGCCATTGGTACTGCCAGCATGCCAGGTTGGAATTGCCAAGCTGGCATTTTGTGTCCTTGTGTGATTGGTCCAGGGGTGCCCGGTGTTGGGGGGGGTCGTGGGCCGGGCACCCTTCCATAGTGCGTTTGGGCTGGGGGAAGGCTGGGGATCATTTTGGGGCCTCGGAAATCAGGATGCCATTTAAAAATGGCATCTTGATCTCTTGCTACATTGCAGAGATCCGCCGAGCAGAGCTCCCCACCAAGCAGGGCTAGCTATGTGTGGCAACGGCCATGTGCTCCCCATTCAGGCACCAGAATCGAACCCATGGCACGACTGAGTCCTCAGCACAGGTAGTATTATGATGTATTTTGGGGATAATCTAAGGATTACTGTTACTGTGTTGAAAATTTAGTTGAATTTTATACTTGTGTTGTCGTTTGTTCGCCTCGTCAATAAAATCTGGGTAAAACTTTTGATTAATATGCTCGTTGAAGTGTCTGAAGTTTTACAGACAACACGGTATTTTTATCGAAAGAGAAAATGGCGGAAAATCTCAGGTCTGGCAGCATCTGCAGGGAGAGAAAAGAGCTAACGTGTCGAGTCCAATGACTCTTTGTCAAAGTCATTGGACTCGAAACGTTAGCTCTTTTCTCTCCCTACAGATGCTGCCAGACCTGCTGAGATTTTCCAGCATTTTCTCTTTCGTTTCAGATTCCAGCATCCGCAGTAATTTGCTTTTATATGGTATTTTTATTTTGTACAATCCCAGCGCACTCCCTGGTCACTTGGACAAATGTGGGCTGATGAAGGAAGTTCAACACAGATTTGTTACCACAAATCGTGTTAAACTAACACAAAAGCAAAATACTGCAAATTGCTGGAAGTCAGAAATAAAATCAATAAATGCTGAATAAACTCAGCTGTTCTGGCAGAATCTGTGGAGAGAAACAGTTATTGTCTCGGATCTAAATCATTCTTCTCCAGAACTCGGGTCATTTAGATCCGAAACATTAACTCTGAGGTGTGGTGATCCTCAGGTTAAATCACCACCAGTCAGCTAGGCAGCTCTCCCCCTCCCACCACTAGTTGGTAGCACAGTTGCTTCAGAGCTCCAGGTTCAATTCCTGGCTTGGGTCACTGTCTGTGCACACATGCGCATATTCTCCCTGTGTCTGCGTAGATTTCTTCTGGGTGCTCTGGTTTCCTCCCCATTCCAAAGATGGGCAGGTTAGGTGGATTGGCTATGCTTAATTGCCAATGTCCAAAAAGGTTAGATGGGATACATGGCTTAGGTAGGATAATCTTTCTTTGGGCCGGTGCAGACTCGATGGGCCGAATGGCCTCTTACTGCACTGTAAATTCTATGTCTATGTCAAAGGAGAAAGCAGCCTGTGGTCACCTGGAACTATGCGAGTTTACGTCCTTATTTTACTTGAAGGGTTGTATAAATTAACTTAATAATTTAATATATTTGGCACCAATCGTAACGGAACGACAGAATATCATATTTAGTTCAGCAATATCATCCCTCAATGGCAGTGAGGAACCGGAGAACCAGAATATGCTCCATCCTCACGGCTGGAGTTCTTCGGGCATGCGCAGCCGGAGCTCTGACTGGAGCATGCGCAGTCTCGATGTTGGAAGGACAGACGAGTGGTTGTGTCGGATGAGCGAGGAGAGCAGAAGAGGAAATGAGGTAGCCGGTGGGTGAGGGAGAATGGAACCGGAAAGTGGGCAGGAAGGTTGCCTAAACATTTTTTGTTGGCAGAAAAATACGAATATTAAGTTTCCGTTCAAAGTTTTCACCTATTTGACGACTGCGGCCTTTTTCCCGGATGACATCCCGGATTAACGGTCGCCATTTTTACCGGGAACAATGTGCAGTAGTACGCATGCGTGACGGCCAACTTTCTCGGAGCAACGTAGGAATTAAAAGTGTGAATTGTTAGGAATCCGGAATTGGAGGAAGTCAAAGTATCTTGAAGATTGTGAGGCTGGGTGAGGTTACAGAGTTGGGGATGTACGAGACCATGGAGGGATTTGAGAGTATAACAAATTAAAAAAGTTAGCGCATCTTAACTTGGGGCCTCTTTTTGGTCAATTAGTCCAGGGGTGATGTGTGAATAAGACTTAGTGTGAGTAAACACATGGACAGCACAGTCTTGGATAACCTCAGAATCACAGGGAGGTTGAATGTGGGAGGCCAGCCCAGAGTGCATTCGGATAGTCAAGTCAGGGTTAGCACTGCTGACTCACGGCGTTGAGATCCCAGGTTCGACCCCGGCTCTGGGTCACAGACTGTGGGGTTTGCACGCATTCTCCCTGTGTTTACGTGGGTTTCACCCCCACAGCCCAAATATGTGCAGGGTAGGTGGATTGGCCACACTACTAAATTGACCCTCAATTGGAAAAAATTAATTGGGTACTCTAAATTTAGAAACTTTTTTTTCGAAAGGATAGCAAAGTCTAACGGTAATAAAGGAATGGCTGAGAGTTTCGCCAACAAATGAGCTGTGACTGGGGGAGGAAATAGGTGGTCTTTGTGATGTGTATATGTGGTTAGATGATCATCTTGAGGTGAAATATTTCACCCTGGTTGTGAACAGTCTGTTTCAACATCACACATTTATCAGGGAGAGGAATGGAGTCAGAGCTAATATCTTCAAAATATTTGAAAGGAAATTTCTACTGATCTGGTGCTGTTTGCTCGATGAGTCAGAACAATGTGGGACTTCGAGGGGAACTTTCAGTTCACATACTCCTGCTCCCCGGTCCTTCTAGATGGTGGAGGTTGAGGAGTTTGGAGATTCTGGCCAAGCTGAAGGTATTTAAATCCCTCTACTTCTCCACCTCTATCTCTCCTGTTATAGAGGCCAGAGTCTTATAGGTCCAGACTGGGTGGCAGGTTCCCTTCCCTGAAGGACATTAGTGAACCAGTGGGTTTCTAATGACAATCCAGCAGCTTTTATGATCACTTTTTCCTTGTGCCGGTCCCACAAATGACCAGATTCATTCAGCTCAATTTCAAAACCTGCCTTTGTGTTTTTGTGCGTTCTTTCACTGTTTTATTCTGTTTTAAATCAATTTTACAGGATATTAGGGGAGAAATTGCTGTCGGAAGTTTAAACCAAACATCAAATCAGGATCCCACAGATTTGCCAAATTATCATAACCTGAATATCATTGTACTTTGAACATGGAAGGAAGAAGCACTGTTCACAGTGGGGAGAAACCGTACAAGTGCTCTGTATGTGGACGGGGCTTCAGCCAGTCATCTGGCCTGTCAAGACACAAGCGCAGTCATAGTGGGGAGATGCCGTGGAAATGTGGGGACTGTGGGAAAGGTTTCAGATATCCATCTGAGCTGAAAACTCATCAACGCAGTCACACTGGGGAGACACCGTTCACCTGCTCCGAGTGTGGGAAAGGATTTGCTGACTCATCCAAGCTCCTGAGACACCAGCGCGTTCACACTGGGGAGAGATCTTTTAAATGCCCGGTCTGTGGGCAGTGGTATAAAAGCTCCTGGGATCTGATGTCTCATCAACGCGTTCACACTGATGAGAAACCGTACAGGTGCTCTGACTGTGGGACTGAGTTCAGGTGGTCATCTCAACTCAGTGCACACCAGCGAGTTCACACTGGGGAGGATCAGTCACCTGCTCAGAGTGTGGGATGATATTCAGTGATTCATCCACCCTCCTGACACACCAGAAAGTTCACAAGAATTTTGCTGCTGACCACATCCAGGAATGAACCTTGTTCATTGGTGTTTATTTCTGCTGTTAATAACGCCCAGCCCAGAATGTGTTAATATTCTGCCTCAAAATCAAATAAATCAACTTTGTGTTGAGCCCACACTGCTGAGCATTTAAATATCTCTTGCAAGTTAGCTCCTTTTGAAGGACTCTCCCTCTCCTCATCACTTCCAAGAATATGTTTGAGGAGCTCATGGAGCTACTTCGTCAGAGACTTTGACAATTTGATCAGCTGCCTACTTCTTGGGATTCTCAATGTGAATAGGTTGGGATGTTTTTGGAAACAGAATATCCCAGTTTTCCACCTTTTAAAGGGACAGCTTTATGACATTACTCAAGTCCCCAATAATCCTCCTCCTTGATCAGCTGATACATCTCAATGAAGTTTTAAAGTTGCTGATCTTCAACCTGCAACTTGAACCTTTTGATTAATAAGATAAGATGTTAACTAGAATATTCCATCTCTTTCCTCTGCAACTTATAAACCTTCACCATTTAGTTTATTTAAAAAAAAATAAACATTTAATTGAGGTATTTTTGGTATTGTAACGACAACAAAATAAACAATGTACATGAAACTATAAACATAGTGCAAAAGCCGTCTCCCTCCCTTATAGGTTCCACCTTTATTAATCCCCTACTCTAAGCTAACCCCCTCCCCTCCCTCTTCTGCCGACGATTGCCACCTCCGGGCGAACCCTAACAGTGACCCTCTCAAAGCGAACTTGATTTTCTCCAAACAGAAAGCTAGCCATGTCCGATAGCCAGGTCTCCGACTTCGGGGGCTTTGAGTCCTTCCAAGCTAATAGTATCCGTCTCCGGGCTATCAGGGAAGCCAAGGCTAGAACGTCTGCCTCTTTCTCCTTCCAACACCCCAAAAATCGCTACCTCTGGACTCCACCCTTGTTTTTAACACCGTGGACATGACATCTGCAAACCCCTGCCAAAATCCCCTAAGCTTCGGACATGTCCAGAACATGTGGACATGGCTCACTGGTCCTCCCGCACATTTTGCACACCTGTCTTCCACCCCAAAGAATCTGCTCATCCGGGCCACTGTCATGTGAGCCCGATGAACGACCTTGAATTGTATTACGCTGAGCCTGGCACATGTTGCGGACGCGTTGACTACTCAACGCATCCGCCCATAGACCATCCTCTATCTCTCCTCCCAGCTCCTCCTCCCACTTGCGCTTCAGCTCCTCGGTCTGTGTCTCCTCTGACCCCATAGGTTCCTTGTAAATGTCAGAGACGCTGCCTTCTCCTACGCACCCTCTGGAAACTACCCTGTCCTGAATCCCCCTTAGCGGTAGGAGCGGGAAGGTTGACATCTGTTTACGTAGGAAGTCCCGCACCTGTGGATACCTGATTTTGTTTCCCCTCGCCAACCCAAACTTCTCCTCCAGCTCCCTCGTACTCGGAAAGCTCCCCTCTATTAACATATCCCCCATCCTCTCAATCCCGCTCTCCGCCATAGCTGGAACCCCCCATCCATGCTTACCGGGGCAAACCGGTGAATATTACAGATTGGGGACCAGACCGGTGCTCCCTCTGCTCCCACATGTATCCTCCATTTCCCCCAGATTCTCGGGGCTGGCGGAGTACCGTGTCGGCGGAAACGGCAGAGACGCCCCCAGACTGCTGCCCTTGCATGAAGCCGCCTCCATACCCTCCTATGCCGACCCCTCCCCCACCACCCACTTCCTGATGTCAGCGCAAGCCCGCCCGCCTGCCCTCCCCGACTCCGCTCAAGCATTACCTTCCTTACTCGCGGGGTCTTGCCCGCCCAAATGAAGCCAGTGATCACTTTGTTGACCATTTTAGTTTATTAACTAATGAAATGCATCACCGTATGTTTTTGTGTTAAACTTTACCTGATATCTTCCTGTCTCACTAAATCTCTTAATTTTTTTCCAGTTTGATTAATTTTGAAACGCAAAGTTTCCAAGTCGGTTTGAGGTGGGGACTTTCTCGCGTACAGTAAAAGTGATAATCAGTGCCCTGGGGAAATGAGTGTGAATCCCCCCACCCCGGATAGAGGGCAACTGACCATCCATCTCCAGCTCTAATTACCAAACAGAAAATGTTGCCAATAATGAGCAAGTCAGCCTGAGTGTCACAATGTCAGGCTGATTGACGGCAGCTCTGGACCATTAGGAAGAGAGGGGGCTGGATGGAGGACTGAGCGGGAATGGCTAGTCCTCTCAACAATTGGAGTGAATGAGGTGCTGGGCTGTGAATGGAGCATGCGCAGTGTGAATATGGCGATGGGGAGACGCTGATCTGATGGGGAATCAATAAGAAGTCTTACAACACCAGGTTAAAGTCCAACAGGTTTATTTGGAATCATGAGCTTTCAGAGCGTAGTTCCTTCATCAGGTGAGTCACATGATGATGGAGCTGCACTCCGAAAGCTCGTGATTCCAAATGCACCTGTTAGACTTTAACCTGGTGTTATAAGACTTCTTACTGTGCCCACCCCAGTCCAACGCCGCCGTCTCCACATCATGATGGGGAATCGGTAACTGGGTGAAATGGAGGGAGCGATGGATCCAGCCAGTGGGCGGAGAGACTTCGTAAAGTAGGAAGGAACTTAAGCAGGGAGTCAGGAGGGCTAGAAGGGGTCATGAAAAGTCATTGGCAAATAGGGTTAAGGAAAATCCCAAGGCTTTTTACACTTACATAAAAAGCAAGAGGGTAGCCAGGGAAAGGGTTGGCCCACTGAAGGATAGGCAAGGGAATCTATGTGTGGAGCCAGAGGAAATGGGCGAGGTACTAAATGAATACTTTGCATCAGTATTCACCAAAGAGAAGGAATTGGTAGATGTTGAGTCTGGAGAAGGGGGTGTAGATAGCCTGGGTCACATTGTGATCCAAAAAGACGAGGTGTTGGGTGTCTTAAAAAATATTAAGGTAGATAAGTCCCCAGGGCCGGATGGGATCTACCCCAGAATACTGAAGGAGGCTGGAGAGGAAATTGCTGAGGCCTTGACAGAAATCTTTGGATCCTCGCTGTCTTCAGGGGATGTCCCGGAGGACTGGAGAATAGCCAATGTTGTTCCTCTGTTTAAGAAGGGTGGCAGGGATAATCCCGGGAACTACAGGCCGGTGAGCCTTACTTCAGTGGTAGGGAAATTACTGGAGAGAATTCTTCGAGACAGGATCTACTCCCATTTGGAAGCAAATGGACGTATTAGTGAGAGGCAGCACGGTTTTGTGAAGGGGAGGTCGTGTCTCACTAACTTGATAGAGTTTTTCGAGGAGGTCACTAAGATGATTGATGCAGGTAGGGCAGTAGACGTTGTCTATATGGACTTCAGTAAGGCCTTTGACAAGGTCCCTCATGGTAGACTAGTACAAAAGGTGAAGTCACACGGGATCAGGGGTGAACTGGCAAGGTGGATACAGAACTGGCTAGGCCATAGAAGGCAGAGGGTAGCAATGGAGGGATGCTTTTCTAATTGGAGGGCTGTGACCAGTGGTGTTCCACAGGGATCAGTGCTGGGACCTTTGCTCTTTGTAGTATATATAAATGATTTGGAGGAAAATGTAACTGGTCTGATTAGTAAGTTTGCAGACGACACAAAGGTTGGTGGAATTGCGGATAGCGATGAGGACTGTCTGAGGATACAGCAGGATTTAGATTGTCTGGAGACTTGGGCGGAGAGATGGCAGATGGAGTTTAACCTGGACAAATGTGAGGTAATGCATTTTGGAAGGGCTAATGCAGGTAGGGAATATACAGTGAATGGTAGAACCCTCAAGAGTATTGAAAGTCAAAGAGATCTAGGAGTACAGGTCCACAGATCACTGAAAGGGGCTACACAGGTGGAGAAGGTAGTCAAGAAGGCATACGGCATGCTTGCCTTCATTGGCCGGGGCATTGAGTATAAGAATTGGCAAGTCATGTTGCAGCTGTATAGAACCTTAGTTAGGCCACACTTGGAGTATAGTGTTCAATTCTGGTCGCCACACTACCAGAAGGATGTGGAGGCTTTAGAGAGGGTGCAGAAGAGATTTACCAGAATGTTGCCTGGTATGGAGGGCATAAGCTATGAGGAGCGATTGAATAAACTCGGTTTGTTCTCACTGGAACGAAGGAGGTTGAGGGGCGACCTGATAGAGGTATACAAAATTATGAGGGGCATAGACAGAGTGGATAGTCAGAGGCTTTTCCCCAGGGTAGAGGGGTCAATTACTAGGGGGCATAGGTTTAAGGTGAGAGGGGCAAGGTTTAGAGTAGATGTACGAGGCAAGTTTTTTACGCAGAGGGTAGTGGGTGCCTGGAACTCACTACCGGAGGAGGTAGTGGTGGCAGGGACGATAGGGACATTTAAGGGGCATCTTGACAAATATATGAATAGGATGGGAATAGAAGGATACGGACCCAGGAAGTGTAGAAGATTGTAGTTTAGTCGGGCAGTATGGTCGGCACGGGCTTGGAGGGCCGAAGGGCCTGTTCCTGTGCTGTACATTTCTTTGTTCTTTGTTCTTTGTAAACTTGGTGTAAACCATGAATCCCAAAAAGAACTGTCCGGTCTGCCATCTACACTGGGCGGAGCCGCAGTTTTATTTCCTGTTTCCAGACTGGAATTAGCAGCCACCATGTTTCCAATGGCCAATAAGCAGTAGGGCACATGCATGGCGGCCAGTTTTGTTGGAGCAATATGCGGTAATGCGCATGCGTAGCGGCCATGTTTATTTGGGGTAACTTACGGTTCAGAAAGAGGCCATTGAGCCTATCATTTCTGCACCATTCAAAAGGGAGAAACTTGACGCTCATTTTAATCTCATTTTCCAGCACCTGGTCAGGGTACAGCAAGTGAGATACAGACATGTAGTTATGCATTCCCAAAGTTTCTGACTTCCAGAGTTTGAGGCAAAGACAAACAAAAGAACAGTCACTAATGGTTAAGCGATGGATGGATTTGTTTATTGTCACGTGTACCAAGGTACAGTGAAAAGTATTTTTCTGCGAGTAGCTCAAACATTGACATGAAAATAAAATAAAAAGAAAATACATAATAGGGCAACACAAGCGATTAAAATCAGGAATGGTCAAGAGGCCAGAATTAGATGAGTGAAGAGATCTCGGAGAGTGTGTGACTGGAGGAGATTACAGAGAAGGATGTCACAACCTTGGAGGAAAACAAAGATGAGAATTAAAAAAAATTTGTGCTTCTGAACCAGGAGTCTTTGTAGGTCCATGAGCACAGGGGTGATAGGTGAACAAGACTTGTTGCGCATAAGCATTAAATGCATGAAAGTCGGGGCAGCACAATGGCGCAGTGGTTAGCACTGCTGCTGTCTCATGGTGCTGAGGACCAGGGTTCGATCACGGTTCACTATCCGTGTGGAGTTTGCACATTCTCCCTGTGTCTACTGGTCTCACCACCACAACCCAACTGGCCACGCTAAATTGCCCCTTAATTGGAAAAAGAAAATTGGATACTCTAAATTTTAAAAAGTGCATGAAATATTCAGAAGCATGAGCTAAGACGGTCATGTTTTATTTAAAAATTTAGAGTACCCAATTATTTTTTTTCCAATTAAGGGGCAATTTAGCGTGTCCAATCCACCTTACCTCAACATCTTTGGGTTGTGGGGTTGAAACCCACGCAGACACAGGGAGAATGTGCAAACTCCACACCGACAGTGACCCAGGGCCCGGATTTGAACCCGGGTCCTCAGTATCGTGGTCCAGTGCTAACCACTGCACCACGTGCCGCCCTAAGACAGGGTCATGTTGAGCAATGTTACTGGGATATGTTAGGGACAGGAGAGGTGTTAATTTAACCACACTGACTTCTTCGCTCACCATCCTGTAAACCAAAAGATGGTTTTGATTTGACTCCTTTATAAGCAGTGGACTATTTCCCAATCCCTTGAGAGAGGAAGAACTCAAAAGGATCAGTTTGTTTACACACACTCAAAACTAGGTAAGAGGGTCTCAACTTCCTTTTCATTCTAAAAGACAAGAGAAATGAAAGGTTTACAGTGCAGAAATCACAGAGAACAAATGTGTTTCACATGGGTTCCAGAGTACATAATCAAAAAGTCTCTTCAGAGATATGTCTGTACCCAGCTGCCAAAGGAGCACCCCACCCCTGTAACGCCACCTAATCGTTGGACACAAACGGGCAATTTAGCATAGCCAAACAACCTAACCACATCTTTTAAAAATTAAATTTAGAGTATCCAATTAATTTTTTTTCCAATTAAGGGGCAATTTAGCATGGCCAATCCACCTACACTGCATATCTTTTGGGTTTCGCTCCACGCTCCCCATCCTATCTCTCTCTCGGTCCTCCCAGTTCTCCTCAATCCTCACCACCTGAGGTCTCCCCTGCTTCCCCAGCCACCCGTATATATCCCCAGTTCTACCCTCGCCTTCCACATTCTGGAGCAGCAACCACTCCAATAAGGTATACTCCTCTCCATTCCTTCTGCGCAAAGTCCCTCACTGGCATATACCTGAACTCGATTCCCTACGGCAGCTCCATCCTCTCCTGCAGCTCTTCCAGACTTGCAAACCTCTCCTCCAGATATAAATCCCTCACCCTCACAAGCCCCACCTCTCTCCACGTCCTCTACATGCCATCCGTCGCTCCCGGCTTAAACCCATGGTTCCCACACAACGGTGTCAGCACCGACATCCCCTCCATCCTAAAGTGCCTCCTCAACTGGTTCCACACCCTAATTGTGGACTGTACCGCCGGGCTCTCCGTGTACCTACTCGGTGCCAGTGGAGGTGTAGCTGTTACCATGGTTCTCAGGCTGGGTCCCCTACAGAACCCCTCCATTCTAATCCACTCTGATCCCTCTCCTTCCCACCACCGCCTCACCTTCACCGCCCATTAGACGTGCAGCAGATTTAGTAACGCCAAACCCCTTTGCGTCTGCAGCAGGGATCTCCTGCTCTTTTTATTTATTTTTTTATAAATGATTTTTATTGGGTTTTTGAACAAAGTATATTTACCGTTATGTACACAGGATAAGAAACATATATACACACACATATAGAAGAGAAGGGCACACCCAAACATACCAAAGAAAAGAAAAATAGTTTAAAAAAAATACAATATAAAAAGTAAAATAGGATAACTGGTGGGGTGTTGTGCACCAGCTCAACAGCAGCAACTCTGTACAACTGGCAAAATTATTTACAACACATAAATAGACGACTGCGGGGGGGGGGGGGGGGGGGGGGTGGAGACCGAGGAGGTAAATATACATTCAGGTGCCGGAGAGACAATTACAGTGGGCAATACTCGAATGGGTTTGGTGTTGTCGCTTCTCCCGGACGGATCTCGCTGCCGTCTCGTGCTCGCCACCACTTCTGCCGTTCCTCCTGTCTTTATTCTCCTCGTTCCCTACTCCTGGAAATGCCCTGTTTGTTATTGTATCCCGTGCCTTCCTTCCGGCTCTCATTTCCCTGCCTCCCCCCCACCTCCCTGATTCTCCTCTCTTGTTCCTTGTCTCTTCCCTCTCCCCTCCCGTGGTTCGCCTTTCTTTCCTCGTAGGCTTAACTGTCCCCTCTCCCGGTCCATCCCGCCCCCACCCCCCCCCACCTCCCCCCCGCCCCCCACCCCCCCCGCCCCCCACCCCCCCCCGCCCCCCACCCCCCCCGCCCCACACCCCCCCACCCCACCCCCACCACCCCCCCCCCCCCACCACCCCACCCCCCACCCCCCACCCCCCACCACCCCCCCCCCCCACCCCCCCCCCCACCACCCCCCCCCCCACAAGTCTTGTTCACCTATCACGTTCTGTGGAAGCCGTCGTCTGACCCTCGGGTGGTGAATTTGATTTTCTCCATTTGGAGAGATTCCAATAGGTCGGACAGCAGCTTTGGACGGTGCTGCTGTTCCTGCTCTTTTTAAATCATCGCTCTGACTCTCAGCCTCCGCTCTTTTTAAATCTTTGCTCTGACTGTCAGCTCCTGCTCTTTTTAAAATCAGCGCTCTGACTGTCCGCTCCCTCTCTTTTTAAATCTCTGCACTAGATCTGACTCAGCCTCTGGTCTTTTTAAATCTCTGCACTGACTCTCAGATCATGCTGTTTTAAAATCACCACTCTGACTCTAGGCTCCCACTCTTTTGAAATCGCTGTGCTGACTCTCCGCTCCCGCTCCTTTTAAATCCCCACTGACTGCTCCCGCTCTTTTTAAATCACCGTTCTGATTTTCAGTTCCGGCTCTTTTTAAATTACTTCCGGGAGCAGGAACTGCTCCAATAAGGTATACTCTCCATTCCTTCCGCGCAAAGTCCCTCACTTGCATATACCTGAACTTGATTTCCTTCGGCAGCTCCACTCCCTCCCGCAGCTCTTCCAGACTGGCAAACCTCTCCTCCAGATATAAATTCCTCACCAGCCTCACCTCTCTCCACCTCCTCTACATGCCATCCATTTCCCCTGGCTTAAACCCATGGTTCCCACATTGGTGTTAGCACCGACGTCCCCATCACCAAAAAGTGTATCCTCAAACTGGTTCCACCGGGTTTCCACTGTACCACTGGGCTCTCCATGTACCCCTCAGTGCCAGCGGAAGTGTTGCTGTCACCATGGTCCTCAGGCTGGACCCCCCCTCCCTACAGGACTCCTCCATTCTAACAGAATCTGACCCTTCTCCTTCCCAGCTACACCTCACCTCTGCATTCGCCACCCATTAGTACTACAGCAGATTTGGTAACGCTAACCCGCTTTCTGCCTCTAGCAGGGAGCTCACGCTCTTTTTAAATCACCGCTCAGACTCCGCTCCCAAGGCGGCACAGTGGCTAGCAATGCTACCTCACGGTACCGAGGCCCCGGGTCACTGTCCGTATGGAGGTTGCACATTCCTTCCGTGTCTGCGTGGGTCTCACTCCACAATCCAAATATGTGCAGGGTAGGTGGATTGGCCACACTAAATTGCCCTAAATAGAAAATTTTAGGAAAAAGACTCTCCGCTCCCGAACTTTTAAAATCTCTTCTGATGCTCCACTCCCGCTCTTTTTAACTCTCTGCGTTGACACTCAGCTCCATGCTCTTTTTAAATCGCCTCCCTGACTCTCGGCTCCGCTCTTTTTAAAGCTGCCCTGACTGTCAGCTCTCGCTCTTTTAAAATATCTGCGCTCGATCGGACTTTCAGCCGCTGCTCTTTTTAAATTTCTGCTTCGACTCTCAGCTCCCACTCTTTTTAAATCGCTTTTCTAACTCAGTTCCCCCTCTTTTTAAATCCACACTCTGACTCTCGGCTCTCAATCTTTTTATTTAAAAAAAAATAGTTTTATTGGCCAAATTTTCATCATACAGAACACAAAAGAAAAACAAACAAAGAAACAACAGCAAAAATGTTGTTCATCAATACACGGCCTGAAACTTCGACTCGCAAATCGCAAACAATAAGTTTTTAAAAAATAGAAGAAAAAAACCAGACCCCCCCCTCCCTCTCCCCTTAATGTTCAATGGCAACAAGTTCCGAAAAGTGCATGATAAACAAACCCCATGAATTGTAGATCCCCTCTGTTGCCCTCCTTAGCTCAAATTTCACCTTCTCCAAGGCCAAGGCCAGCAGGTCCCCCGCAACGCTGAGACACAGGGTGGAGAAGCTGACCTCCACCCCAGCAGGACCCGCCTGTGAGCAATCGGCGAGGTGAAGGCTAAAACAGCTGCACCCACACCCGGCTGCAGCTTGGGCCGGTCCGATACCCCGAAAATGGCCTTGGGGACCTCGGCTCCAAGTCCACATGTAATCCCCCCCGAGATGATGTTGCGAACCTCCCTCTAATATATTTACAGCGTCAGGCAGGACCAAAACAAATGTACATGATTTGCGGGGCCCCTCACACACTGCTCGCAACATTTTCCATCCCCTCAAAAGGCGGTTCATCCTCACTTTTGTGAGGTGCATCCTACATACAACCTTCAATTGTATCAGCCCAAACCTCGCGCATGAGATTGAAGCATTCACCCTTCCCAGCACCTCGCACCACAATCCTTCCATTACCTCCAACTCTTCCTCCCATTTAGCCTTGATCCCGTATCCTCCAAAATCTTCCCATAAATCGCCGACACCACCCCCTTCTCCAAATCCCCTGCTGACAGTATCATCTCAAACAAAGAGGGGCCGGCGACGCTTTCGGGAAGCTTGAGAACTCCTTCCTCGCAATGTCTCAGACTTGCAGGTACCTAAACCCTTCCTCTTGCGCCAACCCGTACTTCTCCCCCAGCTCCTCCAGCCTCGCAAAACGTCCTCCCAGGAACAAATCTGTCATTACCTTAATCCCACTCTCCTCACACTCCGAAACCTCACATCCAGCCTCCCTGGCTCGAACCTATGATTCCCCCTAAGCAGCATCCCCCTGACCTAGCCCCCAGTTTAGAGTGCTGTCTCCACTGCCTCCAGATCTTCAAAATAGCCACCACAACCGGATTCCCTGAATACCTGCCTGGGGCCATCGGGAGCGGTGCCGTTGCCAGCGCCCTCAACCCTGACCCCCTGCGCGAGCCTTCTTCCACCCTGACCCACCAGGACTCCCCCACCACCCATTCCCCAAGGCCCAACCATGCACCTTCTCCACATTCGCTGCCCAGTAATAATATATTAAGTTTGGGAGTTCCAGCTCCGCCCACCTGTCACCCACTCTGCAGGACCACCTTCCTAATCCACTCTGACATTTGGCTTCCACTCTCTTTAATTCACTGCTGACTCTCCACTCCTGCTGTTTTAAATTTCTGCTCTGACTTTCAGCTCACGCTCTTTTAAAATCACTTTGCTGACTCTCAGCCCCCACTCTTTTTAAATCACTGCTCTGACTCTCAGCACCCAGTCTTTTTAAATCACTGCTCTGACTCTCAGCACCCAGTCTTTTTAAATCGTCTCTCTGACTCTTGGCTAAGCTCCCGCTCTGACTCTCGGCTCTTTTTAAATCACTGTGCTGACTGATAGCTCCCGCTCTTTTAAAATCTCTGTTCTGACTCTCAACTCACGGTCTTTAAAATCCCTGTGCTGACTCACTGCTCCCACTCTTTTTAAATCTTCGCGTTGACTTTCAGCTCCTGCTCTTTTTAAATCACCGCTCACTCAGCACCCGCTCTTTTCAAATCTCTGCATTGACACTCAGCAACCGCCCTTTTTAAATAATCTCTCTGACTCTGACTCTCAGCTATGCTCTTTTAAGCCTCTGCTCTGACTCTGGCCTCCCATAATTTTTAAATTTCCGCTATGACTCCCAGCATGCGCCCTTTTTAAATCTCTGTGCTGACTCTTGGCTCCAGCTCTTTTTCAATCTCTGATCTGACTCTCCACTCCCAGTCTTCTAAAATCGCTGCGCTTACTCTCAGCTCCCACTCTTTTTAAATTTATCTCTGACTCTCAGCTCGCGCTCGTTTTCAAGTCTCCGCTCCCGCCCTTTTTAAAATCTCCGCTCTTACTTTCGGCACCCACTTTTTTTCAATGGCTGCTGACTCTCGGCTCCAGCTCTTTTTCAATCGGAGATCTGACGCTCCGCTCCTAGTCTTCTAAAATCTCTGCTCTGTCTCTCGGCTCTCTTTTTAAATCTTTGCTCTGACTCTGAGCCCCACTCTTATTAAATCTTTGCATTGACTCACAGCTGCCACTCATTTTAAATCTCCGCTCTGACTCTGGCCTTCCACTCTTCTTATATCTCCGCTCTGACTCCAGGATGTGGCCTTTTTAAATCTCTGTGCTGACTCTTGGCTCCAGCTCTTTTTCAATCTCTGATCTGACTCTCCACTCCCAGTCTTCTAAAATCGCTGCGCTTACTCTCAGCTCCCACTCTTTTTAAATTTATCTCTGACTCTCAGCTTGCGCTCTTTTTTAAATCTCCGCTCTTACTTTCGGCGCCCACTTTTTTTCAATGGCTGTGCTGGCTCTCAGCTCCCGCTCTTTTCAAATGTCCACTCTGACTCTGGCCCCCACTCTTTCTAAATCTCTGTTCTGACTCAGCATGCACTCTTTTTAAACCTCTGTGATGGCTCTCAGCTCCTGCTCTTCTTTTTTTAAATTTAGAGTACCCAATTATTTTTTTCCAATTAAGGGGCAATTTACCGTGGCCAATCCACCTACCCTGCACATCTTTGGATTGTGGGAGCAAAACCCACGCAAACACGGGGAGAATGCAAACTCCACATGGACAGTGCCCAAGAGCCGAGATCGAACCTGGGACCTTGGCGCCATGAGGCAGCAGTGCTACTCATTGCGCCACCGTGCTGCTCAGATCTTTTTAAATGTCCACTCTGACTCTGGGCTCCCACTCTTTCAAAATCTCCATTCTGACTCAGCACACACTCTTCTTAAATCTCTGTGCTGAATATCAGCTCCTGCTCTTTTTAAATCACCGCTCTGATTCTCGGCTCCCACTCTTTTAACTATCCGCTCTGATTCATTGCTCCCCCTCTTTTTTGTTCTTAACATTTTAGAGTACCCAATTATTTTTTTCAAATTAAGGGGCCAATCCATCTACCCTGCACATCTATGGGTTGAGGGGGTGAAACCCACGCAAGCAAGTGCAAACTCCATACGGACAGTGACCCGGGGCCGGGATCGAACCTGGGACGTCAGCACCGTGAGGCAGCAGTACTAACCACTGTGCCACCGTGCCGCCCTGCTCCCCCTCTCTGATCCCATTCTTTTTAAATATTCGCTCTGACTCTCAGCTCCTGCTCTTTTAAAATCACTTTGCTGACTCTCGGCTCACACTCTTTTTAAATCACTGTGCTGATAGCTCCTGCTCTTTTTAAATCTCTGTTCCGACTCACAGCTCGTGCTCTTTTAAACTCGCTTTGCTGACTCAGCTCCCACTCTTTTTACATCACTGCTCTGACTTTCAGCTCTCTTCTAAAATCGCTGCACTGACTCTTTGCTCCCACTCTTATTAAATCTTTGCATTGTCTCAGCACTCCCATTCTTTTTAAATCTCTGCTCTTACTCTTGGATCCAGCTCTTTTAAAATCTTTGTGCTGACTCTTTGAAGCTGAAGTAGTGTGAGTCACCCTGGCTAGCTGAGGTCTGTATAAAAGACGGACAGAAAGCGCACTCAGTAAGCTTTGCACAAGTGAAGGAGACACAGCCGGAGTGAGACACATCCAGAGTGGGAATTTGGAATTTGGTGCAGTGAGGTAATTCGGTGCAGTGTGGGAGAAGGTGCTTTTTCCCGACTGTTTTGTTCTCTCCTTCTGGCCTGTAACTTTTAATCTGCAGGGAGAGAACCAGAGAGCATCTGAGAACCTGGGAAGGTAAGTGATTTTTATTTATTTTTATTACCTTTTCAAATTGTGTGTGGGGGAAATTGAAGTGACATCACAGTAAATCTGTGACCTGATTGGCTGGTTGGGAATCTACACTAAATTTAAAAATTAAGCATTGTTGAACTAATTAATCATAATTATTTAATTATAATTTAGAGGGGTATCTAAGCCAGAGATCGGAGTGCACTGTATTTAGCTTTCACATTTATAGTGAAATCTAGTGCTAGAAAATATATAGTTAACAGTAACTTTAAAAAAAAAACTTTTAAAATTTAATTTACTAATTAATTGACACAATGTCAGTTAGAGGGGTGCAGTGCTCTGACTCTGAGATGTGGCAGGTCCGGGAGGCTTCCAGCGTCCCGGATGGCTTCATCTGCAGAAAGTACACCCAACTGGAGCTCCTCACAGACTGCATGGTTCGGTTGGAGCAGCAGTTGGATGCACCTAGGCGAATGGAGGACGCGGATAGCAGTTATATAAATGTGGTCACACCCAAGGTGCAGGCAGAGAAATGGGTGACCACCAGAAGGGGCGGGCAGTCAATGCAGGAATCCTCTGTGGTTGTCCCCCTCTCGAACAGGTATACCCCTTTGGATACTGTCGGGGGGGGCGGGGATAGCCTATCAGGGGAAAACAGCAGCAGCCAGAGCAGTGGCACCACGGCTGGCTCTGATGTTCAGCAGGGAGGGTCAAAGCGCAGAAGAGCAATAGTCTTAGGGGACTCTATAGTCAGGGACACAGATAGGTGCTTCTGTGGACATGAAAGAGACTCCAGGAAGATATGATGCCTCCCTGGTGCCAGGGTCCAGGATGTCTCCGACCGGGTAGCGGGCATCCTGAAAGGGGGGGGGGGGCAAACAGGCAGAGGTCATTGTACATATTGGTACTAATGACATAGGCAGGAAGGGGCATGAGGTCCTGCAGCAGGAGTTCAGGGAGCTAGGCAGAAAGTTAAAAGACAGGGCCTCTTGGGTTGTAATCTCGGGATTACTCCCTGTGCCACGTGCCAGTGAGGCTAGAAATAGGAAGATAGAACAGCTAAACACATGGCTAAACAGCTGGTGTAGGAGAGAGGGTTTCCGTTATCTGGACCACTGGGAGCTCATCCGGGGCAGGTGTGACCTGTATAAGAAGGACGGGTTGCATCTAAACTGGAGAGGCATAAATATCCTGGCCGTGAGGTTTGCTAGTGTCACACGGGAGGGTTTAAACTAGTATGGCAGGGGGGTGGGCACGGGAGCAATATGTCAGAAGGTGAAAGCATTGAGTGAGAACTAGGGAATAGGGCCAGTATGGCTCTGAGGAAGAGCAGACAGGAAGATGGTGCTTAAAACAGGGGGTCTGGTGGCCTTAATGCAAGAAGTATTACGGGTAAGGCAGATGAACTTAGAGCTTGGATTAGTACTTGGAACTATGATGTTGTTGCCATTACAGAGACCTGGTTGAGGGAAGGACAGGATTGGCAGCTAAACGTTCTAGGATTTAGATGTTTCAGGCGGGATAGAGGGGGATGTAAAAGGGTGGCGGAGTTGCGCTACTGGTTAGGGAGAATATCACAGCTGTACTACGGGAGGACACCTCAGAGGGCTGCGAGGCTATATGGGTAGAGATCAGGAATAAGAAGGGTGCAGTCACAATGTTGGGGGTTTACTACAGGCCTCCCAAGAGCCAGCGGGAGATAGAGGAGCAGGTAGGGAGACAGATTTTGGAAACGAGCAAAAACAACAGGATTGTGGTGATGGGAGACTTCAACTTCCCCAATATTGACTGGGACTCACTTAGTGCTAGGGGCCTGGACGGGGCAGCGTTTGTAAGGAGCATCCAGGAGGGCTTCTTAAAACAATATGTAGACAGTCCAACTAGTGAAGGGGCGGTACTGGACCTGGTATTGGGGAATGAGCCCGGCCAGGTGGTAGAGGTTTCAGTAGGGGAGCATTTCGGGAACAGTGACCACAATTCAGTAAGTTTTAAAGTGCTGGTGGACAAGGATAAGAGTGGACCTAGGGTGAACGTGCTAAATTGGGGGAAGGCTAATTATAAGAATATTAGGCGAGAACTGAAGAAC
This sequence comes from Scyliorhinus torazame, assembly GCF_047496885.1. NCBI lineage: Eukaryota > Metazoa > Chordata > Chondrichthyes > Carcharhiniformes > Scyliorhinidae > Scyliorhinus > Scyliorhinus torazame. The sequence goes on along the minus strand of NC_092711.1, from coordinate 187,304,118 downwards.
ATAGATTGGGGGAGGATGTTTGAGGGTAAATCAACATCTGACATGTGGGAGGCTTTCAAGTGTCAGTTGAAAGGAATTCAGAACCGGCATTTTCCTGTGCGGAAGGATAAATACGGCAAATTTCGGGAACCTTGGATAACAAGAGATATTGGAGGCATCGTCAAAAAGAAAAAGGAGGCATTTGTCAGGGCTAGAAGGCTGGGAACAGACGAAGCCTGTGTGGAAGATAAGAAAAGTAGGAAGGAACTTAAGCAAGGAGTCAGGAGGGCTAGAAGAGGTCACGAAAAGTCATTGGCAAATAGGGTTGAGGAAAATCCCAAGGCTTTTTACATATGCATAAAAAGCAAGAGGGTAGCCAGGGAAAGGGTTGGCCCACTGAAGGATAGGTAAGGGAATCTGTGTAGAGCCAGAGGAAATGGGCGAGGTACTAAATGAATACTTTGCATCAGTATTCACCAAGGAGAAGGAATTGGTGGATGTTGAGTCTGGAGAAGGGTGTGTAGATGGCCTAGGTCACATTGAGATCCAAAAAGACGAGATGTTGGGCGTCTTGAAAAATATTAAGGTAGATAAGTCCCCAGGGCTGGAGGGGATCTACCCCAGAATACTGAAGGAGGCTAGAGAGGAAATTGCTGAGGCCTTGACAGAAATCTTTGGATCCCCACGGTCTTCAGGTGATGTCCCGGAGGACTGGAGAATAGCCAATGTTGTTCCTTTGTTTAAGAAGGGTAGCAAGGATAATCCAGGGAACTACAGGCCGGTGAGCCTTACGTCAGTGGTAGGGAAATTACTGGAGAGAATTCTTCGAGACAGGAAGGACTTCCATTTGGAAGCAAATGGACGTATTAGTGAGAGGCAGCATGGTTTTGTGAAGGGGAGGCCGTATCTCACTAACTTGATCGAGTTTTTCAAAGAGGTCACAGATGATTGATGCAGGTCGGGCAGTGGATTTTGTCTATGGACTTCAGTAAGGCCTTTGACAAGGTCCCTCATGGTAGACTGGGACAAAAGGTGAAGTCACACGGGATCAGGGGTGAGCTGGCAAGGTGGATACAGAACTGGCTAGGACATAGAAGGCAGAGAGTAGCAATGGAAGGGTGCTTTTCTTTTTTTAAAATATATTTTATTCAAAATTTTTGGCCAACCATAACAGTACATTGTGTATCTTTCACACAGTAATATAACAATATAAATAACAATGGCCAGTTTTTTTAAACAAGAAATAACTAATATATAAACAACATCAAAATTAAAAAAAACAAAACTAAATGGCAACTGCCTTGTCCCAAATAAATACCCTCCAAAAAATACAATTCAGCCGTCCAGTATACAATTACCGATAACAACAACCTATACATATTATACTTGTACACTAACATCCCTGAGAGTCCTTCTGGTTCCCCCCCCCTCCCCTCCCCTCCCCCTCTCCTCCCCTCTCCTCTCCCCTCCCCCTCCCTTCCCCTCCCCTCCCCCTCCCTTCCCCTCCCCTCCCCCTCCCTTCCCCTCCCCTCCCCCTCCCTTCCCCCCCTCCCCCTCCCTTCCCCCCTCGCTCCCCCTCCTCCACCCTCCCCCTCCAGTCATATGCACCCTGTGTAATACCTTAAACTGAATCAGGCTTAGCCTGGCACACGAGGACGACGAGTTTACCCTGCTTAGGGCATCTGCCCACAGCCCCTCCTCGATCTCCTCCCCCAGCTCTTCTTCCCATTTCCCTTTTAGTTCATCTACCATAGTCTCCCCTTCGTCCCTCATTTCCCTATATATATCTGACACCTTACCATCCCCCACCCATGTCTTTGAGATCACTCTGTCCTGCATCTCTTGTGTCGGGAGCTGCGGGAATTCCCTCACCTGTTGCCTCGCAAAAGCCCTCAGTTGCATACACCGGAATGCATTCCCCTGGGGCAACCCATATTTTTCGGTCAGCGCTCCCAGACTTGCAAACGTCCCATCTACAAACAGATCTCTCAGTTGTGTTACTCCTGCTCTTTGCCATGTTCCAAATCCCCCATCCATTCTCCCCGGAGCAAACCTATGGTTATTTCTTGTCGGGGACCACACTGAGGCTCCCGTCTTTCCCCTATGCCGTCTCCACTGCCCCCAAATTTTCAGAGTAGCCACCACCACCGGGCTTGTGGTGTATTTCTTCGGTGAGAACGGCAACGGCGCCGTCACCATAGCTTGTAGGCTAGTCCCCCTGCAGGACGCCCTCTCCAATCTCTTCCACGCCGCTCCCTCCTCTTCTCCCATCCACTTACATACCATTGAGATATTGGCGGCCCAGTAGTACTCACTTAGGCTCGGTAGTGCCAGCCCCCCCTATCCCTACTACGCTGCAAAAATCCCTTCCTCACTCTCGGGGTCTTCCCGGCCCACACAAAACTCATGATACTCTTCTCAATCCTTTTGAAAAAAGCCTTCGTGATCACCACCGGGAGGCACTGAAACACAAAGAGGAATCTCGGGAGGACAACCATTTTAACCGCCTGTACCCTCCCTGCCAGTGACCGGGATACCATGTCCCATCTCTTGAAGTCCTCCTCCATCTGTTCCACCAACCGCGTTAAATTTAACCTATGCAATGTACCCCAATTCTTGGCTATCTGGATCCCCAAGTAGCGAAAGTCCCTTGTTACCTTCCTCAGCGGTAAGTCCTCTATTTCTCTACTCTGCTCCCCTGGATGCACCACAAACAACTCACTTTTCCCCATGTTCAGTTTATATCCTGAAAATTCTCCAAACTCCCCAAGTATCCGCATTATCTCTGGCATCCCCTCCGCCGGGTCCGCCACATACAACAACAAATCGTCCGCATACAGAGATACCCGGTGTTCTTCTCCTCCCCTGAGTACTCCCCTCCACTTCCTGGAACCCCTCAATGCTATTGCCTGGGGCTCTATCGCCAGTGCAAACAATAATGGGGACAGAGGACATCCCTGCCTCGTCCCTCCATGGAGCCGAAAATACGCAGTCCCCCGTCCATTCGTGACCACGCTCGTCATCGGGGCCCTATACAGCAGCTGTATCCATCTAATATACTCATCTCCAAAGCCAAATCTCCTCAACACCTCCCACAAATAATCCCACTCCACTCTATCAAATGCTTTCTCGGCATCCATCGCCACCACTATCTCCGCTTCCCCGTCTGGTGGGGGCATCATCATTACCCCTAGCAGCCTCCGTATATTCGTATTCAGCTGTCTCCCCTTCACAAACCCAGTTTGGTCCTCATGGACCACCCCCGGGACACAATCCTCTATCCTCATTGCCATTACCTTGGCCAGAACCTTAGCATCTACGTTCAGGAGGGAAATTGGCCTATAGGACCCGCATTGCAGCGGGTCTTTTTCCTTCTTTAGGAGAAGCGATATTGTTGCCTCTGACATAGTCGGGGGCAGCTGTCCCCTTTCCCTCGCCTCATTAAAAGTTCTCATCAGTAGCGGGGCGAGCAAGTCCACATATTTCCTGTAAAATTCAACTGGGAATCCATCCGGTCCCGGGGCCTTCCCCGCCTGCATGCTCCTAATTCCTTTCACTACTTCCTCCATTTCGATCTGTGCTCCCAGTCCCACCCTCTCCTGCTCCTCCACCTTAGGAAATTCCAGCTGGTCCAGAAAACACATCATTCTCTCCTTCCCATCCGGGGGCTGAGCTTCATATAATCTTTCATAGAATGCCTTGAACACTCCATTCACTCTCTCCGCTCCCCGCTCCATCTCTCCCTCCTCATCCCTCACTCCCCCTATTTCCCTCGCTGCTCCCCTTTTCCTCAATTGGTGGGCCAGCAACCTGCTCGCCTTCTCCCCACATTCGTATTGTACACCCTGTGCCTTCCTCCACTGTGCCTCTGCAGTACCCGTAGTCAGCAAATCAAATTCTACGTGTAGCCTTTGCCTTTCCCTGTACAGTCCCTCCTCCGGTGCCTCCGCATATTGCCTGTCCACCCTCAGAAGTTCTTGCAGCAACCGCTCCCGTTCCCTACTCTCCTGCTTTCCTTTATGTGCCCTGATTGATATCAGCTCCCCTCTAACCACTGCCTTCAGCGCCTCCCAGACCACTCCCAAGTGGACCTCCCCATTATCATTGAGTTCTAAGTACTTTTCAATACACCCCCTCACCCTTAGACACACCCCCTCATCCGCCATTAGTCCCATGTCCATTCTCCAGGGTGGACGCCGTTCTTTTTCCTCCCCTATCTCCAAGTCCACCCAGTGTGGAGCGTGATCCGAAATAGCTATCGCCGTATACTCCGTCCCCCTCACCTTCGGGATCAACGCCCTTCCCAAAACAAAAAAGTCTATTCGCGAATAAACTCCTTGCTCCTAGGTCTGCTAAATCTCCATGGGTCTACTCCTCCCATCTGCTCCATAAAGTTTTTAAGCACCTTGGCTGCTGCCGGCCTCCTTCCAGTCCTGGACCTCGATCTGTCCAGCCCTGGTTCCAGCACCGTGTTAAAATCTCCACCCATTACCAACTTCCCCACCTCTAGGTCCGGGATACGTCCTAACATGCGCCTCATAAAGTTGGCATCATCCCAGTTCGGGGCATATACGTTCACCAAGACCACCGCCTCCCCCTGTAATTTGCCACTCACCATCACGTATCTGCCCCCACTATCCGCCACTATGGTCTTTGCCTCAAACATTACCCGCTTCCCCACTAGTATAGCCACCCCCCTGTTTTTCGCATCTAGCCCCGAATGAAACACCTGCCCCACCCATCGTTTGCGTAGTCTAACCTGGTCTATCAGTTTCAAATGCGTCTCCTGTAACATAACCACATCTGCCGTAAGTTTCTTAAGGTGTGCGAGTACCCGTGCCCTCTTTATCGGCCCGTTCAGCCCTCTCACATTCCACGTGATCAGCCGGGTTGGGGGCTCTTTTACCCCCCCCCCCCCCCCTTGTCGATTAGCCATCCCCTTTTATCCAGCTCCTCACCCGGTTCCCACACAGCTGTGCCCCCCCACGCGGTGCCCTCCCGCCCCGCCCACCCCACCCCATACCAGCTCCCCCTTCTCCCCAGCAGCAGCAACCCAGTAAATCCCCCCTCCCACCCACCCCCCCCCCCCCCCCCGCTAGATCCCCCACTAGCGTAGTTACACCCCCCATGTTGCTCCCAGAAGTCAGCAAACTCTGGCCGACCTCGGCTTCCCCCCGTGACCTTGGCTCGCACCGTGCGACGCCCCCTCTTTCCTGCTTCCCTATTCCCGCCATAATTATCATAGCGCGGGAACAAAGCCCGCGCTTCCCTTTTGGCCCTGCCCCCAATGGCCTACGCCCCCAGCTCCTCCACCTCCCTTCCTCCCTCCCCCACATCCTGTGGAAGAGAGAAAAGTTACCGGGTCGCAGGATTAACAACATAAAAATCATCTCTCCCCCCTTTTTCCCCCCTCTTCGCCCCCCATATTCGCCCCACCACTTTGTCTCAAACGTTCTTTTTTAATAACCCGCTTATTCCAATTTCTCTTCAACAATAAATGTCCACGTCTCATCCGCCGTTTCAAAGTAGTGGTGCTTCCCTTGATATGTGACCCACAGTCTTGCCGGCTGCAGCATTCCAAATTTAATCTTCTTTTTATGAAGCACCGCCTTGGCCCGATTAAAGCTCGCCGTCCTTCTCGCCACCTCCGCACTCCAGTCTTGATATACGCGGATCACCGCGTTCTCCCACCTACTGCTCCGTGTTTTCTTTGCCCATCTGAGGACCATCTCTCTGTCCTTAAAACGGAGGAATCTCACCACTATGGCTCTGGGAATTTCTCCTGCTCTCGGTCCTCGCACCATCACTCGGTATGCTCCCTCCACCTCCAACGGACCCGTCGGGGCCTCCGCTCCCATTAACGAGTGCAGCATCGTGCTCACATATGCCCCGACGTCCGCCCCTTCTGCACCTTCAGGAAGACCAAGAATCCTTAAATTCTTCCTCCTCGCATTATTCTCCAGCACCTCCAGCCTTTCCACACATCGTTTATGGTGTGCCTCGTGCATCTCCGTCTTCACCACCAGGCCCTGTATATCGTCCTCGTTCTCGGCAGCCTTTGCCTTCACGACCCGAAGCTCCCGCTCCTGGGTCTTTTGCTCATCTTTTAGCCCTTCAATCGCCTGTAATATCGGGGCCAACAGCTCCTTCTTCATCTCCTTTTTAAGCTCTTCCACGCAGCGTTTCAAAAATTCGTGTTGTTCAGGGCCCCATATTAAACTGCCACCTTCCGACGCCATCTTGGTTTTTGCTTGCCTTCCTTGCCGCTGCTCTAGAGGATCCACCGCAATCCAGCCACTTTCCTCTCCTTTTTCCATCCGTATCCAGGGGGGATTCCCTTCTGGTTTACCGCACAGTACTTTTAGCCGTTAAAATTGCCGTTGGGGCTCTTATTAAGAGCCCAAAAGTCCGTTCCACCGGGAGCTGCCGAAATGTGCGACTTCGCTGGTCATCGCCGCACCCGGAACCCGGAAGGGTGCTTTTCTAATTGGAGGGCTGTGACTATTGGTGTTCCGCAGGGATCAGTGCTGGGACCTTTGCTGTTCATAGTATATATAAATGATTTGGAGAAAAATGTAAATGGTCTGATTAGTTAGTTTGCAGATGACGCAAAGGTTGGTGGAATTGTGGATAGCTATGAGGACTATCAGAGGATACAGCAGGATTTAGATCGTTTGGAGACTTTGACGGAGAGATGGTAGATGGAGTTTAATCCGGACAAATGTGAGGTGATGCATTTTGGAAGGTCTAATGCAGGTGGGGAATATACAGTGAATGGTAGAACCCTTAAGAGTATTGAAAGTCAGAGAGATCTCGGTGTACAGGTCCACAGGGGCAACACAGGTGGAGAAGGTAGTCAAGAAGGCATACGGCATGCTTGCCTTCATTGGCCAGGGCATTGAGTATAAGAATTGGCAAGTCATGTTGCAGCTGTATAGAACCTTAGTTTGGCCACACTTGGAGTATAGTGCTCAATTCTGGTCGCCACACTACCAGAAGGATGTGGAGGCTTTAGAGAGGGTGAAGAAGAGATTTACCAGGATGTTGTCTGGTATGGAGGGCATTAGCTATGAGGAGCGGTTGAATAAACTCGGTTTGTTCTCACTGGAACGAGGGAGGTTGAGGGGCGACCTGATAGAGGTCTACAAAATTATGAGGGGCATAGACAGAGTGGATAGTCAGAGGCTTTTCCCCAGGGTAGAGGGGTCAATTACTAGGGGACATAGGTTTAAGTTGCGAGGGGCAAGGTTTAGAGGAGATGTACGTGGCAAGTGTTTTTACACAGAGGGTAGTGGGTGCCTGGAACTTGCTGCCGGAGGAGGTGGCGGAAGCAGGGACGATAGTGACATTTAAGGGCATCTTGACAAATACATGAATAGGATGGGAATAGAGGGATACGGACCCAGGAAGTGTAGAAGATTATAGTTTAGACGGGCAGCATGGTCGGCACAGGATTGGAGGGCTGAAGGGCCTGTTCCTGTGCTGTACTTTTCTTTGTTCTTGACTCGTAGCTCTGTCTTTTTAAATCTTTGCACTGACTCTCAGCTCCCACTCTTTTAAATCTCTACGCTGACTATCAGCTCCTGCTCTTTTTCAATCAATGCTTGAACTAGCCTCCTGCTCTGGCTCTCCGCTCCCGCTCTTTTTAAATCCCCACTCTGACTCTCGGCTCCCACTCTTTTTAAATCACTGCGCTAACTCATAGCTCCCACTCTTTTTAAATCTCAGTTCTGACTCTCAGCACCTGCTCTTTTAAACTAGCTTTGCTGACTTTCAGCTCCACTCTTTTTCAATCACCGCTCTGACTCTCAGCACCCGCTCTTTTCAAATCTCTGCACTGACATTTAGCACCCGGTCTTTTTAAATCATCCCTCGGACTCTGGGCTACGCTCTTTTAAATCTCCACTCTGCCCCGCAGTTACAGCTTTGTAAATTTCTGCACTGGCCCAAATCTCCTACTCTTTTTAAATTCCCTCTTGACTCTCAGCCGCTGTTTTTTTTAAATCATTGCACTGACTCTCCGCTCCCACTCTTATTAAATCTTTGCATTGACTCACAGCTCCTGCTCTTTTTAAATCTCTGCTCTTACTCTTGGATCCAGCTCTTTTTAAATCTCTGGACTCTATCTTTTTTAATCTTTGCGTTGACTCTCAGCTCTCCCTATTTTTAAATCTCTGTGATGACTGTCTGATCCCACTCTTTTTAAATATTTGCATTGACTCTCCGCTCCCTCTCTTTTTAAATCTCTGCTCTTTCTCTCGGCTCCCACTCTTTATAAATCTCCGCTCTGACCCATTGCTCCTGCTCTTTTTAAATCTCTTTGGCTCTCAGCGCTATTTTAAAATCTCTGTGCTGACTCTCTGATCCCACTCTTTTTAAATCTTTGCATTGACTCTCCACTCCCTCTCTTTTTAAATCTCCACTCTTACTCTCGGCTCCAGCTCTTTTTAAATCTTTGCTCAGACTCTCAGCTCCCGCACTTTAAAAAATCACTGGGCTGACCCACCGCACCCGCTCTGTAAACTCCCCACTCTGACTCTCGGCTCTCACTCTTTTTAAATCACTGCGCTGACTATCAGCCCCTGCTCTTATTAAATCACTGCCCTGACTCGCACCCGCTGTTGATAAATCTCTGCTCTGATTCTCAGCTCTCGCTCTTTCTAAATTACTGTGCTGACTCTCGGCTCCCACTCTTTTCAAGTCTTTGTGTTGACATTCAGCTTCCACTCTTTTTAAATCCCCACTCTGTCTCTCGGCACTCATCTTTTTAAATCTCTGCTCGGACTATCGGCTCCCACTCATTTAAAACCGCCACTCAGATGCTCAGCTTCCGCTCTTTTTAAATCTTTGCATTGACTCTTGGTTCCTGCTCTTTTTAAATCTCTGCACTGACTTTCAGATGCTGCTCTTTTTAAATCTCTGCTCTGACTCTGAGCTGCTGCTCTCCTTAAATCTCTGCACCGACTCTCAGCTCCTGCTCTTTTTAAATCTCAGCTCTGACTCTCATCTCCCATTCTTTTAAATTGCTCTGCTGATTCTAATCTCCCACTCTTGTTAAATCTCGACACTGACTCTTGGCTCCCACTCTTCAAATCGCTGTGCTGACTGTCGGTTTGTGCTCTTTCTAAATCTCCCGGCTGACTGTCAGCTCCCTCGGTTTTTGAATCTCTCCGCTGACTCAGTTCCCACTCTTCAAAAATTCCAGTGCTTGTAATGATATGTATATATGTAGACTAGTAAAGGGTTAATTATTATGGGCAGCACAGTAGCATTGTGGATAGCACAATTGCTTCACAGCTCCAGGGTCCCAGGTTCGATTCCCGGCTTGGGTCACTGTCTGTGCGGAGTCTGCAAATCCTCCCCGTGTGTGCGTGGGTTTCCTCAGGGTGCTCCGGTTTCCTCCCACAGTCCAAAGATGTGCAGGTGGATTGGCCATAATAAATGCTCCAGGGTCCCAGGTTCGATTCCCGGCTGGGTCACTGTCTGTGCGGGGTCTGCACGTTCTCCCCATATCTGTGTGGGTTTCCTCCGAGTAGGGGCCAGTGCAGACTCGATGGGCCGAATGGCCTCCTTCTGCATTGTAAATTCTATGATTCTATTCCATCTCAGTGTAACACAACCACTAGAGGGCACCACTAGTTCCCACTATAAATATGAGAACTCAGGTGATTTTGGGTACTTCTAACCAGGAGTTAGACAGTAGAATGTAAGAGAGATAGAGCACAGCACAGTTAATATTAGATATAAGCAGCACTGTGTAGTTTAAATTAGTTATTACTTTAATATAGATTACTTGATTACTGGTTATAGTTCTATGGAATGTGCAAACTCAATATTAATCAATCGTCAAAGATTGGGGGTTTCTTCAGAATCACACCATCAGACCATTTTGGATTACGAAGCAAAGAGTAACCATATATTACCAAAGAGTAATACGACATTGTACCAGGTGACTGGCTACAGAAACTAGCGAGCATAATCTAGTAAGATTAGAAAAAAAGAAAAAACTAAGAAGCTATTCGACGAGCGAAGCACCAATCTCAGACTGCAGAACTTCAATGAATCTCGGATCGAAGGATAAAGCTCAAGCTTCTCGACATCTAAGGATCACTGGTAACCGAAATGTAAAATGGCATGTGCTCAAGCAGCAATTCCAAATTTATTTAGAAGCTTCCGATTTGAATATGCTCATAAAATTGCTCTGCAACTAACTATAGCTGGTTCACATGCAATTGAGATCTATAAACAGGGACATCACTGACATGATAATAACCTACAAAACATAACCGGGCAGCATGGTAGCGCATAGTGGTTAGCACAATTGCTTCACATCTCCAGGGTCCCAGGTTCGATTCCCGGCTTGGGTCACTGACTGTGTGGAGTCTGCACATTCTCCCGTGTCTGCGTGGGTTTCCTCCGGGTGCTCCGGTTTCCTCCCACAGTCCAAAGATGTGCAGGTTAGGTGGATTGGCCATGCTAAATTGCCCTTAGTGTCCAAAATTGCCTTTAGTGTTGGGTGGGTTGATGGGTTATGGGGATAAGGTGGAGGTGTGGGCTTGGGTAGGGTGCTCTTTCCAAGAGCCGGTGCAGACTAGATGGGCTGAATGGCCTCCTTCTGCACTGTTACTTCTATGATTCTATGATAATTCCTTGCAGTACACAACGGATCAAGACAAAACAAAATTTTATGTAATTCTTGCAAAATTTGATAACCATTGTAAAATCCAAACTAATGAAACATTTGAGCGTTTTAGATTTAAGAAGAGTTAGCAAATCAAGGGTGAATCGTTTCACAGCTTTGTTACTGATCTGAGACTGCTGGCACAATCCTGTAACTTCTCCGCACTGAATGATTCCATAATAAGTGACCAAATAGTCTTTGGCATTAATGATGAAAAGCTTAGAGAAAGATTACTTAGGCAAAAGGATCTAACTCTAGAAATCGCGATTGAAATGTGTTGTGTTCATCAGCAATCGAAAAATCAATACCAAGAGTATTATCTCCGTGAAAAGGGCGCGAAAATTCACCACAAGGTAGAGTATGTTAAGGCAGTGTCGCAGATAAAGAAAATGCATGTTTCGGACGGCAGCCACCTTGCGCGCGTGCGCATTCTAACCCTGCACATGCACACTTCGTCAAAAGATGCGAGACGGACAAAAGTCAATCTGCGCATGCGCGAAGAAGTGTCGTGCGTGACGACGTCAATGTCATGACGTGTTCAAGGTGTGGAACCTCCCACTTTCCAGAGAAACTCCTTCCCAGAGGAAAACAATGTGGTAAATTAAACCATTTGGCTGCTCATTGCAGATCCTCACTCGCATTTAAATCTGCGAAACCCAATTCCAGACAGATTAATGTACGAAGTGTTGAATCCAAGGAAGAAGATTTTGAACAGAATTTGTCAACAGATATAGATGGTTACTCTCTGGAAAATAGGAAAATACTTCCTTTGTAGGAATTATAGAAAAATTTGGTAACACCACTGAAGTAACATCACCTCTTAAATTAATCAACTCCATTAATTCGGACACAGAATGGAACACTGTATTGAAAGTAAACAACTGTCCAGTTAAATTCAAGTTGGATACAGGCGCTTCAACCAATTTGCTTACAAAGCTTGATCTCACAAACCTTAAGCAAACCCCTAAACTACTTCCAGCAGCCTGTAGATTAAAAGACTACAATGGCAATTCAATCTCAATTGGATCATGCTATTTGATAGTTTCCAACAATGATATTGCAACTTCACTAAGGTTCGAGATCGTCAAGTCAGATAAATCATCACTCTTAGGTGCATAAGTCTGCAAGGAGTTACACCTAATGTAGTGAATTTAAATTGCAACTTTGCCTCAACCCATACTGCATGATGATATCCACTGTATACTAAACCAATATCCAGACTTTAAAGGTATGGGTAAGCTTCCATTCAAGTACAAAATCTTGTTAAGGACCGATACCAAACCTGTGGTACATCCCCTAGGAGAATTCCTGCTCCACTCAGAGACGGATTAAAACTTGAATTAGAAAGGCTACAACAACAAGGAATAATTTGAAGAGTCACTGAACCGAATGACTGGGTCAGTACGATGGTTTGCGTGAAGAAACAGTCAGGTGATCTGTGGACATGTATAGACCCCAAGGATCTCAACAAGAACATCATGAGGGAACAGTATCCCATTCCAAAATGAGAAGAGATCACTAGCGAGATGGCTAATGCACGCATCTTCACCAAATTAGATGCATTGCAAGGTTTCTGGCAAATGCAGTTGGATGACCCAAGCAGAAAGCTCTGCATCTTTAATACATCTTTTGGCAGATTTTGCTTTAACAGAAAGCTTTTTGGAATAATCTCTGCATCTGAAATCTTCCACCACATTATGCAACAGATGACTGAGGGCACAGAGGGTGTTCGTGTCTATGTCTATGACATTATCATATGGTCATCAACAAAGCAAGAACATATCTCAAGACTGAAATTTTTTTTTCAATGCATACACAAGTATGGTCTTAAGCTGAATTAATTCAAGTGCAGTTTTGGCACTTCCATGCTCAAGTCCCTTGGAGACCAGATTTCTAAACATGGTGTGCGACCCAACACTGACGAGATTGCAGCCATTCAGGGAATGAAAGTCCCCGAGGACAAAAAAGCAGTTCTATGTTTTCTAGGCGTTGTAAACTTCTTAGGCAAATTCATACCTAATCTACCAACCAGAACAATAGCTCTTAGAAACTTGATCAAAAAGTGAACCTTGTTTGAATGGACAACAGATCATCAAAAGGAGTGGCTTGATTTCAAATCACAATTAACAACTGCACCTCTCCTGGCATTTTTCGATCTGAACAGGGAGACTAAAATTTTGACTGATGCGAGTCAGGACGGAATACCTGTTGCAAAAAGACGACAGCTCATCTTTGGTTCCTGTTGCAATATGCATCCAGAGTGATGACACCAACAGAATGTCGATATGCTCAGATTGAAAGAGTGTCTTGGGCTACTAACCGGCACATTGAAGTTCCATGACTATGTCTATGGACTCCCCACTTGCGCTGTAGAAACGGATCACAGACCGTTGGTGCATATAATACAGAAGGATCTCAACAACGTGACTCCACGACTCCAGAGAATTTTGTGACGCTCAGAGGATACGGCTTCGACCTCATCTATATGCATGGAAAAGACCTGATCATAGCAGATGCGTTATTACTTCAGAAAGTGAACCTTTTGAGTTCATACAGCATGTTGAATCTCAAGTACAGCTGTGTGCAGAAAATCTTCCGGCCTCGGATGAAAAGATCAACCTCATCTGAGAAGAGACAAAGAAGGATGCAATGCTGTGACGCGTCATACACCATATCAACAATGGGTGGCCGAAAAGGCATTATCCTCAATTTAGAAATGTTCAAGCAGATTTGACTTTCATGGATGGATTACTGCTTCGACTCGACCCAATAGTTATACCACTGTGACTCAGACCAATGATTCTCAACCAAATTCATGAAGGTTACCTCGGCATTGAAAAGTGTAAGCGAAGGGCGAGACAAGCGGTATACTGGCCAGGAATTAATCGGGATATCACTGACATGATCCTTGGATGTGAGACATGTCAGAAGTTTCAGCCTGCTCAATGCAAGGAGAAACTACAGTAACATGAGTTGGAAACCTCTCCTTGGGCCAAAGTTGGTACAGATCTATTTCACACCAATGGTTGTGATTATGTTCTGATAATCGACTATTACTCAAATTATCCGGAGGGCTTGAAGTTACCAGATCTGACATCCAAATCTGTCATGAAAGCAAGCAAAGAAACTTTCGCCAGATATGAATACCTACCACTGTCATGTCAGACAATGGACCGTGTTTTGACAGCAATGACTGGACCGAATTTTCACGACTTTACAACTTTAAACATATTACATTGAGTCCACATTACCCACAGTTGAACGGGAAAGTAGAAAAAGTAGTACACATAATAAAATAACTCATAAATAAAGCTTTTGATTCTGCGTCAGACTATCCTACAGAGCAACTCCTCTTTCAACTGGACAGATGTTAATTAACAGAGATTTGAGAACAACATTACCTTCAATACCACTTCCAAATCCATATCATCTGCCAGTGATACAGAATATGAAACAGCAGCGAGAACAGCACAGAATGTACTATGACATGCACACACTCTGGACTCATTGCTTCCAGATGATACTGTCAGGATTAGGGTACCTGATGGAGGTTGGTCTGCTCCTGCCAGAATCTTCAGACAAGCAGCACCACATTCGTACATCGTTCAGATGGCTGAAGGAAATGTGCTTTGAAGAAATCGTCGAGCACTTCAATAAAATTAAGCTACATACCAAACTTTTTCCAGACTTACAACTTAATGAGACAATTTTTCATGATACTTTAACCAACACTCAAAGTTGTGATGACACACAAAGGACTGGAAAAACCTCAACGTCATCTCCTCGTGCATTAAGATCAATGAGAAGAAGAAAACCGAATAGACTGAATTTGTAAATAATTTACAGTAAACTGTGTGCTCGTTACTCGTTTTGCTATGTACAAAGATATACATATTATGTTTTGTTATATTCTACATTTTTCCTTTTGTTACACATAAGAAATAAATGATATAAAAAAGGGGATGTAATATGTATATATGTAGACAAGTAAAGGGTTAATTATTGCATCTCAGTGTAACACAACCACTAGAGGGCACCACTAGTTCCCACTATAAATATGACAACTCTAGGGATCTTGGGTACTTCCAACCAGGTGTTTCTAGACAATCGAGTGTAAGAGAGATGGATCACAGCATAGTTAATATTAGATAGAAGCAGCACGTGTAGTCTAAATTAGTTATTGCTTTAAGATTGATTACTCGTGATAGTTCTGTGGAGTGTGCAAACTCAATATTAATCACTCATTATTCAATAAATCAGTTTTGCTTTAAGTTAGAGATTGGGGGTTTCTTTATCATCACACCATCAGACCGTTCTGGATTACGAAGCAAAGAGTAACCATATATTGCCAAAGAGTAATATAACTGCTGATTCTCAGCTCCCACTCTTTTTAATCCCCACTCTGACTCTTGTCTCCCAGTCTTTTTAAATATCTGCTCGGACTCTTGACTCCCGCTCATTTAAAACCTCCACTAAGACGCTCGGCTCCCGTTCTTTTGAAATCTTTGCGTTGTCTCTCGGTTCCAGCTCCTTTTAAATCTCTGCACTGACACTCAGCTGCTGCTCTTTTTAAACCTCCCACTCTTTTTAAATCTTTGCTTTGACTCTCTGCTCCCACTCTTTTTAAATCTCTGTGTTGACTCTTAGCTCCCGCTCTTTTCAAATCTTCGCTCTTACTTTTGGCTCCAACTCTTTTGAAATTTCTACTCTGACTGATGCCACCGTTTGAAAATTGCTGTGCTGAGTTTCCACTCTCTTTTTAAATCTCTGCACTGATTCTGACGCTCAGCTCCTGCTCTCCTAATACTCTGGCTCTGACTCTCACCTCCTGTTTTTTTAAAAATCTGCTCTGGTTCTGACTATCAGCTCCTGCTCTTTTTAAAATCTCGGCTCTGACTCTCAGCTCCCACTCATTTAAATTGCTGTGCTGACTCTCAGCTCCCACTCTTGTTAAATCTCCACTCAGACTCTTGGCTCCCCCGCTCTTTTTAAATCTGCTCTCCTGCTCTTTTTAAATCTCTGCTCCGATTCTCGGTTCCCGCTCTTTTTAAATCTCTGCTCTGAGTCTCGGTTCCCGCTCTTTTTAATTCGCTGTGCTGACTCTCTGTTCCTGCTCTTTCTAAATCTCCTGTTTGACTCTCAGCTCCCGCTGTTTCTGAATCTCTGCGCTGACTCAGCTCCCACTCTACCAAGATTCCTGTGCTGACTCTCAGCTCCCACTCTTTTTAATTCACTGTGCTGACTCTCGGCTCCTGCTCTTTTTAAATCCCCACTCTGACTCTTGGCTTTTACTCTTTAAATCTTTGCGTTGACTCTCCGCTCCCGCTCTTTTTAAATCTCCATTCTTACTATTGGCTCCAACTCTTTTGAAACCTCTACTCTCGACTGCTCGCACTGTTTGAAAATCGCAGTGCTGACTCTCCACTCTTATTCTTTTAAAATCTCTGCGCTGATTCTGTGCTTCCATTCTTTTTAAATCTTTGTGTTGACTCTTACTCTCGGCTCCTGCTCTTTTTAAATCTTTGCTCGCACTCAGCTCCTGCTCTTCCAAAAATTGCTGCGCTGACTCTCAGCTCCCGCTCATATTAAATCTTTGCGTTTTCTCTCAGTTTCCGCTCTTTTTAAATCTCTGCACTGACGCTCAGTTCCCGCTCACTTTAAATCTCTGCAGTGACTCTCGGTTCCCGCTCTTTTAAATGCCCACTCTGACTCCTGGCTCCCGCTCTTTTTAAATCTCTGCACGGACTCTCGGTTCCCACTCTTTTTAAATCTTTGTGCTGACTCTCAGTCCCGCCTCTTTTTAAATCTCTCGCCTGACTCTCGGCTCCCGCTCTTCCTTCTGAGCCTTGGCTCCGCTCTTTTTGAATCTTCAATCTGACTCTCAACTCCCACTTTTTTTAACTCTCCACTTTGACTCTCGGCTCCCGTTGTTTTTAAGTCTCTCTTCCTGTGCTCAGTTTCTAGTTGGATGGTTTAGTTTATACTGCCTGTGCTCATTCTTCCTTATAAATACATCCATAACATCCCTTCGGTGCAGAAGACAGCCATTCAGGCCATTTGGTCTGCACTGACCCTTCGAAAGAGCACTCTGCCTTGGCCCACTCCCCTGCCCTATCCCCATAACCCTGCTCATTAATTATGGTCTATCCACCCAATTTGCACATCTTTGGACACTAAGGGAAAATTTAGCACGTCCAAAACACCAAACCTACACATCTTTGGACAGTGGGAGGAAACTTGAGCATCTGGAGGAAACCCACGCAGAGATGGGGAGAACATGCAAACTATGCACACAGTAAACCAAGACCAGAATTAAACCCGGGTCCCTGCCGCTGTGAGGCATCATTGACTGAGAATCGCTTTGGGATGTTCTGAGGGGGTGAAAGATGCTGAGTGAAAGATGCTGAATGAACAATGCAATTCTTTTTTATTTACAGCTGATTCAAAGTTATAGGTTAGGCGGCATGGTGGCACAGTGGTTAGCACTGCTGACTCATGGCGCTGAGGACCCACGTTTGGTCCTGACCCTGGATCACTCTCCGTGTGGAGTTTGCATATTCTAAGCATGTCTGCATGGGTCTCACCCCCACAACCCAAAGATGTGCAGGATCGGTAGATTGGCCACGCTACATTGTCCCTGAATTGGAAAACAGAATTGGGTACTCTAAATTTATTTTAAAAATAAATAAATAAAGTTATAAATTTTTCTCCAAAGATTAAATTGGGATCGTTGTTCAAAGTTAAACTATTTTACTGCAGAAACAACTTCAGCTGGGAATCAGTGAATAAAGAAGAAAGATCCCGGATAGCGGTTCTTCAAGGTTCACTGCAGGCCCGACAGCTCAATCAGCTCCACTCTCAGTTCAGGAGAGCTTAACAACTCCACAAACTGTCCACAGGGGAGTTCTCCTGGTGCAGTGGGACCAATACTCCTGCTTTAACTGACACCACCAAAAATATCTCGATTGATTAATTAGTCTGACTGCTGTTTGTGGAATCTTACTGTGCACAAATTGGCTGGCATGAAACAGAAACAACTTGTATTTATAGAAAACGCTTAATGTAATAAAACATCCCAAGGTGCTTTTATGGAGTTTCGCAAAGAAAGAATGGACACCGGGTCACATGGGGTGATATTAGGGTCAATGGACACAGCCTGGATTGGAGAGGCAGATTTTAGCAAACATCTTTAATCAGGAGAGAGGTTTAGGAGGGAATTTCAGAGCTTCACACTGAGGCACGGCCACCAATGGTAGAGTAATTAAAATCAAGGATTGTCAAGAGGCCAGACTGAGCAGTGCAGGTATCTCAGAGGGCTGTGTGATTGGAGATTCTGGAGAGAGGGAGGGACAAGGCCATGGGGAGATTTGCAAGCAACATGAATTTTAAAATTGATGCATTGTTTGACCAGGAGCCGATGTAGGTCAGAAAGCACAGGGGTGATGGGTAAACGGGACTTGGTGTGAGAAAGCACATGGGCAGCAGAATTTTGAATGATCTCAAGTTTCCGTGTGGCGGTGGGGTGAATGTGTGAGGCTGGCCTAGAATCTTGGAATCATCAAGTCTGAAGGTGACCTGCGCATGGATGAAGGTTTGAGGAGCAGATGGGGTGGGGTGGGTACAGTGGGCTGCAGACGGGGACATTCTAGAGATTGAAATTCGTGATGGTGTGGATATGTAGTCGAAAACTCACCCTGAGGTCAAATATGGCACTGAGATTGCAAAAAGTGTGGTTCAATCTCAGAATTTCCAGGGAGAGGGAAGGACTCGGAAGATAGGGAATGGAATTTGTAGTGGTGACTGAAGATAATGACGATAAGATCATCAGAATTAGGGCATTTGGCCCATCGAGTTTGCTCCGCCATTCAATCATGGCGGATATATTTCTCATCCCCATTCTCATGCCTTCATCCCTGAACCCCAATGGCTTTGGTCTTCCAAATGTTTAATGGGAAGAAATTTCTGATCATCCAATACTGGATATGGGATAAGCAGTTTGATAATTTAGTAACAATGGAGGTATGGGGGTGAGGTAGGGCTGGCATTGACAGTGTACATGTGAAATGGATGATGTCATCTAGTGGCAGCATGCAGAGGACAAATAGGAGGGGCGAAGGATACACCCTTGGGGGACACTCAAGTACCAGGACTTTGGAGAGGTAAGGGAGGTTGGAGATGGCTCGTTAGTTTGCAAAGACAGTGGGGTCAAGGGTTGTCTTTTTTTTGTATGGGTAATAACAAACAAAGAACAAAGAAATGTACAGCACAGGAACAGGCCCTTCGGCCCGACCATGCTGCCCGACTAAACTACAATGTTCTACACTTCCTGGGTCCGTATCCCTCTATTCCCATCCTATTCATGTATTTGTCAAGATGTCCCTTAAATGTCACTATCGTCCCTGCTTCCACCACCTCCTCCGGTAGTGAGTTCCAGGCACCCACTGTGTAAAAAACTTGCCTCGTACATCTACTCTAAACCTTGCCCCTCTCACCTTAAACCTATGCTCCCTAGTAATTGACCCCTCTACCCTGGGGAAAAGCCTCTGACTATCCACTCTGTCTATTCCCCTCATAATTTTGTAGACCTCTATCAGGTCTCCCCTCAACCTCCTTCGTTCCAGTGAGAACAAACCGAGTTTATTCAACCGCTCCTCATAGCTAATGCCCTCCATACCAGGCAACATTCTGGTAAATCTCTTCTGCACCCTCTCTAAAGCCTCCACATCCTTCTGGTAGTGTGGCGACCAGAATTGAACACTATACTCCAAGTGTGGCCTAACTAAGGTTATATACAGCTGCAACATGACTTGCCAATTCTTATACTCAATGCCCCGGCCAATGAAGGCAAGCATGCCGTATGCCTTCTTGCCTACCTTCTCCACCTGTGTTGCCCCTTTCAATGACTTGTGGACCTGTACTCCTAGATCTCTTTGACTTTCAATACTCTTGAGGGTTCTACCATTCACTGTATATTCCCTACCTGCATTAGACCTTCCAAAATGCATTACCTCACATTTGTCCAGATTAAACTCCATCTGCCATCTCTCCGCCCAAGTCTCCAAACAATCTAAATCCTGGTGTATCCTCCGACAGTCCTCATCGCTATCCGCAATTCCATAATAATAATAATAATAATAATGGTGAATTTAAAGGTGAGAGCAAAGGGGTGGCATGGTGGCATTGTGGTTAGCATTGCTGCCTCACAACCCAAGGATCAAGTTTGTTTCTGACCATGGATGACTGCGTGAATTCTGCACTTCTCCCTGAGTCTGCGTGGGTTTCCTCTGGGTGCTCCAATTTCCTGCCCAAATCCAAAAATGTGCAGGTTAGGTGGACTGGCCATGTTAAATTGCCTCTCAAAGGTTAGGTGAGGTTACGAGGATGGGGCGTGGGCCTGGGTAGGGTGCTCTTTCAGAGGATCGGTGCAAACACGATTGGCCGAAAGGCCTCCTTCTGCACTGCAGTTATTCTATGTATTCTGTTCTATTCTAAGTCCCAGAAGTGAGAGAACCAATAATAATATTAACTGACATAGGATTGGATTTGTTTATTGTCACGTGTACCGAGGTACAGTGAAAAGTATTTTTCTGGGAGCAGCTCAACAGATCATTAAGTACACGAGAAGAAAAGGGAATAAAAGAAAATACATAATAGGGCAACACAACATATACAATGTAACTACATAAGCACTGGCATCGGATGAAGCATACAGGGTGTAGTGTTAATGAAGTCAGTCCATAAGAGGGTCATTTAGGAGTCTGGTGACAGTGGGGAAGAAGCTGTTTTTGAGTCTGTTCGTGCGTGTTCTCAGACTTCTGTATCTCCTGCCCGATGGAAGAAGTTGGAAGAGTGAGTAAGCCGGGTGGGACGGATCTTTGATTATACTGCCCGGGATGTTGGATGATCAGTAGTTTAGTGAGAATAGCGTCAAGGTGGCAGAAGACAAGTCTCATCGGAACAGGAGCAAGCTATTCAGGCCCTCAATCCCCTGCTCTGTCATTCATTACATCATGGCTTGTCATCTACCTCAATGCCCCAGGGCCCCACAAGGCTGCATACTTAGCTCCTTACTATACTCCTTATACATACACAGCTGTGAGACAAAATCCAGCTCCAACTCCATCTGCAAGTTTGCTGATGACATGACCGTAGTGGGTTGGATCTCAAACAACGATGAGTCAGAGTACAGGAGGGAGATAAGACAATCTAGTGGCATGGTGCAACAAAAACAATCTCTCCCTCAATGCCAGCAAAACTAAGGAGCTGGTCATCGACTTCAGGAAGCATATCGTACACACCCCTGTCTGCATCAATGGTGCCGAGGTGGAGATGGTTGACAGTTTCAAATTCCTAGGTGTGCACAACACCAGCAATCTGTCCTGGTCAACCCACATTGACACTGCAAAAACACAACAGCGTCAACACTTCCTCAGGAAACTAAGGAAATTCGGCATGTCCACGTTGACTCTCACCAATTTTTAACAGATGCACCATAGAAAGCATCACAGCTTGGTAGGGCAACTGCTCAGCCCAAGCCAAGACTGTAAGAAACTACAGAGTCGAGAACACAGCCTAGTCCATCACGCAAACCCGCCTCCTATCCATTGACTCTGTCTACACCTTTCACTACCTTGGGAAAGTAGGCAGAATAATTAAAGACCCCTCCCACTTGGGTTATTCACTCTTCCATCGGGCTGAAGATACAAAGGTTTGAGAACATGCATGAACAGATTAAAAACCAGCTTCTTTCCTGCGGTTACCAAACTCCTGAATGACCCTCTTATGGACTGAACTGATCCCTCTATGCATCAAAGCTGAACAAAGAAAATTATAGCACAGGAACAGGCCCTTCGACCCTCCCAACCTGCGCCGATCCAGATCCTTTCTCTAAACCTGTCACCTATTTTCCAAGGATCTACTTCCCTCTGTTCCCTGCCCGTTCATATATCTGTCTAGATGCATCTTAAATGATGCTATTGTGCCCTCCTCTACCACCTCCGCTGGCAAAGCGTTCCAGGCACCCACCACCCTCTGTGTAAAAAAACTTTCCACGCACATCTCTCTTAAATTTTCCCCCTCTCACCTTGAAATCATGACCCATTGTAATTGACACCCCTACTCTTGGAAAAAGCTTGGTGCTATCCACCCTGTCCATACCTCTCAATTTTGTAGACCTCAATCAGATCCCCCCTCAACCTCTGTCTTTCCAACTAAAGCAATCCTAATCTACTCAACCTTTCTTCATAGCTAGCACCCTCCATACCAGGCAACGTCCTGGTGAACCTCCTCTGCACCCTCTCTAAAGCATCCACATCCTTCTGGTAATGTGGCGACCAGAACTGCACTCAGTATTCCAAATGTGGCCTAACCAAAGTCCTATACAACTGTAACATGACCTGCCGTACTCAATACCCCATCCGATGAAGGCAAGCATGCTGTAGGCCTTCTTGACCACTCTATCATCCTGCGTTGCCACCTTCTGGGTACAATGGACCTGAACTCCCAGATCTCTCTGTACATCAATTTTCCCCAGGACTCTTCCATTAACTGTATAGTTCGCTCTTGAATTAGATCTTCCAAAATGCATCACCTCGCATTTGCCTGGATTGAACTCCATCTGCCATTTCTCTGCCCAACTCTCCAATCTATCTATATTTTGCTGTATTCTCTGACAGTCCTCCTCGCTATCTGCAACTCCACCAATCTTAGTATCATCTGCAAACTTGCAAATCAGACCACCTATACCTTTGTCCAGTTCATTTATGTATATCACAAACAATAGTGGTCCCAGCACGGATCCCTGTGGAACACCACTAGTCACCTTTCTCCATTTTGAGACACAGCCTTCCACCACTACTCTCCATCTCCTGTTGCCCAGCCAGTTCTTTATCTATCTAGCTAGTACACGCTGAACCCCACACGACTTCACTTTTTCCATCAACCTGCCATGGGAAAACTTTATCAAACGCCTTACTGAAGTCCATGTATATGACATCTACAGCCCTTCCATCATCAATTAACTTTGTCACTTCCTCAAAGAATTCTATTAGTTTTGTAAGACATGACTTTCCCTGCACAAAACCATGCTGCCTATCACTGATAAGTCTATTTTCTTCCAAATGTGAATAGATCCAATCCCTCAGTATCTTCTCCAACAGTTTGCCGACCACTGACGTCAAGCTCACAGGTCTATAATTCCCTGGATTATCCCTGCTACCCTTCTTAAACAAAGGGACAACATTAGCAATTCTCCAGTCCTCCGGGACCTCACCCGTGCTCAAGGACGCTGCAAAGATATCTGTTAAGGCCTCAGCTGTTTCGTCCCTCGCTTCCCTCAGTAACCTGGGATAGATCCCATCCAGACCTGGGGACTTGTCCACCTTAATGCCTTTTAGAATACACAAAACTTCCTCCTTCCTCATGCCGGCTTGACCTAGAGTATTTAAACATCCATCCTTAGCCTCAACATCCATCATGTCCCTCTCCTTGGTGAATACCGATGCAAAGTACTCATTAAGAATCTCACCCATTTCCTCTGACTCCACGCATAAATTCCCTCTTTTGTCTTTGAGTGGGCCAATCCTTTCTATAGTTACCCTCTTGCTCCTTATATACGAATAAAAGGTTTTGGGATTTTCCTTAACCCTGTTAGCCAAAGATATTTCATGACCCCTTTTAGCCCTCTTTATTGCACGTTTCAGATTTGTCCTACTTTCCCAATATTCCTCCGAAGCTTCATCAGATTTAAGTCTCCTAGATATTATGTATGCTTCCTTTTTCATTTGAGCTAGTCTCACAATTCCACCCGTCATCCATGGTTCCCTAATCTTGCCATTTCTATCCCTCATTTTCACAGTGTCCTGCACTCGAATCAACCTTTCCTTAAAAGACTCCCACATTTCAAATGTGGATTTACCCTTAAAGAGCTGCTCCCAATCCACATTCGCTTGCTCCTTCCGAATTTTGTTGTACTTGGCCTTTCCCCAATTTAGCACTCTTCCTTTAGGACCACTCTCGTCTTTGTCCAGGAGTATTCTAAAACTTATGGAATTATGATCGCTATTCCCAAAGTAATCACCAACTGAAACTTCAACCACCTGGCCAGGATCATTCTCCAATCCAAGGTCCAGTATTCCCCTTCTCGTCTCTACTGTTGTAGCACAATACTCCGTATGCTTCATCCGATGCTTATGTATTTACATTGTATTTATTGTATGTCCTGTTTTTTTTTCATGCATGGAACGATCTGCCTGGACTGTATGCAGAACAATACTTTTCACAGTATCTCGGGACACGTGACAAATCTTAAATCTAAATGCCACTTTTCCATTCTATCTCCATATTCCTTAATGTCTTTGCTCTCCATTGTTGTACCTTTAGAACCTCAGATGCGTTCGACCAGTTTATTTACTCAAAAACTTTACTCAGGTGCCCTTATTTGCGAGATGAACAAAGGACAAAACAGGTTCGCAGTTTAATGCAATTTTATTCACAATTCTATTACTCAGGAAAATGTGACTCAGACTCACAGCTGAGCTTTGGGTTTTACCCGCACTTAGTAAAGGAGGCTGGCAGGCTTTGATCACTCGATGTTGGGGTCTTCCTTGGGTTTGAAACCCAGGGTCCTTTCTTCTTGCAGTGGTTGTGCCTGGGGAACTCCCAGTTATCGCTCAAGATCTATTCGATGCTCCTTCCTTTTATGCTGGGAAGCTAGGATTGAGTCATATATATTCGCCCACCACCGGTCATTGTCGTAGCCAGACCCCAACTGGTTAATGGGAAAGACAGCATACTCCTGTTTATCCATGGTGGTTCAATCAAGACCCATTGTCCTCTGAAACTCCCTTTGTCTGACCAGCCATCAGCTCAATAAGGGGTCTGATGACTTCTTTTGTCTGTTCTTTGTCATGCTGCAAAGTTGATCACCTGTGTCTGGAAGTTTATTACATATTCATAGACTTGGAGTGGGTAATCACAATGTCCATATTGCAATAACAGGTTTATGCCTGGACTTGGGTGCTCTTGCAGATGGTCAGTATCGATTCCAGCCAGGGTCTCATAAGACAGTTTCTGTTCCTGGCCTATGTGTATCTTCTGAGCCTGTTTTTAGTACCACACCATAAATCTTTAATCTCTAACTTGAACATGCTTATTGATTGAGCTTCCACAGCCCTCTGGGGTACAGAATTCCAAAGGTTCATAACTCTCCGAGGGAAGAAATTCCTCCTCATCTCAGTCTTAAATGGCCTGCCCCTAATTCTGAGATGATATCCCTGTTTTAGACTCACCTGCCAGGCGAAACATGAACATCTACTCTGTCCTGCCCTGAAATAACTTTTTAAGTTTCAATGAGGTCACCCCTCATTCTTCAAAACTTGAGGAAAAAAATGACCCAATCTCCTCAATCTTTGCTCAGACAATTCTGCCACCCCAGGATATAGTGAATTTCAACGCACTCCCTCCATGGGGGTCAGTTGGCTGGATGGTGTGCAATGCCAAATGTGGGGAGTCAATTCCCAAAACAGCTGAGGTTATTCATGAAAGCCCCGCCATCTCAACCTTGCCCCTTGCCTGAGATGTGGCTATCCTAAGATTAAATTACCACTAGTCAACGCAGGACTGAGGGTGTAGTACCAAAATATGTGCAGTATACGAAACAAGGGAAATTAGCTTGTATTGAAATTGAGGGGTACAATGTTGTGGGCAAGGGGATCAGGGCTGAGATCTAAATATCCAAGGAGATGTGTCTCATTGAAATATGGGCAGAGGGGCAGGGTTGCATTGTTGGTATCAAATTAAATCGATAACATGAAGCGATATAGGGTCAGAAGGCATAGAATCTGTGGGTAAAGTTGAGGAATCGCAAGAAACAATACCTTGGATGGGGGTTATGAACAGGCAGTGGTCAGGATGTGGGGCAGAAAATTAATCAGGAGATAAGAAAGGCAATATTCCAATAATCATGGGGAACTTCAATATGCAGGTGGACTGTGAAAATCAGGTTGGTAGATGATCCCAAGAAAAATAATTTGTGAGATGTCTGCGAGATCGTTTTTTTGAAGCAGCTGGTGGTAGACCACACTAGGGAAGAGGCAATCATGGTGATGTATAATGAGGCAGACTTGATCAGGGAACTTAAGATGAACAAACTCTTCGAGGGCAGTGACCACAATATGATAGAATTCACCCTGCAGTTTATGACAGAGAAGCTGGAATCAGATGTAAAAATTGAGTGAAGGTATCTACAAAGACATGAGGGAGGAGCTGGCCAGAGATGATCGGAAGGGAAGCCCAGCAGGGATGTCAGAACAGCAATGGCAGGAGTTTTAGGGAGGCACAACAGAAATTCATCCCAAGGAGGAAATATGCTAAGGGGATGACGAAGCAACAATGGCTGATAAGGAAAGTCAAAGACAGCATAAAAGCAAATGAAGAAGCATACAAAGTGGTGAGGATTAGTGGGAAGCCAAAGGATTGGGAAGCCTTTAACAACAAGCAGAGGACAACTAAAAAAGCAATAAGGCGGGATAAGATTAAATATGAGCGTAAGATAGCTAGTAATATAAAAGAAGATTGCAAGAGTTTTTTTTCGATATATAACAGGTAAGAGTGAGGCAAGAATGGAAATTGGACCACTGGAAAATTAGGCTGGAGAAATAGTAATGGGGAACAAAGAAATGATCGAGGAATTGGACAGGTACTTTGCATCAGTGTTCACGGTGGGAGACACCGGTGGCATACCAGAACTTCAAGAGAGTTGGGGCAGAGGTGAGTGAAGTGGCCAGCACTAAGGAGAAGGTGCTGGGGAAACTGAAAGGTCTGAAGGTGGATAAATCACCCAAACTGGATGGACTACACTCTAGGGTTCTGAAGGAGATAGCTGATAGGATTGAGGATTGCGGAGGAATTAATATTTCAGGAATTATTGGAGTGAGGAGAGTCCCAGAGGACTGGAAAATGGCTAATGTAACACCGCTGTTTAAGAAGTGAAGGAGGCAGCAGATTGGAAATTATGGGCTGGTTAGCATGATTTAAGTCGTTGGTAAGATTTTAGACTCTATTATTAAGGGTGAGATTGTGGAGTACTTGGAAGTGCATGGTAAAATAGGACTGAGTCAGCACAGCTTTGTCAATGGGAGAAACATAGAAAATAGGAGCAGGATGATGCCCTTCGACTCTTAAAGCCTGCTCCGCCATTCAGTTGGATTATGGCTGATCATCCAACTCAATAGTCTAATTCAGCTTTCCCCCCATATCCTAAGTGCCATATCTAACTGCTTCTTGAAAACATAATGTTTTTGCCTCAACCACTTCCTGTGGCAACGAATTCCATAGCTCACCACTCTGGGCGAATGCATTTCTTCTCATCTCTGTCCTAACTGGTCTAGCACGTTTATTTAGACTGAGTATGAAACTAATGAAGCTTAAGCTTCAGGGCCCCTAATCCCAGAGGGGCCCCAGAAGCGACTTTAGTCCACATTTGCTTAAAAATTTTGGGTCTACTGTATGAGAAGGGGTTTTTAAAAAATAATAATATTAATAATAGTGTAATTCAATACAAATTAATAGTTAAAATAAAACTTAAAAGGTTATTAAAGTATCATGTAGGCTAGCCGTAAACGAAAAAACGTTCAAATTAAGGATGTTTCATTCTAAATATATTTAATATAAAATAATTATCAATAATTTAAAACACTATTAACATTTATGACAGAAATACAAACAGTAGATGACGTGTCGTAACAAAAAAAGGGGAGCCGTTGAAAAGGTAATCACAATGCTAATGTGAATTTTCAACGTGATAGCATTCGTGATAGCGATCTAGACAAGAATTCTTTTCAATAAAGTGTTCATGAGGATACAATATTTTAATTACTCCTACTCAAAAATGTTATATTTAGAAAAGGTAAGTAATAAAGGTGAAATATTGCAGAGGTCGACCCATTTTTACATGAACATCGAGAAATGTAAAAATGAAAAAGTAAATGCTACTTACCTATCCAAACCCGTGAATGAAGAATTGATAGAAATCATGGGAAAACATGTTCAAGGTGAAATTGTAAATCAAATCAACAGCCTAGACACCAAATACTACTCTATTATTGTTGACTCTGTGCCTGACCTGACACATGTTGACCAGCTGGTAATTGTGGTTCGATACTGCTATAATGGAAAACCCTGTGAGAGATTTTTACTGATAGAAAACCATTCATCCACGACCTTGTTCAACATAATACAACAAGTCCTGGGTGAACATAAGCTTTCACTTGAAAATATCCGTGGTCAGTCCTACGATAATGCATCTAACATGAAGGGCTCGGAGAAAGGGCTGCAAGCATTTTTAAAAAACATTAACAGGTACGCAGACTATGTACCATGTGCAGCCCATTCACTTAACCTTGTTGGAGAAAAGGCAGTGTCTACTGTATCTGAAGTTGTTGACTATTTTGGCATTTTGCAGGAACTGTATGTTTTCTTTTCTGGATCTCCACGAAGATGGGGGATTTTAAACACACAGGGCAATCTACATTTTTCTCTAAAGAGCTTAAGTGTAACTAGATGGTCTGCACACTATGAAGCAGTCCAGGCAATTAAAAATGGATATATGGGTATTTTACAAACTCTCAAACATATTTTTGAAGACTCAGAAGAGAAGCCTGAATGTAAACGAGATGCAAAGAATTTATACCACAAGTTGGTAAAGCTGGAGTATGCTATTTTAACAGTCGTTTGGGAAGAAGTGCTGGAGCGTTTCAACAAAAAAAGTAAGAAACTCCAAACCCCTGGTTTTGATGTATTTGAAGGTTATCATCTGCTATCATCTTTACTTTCGTTTGTTAAAGAACTCACAAGAAAATTCAGCCGATAGGATTGCACACTATAAATCAGAAGCAAAA
Organism: Scyliorhinus torazame; assembly: GCF_047496885.1. Taxonomy (NCBI): domain Eukaryota; kingdom Metazoa; phylum Chordata; class Chondrichthyes; order Carcharhiniformes; family Scyliorhinidae; genus Scyliorhinus; species Scyliorhinus torazame. The sequence continues at coordinate 187,275,561 of NC_092711.1, read as the reverse complement.
GATTTGTGTGAAGATGTCACCTCAAATTATTCTGATGCTTCCAAACGCATTGTTACAAGGAAATTTTCAGATGGAACAAGTGGTATTGCTTTTTTGAGAGGAGGTGACAAATTTAGGATAGAAGTTCTATATCAACTCTATGACTGCTTGATAATCTAGTTACGTAAGAGGATTGACCCCTCTGAGCAGATTGCGAAAAGGTTCAAGCATTACAACTGCGCTTAAGCTGTACTTGACAATGCCTATCACGAGCTGTGAAGCAGAAAGGAATTTTCCAAAGCTATCCTTTATAAAGATCAAATTTCAGTCTACCAAGACTGAAGAACGCTTAAATTCTTTATGCATATTGTCTCTAGAAAATGACATTGCAAGGAAGCTCTCATATGACAAAACTGTACGTGAATATGTCGCTAGAAAAAACAGAAAAAAAAAGAGTATTTTGTAAAATGTGCTTCATGTCGTATGTATTCTCATAGGTGTCTAAAATAAAAGATTATGTTGACTGTGGTCTTTTCTAGGTATTATTTCATAGAATTTACAGTGCAGAAGGAGGCCATTCGACCCATCGAGTCTGTCTCGGCTCTTGGAAAGAGCACCCTACCCAAGCCCACACCTCCATCCTATCCCACAACCCAGTAAACCCACCCAACACGAAGGGCAATTTTGGACACTAAGGGCAATTTAGCATGGCCAATCTACCTAACCTGCATGTCTTTGGACTGTGGGAGGAAACCGGAGCACCCGGAGGAAACCCACGCACACACGGGGAGAACGTGCAGACTCCGCAGACAGTGACCCAATCCGGGAATCGAACCTGGGACCCTGGAGCTGTGAAGCAATTGTGCTAACCATTATGCTACTGTGCTGCCCATTTCATCATTCTATGATGCATCATGCATGTATATAACATTTCCCTAATTTTCATCCCCCCATAACTCGACAACTAGAAGGAATAGGAAATTTTAATTCACAGTAGTGACTTTGATATGTGAGATAATCCAGTACAGCAATTTTAAGCAAAATCTGAGATGTACTGGTTAAATTTTAAAAAAATTTGTGGTGATCTGTCGTGGAACAACCCCATTGAAGAAGATAACAGTGTTTATCCAGACCTCGTTGCTGGTTGCGAAGGGGCCCCCATAACAGTTCAGGCTTCAGGGCCCCAAAATTGCAAGTCCGCCACTGACTGTGACACCTGGTTTTGGAACACCCACCATTGAGAGCATCCTTCCTGCATCTACCCTGTCTTGTCCTGTTAGAATTTTTATAGGTGTATATGAGTCTTCTGAACTCCAGTGAATACAACCCTAACTGATTTAATCTCTTCTCATACGTCAGTTGCACTATCCCAGGAATCAGTCTGGTAAACCTTCACTGCACTCCTTCTAGAGCAAGAGCATCCTTCCTCTGATAAGGAGACTACAACTGCACGCAATATTCCAGACGTGGCCTCATCAAGGCCCTGTATAATTGCAGCAAGACATTCCTGCTCCTGAACTGGAAAACTCTTGCAACGAAGGCCAGCATACCATTTGCCTTCTTTACCGCCTGCTGCGCCTGCATGCTTACCTTCAGCGACTGGTGTACGAGGACATTCAGGTCTTATTGCACATTCCCCTCTCCTAATTTATGGCCATTCAGATAATAGCCTGCCTTCTCGTTATTGCTACCAAAATGGATAACCCCGATTTATGGGCGGCACATTAGCACAGTGGTTAGCACTGTTGCTTCACTGCTCCAGGATCTCAGGTTCGAATTCTGGCTTGGGTCACTGTCTGTGTGGAGTCTGCATGTTCTCCCCGTGTCTGCGTGGGTTTCCTCAGTGCTCCGGTTTCCTCCCACAGTCCAGACATGCAGGTTAGGTGGATTGGCCATGATAAATTTCCCTTAGTGTCCAAAAAGGTACGGTGGGGTTACTGGGATGGGGTGGACACATGGGCTTAATTGGGGTGCTCTTTCCAAGAGCCAGTGCAGACTCAATGGGTCAAATAGCCTCCTTCTGCACTGTAAATTCTATGATTCTATAAGCTGGTCACATGGAATGTGAGGGGGCTGAATGGTCACGTGTGTTTGAGCACCTGAGTTGTCTGAAAGCGGATGTGGCCTTTTTACAAGAGATGCATTTAAAGATAGGGGACCAGACATGCTTGAGGAAAGGATGGTGGGGGGGCAGGTCGTCCACTCGGGACTGGATATGAAGATGAAGGGGTGGTGGTGCTGGTGAATAAACGGGTAGTGTTCGAGTTGGGGAATATTATGGCAGACCCAGGGAGGGAGGTTTGTGATGGTGAGTGGGAAGCTGGAGGGGTCCCCGCTGGTCCCTGTAAGCGTTTATGCCCCAAATTGGGGTGATGTAAATTTCATTAGGTGGGTGCTGGGGAAAATAATGGGGGGGGGGGTGGAGATTTTAATAGGGTTATAGATCCAAGCTTGGACTAGTCAAGCCCGAGGTGGGGAAGGTGTCAGAAGTGGTGAAAGAGCTGAAGGGGTTTATGGCTTGCATGGGGGGGGGAACCCGTGGAGGTTTGGGAGGCGTGAGGGCAAAGGAATTTGCATACTTACTCCATGTGCATTGGGTGTACTCCCAGATAGACTTTTTTGTGGCGGTCAAGACGTTGGCGGCAGGGGTGGCCGACTCACAATATTTGGTGATCGTGGTCTCTGACCACGCGCCATACTGGGTGGATTTGCGGATGGACCTGGGGTGGAGGGGGGGAGGGGGGGGGGGTGGATAGGCATGCCTGCAGTGGTGACTGAATGTAGTTGGCGGATGAGGAAGTTTGCGATCGGATGAGGGCTGCCATTCGGGGGTATGTGGAGCTCAATAACACGGGGAAGTCACGTTGTGGGAGGCACTCAAGGCGGTTGTTTTGGGGGGGGGGGGGGGGGGGGGGGGGGAGTTTATTTTAATTTGGGCCCATGGAGAGAAGGCAGAACGAGCAGAGTTGGCAAGGCTGGTGGAGGAATCCTGAGGGTAGACAGGAGGCACTTGAGGCTCCAGAGGTACGGTTGTTGAAGGAGATGCAGAAGCTCCAGATGGAGTTTGGATTAGTGTCCATGAGGAAGGTGGTGGGGTAGCTACAGAGTGTATGATTACGGTGAGAAGGCGAACAGGGTGCTGGCCCACCAGCTGAGGAAACGAGGTGGCGAGGGAGATTGGCGGAGTAAAGGACGAGATGAGAAGGGTGGTGTTGGACCCGGTGGGGGTGAATGGGGCGTTTGAGGCTTTTACAGGAAATTGAGAGTCGGCGCGCCCGGCCGGTGGGAGGGAATGCGGCGGTTCCTGGATGGGCTGGAGTTTCCCAGGATCGATGAGGAGTTGGTGCAGGAATTGGGGGTCCCGATCAGGTTGAGGGAGGTGATGGAGAGAATGGGGGCGATGCAGACAGGGAAGACCCCAGGCCCGCCAGATGGGTTCCTGGTGGAGTTTAATAAAAACGTTTTTTGAGGGAACTGGGGCCACTGTCGGGTAGGTGATACAACGAGACGAGGGAGAGGCGGAAACTCCCCCTTACACTATCACAGGCATCCATCTGTTTGATATTGAAAAAGGGCAAGAATCCGGAGCAATGTGGGGCGCAGTGCCCGATATTGCTATTGAATGTGGACGCCAACTTGCTGGTTGGCGTCGCGAATTGAGGGCTGCATCCCGGGGATGATCGACAAGGACCAACCAGAGTTTGTGAAAGGGAGATAGCTGTTGCCGTATGTGAGGGGCTGCTCAATGTAATTATGCCTCCGAAGGGGCAGGAGGTGGAGGTGGCAGTGGACGCAGAAAAGGCTTTTGACAGGGTGGAGTGGGAATATCTGTGGGAAGTGCTGAGGCGGTTTGCAGGGGTTTGTGGACTGGGTTCGGTTGATGAATGAGGCACCGATCGCTGATGAATTGGGTGAGTTTGGTATATTTTGGGCTGCACGTTGGCCGAGGCAGCGGTGCAGACTCTCCCCGTGGCTCTCTGCCTTGGCGATAGAACCACTGGCAATGATACTTTAAAAAAAAAAAAAAATTTATAAAAGCTTTTTAACACAATTTTTCTCCCTTACAAACAATAACGCCCCCCCCCCCACCCCCCCACCTCCGCCACCAAAAAAACCCCCGAGAAATCGCGCAGAGCAAGATATATACACGGCAAAATGATATATTTACACAGCTTTGTACACTGGCCCTCACCCGTACGTGCCAGTTTCCCCAACCCTTCATGTTATCTCTTGTTCATCCACCCTCCCAGGCAGTCCCCTCTCTCCCCGCCCCCCCCACCCAAGGTTGCTGCTGCTGCTGACCGACCTTCCTCTGACGCTCCGCAAGATAGTCTAGGAACGGTTGCCACCGCCTGTAAAACCCCTGCGCAGATCCTCTCAAGGCGAACTTAATCCTCTCCAACTTTATGAACCCAGCCATATCATTTATCCAGGCCTCCAGGCTGGGGGGCTTCGCCTCCTTCCACATTAGCAAGATCCTTCGCCGGGCTACTAGGGACGCAACGGCCAGAATGCCGGCCTCTTTCGCCTCCTGCACGCCCGGTTCGTCCACTACTCCAAATATTGCTAGCCCCCAGCTTGGCTCGACCCGGACTTTCACCACCTGAGATATTGCTTCCGCCACTCCTCTCCAGAACCCCTCCAGTGCTGGGCATGACCAAAATATATGGACATGGTTCACCGGGCTCCCTGAGCACCTTCCACATCTGTCGTCAACCCCAAAGAACCTACTCAACCTCGCCCCCGTCAAGTGTGCTCTGTGGACCACCTTAAATTGTATCAGACTGAGCCTGGCACACGAGGAGGAAGAATTAACCCTACCTAGGGCATCAGCCCACAGACCTTCCTCGATCTCCTCCCCAGCTCCTCCTCCCATTTACCCTTCAACTCTTCGACCAGTGCTTCCGCCTCTTCTTTCAACTCCTGGTGTATTTCTGACACCTTGCCCTCCCCGACCCATACACCCGAGATCACCCTATCTTGAACTTCTTGTGCCGGGAGCAACGGGAATTCCCTCACCTGTCGCCTCACAAAAGCCCTCACCTGCATATATCTATAGTCATTTCCCGGGGGTAACTCGAACTTCTCCTCCAGTGCCCCTAGGCTCGCAAACGTCCCGTCTATGAACAGGTCCCCCATTCTTCCAATCCCCGCCTGATGCCAGCTCTGGAACCCCCCGTCCATTTTCCCCGGGACAAACCTGTGGTTACCCCTGATCGGGGACCACACCGATGCTCCCATTGCACCCCGGTGCCATCTCCACTGGCCCCAGATCCTTAGCGTTGCGGCCACCACCGGGCTCGTGGTATACTTTGTCGGCGAGAGCGGCAGCAGTGCCGTCACCAATGCCCCCAGGCTCGTTCCTTTACAGGACGCCATCTCCATCCTCTTCCATGCCGCTCCCTCTCCCTCCATAACCCACTTACGGATCATCGCCACATTTGCTGCCCAGTAGTAGCTCCCCAGGTTTGGCAACGCCAACCCTCCTCGGTCCCTACTGCGTTCCAGGAACCCTCTCCTTACTCTCGGGGTCTTATTCGCCCACACAAACCCCATAATACTCCTGCCTACTCTCTTAAAAAAGGCCTTAGTGATCACGATGGGAAGGCACTGAAACACAAACAGAAACCTCGGAAGGACCACCATTTTGACCGACTGCACTCTACCCGCCAGCGAGAGCGGTAACATGTCCCATCTTTTGAAATCCTCCTCCATTTGCTCCACCAACCTCGTCAGATTCAGTTTATGTAGGGTCCCCCAACTCCCGGCTATCTGGATCCCCAGATACCGAAAGCTCCCCTCCGCCCTCCTCAGCGGTAGGTCCCCTATCCCTCTTTATTGGTCCCCCGCCTGTAATACAAAGAGCTCACTCTTCCCTACATTGAGCTTATAGCCCGAAAACTCCCCAAACTCCCTTAGAGTCTGCATGACCGCCACCATCCCCTCCATTGGATCCGCCACGTACAGCAACAGGTCATCCGCATATAGCGACACCCGATGCTCTTCTCCCCCTCGGACCACCCCCTTCCATTTATTAGACTCCCTCAATGACATGGCCAATGGTTCGATCGCCAATGCGAACAACAGGGGGGATAGGGGGCACCCCTGCCTCGTCCCTCGGTACAGTCGAAAGTACTCCGACCTCCGCCGGTTCATCACTACACTTGCCATCGGGGCTCTGTAAAGGAGTTAACCCAATTGATAAACCCTACCCCGAACCCAAACCTGCGCAGCACCTCCCAGAGGTACTCCCACTCTACTCGGTCAAAGGCCTTCTCCGCATCCATAGCTGCCACTATCTCCGCCTCTCCCTCCTCCGATGGCATCATTATCATGTTAAAGAGCCGCCGCACATTGGTGTTTAGTTGCCTGCCCTTTACAAATCCCGTCTGGTCCTCGTGGATTACCCCTGGGACACAGTCCTCGATCCTCGTGGCCAGCACTTTTGCCAGCAACTTTGCATCCACATTGATGAGCAAGATCGGCCTGTACGATCCACATTGCAGTGGGTCCTTGTCCCGCTTTAGGATCAAAGAAATTGTCGCTTCCGACATTGTCGGGGGCAGGGTCCCCTCCTCTCTTGCCTCATTAAAGGTCCTCACCAGTAGGGGGGCCAACAGGTCTGCGTACTTCCTGTAGAACTCCACCGGGAATCCGTCCGGTCCCGGGGCCTTCCCCGCCTGCATGCTCCCCAAACCCTTGCTCAGCTCCTCCAACCCAATTGGTGCCCCCAAACCAGCCACCTTTTGCTCCTCCACCCTCGGGAATCTCAGCTGATCTAGGAATCGTCTCATCCCCTCTGGGATCTGTACAGCTCTTCATAAAAGGCCTTGAATACCTAGTTTATTTTCGTCGCACTCCGAACCATGGCTTCCCTTCCATCTTTGACTCCCCCTATTTCCCTCGCTGCCATCCTCTTACGGAGCTGGTGTGCCAGCATCCGACTAGCCTTTTCCCCATACTCGTAGGTCGCCCCCTGCGCTTTCCTCCACTGTGCCTCTGCCTTCCCTGTGGTCAACAGGTCAAACTCCGTCTGGAGCCATCGTCTTTCCCCAAGTAATCTTTCCTCCGGGGCCTCTGCGTATCTCCTGTCCACTCTCAAAATCTCCCCCACTAACCTCTCCCTTTCCATACCCTCCGTCTTCTCCCTATGAGCCCTAATGGAAATTAGCTCTCCCCTGATCATCGCCTTCAATGCCGCCGGCCTCTTTCCAGTCCTTGATTTGGAGCGGTCTAGTGCTGGATCCAACACTGTATTGAAGTCCCCTCCCATTATCAGGCCTCCTATCTCCAGGTCCGGAATGCACCCCAACATGCGCTTCATGAATCCTGCATCATCCCAGTTTGGGGCGTATACGTTTACCAACACCACCCACATCCCTTGCAGCCTACCACTCACCATTACATATCGCCCTCCATTGTCCGCTACAATAGTCTTGGCCTCAATTGACACCTGCTTTCCCACCAATATTGCTACCCCTCTATTCTTCGCGTCCAGTCCAGAGTGGAATACCTGTCCTCCCCATCCCTTTCTGTTCCTGACCTGGTCCGCCACCTTCAGGTGTGTCTCTTGGAGCATGGCCACGTCCGCCTTCAGTCCCTTTAAGTGCGCGAACACTCGAGCCCTCTTCACCGGCCCATTCAGGCCCCTCACATTCCACGTTATCAGCCGAATTGAAGGGGCTCTCACCCCCCCCCCCCCCCCCCCCCCCCCCACGCACCGCCGCGAGCCATCTCCTTTTCTGGGCCAGTCCCGTGTCCACGCCTCCCTCACCCTCCAGTCCCCCAGAGGGCGGATCCCCGTCCCGACCACCTCTTCTGTGTCCCATTCCCTTTCGGCCGGTGAAGCAGCAACCCTTCCCCCCCCCCGCCCCCGCCCCCGCCCCCCGCTAGACTCCTGTCTAGCTTCTTTGCTCCCCCCATGTCATTCCCGTAAGTCAGCTGACGCCTGCTGACCCCGGTCCCATTGAACTCCCCGCGTGGGAGTCTCCCAATCCATATGCATTCCTTCGTTCCCCTTCCTGCCTTTCTTCCTGCGCGCGGGAAAACACCCCGCGCTTTCCAAAGCCCGCTCCGCCCCCTCTGGCGCAGGTCCTGTCTCTCTCCCCCAGCCCATGTAACATTTCCTGCGCGTGATTGACCCCCTATGTACAACAACAATCACACATCAAACCTCAAACATCCCCCCTACCCTCACAAACCCTCAGTTAGAGTCCAACTTTTCGGCTTGTACAAAAGGTCCACGCCTCTTCAGGCGTTTCAAAGTAATCGTGTTGGCCCTTGTATGTGACCCACAGTCGCGCTGGCTGCAGCATTCCGAATTTCACTTCTTTCCGGTACAACGCCGCTTTGGGCCGGTTGAAACCCGCTCTCCGCTTTGCATCCTCCGTGCTCCAGTCCGGGTATATTCGGATCTCTGCATTGTCCCACTTACTGCTCCGCTCCTTCTTGGCCCATCTCCGGACCCACTCTCTGTCCGTGAACCGGTGGAACCTCACCACCATCGCCCTTGGCGGCTCATTTGCCTGGGGCTTCATCGCCAGCACCCGATGTGCCCCGTCCAACTCCAGCGGCCTCAAAGGGGCCTTCGTGCCCATCATCGCCTCGAGCATCATGCTCGCGTGTGCCCCAGCATCAGCCCCCTCAGGGAGACCCAGGATTCGCAGATTCTTTCTCCAGGTCTTCGAGTCTTCCCGCCCACCTCTTGTGTAGCGCCTCGTTCTGCTCCACTCTCACCGCCAGGCCCACGAGCTCATCCTCGTTCTGACTCTTTTCTGTACCTCCTGGATCTTAGCTTCGTGGACCTTCTGGGTGATCCCGAGTCCTTCAATTGCTGAAAGCATAGGCGCCAACAGCTCCTTGCGCATCTCCTCGCGCTGCTCCTCGAAGCAGCGCTTGATGAACTCCTGCAGCTCCCCTTTGTCTCTGGCCGCCGCCATTTTGTTTTCTTTCCCTCGCTTCTCCCGTTGCTCCAGTGCCGCTCCTTTGGCCGTTACACTTCTGGTCTGGTCCGTTTAAAAAGTCTATGGAAACTCCTGAAAAAGGTCCGAGAGTCAGTTCCAGACGGGAGCTGCCGAATGCGCGACCTACTCCTCCATGGCCGCCACCGGAAGCCTCGTCCCTGTTTCTTCAATGGCCTTGGTAGATCTTTTCCCAGTTGTTCCCTCTAGAATTCACCTTTGATAGAGTCAAGTCAGATTGCAGCTTTAAGCTTGCCCTTCCCCCGCCTGCATGCTGGAAGAGGCTTTTGTCTAAACCTGCAGCCGAAGCCAAATCTTTTACTGTTTCTGCCGGGTCTGGTAGCCAAAAGACATAACATTCCTGGGGGACACTGTCAGGGGAATGCTGCAGTCTTCTTGCCACACCGGGAAATGTCAAACAAATGCCGTGGGGGCCCTGTAAAAGAGCCCAAAAGTCCGTTCCAAGCGGGAGCCACCGAATATGCGACCTAGCTCTGCATAGCCACACCCGGAAGTCTCTGGCAATGATACTTAAGAGCATTGAGGGATTGGAAAGAGATTGTGCGGAGCGGGGATCGAGCACAGGGTTTTGTTGTACTCGATCGACCTTTTAGACATTTCAGACCCATTGGGTGGCATTATGGGGATCTTGGAAAGCTTTGGCCGGTTCTCTGGGTAGAAGATAAACATGGGAAAGAGGGAGGTGTTCCCAATTGAGACCAGCGGGCAGGAGGGGAGGTTAGGAGAGCTGCTGTTTAAGGTAGTGGGGTTAAGTTTTAGATATCTCGGCATTCAGGTGACGCAGGGTTTAGTGCAGCTGCACAAGTTGAATTTGTCTCAGCTGGTGGAGCAGATGAAGGGGCACTTCAAGAGTTGGGATGTGGTGCTGCTGTCGGGACAGCTGCAGACAGTTAAGATGACGTTGCTGCCAAGGTTCCTGTTTGTATTTCAGAACCTCCCGATCTTCGTCCTGAAGTCGTTCTTTAAAAAGATCTCTGGGTTTGTGTGGGCAGTGGAAGACCCCAGAGGTCAAGAGGGCTTTTTTGGAGCGGGTGCAAGGAGGGGCTTGCTGTTGCCGAAAGTAATGAACTACTACTGGGCGGCGAACATCGTCATGGTTAGGAAACAGGTAGTGGGGGAGGGATCGGATGGAGGCAGCTTCTTGCAGGGAACAAACTTAAGGCATTGTTAACAGCGTCTCTGCCATTCTTGCCGACCAGGCACTCCGAGTCCAGTGGTGGTGTCGCCTTTGACGATGTGGGGGCAGTGCAGACAGCATTTGGCAATGGAGGGTGCCTTGGTGTGGGCACCGATCTGTGACAATCATAGGTTTGCACTGTGGTTAGGTTGATGAGAGGTTTCGGGGGTGGCAGCAGGCAGGGATTGAGCGATTCAGCGACCTGTTTATAGGGGGCAGTTTTGCGGAATTGGAGGACCTTAGTGGGGAACGGTTTCAGGTACCTGCAGGTTTGGGATTTTGTGAGGAGGTGACGTCTTTTCCTGGGTAGTGTCGCCGTCACCATGGCCCTCAGGCTAGATCCCCTGCAGAACTCTTCCTCCATCCTAATCTATTCCGACCTCTCTCCTTCCCACCATCGCCTCACTTCCTCCGCATTCGCTGCCCGGTAGTGTAGCAGGTGCTGTAATGCCAACCCTCCTTTCTGCCTCTGTAGCAGGGCCCTCTGTACTCGTCACCTTCCCCGCCCATATAAATTCCGAAATCTGTTTAAATCTCACTCTGGCGGTGTGTCACTGCGGGTGTGGTCTCTCCCGCTGGTCATGGCAAATCCTTAGAACTCTTTTGAGGATTGGGCAGCACGGCTGCCTCATGGCACCGAGGACCCAGGTTCGATCCTGGCCGTTTCGGCGTGGGTCTCTAAATATGTGCTGGGTACGTAGATTGGCCACGTTAAATTGTCCCTTAATTGGAAAAACAAAGAATTGTGCACTTTAATTTTATTTTTAAAAAGAATTCTTTGAGAAGGCAACAAGGAAATTAGACAAAGGGGAGCCAATGGACATGATAGTTTTGAATTTCTAGGCAAGATGCCATATTAGGAGGTTGCTAAGTAAGAGAAGAGCCTATGGCGTTAATGGCAAGGTACTGGCATGGATAGAGGATTGGTTGACTGGCAGAAGACAGAAAAGGGTCTTTTTCAGGATGGCAGCCAGTGACTAGTGTTGTTCGGGCAGGGGTCAGTGTTGGGACTACACTATTCATGATATACATTAACGATCTGGAAGAAGGAACTGAGGGCTAAGGTTGCAGATGATACAAAGATGTAGAGGGAGGGCTTTGGTCAGACCCCATTTGGAATATTGAGAGCAATTTTAGGCACCATGGGGCGAGATTCTCCACTCCGCCGGTTGGGAGAATCGCCTGGGCTGCCAAAATTTCCGGGGACACCGGTCCGTCGCCCTCCCGCGATTCTCCCAAGCGGCGGGAACGGCCCGGTCGAGTTTCGCGGGCCGGAGAATCGCTGGAGACACCGAAAATGGCGATTCTCCGGCACCCCCGCTATTCTGAGGCCCGGATGGGCCGAGCGGCCAGGCCAAAACGGCGGGTTCCCCCCCCGGCGCCGTCCACACCTGGTCGTGGGCGGTGCATGAACGCTGGGGGGGGTGGAGGGGGGGATCCTGCACCGGGCTTCACCTGGAATGTGGGGTGGCCCGCGATCGGTGCCCACCGATCGCCGGGCCGTCCTCTCTGAAGGAGGACTTCCTTCCTTCCGCGGCCCCGCAAGATCCGTCCCTCATCTTCTTGCGGGGCGGTTTTAGAGAGGACGGCAACCACGCATGCGCGGGTTGGCGCCGGCCAACCCGCGGATGACGTCCGTTATGCAGCGCCGGCCGCCTCATATGCGGTGCCGCTTTTACGCGGGCGACAAGGCCTGGCGCGTGTAGATGACGCGGCCCCGATACTGGCCCATTGTCAGGGCCTGAATCAGTCGGGACCGGGGCCTTTCTGCGCCGTCGTGAACCTCAACGGCGTTCACGACGGCGCGGCCACTTCGGCGTGGGAGTGGAGAATCGCGTCCCATATGTGCTGGCCTTGGAGAATCCAGAAGAGGTTCCCTTCACGTCGCACACCGTATTGACTTACATCCAGTACTGGATGAACAGAAATTTCCTCCATTTCGGGCAGCACAGTGGCGGTGCTTAGCACTGCTGCCTCATGCGCTGAGGACCTAGAATCGATCCCAGCCCCGGGTCACTGTCAGTGTAGAGTCTCCCCCTATATGCGGGCATCTCCCCCCACAACCCAAAGGTGTGCAGGGCAGGTGGATTGGCCATGCTAAATTGCCCTTAATTGGAAATTTTTTTAAAAAAAGTTTCCTCCATTTAAATATTGGGAAGAATGTAATCACGGTCTTCAGTCCCTGCTACAAACGCCACTCCCTGGACTCTGACCCTATCACTCTCCCTGACAACTGTGTGAGACTGAACCACTGTTCACAATCAGGGTGAAATATCTGTCCCAGGTCAGTTTCCGACCACATCTCTGCGTCATCTCCAAGACTGGGTTTCCATCTCAGTCACATCACTTGACTTGGCCCCGATTAAATTTTTTTATTTTTATAAAACATGAGTACCCAATTATTATTACTTTTTTCCAATTAAGGGGAAAAAAGCATGGCCAATTCACCTAACCTGCACATCTTTGGGTTGTGGGGGTGAAACCCACGCAAACATGGGGAGAATGTGCAAATTCCACACGGACAGTGACCCAGGGCCGGGATTCGAACCTGGGTCCTCAGTGCTCCAGTCCCAGTGCTAACCACTGCGCCACATGCCGCCCCCTGATTCTCATGTTTTAACCATTTCTTTGTTACCTCCAGATCTCACCATTCGAACACTCCAGACCGGCCTCCAACTTTCAACCGAAAATAAACTTGTATATCCAAATCACTGCTGCCTATATTCTCTACACTGAGACCCATTCACTCACCCATTAGCCTGTCCTCACTGACCTACACAGGCTCCTGGTTAAGAAACTCAATTTCAAATAATAAACATATGGAGTAGGAGCGGGCCTCGAGACTGCTTCATCATTCACTACGATCATGGCTGAGCTGTTTATGTCGAGTTTCACATTCGCACCCACCCCCAACAGTCTTCGAATCCCTTGCCTAACACAAATCTATCTACCTCTGCCTTAAAAATATTCAGTGATCCCACTTTGACTGCCTTCTGAGACAGGGAGTACCAAAGTTTCACAACCCTCGGAGACAAAATAAATCTCATCTCTGTCCTAGAACTGTTCCCATAATTTGAAAACAGTGTGCCCCATCTCTGGACCCACCCACAAGAGGAAACATCCCTTCTATGTCCACCTGGTCAATGCCGTTCAGAATCGTATATCCTTCAATCAAGTTACCTCTCACTTAACTCCAGTGGAAACAAGCCCAGCCTATCCTCCAAAGACAATCCGCTCGTTCCAGGTATCAATCTCGTAAAGCTCCTCTGAAACACGTCCAACACATTTACATTCTTCCTTAAATAAGGAGACCCAAACTGCACACAGTATTTGAGATGTAGTCTCATACTGCCATGTATATCTGACGCATAACATCTTTAATTCCATGTTCAATTCCTCTTGTAATAAAGGACAACATCCCATTACCCTTGATTATTTGCCGCACCTGCATACTGAGCTTTTACAAAGAGTCATCGGACTCGAAACGTTAGCTCTTTTCTCTCCCTACAGATGCTGTCAGACTTGCTGAGATTTTCCAGCATTTTCTCTTTCGCACCTGCATACTAACCTTCCTGTGACCCATGCACAACAACACTGAAATTCCTCTGCACCATCTGACCTGCTGAGTATTTCCAGCACTCTCTGATCATAAAGTCAGGAATTACTCGGTAAAAAGATCAAAAGGGAAGGTCTGGAATAGACAGCAAGGCAGAAGGGATTGACTGACAGTAGAAATGATGGACACACCAACTTTGAGCTGGTGATGGGGGGGCCCGGGTGGTCCAGTGGTTCAGAGCCAATGCTTTCACCACCATAGCCCAAGATCGATTGTAGGTGACATATGGATAACCAAACGTGAACTGAATGTAGGATTGATGTAAACATTTGAATATTGAACCATTTCTTAATAAAGACATGCAGCAAATTCACAAGTGCTTACAAGTTTTGGGAGTGTGGGGCTGGAATATTCCTGTTTTTCTCGATCTTATTCACTGTGGAGCTGAGGAAGAGAATTATTAAAAGCAAAATCTGAAATAAAAACAGAAAATTCTGGAGAAACTCAGCAGGTCTGTGGAGAGAGTTAGCGTTTGGAATCTAAATGATCCTTTACAGAATTGAGAGAATAATAGAGCTTGCAGGAAAACAATAATTTCATTAATTTCTAATGAGTTAAATGTTCATAGAATCCGTACAAAGCAGAAGGCCATTCAGCCCATCAAATCTGCACCAACCTTCCGAAAGAGCACCCTACACAGATCCAATAACCCGCCCTATCCCCATAACCCCAACTAACGTTTGGACACTAAGGGACAATTTAGTATGGCCACTCCACCTAAGTTGCATAGCTTTGGACAATGAAAGGAAACCGGAGCACCGGTCACAGGGAGAACACCCAAACTTCACAGTCACCCAAAGTCAATGTAGATACATGTTAATTTTAACTGCATATTTGTAATAAACATGTGATTAAAACTAATATGATTGAAATCTATATTCAGCAAATGTATAGCGTCGAGAGCAGAGTGTATGTATTTCTTTCTTGCCCAAGGACCTATTGACAACCCAGAATTAAGAGACAATGAACGCTGATGGGAGAAGACAGTGAAATCTCCGTCCCTGGATGGTCTTGAACCACCAATTTTTCAGTTGACAACCAAATGTGCTGCCCTATTGTGCCACAGAGAGTGATGGAAAAGCAGATCAGGGGATATTCTAAACCCGGGTACGAGCGAGTTAACACTTCAGATTGCATCTGGTGGAATAACAATTGTTCTCGATCAGTTTTACTCTTCCAAAATAAAAGATGGGATATTCTTGTGGATACGTGGGAACACCTGATCCCACCCACTGCAGACGTATCCATGTCACTGGGAACCAGCTTTTCTTCGAGCCTTTCAGTGTCTTGTCTGTTACCAAGTATTCTGATTGTCCCAAAGCCGATATTAGATTTGAATTCCTGATCTGCAGTAATGAGAATCCTTTCAATTTCTCAGATCAGTTAATTTCACCGATAACACCAGAATCAATGTTCCAGCCTGTCAAAGAAGGGAAAGGTGCCGTAACTGTCTCTGCTCAGTTGGACAGCTCACCCTTCATTCTCCTCGGATTCCGGTTCCCAAAAGATTCACAAAACTGGAGACGGTGTTTTCCAGTTTGGTTCCTTCTGCATTTTTCTACCTACCAACTGACAATATTTTCCAAAATCGAATAATAATAATAATCTTTATTTATTGTCACAAGTAGGTTTACATTAACACTGCAATGAAGTTATTGTGAAAATCCCCTAGTCGCCACATTCCGGCGCCTGTTCGGGTACACAGAAGAATAATTCAGAATATCCAATTCACTTAACAGCACGTCTTTTAGTACTTGTGGGAGGAAATCGGAGCACCCAGAGAAATCCCACGCAGACACAGGGAGAACGTGCAGACTCTGCACAGGCAATGGCCCAAGCTGGGAATCGAACCTGGGACCTTGGAGCTGTGAAGCAACAGTGCTAACCACTGTGCTGCCAGGCTGCTCTCTCAATCCTCTAACCTTGCATTATGACCGGGGATGAGGCAATTCAGTTTTGTGGCGAGATTGTAAACCGGGATTGTTCTCTTCAAAGAGAAGATTAAACAGAGATTTCATGGAGCTGTTCAATATTATGGGATGGGGACTGAGGGAATGGGCGGTTTGATAGAGCAGAAAAGGGAGAAACGGTTTCCACTGATCAGGGTTAGTAGTGAGAGGTTAACTGAAGACAGATTAGCATTTATGTAGCGCCTTTCTCGACCAGAGGGCGTCACAATTAAATCATTATTATATTGGCTGATTTCTGTTCCCATGTTTTATGGTCTATTCCTTTGTTCCCTTGAAACTGGACTATTCCCAGGATACCACATAAAGATGGGGCCAATCAAAAATAAAACGTAGCTGATTTATTTGGTTTTTACCCAGAATCTTAACACCTGAAACTGGGCTGGAGTTTATTATCAGCAGAAAAATACCTCAAATGAACATGGTTAACAGCAAAATCCAATCACTGCAGAGACTTGTGAACTTGCTGGTGTCTCCGCAGATGGTATGACTGAGTGAATCCCTTCCCACACTGGGAACAGGTGAACGGTCTCTCCCCACTATGAACTCGCTTATGTAGCAGCAGACTGGATGACCGAGTGAATCTCTTCCCACACTGGGAGCAGGTGAACGGTCTCTCCCCAGTGTGAATTCGCTGGTGTTCAGCGAGTTGAGATGCTCGCTTGAGCCTAGACCCACAGTGAGAGCACCTGAATGGTCTCTCCTCAGTGTGAACGCGTCGATGGGACATCAGTTCCGAGGAACCTATAAAGCACTTCCCGCAATCCGAGCACCGAAAAGGTCTCTCATCAGTGTGAACACGTTGATGGGATATCAGTTCACTGGAACGTTTAAAGCACTTCCTGCAATCTAGGCATTTAAAAGGTTTCTCATCAGTGTGAACTTGTTGATGGGACATCAGATTCTTGGAACTTTTGAAGCACTTCTCGCAGTGTGAGCATTTAAAAGGTCTCTCATCAGTGTGAACTCGTTGATGGGACATCAGGTTCCCAGAATTTTTAAAGCACATCTCACAGTCTGGGCATTTAAAAGGTCTCTCATCAGTGTGAACTCGTAGATGGGTCATCAGGCTCCTGGAACTTTTAAAGCACAACCCACAGTCTGGGCATTTAAATGGTCTTTCATCAGTGTGAACTAGTTGATGGGTCATCAGGTTCCCGGAACTTTTAAAGCCCTTCTTACAGCCTGGGCATTTAAAAGGTCTCTCATCAGTGTGAACTCGTAGATGGATCATCAGGCTCCTGGAACGTTTAAAGCACTTCCCACATTCTGGACATTGAAAAGGTCTCTCATCAGTGTGAACTTGCCAGTGTGATAGCAGCTGCGAGTATGTCGCAAATCCGTTCCCGCACTCTGAGCAGGTGAATGACCTCTCCTCAGTGTGAACTTGCTGGTGTCTCACGAGGTCAGATGACTGGGTGAATCCCTTCCCACATTTGGAGCAGATAAACGGCCTCTCCCCAGTGTGAATTCGCTCGTGACTCAACAGGTTGGCCAACTGAGTGAATTCCATCTTACACTCGGAGCAGGTGAATGGTCTCTCTCCAGTGTGAACTCGCTGGTGTGTCAACAGTGCAGATGACATTGTAAATTGCTTCCCACACTCGCAGCAGGTGAATGGTCTCTCTCTAGTTTGATACCATCGATGAACTTCCAGGATTGATGGCAAGTGAATCCCTTCCCACAATCTTCACATTTCAACAATTTATCTCTGTTGACTGTATTTATGGTTTGACAGGTCAAATAATCATCCACACGCAGAACACGTGTATAGTTTCTCACCACTGTGAACGGTGCTTTTTTGTTCCTTGTTTAAAATCCGATGATATTCAGGTTACGATAAATTGGGCGACTCTGTTGGATCCTGATGCGATCCTGACTGCAAATCCTCCCCTTCTAATACTCTGCAAAACTAATTTAAAACAGAAAAAAGGGGAGTGAGAGAGAACCCACAAAAACACAAAGGCAGGTTGCGAAATTGAGCTGAATGAATCTGGTCATTTGTGGGGCCGGAACAAGGAAAAGTGACCATGAAAGCTGCTGGATTGTTGTAAAACCCAGCTGGTTCAGTAATGTCCTCCAGGAAAGAGAACCTGCCACCAGTCTGGGTCGACACAAAACTGGGACTTTGATGTGTGGAGGAGGCAGGTGAAAGGGGTTAAGTGAGGTGGGAGAAGAGGCGAAGGAGAGGAATGTATATATCTGCAGAATCTCCCAAACCATCATTTAGAAAGACAAGATTCACATGATGAGAGTCACAGACCATCCTTTTTTTAATAAATTTAGGAGTGCCCAACTCATTTTTTCCAATTAAGGGGCAATTTAGCGTGGCTAATCCACCTAACCTGCACATCTTTGGGTTGTGGGGGTGAAACACACGCAAACACGGGGAGAATGTGCAAACTCCACAGTGACAGTGACCCAGAGCCGGGATCAAACCTGGAACCTCGGCGCCATGAGACAGCAGGGCTAACCCACTGCGCCACCGTGCTGCCCTCGTCACAGACTATCCTGACTGGACTGAGATCCAGTCCTGGATGAACAGAAATTTCTTCCATTTAAATACTGGGAAGACAGAAGCCACCGTCTTCAGTCCCCGCTACAAACTCCACTCCATACACATTAAAACCATCCCTTTCCCTGGAAACTGTCCTAGGCCGAACCTGGCTGTTCACAACCATGGTGGAACATTCATTTTTAAATTTGACTTTGCAGGGTCAGCAGGACAGAGTTTGGCATTGTCGTTTCAGGTGCCTAGGTCTATGCCTCGAGGCCCACCCATTTTCATACCCTTTTATTGACTTTGGAGCAGTTGGATACAACTAAGGGGCTTGCTCCACCATTTCAGAAGGCATTTAAGAGTCAACCAGATGGCTGTGGATCTGGAGTCATATGTCAGGCAACCAAGATTAAGATGGAAGATTTTTTTCCTTAAACAACATTAGTGAATCAGTTGTTTCTTTATGATAATTAACAATGGTTCCTTGATCGCAATTAGTCTTTCAATTTCAGAAAAGAACAAAGAAAAGTACAGCACAGGAACAGGCCCTTCGGCCCTCCAAGCCCGTGCCGACCATGCTGCCCGACTAAACTACAATCTTCTACACTTCCTGGGTCGGCATTCCTCAATTCCCATCCATGTATTTGTCAAGATGCCCCTTAAATGTCACTATCGTCCCTGCTTCCAGCACCTCCTCCGGTAGAGAGTTCTAGGCACCCACTACCCTGTGTGTAAAAGAACTTGCCTCATATATCTCCTCTAAACCTTGCCCCTCTCACCTTAAACCTATGCCCCCTCTACCCTTGGGAAAAGCCTCTGACTATCCACTCTGTCTATGCCCCTCGTAATTTTGTAGACCTCTATCAGGTCGCCCCTCAACCTCTGTCATTCCAGTGAGAACAAACCGAGTTTATTCAACCGCTCCTCATAGCTAATGCCCTCCATACCAGACAACATTCTGGTAAATCTCTTCTGCACCCTCTCTAAAGCCTCCACACCCTTCTGGTAGTGTGGCGACCAGAATTGAACACAATACTCCAAGTGAGGCCTAACTAAGGTTCTATACAGCTGCAACATGACTTGCCAATTCTTATACTCAATGCCCCGGCCAATGAAGGCAAGCATGCTGTATGCCTTCTTGACTACCCTCTCCACCTGTGTTGCCCCTTTCAGGTGACCTGTGGACCTGAACACCGAGATCTCTCTGACTTTCAATACTCTTGAGGGTTCTACCATTCACTGTATATTCCCTACCAGCATTGGACCTTCCAAAATGCATTACCTCACATTTGTCCGGATTAAACTCCATCTGCCATCTCTCCGCCCAAGTCTCTAAACAATCTAAATCTTGCTGTATCCTCTGACAGTCCTAATCGCTATCCGCAATTCCACCAACCTTTGTGTCATCTGCAAACTTACTCATCAGACCAGTTAAATGTTCCTCCAAATCATTGGTCCCAGCACTGATCCCTGCGGAACACCACTAGTCACAGCCCTCCAATTAGAAAAGCATTCTTCCATTGCTACTCTCTGCCTTCTATGGCCTAGCCAGTTCTGTATCCACCTTGCCAGCTCACCCCTGATCCCGTGTGACTTCACCTTTTGTACTACTCTACCATGAGGGACCTTGTCAAAGACCTTACTGAAGTCCAGATAGACAACATCCACTGCCCTACCGGCATCATCTTTGTGACCTCTTCGAAAAACTCTATCAAGTTAGTGAGACACGACCTCCCCTTCACAAAACCATGCTGCCTCTCACTATTACGTCCATTTGCTTCCAAATGGGACTAGATCCTATCTCGAAGAATTCTCTCCAGTAATTTCCCTACCACTGACTTAAGGCTCACCGGCCTGTAGTTTCCTGGATTATCCTTGCTACCCTTCTTAAACAGAGCAACAACATTGGATATTCTCCAGTCCTCCGGGACATCACCTGAAAACAGTGAGGATCCAAAGATTTCTGTCAAGGCCTCAACAATTTCCTCTCTAGCCTCCTTCAGTATTCTGGGGTAGATCCCATCAGGCCCTGGGGACATATCTACCGTAATATTTTTCAAGACGCCCAACACCTCATCTTTTTGGATCTCAATGTGACTCAGGCTATCTACACACCCTTCTCCAGACTCAACATCCACCAATTCCTTCTCTTTGGTGAATACTGATGCAAAGTATTCATTTAGTACCTCGCCCATTTCCCCTGGCTCCACACATAGATTCCCTTGCCTATCCTTCAGTGGGCCAACCCTTTCCCTGGCTACCCTCTTGCTTTTTATGTACGTGTAAAAAGCCTTGGGATTTTCCTTAACCCTATTTGCCAATGACTTTTCGTGACCCCTTCTAGCCCTCCTGACTCCTTGCTTAAGTTCCTTCCTACTTTCCTTATATTCCACACAGGCTTAGTCTGTCCCCAGTCTTTTAGCCCTGACAAATGCCTCTTTTTTCTTTTTGACGAGGCCTACAATATCTCTCGTTATCCAAAGTTCCTGAAAATTGCCGTATTTATCCTTCTTCCTCACAGGAACATGCCGGTCCTGAATTCCTTTCAACTGACACTTGAAAGCTTCCCACATGTCAGATGTTGATTTACCCTCAAACATCCGCCCCCAATCTAGGTTCTTCAGTTCCCGCCTAATATTGTTATAATTAGCCTTTCCCCAATTTAGCACATTCACCCTAGGTCCACTCTTATCCTCGTCCAGCAGCACTTTAAAACTTACTGAATTATGGTCACTGTTCCCGAAATCCTCCCCTACTGAAGCTTCTACCACCTGGCCGGCCTCATTCCCCAATACCAGGTACAGTACAGCCCCTTCCCTAGTTGGACTGTCGACACATTATTTTAAGAAGCCCTCCTGGATGCTCCTTACAAACTCTGCCCCGTCTAAGCCCCTGGCACTAAGTGAGTCCCAGTCAATATTGGGGAAGTTGAAGTCTCCCATCACAACAACCCTGTTGTTTTTACTCTTTTCCAAAATCTGTCTACCTATCTGCTCCTCTATCTCCCGCTGGCTGTTGGGAGGCCTGTAGTTAAACCCCCAACATTGTGACTGCACCCTTCTTATTCCTGATCTCTACCCATATAGCCTCACTGCCCTCTGAGCTGTCCTCCCATAGTACAGCTGCGATATTCTCCCTAACCAGTAGCGCAACTCCGCCACCGCTTTTACATCCCCCTCTATCCCGCCTGAAACATCTAAATCCTGGAATGTTTAGCTGCCAATCCTGCCCTTCCCTCAACCAGGTCTCTGTAATGGCAACAACATCATAGTTCCAAGTACTAATCCAAGCTCTAAGTTCATCTGCCCTACCCGTAATACTTCTTGCATTAAAACATATGCACTTCAAAACATATGCACTTCAGGCCACCAGACATTTAATAATTTCTAATTAAAAAGCCTGCTGTAACGGGATCCAAATCTGGGTCCCCAGACCATTACCCTGGGTCTCCCCCAAGATGACTTACCAACCACACATTTGTGCCATCTCCAAGAATAGGTATCCTTCTGTAAGGGCTCTGAGATCTCACACTGCATATTTTTTTCAGAAAATACTTCTTGATATCGTCATGGATATTTCTAAAATGTAATAATCGGGACAAAGAGCTTTTTAAAATGGCTGAATCTATCTCTACCCGTGACCTCTGAACAAAAACAACTATCTGGGATTCATAAAGAAACTAACACCTTGTTGTATCTTTAGAGACATGCTGATTCTGGACTCTGGAACCCATGTGAAACACAATTATTCTCTGTGATCTCTGCACTGTAAATCTTTATTTTCTCTGTCTGTCTTTTGCAGTTTAAATGAAAAGGGAGCAATGTTCAGACTCTCTTACTGCATTTTTGAGGGTGTCTCAATAAACTAACCGTTTGAGTTCATCCTACCTCAACAGATTTCCAGAAAGCTTTTGACAAGGTGCCACACAAAAGGTTGCTGCATAAACTAAAGATGCATGGCATTGAGAGTAAAGTGGTAGCATGGATGGAGGATTGGTTAACTAACAGAAAGCAGAGAGTGGGGATAAATGGGTGTTTCTCTGGTTGGCAACCTGTAACTAGTGGGGTCCCTCAAGGATCAGTGTTGGGCCCACAGTTGTTCACAATTTACATAGATGATTTGGAGTTGGGGACCAAGTGCAATGTGGCAAAGTTTGCAGACGACACTAAGATGAGTGGTAAAGTAAAAAGTGCAGAAGATACCGGAAGTCTGCAGAAGGATTTGGATAGGTTAGGTGAATGGGCTAGGGTCTGGCAGATGGAATTCAATGTTGCCAAGTGTGAGGCTATCCATTTTGGGAGCAATAACAGCAGAATGGATTATTATTTAAACGGCAAGATGTTAAAACATGCTGCTGTGCAGAGGGACCTGGGTGTGCTGGTGCACGAGTCGCAAAAGGTTGGTGTGCAGGAGCAACGGGTGATTAAGAAGGCTAATCGAGTTTTGTCTTTCATTGCTAGCGGGATGGAGTTCAAGACTAGGGAGGTTATGCTGCAATTGTATAAGGTGTTGGTGAGGCCACATCTGGAGTATTGTGTTCAGTTTTGGTCTCCTTACCTGAGAAAGGACATATTGGCACTGGAGGGAGTGCAGAGGAGATTCACTAGGTTGATCCCAGAGTTGAGGGGATTAGATTATGACGAGAGGTTGAGTAGACTGGGACTGTACTCATTGGAGTTTAGAAGGATGCGGGGGGATCTTATTGAAACATATAAAATTATGAAGGGAATAGATAGGATAGATGTGGGCAGGTTGTTTCCACTGGTCGGGGAAAGCAGAACTAGGGGCCATAGCCTCAAAATAAGGGGAAGTAGATTTTGGACCGAGTTTAGGAGGAACTTCTTCACCCAAAGGGTTGTGAATCTCTGGAATTCCTTGCCCAGTGAAGCAGTTGAGGCTCCTTCTTTAAACGTTTTTAAGAAAAAGATAGATACCTTTCTAAAGAATAAAGGGATTCGGGGATATGGTGTACGGGCCGGAGAGTGGAGCTGAGTCCACAAAGATCAGCCATGATCTCATTGAATGGTGGAGCAAGCTCGAGGGGCTAGATGGCCTACTCCTGTTCCTAGTTCTTATGAGAAAATAGGGCATCAAGGTATAGGAAATAGGCAAACGCTTATAAAGGAGGAATCAAATCAAAACATCTTTATGTTCAGATGTTTGGTGAGAGGAAAAATCAGTGTGGTTTAAATTAACACCTCTTCTGTCCCTAACATATCCCAGTAACATCACTCGACATGACCGTATCTTAGTTCATGTTTCTGAAACTGTCATGCATTTCATGCTTACTCACAAGTCTTCTTCCTCCATCACCCCTGAGGGAGCAACTGGCCAGAGTTGTTTGGAAAAGGAGCCTTGCAGAGAAGACAGAAGGTATCTACAAAGACATGAGGGAGGAGCTGGCCAGAGCTGATTGGAAGGGAAGCCCAGCAGGGATGTCAGAACAGCAATGGCAGGAGGTTTTGGGGGTTATTCGGGAGGCACAACAGAAATTCATCCCAAAGAGGAGGAAACATGCTAAGGGGAGGACGAGGCATCCATGGCTGACTAGGGGAGTCAAGGACAGCACAAAAGCAAAAGAAAAAGCATACAAAGTGGCGAGGATTAGTGGGAAGCCATAGGATGGGGAATCCTTTAAAAGCTAGCAGAGGACAACTAAAAAAGCAATAAGGGGAGAGAAGATGAAATACAAGTGTAAGCTCGCTCGTAATATAATATAAAAGAAGATAGCAACAGGTTTTTTTCAATATATATAAAAGGCAAGAGAGGCAGGAACAGACATTGGACCACTGGAAAATGAGGCAGGCCAATTAGTAATAGGAACCAGAAATGTCAGAGGAGCTGAATAGTTACTTTGCATCAGTCTTCACGTTAGCAGATACCAGTGGGATACCAGAACTCCAGGAGAATCAGGGGTAGAGGTGAGTGTAGTGGCCATCACAAAGGAGAAGGTTCTGGGGAAACTGAAAGGTTTGAAGGTGGAAAAATCACCTGGACTGGATGGACTACACCCCAGGGTTCTAAAGGAGATAGCTGAGGAGGATCCCAGAGGACTGGAAAATGGCTAATGTAACACCCTTGTATAAGAAGGGAGGGAAGCAGAAGATGGGAAATTATAGGCCGGTTAGCCTAACTTCAGACATTGGTAAGATTTTAGAGTCCATTATTAAAGCTGAAATTGCAGAGTACTTGGAAGTGCACGATAAAATAGGACTGAGTTAACACAGCTTTGTCAAAGGGAGGTCATGTCTGCCAAATCTGTTAGATTCTTTGAGGGGGTAACAAGGAAGTTACACAAAGGAGAACCAGTGGACATGATCTATTTAGATTGACAAAGTGGCATATTGGAGGCTGTAAATAAGTTAAGAGCCATGGTGTTAAGGGTAAGATACTGGCATAGATAGAGGATTGGCTGACTGGCAGAAAGTGGGGATTAAGAAGTCTTTTTCAGGATTGCACCCGGTTCCTCATGGTGCGCCTCAGGGATCGGTGTTGGGATCACAACTTTTCACATTAATGATCTGAAAGAAGGAACTGAGGGCACTGTTGCTAAGATTGCAAATGATAAAAAGATCTGTAGAGGGGTAGGTAGTATTGAGGAAGCACAAGGACTTGGACAGGCTAGGAGAGTGGGCAAAGAAGTGGCAGATGGAATACAATGTGGAATAGTGTAAAGTTATGCACTTTGGAAGGAAGCATGGAGGTAAAAGGCTTAGGAAATCAGAAGCACAAAGGGACTTGGGAGTCTTTGTTCAAAATTCTCTTAAAGGTAACGTGTAGGCTCAGTCAGCAGTTCGGAAGGCAAATGCAATGTTAGCATTCATTTAGAGAGGGCTAGAATACAAGAGCAGGGATGTACTTCTGAGGTTGTATAAGGCTCTGGCCAGACCCCATTTAGAGTATTGTGAGCCTTTGGGCCCTGTATCTAAAGAAGGATGTGCTGGCATTGAAAAGGATCCAGAGGAGGTTCACAAGAATGATTCCTAGAATGAAGAGCTTGTCATATGAGGAGCAGTTGAGGACTCTGGGTCTTTACTCGTTGGAATTTAGAAGGATGAGGGGGGTGGGGGGATCTTATTAAAAGTTACAGGATACTGCGAGGCCTGGATCGAGTGAATGTGGAGAGGATGCTTCCACTGTAGGAAAAATTAGAACCAGAGGGCACAGCCTCACATTGAATGGATGGGGATTTAAAACAGATGGGGAGGAATTTTTTCAGCCAGATAAGGGAATAGTGTAAATGGGCTTTAGAGTGGTTTCACAACATCGAGGGCCGAAGGGCCTGTAATGTTCTATGGTGGTGAATCTGTCGAACTCTTTGCCGCAGTAGGCCAAAATCACCGAATGTCTTTCAGACAGAGCTAGATAGATTCTAGATTAATATGGGGATCAGGGGTTATGGGAGAAGGCAGGAGAATTGGGATGAGAAAAATATCTGCCATGTTTGAATGGCAGGGTTTGGGTCTTCCGAACTTGATGTATTATTACTGGGCAGCGGGTTTGGGTCTTCCGAACCTGATGTATCATTACTGTGCGGTGAATGTGGAGAATGTACGGAACTGGGTCAGAGGCGTTGACTCCCAATGGGTTAGAATGGAGGAGAGTTTGTGTAGGGGGTCGGGATTGAAGGAGCTAGCAACTGCGCCGCTCACGATGGCCCCGGGGAGATAGTCAGAGAGTCCGGTAGTAATACCTTCATTGAGAATTTGGAGGCAGTTTCGCTAGCACTTCGGGTTGGGGCAGGGTCAAGGGAAATGCAGATTCTGGGGAACCATAGATTTGAGCCAGGGAAGTGGGATGGAAATTTTAGGAGATGGGAGGAGAAAGGAATTAGAACACTAAAAGATTTGTTTCTTGGGGGTCTGTTTGCAGGATCGAAGAAGCTGGGAGCGAAGTATAGTCTGCAGCAGGGAGAAATATTTAGATACATGCAGGTTCGAGACTGCCAGAAAGGAGATAGAGAGCTTCCCAGTAGAGCCAGCTTCCAAATTGCTGACGACAGAGGGAATGGAGAAGGGGGTAGTATCGGCGCTTTACGGGGCTATTTTGGAAGAGAAGGCGCCGCTGGAAGGGATCAAGGCAAAGTGGGAGGAAGAGTTGGGAGAGGGTATGGAGGAGGGGTTCTGGTGTGGAGTACTCTGAAGGGTGAATGCCTCCACCTCGTGTGCAAGGTTGGGGCTGATACAGCTGAAGGTGGTCTATAGGGCACACCTTACAAGGGCACAGATGAGCCAGCTCTTTGAGAGGGTAGAAAATGTGGGAGAACGTTGGGGGGGGGGGGGGGGGGGGGGGGGCGCAACATTCATATGTTTTGGTCCTGTCCAAAGCTGGAGGATTACTGGAAGGAGGTTTTTAGGGTAATCTCTGAAGTGGCGCACGTGAAACTGGACCCAGGCCCTCAAGGAGGCCATATTCGGGATGTCGGACAAGCCAGGGTTGGAAACGAGTGCGGATGCAGATGTTGTAGCGTTTGCCTCGTTGATCGCCCGAAGGCAGATCCCGTTAGCGTGGCGGGGGGACTTGCTGGAATTCTTGACTCTTGAGAAGGTCAAATTTGAACGAGGGGAAAAATGGAGGGGGTTCTACTACTCATGGGCGTTATTCATTATGCACTTTCGAGAATTGGATTACATCGAACATTGAGGGGTGGACTACTTGTGCTAATGGTGACTATGGGTGATTCCGGATTCCTTTTTGTCATTTGCTTGTAAACATGCAATGTTTAGGGGTTTGGTGGGAGGATGGGATTGTTGTTATTGATATGGGGATTGACATTGCATTCATTACTGATTATTGTTGGGTGCAAATTTGAGAGCAAGCATGAAAAAGGAGAATAAAAATATTTTTTAAAAAATGATTCAATGGCAGAACACACTCGATGGACCGAGTGGCCTCATTCTGCTCCCATGTTGTATGGTCTTAAAACTGAGGTTCGTTGGAATCTTGACTCACTTGTCTGAAAGGGTGGAAGAGATAGGAAGCCTCACAACTTTTAAATATTTAGACGAGCACTTGAAATGCCATTGCATACAAGGCTGCAGGCCAAGACCTGGAAAATGGGACTAAAATAGTTAGGTGCTTGACTGTCGGCACTACGTGATGGGCCTCTTTCATAGAATTTACAGTGCAGAAGGAGGCCTTCAGCCCATCGGGTCTGCACCGGCTCTTGGCAAGAGCACCCTACCCAAGCCCACACATCCACCCTATCCCCATAACCCAGTAACCCCACCCAACACGAAGAATAATTTTGGACACTAAGGGCAATTTATCATGGCCAATCCACCTAACCTGCGCATCTTTGGACTGTGGGAGGAAATCAGAGCACCCGGAGGAAACCCACACAGACACGGCACAGACAGTGACCCAAGCCGGGAATCGAACCTGGGACCCTGGAGCTGTGAAGCAATTGTGCTAACCACTATACTACCATGCTACTCTTTCTGTGCTGAAAAACTCGGATTGTCCCAAATAAACATTGTGGCCGCGCACAACTGCACATTTTCCCCACACAAAGATTCACACGCGCTTTAGTATATTTTCCACTGGCAGCATGGCGGCCGTTAACTCAGGTTTGTAAATTGCAAAAACCGTCGCCTCACTCGGTGAGAACGGGGGCTCATGAAGTAATTTTCCGGCATTGGTGGTTTACGCGACATGTTTACGGAGCCTCTCCAACCACCCGCCGGATCCATCGCTCCCTCCGTCCCGCTAGTCCAACAATTTACCGATTGAGCATCACATCAACCACCTCCATCGCCATTACTCACACTGCGCATACTCCATTCCCAGCTTCGTTCACACCGATTGGTTGGAGGACCAGCCACTCTTGTTGGTCATCCAGCCTCGCCCCTTTTCGTCCTATTGGTCTGGAGCTGCCGTCAATCTGCCGGCCATTGTGACGAGTTCAAAGAGCGGGAGCCGCCACAGGCTCAGGCTGATTTGCTGATCATTGGCAGCATTTTTGTTAGGGAATTAGAGCTGGAGATCGATGGGATTAATATTAATTTCCCGAGGGCATTTATTATCACCTTTACATGAGAAAGTCCCCGCTTCAATCCCCCTGCAAACTTTGTGTTTCAAATTTAACCGCACAATAAATAAACATTGAGATTTAGTATTAACACAGAAAAATATGAGGTGATGCATTCATTTAATTAATAAAATCACAATCTACATTAAATGGTAAAGGCTAATAAGTTTCAGAGGAACAGCAGTGGAAAGGGATGGAATATTCTAGTTAACATATTGTGTTATGATTAATCAGCATGTTCAACACTCCAGTATCAGCACATATACTAAAATTGGAACGATACAGAGAAGATTAGCAACTTTAAAACTTCATTGAGAAATATCAGCTGATCAGGAAGGATGGTTACTGGGGACTCCAGTAATGTCATAAAACAGCGACATTCAATCAAGTTGGTTCACTACCTGTCCCTTTAAAGATGGAAAACTGGGACATCCTGCTCCAAACACATCCCACCCTGTTCACACTGAGAATCCTTGGTGGAGAGCTGGGACATTCTGGGCGGGATTCTCCAATAATGGGGCGATGTCCTCACGCCTGTGAAAAAACATGTGCAAATCACTCTGGAGTAAGTCCATGGTGATTCTGCGATTTGCAGGGGTCTAGCAGGGCCCCAGAGTGCTCCTCGCAGCTCTGGCTGCCGATATGTGGCCCTGTACTTCCGGTCGGGGGCCTGCGCATGTGCACGGCAGCGGCCTGTGTCGGCCACCCTGCACGACATGGCCGACCACACCGCGGACCGGTAACAAGAAGATAGCACGCGCACGCGGATCGGTGGCCCCCGATCGGAACCCTGGCCATCCTGGAGGCACCTCCCCCCCCCCCCCCCCCCCCCCCGGTGAATGATCCACCCACCCCCCACCAGGGCGGCCACGGACTGAGTCTGCAGCCACCACGCAAGTGCCCACTGGGTGGAACCATGAGAGAACCACGCCGGCAGGAACTCGGCCAGCTGCAACTGGAGAATCGCTGTGGGGGCCTCTTTCAGTGGTTCCCGACCGGCGCCGCATCGACAACACGCGCCCGATTAGCGGCGATACCCCGAGGACCGAAGAATCGCGGGAACGCCATCGGACCCGATCTCAGGTCTGATGTCCATTCTCCACCCCCGTGCCGAGCTCGATTCCGGCGTATAGGGTCGGAGAATCCCGCCCCTGTCTCCAAACACTTCCCACACTGAGAATCCCAGGGTGGAGAACTGGAACATCCTGGGAGGGATTCTGTGATCCTGAGGCTAAGTGTTGACGCTGCTAAACGTGTTGGACTGTGCTAAACCAGCCCCTTTTGACCGTTATCCAGAATATTTTTAACATAAATTTAGAGCACTGTTGGAGGGCAATTTGTGATACTGGACTATGATATAAATTATAGGTGGCCCTGTAACTACATTTGTGCTTCTATATTACTTTTGAATAGTTCTGATGAGACAAAAGGTACTCATTGGCTTTGATGCCTGTTTAGAAGAGGCAATTTGTAGAAATAGATAGTGTATACACAATGCTTGTTAATATCAGAAAGGACACAAAATGGCTGTTAACTATTTTAGCAATACTAAAGACACAAAATGGCTCAACTAGCCACTTTCCTTTAAAAATAAACTACCTCATGAGAACCTAGGGAGTTATTCAACAGCTGCTGATAACAGCTTCCCAGAACAAGAAATGCTTTGTGTCCTTGATATGATCAAGGACCCCAGTTGCAGACAGGACATCATTATGTTAGTTTTGAATGACTTCTGTATGAAGTTAGCGGCAGGTAAGACAACACCCACTTTAACCATATATGTGATAACTGGGATGCTAGGAAAATTGATTGACTGCATGTAATGAAGTGTGACGCGAATATAGTTGATTGATTGTATGTAAATGAGAATACAACTAATTCCGCCCCTTGAATCTGTATATTAACCCGTGTGAGCCTTAGCTCAAGTGAGAAAAGGTGCTGTCAAAGGCTGCGGAGTCTCAGGCCTTTCCTCCCAGAATTCTGATATAATAAACTGCTTTTTTACTTATACTCAGGCCTTCGTGGGAATATTTTCACCTCTAACATTTGGCGTAGTCCAGCGGGAGGTTGTTGAGTCGAACGCTGCTCAAGCCGTTGGACAAGGCGAGTAGTCAAACCTTTGACCGCCAGAAATTAGAGTCACACGGCGAGACGGACGGACGGCAAAGCAACATCCAACGAATCTGGTATCAAGGCCAAGTGAGTAAAAGACTCAGTTTAAAATGTCTTTTTTTTGGTTTGTTTTGTTGGTCCGCTATACCATTTTCTTTAGTACTAATTGGCTGCTCGAAGACCCATGCTGAGCCTGAATTAAGGGGGCGATTGAGCTCTCACGTGACGGTCAGAGTTAGTTGGGAATCCGAGACGCAGACTGTTGAGTGAATAATGAGTCACGAGATTTACCGTGGCACAGCGCCAAGCCAGGATTGCCACCCTCCGGGAGTGGACGCTAGGTAAAGCCTCTGAGCACAGTCGCCTAGGCACACCGGATACGCGGGTGATAGAGACGACACGGTTGACACATCATGGAAAAGAGAGGCATGAGGCCGCTTTTCTGGGGCCCCCCGGAATCCATGAGTCTGGCGTTTGGGTAAGAGCAAAATACTCTGGTACAAAAAAAACAATGATCAGAGCTGGGTGGGATCCCGACGCAGCCCCTGTAGAACAAAGGAGTCATCTTAGTTCATCAGTTAGAAGAATAAATGACAGAAATTAAGTGCACCCCCATGCAGCATTATGCTAATAATGTAAATGACAGATATAAAGCCTTCACACCATTTGAAAAACAGGCTATTTTAAAGGAATTGAGCTCTCACTCTCCTCCCACATTCACACCAAACCATTTTAAGCACAGAAACAAAGCGAGAAAAGATAGCGGCAGTACAGATTGTGCAAACTGGCAAAAGAATCACAGGAAACTGCTACAATTACGGCTACGACTGTCCTGGAATGTCTCAAGGAGAGGGGAATGAAACATGCTCCCTGGGAATGGACATTTTAAATTAACTAAAAGTTTAGACATGTCCAAAGGAAAATAAAAAAATGAAATAAAGTAAAAATCCAAAAGATCAGACTTCTTGGTCATTTAGGAATGAGGAGGGGAAGATACAACGTCCCAGAAACATTGTAACCCAATTAATAAAAGTGGAAGCTGGGTGGATTTCAATAAGACACACTGCGGCACGTTAAAAAAAGGGGGCTGAAACCTCAATCAGCTTTTTGTTCAGAAATATCTGAGGATGGCAAATCCCCCTTCCCCCCAAAAAAATGGAGAGTAAGGTAAATACAAGATTAAGGTTGGAAACTTAACAATGATTCTTGTCTAGAATAACTTCAGATCGTTTCAAATTTACGAGATCGGTTTTCAGTTTGAGATTAAGCCTTTCAGGCCGCCCAGATAAACTCGGCAGTAATTCAATTCATTTGAATCAAAAAACAAACCCAGTAATATCTCTTTCAAACACTGGTTAAATAGTGAACATTGAAAATTGAATTCAGTTTAAAGCACAAGAAAGAACTTTGAGTAACATTAATGGAACTTTATTTGAGATCACGTAAAAGACGCAAATGGCATCATTCCAAGTTCTCCACCTCCTTCGGTTCTGTACAAAAGTTTAACTATTTCAGCAAGCAGGTCAGCTGCACAAACAAATATACGTCTCTAAGAATAGCTAATGCCTATAAAATTAATCAGTGGAAATTGACTTAAATGGAATAACACAGATAAAGTTTTGTGATGAAGGAGAATGGAAGATTTTGCTCAGTATTTTAATTAAGCGATTGTGAAATTGCTGTCTCTTTGAGAATCTGTAGCCATGAGAGAGGGCTAACAGTTAACTCTGATATTTGCGACCTGTGAGAATGTGTGTGTTTGGTCTGTGAATGTTAATATATCTCTGCATAGATTTATCTTCTGAGAAGTAACCTTGAGTTTATAAGTTGCAACTTTAGAATAGGCTCCAGAAGGATTTTTACCGAATTTATTTTGGTTAAAGCACTGAAGTGCTAGGTTTCCTTTGTGAGTGTGGTGATATTTGTGTGTCGTCTGACATTGTGATTTAAAGATCATAGTTTGAGTGTAATTAACAAATTTTTCTTTTCAAAGGTTATCATTGACATTTCCAGATTAATTTTGATACACGAGGAATTTTAATCAGGGTACAAAACCATGTATGTAACAATAAGAAAATATTAGTTTTATGGTGTTCATTGGAAGTTAGCATAATTGAAATACATATGACAGTTGAAATTCATATGACAAATGGCCTATCCGGTGTTTCATTAGTTCAGGGTTAAATCTTCCCTGACACAACGCAGATGTATTAATTCTGAGATTGCAGAATTAAGTGTAAAGGACAGATGGGTAAATAAAATGTGTCCATGATCATGTTTCTTGTTTAAAAAAAAGATGGGTGGTGACAAAATGACGTCTGGTAGAGAACTCTGGTAGAGAACCAAGATACAGCGCAAAAATTGGTTCAGTCATATATTCAATAAGTTATTGTGTTTGATATTTTAAAATAAATGTTTAAAATTAGCTTGCAAATTAAAACTTCAGACAATGTGGAAGCTGTTTTTTAAAAAAACACACAACTCTGATTAAAAGCAAATCTGTATTCCAAGAGAACACATCGTTCTAAGACATTTGTGTAGCGCACAAAAACTTACACAAGACGAGAAGCGATGAAGTCTATCTAGGCTTTATTAATCGAGACTCGTTCCCCAGCAGCTCAGTTACAGAATGAGGCTGCGGGGAGAACTCGAGCTCTTATACTCCGCCTTCAGGGCAGAGCCAGAAGTCGGCAGATCCAACCAGGACCCGGGACCTGTCAGCCAATAGCCTCTCGGCTTCACAGGTACCATCTTACCCCTAATACATACCACCACAATTTGATAACGGGAATTTGGCAGCAATCCAACTTTTACTCCACCCCCTTTTCAAACCAGCAGAGAATTGACCTGTGTTTGTTAATGCCTGGACCATGAATTTGGATTCAGTTGGATTGGTTTTTGGAGCAGGCCAGGAGCTGGATTAGGGGTTTGCCCCTGTCCACACTCTGAGCTCTGGCTTTGTAATTCTGATTTTTAAAATACAGCTGAAGATGTATTTTTAATTGGAAATTACAAATCTTAAGTTTTGAATTGTCAGATATATTCAGATTAGTTAACTCATTCTGCCCCATGCAGAATGGATCTTTTGTGTTTTACTTTACAAGTAACTACAAGTGGACAATATTTGCAGTAGCTTCAGGAATTTGAGACAGTTGGGTTACTGTAAACTGGCTAATTAACCAGGCAAAAGCACGTCAAGGTCGGGTTCAAGCGCAACAGAATTAGGCGCGTAACCACGAGGAAAATAGATATGAGAAGGTTGCAAAATATGAGAACTACTAACCCCTGAATAACACGCGTGTTCGGCCCATACACAAAAAGCTTTGTACGGGCAACATCTAACACCTGGTGACGACCAGGACACTTTTCCACTTTTCCTTTAAATTTTTAGGTTAAACATTCAAGAAAGGCTGGAATGACAGCAGCAGCTGTGGGGACTCGTGATGGCTCTTGAGATCTCAGAACAACTACAAGCACTTAAAAGCTCAGGAACATCACTGATTTCACAACGGACACAGGATGAACGTAGCTATATGAACTATGGTGCTTTATAGAATTTTATTGACGGGATGTGCGTCCCAACAGCCAGAGACTGGAACAATTAAATAACTTATTTTGATGCTTGGCTGCAGATACATTCGGGGAAAGACAGCAGATGCGTATACAAATTGTGTCTGTACTTCTCGCGCGTTCAGGTATTGTTTATATGAAATAAATATGTATAGTGTTTTAAGTAAGGTTGTTATGAAGCAGGCTGCCAATGACACGGGTGCCACTAGATTTTGAGGGCATGACAACCTGCACAGGGTTAGAAGAGGCATAATCAATGATGCAGTGACATGACTTAACACAGAAACTTCTATGGTAAAGTTACTAGACATACAAAGGTTAAATGCGAAGGTGGAACAACTTACAGGAATAAGGAAGAGGATATTAGGGAAAGCAGAGAAAGGTCTGGCCAGCTTGGGGAAGAGGGCCTGGATTTACAATTGAATAGGACAACAGTGTTAGGGACACACACTGAGACAATCAACAATAATTAACAAACTCATCGACCAAGAAAGGGAGACAGCCGGAAGGACAAGGACATCTAAGCCACAACCTTGATCTGATTTAAAGGGGGGAGATGCCTGATTGAATAGACAGCCCGCAACTGGCTAACCTAGCCAAATGACAAGGGACGCTGGACAACCGTACTCTGAAGGGAGTAACCAGTGTATACTCATCGATCCCCGACTGCAAAATGGACGAGATAACGGGGGTAGAGATGGTCCTGATGATCCCAATCATCACACCGGACTCAGGGCCATACTCTCACAACCAACTGGAGGGTATTAGAATCGTACGGGCTAACACCTCCCTCAGGTACTATCTCATCGAGACCTCTGCTATACGCAGGGATAATATATGGGATCTCCCTCACGTTGCCCCCACCCGGTGGGACAGGGAGAGTTGGACGAATGTGGGTTAATCAGAACTTGTGTCTTAGCAATTACACCTGCCCTCATGCATTTTAAGTTTCTGGGGAAAAGGAACTACTGGGTCTCCGCCACTGTAACCTCCTATTGCTATAACTTTTGTACCCCTTAGGCCCACCACTATAGGCCTAGCAAGGATCATTTGAGTTAGGATTATAAAGAGCCAGAGATGGTCTTGCAGAAACTCTGAGGGAACGAAGACTCAAGATCAGTCAATCAGTTAAGCTTTACCACCAGTTAACGAAAAAAAAACATGCTTTGAAAAAGAAACAGAGGAACTACTTCAGAGTGAAAGTTAGATGAGCTTACTTGAAAACTGCTATAAATAACATCATTTAATGACAGACACCAGAGATAGTCAGGGAGGCAGGAATGATTGATATCAAGACATTAAATGTGACATACATGGGTTCGTTTGAGGGGCGATCTTTGAATCACATGCACGGTGTACATACGGAACATCTGGGAGGTTACATACCCCAAAGGACGTATACCTTTGCTACACACCCTGCAGCTCTCATATCATTTCATTGTGGTCAGTTGGAGTTCTGTAACCATCTTCCATGACCAGAAGGAGGGAGTGTTGGAGGGCATTTTGTAGAAATAGATAGTGTATACACAATGCTTGTTAATATCAGAAAGGACACAAAATGGCTGTTAACTATTTTAGCAATACTAAAGACACAAAATGGCTGAACTAGCCACTTTCCTTTCAAAATAAGTTACAAAATGTGTAAACTACCTCATGAGAACCTAGGGAGTATTTCAACAGCCACTGATAACAGCTTTCCAGAACAAGAAATACGATGTGTCCTTGATAAATCACTGAAGTTTGCAGACAGGACATCATTATGTTAGTTTTGAATTACTTCTGTATGAAATTCGGGGTGGGTAAGACAACACCCACTTTAACCATATATGTGATAACTGGGATGCTAGGAAAATTGATTGACTGCATGTAATGAAGTGTGATGCGAATATAGTTGACTGATTGCATGTAAATGAGAATACAACTAATTCCGCCCCTTGAATCTGTATATTAACCCGTGTGAGCCTCAGCTCAAGTGAGAAAAGGTGCTATCAAAGGCTGCGGAGTCTCAGGCCTTTCCTCCCAGAATTCTGATATAATAAACTGCTTTTTTTACTAATACTCAGGCCTTCGTGTGAATATTTTCACCTCTAACAAGCACCTAATTTTTTTTTCCAATTAAGGGGCAAGTTAGTGTGACCAATCCTCATATTTTGGGTTGTGGGGGCGAAACCCACGTCGACAATGGGAGAATGTGCAAACTCCGCACAGTCAGTGACCTGGGGCCGGGCTCGAACTCGGGTCCTCAGTACCGTAGGCAGCAGTGCTAACCACTGCACCACCGTGCTGCCATCGCTATCCAGAGTATTATCATGTATAACTGAGGTTGAGTTTATTACCATCAATAGTAACAGACTTGAATGAACGAGTTTCAGTCCTGGATGTGATTAAGACAAAAGTATAACCCTATAGTTGCTTGTGAACAAGTTGGTGTTTCAGCAGGTGGGATGAGGTAATGAGTCGGAGCAGGTGAACAGCCTCTCCCAGGTGTGAGTTCGCTCATGTACAGTGAGATTAGAAGTTTGTCTGAACTCAATCTCACCGTGAGAGCACCTGAACAGTTTCTCTTCAGTGCAAACATGTTGATGGGACTTCATCTCCCCAGACCTTTTAAAACACTTCTCGCAGTCTGGGCAGTGAAAGGGTCTCTCACCAGTGTGTGTTCACTGGTATCTCAGGAGGTGGGCTGACTGAGTGAATTCCTTCCCATAGTCTGAGCAAGTGAATGGTCTCTCCCCAGTGTGACTGCGCTCGTGCACAATGAGAATAAATGATTACTTGAAGCCAGTCCCACAGCGAGAGCACCAGAACACGCTCCTCGATGTGAACACATTGATGGGACATCAGCTCCCAGGAACCTTTAAGCACTTTCCACGATCCAGGCATTTAAAAGGTCTCTCCACTGTGTGCTCGCTGGTGTCTCAGCAGGGTGATAGACTCAGTAAATCCCTTCCCACACTTGGAGCACATGAACGGCCTCTCTCTAGTGTGAACCCGCTGGTGTAGAGTGAGGTCAGATAATGTTGTGAACCCAGTCCCACAGTGAGAACAGCAAAATGGTTTCTCAACTCAGCATGTGAGTTGATTGAGTGAATCCCTTCCCATATTCAGAGCAAGTAAACGGGCTCTTCCCAGTGTGAATTCACTGGTATTGAGTCAGTTGAAATGAGTGCCTGAATACTCTTTCGTCAGTGTGAATGAGTTGATGGGACATCAGCTCTCTCGAACTTTTCAAGAACTTGCCCCAGTCTGAACATTTAAAAAGTCTCTCGTTGATGTGTCAGCAGGTGGGATGAATGAATGTATCGCTTTGGTAATCAAATTCTTTCTCACTGTCCCCACTCTCCCCAGTTTGGCTGCGCTTGTGTTTCGACAGGTCAGAAGTTTGACTGAAGACTCGGCCACACACACACAACACATGGACGGTTTCTCCTCACTGCGAACGGAGCATTTTCCTTCCATTTTCAAAATCCAATGATATTCAGGTTATGATAAATTGGGCGACTCCCTCAGATCCTGAAGTGATGTTTGGTTTCAGTTTCCCAACTTCAAATCCTCCGTGCGGCCCTAGCTGTAGCATTACTAAAATTCATCACGAGGATGATGAGAGAGAGAGCTTGGAGAAGAAGGTGATGATGGAGAAATATATCATGGGTGGGATTTTCCGACCCCCCGCCGGATCGGAGAATTGCCGGGGGGGGGCGGCATGAATCCCGCCCCCGCCGGCTGCCGAATTCTCCGGCGCCGGAGATTTGGTGGGGGCGGGAATCGCACCGCACTGGTCGGCGGCCGCTAACAGCGCCCCCCCCCCGGCGATTCTCCAGCTCGTGATGGGCCGAGTGGCCGCTCGTTTTCGGCCCGGCCCGCCAGCGTATGTTACACCAGGTATTTGCCGGCGGGACCTGGCTGCGCGGACAGCCTCTGGGATCCTCGTGGGGGCGCAGTGGGATCTGGCCCAGGGAGGTGCCCCCACGGCGGCCTGGCCCACGATCGGGGCCCACCGATCCGTGGGCGGGCCTGTGCCGTGGGGGGCACTCTATTCTTCCACACCGGCGGCTGTAGCGGTCCGCCATGGCCAGTGCAGAGACAAAGCCCTCTGCGCATGTGCTGGGATGACATCAGCACACGCTGGCGCTCCCGAGCATGCGCCAACTCGCAACGGCTGGCGGAGGGCCTTTGGCACCGGTTGGCGTGGTGCCAAGCCCCTTCCCCACTGGCCGGCGCGACGCAAACCACTCCGGGGTCGGCCTAGCCCCTGAAGGTGGGGCGATTCCGCACTTTTGGGGCGGCCCGACGCCGGAGTGGTTCATGCCACTCCTTCCCTCCGGAGTTTCCTGCCCCATATTTCTGAAACACAACCAGAACTACGAGGGAATCTCCAAAATCCTCAACCTCCCCCACCTAGAAGGGCCAGGGCAACAGGTGAATGTGAAAACTATCATCTCCAAATTCCCCTCCAAGTCAGACTTGGAGAGGAATGAAATTGTCTGACATCTAGAAGTGGGTGAACAGAAATCTACTTCATTTCAATTTTGGGCAGACTGAAGTCTTTATTTTTGGTCCCTGCAACAAACTCCACTCCTTTTTGGGCAGCATGGTAGCACAATTGGCTAGCACTGTGGCTTCACCAGCGCCAGGGTCCTAGGTTTGATTCCCCGCTGGGCACTGTCTGTATGGAGTCTGCACATTCTCCCGTGTCTGCGTGGGTTTCCTCCGGGTGCTCCGGTTTCCTCCCACAGTACAAAGACGTGCAAGTTAGGTGGATTGGCCATGCTAAATTGTGCTTAGTCCAAAAAATGTTAGGACGGGTTATTGGGTAATGGGGATAGGTTGGAAGTGAGGGCTTAAGTGGGTCGGTGCAGACTCGATTGGCCGAATAGCCTCCTTGTGCACTGTATGTTCTATGATCTATGTTGTTTCTTAATCATCAAATCCGTCCCTCTCCCTGACAACTGTCCGAGGCTGAACCAGACTGTTCAACGTTTTAGTATCATATTTGACCCTGAGATGAAGCATTTTGATGAACATGTTGCTCCCATTCCGTCATCGAAAGGATCGAAGAATATCGCCCCTCACAAACATGTGTCCTTTCGCCCATTGTCACCTGGAAACATGGCAGCCGTTAACTTGGGTCAGTAACTGGGGGAAAATAACCTGCGGCTCCGTTCGGTACGAACGAAGGACTGTAAAGTTGATTATCTTTGTTTGCAGCTTTCACAAGGTATTTACGAATGTGGTAAATGTATTACTGCTACCATTCACCATTGTATTACATTACATTACATTGTATTATGTTGGTGCCCTTGTGGGCTCTGCCTATGGCTCCGCCACCTCGGGGGAGGTATATAGATCTGCAGCCTGTAGGCGGCACTCAGTACAGATAAGTCACAGGCAGGCACAGTTCTAGCTGATTAAAACCACTGTTCACTTCAACTCTCCATCTCGTGTGAATTGATGGTCGCATCAACAAAGCCTCTCCTCCCACCCGCCAGATCCATAATATTAATCTCCCTCACCAATGTCTTTGAAAGAAACATCTCTCCTTTGCCATTACTTAGACTGAACATGTTCTAGCCCTCATTCACTCCGATTGGTCGGAGGACCAGCCGCTTGCGCTGGG
The DNA here is from genome assembly GCF_047496885.1 of Scyliorhinus torazame. Lineage (NCBI taxonomy): Eukaryota > Metazoa > Chordata > Chondrichthyes > Carcharhiniformes > Scyliorhinidae > Scyliorhinus > Scyliorhinus torazame. The sequence continues at coordinate 187,236,012 of NC_092711.1, read as the reverse complement.
TCCTCCCGCTCCCTCTCTTGGATTAGATTTAGATTTATTGTTACGTGTACCGAGGTACAGTGAAAAGTATTATTGAAAAATATGGTCCGGAGCTGCCATCAATCAGCCGGGCATTGTGAGGTGTTAGTGTGGGTCAGAGACTGCAGAAAGAGTCAAATGGACAATGAGGGAGCGTTTACTTGAGTCACATTCACATTGGATTGTATTTGTGACTTTGGGAAGAGCTGGTTTAATACTGTGACAGGGAGAGAAATCTTTTTTTTAACAAACAATTTTAATGAGGTATTTTTGGCGTAACAAACAAACACAGTACAAAAAAAAATAGAGTACAAAGAACAGTGATCAAAAAGCAGCCGCCGACATTCGTCCCTCCAAGGCCCGCCTATTTAACCCCCTACTCTATACTACCCTAACACCTCCCTGCTGACGATTAATTCCCCGCAAAGAAGTCAATGAATGAACCCTGACACCGACCCTCTCAAGGTGAACTTGATCTTTTCCAGACCGAGAAAGATCGCCATGTCGGTTAACCAGGTCTCTAACTTCGGAGGCCTAGACTCCCTCCAAGCCAGTAGTATCCGTCACTGGGCTACCAAGGAGGAAAAGGCCAGAACATCTGCCTCTCGCTCCTCCTGAACACCCGGGTCCTCCAACACCCCAAAGATCGCTACCCCTGGACTCATTTCCACCCTTGTCTTCAATACCCTGGACATGACATCCGCGAACCACTGCCAATATCCCCTACGTTTTGGGCATGCCCAGAACATGTGGACCTGGTTCGCTGGCCACCCGCACACCTGACACACTTGTCTTCCACCCCCAAAAATCTACTCATCCGGGCCGCTGTCATGTGCGCCTGGTGCACCAGCTTAAACTGGATCAAGCTGAGTCTTGCGCATGTAGCGATCGCGTTGACCCTGCTCAGCGCATCCGCCCATAGGCCGTCCTCCATCTCACCCCCCAGTTCCTCCTCCCACTTACGCTTCAGCTCCTCTGTATGCGTCTCCTCCGCCCCCATTAATTCTTTGGAGATGTCCGAGATGCTCCCTTCCCCCACCAATCCCCTAGACACTACCCTATCTTGAATCCCTCTTAGTGGCAGGAGTGGGATGGTACCTGCCTGCGCAGAAAGTCCCGCAGCTGTAGATATCTGAAATCATTCCCTGCTGTCAGCCCAAACTTCTCCTCCAGCGCCCTTAAGCTAGGAAAGCTCCATTTCAGAAACAGGTCCCCCATCTTCTCAATCCCCGCCCTTTGCCAAACCCGAAATCTCCCATCTAAGCTCCCCGGAATGAACCAATGGTTGTCGCATATTGGGGACCAAACCGACGTCCTCACTGCACCAACAGATCTCCTCCACTGACCCCAGATCCTCAGGGCTGCCACCACCATGGGACTGGTGGAATATCTCGCCAGTGGGAACGGCAATGGTGCCGTTATCAGCGCCCCTAAGCTGGTGCCCCTTCATGAGGCCGCTTCCATCCGCTCCCAAGCCGTCCCCACCACCCACTTCCTTATCATCTCAATGTTGGCCACCCAGTAATAATTACTAAAATTTGGCAGGGCAAGCCCCCCCCCCCCCCTCCCCCCCCCCCCCCACCCCCCGATTCGTCTCGAGCATCACCGTTCTCATCCGTGGGGACTAACCCGCCCAAACAAAGCCCAAAATGATTTTGTTGATCCTCTTAAAAAAAGGGAGGCATTGGAACACAAACAAAAATCTCAGCAATATCGTCATCTTACCGTCTGCACCCTCCCCGCCAGTGCATCCCATCTCGGAAACTCGCCCCTCATCTGCTCAAGCAGTCGGGACAAGTTCAACTGTGTAACCGGCCCCAGTCGTGCGTCACTTGTATCCCCAGATATCTAAAGTTGTCCCTCACTAACCTGAACGCCAGCTGCCCCAGCCGACCTTCATGGCCTCTTGCCTGGACTACATACATCTCACTCTTCATCATATTCAGTTTGTATCCCGAAAACCGGCCAAATTCCCCCAGAATCGTCATAATCTCCCTCATCCCTGCCCCTGGATCCACTACAGATAAGAGTAAATCATCCGCATAAAGCGATACCCTATGCTCCACCCCCCCGCCCCTCCCCCCGAACCAGCCCTTTCCAGCCCCTAGATGCTCTCAGAGCAATTGCCAGTGGCTCTATGGCGAGCGCAAACAGCAGCGGGAGAGGGGACATCCATGTCTTGTCCCCTAGTACAGACTAAAATATTCGACGTCATCTTGTTTGTCCTAATACTAGCTTCCGGGGCCTGGTAAAACAGTCTGACACAATCGACAAAGCCCCTACCAAACCCAAACCGTCCCAGCACCTCCCATAGATAGTTCCATTGTACCCGTTCGAACGCCTTCTCTGCAACCATGGCCACAACTACCTCTACTTCCCTTCTCTCCGGGGGCATCATAATCACGTTAAGCAACTTTCTAATATTGGCCACCAACTGCCTACCCTTGACAAATCCGGTTTGGTCCTCCATAATCACCTCCGGCACACAATCTTCAATCCTGGAGGCCAACACTTTGGCCAGCAGCTTAGTGTCCACATTGAGCAGCGAGAACAGCCTATAGGACCCACATAGTTCTGGGTTTTTGTCCCGCTTCAATATTAATGAAATGGTGGCCTGAGACATCATCGCGGGCAGCACCCCTCTATCCCTCGCCTCGTTAAAAACCCTGACCAGCAACGGCCCTAATATCCCCGAAGATTTCTTGTAACATTCTACCGGGAACCCATCCGGCCCCGGAGCTTTGCCCGACTGCATTGCCTTCAAGCCCCCAGAGATTTCTTCGGCCCTAATCGGAGCCCCCAACTCACCCACCAGTTCCCTGCCCACCCTTGGGAAAGTCAGCCCATTCAGAAAGCATTTCATCCCCTCAGGCCCCGTGGGGGGCTCCGAGCGGTAAAGTCCGCTATAGAAATCCCTGAACGCCCTATTTAGCCCAGCCGAATCCCTACCAGGTTCCCATCCCCGTCGACCACCTTATCAACTCCCCTGGCCGCCTCCCTCTTCCTTAACTGCTGTGCCAGCATTCTGTTGCCTTCTCCCCATATTCATATCGCGTCCCCCCCTGCCTTTGTAAGCTGCTCCACTGCCTTGCCCGTGGACAGTACCCCAAACTCAGCCTGCAGCCTCCGACGCTCCCTTAACAGTTCCATCCCTGGGGTCACCGCATTTCTCTTTTCTATCATTAGGATCTCCTTGATCACTCATAGATCATAGAATTTACAGTGCAGAAGACAGTCATTCGGCCCATCGAGTCTGCACCGGCTCTTAGAAAGAGCGCCCCACCCAAGGTCCACACCTCCACCCTATCCCCATAACCAATTAACCCCACCCAACACTAAGGGCAATTTTGGACACTATGGGCAATTTAGCATGGCCAATCCACCTAACCCGCACATCTTTGGACTGTGGGAGGAAACCTAAGCACCCGGAGGAAACCCACGCACACACGGGGAGACTGTGCAGACTCCGCACAGACAGTGACCCAAGCCGGGAATTGAACCTGGGACCCTGGAGCAGTGAAGCAATTGTGCTATCCACAATGCTACCGTATTGCCCTATCGGATAGGGCAGAGTCAGTCCTTCTCTGCCCTATCCGTCCTCTCTCTATGAGCTCGGATTGAAATCAACTACCCTCTCACCACTGCCTTCAGCGCCACCCAGACCACCGCTGCTGAGACTTCCCCCGTGTCATTGACCTGCAGGTAGTCCAGCATACACTTCCTTACTCTCTCGCACACCGCCTCATCCGCCAACAGGCCCACATCAATGGCCACTGCGGGCGCTGGAAGCTCTCCTCGCTGACCTGCAGTTCCACCCAATGTGGGGCATGGTCCGAGATAGTGATGGCTGAGTATCTCGTATCCACCCCTCGCCAACAGATCCCTATTCAAAATGAAAAAGTCGATCCAGGAATACATTCTGTGTACATGCGAGTCGAAAGAAAACTCCCTAACCATCGCTGTCTAAACCTCCATGAGTCGATCCCCCCATCTGCTCCATGAATCCTATCAACTCCTTAGCCATGGGGCAGCATGGTGGCGCAGTGAGTAGCACTGCTGCCTCACGGCGCCGAGGTCCCAGGTTCGATCCCAGCTCTGGGTCATTGTCCGTGTGGAGTTTGCACATTCTCCCCGTGTCTGCGTGGGTTTCGCCCCCACAACCCAAAGATGTGCAGGCTAGGTGGATTGACCACACAAAATTGCCCTTAATTGGAAAAAATGAATTGGGTAATCTAAATAAATTTTAAAAAACTCCTTAGCCATCGCTGGCACCTTCCCCATTCTCGAGCACGACAGTCCAGGCCGGGGTCGATAACCGTATTAAAATCTCCTTCCATCACCAGCTTGTGCGAGTCCAGATCCGGTATCTTCCCCAGTACCCTCCTAATGAAATCAACATCGTCCCAGTTCGGTGCATAGACGTTAACCAATACCACCTTCCTTCCCTCCAGCTTACCACTCACCATGACATAACTGCCCGCCTGGAATTGCACCCACTTATTAATTAAAATCGCCACCCCTCTAGTCTTGGTGTCCAGCCCGAATGGAAGACCTGACTGTCCCAGCCCTTCAGATGCGCGAATACACAGGCCCGCTTGACAGGCCCATTCAGCCCTCTAACGTTACAGGTGATTAGCCTGGCTGGGGGGGGGGGGGGGGCACTGCCCCCCCCGCCGATCAGCCATCCCCCTTTCTGGGCGAGCCCCCCCCAACCCATGCGTCGCACCGCCAACTGCTCGCCTCCAGGCAGCCCACACCCCTGACCTCCTCTCCATCCCCAAACTCAGGTCCCTCCCTCGTCAGCAGAATAATTCCCCCCCCCTCCCTGCCCCAACCAACATCACCCTATAGCCCAACCCCTGCCCTGTATTGAACCAATATACAACCCCCCACTGTGCTTCCGTGGACATGGAGAGAAATCTTACTGAAGGATTCAAATATGGAGTTACAGGAAAAATGGACATGAATTTAGGAGGTGACCAGGACTTTGGAGAGGAAAAGGTGGATGGAGATTGAGCAATGACAATGCGTCAAAGGTTGTTTTTATTGAGGAGGGGATATGATGGCAGATTGGAAGGAGAGGGATAGAGATAGTGCCAGGAGAGAGGGAACCATGAACAATATCAATGCACATGGGGAAATTCGGCGATCAGCAGGTTAATAGAAATAGGGTCCATGGAGCAGGATGTGGGTTTCATGGACAAGATGAAAACTTGTGAGGACATGAGGGAAGATGAGAGAAAAATGAAAAAAAGTTGTGAGTATAAAAAGTGTTTATTTTGGGGGAGGAGAATAACTGAGAAACAGCACAATAAGTGTAAGTCAGGTTCATTATAATAAAATAATAAGAGTAAACAAGGTATGGTAAGGGAAGGGAAGTTCGCATAAAGGAGATGTAAATAGTATTCTTATCTAGCTTAATTCTTCATTAAAAGGGAGTAAATAAGGGCTTAAAGGTAGTCTTGGCAGGCGAGCTTACACCTATGCATCCTGTACTAAGTGACAAATCATGGAAGCTTCAGTTGTCTCTGGTGACCACGTGTGCAGGAAGTGTGTCCAACTGCAGTTACTGGCTAACTGCATTTCAGAGCTGGAACTGAGGGTGGGTTCATTGTGGAGCATCCGTGATGCTGAGCAGACTGTGGATCACATGTTCAGTGAGGTGGTCACACCGCCGGTGAGGATTGAACAGGCATAAAGAGCATGGGTGACCACCAGGCAGAGGAGAGGAAGGTAGTGCAGGAATCCCCTGCAGTCTCCCCCTTTCTAACAAATATACCCTTTTGGATACTGTTGGGGGAAATTATGTAGGGGAAAGCAGTTGCAGCCGACCTCATGGTACCATGGGTGGGTCTGCTGCACGTGGGGAGGAGGAAGAATGTCACGGCTTTGGTTGGAGGGGATTCAATTGTAAGGGGAACACAGGCGTTTCTATGGTGTAGCCATCTAAGATGGCCACCTTCAAAGGACCATGGGAATTATGGCCAACCCAGGACTCAGCCAGATACACAGTCTACGTGTATCTAAAACACAGGGAACCAGACCTGATTGAAACCCCCGCTCGTTTGCATTTTAATGGCCCATTTTCCCAGGACAATTGAACTCCAATCAAGCAACCGGTACAGCCACAGACTGATCGGCGCCACTCTCCTCACTCAGAAAGCACAACTGCCAAGGTCAATGACCGCTAAGGACCCACCCAGCTACCAAGGCACCCGCCCCTTTATTGGCTGAAATCGAATAGAGTGATCAGAGCCCTGTTGAACTATTGGGTCCAAGGTTAGGACCGTCCGAAAGAGCATGAAATCCCAGAGGGATAAAAGAGGACACAGCCATGTGTTCTGTCTCTTTTGGATCTGGCCTGTGCCAACCCAATTGCAGCAGGAACAGCCAGCTAAGTTCAAGACCAACGAGCGCTACCTGACGGATGAGCCCAGCAGTCAGAAAGTGACAGAGTCACTTTCTTCGAACCAGGCAAGTGAAATCCAGATAAAGTGCTTATCCATTTGCACAGTGCCGGTCACCCTGAAGTTAAGTATAGGTTATTGTAGCTGATAGGTGTAGTTTAACTCATAGTAGATATTGTGTTTGCATGTTGAGATAACTCTTGTGTATGTAAATAAACCATCTTTTGAACTAACTAACTGGTTGTGTGGTCATTTGATCGATATTAAGGGAAGGCTTGTGGTTCACTAAGATAAATAGAAATACCCACAGTATTGGCGACGCTGTTGGGACCGAAACAGAGCAACATTGGTTACAAAAGAAACTCCAGGATGCTCCTCATGTACGATGTGGGAGTTCAGGGACACGTCCACTGACCCAGGCTCCTTCACGTGCAAGAAGTGTGTCCGGCTGCAGCTACTGTTAGGCCGCTTGACGGCTCTGGGGCTGCGGATGGACTCCCTTTGGAGCATCCGCGATGCTGAGGATGTCGTGGATAGCATGTTTAGCGAGTTAGTCACACCGCAGGTGAAAATTAATGAGGAAGATAGAAAATGGGTGACCAACAGAGCAACAGTGGGAAGACAGTGCAGGTGTCCCCTGCGGTCATCTCCCTGCAAAACAGGTATACTGTTTGGATACTGTTGAGGGAGTAGGCTCACCAGGGGAAGGCAGCAGCAGCCAGTTTCATGGCATCGTAGCAGGCTCTGTTGCGCAGGAGGGCAGGAAGAAGAATGGCGCTGGCTTTGAAAGCAGACCAAGGCAGGCCAGCAGCACGGTTCGATTCCCGTAACAGCCTCCCCGAACAGGCGCCGGAATGTGGCGACTAGGGGCTTTTCACAGTAACTTCATTTGAAGCCTACTTGTGACAATAAGTGATTTTCATATTTAATTGTCAGGGTGATAGTGATAGGGGACTCAGTCATAAGGTGAATAGACAGGCGGTTCTGCAGACGCTATCGAGACTCCAGGGTGGTATGTTGCCTCCCTGGTGCACGGGTCAAGGATGTCTCGGAGCGGCTGCAGGACATTCTGGGGGGGGGGGGGGAGGGTGAACAGCCAGCTGTCGTGGTGCACATAGGTACCAACAATGTAGGTAAAAAATGGGATGAGGTCCTACAAGCTGAATTCAGTTAAACTAAGAAGTAGGACCTCAAAGATAGTAATCTCCGGATTGCTACCAGTGCCACGAGATAGTCAGAGTAGGAATGTCAGGATAGATAGGATGAATGCGTGGCTTGAGAGACGGTGCAAGAGGGAGGGATTCAAATTCCTGCAGGCATTGGAACCGGTTCTGGGGAGGTGTGACCAGCAAAACCGGACGGTGTACATTTGGGCAGGACTGGAACCGATGTCCTGGGGGGTGGTGTTTGCTAGTGCTGTTGGGGAGGGTTTAAACTAATGTGGCAGGGGGATGGGAACCGATGCAGGAAGTTGGATGGAAGTAAAACAGGGCCAGAAACAAAAAGCAGTAAGGGGGGGAAGTGTAAGGCAGAGAAGCCACAGTCAAAAATCAAAAAGGGCCACAGTACAGGGTACAGTGACTGAGGAGAGTGTGAAAAGGGAGGTGGTCAATGCAGGATTGAGGTGTTGTACCTAAATGCGCGCAGTATATGGAACAAGGTAAATGAGCTTGATGCGCACATTGAAATTGGCCGGTATGATATTGTGGGCATCACAGAGACGTGGCTGCAAGGGGATCAGGGCTGTGATCTAAATATTCAAGGATATATGTCCTATCGAAAGGACAGGCAGATGGGCAAAGGGGGCGGGGTTGCATTGTTAGTAAGGAATTAAGTTAAATCGATAGCAAGGAGCGATATAGGACCAGAAGGCATAGAATCTCTGTGGGTAGAGTTGAGGAATTGCAAAGGTAAAAAGACCCTGATGGGAGATATGTACAGGCCCCCTAGCTGTAGTCAGGATGTGGGTCAGAAAATAAATCAGGAGATAGAAAAGGCATGTAAAAAAGGCAATATTATAATAATCATGGGGGACTGGGAAAATCAGGTTGGTAGTGGATCCCAAGAAAACGAATTTGTGGAATGTCTAAGAGATGTTTTTTTGGAGCAGCTTGTGACAGAGCCTACTAATGAACAGGCAACTCTGGATTTGGTGATGTGTAATGATGCAGACTTAACACACTGGGCTAAATACCTGGCTTTTAAAGCAGACCAAGGCAGGCCAGCAGCGTGGGTTCAATTCCCGTACCAGCCTCCCCGAACAGGCGCCGGAATGTGGCGACTAGCGGCTTTTCACAGTAACTTCATTTGAAGCCTACTTGTGACAATAAGGATTTTCATTTCATTTCATTTCACTTGATTAGGGAACTTAAGGTGAAGTAACCCTTAGGGAGCAGTGACCACAATATGATAGAATTTAACCTGCAGTTTGAGAGGGAGTAACGGTATTTCAATTAACCACAAAGACATGAGGGAGGAACTGATCAGAGTTGAGAGGAAAAGGAGCCTAGCATGGAAGACAGTGGAACAGCAGTGGCAGGAGTTTCTGGGGGTTATTCGGGAGGCACAACAGAAATTCATCCCAAGGAGGAAACATGCTAAGGGGAGAACAAGGCATCCATGGCTGACGAGGGATGTCAAGGACAGCATAAAAACTAAAAGAAAAAGCACACGAAGTGGCGAGGATTAGTGAGAAGCCAGAGGATTGGAAAGCCTTTAAAAGCGAGCAGAGGACAACTAAAAATGCAATAAGGGAGGAGAAGATGAAGTATGAGTGCAAGCTAGCTAGTAATATAAAGGAAGATAGGAAGAGTTTTTTTTACAATATATAAAGGGTAAGAGCGAGGCATTGGACCACGAGAAAATGTGGCTGGAGAAGTACTAATAGGAAACAAAGAAATGGCAGACAAATTGAATAGTTACTTTGCATCAGTCTTCACGGTGGAATACACCAGTGGGATGCCAGAGCTCCAGGAGAATCATGGCGCAGAGGTCAGTGCAGTGACCATTACTAAGGAGAAGGTTCTGGGGAAACTGAAAGGTCTGAAGGTGGATAAGTCACCTGGACCGGATGGACTATACCCCAGGGTCCTAAAAGAGATAGCTGAGGAAATTGTGGAGGCATTGGTGATGATCTTTCAGGAATCACTGGAGGCAGGAAAGGTCCCATGGGACCGGAAGGTGGTAATGTAACACCACTGTTTAAGAAGGGAGGGAGGCAGAAGTCGGAAAATTATAGGCCGGTTGGCTTGACTTTGGTCATCGGGAAGATTTTAGAGTCTGTTATTAAAGATGAAATCGCGAAGTACTTGAAAGTGTATGGTAAAATAGGACTGAGTCAGCACGGCTTTGTCAAAGGGAGGTCGTGTCTGACAAATCTGTAGAGTTCTTTCAGGAGATAACAAGGAAGTTAGATAAAAGAGAACTAGAGGTGTGATTTATTTAGATTTCCAGAAGATCTTTGACAAAGTGCCGCATCGACTGTTAAATAAGTTAAAAGCCCATGGTGTTAAGGGTAAGATCCTGGCATGGATAGAAGATTGGCTGACGGGCAGAAGGCAGAGAGTGGGGATAAAGGGGTCTTTTTCAGGATGGCAGCCGGTGACTAGTGGTGTACCTCAGGGGTTGGTGTGTGACCACAACTTTTCACAATATACATTAATGATCTGGAAGAAGGAACTGAAGGCACTGTTGCTACGTTTGCAAATGATACAAAGATCTGTAGAGGGACAGAAGAGAAAATGCTGGAAAACTCAGCAGGTCTGGCAGCATCTGTAGGGAGAGAAAAGAACTAACATTTTGAGTCCGATGACTCTCTGTCAAAGCTAACAGACAGAGAAAGTATTGAAACTTATAGGATACTGCGAGGCCTGGATAGAGTGGACGCAGAGAGGATGTTTCCACTTGTAGGAAAAACTAGAACCAGAGGACACCATCTCAGACTAAAGGGACGATCCTTTAAAACAGAGATGAGGAGGAATTTCTTCAGCCAGAGGGTGGTGGAACTCTTTGCCGCAGGAGGCTGTGGAGGCCAAATCACTGAGTGTCTTTAAGACAGAAATAGATAGATTCTTGATTAATAAGGTGATCGGAGTTATGGGGAGAAGGTAGGAGAATGGGGATGAGAAAATATCAGCCATGATTGAATGGCGGAGCAGATTTGATGTGCCGAGTGGCCTAATTCTGCTCCGATGTCTTATGGTCGTATGGGTGTCGTAATTGTACTCAAGGAGTCAATTACAGTTGTAAGGAGAGGCAACATCTTAGCAGGCTCTTCAACTGGGTAGAACCTAAAAACGAAAAAGGAGCAATCACATTGCTAGGAGTGTTCTCTAGGCCCCTTAACAGTCTGAGAGAAATAGAAGAGCAGATATGTCAGCAAATTTTAGAGAAGTGTAAAAGTAATAGGGTTGTGATAGTGGGGATTTGAACTTTCCCAATATTAAATGGGGTAACCATAGTGTGAAAGGTTTAGAGTGAATTGAATTCTTAAAATGCATCCAGAAGAACGTTTTAAGCCAGCACGAAGAAGAACCTACAAGAGAGGGGGGCGGTTCTAGACTTAATTTTCAGTGACAAAGCTGGGCAAGTGGTTGATGTATCAGTGGGGGAGTATTTTGCAGACAGTGATCATAACTCTGTTAGAGTCAAGAATGTTTTGGAAAAGGACAAGGATGGGCCTGAGATCAAAGTTCTAAACTGGGGGAAGGCCGATTTAAATAAGATCAATATGATTTGGCCAGTGTGTACTGGGAGCAAATAGTTTCAGATAAATCTGTGACAGAACAATGGGATGAATTCAAGAAGGAAATAGGGAGAGTACAGGGCCAACATGTTCCAATCAAGCAAAGCGTGCGACCAACAAATCCAGTGAACCCTCGATATCAAGGCATATACAGCATTGGATAAGGAGAAAAATGGAGGCTTATGGAAGATATTGAGGGCTCAGAACAGCAGAAACCCTCGAGGTGTGTAGAATGTTTTCATAGTATTTACAGTGCAGAAGGATGCCACTTGACCCATTGCGTCTGCACAGTTTCTTAAGCTCTCAATTCTATCCTATCCCCGTAATCCAGTAACCCCACCTAACCTCAGGGCAATTTAGCATGGACAATCCACCTAACCTGCACATATTTGGACTGTGGGAGGAAACCCGGAGCCCCGGAGGAATCCCACCCAGACACTTTTTGTTCCTAAGGGGGAAAGGTTTAAGATATATATATATTTTTTAAAATATTAAATCTAGAGTGCCCAATTCATTTTTTCCAATTCCGGGGCAATTTAGTGTGGCCAATCCACCTAGCCTGCACATCTTTGGGTTGTGGGGGCGAAACCCACGCAGACATGGGGAGAATGTGTAAACTCCACACAGACAGTGACCCATAGCCGGGATCGAACCTGGGACCTCGGCGCCGTGAGGCAAAAGGGCTAACCCACTGCACCACCATGCAGCCCTCCCCACACAGACACGGGGCGAACGTGCAGACTCCGCACAGACAGTGACCCAAGCCGAGAATCGAACCTGGGACCCTGGAGCTGTGAAGCAGCTGTGCTAACCACTGTGCTACCGTGCCCCCACCCCCTCTGCGCAAGAGGGAACTTAAAAAGGAAATTAGGAGAGCAAAAACAGGACTTGAAAGGATACTGGCAGGTAAAATAAAGGAAAATCGTAAATTGTTTTACAAGTGGATTAAGGGGAAAAGGATAACTAGGGAAATGAGTAGGGCCCATACTGTAGAATACTTGTAGGTAGAGTTCTAAATGAATACTTTGTTTCGATGTTCACTAGTGAAAGGGCTGACGTGTGTATGGAAATTAGGAAGAAGAATTGTGATAAAATTAAAGAAATTAGTCTGGCAGGCTTAAAAGTAAACAAATCTCCAGACCCAGATGCAACGTATCCCAAGTTGTTGAGAGAGGCAAGGGAGGAAATAGCAGGAGCCATGGCAATCATTTTAAAATCTTGTCTGTCCACAGGAGAGGTGATGGAGGACTGTTGGATAGCCGACGTGGTACCATTATTCAAGAAAGGAGAAAGGGATAAACGAGGAAACTACAGGCCAATCATTCTAACCTTAGTGGTGGGGAATCTATTGGAAGCAATTCTGTGTGTGGACGAATTAACATAATTAATCTGCATTTGGAGAGTCAGGGATTAATCAAGAACAATCAGCATGGTTTTGTTAAGGGGTGGTTAGGTCTGACCAAACTGATTGACTTTTTCGAAGAGGTGACCAGGTATGTTGATGAAGAAAATGCACTTGACAAAGTCTACTTGGATCTCAGCAAGGCATTTGATACGATCCCACAGTGCAGACAGATAGCGAAGATAAGAGCCCATGGGATCCAAGGAAATTTGTCAAATTGGATCCAAAGATGGCTGAGCGGCAGGAAGCAGAGGGTGATGGTCGAGGGTTTTTTTTTTTGACTGGAAGCCAGTATCAAGTGGGATCCTGCAGGGATCAGTGTTGGGGCCTTTATTGTTTGTGGTTTATATAAATGATTTAGATATTAATGTAGCAGGATTGATCAGTAAGTTTGCGGATGATACGTAAATTGGTGGGGTGGTAAATAGTGAGGAGGACAGACTTCAATTACAGGAGGATATAGACTATAGACAGGCTGGTCAGATGGACTAATCAGTGGAAAATTCAATCTGGATAAGTGTGAGGAGCTGCACTTGGGCAGATCCCTTAAGATACCAGAGCTGGTGGATACAGTGGTTAAGAAGGCATATGGTATACGTGCCTTTATTAGCCGAGGCATAGAGTTTAAGAGGAGGGAGGTTATGCTGGAACTGTTGGTTTGGCTACAGCTAGAGTATTGTGTGAAGTTCTAGAATCCACATTTTAGGAGGGATGTGATAGCACTGGAAAGGGTACAGAGGAGATTTACCAGGATGTTGCCTGGGCTGCAGTTTTAGTTATGAAGAAAGATTGGAGACACTTGATTGTTTTCCTTGGATCAGAGAAGAATGAGGGGGGTCATGATTAAGATGCATAAAATTATGAGGGGCATAGATAGAGTAGATAGGAAGAAATGTTTCCCCTTGGTGGAGGGATCAATGACCAGGGGGGCATAGATTTATGACTCATGACTCAGCCAAGTCTGAACTCAAGACATTGTCTCGGTGGGCAATTGGAAGGGAGGGAAGCAGCAGAGACAGCTGATCGGATTGCCTCAATCTTAGTGACAAAGAAGCTCCAGGAACTTCTCACATTTCTTGTTGGCGGTGCGGATGAAGGAGGCGGGGAGAGGGGGAGGCATTAAAAAAGATATCTAAAGATATTAAAAAGCTTCACCACACTGTATTTAACACCAAGCTGTTTATTTGAATTGTATCCAGAATATTATAACTGGACACTAACACCAGCAGAAACAGACCCCAATAAACATGGTTCAGTCCTGAATGTGCTAAACAGCACAATCTAATAGTATTTACTTGTGAACTCTCTGGTGTGTCATCAGGTGGGATGACTGAGTGAATCCCTTTCCACACTTGGAGCAGGTGAATGGTCTCTCCCCGGTGTGAACTCTCTGGTGTGTATGCAGGTTGGATGACTGAGTGAATCCCTTTCCACACTTGGAGCAGGTGAAAGGTCTCTCCCCTGTGTGAATTCGCTTGTGGTCAGTGAGGTCATTTGATCGCCTGAACCCTGTTCCACAGAGGGAGCACTTGAACGGTCTCTCATCGGTGTGAACACGTTGATGGTACATCAAGTCCCCGGAACTTTTGTAACAATTGCCACAGTCTGAGCACTTAAAAGGTCTCTCGGCAGTGTGAACCTGCTGGTGTCGCAGCAGGCTGGATAACTGAGTGAATCCTTTCCCACACTCAGAGCAGGTGAAGGGTCTCTCTCCAGTGTGAACCCGCTGGTGTGTCTGTAGGTTGGAAGAGCGATTAAATCCCTTCCCACATTCGGAGCAGATGAACAGCTTCTCGCCAGTGTGAGTCAGCTGGTGTTCAGAGAGTTGCGATGATCGTATGAAGCCAGTCCCACAGTGAGAGCACTTGAACGGTCTCTCATCAGTGTGAACACGTTGATGATATATCAGTTCCCCTGAACTTTTAAAGCACTTTTCACAGTCTGCACATTTAAAACACCTCTCCCCAGTATGAATTAGCTGGTGTGTCTGCATGTTGGATGACTGAGTGAATCGCTTCCCACACTTGGAGCAGGTGAACGGTCTCTCCCCGGTGTGAATTCGCTGGTGTGTTATTAAGTGGTATAACCGGGTGAATCCCTTTCCACATGTGGAGCAGATGAACGGTTTCTCCCCAGTGTGAATGCGCTGATGAACCTCGAGCTGAATTGGAAAATTAAATCCTTTCCCACAGTCCCCACATTTCCACAGCTTTTCCGCATTCTGACTGCATTTATGTCTTGACAGGTCAGATGATCGGCTGAAGCCTCGTCCACACACAGAACATGAGAACGGTTTCCCCCCACTGTGAACAGTGCTTTTTCCTTCCATATTCAAAATCCGATGATACTCAGGTCACGATAAATTGGTCAATTCTGTCAGATCCTGATGTGATGTTGGGTTTCAGTTTCCCTACTGCAAACCCCCCTCTTCTGAAACCCTGTGAAACTGATTAAAACAGAAAAAAGGGAGTGAGAGAGAACCCACAAAAACACAAAGGCAGGTTGTGAAATTGAGCTGAATGAATCTGGCACTTGCAAAAGTGATTTTGTAAGCTGCTGGATTGTAACAAGCACCGATATGTTTCACGAATGTTCCTCAGGTGAGGGACCCAATCTGATCCTATGCAAGTGTTTGGCATCTCATGAAAATAACAAGGGGGCATTCACATTGCTGGGAGTGTATTATAGACCCCCAAACAGTCAGTGAGCAATAGAGCAGCAGATATGTAGACAATTCACTGAGGTCTGTGAAAATAATAACAATAATAGGGTAATTATATAACGAGGTTTCAACTTCCCCAAGATTAATTGGGATAGTCATAGTGTAAAGGGTTTAGAAAGGAGGATTTCTTAAAATAGACTCATGGGAGCTTTTTATGTCAGTATGTAGAAGGTCCAACAAGGGATTGCACAGTGCTGGATCTAATTCTGGGGAATGAAGCGGGACACTTGTTTGAGGTGGCAGTGGGGGAGCATTTTAGCGAAGGCGACCATGATTAACTTTGTTATGGAAAAGGAAAAAGATGATCTGCAAAAAACAGTTTTGGATTGGGAGATGGCAGATTTTGTTAAAATAAGGCAGGATATGGCAATGTAGCTTCTTGTGGGAAAATCTACAGCAGAGCAGTGGGGAGGGGGGTGGGGATGTTCAAAAAGGAAATAATAATAATCTTTATTATCACAAGTGGGTTTACATTAACATTGCAATGAGGTTACTGTGAAAATCCCCGAGTCGCCACAGGTTAATAGGGTAGTTAAGAGGCATATAGGACACTTATGTTTTTCAGTTATGGCATTGGTTTTAAGAGCAGGGAGGTTATGTTGGAGCTGGACAAAACTTTGGTTAGACCACAGCTGGAGTACTGCTGGTTGTCTCACAACAGGAAGGATGTGACTGCACTGGAGAGGGTGCAGAGGAGATTCATCAGGATGTTACCTGGAATGGAGCATTTGAGCAATGAAGAGAGGCTGGATCGCCTTGGGCTGTTTTTTTTCGAGCAGCGAAGGCTAAGAATGGATCTGATTGAGGTGTACATGATTATGAGGGGCAAGGTAGATAGGAAGCAGCTGTTCCCCTGAGTTGAAGGGTCAATAATGCTTTATGGCGAGGACCAGGAGATTCAGAGGGAATTTGAGGAAAACATTTTTCACCCAGAAGGTGGTGGGAGTCTGGAATACAATGCCGGGATGGGTAGTTGAGGTGGGAAACCTCACAACCGTTAAAAGTTATGTGCATGACGAGCACTTGAAATGTCATAATTTTCAAATTATGGGCCATGTGCTGGGACATAGGCACAGTGGTTAACACTGCTGCCTCACAATGCCAGAGACCTGGGTTCTATTTGAACCTTGAGTGACTGTGTGGAGTTTGCACGTTCTCCCTGTGCCTGCGTGGGTTTCCTCCGGGTGCTCCAGCTTCCTCCCATAGTCCAAAAATGTGCATGTTAGGTGGATTGGCAATGCTAAATTGCCCCTAGGTGAGGTTACGGGGATAGGGTTGGGGATTGGGCCTATGTGGGGTGCTTTTTCAGAGGGTCGGTGCGGACTCAATGGGCCGAATGGCCTCCTTCTGCACTGTCGGGATTCTATGAAGTGGGATGGTGTTGATTTAGAATAGTTTTGTCAATGCAGACTGTATGGATCAAAGTGCTTATTCTGTACTGTATGACTCTATGACTCAGAACAAATAGAGAGGGAGAGAGCTAGCTGTGGCAGGGTGTAAAGGAGATAGATTTCATGTATCTGCAACACAACCAGAATTTTCACAGAATCTCTGAAACCCAGAACCTCCAGCAACTCAAAAGACCAGGTGAGAAGGTATAAATGGACACCATCACCGCTAAACTCCCCTCCAAGTCACACACCGTCCTGACTTGGTTGACATCATGTACTGGATGAGCTGAAATTTCCTCCATTTAAATATTGGGAAGTGTGACAACTGGAACAATTTAGGAATATTGGCCTCTAAATATTGGGACAAGAGTTAAAAGCCTGGGGGTTTAGTGTGTTTTAAAAAGATTTTTGAAGGGCGGCATGTGGCGCAGTGGATAGCACTGGGTCTGCAGCGCTGAGGACCCGGGTTTGAATCCTGGCCCTGGGTCACTGTCCGTGTGGAGTTTGCACATTCTCCCTTTGTCTGCATGGGTTTCACCCCCACATCCCAAAGGTGTGCAGGTTAGGTGGATTGGCCACGCTAAATTGTTCCTTAATTGGAAAAAAAAATAATTGGGTACTCTAAATTTTTTTAAAAAGGTTTTTGTTTTGCTTCTAGGAAACAGAAGGTGGAATTGATCAAGGAACGTGTTTTTCAATCTGGGCTAATGGACCGGGGAGATCCCTGGAAAGTTAATGTGCCTTTGCAGACTGCAGGCTTAATTTGGTTTTTCGATTGGGGAGATGAGATAATTGTTGGGTAGAGTTAAGGAAGGCAGAGAGAAATTTTGAGAAGCTGTGGAGAGAGGCAGTTTTGGAGAAAGCTATTAGTAATACAGGGTTTTCGGAGAAAGGCTTTTGGAACTGAAGTCTGATTTCAGATCTGGCAACCCTGTTTTTTCTTCAGACCACAAGTGAAGGCAGTTTTCTTTCTCAGGAGGAAATAATATTTGACAATATAGTTTTGTCTGAAGACAAGGAAGAGGCTGAAACAACCCAGCTGAAGCATGCTATTTGAAGACGTTCAGTCAGTGTCTGAAGGGGTTCTAACCAGAACCAGAATCTGTTGTGTACCGCAAGTATTATTCCATGCCCTGCTAATTTTAAAATGGATTAAGAGCTATATGTTTCTTTCTTGTTGTCTAGTGAGAAATTATATAATTGTGTTAAGGGGTAATTGTAAGCTGTTCTTTTCTGGTGTAAAGTTAAATGTTTAATATTGGATTTATAATAACATTTTGTTTTAGAAATAGCAAAGTCCCTTTTTTAGGCAATCACTCCGGTCACGAACCATTCTTTCCGCACAGTCTGAAAACAAACTAAAATATTGGGGTTTCGGTCTAGTTTGCGAGGCACTGTTGGGGTCTTGTCTGAGTTCATTCAGCACGGTAGCACAGCGGTTAGCACTGTTGCTTCACAGCGCCAGGGACACGGGTTTGATTTCCGGCTTGGGTCAGTGTGTGTGCGGAGTCTGCACATTCTCCCTGTGTCTGCTTGGGTTTCCTCCGGGTGCTTCGTTTCCCCCCCCCACAGTCCCAAAAGGATGTGCTTGTTATGTGATTTTTCTTATAAATAAATAAAAAATACTTTTTGCTCAATTAAAGTGCAATTTAACATGAGCAATCCACCAACCTGCACATCTTTTTGGCTTGTGGGCGTGAGACCCAAGCATGCACGGAGATAATGTGCAAACTTCACACGAACAGTGACCCGGGGCCTGGATTGAACGCAGGTCCTTGGTGGCCTGAGACAGCAGTGCTAACCACTAGGCCACCATGCTGCCCTCTCGTTGATGAATTAGACATTTTGAATTCTCCCTCAGTGTAACTGAACAGGTGCCGTAACGTGGCGACTAGGAGTTTTCACAGTAACCTCATTGTAATTAAAGTAAGCCTACTTGTGACACCACTAAAGATTATTATTAATAGAAGACTGAAGCAATTGTCTTCAGACCCTGCTACAAACTGTATTCCTGAGGCAGCAATTCTATCCCTTTCCCCCCAACTCTCCGAGATTGAACTAGACTGTTCAATACTTTGGTAGCATATTTGACCAAGAGATGAGCTTACACCCACATATCATCACCAAGACCACCTATTTCCACTTCAGCAATATTGCCCGATCCCACCCCAGTCTCATCCGCTGCTGAATCTCTCATCTATTCCTTTATTACCTCTAGACCTTTTTAAATTTTCCAATTAAGGGGCAACTTAGCATGGCCAATCCACCTACCCTGCACATTTTTGAGTTATGGGGGTGAGACCCATGCAGACACAGGGAGAATGTGCAAACTCCACACAGTGATCTGGGTGTTCAGAATCCAATGGGAAACAATAGGAAACCATCCTATTCGGTTTGGGCTAGGATTCTGATTGAGCTGTTTTCAAAGCTTGAGATAAATCTTCATTCTGCACCAGGGACCCGGGCTCAATTCCGGCCTTAGATGACTGCGTGGAATTTGCATGTTCTCCCTGTGTCTGCGTGCATTTTGTCCGGGTGCTCAGGTTTCCTCCCACAGTCCAACGATTATCATAGAATTTACAGTGCAGAAGGAGGCCATTCGGCCCATTGAGTCTGCACCGGCTCTTGGAAAGAGCATCCTACCCAAGGTCAACACCTCCACCCTATCCCCATAACCCAGTAACCCCACCCAACACTAAGGGCAATTTTGGACACCAAGGGCAATTTATCATGGCCAATCCACCTAACCTGCACATCTTTGGACTGTGGGAGGAAACCAGAGCACCCGGAGGAAACCCATGCACACACGGGGAGGATGTGCAGACTCCGCACAGTGACCCAAGCCGGAATCGAACCTGGGACCCTGGAGCTGTGAAGCAATTGTGCTATCCACAATGCTACCGTGCTGCCCATGTGCAGGTTAGGTGGATTAGTCATTCTAAATTGCCTCTTAGTGGCAAAGGATTAGGTTAGCTGAGGTTATAGGGTGACAGGGATAGGACGGTTGAGTGATCGGAGGTAAGGTGCACTTTCAGAGGAGCGATGCAGACTCAATGGACCAAATGGCCTCCTTCTGTACTGTGGGAATTTCTATGATTTTCATTCTGATTCTCTGATTTTAACCGTTCTATCATTTGCCTGGGCCACAAACTCTGGAATTTCTGATTTAAACCTCTCCACCTCTCTTTCCTCCTTTAAGGTACATTAAATTGACATTGAAAGATTTATTCTGTTAAAGTTACAATATAAATACAAATTATTCTCACTGACTTCGACATTTCTCGTTGTTCTGCCTCATCAATATGACACTGTAACTCAGTGTGAAGCAGTTTGATGGACAAGTTGTTTCCATTGTCATTGAAAAGATTGAATAGTGTCCCAATAAACATGGCTGCCACGCCTGCGCCGTTTGCACTTTGCCAGCAGCAAAAATGGCGGCTATTAATCCAGGTCAGTAACTTGGATAAAGACCCAGCCGCGTTCGGTGCAAACAAGGGACCGATAACTTCGTTTTCCGGTTTTTCGATTTACAAAACATGTTTACGAAGCCTCCACGCGCACCCGCCGGATCCACCCCTGCCTCTGCCCCACTATTTTCTCCATTTACCGATTGAACATCAAATAAGAAAAACCCTCACCAGCGCCATTACTTAAACTGCGCACGCTCCATTCCCAGCAGAGCTCCACCTCTCGATTCCTCTCTTCCTATTGGCCGTGAGCTACCGCCAATCAGCCGGGCACTGTGAGGTGTCAGGCAATCATCAGAAGGGAGGCGAACGGGTGTTCAGAATCTAATGGAAAACCATGAATATTGTCCCATTTGGTCTGGGTTAGGTTTCAAAGCTTGAGATAAATCTTTATTCTGCGGCAATCCTGAGCAACAGACCACTAGGTTTTCAGCTGATTTGTCCTTCCACAAAATGTTGTTCCCAAGTGGGGTGGTTAGCCCTGCAGCGGCAGGGACCCAGGTTCAATTTCAGCCTTGGGCCACTGGAGTTTCCATGTTCTTCCTGTGGGTTTCCTCCGGGTGCTCCGGTTTCTTCCCACAGTCCAAAGTTGTGTAAGTTAGGTGCGGTTACGAGGATAGAATCATAGAATGTACAGTGCAGAAGGAGGCCATTCAGCCCATCGAGTCTGCACCTGCCCTTGGAAAGAGCACCCTACTTGAGCCCCATTTCTCCACCCTATCCCCTTTATCCCCCTAACCCAACCTGACGTGTTTGGACACGAAAAGCAATTTAGAATGGCCAATCCACCTAACCTGTACATCCTTGGACTGTGGGAGGAAACCAGAGCACCCGGAGGAAACCCACGCACACACGGGGAGAACATGCAGACTCCACACAGACAGTGACCCAAGCAGGGAATCGAACCTGGGACCCTGGAGCTGTGAGGCAACTGTGCTAACCACTATGCTACCGTGCTGCCCTGATTGGCTGGGGAATGAGCCTAGGTAGGGAGCTCTTTCAAAGGGTCGGTGCAGCGATGATGAGCCATGCACTGTCGGGATTCTATGAAGTGCAATCAAACTGCACGGTTTGACATTCTGGGTCTGTCACTGTGGTTATGAGCAATATTTCTGCAGTGTCCTGGTTATCACAATCACTTTATACGTGAATGGTTTAAAAGGGGACAGGAATATTCTCCAAATTCACTGTTCTAAAATTCCTCACTTTTATTGTTGAATATGATATCAATTGAAATATTGAATATTTGGTTGTCATCGTTTCATTTACATACACTCAATTGTAGAGCTTTCTGCTGGCACCAGGTATTTGGAGAGTGTGGGACTGCAACAATGCTGCTTTTCTCTGTCTCATTTGCTGTGGAGCTGAGGAAGAGAGAATAATTGATGGGTTTGCCTGACTAATAGTTTTGATGATTTCTAATGGGTGAGATGTAGATACATGTTAAGTCTAACTGCATTTTTGAAATAAATATGTATGATCATTCATATTATGATTGAAATCTATATTGCATTGAGACATACATAGAAGAAGCAGCCATTCAAGCCTGCTCCGCCATTTATTATGATCATTGCTGATCATCAAGTTCAATAACTTTATCCCGCCTTCACCTCCATATCCCTTGAGCCCCAAAAGCTATATCTAATTCCTTCTTGAAATTACACAGCTTTTTGGTCTTAACTACTTTTTGTGATAGTGAATTCCACAGATACACCACTTTCTGGGTGAAGAAACTTCTCCTCACCTCAGTCCTAAAATGTTTACTCTTTATCCGCAAACTATGACCGCTAGTTTTGGACTCCCCCACCATCAGGAACAGTCTTTCTGAATCTACTCTGTCTAATCCTGTTAGAATTTTATAAGTTTCTAGGGGTGGACTCCCCCACCATCAGGAACAGTCTTTCTGAATCTACTCTGTCTAATCCTGTTAGAATTTTATAAGTTTCTAGGGGTGACACAGTGGTTAGCACTGCTGCCTCATGGCACCGAAAACCCGGGTTCGATCCCGGCCCCAGGTCACTGTCCAGGTGGAGTGTGCACATAATAATAATTTTTATTGTCACAAGTAGGCTTACATTTACACTGCAATGAAGTTACTGTGAAAACTGTTACTAGTCGCCACATTCCGGCGCCTGTTTGGGTACACAGAGGTAGAATTCTGAATGTCCAAATTACCCAACAGCACATCTTTCGGGACCTGTGGGAGGAAACTGGAGCACCCGGAGGAAACCCACGGAGACTTAGGGAGAACGTGGAAAGGGCATTGATGAGGCCAAACATCAAGTACTGTGTGCAGTTTTGTATCCTTATCTGAGGAAGCATGTTCTTGCTCTGGAGGGAGTGCAGCAAAGGTTTATCAGGCTGATTCCTGGGGTTGCGGGACTGTCATATGAGGAGAGACCAAGTCAGTTAGGATTATATTCATTGGACTTCAGAAGAGTAAGAGGGGATCTCATAGAAACTTATAAATGTTTTCTTTATAAATTTAGAGTACCCAATTATTTTTTTCCCAATTAAGGGGCAATTTAACGTGGCCAATCCACCTACCCTGCACATCTTTGGGTTGTGGAGGTGACATCCACGCAGACATGGGGAGAATTGGACAGCACAGGAGCACAGTGGGTAGCACTGTTGCTTCGCAGCTCCAGGGTCCCAGGTTCGATTCCCGGCTTCCTTGTCTGTGTGGGGTCTGCATGTTCTCCATGGGAGGCATTGGGCAAGACCTGTCTGAAACCTCACGTCCATGAAGTGTGGAGCATGGTTGAAGATTACCATCACTGGAACCACCAATGTCCCCATGACAAAGAAGCTGATATGGGTGTAGACCCTGTGTACCTGCGAGAAGAATGACAACTCCTTCTCCCCTGCCTGTGTGAACCTCCCTGGATCCACTGCCCACATTTGCTCCATAAATGCCCCTAGTTCGTTTGCCATGTTTGATGTCTTCCCGGTGTTGGAGTTTTGACCTGTCCGTCAGCGGCTCCTGTATGCAGTTAAAGCACCCCCCACCCCAACCCCCACCCCTTCACCCCATGATTAGTTAGTGGGTATCTATGTCAGGGAGCTATGTCATGCTCATTTTTATAAATTCCGTGTTGTCCCAGTTGAAAGCGTACGCATTCATTAGGGCCACCAATTCACATCCAGAACATCGCTGACCATGATGTACTGTCCCTTGGCTCCGTAACTGTCCTCGTTGTGCTAAATGTCGTCCTCTTTCTAAGCAGTATGCACCCCCCCCCCCCCCCCCCCCCCCAGAGCTCTCGTCCCATAACATAGTTCTGTCCCACCATCCCATTCTCACCTGCAGTCAGTCGTTTTCCCTCAGGTGTGTCTCTTGGAGGAAGACTATGTCTGCTTGCATACTTTTCAGGTGTGCAAAGCCTCTGGATCATTTCACCTTGACGTTCCAGGTGACCATTCTAATGGCTTTTCTTTGCCCGCCCCCCCGCTCCTGCGGGATGAACCATTCTTACCTTGAGGATGCGCCCCTGCACTCCGGGTTTCCCTTTGCTAGGGGGCTATCCAACTGGCCGCCAACTTTGTGTCCGGCATGTGGGTGAGCACATGCACTCCGAGGTTTCCCTTTGTCTGGGGACCCTCCCAAATGGCTGTTTGTGGAGCCATATTGTTCCTTGGTACCTCGTGTGGCCTGTTGTAGCCAGCGTAGAGGCCTTCCCGCCCCCCACCCCCAAATGTCCCTTTGTTCCCCTGTGGTTCTGCTTCTCTCCCCTTCTCTACCCCCTTTTTCCTACTGTTGTCCCCCCCTCTGTTCTCCCCTCGCTGATGGTGTATACCCCCACCCACCCACCATTGCCAGGAGCTCTCTCCCCGGTGGGAGGTGCACCGCGCCCCCCCTATCATTCGTACCTCCTTGCGCTAGCTTTCCCGCGAATGTGGTGTCCTAGGGTCTGCCCGATCCCCTCTGTCACCTGCTCCTTTGATTACCCCTCTGTCTCCTCCTCACACTCTCCTGCACTCTGCTGCCCTCGCCCCCTCCTTTCTGTGCTCTGGTTCCCAGGTTCTGAACAAGGCGGAATAGTTCCATGCAAATTGTGCTTTAACATTTTCCGCTTCTCAGGTGTCTGCCTCATCGGTATCTCTGTTGCTGTTTACCCAGCCCATTATTTTGGATGAACACATCCGCATCCGCAGAGGTCGTGAATAATGCTCCCTGCCCTGGTACATGACCTAAAATCTGGCTGGGTACAGCTTCCCAAACTTCACTTTGCTCCTGTACAGGCAGCTTCGCTTTATTGAACGCACCCCAGCTTTTTGGCTGGAGTGACCTATGAGCTCTGTCAATCTCCGGTGGGTTGGGGAAGTTGTCCTTCCCCACCAGGTTTCCCAGCATCTGGGCCACCTAGTCTGTCGGGTCCCTACTCTTGGTTCCCACTGGCAGGCCTACTCTGCTGATGTTTTGGCACCTCGACCGGTTCTGCTTGTCCTTGACCTTTCCCTTCAGGTTCCCCTGGGTTCCACCAGCCTAGTTTTTTCTGCCTCCAGGGCAACGGTCCGGTCGCCTTGATCTCTCAAGCCTTTTTCCAGATCCTTGATCGTGTTTCCTTTTCAAAAAAAATATAAATTCAGTGTATCCAATTCTTTTTTTCCAATTAAGGGGCAATTTAGCATGGCAACTCCACATACCCTGCACACCTTTGGGTTGTTTGGGTGAGACCCACGCAGACAAGGGGAAAATGTGCAAACTCCACACAGCCAGTGACCCGGGGCTGGGATTGAACTTGAGTCCTCAGCGCGTGAGGCAGCAGTTCTAACCACTGTGCCACCATGCTGCCCTCTTGATTGTGTTTCCCTGGGCCTCCAATCTCCTTTCCAACTTGTTGGGGGCCACATACATGGCGGCCACCCCCTTGACCGCTGCCTTGATCTCGATATTGATTTAATCCTTTAGTTCCCTCATGAGGAACTTTTTCCATCCATTCTCCGGGGGAGGGGCGGGGGGTGGGGAGCTCGTTTTGTGGCTTGCTGGTCTCTCTCTCTATGGTGTGGTCAGGGAGCCGCCCCACCCTCTGCCTCGTGGGTCCACCGATCCGCCCACTCACTTCTCCTGTCCTTTCCTGCTGCTTTTGGCCAATATGTGGCCTCTGGAGCTCCTGCTCCCCAGCATCTCTCCTTGTCTGTGTGTTGTGGAGGGTGAGGGGATGTTTTTGTCCGATGTTTGCAGACTAATTTCGGTCAAAAGTGCCTATATTCTGGTTCTTCGGAGGAGAGCCACCTTTTGTGCGTCTGCTCAGCACATCACCATCACCGTAAGTCGAAGGCTAGTCCTGTCCCTACTATTTTTTAGTGTCATCTCATGCAGGCATTTGATTTCTCTGACTATCAATTTTCTTATCCTTCTTGCTGTCTTTTTCTCTTGTTCTTGATTCCCTCTGCTCTGAGTCCTTACATAGGTTCCCATCCCCAGCCACATTAGTTTAAACCCTCCCCAACCGCTCTAGGCAGTACTCCCGCAAGGACATCAGTCCCAGTTCTGCCCGGTTGTCACCTATCCTGTTTGTACAGGTCTCACCTCCCCCAGAACCAGTTGCAATACGCCAGGAATCTGAAACCCTCCCCCTCAGAGCATCTCTACTGCCACGTATTCAGCCAATATATGCTGCTATTTCTACTCCTGAGATCACTACCTTTGAAGACTGACTTCTGAACTTTCTTCCTAACTCCCTATATTTTGTTTTTAAGATCTCATTCCTTTTTTTAACCTATGCCGTTGGTACCAATGTGGACCACGACCTGGCTGTTCGCCCACCCTTCCAGAATGTTCTGTAACCACATCGAGACATCCTTGACCCTAGCACCAGAGACGTAACATACCATCCTGGAGTCTTGTTTGTGGTCACAGAAATATGTATCTATTCTCCTTACAATTGAATCCCCTATAACTATTGCATTCCCAAAATGTTTTACACCTCCCCTCTGCAGCAGAACCAACTGTGGAGCAATAAATTTGGCTGTTGCTGCTTTCTCCTGAAAGGCAACTGATCGGGCATTAGGTGGGGGAATGATCATCCCCGGGAGAGGGGGCCACCACACATGCGGGGAAAGCTAGCCCCAGGAGGTATAGAATTTACAGTGCAGAAGGAGGCCACTTGGCCCATCAAGTCTGCGCCAGCCCCCGGAAAGAGCACCCCACCCAAGCCCACACCTCCACCCCATCCCCGTAACCCAGTAACTTCACCTAATCTTTTTAGACATGAAAGGCAATTTAGCATGGCCAATCCACCTAACCTGCACATCTTTGGACTGTGGGAGGAAACTGGAGCACGCAGACACGGGGAGAAAGTGCAAACTCCACACAGTCAGTGACCCAAACCGGGAATCGAACCTGGGACCCTGGAGCTGTGAAGCAGCTGTGATACCACTGTGCTACCATGCCCCCCAAATAACCCTAATTTTGTTTTCTATACCTCTGTCAATGAGAGCATTCCTTTTTTTTTCTTTTTAAACATAATTTTTATTCAAATTTTCACAAAATATCAACAACAAAATACAGAGAGAAAAGAACCCCCCCCCCCCCATATACATAAATAATAAATTAACAGCCTTCATCAACACAAAAGCAAATATACATGCCCACTCAAGAAAAACGAACCAACCCCACCGAGCCCCCCCGCTCCCGCGTTGCTGCTGCTGCTGGCCATAGAATCATAGAGGTTTACAGCATGGAAACAGGCCCTTCGGCCCAACCAGTCCATGCCGCCCAGTTTTTACCATTATCTTCTAACGTTCTGCCAGGAAGTCTAGGAACGGTTGCCACCACCTGAAGAACCTTTGCACCGATCCCCTTAAGGCAAATTTCACCCTCACCAATTTAATAAACCCTGCCATATCGTTGATCCAGGATTCCACGCTTGGGGGCCTCGCATCCTTCCATTGAAGAAGAATCCTTCGCCAGGCTACCAGGGATGCAAAGGCCAGAATACCGGCCTCTTTCGCCTCCTGCACTCCCGGCTCCTCTGCCACACCAAATATTGTACGAAGTCTTACAACACCAGGTTAAAGTCCAACAGGTTTGTTTCGATGTCACTAGCTTTCGGAGCGCTGCTCCTTCCTCAGGTGAATGAAGAGGTCTGTTCCAGAAACACATATATAGACAAATTCAAAGATGCCAAACAATGCTAGGAATGCAAGCATTAGCAGGTGATTAAATCTTTACAGATCCAGAGATGGGGTAACCCCAGGTTAAAGAGGTGTGAATTGTCTCAAGCCAGGACAGTTGGTAGGATTTCGCAGGCCAGATGGTGGGGGATGAATGTAATGTGACATGAATCCCAGGTCCCGGTTGAGGCCGCACTCATGTGTGCGGAACTCACACATCGACACACCAAATATTGCAAGACCCCAGCCCGGCTTGACCCTGGAACCTACCACCCTCGACACCGTCGTCCCTACACCCTTCCAAAAGTCCTCCAGCGCTGGGCACGCCCAGGACATGTGGATGTGGTTTGCTGGGCTCCCTGAGCACCTAACACACCTGTCCTCGCGCCCAAAGAATCGGCTTATCCTTGCCCCGGTCATGTGAGCCCTATGTAGCACCTTAAATTGTATGAGGCTGAGCCTCGCACAAGAGGAGGAAGAGTTCACTCTCCCCAGGGCATCCGCCCACGTCCCCTCGTCAATCTCCTCACCCAACTCCTCCTCCCACTTACCCTTTAGTTCCTCCACTGAGGCTTCCTCCGCCTCCTGCATCACCTGATACGTTGCCGAGATCCTCCCCTCTCCAACCCACACTCCCGACAGCACCCTGTCCTGGACCCTGCGTGGCGGCAACAGTGGGAACTGCACCACCTGCTGCCGAACAAACGCCCTTACCTGCATATATCTGAAGGTGTTCCCGGGGGGAGCCCGTAGTTCTCCTCCAGCTCACCCAGGCTCGCAAACTTCCCGTCCACAAACAGGTCCCCCATCCTTCTAATACCTGCCCTGTGCCAGCTCAGGAACCCTCCGTCCATCCTCGCCGGGACAAACCGGTGGTTCCCCCGAATCGGGGACCACACCGAGGCCCGCACCTCCCCCCTGTGATGTCTCTATTGCCCCCAAATATTGAGGGTAGCCGCCACCACTGGGCTCGTGGTATACCTCGTTGGAAGAAGTGGCTGCGGCGCCGTCACCAGCGCCTCCAGGCTCGTGCCCACACAGGACGCCATCTCCAGCCTCTTCCATGCCACCCCATCCCCCTCCATCACCCACTTATGCACCATCGCCACGTTGGCGGCCCAATAATATCCA
Source organism: Scyliorhinus torazame (assembly GCF_047496885.1). Taxonomy (NCBI): domain Eukaryota; kingdom Metazoa; phylum Chordata; class Chondrichthyes; order Carcharhiniformes; family Scyliorhinidae; genus Scyliorhinus; species Scyliorhinus torazame. The sequence continues at coordinate 187,207,611 of NC_092711.1, read as the reverse complement.
CAGAGTACTGGGCTAATGGTAAGATTCTTGGCAGTGTGAATGAGCAGAGAGATCTCGGTGTCCATGTACATAGATCCCTGAAAGTTGCCACCCAGGTTGAGAGGGTTGTTAAGAAGGCGTACGGTGTGTTAGCTTTTATTGGTAGAGGGATTGAGTTTCGGAGCCATGAGGTCATGTTGCAGCTGTACAAAACTCTGGTGCTGCCGCAGTTGGAGTATTGCGTGCAATTCTGGTCGCCGCATTGTAGGAAGGATGTGGAAGGATTGGAAAGGGTGCAGAGGAGATTTACCAGGATGTTGCCTGGTATGGAGGGAAGATCTTATGAGGAAAGGCTGAGGGACTTGAGGCTGTTTTCGTTCGAGAGAAGAAGGTTAAGAGATGACTTATTTGAGGCATACAAGATGATCAGAGGATTGGATAGGGTGGACAGTGAGAGCCTTTTTCCTCGGATGGTGATGTCTAGCACGAGGGGTGTAGCGCACAAAGACTCACGAGAGACGAATAGAGATGAAGTCGATGAGGCTTTATTAAGCGTGACTTGTTCCCCGCAGTTCAGTAACAGACTGGCCTGCGGGGGAGAACTCCTGGTTCTTGTACTCCGCCTTCAGGGCGGAGCTAGAGGTCAACAGCCAACCAGGACCCGGGATCTGTCAGCCAATGACATCACGGCTTCACAGTCCCACATGACCCCTAATGCATACTACCACATTCACCCCTTGTTAAAAATGAACCCGGCGGGGTGGTGCTTCGCATGGTGGTAGAGGTTTACAAGGCTGGTCCTGGGAGGAAAAACGTTTGCATGTCATCACAGTATGTACAGGGTTTTTTTGTTTTTGTTTTGAACTATTTACAGTATTCGTAAGAGGGAAAAAGGGGAAAAAAAATTCTCGTTAAAGTCCATAACATTCTAGTGTTACACCGATGCCACAAGTCGGTCGGGCGGTCTGGTCGTCCTTGTCGATCGCCTCAGCCCTGGTGGTGGTGGTGCTTGTTCCAGTGTTGTCGCCTCCGGGAGCTTTACGGTTTCTGCTTCAGCTTCACTTCTGATCGGACCTGGGAGGAGGACCGATCCTCCCGGGAAGGGGGCTGTCGCGGGGTACGCCGGTGGCAGGGAGGGGGTGATTGGTGTCGGGGGGGTGTGCGTGTTGCCGGCGGGCGCCAGATCTCGCAGGGAGACCGTGTCCTGTCGGCCGTCGGGGTACTCCACGTAGGCGTACTGCGGGTTCGCGTGGAGGAGGTGAACCCTCTCGACCAACGGGTCCGACTTGTTCGCCCGCACATGTTTCCGGAGCAAGATGGGTCCTGGGGCCGCCAGCCAGGTCGGCAGCGACGTTCCAGAGGAGGACTTCCTGGGGAAGACAAGGAGGCGCTCATGAGGCGTTTGGTTAGTAGTGGTACACAGTAGCGACCGGATGGAGTGGAGGGCGTCCGGGAGGACCTCCTGCCACCGTGAAACTGGGAGATCCCTGGACCGTAGGGCCAGTAGGACGTTCTTCCAGACCGTGCCGTTCTCCCTCTCTACTTGCCCGTTCCCCCGGGGGTTGTAGCTGGTCGTCCTGCTCGAGGCTATACCCTTGCTGAGCAGGAACTGGCGCAGCTCGTCACTCATGAAGGAGGACCCCCTGTCGCTATGGACGTATGCGGGGCAACCGAACAGTGTGAATATGGTGTTAAGGGCTTTAATGACTGTGGCCGCTGTCATGTCAGGGCAGGGGATGGCGAAGGGGAAACGGGAGTACTCGTCCACCACGTTCAGGAAGTACATGTTGCGGTCGGTGGAGGGGAGGGGCCCTTTGAAATCCAGACTGAGGCGTTCAAAGGGACGGGAGGCCTTGATCAGGTGCGCACTATCCGGCCTGAAAAAATGCGGTTTGCACTCTGCGCAGATGTGGCAGTTCCTTGTGACTGTACGGACCTCCGCCACGGAGTAGGGGAGGTTGCGGGACTTTATAAAATGGTAGAACCGAGTGACCCCCGGGTGGCAGAGGTCCTCGTGGAGGGTTTGGAGACGGTTAATTTGTGCGTTGGCACATGTGCCGCGGGATAGGGCATCGGACGGCTCGTTCAGCTTTCCGGGACGGTACAAGATCTCATAGTTGAAGGTGGAGAGTTCGATCCTCCACCTTAAGATCTTGTCATTTTTAATTTTGCCCCGCTGTGCATTATCGAACATGAAAGCTACTGACCGTTGGTCAGTGAGGAGAGTGAATCTCCTGCCGGCCAGGTAATGCCTCCAATGTCGCACAGCTTCCACTATGACTTGGGCTTCCTTTTCCACTGAGGAGTGGCGGATTTCTGAGGCGTGGAGGGTTCGGGAGAAAAAGGCCACGGGTCTGCCCGCTTGGTTAAGGGTGGCCGCTAGAGCTACATCGGAGGCGTCGCTCTCGACCTGGAAGGGGAGGGACTCGTCGATGGCGCGCATCGTGGCCTTTGCGATATCCGCTTTGATGCGGCTGAAGGCCTGGCAAGCCTCTGTCGACAGAGGGAAGGTCGTGGTCTGTATTAGGGGCGGGCCTTGTCTGCGTACTGGGGGGCCCACTGGGCGTAATATGAAAAGAACCCCAGGCAGCGTTTTAGGGCTTTTGAGCAGTGAGGGAGGGGAAATTCCATGAGGGGGCGCATATGTTCGGGGTCGGGGCCTATTATCCCATTGCGCACTACATATCCCAAGATGGCTAGCCGGTTTGTGCTAAAAACGCACTTGTCCTCGTTGTATGTGAGGTTCAAGGCTTTAGCGGTCGGGAGGAATTTTTGGAGGTTGGCGTCGTGGTCCTGCTGATCGTGGCCACAGATGGTTACATTGTCGAGATACGGGAACGTGGCCTGCAACCCGTGTTGATCAATCATTCGGTCCATCTCTCGTTGGAAGACCGAGACCCCGTTTGTGACGCCAAATGGGACCCTTAGGAAGTGGTATAATCGCCCGTCTGCCTCGAAGGCTGTGTACTTGCGGTCACTTGGGCGGATGGGGAGCTGATGGTAGGCGGACTTGAGGTCCACAGTGGAGAAGACCTTATATTGGGCAATCCGATTGACCATGTCAGATATGCGGGGGAGAGGGTACGCATCTAGCTGTGTGTACCTGTTGATGGTCTGGCTATAGTCTATGACCATCCTTTGCTTCTCCCCTGTCTTTACTACTACCACCTGTGCTCTCCAGGGACTATTGCTGGCCTGGATTATGCCTTCCTTCAGTAGCCGCTGGACTTCGGACCGAATGAATGTCCGGTCCTGGGCGCTGTACCGTCTGCTCCTAGTGGCGACGGGTTTGCAATCCGTGGTGAGGTTTGCAAACAAGGATGGGGGCTCAACCTTGAGGGTTGCGAGGCCGCAGATAGTGAGTGGGGGTATTGGGCCGCCGAATTTGAAAGTTAGGCTATGCAGGTTGCACTGGAAGTCTAATCCCAGTAATGTGGGCGCGCAGAGTTGGGGAAGGACGTAGAGCCTGTAGTTTTTAAACTCCCTCCTTTGCACCGTTAGGGTCACTATGCAGAAGCCTTTGATCTGTACGGAGTGGGATCCTGCAGCTAGGGAAATCTTTTGCGCACTGGGACGGATGGTCAAAAAACAGCGTCTTACCGTGTCGGGGTGGATGAAGCTTTCTGTGCTCCCGGAGTCGACCAGGCATGGTGTCTCGTGCCCGTTGATCAGCACCGTTGTTGTCGTCGTCTGGAGCGTCCGGGGCCGTGCTTGGTCCAGCGTCATTGAGGCCAGACGTGGTCGTAGTGCTTCAGCGTCTTCCTCGAACCCCGTTGAGCCGTCGATGCTGGGGTCCATTGTTGCCGTCCAAGATGGCGGTGGGGGTGAAAGAAATGGCCGCCCACATGCATCGCACATGGCTGGGGGTCACAAAGTGGCGGCGGGGGTGGACAAAATGGCCACCCCCATGCGTCGCACAGGGCTGGGGGGTCCCAAGATGGCGGCGCCCCTCCTCCCCTCGTGGTGGCCGGGACCCAAAATGGCGGCGTCTGCGGGTCGCACATGGGGCGCTGGGGGGGTTGGGGAGCGTTTGAAACGCGCAGGACTCCTTGTACTCCGGGGACAGCGGTGGCCGGGACCCAAAATGGCTGCGCCTGCGGGTCGTACATGGGGCGCTGTGGGGGCTTGGGGAGCGTTAGAAACGCGCAGGACTCCGTCTTCTCCTGGGACAGCGGCGACCTCCCGGGACTGGCACACAGCTGCGAAATGGCCCTTTTTCCCGCAGCTGTTGCAAATCGCTGCGCGGGCCGGGCAGCGCTGCCGGGGGTGTTTCGCCTGGCCGCAGAAATAGCAGCGGGCCCCCCCGGGACGACTTGGCGTCTGAACCGCGCAAGCCTGTGCGGTGGGTGGGGGGGGGGGGTTTGTCGCGACGGGGGTCCACGGAGCCCAAGGGGCTGCCGCGCGGTCGGGGCCGTACGTGCGGGCATTTCGCGCGGCCACATCTAGGGAGGCTGCAAGGGCCCGTGCCTCTGAGAGTCCTAGCGACTCTTTTTCTAAATGTCTTTGGCGGATTTGGGGAGAGTTCATACCTGCCACAAAAGCATCGCGAATTAACATGTCCGTGTGTTCAATCGCGTTTACCGGCGGGCAGCTGCAGGCCCGTCCCAAAATTAGCAGCGCGGCGTAGAATTCGTCAAGCGATTCTCCGGGACTTTGCCGTCTCATTGCGAGTTGGTAGCGTGCGTAGATCTGGTTCACTGGGCGAACATAGATGCTCTTTAGTGCTGCGAACGCCGTCTGGAAATCCTCTGCGTCTTCGATGAGAGGGAAAATTTCCGGGCTTACCCTCGAGTGCAGGACCTGTAGTTTCTGGTCTTCTGTGACCCGGCCGGGGGCCGTTCGGAGGTATGCTTCGAAACAAGTCTGCCAGTGTTTAAAAACTGCTGCTGAGTTCACTGCGTGGGGGCTGATCCTCAGGCATTCCGGGATGATCCTGAGCTCCATAGTCCTTTAAGCATGCTTAATAAATTGTAGCGCACAAAGACTCACGAGAGACGAATAGAGATGAAGTCGATGAGGCTTTATTAAGCGTGACTTGTTCCCCGCAGTTCAGTAACAGACTGGCCTGCGGGGGAGAACTCCTGGTTCTTATACTCCGCCTTCAGGGCGGAGCTAGAGGTCAACAGCCAACCAGGACCCGGGATCTGTCAGCCAATGACATCACGGCTTCACAGTCCCACATGACCCCTAATGCATACTATCACATTGGGACATAGCTTTAAATTGAGGGGCGATAGATATAGGACAGATGTCAGAGGTTCTTTACTCAGAGAGTTGTAAGGGCGTGGAATGCCCTGCCTGCAACAGTAGTGGACTCGCCAACACTAAGGACATTCAAATGGTCATTGGATAGACATTTGGACGATAAGGGAACAGTGTAGATGAGCTTTCGAGTGGTTTCACAGGTCGGCGCAACATCGAGGGCCGAAGGGCTTGTACTGCGCTGTAATGTTCTATGTTCTATAGAGGTTAGGCAGCGCCAAACCCCCCCCCTATCCCTGCACTGCTCCAGGAACACCCTTCTCACCCTCGGGGTCTTCTGCACCCACACAAACCCCATAATGTAGGATGTAGGGAAGTTGTTTCCATTAGCAGGGGAGACTAGGACCCGGGGGCACAGCCTTAGAATAAAAGGGAGTCAATTTAGAACAGAGATGAGGAGAAATTTCTTCAGCCAGAGAGTGGTGGGTATGTGGAATTCATTGCCATCAGGATGGGGAGGCACTGGAACAGGAACAAAAATCTCAGGAGCACCAACATTTTAACTGACTGCACCCTACCCGCCAGGGAGAGTGGCAGCACGTCTCACCTCTTAAACTCCTCCTCCATTTGCTCCACCAGTCTCGTGAAGTTAAACTTATGCAGGGCCCCCCAACTCCTAGCCACCTGGACCCCCAGGTACCTGAAACTCCTCTCCGCCCTTTTTAGCGGGAGCTCATCCTGGTCCCCTGGGTGAACAACGAACAACTCGTTCTTCCCCATATTGAGCTTATACCCGGAGAAATCCCCAAACTCACTGAGAATCCTCATCACCTCCGGCATTCCCCTCACCGGGTCCGCCACATATCACAGCAAATCGTCCGCATAGAGCGACACCCAATGTTCCTCACCACCCCGCACAATCCCCCTCCAATTCCTCGACTCCCTCAATCCAATGGCCAGGGGCTCAATCGCCAGTGCAAAGAGCAGGGGGGACAGGGGACACCCCAGCCTCGTCCCCCTGTGTAACCGAAAATACTCTGACCTCCTTCTGTTCGTGGCCACACTCGCCACCGGGACCTCATACAGCAACGTTACCCACCTGACAAACCCCTCCCCAAACCCGAACCTTTTCAGCACCTCCCACAGGTACCCCCACTCTACCCTATCAAAGGCCTTCTCTGCATCCATCGCCACCACAATCTCCGCCTCCCCTTCCACCGCCGGCATCATTATAACATTCAAGAGCCTCCGTACATTCGTATTCAGCTGTCTCCCTTTCACGAACCCCATCTGATCCTCGTGAATGACCTGCGGCACACAGTCCTTTATCCTTGTAGTTAGAACCTTCGCCAACAACTTTGCATTTACATTTAGGAGTGAGATCGGCCTGTATGGCCCACACTGTAGGGGATCCTTGACCCGCTTCAGGATCAAGGAGATCAGCGCCCGAGACATCGTCGGGGGCAAAGCCCCTCCTTCCCTTGCCTCGTTAAAGGTCCTTACCAACAGAGGGCCCAGCAGGTCCGCATACTTCTTATAAAATTCGACCAGGAACCCATCTGGCCCCGGTGCCTTCCCCGCCTGCATGCTTCCTATCCCTTTGACCAACCCCTCCAGCCCCGTCACCTGCCCCGCCTCCACCCTCAGGAATCTCAACTGGTCTAGAAAGCGACCCCTCCCTCCCTCCTCCAGTGGGGGCTCGGACTGATACAGTTCCTCGTAGAAGTGCCTGAAGACCCCATTGATACCCACCCCACTTTGCACCATGCCCCCTCCCCCATCCTCAACTCCCCCGATCTCCCTAGCTGCCTCTCGCTTCTGAAGCTGGTGCGCCAGCATCCGGCTCGCCTTTTCTCCATATTCATATACCGCCCCCTGCGCCTTCCTCCACTGCGCCTCCTCCTTCCTGGTGGTCAACAGATCGAATTTGGCCTGGTGACTGCGCCGCTCCCTAAGCAATCCATCCTCCAGGACCTCCGCGTACTTCCTATCCACCCTCACCAACTCCCCCACCAGCCTCTCCCTCTCTCTCTTCTCTCTTTATGGGTCCTAATGGAGATCAGCTCCCCCCTGACCACCGCCTTCAGCGCCTCCCAGACCACCCCCACTTGGACCTCCCCATTGTCATTAGCCTCCAGGTACCTCACTATGCATCCTCGGACCCATCCGCTCACCCCCTCGTCCGCCAGCAACCCCACCTCTAAGCGCCTATAGAGTGGCCGCTGGTCCCTCTCCTCCCCCAGCTCGAGGTCTACCCAATGCGGAGCGTGATCGGAAATGACTATCGCCGAGTACTCAGTAACTTCCACTCTCGGAATCAGCGCCCTACTCATAACAAAGAAGTCAATCCGGGAATAGGCCTTGTGGACATGGGAGAAGAATAAGAATTCCCTGGCCCCTGGCCTCGCAAACCTCCATAGGTCCACCCCTCCCATCTGGTCCATGAACCCCCTCAGCACCTTGGCCGCCGCCGGCCTCCTACCCGTCCTAGACCTGGAGCGATCTAGTGCCGGGTCCAGCACCGTATTGAAATCCCCCCCCATTATCAGGACCCCTGTCTCCAGGTCCGAAATCTGGCCCAACAAACGCCACATGAAGCCCGCATTGTCCCAATTCGGGGCGTATACATTGACCATCACCACCCGCTCCCCCTGCAACTTACCACTTACCATCACATACCTACCGCCATTGTCTGCCATGATGCTCGACGCCTCGAACGACACTCTCTTCCTCACCAAGATCGCCACCCCCCGATTTTTTGCATCCAACTCCGAATGAAACACCTGGCCTACCCACCCCTTTCTCAACCTTACCTGATCTGCCACCCTCAGGTGCATCTCCTGTAGCATGGCCACATCTGCCTTCAGCCCCTTCAGGTGCGCGAACACCCGGGCCTGTTTGACCGGCCCGTTCAGTCCCCTCACGTTCCAGGTTATCAGCTGGATCAGGGGCTACCCGCCCCCCTCCCCCGCCGACTAGCCATCTCCCCTCCTAGGCCAGCCATGTGCCCGCGCCCATTCCTCACAGCGGCAGACCCCCGCCCCGACCTCCTCTACCGACTCCAGCTCCCCCTTGGCCATTCCAGCAGCAACCCGGTCCCCCCCCCCCCCCCCACAGCAAGGTCCCCCCCTTGCTGCATTGCACCCCCCATTGCACTCTCGTAAGTCAGCCAACTCCTGCTGACCCTGGCCACTCCTGCCACTCCCTCGACCCCTCCCAGTGTGGACCTTCCCCTCCACCCCATTGCCCACCAGCAGGCTCTCCCGCTCCCCCTTCCACTCCCAGCATGGGAAAAGCCTGCGCTTCCCAGCTCTGACCCCTTCAGCCCGTAGCGCGGGAAAAAACCCGCGCTTTCCACTCACCTGGCCCCGCCTCAGCTCCCTTTTCAGGCCCGGTCCCCTTGCCCCCAACCCAGACCTCACTGCCCGCCCCCCGCGGGGCCCCATCCCCCCTGTCGGCCATCAACCCCCCAAGCCATTTACCTGCCCCCCTCCACGAGCCCACCCGCGGACTCAACCGAACAGTGACCAACCAACCCCCGAGAAACAAAAAACCAACAATGAACATAGAACCCCCCCTCAAAATACAACACAACAATCCCCAACCATCCCTTCCCCGCGCCCCCCCCCGCCCCTGACCCTCAGTCCAAGTCCAATTTTCCGGCCTGGACAAAGGCCCAAGCCTCCTCCGGGGATTCAAAATAATTATGTCGGTCCTTATAGGTGACCCACAGACGTGGCGGCTGCAGCATGCCGAACTTCACCCCCCTCCTGTGCAGTACCGCCTTCGCCTGATTGTACCCGGCCCTCTTCTTCGCCACCTCTGCGCTCCATCCTTGGTAGATCCAGACCTCTGCATTCTCCCACCTGCTGCTCCGTTCCTTCTTGGCCCACCTTAGCACGCACTCCCGATCAGCAAACCGGTGGAACCGCACCAGCACCGCGGCGGCTCATTGGGCTTGGGCTTCCTCGCCAACACTCGGTGGGCCCCCTCCAGCTCCGGGGCCCCTGGAAGGACCCCGCTCCCATCAGCGAATTCAGCATGGTGACCACGTAGGCCCCCACGTCCGAACCCTCCAATCCCTCCGGGAGGCCCAGGATCCAGATTCTTCCGCCTCGACCGGTTCTCCATCTCCTCGAACCTCTCCTGCCATTTTTTATGGAGTGCCTCGTGCGCCGCCACCTTCACCGCTAGGCCTAGGATCTCACCTTCGTTCTCAGAGACCTTTTGCCGCCCCTTGGGCCATCTGGGTCTCCAGCAGCTTATTGATTGACGCCTTCATCGGCTCCAGCAGATCCGCTTTCAGCTCCCTAAAGCAGTGCTGAAGAAACTCCAGCTGCTCCTGCACCCACTGCATCCACGCTGCCTGGTCTCCACCCGCCGCCATCTTGGTCTTCCTCCCTTGCACCTTCTTTTGCTCCACTGCCACTTTTTTGGTCGCCCCACTCCTGGTCCAAGCCATACACTATTGGGGGAATGTTGCTATCCCCTTCCCACACCTGGAAACGTTGAGCAAGTGCCGTTAAGGGCTCTACAAGTCCGTTTCTAGCGGGAGCTGCTGAACGTGCGACTTAGCTCTGCATAGCCGCCAATGATAGCATACCTTATGTCTTCTTTACAACCTTTAGGGACCTATGCACTTGCACACCAAGATCGCTCACTTCATCTACCCCTCTCAGTATATTCCCATTTATTGTGTATTTCCATTTATTGTTTGACCTACCCCAAAATGCATTACCTCACTTATCCGAGTTGAACTCCGTCTGCCCCTTTCCTGCCCATTCCACCAACCCACCTGTATAATTTTGGAGCATACAACTATCCTCTACACTATCTACTATATGGCCAATTTATGTATCATCTACAAATATCCCAATCGTGCTCCACTTGTACAAGTCCGACACCAAGCCCTGCAAAACACCACTTGAAATAGCTTTCCATTCGCAAGGGCAGATATCAATCCCTTTGTTTCCTGTCACTGAGCTGACTTTGGATCCAATTTAACACATTACCCTGTTTCTCATGGGCGTAGTGAGTTGGATGATCGGCTATAATCATCACGAATGGCAGAGCAGGCTCGAATGGCTGCCTTCTGCTCCCATTTTTTTTTGACTAATCTGTCATTTGGGACCTTGTCAAATGCTATACTAAAATCCATGCAGCTAACATCCACTGCATTACCCTCATTGATCCTTCTTGTGACTTCCTCAAAGAATTCAATCAAATTTGTAAGGCATGATCTTCCCTTAACAAACCAATGCTGACTTTCCCTGACTAGTCTGTGCCTTTCGAAGTGACAGTTTATCCGATCTCTCAGGATTTATTCTAACAATTTGCATACCACCAAAGTATGCCTAACTAGCCTATAATTGTTTGACGTTTCCTTCATACCTTTTTTAAACAATGAAACCACATTTGTATTCCTCAGTCTTCCGGCAACTCCGGTGTCTCATGAAGATTGGAAAATAATCCTCAGAGCATCTGCTATTCACTCCCTGACCACCTTCAACGTCCTACGAAACAATCCATCTGGCTGGCCCGAGCAACTTATCCACTTTCAAAGATTCCAACACCTCTCACACTTCCTCTCTCGTTATGATTATTTTATCCAATATTTCACATTGCTCCTCTTGGATTACTATACCCGCAACATTCCTTTCCCTTTGTCAATATGGAAATATAAATAGGACAGAGTTTTAAATCATGTGACACAAATATATGTCGCCCTATTCACCAAGAAATTAAACAAAATATTAATTGGTCATTTTTCAACAAAAAAAATTATTTTAAGCAATGTGGGTTGTCAAGGCCAGTATTTATTGATCATCCCTTTTGGCCCTTGAACTGAGTAGTTTACCGGCCATTTCAGAGGGTAGTTAAAAGATGTTTGTTACAAGGTTACAGCTGATACAGATATAGGTTTAGATTCCTGATGTGCAGGTATGAGAATCCTTTCAATCTCTCAGATCAGTTAATTTCACTGATAACATCAGAGTTAAGGTTCCAGCGTCTGAAAGAAGGGAAAGGTGCCTTGACTGTCTCTGAGCAGTCGGACAGTTCACTCTTCATTCTCCTGATTCCAGTTCCCAAAGGAGATTTTCTTCTTTTTGAGTCCCCTTGCTGCATCTGGCAGTGAGAAACATCATTAACATTTCAGGCCTTGCACTGATGCAGTGGAGTTCAGAGGAAAGGTTACAGACCTGAAATTAAAACTGTGTTTCTCTCCCCACAGATGTCACAAGTTCTGATGAGAATTCCAGCATTTTCTGTATTTATTTCAGACATCTGGTTTTGTTGTATTTTGATTTTCTTGCACTGATAAGTGCTGAGGATGTGGGACTCATTACCGGAAGATCCATGTCGGAGCTGGAAAAATGTATCGGTAAACTCACACTGTAAACAAATTGTTCAACAGCTGAAAATGGAAAGGGGTTCACTCTCAGGCAGTAGAAATCATTGTTCCCTTTACATTTGGTATTCTTGTGAATTGCGCTGCTGAGTGAAAAACGAAAAGCTTCAACAAGATGTCTTTTTCAGCAATCCTCAGGTTCTGTATCAAACAAATAAACTTCCATTTCACTGAATAAAATGTCAGAATGACTGTCAAGGAGTCTCCATAGTGTTTGGAGCCAGGAAATTGTGGAAACTTTTATGGAAACTTACAGCACAGGAAGAGGCCATTCAACCCAGGGTACTTTCAAAGTGAATGGTTGTCCAGGAGTAATATTTATCCCACTTTAAACAACTGACAGTAACATCAGTTCGCTTACCACCCATATTCCATTTAGCCTTGCACCAACATCACTATTGCCAGTTCAGGTTTCAGTCCAGGAAGTTATTTTGTGGCTCATCACTTGCTGGGACATCCCGTTTAACCTTTACTCAGACAATTGGTTTTGGGTCACCTCATCCTATCTAGTTTGTCTTGTTTCAGTGTCTGTGCTAGACATATCATTGGCAGAGATAACAGGCCCACACTGTCCTGTGCTTGTCAACCGGGAACCTTTCTTCACCAGGGAGAAAGGGAGAACTATTTCTATAATATTGAATACATTTCTGAAGATCTTTTCAGGTCATTAGACAATAATTCCTTACAGATCGCTTCACCTTGAGAAGAGAATATCAATATTAACTTCTCACAACTGATTGCTGACCAAGGTCGCTATTTCTAAGCTACTTGTTTTTCTAATTTCTTGATAACAGACCGGAGATAGATACTGGAATGATCAGAAACAGCAACACAAACCCTACACTGCCACCAAGAATGAATATCAAAACTTTCCACTAAAATGTGATAACTATCGACTTAGATTCGTGGGCAGCACGGTAGCACAGTTGCTTCACAGCTCCAGGGTTCCAGGTTCAATTCTGGCTTGGGTCACTGTGCGGAGTCTGCACGTGTCTGCGTGAGTTTCCTCCGGGTGCTCCGGTTTCCTCCTACAAGGGTCTTTGGGGATAAATTTGAAGAGTGATATCACAGCAAAGCAGTGACCTGATTGGCTGGTAAGGAAAGTGCTCCAATTAGCAGTAGCCGGGAGAAATTTAACTCTTCTTGTGTTGGTAAGTATTGTGATTGGTAAGTAAAATCTTTATTCCTTTCACTTATTCATTATTTGATATTATATTTGTAATCAGTTAAGGTAAAGTGTAAAAATGGCAGAAGATCCCAGACCCGTGTTATGCTCCTCGTGCTCAATGTGGGAGTTCAGGGACGTGGCCGATGCCCCTGACTCCTTCATGTGCGGGACGTGTGTCCAGCTGCAGCTCCTGTTAGACCGCATGACGGCTCTGGAGCTGCGGATGGACTCACTTTGGAGCATCCGCGATGCTGAGGAGGTCGTGGATAGCACGTTCAGTGAGTTGGTCACACCGCAGATTAGGATTGGTGAGGGAGACAGGGATTGGGTGACCAAAAGGCAGAGAAAGAGCAGGAAGGCAGTGCAGGTGTCCCCTGCGGTCATCTCCCTCCAAAACAGGTATACCGTTTTGGATACTGTTGGGGGAGATGACTCACCAGCGGAAGGCAGTAGTAGCCAGGTTCAGGGCACCGTGGCTGGCTCTGCTGCACAGAAGGGCGGGAAAAAGACTGGTTGGGCTATAGTCATAGGGGATTCAGTCGTAAGGGGAGTAGACAGGCGTGTCTGTGGTTGAAAATGAGACTCCCGAATGGTATGTTGCCTCCGGGTGCATGGGTCAGGGATGTCTCAGATCGGCTGCAGGACATACTGAAGGGGGAGGGTGAACAGCCAGTTGTCGTGGTGCATATAGGCACCAACGATATAGGTAAAAACGGGATGAGTTCCTACAATCAGAATTTAGGGAGTTAGGAGATAAGTTAAAAAGTAGGACCTCAAAGGTAGTAATCTCAGGATTGCTACCAGTGCCACGAGACAGTCAGAGTAGAAATTCAAGAATAGTCAGAATGAATACGTGGCTTGAGAGATGGTGCAGGAGGGAGGGGTTCAGATTTTTCGGACATTGGAACCGGTTCTGGGGGCGGTGGGACCATTACAAATTGGATGGTCTACACCTGCAAGGACTGAAACCAATGTCCTAGGGTGTGCTTTTGCTAACACTGTTGGGGAGGTTTTAAACTAACGTGGCAGGGGGATTGGAACCAGATTAGGAAGTTAGAGGTCAGTGAAGAGGCAGCAACTAAAGCCAGTAAGGTAATACAGAATAAACTCATTGTGACTAAGGGGAAGAGTAGACAGGGAAGAGATGATGAACGCAAAGGGACAGGTGGTCTGAGGTGCATTTGCTTTAATGCGAGAAGTGTAGCAGGTAAGGCAGATGAACTTAGGGCTTGGATACGTACCTGGGAATATAATGTTATTGGTATTACTGAGACTTGGTTGAGGGAAGGGCAAGATTGGCAACTAAATATCCCAGGGTATAGATGCTTCAGGAGGGATAGAGAGGGAGGTAAAAGGGGTGGAGGAGTTGCATTACTTGTCAGAGATGATATCACAGCTGTGATTAAGGAAGGCACTATGGAGGATTCGAGCACTGAGGCAATATGGGTAGAGCTAAGAAATAGGAAGGGTGCAGTAACATTGTTCGGACTTTACTACAGGCCTCCCAAAAGCGAGCGTGACGTAGAGGTACAAATATGTAGACAGATACAGAAAAATGTAGGAGCAATAGGGTGGTCGTGATAGGAGATTTTAACTTCCCCAACATTGAATGGGACTCATGTAGTGTAAGGGGCGTAGATGGAGCAGAATTTGTAAACAGCGTCCAGGAGAGTTTTTTAGAGCAGTATGTAAATCGTCCAACTCGGGAAGGGGCCATACTAGACCTGGTATTGGGGAATGATCCCGTCCAGGTGGTTGAAGTTTCAGTCGGTGATTACTTTGGGAATAGCGATCACAATTCCGTAAGTTTTAGAATACTCATGGACAAAGACGAGAGTGGTCCTAAAAGAAGAGTGCTAAATTGGGGAAAGGCCAAGTATAACAAAATTCGGCAGGAGCTAGGGAATGTGGATTGGGAGCAGCAGTTTAAGGGTAAATCCACATTTGAAATGTGGGAGTTTTTTAAGGAAAGGTTGATTAGAGTGCAGGACAGACATGTCCCTGTGAAAATGAGGGATAGAAATGGCAAGATTAGGGAACCAATGATAACGGATGGAATTGTGAGACTAGCTAAGATGAAAAAGGAAGCATACATAAGATCTAGGCGACTTAAAACTGATGAAGCTTTGGAGGAATATCGGGAAAGTAGGACAAATCTCAAACGTGCAATAAAGAGGGCTAAAAGGGGTCATGAAATATCTCTGGCTAACAGGGTTAAGGAAAATCCCAAAGCCTTTTATTCGTATATAAGGAGCAAGAGGGTAACTAGAGAAAGGATTGGCCCACTCAAAGACAAAAGAGGGAATTTATGCGTGTAGTCAGAGGAAATGGGTGAGATTCTTAATGAGTACTTTGCATCGGTATTCACCAAGGAGGGACATGATGGATGTTGAGGTTAGGAATGGATGTTTAAATGCTCTAGGTCAAGTCGGCATAACCAAGGGGGAAATTTTGGATATTCTAAAAGGCATTAAGGTGGACAAGTCCCCAGGTCCGGATGGGATCAATCCCAGGTTACTGAGGGAAGCGAGGGACTAAACAGCTGGGTCCTTAACAGATATCTTTGCAGCATCCTTGAGCACGGGTGAGGTCCCGGAGAACTGGAGAATTGCTAATGTTGTCCCTTTGTTTCAGAAGGGTAGCAGGGATAATCCAGGGAATTATAGACCTGTGAGCTTGACGTCAGTGGTCGGCAAACTGTTGGAGAAGATACTGAGGGATTGGATCTATTCACATTTGGAAGAAAATAGACTTATCAGTGATAGGCAGCATGGTTTTGTGCAGGGAAAGTCATGTCTTACAAAACTAATAGAATTCTTTGAGGAAGTGACAAAGTTAATTGATGAGGGTAGGGCTGTAGAAGTCATATACATGGACTTCAGTAAGGCATTTGATAAAGTTTCCCATGGCAGGTTGATGGAAAAAGTGAAGTTGCATGGGGTTCAGGGTATACTAGCTAGATGGATAAAGAACTGGCTGGGCAACAGGAGACAGAGAGTAGTGGTGGAAGGGAGTGTCTCAAAATGGAGAAAGGTGACGAGTGGTGTTCCACAGGGATCCGTGCTCGGACCACTGTAGTTTGTGATATACATAAATGATCTGGACGGAGGTATGTGGTCTGATTAGCAAGTTTGCAGATGATACTAAGATTGGAGGAGTTGCAGATAGTGAGGGGGACTGTCAGAGAATACAGCAAAATATAGATAGATTGGAGAGTTGGGCAGAGAAATGGCAGATGGAGTCCAATCCAGGTAAATGCGAGGTGATGCATTTTGGAAGATTCAATTTAAGAGCGGACTATACGGTCAATGGAAGAGTCCTGGGGAAAATTGATGTACAGAGAGATCTGGGAGTTCAGGTCCATTGTACCCTGAAGGTGGCAACGCAGGTCGATAAGAGTGGTCAAGAAGGCATACAGCATGCTTGCCTTCATCGGACAGGGTATTGAGTACAAGAGTTGGCAGGTCATGTTACAGTTGTATAGGACTTTGGTTAGCCACATTTGGAATACTGCGTGCAGTTCTGGTCGCCACATTACCAGAAGGATGTGGATGCTTTAGAGAGGGTGCAGAGGTTCATCAGGATGTTGCCTGGTATGGAGGGTGCTAGCTATGAAGAAAGGTTGAGTAGATTAGGATTGTTTTCGTTGGAAAGATGGAGGTTGAGGGGGGACCTGATTGAGGTCTACAAAATTATGAGTTATGGACAGGGTGGATAGCAACAAGCTTTTTCCAAGAGTGCGGGTGTCAATTACAAGGGGTCACGATTTCAAGGTGAGGGGGGAAAGGTTAAGGGAGATGTGCGTGGAAACTTTTTTACGCAGAGGGTGGTGGGTGCCTGGAACGTTTTGCCAGCGGAGGTGGTAGAGGCAGGCACAATAGCATCATTTAAGCTGCATCTAGACAGATATATGAACGGGCAGGGAACAGAGGGAAGTATATCCTTGGAAAATAGGCGACAGGTTTAGATAAAGGATCTGGATCGGCACAGACTGGGAGGGCCGAAGGGCCTGTTTCTGTGCTGTAATTTTCTTTGTTCTTTGTAAGTCCCGAAAGACGTTCTGTTAGGAAATTTGGACATTCTGAACAGGCGCTGGAATGTGGCTACTAGGGGCTTTTCACAGTAACTTCATTGCAGTGTTAATATTAGCCTACTTGTGACAATAAATATTATCCACCCACCTGCAGATCATCTCGTACAATTCTAAATTATTGGCATGTCGTAAATAGATTCAGTTCAAACAAAAGTTCATGCATGGCTTTAATGATTCTGCAGCTCTCTGTTCACCGGCATCCACCTTGTGGATATTTTCCAACTGATTCTGGACCTTCTTCAAATTAATTTGTCCTTTCTGAATCTCTTTAGAAGTCCTATTGAGGATAGACTCGTAATCACTGTCACCCTCTTCTCCAATCCCCAGGAAATCTCTTAACCCCGGCCCGGCTGTATTCTCTGTCAGACTATGTTATCAGTCGTTCCTGTAATATGTCAATCCCATTGTAACTCCATTCATGTTTAACTGAGACTGATTCTTCTCAAGCCAATGATCTTGGCCACTGTGATCTCATTGCTAACTACATTTGTAAGATTTAGGTCCGGAAGTCAGATTACCAGAAAAGGGGTGAACTCAAAAGTGACTTTAGATTTAGATTTATTGTGAAATGTACTGAGGAACAATTTTCTGCGTAGAGTCCAACCAGATTGCTCCATACATGAAAACACAGACCATACGATAAATACACAATGTAAATACATAAACATAGACATTGGGTGATGCACATGGAATTTGGCACTACAACTGTAGAGATGATGCGTAGAAAGATCAGTTCAGTCCATAAGAGGGCCATTCAGAAGTCTGGGCCGGGATTCTCCCCTAACCGACGGGGCGGGGGTCCCGGAGGGATGGAGTGGCGTGAACCACTCCGGCGTCGGGCCGCCCCAAAGGTGCGGATTTCTTTAGGGGCCAAGCACTCACCGTGAGGGTCTACGCCCACGCCGGAGTGGTTGGCGCCCCGCCGGCTAGCGGGAAAGGCCTTTGGCGCCACGCCAGCCTGGGCCGAAAGGACTCTGCCGGGTGGCGGACGTCCGCGCATACGTGGGAGCGTCAGCGGCCACTGATGTCATCCCCGCGCATGCGCAAGGGGGACTGTCTCTTACGCGTCGGCCACGGAGGCCCATGGCACAGGCCCGCCCGCGGATCGGTGGACCCCGATCGCAGGCCAGGCCACCGTGAGGGCACCACCCGGGGCCAGATCGGCCCACGCCCCCCCCAGGACCTGAGCCCACCCGCGCCGCCAGTCCCGCCGATAAGGTAGGTGGTCTGATTCACGTCGGCAGGACTGGCATGACAGCAGCGGGACTTCGGCCCATCGTGGGCTGGAGAATCGCCGGGGGGGGGGGGGGGGGGGGGGGGGGCGCCGACCGGCGCGATTCCCGCCCTCGCCGAATTTTCGGTGCCGGAGAATTTGGCGGCCTGTGGGGGCGGGATTCACGCCACCCCCCAGCAATTCTCCGATCCGGCGGGGGGGTCGGAGAATCCCGCCCCAGGTAACAGCGGGGAAGAAGCTGTTTTTGAATCTATTGTTGCGTGTTCTCAGACTTTTGTACCTTCTGCCCGATTGAAGAGGTTGGAAGAGAGAATAACCTGGGTGAGAGGGGTCTTTGATTATGCTGCCCACTTTCCCAAGGCAGCAGGTGTAGACAGAGTCAATGGATGGGAGGTGGGCTCGCGTGGTGGATTGGGCTGTGTTCAAGACTCCCTATAGTTTCCTACGGTCATGGGCAAGCAGTTGCCGTACCAGGCTGTGATGCAGCCAAGTAAGGTGCTTTCTATGGTACACCTAGAAAAATTGGTAAGCGTCATTGTGGACTTGCCGAAGTTCCTTAATTTCCTGAGGACATATAGGCTCTGTTTTGTTTTCTTGGTCATCGTGTCGACGTGAGTGGACCAGGATAGATTGTTTGGCATGGTTACACTGAGGAATTTGAATCTGTCAACCATCTCCACCTCGGCACCATTGACACAGACAGGGCTGTGTATGACACCGCTTCCTGAAGTCGATGACCTTAGTTTTGCTGACATTGAAGGAGAGATTGTTGTCATTGCACCATGCCAAGTTCTCTCTTGTACTCTAACTCATCGTTGTTTGAGATCTGAACCATTACGGTTGTGTTATCAGCAAACTTGTAGATGGAGTTGAAGCCAAATGTTGCCACACAGTCATTGTATAGTCGGGGGCTAAGCATGTAGCCTCGTGGAGCCCCGGTATTGAGGACTATCGTGGAGGAGGTGTTGTTGTTTATCGTTATTGATTGTGGTCAATGGGTCACAAAGGTGAGGATCCGGTTGCAGAGGGAGGAGCCATGTCCTAGGTTTTGGAGTTTGGATATGAGCTTGGCTGGGATTATGGTGTTGAAGGCGGAGCTGTAGTCAATGAACAGGAGTCTGACGTAGGTGTCCTTGTTGTTGAGATGCTCCAAGGTTGAGTGTAGGGCCAGGGAGGTAGCAACTGCTGTGGAGCAGTTGTGACAGGAGGCAAATTGCAATGAATCAAGGCATTCTAGAAGGTTGGAGTTGATTTGTCTCATGACTAAACTATCAAAGCACTTTATAATAGTAGATGTCAGGGCCACCGGTCGATAGTCATTGAGGCACATTGCCTGGTTCTTTTTTGGCACCGGTATGCTGTAGTTAATTGAGAAGCAACAGTTTAAATATGACGAAAGAGCTAAATGGACAGGAAAAACACATGACCTGTGATAAGTGAGAATGGTTTACCGGTCCCGTAGGACACAGGGACGGATGACGCAGAGTGAGAGCTGGTCTCCGTAGCTGGTGGTGACAGTCTCCTCTGAACGGTTAACTGGTGTGAGCCAGTGTTGGTGTTGGGCTGAAGCCAGTATGGATCACTTCAAAATCTCTTTACTCTCGCCAGCTTGTTTTAACCTTTACACAAACAGTTGGTTTACGTATGGGTCATGAGATCCAATGGCATCAGGGTTAGAAATGTTTTGTTTCGAGGCCTGTGTTTGGGACACGTCCTTGGCAGAGATAACAGACCTGTCCTGTGTTTGTCAGCCAGCAAGATGCTACGGAAGCTTCCTTCCTTTATTAATTTATTTTAGTTTATCCAATTAAGGGGCAATTTAGCGTGGCCAATCAACCTACCGTGCACATCTTTGGATTATGGGGGTGAGACCCACCAATACACGGGGAGAATCTTTGCACAGTGACCCGGGGCCGGGATTGAACCCAGGTCCTCAGCGGCGTGAGGCAGTAGTGCTAAACACTGCGCCACCATGCCACGCTGGATGCTTTCTTCATAATACAGAGAGAGAGCTATTTCATAGAATTTACAGTGCAGAAGGAGGCCATTCGGCCCATCGAGTCAGCACCGGCTCTTGGAAAGAGCACCCTACCCAAGGTCCACACCTCCACCCTATCCCCATAACCCAGTAACCCTACCCAACACTAAGGGCAATTTTGGACTCTATGGGCAATTTAGCATGGCCAATCCACCTAACCCGCACATCTTTGGACTGTGGGAGGAAACTAAAATCTAACTCCGGCCTGCTCATTTTTCTGTCCCTTGCTAATCTAAAGAATGCTTTCTGTCCTAGATATTGCTTACTGTATCATATAAATTAGCTGCCTTTACCTCAGTAAAGCGGGGACATTTGGAATGACTGTGGTCTCTTCCAACCCCCCCCACGAACTTTGTGTTTAATTAAAGGGCCTTTGGCGAAAACCCGAAGTGCTGACTTATAATTTCTTCGACAACATGGTTCAGTCCTGGATGTGATGAACAGTAGCAGTAACAGCAAAATTCAATTCCTACGGTCATTTGTGAACTCATTGGTGTGTCAGCAGTTTGGATGCCCCAGTGAATCACTTCCCACACTAAGAGCAGGTGAACAGTCACTCTCCAGTGTGAATTCACTGATGTGCAGTCAGGTGGACTGAAGACCTGAATCCATTTCCACAAGATGTATAGCTGAACAGCCCCTCCTCAGTGTGAACTCGCTGGTGCTTCAGCAGGTTGGATGATGTAGTGAATCCCTTTCCACACTCTGAGCAGGTGAAAGGCTTTTCCCCAGTGTGAACTCGCTGATGTATCAGTAGGTCGGATGACTGCGCAAATCCCTTCCCACAGTTGGAGCAGGTGAACGGTCTCTCCCCAGTGTGAACTCGCTGGTGTGCACGGAGGTTGGAAGACGACCTGAATTTCTTTCCACAGGAGGTACAATTGAACGGCCTCTCCTCAGTGTGAACCTGCTGGTGCTTCAGCAGAATAAAGGATCTTGTGAATCCTTTCCCACACTCTGAACAGGTGAATGGCCTTTCCCCAGTGTGAACCCGCTGGTGTATCAGCAGGTTGGATGACTGAGTGAATCCCTTCCCACACTCAGTGCAGGTGAACGGCCTCTCTCCAGTGTGAACCCGTTGGTGTGTGAGCAGGCGGGATGACTGAATGAATCCCTTTCCACACACAGAGCAGATGAAAGGCCTTTCCCCAGTGTGAACCAGCTGGTGTGTGAGCAGGCGGGATGACTGAGTGAATCCCTTCCCACACACAGGGCAGGTGAAAGGCCTCTCTCCTGTGTGAATTCGCTGGTGTGTCAGCAGGTGGGATGACTGAGTGAATCTTTTCCCACACTCGGAGCAGTTGAATGGGCTCTTCCCAGTGTGAACTCGCTGGTGTCTCTGCAAGTTAGATAACCGAATGAATCCCTTCCCACACTCGGAACAGGTGAATGGCCTTTCCCCAGTGTGAGTGCGGCGATGAATTTCCAGCCGGGATGCATAATTGAATCCTTTCCCACATTCCCCACATTTCCACGGTTTCTCCATGGTGCCGGTGTCTTTTTGTCTCTCCAGGTTGGATGATCAGTTAAATCATCATCCACAAACACATGTACAGTTTCTCCCCTTTTTTTCAGGCCGTGTAACTGATTACAACCCTTTCCACAGTCAGTTCACTGGAACACTCTCACTCTGGTGTGTGTATGTGTCTTGGTGATTTTCTGCTTATGCTGATGTTTGAAATCTTCTCCCACACACCGAACAGACAAACATTTCTCCTTCCACATTCAAAGACAATGATACTCATGAATTGAGTGACTCTGTCAGATCTTGAAGTGATGTTTGGTTTGAGTTTCCCATCTGTAATCCTGGCCTTGTAATTCTCTGTAAAAGTAGTTTACAAAAGTCAACACTGTCAGTACAGGACAGAAATTCAGAACTTGCAATTCTAGTTTCTATGGGGCATTTTTCCTCTTGATCCCCCAAAGCTGTAAATCCCTGTCCCACACACTCCCTCCTCCCTGTGCTGAAATCCAAACAAAGTTTTTGACAAATATTTCTGTATTTTTTTAACAATTTTGTACAACTAGAGATAACAATATGTTTGATCATTCACTTCAGTCATTACTCGTGACAGAACATTAATCTGAAACCCCCTGACCAACCATACAGAATAGCAGACATTAACTTTGTGTCCAAAACCTGCTGTGTGGAGATTTAATGAGTGATGGTGAAGGTGGCTTCTCCAAACCACCCAGTGTTTCTTCCTTCTTTCTCTCCCTCTCTAACAAAGTTAAACCTGTGCTCAGTCTCATGGTCCATTCTGGTTCTCTTTCTGATGACTAATTAACTCCAATTAAATATTAAGACTGAAGACACAATTTTCAGTCCCTGCTTCAATCTCCATTCAGTAGTTACCAACTCCATCCCTCTCCCTGGGAAAACAGAGGTGAGATCAGTCCGTTCACAATCTCAGTGTCGCAATTGATCCTAAAATGTGTTTCTGACCTCATCTCTTGTGTTATCACTGACATCTGCTGCTTGTGTCTGTTCTGGCTGAATCTGTGAAGTTTGTACATTCCCACGTGTCTGCGTGAGATTGCTCCCATAGTCCAAAGTTTTGTGAGTTAGGTAAATTGCCAATGCTAAATTGCCCCTTCAGTATCCAGGGATATGTAGGTCAGGTTACAGGGATAGGGCGGTGTGGATGGAGGAGTGAACCTGGGTTGAGTGCTCTTTCGGAGGGTTGGTGCAGACTCGATGTGCTGAATGGTCTCCTTCTGCACTGTAGTGACTCCCTGAGTTTGAGTCGAAAAGATTCAACAGTCTGTTTCTTTTTTCAGTGATACTCAAGTTCCATAACAAGTGAGCGACTATTTCAGACTCTCCTTAAAACTGCCAAAGGTTTTTGGTCACCTGCTCCATATCTCCCGATGTGTTTGGGTGTCAGCCTTTGTTTGCTAATTTTCTTGTGAAGTTCATTGGGATGATTGATGATCTAAAAGTTGTTCTTTCTGACTGTAAACCTGATTTCCTGTTTTTACAATAACCATTGATTTCACCAAACTCTGTCTCTGAGTCACTGTCTACTCCGCACCCCCTCCTCCATATCCCATCATCGGCTATTCGCCCAGGTTTACAGCCTCTGCGAACCTCCTCCTCCTCCCATCATCGGCTATTCACCCAGGTTTACAGCCTCTGCAAAGATGGTGGCCACGCATGCTCCCTGGAGACAATTGCCCCCAATAAAGATGCCGTCCGCATATGCGTTATTTCGCTCACTGCCCCACATAAATATGACGGCCGCTCACTCGAGGCCTATTTCCGGTGACCGGAGATGCGGCTCCGAATTTAATTCCCGTTTGCTGCAAAAGCAGTACTGGTAATTTTTGAATTTGGAGTTACAAATCTCCACGGGATGTTTATGAAGCCTCCCCGCCCACTCCGTGGGTTGCATTCCTTTCCAACCCACCGCCTCCATTACTCAACTGCTCTCTATTGTTTCTTGTTACCTCGTCCCAGCTCCTGGAATAGCTCGCACTGCGCATGCTCTACGTAGAGCTGGGTACTGCGCCTGCGCGAGGATGCCTATGTCGCGAATAGGGCACATTCTGAATCGCAGCAATGAGACTACAAGCCATAGCAGCAGAATGAGACCAGTCCGTCCGTCGGGTCTGCTCTGCCTCAGGTTAGGTGGATTGGCCATGCTAAATTGCCCCTTAATTGGAAAAAAAATAATTGGGTACTCTACATTAAAAAAAAAAGAGTCTGCTCTGCCATTCAATCATGGCTAATATTTTTCTCATCTCCATTCTGCCTTCTCCCCATAACCACTAGTCGCAGCATGATTCAGATAAGGATCGTCCCATTCTGGAACAAGTCCCATCTCCCAGTTGTCAGCACGGTAGCAATGGGCAGCACGGTAGCACATGTGGCTAGCACTGTGGCTTCACAGTACCAGGGTCTCAGGTTCGATTCCATACTGGATCACTGTCTGTGCAGAGTCTGCAGTTCTCCCTGTGTCTGCGTGGATTTCCTCCGGGTGCTCCGGTTTCCTCCCACAGTCCAAAGACTTGCAGGTTAGGTGGATTGGCCAAAGCTAAATTGCCCCTTGATGTCCAAAAGGTTAGGTAGGGTTCCTGGGTTATGGGGATAGGGTGGAAGTGAGGGTTTAAGTGGGTCTGTGCAGACTTGATGAACCAAATGGCCTCCTTCTGCACTGTATGTTCTATGTTCCCCAGTACAGGTGCCAATGTGCCATGAATTCATACCCATTTCTACCACAGCAATCTTCAAGCCAAGCATTTACCTCCTTAATCGTATTGACCCTGTGTCTATTCGCTTGTGGCTCAGGTAATAATCCAGAGATTTTGGTTCTGCTGTTTAATTTAGCTCTTAGCTGTTCATACTCTCTTAGCAGATCCTCTGGCCTTGTTCTACCTATATCGTGGTCCACAACAACTGGAATGTTACCCACCTCCTCCAAGTTCCTCTGCAGTCCGGATGAGGTATCCCAAACCCAAGTACTAGATAGGCAACACGACCTTTGGGATTCTCGATCCTGATCACTGAGAACAGTGTCAAGACCCTAACTATAGTATCTCCAATTCCGACTACATTTTTGTTTCTCTCCCCGCACTTGAACGGCTCCCTGTACCATTGTGCTGTGGTCAGTTTGCTCATCCTCCCTTCAGTCCCTGTTCCCATCCACACTGGGAGCAAGAAGCTCAAACCTCTTGTATAGGGACTAGGACTGAGGCTCCTTCAACGCTATCTCCTGGATCGCTCTACCTGCTTCACTTGCAGCCACACCCTCCTATCCTTGACTACTGGCCAAATTGATGTTAGTTATTCTAAGGACTGTGACTGCCTCCTGGAACACAATGTCCAGATACCTCTCCCTCTCCCTGATGTGTCGCCAGAGCTCAGAATCCAGCTCATCAATTGTGAGTCGGAGTTCCTCAACCAACACTTATTGCAGATGTGGTCACTGGGAATCACAATGGGATCCACCAGCTCCCACATCATGCAGGAAAAACACATCACTTGATCCTCTATCTCTATTTTATTTAATTCGTTTTTAATTTGATTTGTAAATTAAATTTTAAAAAATAACTCATTTTTATATCGCTCCTTAGTCTGAAAGTAATTTATAACCAGTAGCACTTACAGGCTATAAACTACAAAACATATTTTCAAACTATAAATGATGCAAGGTGTGAAGACTTACTAACCTTACCAGCTACTTACCAATCAGCTCTCTCCCTTGTCGCCTCAGCTGCAGCAGGACAAGAACCCTCTCTGATGATTTAAAAGATACACAACAAGGAGAAAAAGCAAAGAGCATATCTCCCCGTTTTGCACTGAATTCCCAATCGGCTTCAAATTCTCAAGTTTGAAGCTCCCTCGGTCTGTGCCACCCTCCGGATGGGACCTCTCCCACAGCTTTACGGGATGTGGGTATCACTGGTTCGGCCAGCATTTATTGCCCATCCCTATTTGCTCTTCAGAAGGTGCTGTTGCGTTTCCTTCTTGAATCACTGCAGTTCTTGAGGTGTAGGTACACCTACTGTGCTGTTAGGGTGGGAGTTCCAGGATTTTGACCCAGTGACTGTGAACGAGCGGCGATATATTTCCAAGTTCGGGTGGTGAGTGACTTGGAGGGGAACCTCCAGCTAGTGGTGTTCCCAGATATCGTAAATAGGGCTGAGATGGCTCAGATGATTCACACACCAATAATCTTCAAAAGCAAGTAATGAACACCTCTTGATTCCTAATCAGGCTTTAGATGATGGACAAATAACTGCCCCTCAGCTATCAGGGTGGAGCAGCTCCTTATTGACCATTTAACAGGGTAACTGAATTGCTGGGCAAAGACTCTGCCATAGACACTCATATTCATAGAATTCTGACAGTGCAGAAGGAGGCCATTCGGCCCATCGAGTCAACACCTACCTGCTGAAAGAGCACCCTACCTCGGCCCACTACCCTGCCCTATCCCTGTAACCCCACTTAACCTTTGGACACTAAGAGTCAATCCACCAAACCTGTACATCATTGTTGAATGGAAATTAATGACAGGTGATCCGATTACAATTGTAGCTACTGAGCAAGGTACAACATGAAAACTATTAAATCAATTGACACAGCAACTGCCAGCACACCAGCAATGCCCCATCCCATCACATTTCTGTCTGAGGTCAACTTAACAAAAGTAGAAATTCCTATTGTTAGATGTGAACGCAATGGAGTCTGAGCAGGTGCAATAATCAAGTGCTTTTATTCCCCCATGGACAGAAGAGTTAAAGTACTCCTTGGGGTGGCACGTTGGCTCAGTGGTTGGCACTGCTGTCTCACAGCACCAGGAACCTGAGTTTGATTCCAACCTTGGCCGACTGTCTGTGTGGAGTTTGCACATTCTCCCGGGTCTGTGTGGGTTTCCTCCAGGTGCTCGGGTTTCCCCTCAAAGATGTGCAGGTTAGGTGAATTGGCCATGCTAAGTTGCCCATAAGTGTCCAGGGATGTGCAGATTAGGTGAGGATGTGGGGATAGGGCAGGGCAGTGGAACTAGGTGGGGTGATCTTTTGGAGGGTTGGTGCAGACTCGATTGGCCTTCTTCTTCATTGTAGGAATACTGTTCTATAAAAATAGGTAAAATATTTTGAGATTTCAAAGCTGCAATGTTAACCAATGGGAAAACTGAGTAAATCCCTTTGTGTGTGTGAAGTATCTGAATGGTCCCTGTCCCCGGTCTCCACCTGTAGCCACCTGGGTTGGCCAAGTCCCGATTTAAAATGGAGAACAGCAAAGGCTGAAGGGAAATTCAGCCAACACAGGCAGAAACTAGCAGGTGCAAGTTACTGTGTATTAAACTCTGCAAAAGCCCAGACAGCATCGGTACAAGCAGCCATCTTCATAATAATGTAGCAGTCATCTACATACTAATGAGCGATCCCCGGGAACAATCGCAACATTTGGGATCAACAAAGCCAAGTCAGACTCCCCGGCGCCAGCAGGAGCCAACACAAAAGAGGTTAACGGACACCTCAAGACCGCCCATCAATCAGGCAACTGCTCCAGTATTGGAGAAATCGAACCAAGAGATTGGAACGAAGTCCAATCACTTGGAACCAGGTACAGGGACCACCCCAAAAGGCGGGAAGCCCCTGGGGACTATAAAGTTAAGCCCCCAAGTTCAAATCGTTCTTCTTGACTGGGTCACTCAGCAACGCGAACCAACCTTGACAGTGACCGGTTCAACGGCCGCCGACATCCAGTAAGTCTTAAGTCAACGCTCACTACGAGATAGGCGCTCCTAGCTACCAATCTGTACCAACTTCGAATCCCGCAGACTCAGAACCCGAACGAAAGGCCATTTGTTCCCCTGACCTGGTGGGCCAGTCCAGAGCTAAGTATAGGCCTGTTAGTTGTAGAAGTAGCTTAGAAGTAGAATTTGTGCATGAGTAGCGATTACTGTGTATAATAAATGTGCTTTGATTTGAATCTTACTAATCGGTGTATTGAGTTATTGATCATTACTTGAACTTGAACCTCGTGGCGGTATCATAAAGATACCTGGCGACTCAAGAGCAAAGGTTATAAAACAGAGCCAATTGAACCAACCAAAAGTTAGCTACATATTACTGGCGACATCTGACGGGACCCGAACTAGAAGTGGCTTCACCACTCCGGGAGAACCCAAAAATTTGAATTAGAGGTCCAATTCAGAATAGAAAACTACAAGTGTTCAAGCAGTTCTGATCAATCCTCATAATTCGGAAGTGTGTTAAATGCATGCGTAACTAACAGGGCAATAAGGTAATACTGTTAGATTTTTTTTGTTGCGACAAAACTGTCGGGAGTTTGTATTTCGGAAATTTAGAAAGCCGTAACCGTAACTACAGCACTGCCTTAGTCCCCCTGTTCCAAATTTTAAAAGAAGCATTCAGATAAGAAAGATGGCAATGCAGGCAATGCAACACCTCATGAACCCAGAAGAATTTGCGGTTGCAGCGACCAGCAGCAATAGAGTCGGACAGTGTCCCATATGGGAGGAAGAAATCAGGAAGTACCTCAAAGGGAAAGGATGGCCCCATTGGAGCGAATTCTGTAGCAATGAGGAAACAGGGCCCGGGAGTATAGGACATACTTGGTGGGAGAACCTGAGCAAGATTCACAAGAAGAGCTTAGGGAAAGCTCGCAAGCCGATGGCAATCGTGTCCTGCTTGGCACAATTGCGAGGCACAGAGGAGGTCGTTAGGACGCTCCGGAAAGAGATAGAAGGCATACACGAATGAGCAAGGTCGATGTCAGTGAGGTAGAAAGAGAGAACATAGAGTTAAGGAGGAAGTTGGCAGCAAAAGACGGAGAGGTGGATAATGCCAAGTGTGCACACCAGTCTTGTCTGGCGCACCGAAGCAGCTTCCAGTCCCAGTATGAAAAGGCCTATCAGGACACGCAATGTGCAGTCCTGGTACGAGAAGAAACCGAGAAGCAGGTAGAGGCATTGCAGAGGCAGTGTAGTGACCTGAAGGCAGCATTAAGAGCACTCCATGCTGCCACCACAGAGCAAAGACAAAGCTCACTAGACCATGCAAAGTAACGGAAGCAGATTGCAGAACTGCAATCTCTGCTTTCAGTTCAAAAAGGATTCCAGGAAATCTTCGGAGCAAAATTAGATGAGGAAGACGGCCCTGATTGGGAAGAGTTAAATGAGACAGCGCAGAGATATGTTCAGGGAACATGTGCGCACGGAAAACCTCAAAAGAGGAAAGCGCCCCAACCCCCCACAGAGCAGATAGTTCAGGCTCCAATGAATCCTGTAACCACCCACCGCACAGCCACATCAGACGATATGGAATTTCTGTACAACATTCCCTTAACAGGACCCAATTACGGGACGCGTGCGAGCAAATCACACCGTTCCTCCTCACCTCAGACCCCCACCACTTCTTTGCCAGAGTAAAGCAGCAGGCGACCATGTACGGCCTGGATGAGTGAGAGCATGTAAAGCTCACAGTTTTGAGTTTAGACCCTTCGGTCGTAGCAGCCCTTCCCGACCCACAGAATGTAGGAGGAGGCACCCTTGCAGAAATGCATACCTAGGTACTAGACGCGATCGGGTATAACCGGGGTGACCCCGTAGATGGCCTCAACAAATCCAGGCAAAAGAAAACCGAGCACCCCACAGCGTTTGCTGGACGCCTGTGGATCCACTTTGCAGCAGTTTTTGGAAACTTAGACCGTGCCCATTTGTCCCCAGCCAACATGGCCCAATGGACCCGCACCCTTATCTCCCATGCCACAGAAACAGGACAAAAACCTTGCGCGAATTATGATCCCTCAGAGGAGGCTCATAATGATAAATAGGTTGTAAAAAGATTGTCACGCATCAGTGAGCAGTCTGTACAAAACAAAACCGCAGTTAAAAATCCCGAAGAACAGCAGGCAGAAACAGACATACAAGCAGTTAATACACACCAGAACCCTGCATGGGTAAATGAAAGCAAGAACAACCCCCCAACAAAGTCACAGGAGGGTTACAACTGTGGACACTTGGGACACTTTGCAAGCGAGTGCAATGCCCCACAAAAGCCACAGAGAGCCCAGCAGACGGGCACTCTAGGTAAGAATAAGACAGAGCCCATACATAGTGTGAGCACCCGTTCAGATCAGACGGACCTGAACGGAATGGACTGATGGTGTTCAGGCTCCCCCAGTTGGGTCTGCGACACCCTTTGGGATAGGTCCGGCCGACCAGTAGTTGCAGCAAAGATACGGGGACAGCCCATCGAATTTCTCTGGGACACAGGAGGGTCCCGCACCACAAACAATTCCTCCACCATGTTTCAAAAGGACACGTGGCCCACTGCAGCCACTATCACCCTCAGCGGCTTTACATTTGACTTTTCCCTACATTTAGCTTATATCCCGAGAACACCCCGAACTTCCCCAACAGGTCCATAATACTCTCCATGCTCTCCAGCCTCCCTGTCTGATCCTCCCCAAACACCTGCAGAAGGCATTCTTCAAACCGAAGGCCCAGTACCTGGGCCGGGATATTGGTCAATATGTCCCACATGCCACCAGGTCCTTACCCTTTTTTAACAACAGCAAAATGGATGTCTGTCCCATCATCTCCGATAGCACCCCCTTAGCTACGAGATCCTCAAACATCTCCACCAACAGCTGCACCAACCTATCCAAAACTTTCCAATAGAAAACTGTATTTAGGGCAGCACGGTGGCACTGTGGGTTAGCCCTGTTGCCTTACGGCGGCGAGGCCCCAGGTTTGATCCCGGCTCTGGGTCACTGTCCGTGTGGAGTTTGCACATTCTCCCCGTGTTTGCGTGGGTTTTAGCCCCACAACTCAAAGATGTGCAGGCTATGTGGATTGGCCATGCTAAATTGCTCCTTAAATGGAAAAAATTGGGCACTCTAAATTTAAAATAAAACTGTACTTAAATCCCCACCTAAAATTAATTGATGCGTGTCCAGACTTGGTATGGCCACCAACATCCTCTTCATAAACCCTACATCATCACAAATTGGGGCAACCGCACTAACCAACATCATCAACATTCCTTCCAATGCACCTGTTACTACAACCAATTTGCCCCCCTGATCTGCCACCACCTTGTCCATCTAAAACATAACCCTCTTACCCACCAGCACCACTACCTGCTGGGCCCTGCTACCAAAGCCCGAATGGAACACCTGACTCACCCAACCTTTCTGAAGTCTAACCTGATCCTTCACCCTCAAATGGATCTCCTGCAACAGCAACAGCTTCTTCCCTACTGCCATCAGACTTTTGAATGGACCTACCTCGTATTAAGTTGATCTTTTCTCTACACTCGAGCTGTGACTGAAACATTATATTCTGCAGTCTCTCCTTCCTTCCCTATGTATGGTATGCATTATCTGTATAGCATGCAAGAAACAATATTTTTCACTGTATACTAATACACGTGACAATAATAAATCAAATCAAATCAAAACATCGTCTCTCAAGCTCTTCAAATGCGAAAAAATTCTTGTCCGCTTCATTGATTGATATTTATTGTCACATGTACCGAAGTGCAGTGAAAATTATTTTTCTGCGGCCAAGGGAACGTACACAGTACGTACATAGTAGACAAAAGAATAATCGACAGAGTATATTGACAAATAGTGATTGGTTACAGTGAGGAACAAGGGCTAAACAAAGCAATACACGAGAAAGAGCAGCATTGGGTGTCGTGAACAGGGAACAGATCATTCCTAAGGAGAGTCGTTCAGGAGTCTAGTAGCTGTGGGGAAGAAACTGTTCCTATGTCTGTATGTGGGGTCTTCAGACTTCTGTATCTTCTGCCTGATAACCAACCCATTTCCACATTACCATTTATACCGGGGCCTCTCATCCCCCCTCTCCTTCCGATCAGTCATGGCCATGGCCCCCGGCCTCTCCCGCAAGCAGGACCAGGCCTAGTCACCACCAGCCAGCTACCACCCCCTCCCTCCCCATTCTCTGTAACCCATTGACCACTTACTCTCGAAACCACTTCTCTCTGCATCCACCCCATCCCCTTCACCCCCGTCCCCCATTCACACCTCCCATGCAGAGATGCCTCCGTCTGCCACCAAAGGAATCATATTTATCGCAAGTATTGAATGTGAAATGTAATGACATCAAACTAACATAATGACAGGCGCTCCAGTGGCGCAATCGGTTAGCGCGCGGTACTTATACAGCAGTGCAGACAGCGAGCTATGCCGAGGTTGTGAGTTCGATCCTCACCTGGAGCACAACTTTTGCTGGATCATGGGTGGGGAATGTACTGTTTGCAGCAGATAGCATTGCAATGGAAATGCACGGCAGACTTTGTATTGGTTTATTATAATCACCTATTCAGGGATGTACAGGGAAGTCGGGAAGACCAACAATGTGTCAGTTAATGTCTCTCCCATTGGCTGTAATTTGTTCTCGGTGACAGTAAACGTCAAGAAAAACTTGTGGGTGACGCACGGTGTTGTCTTTCAACCACAAATATCACCCGGCTGGAAGTGATTCATAAATTCTGCCGCCCAGTTTCCAGGGAGTCTGAACAGGCAGTCTGTTCTTTTAGGCAGTACTGATAAACCCATGGGGAAAGCCGTTACCAGCTGATGCATAAAACACACATGGAATAATCTGACCCTGAGGACCAAGCTGATTGTTTAGCGGCTCTGATTTCTCAGCACATTGCTGTGTGACTGTGAAACATCGGATTGGATTTGTTTATTGTCACGTGTACCGAGGTACAGTGAAAAATATTTTTCACATGGACCATTTACAGCTCTCAGAGAATCAGCTCAATCATTTCCATCTTGGATGTGTGTGCGGTGCATTGTGAGTATTCACTGACAGGACAAATTCAGGAATGAGGCAATCCTCTCAAAGGCACAACTTCCAACTAAATCTGTCAAACTCATCAGGTAGCTTCTTGGGTACGTGATAATCTTCCATCCCATGGACGGATCGGAGGAAGCCAGCTTCCTCCAACCCGTCCATGGGATGGAAAGTTATCACGTACCCAAGAAGCTACCATGTGCTGAGGTATCTGGAGGCAAACAACCAGTGCGATACCAGAAGATCCGCTTCAGTGATATTTGGAAAGTGACATGAGGGCGTAAATACTAATTTTCATACCAGAATGTTACTTACTGCACCCAGAGGAAAATGGCGACATTTCCTGTTGGCCATTGTGCATCCCCAGGAGGATTCGTGGTTACAGTGTCTTCATAATAGACACAATGAGGAAACATCAACCCACAACCACATCTATTAGCTTCATTCTGACTCTGACTTTGAGGCACAATCGGCCTCCCAGGGTTGACCTCCTCAGCCATCAGCAAAGCTGCGGAAAATGAAGACATGGAGCTATTTGCCTCACGTCCCTCATCTCATAAATAGAAGGAAGTCGGTCATGTTTATGAAATTAGTTTGCTAACAGTCTGATGTGTTTCACATTCACATAAGATCGCACACAGTCTGGCACACACACTCTCTCACACACAGGCGCGCGCGCACTCTCACACTCATACCGACACACACTAACACACAAACATATACACACTGTCAAACCGACACACATGCACAGACACTCTCTCTCTCACACACACATACACTCACGCACACTCACACTCATAGCACAGACAAATATGTCATCTTGTCTTAAGGCGGGTAGAACCTCATTTCAATTTACTTAACCCATTTTTGACGAGCTGGGAGGCTCTTTGGTATTTAAGAATCGAAGAAAATGTCCCCATTATCATTCCGGTCATATCATATGATCCAATAATCTCTCCCCACATCCTGTCTGTTGAGGTGTGAATTATAACTCACATGGTCCCCATAGAGTGCCCTGGCCAACATTCCACCCTTTAACCAGATGAGCAGTGACGGGAAACCAGGAATTGAAATTCTTTGCTCTATTGCTGACTTTGACCTGCGATATGTCTCGTTCATCTGGAATTAGTTCATCCGGCAATTTTGGCACTGGTTGCAGAAGGCGATTAAGCAATACATCAGCGGAAATTGATTTATGATCCATTAATATCACAGATAGTAACTGACATCAGCTTCACAGTAGCTGCAATCTCAATGTTTCGCCAGCAGATTGAAGTGAATCTTGATGGTTTACATCACACAAAACAATTAGTACAGCGATGGATCCTGTCTCTTTTCTTATTAATCTGTTCCTATCTATATCTGCATCAGACTGGATGGTATATTGGTTGGTGTTGCACATCACCCTGTTTCCACCAATATTGCATCAATCCCCATCTCTGATAAAATTAGGCAATCATGGTGGCGCAGTGAGTAGCACTGCTGCCTCACGGCGCCAATGTCCCAAGTTCAATCCCGGCTCTGGGTCACTATCCGTGTGGAGTTTGTACATTCTCCCTGTGTCTGCATGGGTTTCGCTCCCAAAAATGTGCAGGATAGGTGGATTGGTCATGCTCAATTCCCCTTAATTGGGGAACAAAAAATGAATTGGGTACACTAAATTTATATATTTTTTTAAAATTACACAATCACTTGTGTTCCCAAATCCAAAGGATCAGATCTAAGTTCTGCAACCTTGTAATGTCCAGCCATAAATGGCAGTGGACAAAACAACAAATAACCATAAGACATAGCTGCAGAATTAGGCCACTCGACCCATCGGGTCTGCTCCGGCACTCAATCATGGCTGATATTTTTCTCATCCCCATTCCCCTGCCTTCTCCCCATAACCCCTGATCCTGTTATTAATCAAGAACCTATACATCTCTGTCTTAAAGACACTCAGTAACACTCACTGGATGAGGCGGCTTTGCAAAATTCCCAACATCAATGATGGGGAGCCAAACCCAGCACAGCAGTGCAACAGACAAGACCGAAACATTTTCAACAATCTTCATCCAGAAATAATGAGTGGATATCCATCTCAGCCTCCCCATGAGGCTCCCAGTATCACAAATCCCTGACTTCATTGATATGGTAAGAAGTCTTACAACACCAGGTTAAAGTCCAACAGGTTTGCTTTGAATCACTAGCTTTCGGAGCGCAGCTCCTACCTCAGCTCAGAAAGCTAATGATTCCAAACAAACCTGTTGTAAGACTTCTTACTGTGCCCACCCCAGTCCAACGCCGGCATCTCCACTTCATTAATATGATTTACTCCATATGATTTCAAGAAAACGTTGATGGTATTGGATCTTGCAAATGCGAGAGGCCCAGACCATATTGTGACAATAGTACTGAAGATTTGTGCTCCAGAACTTGCTGCGCCTCTACCCAAGTTGCCCAGTACAGTTACAATACTGGCATCTGCCCGACAATGTGGGAAACTGCTCATGTATATCCTGTATACAAGGAACAGGGCATTTCTAACCCGGCCAATTACCACCCTCAGTCTACTCTTGGTCATCGGTAAAGTGGTGGGAGGGGGTCATCAACAGTGTTATCAAAAGGCACTTACGTAGCAATAAACTGCTCACTGACATATAGCTTCTATTCAGCCAGGGTCACTCAGCTCCCTATCTCAACACAGCCAGAGTTCAAACATGGATATGAACTCCAAAGCCGAGGCGAGAGTGATGGTGCTTGACATTAAGGAGGCATTTGACCGAGTGTGGCATCACTCCACTGAAATGGATTTCCTCATACCTGAACATAATTCAAGGCGGAGGATTGAGAGGAGATTTTGGAGAATGTTGCCAGTTGGCAGCTGGGTAAAATGGGAAGGAACCAAAAATGAAAACCTAGTCTCCAGCTTTGTGAATCTTTAGAAACTCTTTGGGAACCGGAATCCGAGGAGAATGAAGGATGATCTGTCCAAATGAGCAGAGACAGTCAAGGCACCTTTCCCTTCCTTAAGACGATGTAGCATTGACTCTGATGTTTCAGTGAAATTAACTGATCTGAGATGTTGAAAGATTCTCGCTGCTGCACACCAGGAATTGAAACCTAATATGAGCTTCGGAACTCAGAATTGGTTACAGATAAAGCACCAAAAGGCTCAAAGGGAGACGACAGTGGTTGTAGGAGAGCTGGTTCCCGGTGACATGGATGTGTCTGCAGTGGGGGGGGGGGGGGGGGGGGGGGATCACACTGTTCCCGTGTATCCACAATGAATTCCCCATCCTTTATTTTGGAAGAGCAAAACTGATAGAGAAAAATTGTCATTCCAGTAGAGGCAATCTGAAACTTTAATTGGCTGGCATCCTGGTTTAGGATATCTTCTGAGCTAAGTTTGCATCAGTCTCTGCTTCACAATTGATCAGCATGTTTGGGCCGATTCAGCAGCGTAGTTTTCACTGCTTTCTCCCTATGAGCATTCCTTATCTCACAGTTCAGGGTTGTTATTTACAAGAAACAATCCCAGACCTTTATCAGCTCACTTTTCCCAGACGAATTCCCACATGAATAACTTGTTACTTTCCAAATATTAATTTCTTAAGAATTAGAAAATAATTCGAGCTACCATGTACCTACATCAAACCCATTAGAAATCTATGCACCTTTTGGATTCAAACAAACCCATCAATTATTCTATTTTACCCAGCCACACAGTGACTGAGGCAGGAGAATGCAGCGATATTCCAGCCCCACACATTTTAAATACCTGCTGCCAGCAGAAAGCATGGACTACAGTTTCAATCAGTGGGTTACTGCCTATTCCTGGGACACAAAATATTCCAACCCGAGTCAAAACTCCCTGTTTCCAAGTGATGACAGTTTTCCCTGTGCATGTTAATTAACGAAATGTTTGTGAAAGGTAATGGTTGAAAAGGATTGAGAGATTTCAGTGCAGGACAGAAGTGAAATGGATCAACAGAGAAACAACACATTTCCAAACAGAGTACAAATTGACGGAAGCAGAATGACTCTCCCACATTTAGTTTGTTTACTAGTTCCATGCCCCGTCACTTCTGCCTTGCACCCTCAACCCTTTTGTTCTTTAACCTCTCAATTATTCACCCAATCAGACGCCTTCCTTCTCCCCCCCCACCCCCCCCATCCCACTTTCTTGTCTGTGAACTGTATGAAAACCTAGAGCATCTCTAACTTCTTTCCAGTTGTGAAAAGTTCACTGTTTCAATCTATATAAACGTGACCTGATCTGTTGAGAAAAGTTGTGGAAATTAGGGCGAAAGATGTATAGTCAATTACTCGCAGTTCAAGGGTTTTACAATTACTTCCTCAATGTAGTGCTTTGCATATCCTCTGTACAAGTGAATATTCCCGGATCCAATTCCAGGTGGAAGCAATGTGTTTTGAACTACGATAAATAAGCAATTGACAGAAAGGTAAGTTTCATGTGGAACAGTGTGTGATTGCTATCTTATTCTTTGAAAGCTGTGTATTTTTGTTCTTTAAACAGGGAACGATAAGTCAGAGAAAACTGATCTGCTGTGACCAAAAACAAGATACTGCAGATGTTGCATATTCCACCTCAAAACAGAAAATGTTGGAAACAGTCAGCAAGTCAAACAGCTTCTATAGCGAAGGAAACAGATTGAATGTTTCACGTTCTGACCTTTTATCCAAACTGGAAGAATGTAGATATTTAATGGTTTACAAGCAAGAACAGATTCAGGGAACAGAGATGAGGAAAGGAGGAAAGACCACCTTGTGAATGGATGGAAGGCTGGAGTGAATATACGTCAAAGGGGATGATCGTGCAAGGGAACACTGGATGATAATGAGAGAAGGAATTAAACTAATGGGACAAGAAAAGAAGCAAATGAAGGTGCAAAGGAGGGATGGGATTTGGATTGGGGTTTATTGTCACGAGTGCCAAGGTACAGTGAAAAATACTGTTCTGCATACAGTCCAGACAGATCGTTCCATACTTGATAAACATGGGACACATGATGGATACACAATGTAATACATAGACATCAGGTAAAGCATACGGAGTGCAGTACTACTCAGTGGAGAAGATGCGTGGAGAGATCAGTTCAATCCATAAGAGGGTTATTCTGGAGTCTGGTAATAGCAGGAAAGAAACTGTTTTGAATCTGTTAGTCTGTGTTCTCAGACTTTTGCATCTCCTGCCCGGAAGAGATTGGAAGAGAGAATAATCCGGGTCGGAGTGCTCTTTGATTATGCTACCCGCTTTCCCAAGACAGCGGGAGGTGTAGACAGAATCAATGGATGGAAGTCAGGTTCGCGCAATGAACTAGGCTGTGTTCACAACTCTCTGTAGCTTCTTATGGTCTTGAGCCCAGCAGTTGCCATGCAAGACTGTGATGCAGCCAAGTGGGATGCTTTCTATGGTGCATCTGCAAAATTTGTAAGAGTTAATGTGGACATCCTGATGAAGCATAGGCACTGTTGTGCTTTCTTGGTCTTCGTGTCGGCGTGGGTGGACCAGGACAGAATGTTGGTTATGGGCACACCTAGAAGTTTGAAGCTGTCAACCATCTCTATCCTCAAATGGGAGCAGTGGTTATGATCTGAGAATGTTGAAATGAGTTTCTTCTCTCGACAGACATCAACAGGTCTGCAGTGTACTTGCAGCATTTTCTGTTGTGGTTTCAGATATCCAGAATCTGCAGTATTTTGCTTTGATTTAGCTGAAAAGTGTTATGAATGTGGAAGCCATCATGATTGGTCTTTAGATTCATGTCTGAACTGGTAACCAGGGGATAAAATCCATCATGGAAAGAATGTTCACCGTTGAAAGTGGAAAGGGATTTACACGGTCATCCCATTTACTAATTAATCTATACAGTCACACTAGAGAGAGACTGTTCAGATACTTCATTTGTGCAGAGGGATATAGTCCCCCACCTGTTAATAGATCGGCTTTAAACATTCAAACAATTTGAACCACAATCGGCACATTCTAGTTCATAAGTCACAGTTTAAATTTTCCATGTGTCGATGTAAAAAGCCTTGTTCATTGCATAAACTGTGACTCCGGTGAGTTTACATTTAATTGTATAGGTTTGTTCTATTGTTAATTACGCCCAAACAGAATTGTGGTGTCTGCGCACTTTCGTGGCTGCATTTTAATAATTTTATATGTTGGTGGTATCGCTCCAATCGTAAATGACTTTCAATGGTGAGGATATGACCCAGCATTCGCAGCGGGTCAGAATGAACCCGATCCTCACAGCAGGAGTCGCTTGTGCAGACGCAGTGTCCGGTTGTGAAATGGGCATGCGCAGTGTGTGTTCTGATCTGCGCCTGTGCAGTGTTGGTGCTGCTGCGGTTATATCGGCTCCTGAATTCGAGGGAAACGGCTGATTCTGGAGGGTAATAAAGGCGGCGGATTAGGTGGGGAGTCTTTATAAACACCGAGTGGAGGACTCAAAACCCGAATTAGAACCGATCTGTCCCGCGATCGCACGAAACGGGCCTCGGTAGCAGCTGCTCAAAGGCCCTAAATTTCCGCATCTCCAGCAATGCGCAGGCGCAACCATCCTGCTCCAGGCAGCAGGAGGAGAGAATGTTGCACTTTCTATCTTCTACTGACACTGATGAATTTTGGAAATTCCTTTTACAGGGGATTAGAAGGGGAGAATTTACACACACAATTCAAATCCAGAAAAAATGTTTGTTTCCTCTCAACATCTATCCTGAACTGACACTGATCATATTTTTCTCAGGATATTAGAAGAGCAGAATTTGAAGGCGGAAAGCTCAAACCAAACATCGCATCAAAACCGAAAGTCATTCGATTAATCAGAACCTGAATGTGTGTGTCTCTGGAAAAAGATTCAAACATCTGTGTGACTGGAAATAAGGAAGAGCAAATTCATGGAGGGATTTGAAAAGGATGAGCATAAATTGAGCAGCTGTTTAATTGGGAGCCTCTATAGATCAGCAAGGACAGGGTGATGAATGAGTGAATGGGACTCAGTGCAGAGGACATAGGCAGCAGAGATGTCAATAACATAACAAGATTGTATGTTATGTCACTGGATGAGTTCAGTGGCCTGGAAACTTGGAGTCAAATCCCACTGCTGGTGGAATTTATTTAAAAAAAAAAATTTAGAGTACCCAATTCATTTATTTTTCCAATTAAGGGGCAATTTAGTGTGCCCAATCCACCTACCCTGCACATCTTTGGGTGAGACCCATGTAGATACCGGGAGAATGTGCAAGTTCCACATGGCCAGTGACCTGGGGCCGGGATTGAACCCAGGTCCTCGGCGCCACGAGGCAGCAGTGGTGACCACTAAGCCACCTTGCCGCCATAACCGGTGGAATTTAAATACAATTAATACTTTTAAAGAAATCTGGAAGTGAAACATAGTTTCATGATTGCCATTACGGAGACTATCTAAAATTGTCATAAAAACCCGAATATCCTTTAGGGAAGGATATCTGTCATTACTTGGTCTGGCTGACAAGTCACTCCAGAACCACAACAATGTGATTGACTCTAAACTGATATCATGGGATGGGCTACAAATGTTGACCTTGCCAGTGACGCTCTCATCCCATGAACAAATTTAAAAAAACCTTCTATTTTCTGCAGGGTTGAATGTGGGAAGCTGGTCAGGATTGTGATAGAATAGTTAAGTCTCGAGATAACAAAGAGATGAGAGTTCCAAAGACATGAACTGAGATGAGCAAAGTCGGCGACATTACTTAAATAATCACCCTCGCAGAGGACACAGATATTTGGTCGGAAACTCATGCTGCTCACATTAACCTGCTACACACGGACTTCAAAGTGGTGGAGGTTGAGGGTCTGGGTAATTTTTGCCTTAAAGTTCTGATCAAGTTATAGATTTATGAAAACGCTCTCCTTCAGCCACATTCACTCCTTCCATGGAGGCCAGTCTTGTGCAGGGCCAGACTGGGTGGCAGGTTCCCTTCCCTGAAGGATATTTGAGATCCAGTTGGGTTTTAACAACAATCGAGCAGCTTTCATGGTCACATTTTCCTAGTGCCGGCCCCACAATTGGCCAGATATGCAGCTCAATTTCACAATTTGTCTTTGTGTTTTTGTGGGTTCTCTCTCACTCCCTTTTTTCTGTTTTAAATCAATTTCACAGGATATTAGAAGGGGACGATTTGCAGTCAGGAAACAAAGCAAACCATCAGGATCTGACAGAGTTCTCCAATTTACCGTAACCTGAATATCATGGATTTTGACTATGGAAGGAAATAGCACAGTTCACACTGGGGAGAAACCATACATGCGTTCTGTGTGTGGACCAGGCTTCAGCCAATCATCTGGGCTCTTGAGACGCAAGTGCCGTCACACAGAGGGGGTGTGGAAATGTCAGGAATGTGCAAAAGTGCTCAGATCCTCAGTTGAGCTGAAAACATATCAGTGCGCCAACATTGGGGAAAGACCATGCACCTGCTCAGAGTGTGGGAAAGGATTCACTCATTTATCTCAGCTACTGATACACCAGAGAGTTCACACTGGGGAGAGGCCGTTCATCTGCTCCCAGTGTGGGAAAGGCTTTACTCAGTCATCCAACTTACGTACACACCAGCGAATTCACACGGGGGAGAGACCGTTCATTTGCTCCAAGTGTGGAAAGAAATTCACTCATTCATCTCATCTGCTGACACACCAGCAAGTTCACACTGACAAGAAACCTTTTAAATGCCCAGACTGTGGGAAGTGCTTTAAAAGTTCCAGAGAATTATTGTCCCATCAACGTGTTCACACTGACGAGAAACCGTTCAGGTGCTCTCAATGTGGAACTGGGTTCAGACAATCATCTCATCTAACTGTTCACCAGCGGGTTCACACTGGAGAGAGACCCTTCACATGCTCCGAGTGTGGGAAGGGATTCACTCAGTTATCCAACCTGCTGACACACGAGCGAGGCCACACTGATGAGAGACCGTTCACCTGCTCCCAATGTGGTAAGGGATTCACTCGATCATCTGACCTGCTGATACACCAGCAGCTTCACACTGGGGAGAGGGCATACATCTGCTCTGAGTGTGGGAAGGGATTTACTACCAAATCCCACCTACTGAGACACCAGAGAAATCACACAGGTGAGAGACCGTTCACCTGCTCCGAATGTGGGAAGGGATTCACTCAGTCATCTGACCTGCTGATACACCAGCAAGTTCATGATCAACTATAATGATTGGATTCTGATATTAAATACATCCAGAATGGACACTGTCCATTGGGGTCTGTTTGTGCTCATGTTAATCAACTCCAGCCCAGTTATACATGTTAATATTCAGGAAAAATGTGAAATAAATCAGTTTTGTCTTGAATACATAATGTGTGAGTCTTTATTATCATGAAAGCAATTTAGTTTAGCATTGCGCAGGTCAAGGAGACACAGCCTGAGTGAGTGAGACACAGACAGAGTGAGAATTTGGTAATTTGGTGCAGTGAGGTAATTCGGTGAAGAGTGGGAGAAGGTGCTTTTTCCCTACTGTTTTGTTCTCTCTCTTTCTTCGGGCCTAATTTCGGGAGCCGTTTGGAGGAGGAGCAGTCTCTGTGAGTATAAAAACCAAACGGTAACTTCCTGTTTTCCAGTTTTTTTTCCAAAAGTGACATCAGAGGGAAGCTGTGATCTGATTGGTTGATAGCAAATCGGCCCCAAATTTAAAAAAAACAGCTAAACTCGTAAACTTAAATTAAACTAATTAATTAATTAGTGATGGCTGGTCAGGTGATGTGCTTGAGCTGCTTGATGTGGGAGCTGGCAGATCCCATTGCGAGCTGCAGCGACCACATCTGCAGTAAGTGTTGGCTGCTCGAAGAGTTGATGAGCTGGAGTCTGAGCTTCAAACACTGAGGCACATCCGGGAGGGGGAGACTTACCTGGACACTGTGTTTCAGGAGGCAGTCACACCTGTCAGAGTAAGTAGTTTAAATCCTGCCAGTGGCCAGGGACAAGTCAGGCAGGTAAAGGGAACCAGCAGTCAGGAACTCAGGAGCCTCAGCCCTTGACCCTGTCCAACAGGTATGAGGCACATGCTCCCTGTGTGGATGGCGAACAGGGCAGCAGGAAGGATGAGTCAGCTGACCAAGGCACCATGGTTCAGCAGGTCATTCAAGGGGAGGGAGTAAATAGGCAAGTTGTAGTTGTAGGGGTTTCTATTATCAGGGGGATAGATAGTATCCTTTGTGAGCAGGATAAAGAGCCCCACATGGTATGTTGCCTGTCCGGTGCTAGGGTGCGGGACATCTCTGACCAGCTTGAAAGGATACT
Organism: Scyliorhinus torazame; assembly: GCF_047496885.1. Lineage (NCBI taxonomy): Eukaryota > Metazoa > Chordata > Chondrichthyes > Carcharhiniformes > Scyliorhinidae > Scyliorhinus > Scyliorhinus torazame. The sequence continues at coordinate 187,164,879 of NC_092711.1, read as the reverse complement.
GGAGAGGGAGGGGGAGGATCCAGTTGTTGTGGTCCATGTAGGTACCAACAACATAGGCAAGCCTAGGAAAGAGGACCTATTTAGAGATTATAAAGAGCTAGGATTCAAATTAAAAAACAGGTCCTCAAGTGTCATAATCTCCGGATTACTGCCCGACCCACGTGCAAATTGGCATCGGGAGCCAAGAATAAGGGAAGTTAACACGTGGCTGAATGAGTGGTGTGGGAAAGGGGTTCCTTTTCATGGGACACTGGCATCAGTTTTGGGACAGGGGGACCTATACCATTGGGATGGTCTCCACCTGAAACAAGCTGGGACCAGTGTTCTGGTGAAAAGAGTAAATAGGGTGGTCAATAGGACTTTAAACTAAAGACTGGGGGAAGAGAAAGTCAGGGAACCAAGAGGTGAAGTAATCAGTGGGAAGCGTAGCTGCTTAGGAATACAAAAAAGCACGAAAAGACAAAACTCAGGAGAGGTTACGATAGTCCCCATCCCACAAAATATGATACAGTGTATGGAAAGGCTCAGTAAACCAAGGTCCACCACACTAAGAAAACAAAACGGGACGGTCAATAGAGAATTAAAGGTGCTATATTTAAATGCGCGCAGTGTACGGAGCAAGGTAGATGAGCTTGTGGCCCAGATTGTGACTGGCAGGCATGATGTGGTAGGCATCACAGAGACAGGGGGTTCAGGACTGACATTTAAACATCCAGGGATTCACAACCTATCGAAAAGACAGAGAGGTGGGCAGAGGGGGCGGGGTTGCCTTGTTAATTAGGAATGAAATTAAATCAATAGCACTAAACAACATAGGGTCAGATGATGTGGAGTCTGTGTGGGTAGAGTTGAGGAACCACAAAGGCAAAAAAACCATAATGGGAGTTCTGTGCAGGCCTAACAGTGGTCACGACTGGGGGCACAAAATGCACCACGAAATAGAAAGTGCATGTCAGAAAGGCAAGGTCACAGTGATCATGGAGGACTTCAATATGCAGGTGGACTGGGTAAATAATGCTGCCAGTGGACCCAAGGAAAGGGAATACATTGAATGTTTACAGGAGGGCTTTTTGGAACAGCTTGTGATGGAGCCCACGAGGGAACAGGCCATTCTGGACTTAGTGTTATGTAATGAGCCAGACTTGATTAAAGATCTTAAAGTAAGGGAGCACTTAGGAGGCAGTGAGGGAGCACTTAGGAGTAGTCTACAGGCCACCAAATAGTAACATTATGGTGGGGCAGGCAATAAACAAAGAAATAGCTGATACATGTAGAAATGGTACAACAGTTATCATGGGGGATTTAAATCTACATGTCGATTGGTTTAACCAGGTCGGTCAAGGCAGCCTTGAGGAGGAGTTTATAGAATGTATCCGCGATAGTTTCCTAGAACAGTATGTAATGGAACCTACGAGGGAACAAGCGGTCCTAGATCTGGTCCTGTGTAATGAGACAGGATTGATTCAGGATCTCATAGTTAGGGATCCTCTCGGAAGGAGCGATCACAATATGGTGGAATTTAAAATACAGATGGAGGGTGAGAAGGTAAAATCAAACAGCAGTGACAAAGGAGATTACAAGGGGATGAGAGAAGAACTAGCTAAGGTAGACTGGGAGCAAAGACTTTATGGTGAAACAGTGAGGAACAGTGGAGAACCTTCCAAGCGATTTTTCACAGTGCTCAGCAAAGGTTTATACCAACAAAATGGAAGGACGGTAGAAGGAGGGAACATCGACCGTGGATATCTAAGGAAACAAGGGAGAGTATCAAATTGAAGGAAAAAGAATACAAAGTAGCAAAGATTAGTGGGAGACTAGAGGATTGGGAAATCTTTAGCGGGCAACAGAAAGCTACTAAAAAAGCTATAAAGAAGAGTAAGATAGATTATAAGAATAAATTTGCTCAGAATATAAAAACAGATAGTAAAGGTTTCTACAAATATATAAAACAAAAAAGAGTGGATAAGGTAAATATTGGTCCTTTAGAGGATGAGATGGGAGATTTAATAATGGCGGATGAGGAAATGGCTGATGAACCGAACAGGTTTTTTGGGTCGGTCTTCACAGTGGAAGACACAAATAACATGCCAGTTACTGATGGAAATGAGGCTATGACAGGTGAGGACCTTGAGAGGATTGTTATCACTAAGGAGGTAGTGATGGGCAAGCTAATGGGGCTAAAGGTAGATAAGTCTCCTGTCCCTGATGGAATGCATCCCAGAGCGCTAAAAGAGATGGCTAGGGAGATTGCAAATGCACTAGTGATAATTTACCAAAATTCACTAGACTCTGCGGTGATCCCAGTGGATTGGAAATTAGCAAACGTGACACCACTATTTAAAAAAGGAGGTAGGCAGAAAGCGGATAATTATAGGCCAGTGAGCTTAACTTCGGTAGTAGGGAAGATGCTGGAATCTATCATCAAGGAAGAAATAGCGAGGCATCTGGATGGAAGTTGTCCCACTGGGCAAACGCAGCATGGGTTCATAAAGGGCAGGTCGTGCCTAACTAATTTAGTGGAATTTTTTGAGGACATTACCAGTGCAGTTGACAACGGGGAGCCAATGGATGTGGTATATCTGGATTTCCAGAAAGACTCTGACAAGGTATCACACAAAAGGTTGCTGCATAAGATAAAGATGCAATGCATTAAGGGGAAATTAGTAGCATGGATAGAGGATTGGTTAATTAATTAAAAGCAAAGGGTGGGGATTAATGGGTGTTTCTCTGGTTGGCAATCAGTAGCTAGTGGTGCCCCTCAGGGATCAGTATTGGGCCCACAATTGTTCACAAATTACATTGATGATTTGGAGTTGGGGACCAAGGGCAATGTGTCCAAGTTTGCAGACGACACTAAGATGAGTGGTAAAGCAAAAAGTGCAGAGGATACTGGAAGTCTGCAGAAGGATTTGGATAGGCTACGTGAATGGGCTAGGGTCTGGCAGATGGAATACAATGTTGACAAATGTGAGGTTATCCATTTTGGTAGGAATAACAGCAAAAGGGATTATTATTTAAATGATAAAATATTAAAACATGCTGCTGTGCAAAGAGACCTGGGTGTGCTAGTGCATCAGTCGCAAAAAGTTGGTTTACAGGTGCAACAGGTGATTAAGAAGGCAAATGGAATTTTGTCCTTCATTGCTAGAGGGGTGGAGTTTAAGACTAGGGAGGTTCTGCTGCAATTGTATAAGGTGTTAGTGAGGCCACACCTGGAGCATTGTGTTCAGTTTTGGTCTCCTTACTTGAGAAAGGACGTACTGGCACTGGAGGGTGTGCAGAGGAGATTCACTAGGTTAATCCCAGAGCTGAAGGGGTTGGATTACGAGGAGAGGTTGAGTAGACTGGGACTGTACTCGTTGGAATTTAGAAGGATGAGGGGGGATCTTATAGAAACATATAAAATTATGAAGGGATAGATAGGATAGATCTATCTATCAGTGGGCAGGTTGTTTCCACTGGCAGGTGAAAGCAGAACTAGGGGGCATAGCCTCAAAATAAGGGGAAGTAGATTTAGGACTGAGTTTAGGAGGAACTTCTTCACCCAAAAGGGTTGTCAATTGATGGAGTTCCTTGCCCAGTGAATCAGTAGAGGCTCCTTCATTAAATGTTTTTAAGATAAAGATAGATAGTTTTTTGAAGAATAAAGGGATTAAGGGTTATGGTGCTCCGGCCGGAAAGTGGAGCTGAGTCCACAAAAGATCAGCCATGATCTCATTGAACGGTGGAGCAGTCTCGAGGGGCCAGATGGCCTACTCCTGCTCCTAGTTCTTATGTTCTTATGTTCTCGACCACACTTGAAGTATAGTGTTTAATTCTTTTTTTTTTTTAAATCTTTTTATTGGCGTTTCCCATATTTATAAGCAGTTGTATATATACACATCACATTTTTCTCGCCCGCGCTAATTTCCTTTATTATACAGAGAGGTTTAATCTGTCCTTCTGTTGCCCTCTGGATCGGTTTTGCGCAGTTTTTTGGTACCTCATCTATATTGGTGTTTTTTGAAAAATTCTTATTAGGTTACTCCTCATTGCTGGCCTCGAACAGGTTTTGGAACAGCCCGACAAACTGCCCCCCAGTATCCAGGAAGCCTTTCTCTGACCCTCGGGGGGCATACTTAATCTTCTCCAGGTGGAGAAATTTTGAGAGGTCGGCGAGCCAGTCTGCAGCTGTGGGTGGTGCTGCCGATCGCCAGCCAAGCAGGATTCTCCGGCGTGCGATTAGGGAAACGAAAGCCCCCTTCCTCATGCGTAGCTCTGGCTGCTCTGATACCCCGAAAATTGTCGTTATTGGGCATGGCTTCACCCTCACCCCCACAACCCTGGACATTGCTTCAGAGAAGGCTGTCCAGAACCCAGCAAGCTTGGGGCAAGCCCAAAACATGTGGGTATGGTTGGCTGGGCCCCTCTGGCACCGTTCACATTTGTCCTCCACCTCCGGGAGGAACCTGCTCATTCGGGTTCTGGTCAGGTGCGCTTTGTGCACCACTTTGAGCTGCATTAGGCTTAGCCTTGCGCAGGAGGAGGTGGAGTTCACCCTGCTCAGTGCTTCGCTCCAGAGTCCCCATCCTACCTCTGTACCCAGTTCGTCCTCCCATTTTTGTCTGGTCTCGTCCAGTGGAGTCCGGGCTCTGTCCAGTAGCTGTCCATATATTTTCCCACATAGCGCCCCCCCTTCTCGTTGCTTGTGCCTATCAGGTCCTCTAGTAGCGTGTTTTCTAGGGCCACGGAGTACCCTACTGTCTCTTTGCGGAGGAAGTGTTTTCTTTGGAGGTGTCTCATTTCCTGTCCTTTTGCTAGCCTGCACTTCCTCGTCAGTTCATCTAGTGTCGCCAGTCTGTGCCCTATGTAGAAGTCCCCGACCATCAATGTGCCCCCGTCCCGCCTCCATCTTTTGAAGGTGGTATCCAGCATAGCTGGGGGGGGCGGGGGCGGGGGGCGGGGGGGGGGGGGGGGGGGGGGGGGAATCTGTGATTGCCGCATATGGGAGCCATGGGGGACATTTTGGCTATCCCGAAGTGTTGTCTCAGCTGGGTCCACGTTCTCAGCGTGGCCACTACCACTGGGCTCGTTGTGTACCTTGTTGAGGAGGATGGGAGTGCTGCTGTGGCCAGGGCCTGGAGGGTCGTTCCTTTACAAGATGCCTCCTCCATTTGTACCCAATTTGTATCGGGTTCTTGTACCCATCCCCTCACTCTTTCTGCCATTATAGGTTTGATAAGGACTGCCCCCCCACCCCGCCCCCCACCTCCACCCCCGCCGCCGCGCACACACACAAACGCCATGATTAGACTGTCTACATTTTGGAAAAAGGCCTTGGGGATGAAGATCGGAATGGATCTAAACAGGAAGAGGAACTTTGGCAGTACGTTCATCTTGATCATCTGCACTCTTCCCACCAGGAAGAGTGGGAGTGAGCCCCACCTTTGAAGGGCTCTTCTAACTTCCTCCACCAGGCTGGTCAGGTTCCACTTGTGGAACTGTGTCCAGTCTCTGGCTATCTGGATCCCCAGGTAGCGGAATCTGTTCTGGACTATTTTGAATGGGAGCCCCTCCAGCTCTCTCCCTCCCCTGTTTAGGCTCACTGGGAATGCCTCGCTTTTCCCCAGGTTACGTTTGTAGCCCGAAAAATTTCCAAACTCTTTCAGTATTTTCAGTATTGCCTTCAGTCCCTCCTGTGGCTTTGAGACATAGAGGAGCAGGTCATCTGCATAGAGTGAGACTCTGTGCTCTCTGTCTCCTCTCTGGATTCCCTTCCAGCTTTTCACGTCCTGCAGGGCTATCGCCAGGGGTTCGATCGCTAGCGCGAACAAGAGTGGGGACAGGGGGCAGCCCTGTCTTGTTCCTCTCTGCAGCTGGAAGTATTCAGAGCTGGTGGTGTTAGTTCGGACGCTCGCTTTGAGAGCGTTGTACAGGAGCCTTACCCAGGCGGTGAACCCCGCTCCTGGGCCAAACCGTTCCAGTACCTTGAGGAGGTATTTCCATTTGATCTGTCGAAGGCCATTTCTGCGTCCAGGGAGACGATCACCTCTGGTGTTCTCTCTTCGGAGCGGTCACTATTATGTTCAGCAGCTGCCTGATGTTCGCTGTGAGCTGCCTACCCTTGACAAAGCCCATTTGTTCCTCTGCGACCACCTCTGCTACGCAGCCCTCCAGCCTTTTGGCCAGGTCCTTTGCGAATATTTTCGCATCCACGTTCAGCAGTGAAAAGGATCTGTATGATCCACATTCCGTCAGGTCTTTATCTTTTTTGGGTATCAGTGAAATTGTGGCCTGCGCCAGTGTGGGGGGCAGGGTGCTGTCTGCCAGTGAGTCCGCTAAACATGTCCCTTAGGTGTGGGGCCAGGACTGGTGCAAACTTTTTATAAAAGTCCGCTGGGAACCCGTTGGATCCCGGTGCGTTCCCCGCCTGCATGGAGCTGATGCTGTCCATGATTTCTCCCAGGTCTATTGGTGCTTCCAGCTCCCCCTGTCTGTCTTCCCCCACAACTGGTAGTTCCAGTCCGTCTATGAACTGTTTCATCCCCGCGCCCCTGTTGGGGGTGTCGGAGGCATACAGTCCCCGGTAGAAGGTCACAAATGCCAGATTGACCTCCTTAGTTTCTGTTTTATTAAAAATATATTTATTAAAGTTTTTTAACACAATTTTTCTCCCTTACAAATAATAACCCCCCCCCCTCCTTTGGTTCTGTTACCAGTCTATTTCCCTTGTGGCTGCCTGCTTTCTCAGCTGGTGAGCCAATAGGCGGCCAGCCGTCTCCGCATTCGTAGAAGGCCCCTGTGTCTGGCGGAGTTGGTACACTGCTTTCCTCGTGGATGGCAGGCTAAAGTCCATTTGAAGCTTTTTTCTCTCCGCCAGCAGCTCTGCAGTCGGGGCCTCAGAGTATTTTCTGTCGACTTCCAGGATGGAGACCACCAGTTGTTGCCTAGCCACCCTCTCTTCCCTATCTCTGCTTGCCTTGTAGGCTATGATCTCTCCTCTAAGCACGGCCTTCAGTGCCTCCCAGAACGTGGAGGGTGAGACCTCCCCGTTTTGGTTGTTACTAACGTAGTCGCCTATGGCCCGCGATGGTTTTTGACAGAAGGCCTTGTCGGCCAGGAGGTCCGTGTCCAGCCTCCACGTGGGGCGCTGGGCCCAGCCAGTCTCCAACCTCACATCCATATAGTGTGGAGCGTGGTCAGAGATAACGATCGTGGGGTATTCTGTTCCCGTGATCCCTGGAAGCACCGATTTCCCCACTGCAAATAAGTCGATACGGGTGTATACCTTGTGTACTTGTGAGAAGTATGAAAATTCCTTCTCTCCCGGGTGCAGGAACCTCCATGGATCCATCGATGGTTCACTGCATTTTGTCCATTGTCTCCGCCAGCATCTCCCTCATTACTGTGCGGAGCTCCGTCCTGAGTGCCTCCCTCATGGCATATATCTCCGCTTCCTGGTTCGGCTGAACCTCCGCTTCACCCCGTGGGGTCATCTGCCTGCACGGCTGCAGCTCCTGCTTCTTTCCTTCGCCTTCGCTGCTGCTCCTTCTTACATCTCGCCGTCCCCCCGATTTATTATTATTTGCAGGCATATTCCTGTTATGTGCCTTTCTCTTTTTTTTCCTGGGTTTTATTGTGAAAAATAAATTCTTTTTTTCCCCCCCAAAGAAAAAAACCCCAAGGGTTTTTTTTCTCCTTTTAAAAACAGTTTTTTTTAATAAAAAGGAATTTTAAAAAAACAAAACGTTTTTTACATTTTCAGGAGAGGAAAAGAAAAGTTGAATAAATTTTTAAAATTTTTTTTTGTCTTAACCTCTCCGTGCTCCGACTTTCAGGCAGTTTCTTGTTGCGATCCTCACTCCTCCTCCATGTGCAGCTGCTCCGCTGACCAGGACCAGTCTCTCTTCTTTGTTTTGTCTTCAGCTCTGTGGAATGGAGCTTTGGCGCCTGGGCAGGGCCGATTTTGCAGGACTTTAATTTTTTTTTAAAAACCCGCCGGGAAACCCCCCCAAAAAAGGCGTGAGTTTGTGGACCTGCGGGAGCCTCTTTGCTGCGACCGCTCTGTTCGCAAACGCCACCGGAGGTCCTATAGAGTTCAATTCTGATCGCCACACTACCAGAAGGATGTGGAGGCTTTAGAGAGGGTGCAGAAATAATTTACCAGGATGTTGCCTGGTATGGAGGGCATTAGCTATGAGGAGAGGTTGAATAAATTCAGTTTGTTCTCACTGGAACGCCGGAGATTGAGGGGCGACCTGATAGAGGTCTACAAAATTATGAGGGGCATAGACGGAGTGCATGGTCAGAGACCTTTTCCCAGGGTAGAGGGGTCAATTATTAGGGGGCATAGTTTTAAGGTGGGAGGGGCAAGGTTTAGAGGAGATGTACCAGGAGATGTTTTTTACACAGAGGGTAGTGGGTGCCTGGAACTCGCTACCGGAAGAGGTGGTGGAAGCAGGGATGATAGTGACGTTTAAGGGGCATCTTGACAAATACAAGAATAGGATGGGAATAGAGGGATACGAACTCCGGAAATGTAGAAGATTTTAGTTTAGACGGGCAGCATGGTCGGCACAGGCTTGAAGGGCCGAAGGGCCTGTTCCTGTGCTGTACTTTTCTTTGTTCTTTGATGTGGGGGTGAGACCCACACAGATACAGGAAAAATGTGCAAACTCCACGGGGACAGTGATCTGGGGCTGTTTTCGAACCCAGGTCCTCGGCACCGTGATGGAGCAGGTCTAACCACTGTGCCACAGTGCTGTCCTTGGCACCAGCAATGTCTGACAGGACATTATCATTTGAAATTGAAAATATTCAATAGGAAAATTTGAGAGTTTTTGAAATAATTCTGAGGAGAAAATAACTTTGAGAAACACTTTCCAGTTGAAGTTTACAGCATGGGTAGTGAGGCCTGAATGCCATTGATTATATAAAAAACTCAGAATTTAAGGGCAGGATTCTTCAATAATGGGACTATGTCTCCCCGTCGGTGTGAAAAGCGGCGCCAACCACTCCGGCATCAACGATCATGGGCAATGCTCCCCTTCCTAGGGGCCCAGGTTGGCGCCGGAGTGGTCCCCGCAGCTCCAGCCGGTGTGGAACGGCCCGCGTGAGTTTGCGCATGCGCGGAACGGCTGGCGTGATTCCGCGCATGTGAGGGGCAGCCGCCGTATTTCTACGCATGCGCACTATGGTCACCATATTTCCAAGCATGCACGGGGGTTCCCTTCTTCGCGCCAGCCCCTGGGCAATATGGCAGAGCCCTACATGGGGCTGGTGCGGAGTAAAATAGGCCCCCACGGAACCAGCCAGCCCGCTGTTCGGTAGGCCTCGATCGCGGGCCAGGCCATCATGGGGATCCCCCCCAGGCATTGGATCCGCGCGTCCCCTCACCAGGCTGCACCCCGTACACATAACCTCCAGGTCCCACTGTGTGGGACCATACGTGACCCACCCACGCTGGCGGAACTCGGCCAAACTCATTGGCCACTCGGCCCACCGTAGTCCGGAGAATTGCCAGGTGGGGGGGGGGGGGGGGGCGTTGTCAACGGCCCCCGACCGGTGCGCCGGGAATCCCATGGGCGCCCGAGAATCAGCGCCGGAGAATGTGGAAGCTGGCGTCGGGGCAGCGGTCAGGGGCCGTTGGCTACGTCCCCCCAGGATTCTCCGACCCGCGCTGGGTCGGAGAATCCTGGCCAAAGTGTTTCACTTGAAGAACACTGATAAAATAACAGGAGATAAGGGAGGCACAGTGGCACAGTGGTTAGCACTGCTTCCTCACAGCGCAAGAGTCCCGGGTTCAATTCCAGCCCTGGGTGACTGTCTGTGTGGAGTTTGCACATTCTCCTCGTGTCTGCAGGGGTATCCTCTTGGTGTTCCGGTTTCCTCCCACAGTCCAAAGATATGCAGGTTAGGTGGATTGGCCATACTAAATTTCCCCCCTTAAGGAGCGGTTGCAGCAATAGGGGCAGGTGGGGTGGTCTTTTGAAGGGTCGGTTCAGACTCGATGGGCTGAATAGCCTCCTTCTGCACTGTAGGGATTCTATGATTCTGAAACGTGCAATAAGGCAATGAAATAGGAACTTGTTCCATTCGCACAAAGATAAAATAATGTAATGGTGAAAAATTCACTTTAATTCATTAAGGTATGCTAAAGTTACAGAATTCCTTAGTTTCTCATATCTGGATGAGTTAACTTCTGATATCATGGTGTAATGTGAAAACAAGTCAAAGGGGGAGAAAAATATATTTTAAAAAATATATAATTTTTATTAAGGTTTTCACAGAATACCAACAACAAAATGAAAAAGGAACCCAACAGGGTTAAGTACAAAACACAGTTCAAAAAAGCAACCCTCCATACCCCTGTAGCCACCTGAGTTGGCCACTTCCCGACTTAAAATGGCGAACCGCAAAGGCTGAAGGGAAATTCAGCCAACACAGGCAAAGACTAGCAAATACAGAAATCATGGGCGAGATTCTCCACTCCTGTGCGGTTGGGAGAATCGCCTGGGCCGCCAGAATTTCCCAGGACGCCGGTCCGATGCCCTCCCGCGATTCTCCCAAGCGGCGGGAACGGCCCCGTCGAGTTCCGCGGACCGCAGGCCGGAGAATCGCCGGAGACACCCATAATGGCGATTCTCCGGCAACCCCGCTATTCTCAGGCCCGGATGGGCCGAGCGGCCAGGCCAAAACGGCGGGTTCCCCCCGGCGCCGTCCACACCTGGGGCGAAATTCTCCTATCCGCCCCGCCACATTTCTGCCCCGACCGGCCGGCGGGAGTCTCCGTAACATCGGCCGGTCAATGGGGTTTCCCATTGTGGGGCAGCCCCACGCCGTCGGGAAACCCCCGGGCGCCGGCAAAACGGAGACTCCCGCCGGCGGAGAATGACGCCCCTGGTCGCTGCCGTTGGGAACAGCGGGGGAACGCTGGGGGGGGCGGCCTGTGGGGGGGGGGGATCCTGCACCGAGGGGTACCTCAAATGTGGCATGGCCCGTGATCGGTGCCCACCGATCGTCGGGCCGTCCTCTCTGAAGGAGGACCTCCTTCCTTCCGCGGCCCCGCAAGATCTGTCCGCCATCTTCTTGTGGGGCAAACTCAGAGAGGACGGCAACCACGCATGCGCGGGTGATGCAGTTATGCGGCGCCGGCCGCGTCATTTATGCGGCGCCGCCTTTACGCAGCGACAAGGCCTGACGCGTGTAGATGATGCGGCCCCGACCCTAGCCGATTGTCGGGGCCTGAATCGATCGGGATCGGGGCTGTTTCGCGCCGTCGTGAACATCGACGGCATTCACGACGGCGTGGGCACTTCGGCGCGGGAGTGGAGAATCCCGCCCCAGGTGTATTAAGACCTGTGGGGAACCAGACAGCACTGAAACCAGCAGCCATCTGCATAGTAATGTAGCAGCCATCTACATATTAATGAGCGATCCCCCTGGGGACTATAAAGCAAAGCCCCCAAGTTCAAATCGTCCTTCTTGACAGGGTCACTCAGCAACGCGAAGCAACCCCTGAGAGTGAACTGTCCAGCGGCCTCCAAGCAAGTAAGTCTCAAGTCAACGCTCGCTACGAGATAGACGCTCCTAGCTCCCAGTCCATACCAGCTTTTGAATCCCGTAGACTCAGGAACTGAACGAAAGGCCATTTGTTCCCCTGACCTGGTGGGCCAGTCCAAAGCTAAGTATAGGCCTGTTAGTTGTAGAGATAGTTTATTAAGTAGAATTTATGCATGAGTAGCGATTGACTGTGTATAATAAATGTGTTTTGATTTGAATCTTACTAATTGGTGTGTTGAGTTATTGATCATTACTTGAACTTGAACCTCATGGCGGTATCATAAAGATACCTGGCGACTCTAGAGCAAAGGTTATAAAACAGAGCAATTGAACCAACCAAATGTTAGCAACATATTACTGGCGACTCCGCCGGGACCCGATCTAGATGTGGCTTAACCACTCCGGGAGAACCCAAAATTTGAATTAGAAATCCAATTGGGAACAGAAAACACCCCACAAGTGTTCAAGCAGTTCTGATCAATCCTCATAATTCGGAAGTGTGTTAATGCATACATAATTAACAGGGCTATAAGGTAAACTGATAGATTTTTTGTTGCGACAAAACTGTCGGGAGTTTGTATTCCGGAAAATAGCGAAAGCCGTACCCGTAATTACAGCACCGCCTTAATACCCCTTGTTCCAGATTTTAAGAGAAGTATTCAGAGAGGAAAGATGGCAATGCAGGCAATGCAACGCCTCATGAACCCCGAAGAATTCGTGGTCGCAGTGACCAGCAGTAGAGTAGGACAGTGTCCCGTTTGGGAAGAGGAAATCAGAAAGTACCTCAAAGGGAAAGGATGGCCCCTTTGGACCGAATTCTGTGAAAATGAGGAAACAGGTCCCGGGAGTATAGGACATACTTGGTGGGAGAACCTGAGCAAAATTCATAAGAAGAGCTTGGGAAAAGCTCGCAAGCCAATGGCAATCGTAACCTGTTTGGCACAATTGCGAGGCACAGAGGAGGTCATTCGGACGCTCCGTAAAGAGATACAAGAGGCACATCGAATGAGTAAGGTTGATGTGAGCGAGATAAAGAAAGAGAACCTAGAATTAAGAAGGAAGTTAGAAGCAAAGAACGGAGAGGCTGATGATGCCAAGAGGGCACACCAGTCTTGTCTGGCGCACCTAAGCAGCTTCCAATCCCAGTACGAAAAGGCCTATCAGGCCATGCAACGTGCAGTCCTGGTAGGAGAGGAAACAGAGAAGCAGGTAGAGGCATTGCAAAGGCAGTATAGCGACCTGAAGGCAGCGTTAAGAGCACTCCATACTACCACCACGGAGCAAAGACAAAGCTCATTAGACCACGCAAAGTGCCGGAAGCAGATTGCAGAACTGCAATCTCTGCTTTCAGTTCAAAAAGGATTCCAGGAAACCTTTGGATCACAGTTAGATGAGGAAGACGGCCCTGATTGGGAAGAATTGAGTGAGACAGCGCAGAGATATGTTCAGGGAACATTTGCGCAGGGAAAGCCCCAGAAGAGAAAAGCACCCCAACCCCCCACAGAGCAGATAGTTCAGGCTCCAATGAACCCAGTCACCACCCACCGCACAGCCACATCGGACGACACGGAGTTTCTGTACACCACCCGCTTAACAGTGACCCAATTACTGGACGCGTGCGATAAAATCAAACCGTTCCTCCCCACCTCAGACCCCCACCACTTCTTTGCCAGAGTAAAACTGCAGGCTACCATGTACGGCCTGGATGAGCGAGAGCAAGTAAAGCTCACAGTTTTGAGTTTAGACCCTTCGTTCGTAGCAGCCCTTCCCGACCCACAGAATTTAGGACGCACCCTTGCAGAAATACATTCCGCGATCCTAAACGCGATCGGGTATAACAGGGGTGACCCTGTAGAAGGCCTCAATAAGTGCAGGCAAAAGAAAACCGAGCACCCCACAGCATTTGCTGGTCACTTGTGGATCCATTTCGCAGCAGTTTTCGGAGACTTAGACCGCGCCCATTTGTCCCCAGACAACATGGCCAAATGGACCCGCACCCTTATCTCCCATGCCACAGAAACAGGACAAAAAGCTTGTGCCAATTATGACCCCTCAGAGGAGGCTCATAATGAGAAATGGGTTGTAAAACGATTGTCCCGCGCCTGGGAGCAATCTGTTCAAAACAAACTCACGAATAACAATCCCAAAGACCAGCAGGCAGAAGCAGACATACACACAGTTAAGGCACACCAGAACCCCGCATGGGTAAATGAAGGCAGGAACAGCCCCCCACAAAAGCCACAGGAGTGTTACAACTGTGGACAGTTAGGACACTTTGCAAGAGAATCCAATGCCCCACGAAAGCCACAGAGAGCCCAGCAGGCAGGCACTCTGAATAAGAATAGGACAGAGCCCATACATAGTGTGAGCACCCGTTCAGATCAGACGGACCTGAACGGAATGGACTGATGGTGTTCGGGCTCCCCCAGTTGGGTCTGCGACACCCTTTGGGATAGGTCCGGCCGACCAGTAGTTGCAGCAAAGATACGGGGACAGCCCATCGAATTTCTCTGGGACACAGGAGGGTCCCGCACCACAATCAATTCCTCCACCATGTTTCAAAAGGATACGTGGCCCACTGCAGCCACCATCACCCTCAGCGGTTTTACAGGCCACTCACAGCAGGGTCACATCAGAGCCCCTGTACCCATTCAAATCGGCAACATCACCACCAGGCGCCCCATAGTTTTAGTCGATCTACCCCACACAGCAGAACACATTTTAGGCATAGATTTTATGAATTCCAACAACCTGTCCTTTGATCCAGTCAACCAATGTGTCTGGAAAATGGCAAAATCCGCAAGAGCCCCCGCAACGCTCACAATAGGCGAATACGCCAACAAGATTAGCGCAGTCGGCGAATTTTGGTTTGACCCGACCACAATTAGCACAGACAAGCAGGTTAGGGCAGTTCTGCAGAAGCACAGGACAGCATTCGTGACCCACAAACACGACTGTAGCCGGATGACTGGTTCCGTTCAAATCACAGGACCTGACCCTACACCCCAAAAGCAATACGGATTTCCCCAAGAGGCAGAGGGAGAAATCGCAAAAGTGATCCACAGCTTATTAGAGCAGGGCGTACTCAGATCAGTAGCCTCCACTAATAATGCCCCGATTTGGCCAGTGAGAAAGCCCGATGGATCATGACGACTGACCATCGATTACCGGGAACTCACCAAAGTCATCCCCGCAGCAGCCCCCATGGTAGCCACAAGTCCCAAGACCATGCTCAAACAGGGATTTAACTCACGATACTTTACGGTTTTGGATGTCAGAAATGGATTCTGGTCCATTCCATTGGCAAAGGCGTGCCAGTACAAATTTACCTTCACTTTTAAAAATCAGCGTGCCTTCCACAAGGGTTTCACAACTCCCCCTCCATTTTCCACCGACAGCTGGCAAATAGATTATCAACATTTTCTCGCCCCGAATGTCTGGTCCAGTATGTGGACGACCTATTACTGCAGACAGACACCAAGGCAGAGCACATCGAGCTTTTGGCCAAACTCCTGGAATTCCTACAGAAACATGGTTGTAAGCCGAACCCCAAAAAGGCCCAGATTTTGGAAAACAAAGTGATATATTTGGGTACAATTATCACACATGGTAAACGCGAGATCGAGCACAAAAGAATTGACTCGATTGCCAAATTGCCCCTTCCCCAGAATATTTCAGCCCTCTGGTCGTTTTTAAGACTGGTTGGCTACTGCCTAAACCACATTGACGGTTTCGCCAGCAAGGCAGCACCCCTCTCAGACCTCCTAAAGAAAGGAGCCCCCTGGGAATGGCTTCCACAGATATAGATAGCTAGCACCGACCGCACCCTTTCGGTCGTGCTCCTCCAGGAACGGCACGAACAGTTAAGGCCCATGGCTTACACCTCCAGAATCTTAGACGCTGTGGAGCAGGGATTTTCAGCCTGTGAAAGGCACCTGCTCGCAGTTTTTTGGGCAGTACGATATTTTTCATACATAACCGGACTGAACCCCATCACAATCCTGACGGAACACACCCCTACCCAACTTTTACTGGACAGACGACTTAAGGACGGTACAGTCAGTCAAATAAGAGCAGCCTAATGGACCCTTCTTTTGCGGGGACGGGACATCACTGTTAAAAGGACCAAGACCCACACTTTCTTAGCAGATACCCTACAGTACCCAGGCACCCCCCATGAATGTGAAATCATCTCACCTCACCACAACACAGGCCCCTTTATTGCAAAAACAACCCCCAGAAAGATAGGTAGTTCACCCCAGAGCCCCCAGCACACAGACGCGTGCGAACCTTTAAGAATATATGTGGATGGATCTTCCACAATATTAGAAGGGAAGCACATAACAGGATGAAGCATTTATGTCGAGGACGCGCAGGGACGCGCCCTAGAAGAAATATCACTAAAGCTACCAGGCCACTTAGGCGCACAGGCGGCAGAACTAGCAGCCATGGCGTACATTGTAGAACACCCAGATTTCTTTCCCAGCCCAGCAGACATATACTCGGACAGCCTTTATGTCTGCAATAACCTTACAGAATTCCTACCCCTGTGGAAAGCAAGAGGATTTGTTTCCGCAGATGGAAAGTCCCTCCCCTCAGCCCATTACTCCGTCACATTTTAGGAAAAGCCCAGGGCAGGACTTTTGGAATAGTTAAAGTTCGTAGTCACCATCGTTCCTCCACCCCCCCTGGAAATGTAAAAGCCGACGCACTGGCTAAGGCAGGTTCCAGGCATGGATATTTTTGGACACCCCCCGAAAGCGCACCAGTGAATGCAGTTCAGGTCTCACAGACTAATATTGAGGATTTAGTGCAGGTCCAGAAGCAGGATAACAATCTCAGGGGGATTTTGAAAGGAAAATTTACGACACCTTACGATAGATTTAAAAATGCTCTGACCACACATGATGGTGTGGTGTTAAAAGACACCCTTTATGTGGTTCCTGATCAGGAGAGGAATCAGCTCATTTGTTTGTTCCATGACAGTCATGGACATTAGGGAATTGATCCCACTACAGCCCACTACTGCAGCTCTATTGGTGGCCAAGTTTAAAAGAAGACGTAACGCACTACGTTGAGAATTGCCTTATCTGTGCCCAGAACAATCCGGACAGATACGCCAAGAAAGCTCAACTTAGTCACACCTGCCCCGTTAATGGCCCCTGGACTAACCTCCAGATTGATTTTATAGGACCATTGCCCCCTTGCAGGAATGGTTATAAGTATGTACTCGTTGTGATAGACACGTTTACAAAATGGGTAGAGGCATTCCCATACAGAACGAACATGGCAAAGACCACAGCCAAGATCTTAACCCACCACATCTTTACGAGATGGGGCCTCCCCCGCAGCATTGAATCCGACCAAGGTTCCCATTTTACGGGACGTGTCATGAAGAACGTCCTCACGGTATTTGGCATTACCCAAAAATTCCACATCGCATACCACCCCCAGTCAAGTGGTATCGTGGAGCGCATGAATCGGACCCTAAAATCAACCCTCAGAAAAATGGTCCAGCAAAACAACACCACTTGGGATTCAGTCCTCCCTTTTGCGCTGATGTTTTTGCGAAATACGGTTTCAACATCTACATGTTACACCCCACACACCCTCATGACCGGACGCCCCATGAAAGGCACAGAATTTTTATTGGGATTAGATTTGACCAGCCCCGAAGTGACGGCCCTCACACACGAGAAAGCAGTAGAACAACTGGTAGAGAATGTTAATACGGCTCAGCAAGCAGCCGCAGTACGATTAGGCACACGAAAGAAACAGAGCAAGGCCTGTTTCGATATGACAGTACATGCGACTGAGTTCAGTGTTGGACAGCAAGTCATGCTCTCCATATACAACCCCAGCACATTCCTGTCACCTAAATATTCGGGTCCATACTCCATTGCGGACAAAGTAAGCCCCTCCGTGTATAAAAGTAAGTACCCCAACGGAAAGACTGCGTGGTTCTACATTAACCAGCTTAAGGCATATGGCCCACAGTCCAACCACGCACATCACGTCATGCTCGACGCACCATACCACACCCCGCCCACAGCCAACATATCCCTACCCTCCCCCAACACGCCCACCACATCCATGGACTCAACCTCGACTCCACCCGCGAACTCTAGACTCCTCCCCGGAACGTCCACAGACAGCAGCAGCAGCGACAGCGACTGTGACTCAGACAATAGTCACAGCACGCCTCCCTACTATCCCCATGCAACAGGACCCACACCCAGTGAATCTGACCACGATTCGAGTGATCCCTTCCTCATCACATTCCTCAATAAACCCCACCAAAAACTACCGCCCTACGATTACGACCCCCATTCCATCTCCACAGAATTAGACACCACCTTTTGGCACCGCGATAACTCATACAGGCTCGTCCAGAACGACGCGATGGACCCCAAATTGCACCATGCAGCCCTATCAGCCCTGATACATTCCAGAGTATGGCATCCGGGAGAAGATGACGACTTTGAGTCTGACTCCCATAGCGAGAACCCCTTTGCGACCTTGTTCGCAACCGATAACTGAGGTGTCCAGATGATGTTTTAAAAAGGATCTGCTTGGGAGAAACGGAGTCCTTTCTGATGGAACCTGCCGCATGTTGTTTTATGTTGTTTGTTAGTGGTGTTGTTAAATGTTGTTTGTAAGATCAAAAAAAATTTCACGGCCCCAAGCCACCACCCTTCTGACGCCCACTGGTAGTCAGAGAAACCAGTTTGTCCCGGACGCTAGTTCAGAGGAACTAGTTTGTCCACAGAGACTTGTTAATGTCCCGGACGCCAGTTCAGAGGAACTCGTCTGTCGACAGAAAAACAAACCGTTCATAACTGCCCTTCAGGTTTAAAGGTAGAACCTTTACGGCAACCCCCCGCGATGACTACATTTTTGCCCATTCTTGCCGGTTGCTCAGGCAGTGGAGAAATGGCATTGGGACCCGCCCTGCCTGAGAACCCCCCTCTGGTCAGCTACGCTAGGGTAGAGCACACACGGCATTGGTCGCCGTCCTACCTGGTGATTCCATCCAGGGGCACCTGGAAGGACCCTGCTCCCATCAGCGAGTTCAACACGGTGAACACATAGGCTCCCACGTCCGGCCCCTCCAGCCCCTCCGGGAGGCCCAGAATCCGCAAGTTCTTCCACCTCGACCGATTCTCCATCTCCTCGAACCGCTCCTGCCATTTCTTGTGGAGCGCCTCGTGCGCCTCCACCTTTACCGCTAGGCCTAAGATCTCGTCCTCGTTGTCAGAGATCTTTTGTCAGGCCTCGCAGATCGCCATCCCCTGGGCCGACTGTGTCTTCAGCAGCTTATCGATGGAAGCCTTCATCGGCTCAAGCAGGTCCGCTTTAATCTCCCTGAAGCAGCGCTGGATAACCTCCTGTTGCTCCTGCGCCCACTGCAGCCACGCTGCCTGGTCCCCGCCCGCCGCCATTTTGTTCTTCTTCCCTCGCACCTTCTTCAGGTCCACCACCACTCTTTTAGTCGCCCCGCTCCTGGTAAAAGCCATATACTGTCGGGGAACTATTGTACTCTCCTTCCCACAGCGGGAAACGTCGATAAAATTCCGTTGGGGGCCCTGAAAAGAGCCCAAAAGTCCGTTTTTTGTGGGAGCTGCCGAATGTGTGACTTAGCTCCGCATAGCCGGAAGACGGGGAGAAAAATATTTGAACTGCACCAAGAGGGTGAATTTGAAAGATTTAGTCGACCTAAACACTGAGCTGGTGCAGATCATACCAGAGTCCCCTGTCACCATTTGTGGTGTGATTTTAAATAATATACACCTGTAAAAATCTGTGAACTCCTGACCTGAGCAATTCAAGAACCTTCTTTAATGAAGTGTTAATGCAACATCGAATCATCAACAATTCAATATATCCTCCAGCACATTAACAGAAGAAATAGGAGCAGGACATTCAGCACTTGAGTCTTTTCCAGCATTCATTGAGATCATTTACGGGGAGAATGTGCAAACTCCACACGGACAGTGACTCAGGGCCGGGATCGAACCTGGGACCTCAGTGCCATGAGGCAGCAATGCTAACCACTGCGCCACCGTGCTGCCCTTTCTCATTGTGCTTCCCACTGAACAAATCATTACTTTTCTTTCCTTCTGTTTATTCTCTCTCCACCAATCTATCCCTCTCATTGCCCAATCATTCTGTTTCCTCCCTGTCTGCTGCCCACCTGAAATATCACCCACAACGAACCAAGTGCTCTCTGTGACAAAGTCTACCTCCACACTGACCAGTCACTACTTCCTGTTCATTTGCAGACCTTTCCTGACAAGTCACATCGCTGTTCATTTACAGACCCTCCCTAACAAGTCACATCACTTTTCATTTACAGACCCTCACTAACAAATTTCATTGTTGTTAGTTTACAGACCATCCCTACAAGTCACATTGCCATTCATTTACAGAACTTCCCTAACAGTCACATTGTTGTTCATTTCCAAAACTTTCCGAACAACTCACATAGCTATTCGTTTACAGTCCATCCCTAACAAGCAACATTGCCGTACATTTGCAGACATATTTCTTCTCCCTTTACAAACGCTCCCTGAGCAGTTCCCATTGCTCCTCATTTACAGGCACTCCAGAATCAATCAAACTCTCTCCCTGATATCCCACTAAAGACATGGGAGATTCCAGTGAAACACATATGGTCACAATTAGTGGCTTCAAAATTCCAGTATTTCTTTCTGAAGAAATATGAGCTGTGCAGATAATCTGTCCTATACCACATCTTTACATTTATCCATCATTCAGGGAAAGACACAAATCCCGTGTGTCCACAGTCACTTACATGAGGTCAACCCATAGGATGGAACCCCGGGCTCCCTGAACTTGATCTCTGGTGTCTCCAGTCCCGACTTCCTTACATCAGTATCTCATCATTCACTTTTATATCCTCCAGCTCTGGCCCCTGACTTTTCTTTGTCTTCTCTGCTGGGTTTTGCAAGAAGTGAGGAAAAAAACAGCTGGAATTTCTCCAATCTGTGATTTACAAGGACACATTCCCGGGTTCCCAGCAGTTATTTTTCTTCAGGAATTTTCTCATTCTCCCTAAACTCTCCTGCCTGCTGTTAATTCTGATAGTTTCATAATTATTGGTATAAACATCACATATTATAATCTAATCTATTCTATTCCTCACCCTTGTTGTTGTTAACAATAGACAAACTGTCCTTTTCCCTGATCTGGGGCGAGATTCTCCGACACTCTGCCGAGTCGGAGAATCGCCGGGGGCTGCCGTGAATCCTGCCCCCGCCGGTTGCTGAATTCTCTGGCACCAGAGATTCGGCGGGGCGGGAATCGCGCCATGCCGGTTGGCGCCCCCCCCCCCCCCCCCCCTCCCCACCCAGCGATTCTCCGGCCCGGATGGGCCGAAGTCCCGCTGCTAGAATGCCTGTCCCGCCGGCATGGATTAAACCACCTCTCTTACCGGCGGGAAAAGGCGGCGCGGGCGGGCTCTGGGGTCCTGGGGGGGGGGGGGGGGTGC
The DNA here is from genome assembly GCF_047496885.1 of Scyliorhinus torazame. Classification (NCBI taxonomy): domain Eukaryota; kingdom Metazoa; phylum Chordata; class Chondrichthyes; order Carcharhiniformes; family Scyliorhinidae; genus Scyliorhinus; species Scyliorhinus torazame. Next base: position 187,143,827 of record NC_092711.1, on the reverse strand, counting down.
GGGGCGATCTGGCCCCGGGGGGTGCCCCCACGGTGGCATGGCCCGCGATCGGGGCCCACCGATCCGCGGGCGGGCCTGTGCCGTGGGGGCACTTTTTTCCTTCCGCCTTCGCCATGGTCTCCACCATGGCGGAGGCGGAAGAGACCCCCTCCACTGCGCATGCGCAGGGATGCCGTGAGCGGCCACTAACGCTCCCGCGCATGCGCCGCCAGGCAATGTCATTTCCGCGCCAGCTGGCAGGGCACCAAAGGCCTTTCCCGCCAGCTGGCGGGGCGGAAATCAGTCTGGCGCGGGCCTAGCCCGTCAAGGTTAGGGCTCGGCCGCTCAAGATGCGGAGGATTCCGCACCTTTGGGGCGGCGCGATGCCGGACTGATTTGCGCCGTTTTTTGGCGCCGGTCGGCGGACATCGCGCCGATTACAGAGAATTTCGCCCCAGATTTCCAATGAGTTGATTCTGTGCAATGGAATGTCTTATCTGTGTTGCCATGGTGACCTGTCTGCAATGAAGAGCCTGTTTGAGTTTCAAACTCAGACGAAACTTCTCTTTCCCAGAATAAACATTATATCAGACATTTTACGTCAGTATATTAACCATGTCACAATGGTTCAGATACACAAATCTTGAAATGTGAAGGACATGTTTAAAATGCTGTTTGAATCTGTTACCCCACTTGTCTTAATAACTGACTTGTAAATCATTAGTTCGGCCGCATTTAGAACATTGAGTCAAATTCTGGACATCTTACAACATGAATGATATCAAAGTCACGAAGAGGGTGCAGGAAAGATTCACAGATGATACCACAGATTAGAGGCCACAGCTCAAAAGGAGTCTATTCGGCCCATCATGCCGATCCTAGCTGTGGAAGAGCTATCTGAATATTCCTCTCCCCTGCTGTTTCCCCATGGCCTTGTCAATGTTTTCCTTCAAGCATTAATCCAATTCCCTTTTGAAAGTTGCTGTTTAATCTGCTCCTTCCAAACTTTCAGATTTGATAACAGCTGACTGGGGAATTAAATGTTTTCTCCACGTGACCTGTCTTGAACCTATTTGTGTTTCTACCTTAGTTACAACTTCTCTCTCCCGTGAGTAGAGACTAGAGAAACTGGGGGTCTTTTTTAAAATTAAAACAAAGCAGGATGAGAAGTGATGTGAGCAAGGAGTTTAAAACTGGATCAAGGACATGGTCAAAAAATTACAATCATTCTTTTTCCTTCAGGATCTGTGTCCAGGGAAGAAGGTGATCTGATCATCATCGAGGTGAAAAACTAGAACAAAGAACAAAGAACAAAGAAATGTACAGCACAGGAACAGGCCCTTCAGCCCTCCAAGCCCGTGCCGACCATGCTGCCCGACTAAATTACAATCTTCTACACTTCCTGGGTCCGTATCCCTCTATTCCCATCCTATTCATGTATTTGTCAAGATGCCCCTTAAATGTCACTATCGTCCCTGCTTCCACCACCTCCTCCGCTACCCTCTGTGTAAAAAACTTGCCTCGTACATCTACTCTAAACCTTGCCCCTCTCACCTTAAACCTATGCCCCCTAGTAATTGACCCCTCTACCCCGGGGAAAAGCCTCTGACTATGCCCCTCATAATTTTGTAGACCTCTACCAGGTCGCCCTACTGTCGGAATCAAACATTGTCCAATCAAATGCAACACGGTTTGGATACAGAGTAAATCTATCAGTCTGAGAATGCAAGCATGGAGAATTGGGACACCCGACTACAGATCTATCCACCGTGTTCGTACAGTTAACAATATCATGAATAGAACAAAGTTGAGTGAATCAGCCGTTTAGTCAGAATTCATGAAGCAAGAGGTGAGTCTCATGTACAAGTTAAGCATTGAGAGGACATGAGGAACTGGAGAAATGTGGATATGGGACTCATATAAGAGGAATATTAATGATTGTTAGACCCAGTGAGACAGGGAGGGAAGCAGCAGAGGCAGCTGATTGGATTGTCTCAATCTTAGTGACATAGAAGCTCCATGAGCTCCTCACATTTGATGTTGGAGGTGAGGATGGAGGAGACAGGGGAGAGGGTGAACCCTTCAAAATGAACTAAATTGTGTTAGAGATAGTAAAATGACTTGACACACAATGCTCATTTATTTGACTTTATCCAGAATATTAGCACCTATAACTGGGTTGGAGTTTATTAACATCAGCAGAAACAAACCCTAATGAACATGGTTCAGGCCTAAAAGTAATTAACAGCAAAATGAAATGATGAAGTTAATTATAGTAAGAAGTCTTACAACACCAGGTTAAAGTCCAACAGGTTTGTTTCGATGTCACTAGCTTTCGGAGCGCTGCTCCTTTCTCAGGTGAATGAAGAGGTATGCTCCAGACTGGGCTCACCCCAGTCCAACGCCGGCATCTCCACATCGAAGTTAATTATGAACTCGCTGGTGTCTGAGCAGGTTGGATGAAGTGATGAAACCCTCCCCACACTTGGGGCAGGTGAATGGTCTCTCCCCAATGTGACTCAGCTGATATACAGGTAGCTCAAATTATGTCTTGAATCCAGATTTGCAACAAGAGTATCTGAAAGGCCTCTTGTCAGTGTGAACACGTTGTAGGTTCCCTGAACTTTTAAAACAATTTAATAATAATCATCTTTATTGTCACAAGTAGGCTTACATTAACACTGCAATGAAGTTACTGTGAAAATCTCCCAGTCGCCACACTCCGGCACCTGTTCGGGTATACTGAGGGAGAATTCAGAATGTCCAATTCACCTAAAAAGCACGTCTTTCGGGACTTGTGGAAGGAAACTAGAGCACCCGGAGGAAACCCACGCAGACAGTGACTCAAGACAGCAATCAAACCCTGTTCTCTGGTGTTGTGAAGCAACAGTGCTAATCTGCCCATAGTCCGCGCATTTAAAAGGTCTCTCGTCAGTGTGAACCCGCTGGTGTCTCACCAGGGTGGATGTCTGAGTGAATCGTTCCCCACACTGGGATCAGTTGAACGGTCTCTCCCCAGTGTAGACTTACTGGTGGACAGATGATGTCTTGAACCCACACCCACAGTGAGAGCATCTGAACTGTCTCTCGTCACTGTTAACACGTTGATGGGGCATCAATTCACTGGAACCTTTATAGCACTTCCCGCAGACTGGGCATTTAAAATATCTTTCTCCAGTGTGAACTTGTTAGTATGGTAACAGAGCGGATAATTCAATGAATCCCATCCCACAGTCAGTGCAAACTCGCTGGTGCACAGTGAGCTCAGATGAACTTTTGAACCCAGACCTGCAGCAAAAGCAGCTGCCAAATAGGATGCTTTCTGTGGTGCATCTATAAAAATTACTAAGAGTCATTGTGGACTCTTGCCTTCAAGCCTGTTCGGCAGCTCCACAATCCGAAGATTGTTCCGCCTCGACTAATTCTCCAAGTCTTCAAGTTTTGACTTCAGGCATTATTGATTGTATGAACCCTTGCTACTTCGATTTCTAGTGATTCAAGGTGATCGCCATGTCTTGACAGCATTTCTCCCGTCCCCTTCAACACTTTTCCATGTCCCTGCACTGTCGCTGATGTCTTACTCAAAGCCTCCTTTATTGGGGCCTATCTTTTTTGCATTTTACTGTTCGTTCTTTTATTGCAGCACGGTAGCATTGTGGATAGCACAATTGCTTCACAGCTCCAGGGTCCAAGGTTTGATTCCCGGCTTGGGTCACTGTCTGTGCGGAGTCTGCACATTCTCCCCGTGTGTGCGTGGGTTTCCTCCGGGTGCTCCGGTTTCCTCCCACAGTCCAAAGATGTGCGGGTTAGGTGGATTGGCAATGCTAAATTGCCCATAGTGTCCAAAAGTGCCCTGAGTGTTGGGTGGGGTTACTGGGTTATGGGGATAGGGTGGAGGTGTGGACCATGGGTAGGGTGCTCGTTCTAAGAGCCGGTGCAGACTCGATGGGCCGAATGGCCTCCTTCTGCACTGTAAATTCTATGAAATTCTACTGTCCTTGTTTCTCTTTCCCTTGTCACCCTGCTTAGCTTCCCACAACCTGCCATTCTATTTATACTCTCCCCAAACATTCAAGCAAATACTCGCCCCAGGACATCAGTCACGGGCCTGCCCAGGTGCAAACTGTCCAGTTTGTGCTGGTTCCGCCTCCACCAGAACTGAACCCAATGTTCCAGGAATCTGAAACCATCCCCCTTGCACCATCTTTCCAGCCATGTATTCTTCCAATATATCCTGCTGTTTCTACTCTGACTAGCATGTGGCACTGGTAGTAATCCTGAGTTCACTACCTTTGGCGTCCTACAGAATCGGACATGACAACAATGGAGCAACTTTATTAAGAGGAAGAGCGGAGACACTGAGAGATTAAAGACAAAGTTTAGGCAGTGAGTTACAGAACAACATAAGCATTGTACTTCGCAGATCGTGTCTGGACAGCAGAGTGCATTTCTTTCCTCGTAGCTTCTGGTATTCTTACGGAATTTCAGCTTTCTTTCTTCTTTCTTTGTTTTCTTTCCTTTGTTCTTTTCTCCACCGCACCAACCCCGTGAGGACTGTTCTTACGCTGGTAACTCCCCAACTGGCTCCCTTGACACTACAATTAGAACTGTCAAATCATGTGACTCTTGACCAATGTCAATAATGTGTATTCAGGTGACTAATATTCACCTGTTAATGTGAGCTTTCCCAGTCCACTGTGATTGCATATCTCATGCACTTCCACTATTTCACAGTTCAACACTCATACAAGTTTGATCAAAGCAATGGCAAAGTCCACCGATTCTAATCTACAAATTAACACAATGAAAGAACACGGGCTGGATTCTCCGTATGGGAGACTAAGTCCCCAGGCCGGCGTGAAAACGGTGGTGTTTTACGGCAGGAAAGCTGGATTCAGTACTCGGGGGGGGGGGGGGGGGGGGGGGGGAGGGGGCGGCTAGCAGGGAGGCAGCATAGAGCTCCCAACTATAGCTGCCGATACGGCCCGGAGCATTGCAGGGTCCGTGGCCACGCATGCGCACACGCCGTGCTTCATGGCGGACTCAGCCCGCGGACCCGGACTGCAAAAATAATACCTCTCTTTGGTCACTCGTGCACCCCGGACCGCCCGCCACCACTTCCCCAGCCCTGAATGAAGCTCCCCCTGCCCGCGGATGGCCCTCCCCTGACTGTGGCGGTGCTGGACTAAGTCCGCAGCCGCCATCCTCAGTTCACGACGGGTGAGACCTTGAGAGAAATATTTTTCTTCAAATTTTTACATATTTTCAACAAACCCCTCCCCCTTACAGAAAAAAGAAAAACAAAGAACACATAAATAAACATCTTACAACTACATCACGAATTCCCCCAATATACCAACCCCCCATTAAGCAATAATAAACACAGTAGAAAACACAAACCACACACCCCCCCCTTTCCCCCCCCCCCCTGGGTTGCTGCTGCTGCTGACCACCTCCGCCCCGCTAGAAAGTCTAGGAACGGTTGCCACCGCCTGAAGAACCCTTGCACAGACCCTCTCAAGGCAAATTTTACCCTCTCCAATTTAATGAACCCTGCCATGTCGCTGATCCAGGCTTCCACGCTCGGGGCCTCGCATCCTTCCAATGTAGCAGAATCCTCTGCCAGGCTACCAGGGACGCAAAGGCCAGAATACCGGCCTCTTTCGCCTCCTGCACTCCCGGCTCGTCCGATACCGAAAATAGTGCTAACCCCCAGCTCGGCTTAACCTGGGTGTTCACCACCTTAGACATCGTCCTCGCAATACCCCTCCAGTGCCGGGCACACCCAGAACATATGGGTATGATTTGCTGGGCTCCCCGAGCACCTCCCACACCTGTCTTCCACCCCAAAGAACCTGCTCAGCCTCGTACTGTCATATGCGCTCTGTGAAGAACCTTAAATTGTATCAGGCTAAGCCTGGTGCAAGAGGAGGAAGAATTAACCCTACCCAGGGCGTCCGCCCATGTAACCTCGTCTATCTCCTCCCCAAGCTCCTCCTCCCATTTTCCCTTTAGCTCCTCCACCGAGGTTTCCTCCTCCTCCTGCATCTCCTGGTAGATCGCCGAGACCCTGCCCTCTCCAACCCATACACCCGAGAGCACCCTATGCTGGATCCTGAGTGCTGGAAGCAGCGGGAACTCCCTCACCTGCATGTACCTGAAGGCATTTCCAGGGGGGGAAGCCCAAATTTTTCCTCCAGCGCCCCAAGGCTCGCAAACATCCCATCTAAAAACAGGTCCCCCATCCTTCTAATTCCTGCCCTGTGTCAGCTCAGGAACCCTCCATCCATTCGCCCCGAAATGAACCGATGGTTCTCCCGGATCGGGGATCAAACCGAAGCCTCTACCTCACCCCTGTGGTGCCTCCACAGCGTGGAAATGTTGATGGGACATCAGAAACAGAGTTTTTATAATATTTCCCACAATCCAGACATTTAAAAGATCTCCCATCGTGTGAAGTCGCTGGTGCTGTGTGAACAGGTTCATTGAATTCCTTCCCACACATGGAGCAGGTGAATGGCCTCTCCTTGGTGTGAACTCAGTGGTGGTACAGCAGTATGAACAATCGCCTAAACCTCTTTCTGCAGTGAGAGCAAATGAATAGAGTGGAAACGGAGTGAATACACTGGTGACCCATCAGTGAATGTGGGTTTTCAAACCTCTTGTCACGGTCTCAGCATTTAACCAATCTCTCTGCAGTCTGAACTCACTGGTGTGTGAGGGGGCAGGATGTGAATTCAGGACTCAAGACAGGTCTAAAGGGGAACTTTAGAGACAGTTTGGCTGGTGGGAGGGAAGCATCAGGGACAACAAAAATGTTTCAAACTTAGTGACAAAGAAGCTCCTTGAGCTCCTCACACTTGTTGGAGGTAAGGATGGAGGAGACGGGAGAGCCCTTCGAAGGAAGCTTCTGTTAGAGATATTAAAAAGACTTGACACAGAATGTATTTCACACAAGGCTGATTTATGTTATATGTATCCAGAATATTAACACCTATAACTGGGCTGGAGTTTGTTACCATCAGCAGAAATGGACCTCAATGAACATTGTTCAGTCCTGGATGTGATTCATGGAAAAATGCATTTATTGTATTTAATGATGAATTTGTTGGTGTCTAATAAGGTGCGATGACTGAACGAATGCCTTCCCACACTCGGAGCACACGAGTGACTTCTCCTCATTGTGAATTCGCTGGTGTACAGTGAGATGAGATGATCGCCTGAATCCAGTGCCACAGTGAGAGCACCTGAATGGTCTCTCGTCAGTGTGAACACGTTGGTGGGACATCAGGTTCCCAGAACTTTTAAAGCACTTCCCACAGTCTGGGCATTTAAAAGGTCTCTCGTCACTGTGAACCCGCTGGTGTGTCAGCAGGCTGGATGACTGAGTGAATCCCTTCCCACACTCGGAGCAGGTGAATGGTCTCTCAGCAGTGTGAACTCGCTGATGTTCCAGCAGGTGGGATGATTGAGTGAATCCCTTCCCACACTCGGAGGAGACGGGTAGTGTCTCTCCATTGTGCACTTGCTGGTGTCTCAGCAATATGGATAATTGAATGAATCCCTTCCCACACTTGGAGCAGATGAATGGTCTCTCCCCAGTGTGAATTCGCTGGTGTGCGGTAAGCTCAGATGATCGCCTGAACCCAGTCCCACAGTGAGAGCACCTGAACGGTCTCTCGTCGGTATGAACACGTTGATGGAACAACAGTTCCCCGGAACTTTTATAGCACTTCCCACAGTCTGGGCATTTAAAAGGTCTCTCGTCTGTGTGAACTTTCTGGTGTCTCAGCAAGTTGGATGACTGAGTGAATCCCCTTCCACACTTGGAGCAGGTGAATGGCTTCTCCCCAGTGTGAGTCCGCTGGTGTATCAGCAGGTTGGATAAATGCAAGTATCTCTTCCTACACTTGGAACAGGTGAACACTCTCTCCCCAGTGTGAACTCGCTGGTGTACAATGAGGTTCGATGATCGCTTGAAGCCAGTCCCACAGTGAGAGCATCTGAACGGTCTGTCATCAGTGTGAACACGTTGATGGGACATCAGTTGCCTGGAGCTTTTAAAGCACTTTCTGCAATCTGGACATTTAAAAGGTCGCTCATTCGTGTGAATTCGTTGATGGGACATCAGTTCTCCGGAACTTTTATAGCACTTTCCACAGTCTGAACATTTAAAAGGTCTCTCCCCAGTGTGAACTCGCTGGTGTCTCAGTAGGTGGGATAACTGAGTGAATCCCTTCCCACATTCCGAGCACAAGAATGGTCTCTCCCCAGTGTGAATTCGCTGATGCTTTTTTAGGTCCGACAGGTCATTGAATCCCTTTCCACAGTCCCCACAGTTCCAGACTTTCTCTCCAGTGGAACTACACTTGTGTTTTGACAAGCCAGATGATCGGCTGAATCCTCGTCCACACACAGAACACATATACGGTTTCTCCCCATTGTTAACGGTACTTTCTCCTTCCATGTTGAATATCACTGATATTCAGATTATGGTAAATTGGGCGACTCTGTCAGATCCTGATGTGATGTTTGATTTCAGTTTCCCGACTGCACATTCTCCCCTTCTAATACCCTGTGAAATTGATTTAAAACAGAAAAAAGGGAGTGAGTGAGAGCCCACAAAAACTTGCTGTGAATTTAAGATGAATGAATCTGGTAATTTGTGAGACCGGCACAAACACCTTCATATTCAAATTCTCTAACAAGTCACACACTGTCCTGACCTGCCATTAAGTACTGGTTGAGCAGAAATTTCTTCCATTTAAATATTGGGAAGACTGAAGCTATTGTCTTCAGTCTCCACTACAAACACCATTCGCTAGACACTGATTCCATCTCTGAGACTTCACAATCAGGGTCAAATATTTCACCCCAAGATAAGCTTCTGATAACACATCTGTGGGATCTCCAAGAATGGGTTTCTATCTCAGTCATATCACTCAACTTTGCCATTTCTGATGTTTCTTAAACTCTCATCCATTCCATCATTACCACTACATTTGAATATTCTCAGAGAGTTCTAGAGTTTTTTACAGGACAGAATGAGGTCCTTAAGCTCATCATGTCTGCAATGGCCATCAAGTGCCTATTTATTTGAATCACATTTCCCAGCCATTGGCCCTTAGCCTCGTATGCTATGGCATTTTAAGTGTTCATCTAAATATTTCAAACACACTTCAGACTGGCTTCCCACATTCAACCTGTGATAAACTTGAGTTTATCCAGATCCCTGTCCTCTGCACTGAGTCCCATTCACTCATCCATCATCCTGTCCTCATTAAACTACACAGGCCCTCCTTTAAACATAACTGAATTTAAAACTCACATCTTTGTTTTCAAATCCCTCCATGACATTGCTCTTCCCTATTTCCAGTCACACAGATGTTTGAATACTTTTCCACAAACACACTTACATTCAGATTCTGATGAATTGAGTGACTCTGTCAAGTTTTGATCTGATGTTTGGTTTGTGATTTCCACCTTTAAATCCTGATTCTCAAATATTCTCTAAAAAATGTCAGCACTACGATTCTAGGATAGAAATTAAGAGACAAACATTTTTCTTGGTTTGGGTTCTCAGTATGTAAATGAAGTCTCTGTAAAGGAGTTTCCAAAATCCATCAGTCAGTCCAGGATAGAAATTCACAACATTGTTTCCTCCTGCTGACTGGATCAGATGGCCACGCATGCGCCCTGCTACACATTGCCCCAACAAAGCTGGCGCTCGTTAACTGTGGGGCCTCCAACTCAGGCTGCCGCGGCTCCTTTTGGTGCGATCGCAGCACCGGTTCTTATTCCAGTTTTGTAGCGTCCACTGGGTGCTTATGAAATCTCCCCACCCACTCCACCGCCTCTATTACCTTCCTATATTTATCCGTTACACTCGAATTTACAACCCAAGATACCCCCTTTGTGAAGCTGCTGTGCCCACACCGCGCATGCGCACACCGAACATCTATTGCGCATGCTCCATTTCTGAACCCACCATTGCGCCTGCGTAAAGCGCTCTTGTTCTGAGGATGGGACACATTCTGATTCGCCTCAAATCCTGGGTACGCAACCCACCATTGAAATTAAAGAAGAGCAAATTATATATATATTTTAAAAAAATATATTTTATTAAAGTTTTCAAACACAATTTTTTCCCTTACTAATCAAAGAAATAAAAATACAAGTAACATGATAACTGCAATATAACATTGTGTAACTAACATGGTAAACTAACCAAATAACACGAAGTAATACTCCCCCCGCCCCCTCTCCCCCTCCAAAAACCCAAACAATTTACCCCCCTCCCTCCCCCCCCCTCCCCCTGGGTTGCTGCTGCTGGTCATCTATCTTCCCTCTAACGTTCCGCTAGGTAGTCGAGGGACGGTGGCCGCCGCCTGGTGAACCCTTGAGCCGACCCTCTCAGCGCAAACTTCATCTGCTCCAGTTTTATGAACTCCGCCATATCGTTTATCCAGTCCTCCAGTCTGGGGGGTTTCGCCTCCTTCCACATGAGTAAAATCCTACGCCGGGCTACTAGGGATGCAAAGGCCACGACATCGGCCTCTTCTGCCTCCTGCACTCCCGGCTCATCCGCAACTCCAAATAAAGCTAACCCCCAGCCTGGTTTGACCCGGACCTTCACCACCTTCGAGATCACTCCCGTCACTCCCCTCCAATACCCCTCCAGTGCCGGACACAACCAAAACATATGTGTGTGGTTCGCCGGGCTTCCCCCGCACCTCCCACACTTGTCCTCCACTCCAAAGAATCTGCTCAACCTTGCTCCCGTTATGTGTGCTCTATGCAGCACCCTAAATTGGATCAGGCTAAGCCTGGCACACGAGGAAGAGGAATTTACCCTGCTTAGGGCATCAGCCCACAAACCCTCCTCAATCTCCTCCCCGAGCTCTTCTTCCCATTTTCCCTTCAGTTCGCCCACCAACTCCTCCCCCTCTTCTCTCATCTCCCGGTATATCTCTGACGCTTTGCCCTCCCCGACCCACACCCCCGAAAGCACCCTGTCCTGGATCCCTTGCGTCGGGAGCAGCGGAAATTCCCTCACCAGTTGTTTTGTGAACGCTCTCACCTGCATATATCTAAAGAAATTTCCCCGGGGCAGCTTATACTTTTCCTCAAGCGCTCCCAAGCTCGCAAACGTCCCGTCTATAAATAAATCTCCCACTCTCCTGATTCCTACCCGGTGCCAGCTCTGGAATCCTCCATCCAGCCTCCCTGGGGCAAACCTATGGTTGTTCCTGATCAGGGACCACACCGAGGCTCCCAGCACACCCCTCTGTCGCCTCCATTGCCCCCAGATACTTAATGTTGCCGCCACCACTGGGTTTGTGGTAAATTTTTTTGGTGAGAGCGGTAGTGGCGCCGTCACCAGTGCTTTTAAACTCGTCCCTTTACAGGACTTCATCTCCAATCTTTTCCACGCCGCTCCCTCTCCCTCTATCATCCATTTACGAATCATCGCCACATTGGCGGCCCAGTAGTAGTCACCCAAATTGGGCAATGCCAGTCCCCCTCTATCTCTACTACGTTGTAGGAACCCCCTCCTTACCCTCGGGACCTTCCCTGCCCACACGAAGCTCGTGATGCTCCTATCTATTTAAAAAAAAAAGGCCTTAGTGATCAGTATAGGGAGACATTGGAACACAAATAGGAACCTCGGGAGGACCATCATCTTAATTGCCTGCACTCTGCCTGCCAGTGACAGCGGCTGCATGTCCCACCTTTTGAAATCCTCTTCCATTTGTTCCACCAGTCGTGTCAGATTAAGTCTGTGTAAGGTTCCCCAGCTCCTGGCTATCTGAATCCCCAGGTATCGGAAGTTTCTTTCCACTCTCCTTAGTGGTAGGCCATCTATCCCTCTACTCTGGTCCCCAGGGTGTATCACAAAAAGCTCACTCTTTCCCATGTTAAGCCTGTATCCCGAGAAATCTCCAAACTCCCTCAATATCTGCATGACCTCTGTCATCCCCCCCACTGGGTCCGTCACATACAGCAGTAGGTCATCCGCGTAGAGTGACACTCGGTGTTCCTCTCCCCCTCTAATCACCCCTCTCCATTTTCTGGAGTCTCTCAGCGCTATGGCCAGTGGTTCAATTGCCAACACGAACAGTATTGGAGACAACGGGCATCCCTGTCTTGTTCCCCTGTATAGTCGAAAATACTCCGACCTTGCCGACCTGTGACCACACTTGCCGTTGGGGCCCCATAGAGGAGTTTAACCCAGTTAACAAACCCGTCCCCGAACCCGAACCTCCTCAGCACCTCCCATAGATACTCCCACTCCACCCTATCAAATGCCTTCTCTGCATCCATTGCCGCCACTATCTCTGCCTCCCCCTCTACTGGGGGCATCATTATCACCTCTAATAGCCGTCGCACGTTGACATTTAGTTGTCTCCCCTTTACGAACCCTGTCTGGTCTTCGTGCACCACCCCCGGGACACAATCCTCTATCCTCATTGCCAGCACCTTTGCTAGCAACTTAGCGTCCACATTTAGCAGTGAGATAGGCCGATAGGACCCGCACTACAGCGGATCTTTATCCCGCTTCAAGATTAGCGATATCGTCGCCTCCGACATTGTCGGGGGTAGGGTCCCCCCTTCTCTGGCCTCGTTAAAGGTCCTTACCAGCAGCGGGGCCAACAAGTCCACATATTTTCTATAAAATTCCACCGGGAACCCATCTGGTCCCGGGGCCTTCCCTGCCTGCATGTTCCCCAGCCCCTTGGTAACCTCGTCCACCCCAATCGGCGCCCCCAGGCCTTCCACCTCCTGCTCCTCCACCCTCGGGAACCTTAATTGGTCCAAAAACTGCTGCATCTCCTCTTTTCCCTCCGGGGGTTGGGACCTATAAAGTCTCTCGTAAATGTCTTAAACACCTCGTTTATCTTCCCTGCTCTCTGCACCGTAGCTCCCTTTTCATCCCTAATTCCCCCTATCTCCCTCGCCGCTGTCCTCTTTTGCAGTTGATGGGCCAACAGGCGACTCGCCTTTTCCCCATATTCATATCTCATCCCCTGTGCCTTCCTCCACTGTGCCTCCGCCCTCCTTGTGATCAACAGGTCGAACTCCGTCTGGAGTCGTCGCCTCTCCCTGTATAGTCCTTCCTCCGGGGCCTCCGCGTATTCTTTATCTACCCTCAAAATCTCCCCAGTAGTCTTTCCCTTTCCTTGGCCTCTATTTTCCCCTTGTGGGCCCTGATGGAGATCAGCTCTCCTCTGACCAACGCCTTTAGTGCTTCCCATACTACTCCCACTCGGACCTCCCTGTCGTCATTGGCCTCCAGGTATCTTTCGATACATCCCCGCACCCTTCCGCAGACTCCCTCATTCGCCAGTAATCCCACATCCAGTCGCCAGAGTGAACGCTGCTCCCTCTCCTCTCCTAGTTCCAGGTCCACCCAGTGTGGGGCATGATCTGAAACAGCTATGGCTGAATACTCAGTTCCTTCCACCCTCGAGATTAGTGACCTTCCCAAAACAAAGAAATCTATCCGGGAATACACCTTGTGAACATGGGAGAAGAAGGAGAACTCTTTGGCCTTCGGCCTAACAAATCGCCACGGATCCACTCCCCCCATTTGGTCCATAAACCCCCTAAGCACCTTGGCCGCTGCCAGCCTTCTTCCGGTCCTAGATCTAGATCTATCTAACCCTGGGTCCAACACGGTGTTGAAGTCCCCCCCCATTATCAGGTTTCCTACCTCCAGGTCCGGGATACGTCCCAGCATCCGCTTCATAAATCCCGCATCATCCCAATTCGGGGCATATACGTTAACCAACACGACCTCCATTCCCTCCAGTCTGCCACTCACCATCACATATCTGCCTCCGCTGTCTGCTACAATGTTCCTAGCTTCGAATGACACCCGTTTCCCCACCGGTATGGCCACCCCTCTGTTCTTTGCATCCAGCCCTGAGTGGAACACCTATCCCACCCATCCTTTCCTTAACCTAACTTGGTCCACCACCTTCAAGTGCGTCTCCTGAAGCATAGCCACGTCTGCCCTCAGTCCTTTCAGGTGCGCGAACACTCGGGCCCTTTTAATCGGCCCATTTAGGCCTCTCACGTTCCACGTGATCAGCCGAACTGGGGGGCTACCTGCCCCCTTCCCATGTCGACTAGCCATCACCCTCTCTAGGCCAGTCCCACGTCCCGGTTCCGCGCACCCACCCGTTCCCCAGGCGGCGCATTCCAGCCCCGACCACCCTTTCTTTTACCAGTTCCTCTTTGATTTCTGCAGCAGCAACCCAGTTATCCCCCCCCCCCCACTAGATCCCCATCTAGCATGATTGCTCCCCCCATATTCCTTCCGAAAGTCAGCTGACTTCAACTGACCCCGGCTTCTCCCGCTCTCTCCTTGACCCCCCCCGTGTGGGGAACTCCCATCTACCTTGCGCCTATCTTCCCGCCATCATCTTTCTGGCGCAGGAACAAGAACAGTAAGCCCCGTGTTCTCTATAGTTGTGCCGCCCCTTGTCGCGCAGCTCCCTCTGCCGCCCCACTCCCATTCCCCATCCCCCGCCTATGTCTCTTTTTCCCCCCCACCGGCGCCCACATTTCTTAGTGTCCCCCCCTCCCCAATTTACATCTCTGTATACATCGGCATTGTCATTTCCCCTCTAACATCAGTCCCTCAGTTCTGATCCAGTTTCTCGTTTTTAATGAAGGTCCATGCTTCTTCCGCCGTTTCCAAGTAGTGATGCCTCTCCTGGTGCGTGACCCACAGTTGCGCCGGCTGCAGCATCCCGAACTTCACCTTCTTCTTGTGTAGCACCTCCTTGGCTCGATTAAAACTCGCCCTCCTTCTCGCCACCTCCGCACTCCAATCCTGGTACACCCGTACCACCGCATTCTCCCATCTACTACTTCGTACCTTTTTGGCCCATCTCAGAACCACCTCTGTCATTGAAGCGATGAAATCGCACGATCGTCGCCCGAGGTGGTTCTCCCGCCTTTGGTCTCCTCGCAGGGACCCGATGAGCCCCTTCCACTTCCAAGGGGCCCGAGGGGGCCTCAGCTCCCATTAGCGAATGTAGCATTGTGCTCACGTAAGCCCCGCCGTCCGCTCCTTCCACTCCCTCGGGGAGACCCAGGATCCGAAGGTTCTTTCTCCGTGATCTGTTTTCTAGGACTTCAATTCTTTCAATGCACTTTTTGTGGAGCGCCTCATGCGTCTGCGTTTTGACCGCCAGGCCCAGCATCTCGTCCTCGTTGTCCGTCACCTTCTGCTCCACCACGCGGAGCTCCATCTCCTGGGTCTTTTGTGCCTCCTTAAGCCCCTCAATTGCCTGTAACATCGGAGCCAGCACCTCCTTCTTAAGCAGCTCCACACACCGTCTCAAAAATTCGTCTTGGTCCGGCCCCCATGTCGCCTGGGCTCTCTCCGCCGCCATCTTGCTCCTTTTTTCTTCTGCCCCTGTCCTCGAGGATTCTTCGCGATCTGGCCGCCGCCGCCGATATTTTTCTTTTTCGTTGGGGGGGACTCCCTGTTGTCTCACCCCACACCGGGTTTCGTCCCGAAGAAATTCCCCGTTGGGGCTCTTAAAAGAGCCCGAAGGTCCGTTCGAGCTGGAGCCGCCGAAACGTGCGGCTTAGCTGGTCATCGCCGCAACCGGAAGTCGCAAATTATATTTTTGAACCATAGGAGCAAGATATTATATTATTGATGCAACTAATACAGCAACCAAAGTGCACAGACACTATAACCCTGCCCTTGGTGTAATTGATAGCAGATCAAACCCATCCAGTTAAATATAAACTGACTGGATACTGAGACGGTTCAGTTAAACCGTCTCTGGATAATAATGCACTAATTGTAGATCAAAACCTTTAAGCGTTTAAATCTGTATTGTTAACAGGTGGGGAATCGTAATAAATCCGTTTGCACAGGTGAAGTATCTGTATAGTCTCTCTGTTTTGACTGTGCTACTGTGTCAGTAAGTGGGATGGACTGAACTGAATCCCTTTCCACTTTCAGCTGACAAATATTCTTTTCATGATGGGATTTTACTGTTGGGTTGCAAGCCCACTTGTGATGGATTCCACATGTAGTAGTAATAGTCTATTGTTGTCACAAGTAGGCTTCCATTAACACTGCAATGAAGTTACTGTGAAAATCCCCTAGTCGCCACACTCCAGCACCTGTTTGGGTACACTGAGAGAATTCAGAATGTCCAAATTACCTAACAGCACATCTTTCGGAACTTGTGGGAAGAAACCAGAGCACCCAGAGGAAACCCACACAGACAAGGGGAGAATTGTCATCGACTTCAGGAAGCATAGTGGAGAACATGCCCCTGTCTACATCAATGGGAACGAAGTAGAAAGGGTCGAGAGCTTCAGGTTTTTAGGTGTACAGATCACCAACAACCTGTCCTGGTCCCTCCATGCCGACACTATATTTAAGAAACCAACGACTACTTTCTCAGAAGACTAAGGAAATTTGGCATGTCAGCTACAACTCTCACCATCTTCTACAGATGCACCATAGAAAGCATTTTTTCTGGTTGTATCATAGCTTGGTATGGATCCTGCTCTGCCCAAGACCGCAGGAAACTATAAAAGGTTGTGAATGTAGCTCAATCCATCACGCAAACCAGCCTCCCATCCATTGACCCTGTCTATAATTCCCGCTGCATCGGAAAGGCAGCCAGCACAATTAAGGACCCCACGCACCCTGGATGTACTCTCTTCCACCTTCTTCCGACAGCTTGAGGTCACGTACCAACCGACTCAAGAACAGCTTCTTCCCTACTGCCATCAGACTTTTGAATGGACCTAATTTGTATTAAGTTGATCTTTTCTCTACACCTTGCTATAAATGTAACATTATATTCTGCAGCCTCTCCTTCCTTCTCTACGTATGGTATGTATTGTTTGTACAGCATGCAAGAAACAATACTTTTCACTGTATACTAATACTTGTGACAATAATAAATCAAATCAAAGAACATGCAGACTCCGCATAGGCAGTGACCCAAGCCGGGAACCGAACCTGGGATCCTGGCGCTGTGAAGCAATAATGCTAACCACTGTGCTACAGTGCCACCCACACTTCAAGACACTTCACGTAAAGAAAAGTGACATAATGCAGACCTTGGACATCTGAAATAACAAGAGAAAATACTATAAATACTCAGAACATGAGACAGTGTCTGTACAGATAGAGAAACAACATTTATGTGACCTTTCATCAGTAATGGATTATATCAGTGATATGACCTGTTTCTCAATCCAAGCATGTTGCCAGATCTGCCACGTTTTGGAAGCATTTTGATTTTTTTGATTACTCCTGAACTGTGGACTGATTTATTGGTGACCAACTTAGATTTATTCTCCTCCATCCACAAGTGGAAATGTCCACTTGTTTATCCTATCAACCCCGTTTTATTATCTGAAAAGGCCCAAGCAGGTCAAACCCCTCATTCACCAGAGAAAACATACTTGGTCTGTTCAATTGTTCGTTGCTGGGCCTAACCTGCCACACCTTTTTGAGCAAGTTAATGTTTCTGCCAAATTTTGAACTGACGACCTTTTGTGTGTGAGGCAACTATGATCCCCTAGAGAAACGCTGCGCTGTGAAGAACCCAATGGAGCAGTCTGGAATATTAAACTGTGACATTACGCAGCAGCTCTTTCACATTCCAGCATATTCCAGAAATGAATTGGCTGTTCTCATTAGGAATGCTAGAGATTGACTGATCAACAATGTGTGCACTAAATTTGAAATAAAAAAATTGTCAAACTAATTAACTAAGTTAAGTAGAGATGGCTGAACAGGTGATGTGCCATAGCTGAAGGGTGTCAGACCTGGTAGATCTCATTGTGAGCGGGAGGCACAGCGGCACATTGGTTAGCACTGCTGCCTCGTGGCGCCGGGTTTGATCCCGGCCCGGGTCACTGTGTGGAGTTTGCATGTTCTCCCCGTGTCTCTGTCGGTCTCACCCCCACCATAAGACCATAAGACATAGGAGAGGAATTAGGCCACTGGGCCCATTGAGTCTGCCCCGCATTTCAACCATGGTTGATTTTCTTTTCATTCCTGTTCTCCTCCCTTCTCCCCATAACCTCCGATCCCTTTATTAATCAAGAACCTTTCTATCTCTTTCTTAAAGACACTCAGTTATTTGGCCTCCACAGCCTTCTGCGGCAAAACAGATTCACCATCCTCTGGCTGAAGAAATTCTCCCTCATCTCTGTTTTAAAGGATTGTCCCTTCAGTCTGAGGTTCTGCCCTCTGGTTCTGGTTTCCCCTGCCAGGTCCCTTTCCTTCTCCATGTCCACTCTATCCAGGCCTCACAGTATCCTGTAAATTCCAATAAGATCCCCCATCATCCTTCTAAACTCCAATGGGTACAGAGTCAGAGTCATAAATGCTCCTCATCTGGCAGGTCCTTCATTCCGGGGATCATTCTTGTGAACCTCCTCTGGACCTATTCCAAGGCAAGCACATCCTTCCTTGTATACAGGGCCCAAATGCTCACAATACTCCAAATGGGGTCTGACCAGTGTCTTATGCAGCCTCATAAGTACATCCCTGCTCTTGTATTCTAGCCCTCTCGTCATGAATGCTAATAGAACATAGAACATAGAACGATACAGCGCAGTACAGGCCCTTCGGCCCACGATGTTGCACCAAAACAAAAGCCATCTAACCTACACTATGCCATTATCATCCATATGTTTATCCAATAAACTTTTAAATGCCCTCAATGTTGGCGAGTTCACTACTGTAGCAGGTAGGGCATTCCACGGCCTCACTACTCTTTGCATAAAGAACCTACCTCTGACCTCTGTCCTATATCTATTACCCCTCAGTTTAAAGCTATGTCCCCTCGTGCCAGCCATTTCCATCCGCGGGAGAAGGCTCTCACTGTCCACCCTATCTAACCCCTGATCATTTTATATGCCTTTATTAAGTCTCCTCTTAACCTTCTTCTCTCCAACGAAAACCACCTCAAGTCCATCAGCCTTTCCTCATAAGATTTTCCCTCCATACCAGGCAACATCCTGGTAAATCTCCTCTGCACCCGCTCCAAAGCCTCCACGTCCTTCCGATAATGCGGTGACCAGAACTGTATGCAATACTCCAAATGCGGCCGCACCAGAGTTTTGTACAGCTGCAACATGACCTCCCGACTCCGGAACTCAATCCCTCTACCAATAAAGGCCAACACTCCATAGGCCTTCTTCACAACCCTATCCACCTGGGTGGCAACTTTCAGGGATCTATGTACATGGACACCTAGATCCCTCTGCTCATCCACACTTCCAAGAACTTTACCATTAGCCAAATATTCCACATTCCTGTTATTCCTTCCAAAGTGAATCACCTCACACTTCTCTACATTAAACTCCATTTGTCACCTCTCAGCCCAGCTCTGCAGCTTATCTATATCCCTCTGTAACCTGCTACATCCTTCCACACTGTCGACAACACCATCGACTTTAGTGTCGTCTGCAAATTTACTCACCCACCCCTCTGCGCCTTCCTCTAGGTCATTGAGAAAAATGACAAACAGCAACGGCCCCAGAACAGATCCTTGTGGTACGCCACTTGTAACTGAACTCCATTCTGAACATTTCCCATCAACCACCACCCTCTGTCTTCTTTCAGCTAGCCAATTTCTGATCCACATCTCTAAATCTCCCTCAATCCCCAGCCTCCGTATTTTCTGCAATAGCCTACCGTGGGGAACCTTATCAAACGCTTTACTGAAATCCATATACACCACATCAACTGCTCTACCCTCGTCTACCTGTTCAGTCACCTTCTCAAATAACTCGATAAGGTTTGTGAGGCATGACCTACCCTTCACAAAGCCATGCTGACTATCCCTGATCATATTATTCCTATCTAGATGATTATAAATCTTGTCTAATGCAGCTAATATTTCATTTGCCTCCCTAACTGATTGATAGAACAAAGAACAAAGACAAGTACGGCACAGGAACAGGCCCTTCAGCCATCCAAGCATGTACCGACCATGCTGCTAAACTAAAATCTTCTACACATCCAGGGTCCGTATCCCTCTATTCCCATCCTATTCATGTATTTGTCAAGTTGTCCCTTAAATGCCACTATCGTCCTTGCTTCCACCACCTCCTTCTGCAGCGCGTTCCAGGCACCCACTACCCTCTGTATAAAAAACTGGTCTCGTACATCTCCTCAAAACCTTGCCCCTCGCACCTTTGATTGATATTTATTGTCACATTACCGAAGTACAGTGAAAAGTATTTCTGTGCAGTCAAGGGAACGTACACAATACATACATAATAGACAAAAGAATAATCACCATAGTACATTGACAATGGTACATCAACAAAAATTGATTGGTTACAGTGCTGAACAAGGGCCAAAGAAGAGTAGCATAGAGCGTTGTGAATAGTGTTCTTACAGGGAACAGATCAATCCAACGGAGAGTCGTTGAGGAGTCTTGTAGCTGTGGGGAAGAAGCTGTTCCTATGTCTGGATGTGCGGGTCTTCAGACTTCTGCCTAATGGAAGGATCTGGAAGAGGACAATGCCTGGATGTGAGGGGTCTCTAACAATGCTGATGCCTTCCTGAGATGGCGGGAGGTGTAGACAGAATCAATGGGAGGATGGCAAGCTTGTGTGGTGCATTCGACTGAATTCCCCACACTCTGCAGTTTCTTGTGATCTTGGGCTGGGCAGTTGCCATACCAAGCTGTAATGCAGCTGGATAGGATGCTCTCTATGGCACATCTGTAGAAGCGTGTGAGAGTCGATGCAGACATGCCGAATATCTTTAGCTTCCGAAGGAAGTAGAGACATTGTTGGGCATTCTTGACTGATGCATCAACGTGCGTGGACCAGGACAGACTGTTGGTGATGGTGACCTCCAGGAACCTAAAGTTACTGACCATCTCCACTTCAGAGCCATTGATGTAGACGGGGTGTTTGTCGTAGTATACTTCCTGAAGTCTATGATCAGTTCCTTGGTCTTTCCAACATTTAGTGAGAGGTTGTTTTCGGTGCACCACCCAACTAATGATCTATCTCCCTTCTGTAGTCTGATTTGTCTTGGTTTGAGATACGACCTACCACAGTCGTATCATCTGCAAACTTATAGATTGAACTGCAGTTGAATCTTGCCATACAGTCGTGTGAGTATAGGGAATACGTGGAGGACTGAGCACACATCCTTGCGGGGCCCAGGTGTTGAGGACTATTGTGGAGGAGGTGTTGTTACCTATCCTGATAGATTGTGGTCTGTTGGTGAGGAAGTCAAGGGTCCAGCTGCACAGGGAGGGGTCAAATCCAAGGTTGCAGAGTTTGGTTATTATGCTTGTCGGGGTAATGGTGTTAGAAGGCGGAGCTATAGTCTATGAACAGCAGTCTGACGTAGGTGTCCTTGTTGTTGAGATGTTCAAGTGTAGGGCCAGAGAGATAGCATCTGCTGTGGATCGGTTGCCACGGTAGGCGAACTGCAATGAATCGAGACCATCTGGGAGGCTGGTGTTAATCCGTCTCATGACTAGCTACTCGAAGCATTTCATGATAACAGACGTCAGGGCCACTGCTCAGTAGTTGTTGAGGTGTGCTACCTTGTTCTTCTTTGACTATCAACTGAACCTGCACGTTAACCTTCAGAGAATCTTGAACAAGGACATCTAAGACCCTTTGTGTTTCTGATTTCCTGAGCATTTCCCCATTTAGAAAATATTATGCCTTCATTCTTCCTTCCAAAGTGCATAACCTCACACTTTTCCCAGTGTATTCCATCTGCCACTTCTTTGAAAAATGAAAATCGCTTATTGTCCCAAGTAGGCTTCAAATGAAGTTACTGTGAAAAGCCCCTAGTTGCCACATTCCGGCGCCTGTTCGGGGAGGCTGCTACGGGAATCTTTGTTCACTCTCCTAGCCTATCCAAGTCCTTCTGCAACCTCCCTGTTTCCTCAATTCTACCTGTCCCTCTGCATATCATTCAGAGAGATGTCCATGGATGTCCAAAGAGACTTGAGGGTTCAGGTGCATAGATCCTTAAAATGTCACGAACAACTACATAAAATAATCAAAAAGGCTAATGGAATGCTAGCCTTTATATCTAGTGGATTGGAATAGAAAGACATAGGGGTTATGCTGCAGCTATACAAAACCCTGGTTAGATACCATTTGGAGTACTGTGAGCAGTTCTGGGCACCACACCTTAGAAATAATATTTCGGCCTTGGATGGAGTGCAACATTGGTTTCCAAAAATGATACCTGGACTACAGGGGTTGTTACGAGGAGAAATTACTCAAATTATAGTTGTTTTCACAATAATTTAGATGGTTAAGGGGTGATCTGATCAAAGTACTGAAGATATTAACAGGGAAAGACAGGGTAGATAAAGATAAGCTATTTCCATTGGTTGGAGATTCTAAAACTAGGAGGCATAGTGTAAATATTAGGGCTAGACCATTCAGGAGAGATGTAAGGAAGCATGTCTTCACTCAAAGGGTTGTAGCGCTTTCAAACTCTTTCCCACAAATAGCAGTTAAAGCGCGATCCGTTGTTAATTTTAAATCTGAGATAGATAGATTTTTGTTAGCAAAGATATTGAGGGATATGTGCCAAAGGAGATGGGTCATAAATCAGCCATTATATCATTAAATGGCGGGATAGGCTCAAGGGGCTGAATAGCATACCCCTGTTCCTATGTTATCATCAAATTGCACAGCATTATAAGAGGCCCTGCCAGCAGTTCTGTCCATAGAATTAAAGGAGCAGAGATGTCTCAGATGATTATGTGGTTTGAACAGATGGAGAGGAGAGAGGCCACAGAACATTTGAACATAAGGATAAGAAGCTTAAAATAAAGCCAGTACTTTCATGGGAGGCAATGTACGTCAGCGAGCTGTGGGGTGATTGGAGGAACGGGACTTGCTGTGAGTTATGACAGCGGTAATTTGGGATGACCCCAAGTTTACAGAGGGTAGAATTTTCACTTACACTCCAGAACTGAGATTCTGCAGCATCAGCACTACCCTATTTCCATGATCAATATTGATCATTGAAAAGGCACGAAATTAACTGCATAATTGAATATTGTTCTTTCCATAATAGTATAAGAATTTCCCATAACTTTTAATGTCACTTTAAGGAACAAAGAAGCTATGTTCCTTTTAAGCACTGTACATGGACACTTCAGAATCTCTTGCACCTCTTTCAATATTCTTTTTATTAACTCTGGGTATTCAAAGAGAATTGGACAATCATTTTGAATGAAAAGTGTAGGGTCAGCACTTTGAAAACATAGACATAGACAAGACACAATGGATCGAACAGACTTCTGATGAGCCATTAGACTATGATTCTAGTGCTAGATCAATTTCTCTATAAAATTCCTAAATATTCTGCGTGAATTCTATCTTTGTAGTGCCTTTGGGTTTCTTCCAGGTGCTCCAGTTTCCTCCCACAGTCCAAAGATGTGTGGGTTAGGTGGATTGCCCATGCTAAATTGCCCTTAGTGTCCAAGAAGGTTGAGTGGGATTACTGGGCTATGGGGATAGGTTGTGGGCTTGAATAGAGTGCTCTTTCCAAGGGCTGGTGCAGACTCGATGGGCCGAATGGCCTCCTTCTGCACTGTAAATTCTATGATGATTCAATGTTGGTAGTGAATGTTTCTGTAGGTTAGTGATTATCACATTCACCTCAAGGCTCCCAGATCGGATCTGTGCGGAACCATTATTGCACTGTTTTCATTTCACACTGAGGAAAAGTTCATTAATTCATGCATTTGTCGCTAAATATTAACTGAGCTGCTGAGCATTTCAAACACTTTCTGGTTGTAAAGTCAGGAGTCAATTCGTAAAAGGAATGAAAAGGACGTTCTGTGATCGAGAGCAGGGCAGGATGGATCAACTGACACAAGGAATGATGGACATCATTGTGCTGATGATGGTGGAACCCGGATGGTCAAGTGGTTCAGAGTCAATGGTTTCATTGGAATGACCATGGTTCAATGGCAGGTTACAAAAATAGAGCATTTCGGATGACAAATCTGTCTGCGGTGCAAGTGACCTGAAGTCACTCAAGGGGCTGTTTAGCACAGGGCTAAATCGCTGGCTTTGAAAGCAGACCAAGGCAGGCCAGCAGCACGGTTCAATTCCCGTAACAGCCTACCCGAACAGGCACCAGAATGTGGCGACTAGGGGCTTTTCACAGTAACTTCATTTGAAGCCTACTTGTGACAATAAGCGATTTTCATTTCAAGTAATAATAATAATAAACGCTTATTGTCACAAGTAGGCTTCAACGAAGTTATTGTGAAAAGCCCCTAGTCACCACATTCTGCCGCCTGTTCCATGAGATATAGTTTTGATGGTCAGCTAATTGGAAAAACATGAAGGTTGCAGCAAAGTTCAAAAGTTCTCAGTCCACCACCAGTCCTTTCCTTTTCGCGAAGTCCAGCGCGTCCTCAGGCGACTTGAAATAAAAGTGCTGTTCCTCGTACGTGATCCAGAGAAGGGCCGGATACAACAGTCCAAATTTCACCTTTTTCTTAAAAAGGATCGACCTAATCTGGTCGAAGCCTACTCTTCTCCTGGCCACCTCCACACTGGTAAACAGCAGGATACTGTCCCACTTACAGCTCATTGCCTGCTTGGCCTACTGTAGAATGTGCTCCTTATCCAAGTACCTGTGGAATCTCACCACCATTACCCTCGGGGGGTCTCCCATTCGCGGCTTCCTCGCGAGTGCTCTGTGTAGCCATCTGGGATGGCCACTTCCAGAATACAAAATGGACGCTCACAAAGAATGTAGGGAAATGTGGACAATGCTAGACGACAAGCAGGGACAATGCTAGACAATGCTAGACGACAAACAGGCATATTTTTGGGAAGCAGTTACCAGACAGAATTGAAACTCTAGGTCGATTAGCATATTGATGGCCAATCTCTGGGGAACAAAGGACTAACACTCAGGTAGTTGATACTGTTACAGACATCCCGGCACCAGAAAGACACAAACAAAGCAAGGCCAACGCCCACCGAAGTCACACCCAGCCATCAGGATACCCACCCCTTTTATTGGTTAAGGTCGATAACAATGATCGAGAAGCTTCCCAATTAATTGGGACCAAGTTTAAGGCCCGTCTAAAAGCGCGTGAAGCCCCTCCAGTATGAGAAGGAACCCCCACGATAGATTCGCTCTCTTGGACTTGGCTCTCAAAGCAGAGAGACCCATCCACCAGCATCACCAGAAGCAAGTAAGTTCAAGGTCAACGCTCGCTACCAGACGGACGACATTAGCTGTTCTCCTGTATCTCTTCGAACCCAATAGCCTCAGATCCAAACAACGGCCATTGTTCCTCTGACTGAGTGGGCACCCGAAGCTAAGTATAGGCGCTAGCATTAGAGATAGTTTAGTTTGTAGTATTTTGTGCATGAGTAGATATTACTGCGTGTGTAAATAAATAGCATTGACTTTGAACAGTATTCGGGTTTGAACCTTGTGGTAGATTCTTTTTAAAAATAAAATATATTTATTAAAGTTTTTTAACACAATTTTTCTCCCTTACAAATAACCCCCCCCGCCCCCCCCGTAACAAAAAAAACCCGAGAAATCGCGCAGAGCAAGATATATACATGGCAAAATGATATATTTACACAGCTTTGTACACTGGCCCTCACCCGTACGTGCCAGTTTCCCCAACCCTTCATGTTATCTCTTGCTCATCCACCCTTCCAGGCAGTCCCCCCTCTCCACCTCCCCCCCCCCCCGCCAAGGTTGCTGCTGCTGCTGACCGACCTTCCTCTAACGCTCCGCAAGATAGTCTAGGAACGGTTGCCACCGCCTGTAAAACCCCTGCGCAGACCCTCTCAAGGCGAACTTAATCCTCTCCAACTTTATGAACCCAGCCATATCATTTATCCAGGCCTCCAGGCTGGGGGGCTTCGCCTCCTTCCACATTAGCAAGATCCTTCGCCGGGCTACGAGGGACGCAAAGGCCAGAATGCCGGCCTCTTTCGCCTCCTGCACTCCCGGCTCGTCCACTACTCCAAATATTGCTAGCCCCCAGCTTGGCTTGACCCGGACATTCACCACCTGAGATATTGCTCCCGCCACTCCTCTCCAGAACCCCTCCAGTGCCGGGCATGAACAAAATATATGGACATGGTTCGCTGGGCTCCCTGAGCACCTTCCACATCTGTCCTCTACCCCAAAGAACCTACTCAACCTCGCCCCCGTCAAGTGCGCTCTGTGGACCACCTTAAATTGTATCAGGCTGAGCCTGGCACACAAGGAGGAGGAATTAACCCTACCGAGGGCATCAGCCCACAGACCTTCCTCAATCTCCTCCCCCAGCTCCTCATCCCATTTACCCTTCAACTCTTCTACCAGCACTTCCCCCTCTTCTTTCAACTCCTGGTGTATTTCTGACACCTTGCCCTCCCCGACCCATACACCCGAGATCACCCTATCTTGAACTTCTTGTGCCGGGAGCAATGGGAATTCCCTCACCTGTCGCCTCACAAAAGCCCTCACCTGCATCTATCTAAAGGCATTTCCCGGGGGTAACTCGAGCTTCTCCTCCAGTGCCCCTAGGCTCGCAAACGTCCCGTCGATGAACAGGTCCCCCATTCTTCCAATCCCCACCCGATGCCAGCTCTGGAACCCCCCGTCCATCTTCCCTGGGACAAACCGGTGGTCGGGTACCACACTGATGCTCCCATTGCACCCCGGTGCCGTCTCCAATGGCCCCAGATCCTTAGCGTTGCGGCCACCACCGGGCTCGTGGTATACTTTGTCGGCGAGAGCGGTAGAGGTGCCGTCACCAACGCCCCCAGGCTCGTTCCTTTACAGGACGCCATCTCCATCCTCTTCCATGCCACCCCCTCTCCCTCCATAACCCACTTGTGGATCATCACCACATTTGCTGCCCAGTAGTAGCTCCCCAGGTTTGGCAACGCCAACCCTCCTCGGTCCCTACTGCGTTCCAGGAACCCTCTCCTTACTCTTGGGGTCTTATTCGCCCACACAAACCCCATAATACTCCTGCCTACTCTCTTAAAAAAGGCCTTAGTGATCATGATGGGAAGGCACTGAAACACAAACAGAAACCTCAGAAGGACCACCATTTTGACCGACTGCACTCATGCCCGCCAGCGAGAGCGGTAACATGTCCCATCTTTTGAAATCCTCCTCCATTTGCTCCATCAACCTCGTCAGATTCAGTTTATGTAGGGTCCCCCAACTCCTGGCTATCTGGATCCCCAGATACCGAAAGCTCCCCTCCGCCCTGCTCAGCGGTAGGTCCCCTATCCCTCTTTTTTGGTCCCCCACCTGTAATACAAAGAGCTCACTCTTCCCTACATTGAGCTTATAGCCCGAAAACTCCCCAAACTCCCTTAGAGTCTGCATGACCTCCACCATCCCCTCCATTGGATCCGCCACGTACAGCAACAGGTCATCCGCATATAGCGACACCCGATGCTCTTCTCCCCCTCGGACCACCCCCTTCCATTTATTAGACTCCCTCAATGACATGGCCAATGGTTCGATCGCCAATGCGAACAACAGGGGGGACAGGGGGCACCCCTGCCTCGTCCCTCGGTAGTCGAAAGTACTTTGACCTCCGCCGGTTCGTCACTACACTTGCCATCGGGGCTCTGTAAAGGAGCTTAACCCAATTGATAAACCCTACCCCGAACCCAAACCTGCGCAGCACCTCCCAGAGGTACTCCCACTCTACTGAGTCAAAGGCCTTCTCCGTGTCCATAGCTGCCACTATCTCCGCCTCTCCCTCCTCCGATGGCATCATTATCACGTTTAAGAGCCGCCGCGCATTGGTGTTTAGTTGCCTGCCCTTTACAAATCCCGTCTGGTCCTCGTGGATTACCCCCGGGACACAGTCCTCGATCCTCGTGGCCAGCACTTTTGCCAGCAACTTTGCATCCACATTGAGGAGCGAGATCGGCCTGTACGATCCACATTGCAGTGGGTCCTTGTCCCGCTTTAGGATCAAAGAAATTGTCGCTTCCGACATTGTCGGGGGCAGGGTCCCCTTCTCTCTTGCCTCATTAAAGGTCCTCACCAGTAGCGGGGCCAACAGGTCTGCGTACTTCCTGTAGAACTCCACCGGGAATCCGTCCAGTCCCGGGGCCTTCCCCGCCTGCATGCTCTCCAAACCCTTGCTCAGCTCCTCCAACCCAATTGGTGCCCCCAAACCAGCCACCTCTTGCTCCTCCACCCTCGGAAATTTCAGCTGATTTAGGAATCGTCTCATCCCCTCTTCCCCCGCTGGGGGCTGGGATCTGTACAGCTCTTCATAAAAGGCCTTGAATACCTCGTTTATTTTCATCGCACTCCGAACCGTGGCTCCCCTTCCATCTTTGACTCCCCCTATTTCCCTCGCTGCCATCCTCTTACGGAGCTGGTGTGCCAGCATCTGACTAGCCTTTTCCCCATACTCGTAGGTCGCCCCCTGCGCTTTCCTCCACTGTGCCTCCACCTTCCCTGTGGTCAACAGGTCAAACTCCGTCTGGAGCCGTCGTCTTTCCCCAAGTAATCTTTCCTCCGGGGCCTCTGCGTATCTCCTGTCCACTCTCAAAATCTCCCCCACTAACCTCTCCCTTTCCATACCCTCTGTCTTCTCCCTATGAGCCCTGATGGAGATCAGCTCTCCCCTGATCACCGCCTTCTACACCTCCCACACCACCCCCACCTCCCCGTTGTCCTCCAAGTACCTTTCGATACACCCCCTCACCTTCCCACACACCACCTCGTCCGCCAGCAGTCCCACATCCAGCCGCCACAACGGGCGTTGATCCCTCTCCTCTCCCAGCTCCTGTTCCACCCAGTGTGGGGCATGGTCCGAAACGGCTTTAGCCGAATACTCCGTCCCCTCCACCCTCGGGATGAGCGCCCTACCCAGAACAAAGAAATCTATCCGGGAGTAGGCTTTGTGTACATGGGACAAGAAAGAAAATTCCCTGGCCTGCGGCTTTGCAGACCGCCATGGGTCCACTCCCCCCATCTGATCCATAAACCCCCTAAGTACCTTGGCCGCCGCCGGCCTCTTTCCAGTCCTTGATTTGGAGCGGTCTAGTGCTGGATCCAACACTGTATTGAAGTCCCCTCCCATTATCAGGCCTCCTATCTCCAGGTCCGGAATGCGCCCCAACATGCGCTTCATGAATCCTGCATCATCCCAGTTCGGGGCGTATACGTTTACCAACACCACCCACATCCCTTGCAGCCTACCGCTCACCATTACATATCGCCCTCCATTGTCCGCTACAATAGTCTTGGCCTCAAATGACACCCGCTTTCCCACCAATATTGCCACCCCTCTATTCTTCGCGTCCAGTCCCGAGTGGAATACCTGTCCTACCCATTCCTTTCTTAGCCTGACCTGGTCCGCCACCTTCAGGTGTGTCTCTTGGAGCATGGCCACGTCCGCCTTCAGTCCCTTTAAGTGCGCGAATACTCGAGCCCTCTTCACCGGCCCATTCAGGCCCCTCACATTCCACGTTATCAGCCGGATTGGAGGGGCTCTCACCCCCCACACGCCCCGCCGACTAGCCATCTCCTTTTCTGGGCCAGTCCCGTGTCCACGCCTCCCTCACCCTCCAGTCCCCCAGAGGGGGGGATCCCCGTCCCGCCCACCTCTTCTGTGTCCCATTCCCTTTCGGCCAGTGCAGCAGCAACCCTTTCGCCCCCCCCCCCTCCCCACCAGACCCGTCTAGCTTTTTTGCTCCCCCCATGTCACTCCCGTAAGTCAGCTGGCGCCTGCTGGCCCCGGCTTCCCCCGCTGTCCCATTGACCTCCCCGCGTGGGAGTCTCCCAATCCATATGCATTCCTTTGTTCCCCTTCCCGCCTTTCTTCCCGTGCGGGGGAAAACACCCCGCGCTTTCCAAAGCCCGTTCCGCCCCCTCTGGTGCAGCTCCTGTCGCGGCCTTGTCTCTCTCCCCCAGCCCATGTAACATTTCCTGCGCGTAATTGACCTCCTATATACAACAACCATCACACATCAAACCTCAAACATCCCCCCTACTCTCACAAAGAGTCCAACTTTTCGGCTTGTACAAAGGTCCACGCCTCTTCAGGCGTTTCGAAGTAAGAGTGTTGGCCCTTGTATGTGACCCACAGTCGCGCTGGCTGCAGCATTCCGAATTTCACTTCTTTCTGGTACAACGCCGCTTTGGCCCAGTTGAAACCCGCTCTCCGCTTTGCAACCTCCGTGCTCCAGTCCGGGTATATTCGGATCTCTGCATTGTCCCACTTACTGCTCCGCTCCTTCTTGGCCCATCTCAGGACCCACTCTCTGTCCGTGAACCGGTGGAACCTCACCACCATCGCCTTTGGCGGCTCATTTGCCTGGGGCTTCTTCGCCAGCACCCGATGTGCCCCGTCCAACTCCAGTGGCCTCGAAGGGGCCTTCGTGCCCATCATCGCCTCGAGCATCATGCTCGCGTATGCCCCGGCATCAGCCCCCTCCACTCCCTCAGGGAGACCCAGGATTCGCAGATTCTTTCTCCTCGACCTGTTCTCCAGGTCTTCGAGTCTTCCCGCCCACCTCTTGTGTAGCGCCTCGTTCTGCTCCACTCTCACCGCCAGGCCCACGAGCCCGTCCTCGTTCTGACTGACTCTTTTCTGTACCTCCTGGATCTTAGCTTCGTGGACCTTCTGGGTGATCCCGAGTCCTTCAATTGCCGAAAGCATAGGCGCCAATATCTCCTTGCGCACCTCCTCGAAGCAGCGCTTGATGAACTCCTGCAGCTCCCCTTTGTCCCTGGCCGCCGCCATTTTGTTTTCTTTCCCTCGCTTCTCCCGTTGCTCCAGTGCCGCTCCTTTGGCCGTTACACTTCTGGTCCGTTTAAAAAGTCTATGGAAACTCCTGAAAAAGGTCTGAGAGTCAGTTCCAGACTGGAGCTGCCGAATGCGCGACCTACTCCTCCATGGCCGCCACCGGAAGCCTCGTCCCTGCTTCTTCAATGGCCTTGGTAGATCTTTTCACAGTTGTTCCGTCTGCTGCTAGAATTCACCTTTGATAGAGTCAAGTCAGATTGCAGCTTTCAGCTTGCCCTTCCCCCGCCTGCATGCTGGAAGAGGTTTTTGTCTAAACCTGCAGCCAAATCTTTTACTGTTTCTGCCGGGTCTGGTAGCCAAAAGACATAACATTCCTGGGGGACACTGTCAGGGGAATGCTGCAGTCTTCTTGCCACACCGGGAAATGTCAAACAAATGCCGCGGGGGCCCTGTAAAAGAGCCCAAAAGTCAGTTCCAAGCGGGAGCTACCGAATATGCGACCTAGCTCTGCATAGCCGCACCCGGAAGTCCCTTGTGGCAGTTTCGAGAGATACCTGGTGACTCAAAAGCAAAAATAATTAGGATTAAGGAAGGTGACCATATTGACCGCCATAATCATAACCAGAGAAACAGAGCAACATTTGTGAGCCCTGTCCACCTCCAAGGGCCGGGAGAATGCCCCATCCCCCAGCAGCTTCTCAAACATATCTACGATGTATGCCCCAGCGTCCGTTCCTTCGGACCCCTCCGGGAGCCCAACGATTCTCAAGTTTTGCTGGCAGGACCTATTCTCTAGATCCTCCACCTTCTCCAGGAGCTTCTTCTGCTGGTCTCTCAGCATCCCCACCTCCAACTCCACCGCAGTTTGATGTTCCTCCTGCTCAGCCAGCGCCTTCTCTACCTTCTGGAGTGCCTGATCTTGGGCGTCCAATCTAAGCTCCAGCCGCTCAATTGACTCCTTTATCGGGTCCAAGCAGTCCCGTTTCTGCTTAGCAAAGCCTTCCTGAATAACTTGCATCAGCTGCTCCATTGACCGCTGGGTCGACAAACCAGAGGTCCGGTCCTCCGCCATGCTGTCTGCCATTGCAGCTTCAGCCCATGCCTTCTGTCTTTCCATTTCTGCTTTTACGAGCACTTCTAGTCCTTCTCTCCATGCACCGATGTGGGAATTCAGTACACAATTTCCTCTGTCATCAGTTTTACAATTCTAGTCTGGTAGAAAATTGGGGGGGAAAGGTCCAAAAGTCCGACCAGAGCGGGAGCCACCAAATGTGCGACTTACTCCTTCATAGCCACCAGCGGAAGTCCATGAGGTAGCAGTGTTAACTACGGTGCCACCCTAGTATTTACATTGTGTACCTATCATATGCCCTGTGTTTTTTCATGTATAGAACGATCTGTCTCAACTGTATGCAGAACAATACTTTTCATTGTACTTCGGTACACGTGACAATAAATTCAAATGTTCCATTTCTGTGCACATTTTGTATGTTCTCACTTAGGGCAACCATCACACTGTGCTCTGTGATAGCATGGCTGAGTAGCTTAAGGCTCTGAATAGAGACTCCAGACTCTGTGGAGAAAGTTTGAGTCCCACTGCTGCCAAAAGTTCAGCAGTTTTGACATTGCAGTATATTCAAGAAACCCCGCTTGTGTTAAAGGCAGCTGAAGTTTGCAATGCTGCGTTTTGGTCAGGAGAAGAGGTCATCAAAATTGTAGGGTGACCTCATCGGGTCGAATGTTCCCTTTATTTGCTGCAGCCATTCTATGATTTTATAAGTGCAACACTAATGCGTTAACACCAGCTGTTAACGATCGGTTCAGAGAGATGGATTTGAAATCCATGGGGATGTCTGCAAGCAGGTTTGAGCCTTCTCGGCTCTGCTGGTCACAGTTTCTTCCTTTTAAGGAGTTTTCGGAATTAATTACCGGTGAAATGAAATTAAAACATTCCAAACACTCGTGTTTTTCCTGCTTCAATTCCATGTTCCTTGCATTCATCAGCAAAAATTCACCAAATATCCAGTCAGAAATGGAACAAAACTGCGCTCATTGTATAAACACCCAAGTCTCTCTGAACATCATTACTTACAGCTTTCTCACCATTAAGCCATCTTTGGAGTATACATACACAAACAAGGCTCCACATTCTCATGAGGTAGAAAATTCCACAGGTTCACTACCTTCTGAGTAAAGAAATTTCTTCTCATCTCAGTCCTAAATGGCCTGAGACGGAGGCCCCTTGTTCTAGACCAGGTAATTTCAAACTCAGGGTCGCAACCCGCAGGTGGGTGTCGGGAGCGGTTGTTTGTGGCATTCCCGATTGTGGAAGAAGTTCCCAACTGCCGCGACTGGCTTTCAACAATGCCGGCTGTGGGCAGTCCCGGATTGGTTACGGTATTTGAGAGGGTGGGCAGCGCGAGGCTGTGTGATGGTCACCGCGCGCAGAGCAGAAGACCTGAAATAGGAGAATTAGGCCACTCGGTCCATTGAGTCTGCTCCGCCATTCAATCATGTCTGATACTTTCTCATCCCCATTCTCCTGCCTTCCCCCCATAACCCCTGATTAATCAAGAACCTCAGTGATTTGGCCTCCACAGCCTTCTGCAGCAATGACCAGTGGGAGGGGTGTGTGTGAAATGGGCTGACGGGTGTCCACGTGGACGTAATGCTAACAGTGGTGGCCCCAGCTTGGAGCTCCGCTCTACTGCTCGTCCTTTGCCGCTGCTGGGCTCGTCTCCCTCCACCGATCGGCAGAATGCAACAAGCGGCTACTTGGTCAATCCGTTCAATGGCGAGTACAATGTTTGTTTGCACTCCCATGACGCTAAGTTCTGGTCGGGAATTGATCTGTGACTGGGGCGGAAACAGTGAGAGGAAGCCAGCCAGGCTAGGTTTCTCAGAATACTGGTTAACCGAGGCCAGGCAATAGGGTTGACATATCTGAAGACAGGAAGAAACCTACAGTCATCACTTTGTGTCGACACTCTCTGGAAACCAGGAAGTCGGAGCTTTTGGTGAGAATGGAGCAGGAGGTGAAGTGGATGTTTGGATAGTGCAATGCAGTGGAACCAGTAAGAAACAGTGTGACATTGTGCACGGTTGACAAGTTACTTCATCTCCTCGAATGTCGTAGTTTGTAAAGGAAAAACAAGATTGTATTTTTTTCTATAATTGGTTAAATTTCTAAAGAAATGGGAATATATTTAAAACAAAGTTTGCGTATAAATGTAAGGATGCACATGATCAACTGAAGTAGTTTTAATTTTTAGCAGTAAAAAGTCATAAATTTGGAAAAATTATGTATTAGAAATAAAGTTTCAAAGTAAAAAAGAGAATGCCGGCCGCGAACGGCCTTTAAATATGAAAGATGAGTCTTTCCGCCCGAGGCAGAGAGAAGGTCATGTGCCTGGCCAGTCAATGCTTTGGGTGCAAAATCATAGAGGTGAGATTCCTCAATTTTGTCGCTGCCAGCAAGCAAGGACTGTGTGAAAAACTGAATATGGTCATTTTGTAATAAGGTAGAGAGGGCCAGATGTGCAAACAGAACAGGATCTCACTATTAAATCTGCTGGAGGGAGCTTCTCAGGAGAATTCATGAGGCAGTGCTGGTGTGAGCTGCATCCTGAGTTCCAAGGCATCTGGTGAACAAACAACTAATAAGAAACTGAAATCGGGAACAAAGCAGTATAAGATGATTTCTTGTGGTTTGGCGCTAATTGTGCCAATGCAAATCAGGATGCAAAGTCCACGTGTGTTATATGCAGGGAAGTACTGACAAATGAAGTTTAAAGCCCGCATATCTTCCATTTGAAGACTAAGCATGGTGACTTTGAGGAAAAACCTCTTGCGGAAGTCCTTAGCAGGAATGTAAGACTGAATGACGAAGCAAGAGAGATCGTGAGGACCAAGCAGCTCACCTGCCGCATTAAAACTAAGCAATAATGGTGTGTCATGAAGATCGGCCGGCATGGGTCGCTAACATCAGCTTGCATGTCTCGCGAACGCCGGCCAGCATAGATCCCGAATGTCCGCCAGTTGGGAAAAGTGGGTCCCGGGAAAAAGTTTGAAAAACACTGTTCTTGACCCCTCCCCCAGCCCACCAGAGGAAATGACATCCCTGTAACCAGTCTCTTCAACCCTGTCTGAATTTTATACGTTTCAATGAGATTCCCTCTCATTTTTCAAAACTCCAGTGTTTATGGCAGATTTCCAATGAGACAAGCTGAAACACATTAACGGTGTCAGTCCTTTACTGTAGCTCATCGCATTTAAATGGCGACATGGTAGCACAGTGGTTAGCACTGTTGCTTCACGGCTCTCAGGTTCGATTCCTGGCTTGGGTCACTGTCTGTGTGGAGACTGCACGTTCTTTGTGTCTGCGTGGGTTTCTTCCAGGTGCTCCGGTTTCCTCCCACACGGACGTGCTGTTAGGTCATTTGGACATCCTGAATTCTCCGTGTGCCCGACCAGGCGCTGGAATGTGGCGACTCGGGGCTTTTCAGAGTCACTTCATTGCACTGTTAATGTCAGCCTACTTGCGACAATAAAAATTATTTTTAAAAAAAGAGCAGTGTTAGCATCAGCCTGTTATAAACCTTCTTGCGGCACATCTGCTGAACAACATACTCTTATCACAGCTCTGCTTTTGCCACACTTCAAGCCAGTGTGAAAATATTGCAATTTCAAAGTTTAACGTGCACAAGATTGGAAAGAGATTGTGACTGTGGATAATCTGAACTGTGCACATTCCTGTAATCAGCATCTGAGATAATCAGGAAGATGAGATCCTGGTGTCTCTTTACTCTGAAATCTGGAAACTCCAACTCTTCTCAAAACGTTGTGACCTAGAATCCCCTTGTTCCTGCTTTCCAGGTAAAGCTCGTGATCACAAATTGTCTGTGTTTGCATCAAGCAGCTAATTGACCCTGGGAACAGGACAGCCAGCGGCGAGGCAGCGACAGAAGCAGAAGGAGATGTAACATGAAAGCGTTTCGAGTTTGATGTGTGTCAGTTACTGTCAATTTCATGGTCCAGCCAACAGTAACCGCTGTTTTGAATGGCCAAATAGCTCTTGTGTGTTCTTCGACATGACATTTTGTAGGATAAACTTGTCTCTGGTGAAAAAAGGTCTGAAATGAAAATAAAAGACAATGGGATCAGGTTAAGCCAGGTTGAAAAAAAACATGCCAGCAGCTTCCCTCATGATCAAGTCGTTCGCTTTTGGGGCTCTCACGGCCGCAGCCTTGGGTCGATTCCTGGTCAGTAAATTAAGATTTGTTGCTTTCACAGGAACTGTTAAAACAAACCCGAATTATTTGCTGATCGAAAACAGCTCTGCCAGAATCAGTGGAGTGAGAAGTATAACTTCTAGTCAGAGATGGTAATGTCATATGCACAAGAGATCGAGAACAAATACAGGGTCAGGACAAGGACACTGATAGGCTGCAAAGTGCTGATGATAAAGATGGTGATGCAAGGTAAAATATGGGTGCTAAACCTGTGATTGGTAGATCAGAAATGATATTTGTGCCAGTTTATACAGCAGGAAGAAAAATCTGTCCCATTCCGACCCACATTTTGCACCATCATCCCTTTCGTCGTTTCTCTCACCTGCCTTGCAACCTATCCTAGCCCTTCCCTGTTGTCCTTTCACTCCTTTCTCTCAGCCTCTAGACTTGTTTCCCACCTGTTACATCTCTGACTTTTCCAGCTTTGTTGAAAGATCATCCAGCTGGAAGATTAACTCACTCCACAGACGCTGTCAGACCCGGTTTCATTCAATGAGTTAACTTTTTGTCAGCTGTCAAAGATCCTGGGCCCTGCCGGTGAAGCATTGACTCTGAACCACTGACTCTGAACCACTGGACCACAAAGGTTCCACCACCACCAAGTCAACGTTGCCTTATTCATCATTCCTTGTAAAAAGACTTACAACACCAGGTTAAAGTCCAACAGGTTTGTTTCCTCATGGTCACCTCAGCACTTTGCTTTACCGCAAGCCCACGGATAACCTCACGATGCTCCACTTCTCCAGCTTCCATCCAAAACACATTAAAGAAGCCAATCCCTATGAACAAGCCCACCATATACACAGGATCTGCTCAGACAAGGAGGAACCTAATAGACATTTGCAGACACAGACAAATGACCTTGTAAGAACGGGATATGGTGCTCGACTCATCGATCGACAGTTCCAAAGCCGCACAGCAACCTCCTCAGAAGACAAACACAGGACACAACCGACAGAGTACCCTTTGTCGTCCAGTACTTCCCCAGAGCGGAGAAACTACAACATCTTCTTCACAGCCTTCAACACATCATCGATGAAGACAAACATCTTGCCAAGACCATCCCCACTACTTGCCTTCAAACAGCCGCGCTCAATTAGATCATTGTTTGAAGCAAACTACCCAGCCTTCAGAACAGCGACCATGACACCACACAACCCTGCCATGGCAACTTCTACAAGACATGCCAGATCAACATGGGTACCACCATTACACGTGAGAACACCACCAACCAGGTACGCGGTAGATGAGTACAAGACTCGGCAAATGTTGTCTAGCTCATACGCTGCAGGAAAGGATGTTCCGAAGCGTGGTACATTGGTGAGACCATGCAGACGCTGCGACAACGGATGAATGGACATTGCGCATCAATCACCAGGCAGGAATGTTCCCTTCCAGTCAGGGACTACTTCAGCAGTCAAGGGCATTCAGCCTCTGATCTTCAGGGAAGCGTTCTCCAAGGACGCTTTCAGGACGCACGACAACACAGAATCGCCAAGCAGAAACGGAAAGCCAAGTTCCACACCAATGAGTATGGCCTCCACTGGGGCCTTGGATTCATATCTCATTACATTCACCTCTCACCATCTAGCCTGTGCTTGCAAAATCCTACCAGCTGTCCTGGCTTGAGACAATTCCCGCCTCTTTAACCTGTGATTATCCCTCTCCAGTCGCTTCACCTGGACCTGTAAAGCCATAATTACCTGCAAAAACTTGCATTCAAAGTATCATTTTGCATCATTGACTTTGTCTATTTGTGTGGTTGTGGAATCCACCTCTTCACTCACTGAGGGAGCTGTGCTCCGAAAGCTAATGATTCAAAACAAACCTGTTGGGACTTTAACCTGGTGTTGTAAGACTTCTTACTGTGCCCACCCCAGTCCAACGCTGGCATCTCCACATCATCATTCTTGTGTCAGTCAATCCATCCTACCTTTCGCTCTATCACAGACCGTCCCTTTTGTTCTTTTTACAGTGATTCCTGACTTTGCAATTGGGAAATGCTAGAAATACTATGATCAGTTAATCTTTTGCAAAAAACATAAAGCATGGAACTTTTTCCTCAATCTGAAATGAAAAGCATGTGGAAATGTTTTAGACCGACCTGGCATGAAAGACGTGTTTCAAACCACTACACTACAGAAACGTTGCACTGGTCCATTTACTACGTGTTCAAACAGAATGTGCCATTTTGCAGGATAAACTTGTTTGTGGTGAAAGTGATCTGGCGTGAAAATTTAAATAGCAAAAGGAACGTGGAGGAAGCAAATTGTAAAACGTGCTGTAACCTACTGCTCTGGTAGTTAGTCTTTGGCACTTGCACTGCTGTTTGATTGTGCGTCAGGAAATGAAGGTTTCTTTCTCTGGTCCAAACCGTGAAAACAAATATAATTTATTTCTTGGTAGAACACATAAATCTTAGTTTCGGATGTTTGAAACTGGGAATAAATCTTAAAATTTATTTATCGAGTGCGAGGAAAATTTACCTAATTTCCATTTGCTGCTAATTATTAATGGAGTTAATTATCTCACAGCCATGTGACATTTACACTTCCAAGTTTCGAATGATATTCTGCAAAATGCACAGTTCTGGAGAAAGAGACAAAATAGTGAAGGGGTTATCACATCCGGTTTATACACAAAACTGGGCTACAACATTTAGTAAAACTCACTGTCCTGAAGTTCCCCAATTCAAGTTTGTTGTTGAATGCAACCGGAATATGGTATCGTCCCAAACATTGAATATTTACCCTTCACCATTTCTTAATAAATGCATTCAGCAAAATCGCAAATGCTTTCTGCTGGCAGTGGGTGTTTGGAGAATGTGAGGCTGGAATGTTGCAGCTTTTCCCTGTCTCACTCACTGTGGAGCTGAAGAAGAGAGAGTAATTGATGGGTTTGTTTGGGTGGAACAATTTCATAGATTTCTTTTTAAAAAAAAAAATTCCAATTAAGGGGCAATTTAGCGTGGCCAATCCACGTACCCTGCACATCTTTGGGGTTGTGGGGTGAGACCCATGCAGACACGAGGAGAATGTGCAAACACCACACGGCCAGTGACCCAGGGCCGGGATCGAACCCGGGTCCTCAACGTCGTGACAATTTCAGATTTCTAATGAGTTAGAAGTAGATAAAGGTGAAGTCATTCAGTATATTTGAAATATATATATCATGTATTATTATATGCTATGTTCAATATCAATATTTATTTCATAATGAAACAGCTTGGGAGATGTTTTCTTGTCTCCCATTAACAACTTGGAACTTTGTGACAATGAATCCTGATGTGGAAAAACAGTGAATGTTTTGTTCCTCGATGGTCGAGAACGAGCAACCTTTCACTTAATGCGCTGACCAATTGCGCCACAAAGACAAGTGCAAAAGCAATTCAGGTGACATCTTAAAACACGGTGAGCGATTTAAAGCTTTAGATTGCCGCTATTGGGATGACAATTCTTCTCTCTAAGTTTTACCCCTCGAAAATAAAGGATGCGACATTCATTGTCTACGGGCACCACTTCACTGTCATGACGAACAAGTCCCTTCTGGTTCTTCAAGGAAGGCTGTGAGATACCTCCTACAGCCTCCACTGCGTTTAGCACTAGGTGTTATTACTGGCAGTGTATGACTACGTAATGGAACACTATTCCCGGGCCCACATACCCCATGGGGATGTTTTGAGCAGCCTACTGCTGCCAACTCAGCCACCTACTCCCACCACGGCCAATGAGGTAATAGCTATCCACCATTGCGTAGACTCAGTCGGTCACAGCATCCTGCATCCGCAGCTGCACTCAGACCGACCTACAGCTCTCCCGTGTCACGTCTGCTGTCGCCCCATTCCACTCTTGGGACAAAGGTGGAGTGGGACAAATTCCCCACCCACCGTGGCAAAACACCAGATTTGCAGAACGCACGGAATCCCCGAGGAACTGATGTCCGATAACAGCACGGCATTCACAAGTATGGAGTTTGCAGCGTTTGCCTCTGCCAAATGGATTTGACATGAGAGGGAAGCTCCCTAACACCCGGTTTTGAACAGACTGGCTGAAAGAACAGTTCAAACATTTAAGCTGGGCATGAAGGAGCTGACAGCTGGGTCCTGGGACATTCGCCTAGTGCATTACTTCTTCTATCATAAGACATCACGTGCCATGACGGGCTTCGCATCAGCGGAGTTCTTGATGGGCTGTTGCCTCCGCACCCACCTGAGCATGGTCATTTCCTATCTAGGCAGGTGGGTCCACCAGAGCCAGTGCGAGAGAAACACCAGTCGCTGTCTGTAAGCCCGCACATTTAGCCACGACGATGCCATGCACATCAGAAACTTCGGCGATGGGGCCATTTAGCTCCCAGGCATCCTGTAAGGTCATGGCATAAGGTCGGGAATCCAATCGTCACGTGGATCATCTACAGAGCTGCGTGCTGAATATCCCCACTGAACAGCCCATCCCCCACGGCGTTCCCAACTCCACCAGGCTCGCCTCTGGCCCCAAAGCCATCAACACTGGCTCCGGTTGTGGCCGCAGACAAAAGCCCCCCGACTGAGGACACCGAGATGTTGGAAAAGATTCCACTCAGCTCTGACTCAGAGACTGAAATGGACACGCTGCCCACCGCCCAAGGTACCTGCACCGGCCGCCACGCTGCCAACACCATTGCCTCCAGCTCGGCTTTCATCCCGCAAGCGCCATTCTCCAGTCCGGGACACCCCGCCCCCCCCCCCCCCCCCACTCCCTGGGCCAACACAGACCACGCCAGAGCATCAGCACCGATATAATTGGATCAGAGATCCAGGACAGGTTCCAACAGACACCGACACATGTCCAGACTTGGGGGTGGGGTGTTATGGCCCCAGCAGAGGTCACGGAATACGAACCATCTGGTTTCCCGTGCGCTCTGGGGAATATGGACTTCCCTGGTAAAGTGGCGGGGCTTCCCTCTAATGGGTAACTAGTATAAAAGCCTTGACCTGGGTGCAGTTTTGGGAAGGAGACCCTCGGGGAGTGGTGGTGATCGGATTGTAAATAATAATAATTCTCTTTGTTCTCTAACCTACGGTTTATGCGTGGCTGCTTACCTAGGATCTAACAATTGGAGACAGGAGCTGTCATGGAGATTGAAATATCTGGTCTTAGTGATGGTGTGGTAAGTGGTCAGAAACTCATGCTGGGATTAAATATGATAGGATATGTTCTCAAACAGTCCCCAGGGGGAGGGTAGTTAGGGAACGGAATTTGTAGTGGTGACCGAGGATAATGGCTTCAGTCTTCCCAATTTTTAATTGGAGGAGATTACAGCTGACCCAGTACTGGATGTGGGATAAGCAGTTCAATAATTTAGTAACAGTGGAGGAATGGCGAGAGATGGTGGTGAGGTAGAGCTGGGCATTGTCAGTGTACCTGTAAAAACTAACATGGTGCTTTTGGATGACGTCACCTTGTGAAAAATAGGAGGGGCCAAGGATTGATCCTTGGGCGACACCAAGAACAAGGATTTTGGAGAGGAAAGGGAGGTTAACAATAATAATCTTTATTGTCACAAGTCGGCTTACATTAACACTGCAATGAAGTTACTGTGAAAAGCCCCTAGTCGCCACACTCCCCGCCTGTTCAGATACACAGAGGGAGAATTCAGAATGTCCAATTCACCTGACAGCACGTTTTTCCGGACTTGTGGGAGCAAACCGGAGCACCCGGAAGAAATCCACAGACAAACGGAGAACGTGCAGACTCCACACAGACAGTGACCCAAGCCGGGAATCGAATCGGTGGCCCTGGTGCTGTGAAGCAACAATGCTAACCACAGTGCTACCGTGCCGCCCAGACGGGCGGTAGTTCATAAAGACGATAGGACCAAATATTTCTTTCGATGGGTGATGACAGTGGATGGAAAAAAAAATGAAATGAAATGAAAACACTTATTGTCACAAGTAGGCTTCAAATGAAGTTACTGTGAAAAGCCACTAGTCGCCACATTCCGGCTCGTGTTCGGAGAGGTGAGAGCGACAGTGCCAGAAGAGAGAGAGAGAACAATTAAAAATATCAGTGAACAGGGAGGGGTGGGTTTGGGAGATCAGCAATTTAGTGGGAAGAGGTTCAAGGGAGCAGGAAGTGGGTCTCATGGACAAGATGAGCCCTGAGAGGACGTGAAAGGAGATGGGAGAGAAACTAGAGAAAGGTGTGGGTGCAGGGCTTGGACAAGTGGGAATTTTACAGAGTTTGCCCCGATGGGCGAGTGGAAGGGAGGAACGTAGCAGAGACAGCTGATCGGATTGTCTCGATCTTAGTGAGAAAGAAGCTCCATGACCGCCTCACACTTGTTGTTGGAGGTGAAGATGGAGGAGACAGGAGAGAGGGAGAGTCCTTGAAAAAAAAAAAACCAACATATGTTAGAGATATTAAAAAGATTCAACAGACACAATTTA
Organism: Scyliorhinus torazame; assembly: GCF_047496885.1. Taxonomy (NCBI): domain Eukaryota; kingdom Metazoa; phylum Chordata; class Chondrichthyes; order Carcharhiniformes; family Scyliorhinidae; genus Scyliorhinus; species Scyliorhinus torazame. The sequence goes on along the minus strand of NC_092711.1, from coordinate 187,101,354 downwards.
GCACAAACTTGACTGATTTGATTTTTGTGCAGAATATTAGCCACTGTAACTGGAAGTTTATGAACATCAGCAGGAACAGACCTCAATGTCCTGGATGTGATTACAAGCAAAGCCCAGTGTTGTTACTTATGAACCCGCCGGTGCGTGAGGAGACTGGATGACTGAGGGAATCGCTTCCCACACTTGGAGCAGACAAACGGCCTCTCTCCAGTGTGAACTCGCAGGTGTACAGTGAGTTGGGATGATGTCTTGAACCCAGTCCCACAGCGAGAGCATCTGAACGGTTTTTCATCAGTGTGAACACGTTGATGGATCATCAGGTAACCGGAACTTTTATAGCACTTCCCGCAGTCTGTGCATTTAAAAGGTCGCTTGTCAGTGTGAACTCGCTGGTGCGTCAGCAGGCTGGATGAATGACTGAATGCCTTTCCACACTTGGAGCAGGTGAACGGTCTCTCCCCAGTGTGAATTCTCTGGTGGACAGTGAACTCAGATGATGTCTTGAACCCAGACCCACAGTAAGAGCACCTGAACGGTCTCTCGTCAGTGTGAATCCGTTGATGGGCCATTAGGTTCCCGGGACTTTTAAAGTATTTCCCACAGTCTGGGCACTGGCAAGGTCTCTCATCAGTGTGAACATCCTTGTGCCTCAACAGGTTGGATGAACGAGTAAATCCCTTCCCACACTCGGGGCAGGTGAATGGTCTTTCCCCAGTGTGACTGCGGCGATGAGCCTCCAGCACTGATGGGTAACTGAATCCCATCCCACAGTCCCCACATTTCCACAATCCCACCCGAGCGTGATCAGTTCTTTTTCTGACCATTTTCAAAGGCTGATGTTCCTCAGGTCCTGATGAAGTGAGAAACTCTGTCAGGTCTTGATGTGCTGTTTGATTTCAGTTTCCCGAGTGCGAATCCTCACCTCCTGATACTCTGTGAAATTATTTAAAACAGAAAAAAAGAGAGTGAGAGGGAACCCATAAAAACACAAAGGCAGGTTGTGAAATTGAGCTGAATGAATCTGGTCATTTGTGGGGCCGGAATTAGGAATAAATGACCATGAAAGCTGCTGGATTGTTGTAAAAACTCAATTGGTTCAGTAATGTCCTTCAGTGAACATAGAACATACAGTGCAGAAGGCCATTCGGCCCATCGAGTCTGCACCGACCCACTTAGGCCCTCACTTCCACCCTATTCCCGTAACCCAATAACTCCACCCAACCTTTTTTTGTCACTAAGGGCAATTTATCATGGCCAATCCACCTAGCCTGCACGTCTTTGGACTGTGGGAGGAAACCGGAGCACCCGGAGGAAACCCAAGCATACACGGGGAGAACGTGCAGACTCCACACAGACAGTGACCCAAGCTGGGAATCGAACCTGGGACTCTGTCGCTGTGAAGCAACAGTGCTACCCACTGTGCTACCGATGAAGGAAACATACCACCCGGTCAGGACTCGTAGAACAAAAGAAATGATGACAATGGAGGACAAAATAAAAAGTCTGCTCTATCATTCAATATAATAGTGGCTGATTGTTGACTTCAACTCCACTTTCCTGACCTCCCCATATCCCTCGATTCCCCAAGAGATCAGAAATATCTCAATCTCAGGGCAGCATGGTGGCACAGTGGTTAGCATTGCTGCCTAACGGTGCCGAGGTCCCAGGTTTGATCCCGGCTCTGGGTCACTGAACGTGTGGAGTTTGCACATTCTCCCTGTTTTTGCGTGGGTTTCACTCCCACAACCCAAAGATGTGCATTGGCCAGGCTAAATTGCCCCTTAATTGGAAAAAATTAATTGGGTACTCAAAATTTATAAAAGAAAAGAAATATCGCAATCTCTACGGGAAATTGAGGAGAAAATATGTAAGGAGATTACAGATGGTTGCAAGAAAAATAGGGTGGTAATAGTTGGGGACGTTAACTTTCCCAACATTGACTGGGACAGCCATAGCATTCGGGGCTTCGATGGAGAGAAATTTGTTGAGTGTATTCAGGAGGAAAGTCTCACTCAGTAGGTGGATGGCCCGACTAGAGAGGGGGCAATACTTGACCTCTTGGGAAGTAAGGGAGGGCAGGTGACATAAGTGTTAGTGAGGGATCACTTTGGGACCAGTGACCATAATTCCACGGGTTTTAAGATAGCTATAGAGAATGATAGATCTGGCCCAAAAGATAAAATCTAAATTGGGGCAATGTCAATTTTGATGATATTAGACAGGAACTTTCAATAGTTGATTGGGATAGTCCGTTGACAGGCAAAGGGACAGCTGGTAAGTGGAAGGCTTTCAAAAGTGTGTTAACCAGGGTTCAGGGTAAGTACATCCCTTTTACAGTGAAGGGAAGACTAGTAGAAGTAGGAAACCCTGGGTGACTCGGGCTATTGGCACCCTGGTAAAAAAGGAGGCATATGACATGCATCGAGAGCTGGGATCAAGTGGATCCCTTGAAGAGTGTAGAGGTTGTCGGAGTAGAGTTGAGAGCGAAATCAGGAGGGCAAAAAGGGGCCATGATATTGCTTTGGCAGGTAAGGCAAAGGTGAATCCAAAGAGCTTCTACAAATACATAAATGGCAAAAGAGTAACGAGGGAGAGTAGGGCCTCTTAAGGATCTACAAGGTCATCTGTAGTGCGGATCCACAAGCGATGGGCGAGATCCTAAATCAATATTTCTGATCAGTATTTACTGTTGAGAAAGGCATGGATGTTAGGGAACGTGGGAAAATAAATAGTGATATCTTGAGGAGTGTACATATTACAGAGAAGTGGGTGCTGGAAGTCTTGAAGCGCATCAAAGTAGATAAATTCCCGGGACCTGATGAAATGTATCCCAAAGCGTTGTGGGAGGCTAGGGAAGAAATTGCGGGTCCCCTAGCAGAGATATTTGAATCGTCGACAGCCACAGATAAGGTGTCTAAAGATTGGAGGGTAGCAAATGTTATGCCTGTCTTAAGAAGGGCCACAGGGAAAAGCATGGGAACTGCAGACCGGGGAGCCTAAGGTCAGTGGTGGGTAAGCTGTTAGAAGGTATTCTGAGAGACAGGATCTGCAGGAATTTAGAGAGGCGAGGACTGATTAGGGACAGTCAGCATGGCTTTGCGAGTGGAAAATCATGTCTCACGAATTTGATTTTTTTGAATGTGTAACCAAGGTAAATGAGAGCAGTGCAGTCGACGTTGTCTACATGGACTTTAGCAAGGCCTTTGACAAGGTACCGCATGATAGGTCGTTGCATAAGGTTAAATCTGACGGAATCCAGGATGAGGTAGCCATTTGGATACAAAATTGCCTTGACGACAGAAGACAAAGGGTGGTTGTGGAGGGTTGTTTTTCAAACTGGAGATGTGTGACCAGCGGTGTGCCTCAGGGGTCAGTGCTGGGTCCACTGTTATTTGTATTAATGATTTGGATGAGAATTTAGGAGGCGTGGTTAGTAAGTTTTCAGAGGACACCAGGATTGGTGGCATAGTGGACAGTGAAGGTTATCTAGGATTGCAACGGGATCTTGATCAATTGGGCCAGTGGGCCAATGAATGGCAGATGGGAATTTAATTTAGATCAGTGTGTGGTGATGCATTTTTGTACATTGAATCAGGGCAGGACCTACTCGATAACCTGCTGGCTGACAGAACATAGAACATACAGTGCAGAAGGAGGCCATTCGGCCAATCGAGTCTGCACCGACCCACTTAAGTCCTCACTTCCACCTTATCCCTGTAAAAGGGCAATTTATCGTGGCCAATCCACCTAACCTGCATCTCTTTGGACGATGGGAGGAAACCGGAGCACCCGGAGGAAACCCACGCAGACACGGGGAGAACGTGCAGACTCCGCACAGTGACCCAGCGGGGTATCGGACCTGGGACCCTGGCGCTGTGAAGCCTCAAGTGCTATCCACTTGCGCTATCATGCTGCCTCCAGAACTTTTTTTGATAAGAAAGGAAAAGCAGAGAAGAGAGGGAGAGACATAGAGGGGGAGTGAGAGGGCCAGGGGGTAAGGAGAGAGTTTTTATAGCCCTAAAGCTAAACCAGAACTTGGGCAGAATCGCCTGAACCACTATACGCCATGAGCCAGAAGGTCCAGGGAACAGATATGTGAAAACCATCACTTCAAGTTCCCCTCCAAGTCACACCCCATCCTGACTAGTCTGTGGATGATCAGACATTTCCTCTATTTAAACATTGTCTCCAGTCCCTGCTATATACCCCTGACAACTGTCTGAGACTGAACCAGACGGTTCACAACCAGGGTGAAATATTTCACCCCAAGATGAGTTTCCGATAACATATCTTCATCATCACCAAGACCTCAGTAACATCGCCCAACTCCATTCCAGTCTCATAGAATTTGCAGTGCAGTGCAGAAGGAGGCCATTCAGCCCATCGTGTCTGCAAAAGCACCCTTGGAAAAAGCACCCTACCCAATCCGACACCTCCACCCTATCCCCACCCTGCCACCCTATCCCCATAACCCTACCTAACCTTTGTTTGGACACAAAGGGCAATTTAGCACAGCCAATCCATCTAACCTGCACATCTTTGGACAGTGGGAGGAAACCCACGCACTCACGAGGCGAACGTGCAGACTCCACACAGACAGTGACCCAAGCCGGGAATTGAACCTGGGACCCTGGAGCCGTGAAGCAACTGTGCTACCGTGCTGCCCACCGTCTTTTTTTTCTGGAATTGGGAGGGAGGGGGAAGAGAAAAAGGGACCACGTGTCAGCTCATCTGCTCCTGAAACTCATCCATTCCTTCATTACTCTAAACTTAACTATCCTAACGCACTCCCAGCCAACATCCCACATTCAACTTCCCTGGAATCTTGACGGCATCCAAAGATCTGCTGCCTGTGTGCTTACTCACACCAATCACCCATCACACCCCTGTACTCACTGATCTACAAAGGCTCCAGGTGAGAATGCACCAAAATATCAAAATTCACATCCTTGCTTTCAAATCCCTCTATAGTCTCTCCCTCTCCCCATCTGTAATCTACTCCAGCCTCACACCCTCTGACCTATCAGTGCTCCTCTCATTCCAGCCTCCTTAGCGTTTCATATTTTAATCGTTCCACCATTGATGGCTGTTCTGTCAATTTCCAAGATTCCAAATTCCTCCTGAAGCCTCTCCACCTCACTTTCCCCCATTTCCTTACAATACATTTCTTTGACTAAATATTTGTTCATCTGCTCTGATGTTTCTTCATATGGCTCAAAGTCAAATGTGGCTTTATAACAGTCCTGTTAAATAATTTAGAATGTTCGACTACACAAACGGTGCTTTATAAATACAAATAGCTATTGTTGATTTGCACATATATCACTGTTCATTCATCATCGTTGAGTGAATAACCAGTAACTCCTTACCTAACTGCACTGTGGGATCACCTTCACCACTGCAGCGGTTCATGGTCCAATATCATCTTCTTCACAGGAAACTGGAGATTGACAATATATGTTTGTACTTGTGGAGAGAGAAACAAAGACAACTTTTCACATTAGTAAAAATGAATTTCAAGGAATAAAAATGGTGCAGAACTTGATGGTCAATATAAGGCCATAAGACATAGGAGCGGAAGTAAGGCCATTCGGCCCATCAAGTCCACTCCACCATTCAATCATGGCTGATTTCAACTCCATTTACCCGCTCTCTCTCCATAGCCCTTAATTATAAGTACGAATTTGCGTGTCATCGTTGCGCAGGGGCCATGCTAATCTTCTCTGTATCGTTCCAATTTTAGTATATGTGCTGCCGAAGCTCAGAAGCAGAAGAGAAATGTAATACAACATAGGAGAAACAATTCCAGACTATGGCAGACACAGTGGGAAGATAAAGCTGGTATGCCAGATGCAGATGGTCAGGGCCTGGGTAGTGGTGGAAATCTTATTCAGACACAGTCCGTAGAAGTCACAGTAAACTACTAAACAGAGTTATAATACACCCATTATTAGAGACAGAGGGAATTAGAGAATGGCAGTGAGGTGATCAGGGATGGCAGATGTGAAAAAGACCAATGGATGGATATGGATTCTGACCCATAGTAAAGGAGACTCACCAGCCTCAGAGTCATGAACCTCTTACAGATCATAGATGATTGGTTAGAAACGATCAGCCCTGAAACTATCTCATTGTTTTCAATGTTAAAATCACCTGCTGGAGCCTACAGCTGGAATGATATCAGAAGCTCTGGAGTCAGAGAAAAATCTCCCAGTTGAGGAAATACCCAGGGAGCGGGAGTGATGTCACTGTGCATTTGTCGATGTGTGATGATGTCACAGACATGGACACAGAACATCTGGCTCTGTGCAAACCAGTGATCACCACACATTGTGGAAGATGGGGGAAATCATTGAGAGGGTGCAGAGGAGATTTACCAGAATGGCTCGGGGGATGAGAGATTTTAATTGTCAGGTTAGGTTGGAGGAACTGGTGTGGTACAGGAGCAAATGAGATTGAGGGGAAATTTGATAGAAGTAAACAAGTTTATGAAAGATACAGCTAAGGTAGAAAAGAAAAACAGTTTCATACATTGATCACGGCAGCACAAATAGATAGCACTGTGGCTTCACAGTGCCAGGGTCCCAGGTTTGATTCCCCGCTGGGTCACTGTCTGTGCGGAGTCTGCACGTGTCTGCTTGGGTTTCCTCCGGGTGCTCCGGTTTCCTCCCACAGTCTAAAGACGTGCACGTTAGGAGGATTGGCCATGCTAAATTGCCCTTAGTGAGCAAAAAGGTTAGGAGGGGTTATTGGGTTACGGGGATAGGGTGGAAGTGAGGGCTTAAGTGGGTCGGTGCAGACTCAAATGGGCCGAATGGCCTCCTTCTGCACTGTATGTTCTATGACAGACTCAGATTTAGATCTTGGATAAAATATAGAAAAATGATATGTGGAAGAAATATTACAGAGTGAGTGTAATGAGCTGCAAACAAATACTTACACTCAAAAGCCAATAATATGCAGTTCCTGATCAGTCGAGTGATTCTGTCAGAATTTGGTGTGATATTTGCTTTGAGTTTTCAGTTTGCACATTCTTCCCCTTTAGTATCCTGTTTAATACAATATTGCAAAAACAATCATCAGTCAGTCCAATAATAGAATGAAGAGACAAACACTTGCCTTGGTTTTGAGTTTGCCGTGTGGAAATCTCCTAATCCCCTGTAAAAGGAGTTTCCAAAATCCGTCAGTGTCAGACCAGGATAGAAATTCAGAACATTGTCTCCTCCGGCTGCCTGGAGCAGGGTGACACAACTGCTCCCCCGGGTCGAGCAGACGGAGTGTTGCCTGGAGCAGGGTGACCGCCAATGCGCCCCGCTGCACAACTGCTCCCCCTGGTCGAGCAGACGGAGTGTCCCAACCACTGCCGGCCTGTTCGCTGCAATCGCGATGCCGGTAGTTTCTGATTCAGGGTTTGCGGCCTGCACTGAATGTTTATGAAGCCTCCCTGCCCATTCCGCTGACCCCATTCCTCCCGCCCGCCCCCACTAACTCTGTTATTCTGCTGCAGTCGCCATTTTCTCGCCCGCTCCCGCGGCTCCAGTTACAGAAAGGTACTACGCATGCTCAGGGAAAGACCGCAAGGCGCATGCTCCATTTACACTCCGTAATGCGCATGTGCAAGGACCACTTGTTTGGCTGGAACAGATTCTGCCCCGCTATGAATGCTGGGTTAGAGTTCCACCACTGGAAGCCGATATTGTTGCAGATAAAATTATTTTTTATGATCTGAGGATGATTGCAGTCTTACAGAAAAGAGGTAAAATTATTAATTACATTTCGACAACAAAGTGCACAGGTCTCTACCACTGTAGTGAAGTGTTCTGTCTGTAATCGAGAGCAGAAAAAACCCCTATAGTTAGATATGAATTCACTGGAGTTTGAGCAGCTCAGGTGAACAAAGAACAAAGAAAAGTACAGCACAGGAACAGGCCATTTGGAAGTCATCTTTTCCTTCCGTGTATGGAATATTTAAACTCTGTCTTGTCAGTAAGAAAGTGCCTTTCTGACTTCCAGGTGCGGCGATGACCAGCTGAGTTGCACGTTTCGGCAGCTCCCGGTGAAACGGACTTTGGGGCTCTTGATAGGAGCCCCAACGGCAATTTTGACGGCTAAAAACACTGTGCGGTAAACCAGAAGGGAATCCCCCCTGGATACGTATGAAAAAAGGAGGAGAAAGTGGCCGGATTGCAGTGGATCCTTTAGAACAGCGGCAAGGAAGGCAAGCAAAAACCAAGATGGCGTCGGAAGGTGGCAGTTTAACATGGGGCCCTGAACAACAAGAGTTCTTGAAATGCTGTGTGGAAGAGCTCAAAAAGGAAATGAAGAAAGAGCTGTTGGCCCCGATACTACAGGCGATCGAAGGGCTAAAGGAGGAACAAAAGACCCAGGAGCGGGAGCTTCGGGTCGTGAAGGCAAAGGCAGCCGAGAATGAGGACAACATACAGGGCCTGGTGGTGAAGACGGAGACGCATGAGGCACATCAGAAACGATGTGTGGAAAGGTTGGAAGCACTGGAGAACAACGCAAGGAGGAACAACCTGAGGATTCTTGGTCTTCCTGAAGGTGCGGAGGGAGCGGACGTCGGGGCATATGTGAGCACGATGCTGCACTCGTTAATGGGAGCGGAGGCCCCGGCGGGTGCGTTGGAGGTGGAGGGAGCATACCGAGTGATGGCGCGAGGACCGAGAGCAGGAGAAATTCCCAGAGCCATCGTGGTGAGATTCCTCCGTTTTAAGGATGGAGAAATGGTCCTTAGATGGGCAAAGAAAACTCGGAGCAGTAAATGGGAGAACGCGGTGATCTGTGTTTATCAAGACTGGAGTGCGGAGGTGGCGAGAAGGAGGGCGAGCTTTAATCGGGCCAAGGCGGTGCTTCATAAAAAGAAGATAAAATTTGGAATGCTGCAACCGGCAAGACTGTGGGTCACATATCGAGGGAGGCACCACTACTTTGAGACGGCGGATGAAGCGTGGACTTTTATTGTGGAAGAAAAACTGGAATGAGCGGGTTATTAAAAAGAACGTTTGAACAAAGTGGTGGGGCGAATGTGGGGGGCAAAGAGGGGGGTTAAAAAGGGGGGAAAGAGGAGTTTTATGTACTAATCCTGCGATGTGGTAACTTTTCTCTCTTCCACAGGTGGTGATGGGGGAGGAGGGGAGGTGGAGGAGATGGGGCGTTGGCCATTGGGGGCGGGGCCAAGGGAGAAGCGCGGGCTTGGTTCCCGCGCTATGATAATCATGGCGGGAATAGAGAAGCAGGAAGGAGGGGGCGTCACACGGTGCGAGCCGAGGTCTCGGGGGGAAGCCGAGGTCGGCCAGAGTTTGCTGACTTCTGGGAGCAACATGGGGGGAGTAATTACGCTAGCGGGGGATCTAGCGGGGGGGAGGGGGGAATTACTGGGTTGCTGCTGCTGGGGAGAGGGGGGAGCTGGTATGGGAGGGGATGGGCGGGGGGGCACTGCCTGGGGGAGATACAGCTGCGTGGGAAACGGGTGAGGAGCTGGAAAAAGGGGATGGCTAATCGACAAGGGGGGGGTAGGAAGCCCCCCAACCCGGCTGATCACGTGGAACGTGAGAGGGCTGAACGGGCCGATAAAGAGGGCATGGGTACTCGCACACCTTAAGAAACTTAAGGCAGATGTGGTTATGTTACAGGAAACGCACCTTAAACTGATAGACCAGGTTAGGCTACGCAAAGGATGGGTGGGGCAGGTGTTCCATTCGGGGCTAGATGCGAAAAACAGGGGGGTGGCTATATTAGTGGGGAAGCGGGTAATGTTCGAGGCAAAGACTATAGTGGCGGATAACGGGGGCAGATACGTGATGGTGAGTGGCAAACTACAGGGGGAGACAGTGGTTTTGGTAAACGTATATGCCCCGAACTGGGATGATGCCAATTTTATGAGGCGGATGCTAGTACGCATTCCGGACCTAGAGATGGGAAAGCTGATAATGGGGGGAGATTTTAATACGGTGTTGGAACCAGGGCTGGATAAGTCGAAGTCCAGGACTGGAAGGAGGCCGGCAGCAGCCAAGGTACTTAAAGATTTTATGGAGCAGATGGGAGGTGTAGACCCGTGGAGATTTAGCAGACCTAGGAGTAAGGAGTTCTCGTTTTTCTCCTATGTCCATAAAGTCTACTCGCGAATAGACTTTTTTGTGCTGGGAAGGGCGTTGATCCCGAAGGTGAGGGGAACGGAGTATACGGCTATAGCCATTTCGGATCACGCGCCACACTGGGTAGACTTGGAGATAGGGGGAGGAAACAGGAGGGCGCCCACCCTGGAGAATGGACATGGGACTAATGGCAGATGAGGGGGTGTGTCTAAGGGTGAGGGGGTGCATTGAAAAGTACTTGGAACTCAATGATAATGGGGAGGTCCAGGTGGGAGTGGTCTGGGAGGCGTTGAAGGCGGTGGTTATAGGGGAGCTGATATCAATAAGGGCACATAAAGGGAAGCAGGAGAGTCAGGAACGGGAGCGGTTGCTGCAAGAACTTTTGAGGGTGGACAGACAATATGCGGAAGCACCGGAGGAGGGACTGTACAGGGAAAGGCAAAGGCTACATGTAGAATTTGACTTGCTGACTACGGGCACGGCAGAGGCACAATGGAGGAAGGCACAGGGTGTACAGTACGAATATGGGGAGAAGGCGAGCAGGTTGCTGGCACACCAATTGAGGAAAAGGCGAGCAGCGAGGGAAATAGGGGGAGTGAGGGATGAGGAAGGAGAGATGGAACGGGGAGCGGAGAGAGTGAATGGAGTGTTCAAGACATTTTATAAAAAATTATATGAAGCTCAACCCTCAACCCCGGATGGGAGGGAGAGAACGATGGGCTTTTTGGATCGGCTGGAATTTCCCAAGGTGGAAGAGCAGGAAAGGGTGGGACTGGGAGCACAGATCGAGGTAGAAGAAGTGGTGAAAGGAATTAGGAGCATGCAGGCGGGAAAGGCCCCGGGACCGGATGGATTCCCAGTCGAATTCTATAGAAAATATGTGGACTTGCTCGCCCCGGTATTGACGAGGACCTTTAAATTGACGAGGACCTTTAATGAGGCAAAGGAAAGGGGACAACTGCCCCCGACTATGTCTGAAGCAACGATATCGCTTCTCTTAAAGAAGGAAAAGGACCCGCTACAATGCGGGTCCTATAGACCTATTTCCCTCTTAAATGTAGATACCAAGATCCTGGCCAAGGTAATGGCAATGAGAATAGAGGAATGTGTCCCGGGGGTGGTCCACGAGGACCAAACTGGGTTTGTGAAGGGGAGACAGCTGAACACGAATATACGGAGGCTGTTAGGGGTAATGATGATGGCCCCACCAGAGGGGGAAACGGAGATAGTAGTGGCAATGGATGCCGAGAAAGCATTTGATAGAGTGGAGTGGGATTATTTGTGGGAGGTGTTGAGGAGATTTGGTTTTGGAGAGGGGTATGTTGGATGGGTGCAGCTGTTGTATAGGGCCCCGATGGCGAGCGTGGTCACGAATGGACGGGGATCTGCATATTTTCGGCTCCATAGAGGGTCAAGGCAGGGATGCCCTCTGTCCCCATTATTGTTTGCACTGGCGATTGAGCCCCTGGCGATAGCGTTGAGGGGTTCCAAGAAGTGGAGGGGAGTACTTAGAGGAGGAGAAGAACACCGGGTATCTTTGTATGCGGACGATTTGCTACTATACGTGGCAGACCCGGCGGAGGGGATGCCAGAAATAATGCGGATACTTGGGGAGTTTGGGAATTTTTCAGGGTATAAATTGAACATGGGGAAAAGTGAGTTGTTTGTGGTGCATCCAGGGGAGCAGAGTAGAGAAATAGAGGACCTACCGTTGAGGAAGGTAACAAGGGACTTTCGTTACCTGGGGATCCAGATAGCCAAGACTTGGGGCACATTGCATAGGTTAAATTTAACGCGGTTGGTGGAACAAATGGAGGAGGATTTCAAGAGATGGGATATGGTATCCCTGTCACTGGCAGGGAGGGTGCAGGCGGTTAAGATGGTGGTCCTCCCGAGATTCCTCTTTGTGTTTCAGTGCCTCCCGGTGGTGATCACAAAGGCTTTTTAAAAAAGGATTGAAAAGAGCATCATGGGTTTTGTGTGGGCCGGGAAGACCCCGAGAGTGAGGAAGGGATTCTTACAGCGTAGCAGGGATAGGGGGGGGCTGGCACTACCGAGCCTAAGTGAGTATTATTGGGCCGCTAATATTTCAATGGTGAGTAAGTGGATGGGAGAGTAGGAGGGAGCGGCGTGGAAGAGATTAGAGAGGGCATCCTGTAGGGGGACTAGCCTACAGGCTATGGTGACAGCCCCATTGCCGTTCTCACCGAGGAACTACACCACAAGCCCGGTGGTGGTGGCTACACTGAAGATTTGGGGACAGTGGAGACGGCATAGGGGAAAGACTGGAGCCTTGGGGGGGGGTCCCCGATAAGAAACAACCATAGGTTTGCCCCGGGGGGAATGGATGGGGGATATGGAATGTGGCAAAGAGCAGGAATAACGCAACTGAAAGATCTGTTTGTGGATGGGAAGTTCGCGAGTCTGGGAGCGCTGACCGGGAAATATGGGTTGCCCCAAGGGAATGCATTCAGGTATATGCAACTGAGGGCTTTTGCGAGGCAACAGGTGAGGGAATTCCAGCAGCTCCCGACACAAGAGGTGCAGGACAGAGTGATCTCAAAGACATGGGTGGGGGATGGTAAGGTGTCAGATATATATAGGGAAATGAGGGACGAAGGGGAGATTTTGGTAGATGAACTAAAAGGGAAATGGGAAGAAGAGCTGGGGGAGGAGATCGAGGAGGGGCTGTGGGCAGATGCCCTAAGCAGGGTAAATTCGTCGTCCTCGTGTGCCAGGCTAAGCCTGATTCAGTTTAAGGTATTACACAGGGCGCATATGACTGGAGCACGGCTCAGTAAATTTTCTGGGGTGGAGGATAGGTGTGCGAGGTGCTCGAGAAGCCCAGCGAATCATACCCATATGTTTTGGTCATGCCCGGCACTACAGGGGTTTTGGATGGGGGTGACAAAGGTGCTTTCAAAAGTAGTGGGGGTCCGGGTTGAACCAAGCTGGGGGTTGGCTATATTTGGGGTTGCACAAGAGCCGGGAGTGCAGGAGGCGAGAGAGGCCGATGTTTTGGCCTTTGCGTCCCTAGTAGCCCGGCGCAGGATATTGTTAATGTGGCAAGAAGCCAAGCCCCCGGGGGTGGAGACCTGGATAAATGACATGGCAGGGTTTATAAAGCTAGAGCGGATTAAGTTCGTTCTAAGGGGGTCGGCTCAAGGGTTCACCAGGCGGTGGCAACCGTTCGTTGAATACCTCGCAGAAAGATAGATGGAATGGAAAAAAGAAGGCAGCAGCAGCAGCCCAGGATCGGTGGGGGGAGGGGAGGGGAGGAACCAGAAGGACTCTCAGGGTTGTTAATATATACTGTATAATATGTACAGGTCGTTGCTACAGATAATTATATATTGGACTGTTAAATTATATTTTTGGAGAGTGTTACTTGTAATAAGGCAGTTGCCAATTAGGGTTAGTTTTCATTTTTGTTATTTATTATTTATTCATTTTTTTTGTTTTTGTTTATAAAATAGGTCATTGTTATTTGTGTTGTTATAATATTGTGTAAAGGATGCACAATGTACTGTGTTGGTTGACCAAAAATTTTCAATAAAATATTTATTTAAAAAAAAGTGCCTTTCTATAGAATCCCTACAGTGCAGAAGGAGGCCATTCAGCCCATCGAGACTGCACCAACCCGCTGACCGAAGTAAACTGCCCGTTACCTCCCCTCCCCGTGACCTAATCTGCATGTCCTTGGTCACTGAAGGGCAACTTAGCGTGGTGAATCCCCCAAATCTGCATGTCTTTGGACTGTGGAAGGAAACTGGAGTACCCGGAGGAAACCCACGCAGAGATGGGGAGAAAGTGCAAACTCCATAGAGACTGTCACCAAAGGCTGGAATTGAACCCGGGCCCTTTGCGCTGTTAGGAAGAAGTGATAATCACTGTGCCACCGTAAGGCAGAGGAGCAGAATTAGACTTCCCGGCCCATCAAGTCTGCTCCGGCATTCAATCATGGCTGATATTTTTCTCATCCCCATTCTCCTGCCGTTTCCTCATAACCCCTGATTCCCTTATTAATCAAGAACCTATCTATCTATCTTAAAGACACTCAGTGATTTGGCCTCCACAGCCTTCTGCTGCAACGAGTTCCATAGATTGACCACCCTATGGCTGAAGAAATTCCACCTCATCTGTTTTAAAGGATTGGATTTGTTCATTGTCACGTGTACCGAGGTACAGTGAAAAGTATTTTTCTGCGAGCAGCTCAACAAATCATTAAGTACATATGAAGAAAAGGGAATAAAAGAAAATACATAATAGGGCAACACAACATATACAATGTAACTACATAAGCACTGGCATCGGATGAAGCATACAGGGTGTAGTGTTAATGAAGTCAGTCCATAAGAGGGTCATTTAGGAGTCTGGTGACAGTGGGGAAGAAGTTGTTTTTGAGTCTGTTTGTGCGTGTTCTCAGACTTCTGGATCTCCTGCCCGGTGGAAGAAGTTGGATGAGTGAGTAAGCCGGGTGGCAGGGATCTTTGATTGTGCTGTCCGCTTTCCCCAGGCAGTAGGAGGTGTAGATGGAGTCAATGGACGGGAGGCAGGTTCGTGTGATGGACTGGGCGGTGTTCACGTCTCTCTGAAGTTTCTCGAGGTCCTGGGCCGAGCAGTTGCCATACCAGGCTGTGATGCAGCCCGATAGGATGCTTTCTATGGTGCATCTGTAAAAGTTTGTCAAGGTTAATGTGGACATGCCGAATTTCCTTAGTTTCCTGAGGAAGTATAGGCGCTGTTGTGCTTTATCTTGGTGGTAGTGTCGACGTGGGTGGACCAGGACAGATTTTTAGAGATGTGCACCCCTAGGAATTTGAAACTGCTAACCATCTCCACCTCGGCCCCGTTGATGCTGACAGGGGTGTGTACAGTACTTTGCTTCCTGAAGTCAGTTACCAGCTCTTTAGTTTTGCTGGCATTGAGGAAGAGATTGTTGTCGCTACACCACTCCACTAGGTTCTCTATCTCCCGCCTGTATTCTGACTCGTCGTTATTCGAGATCCGTCCCACTATGGTCGTATTGTCAGCAAACTTGTAGATGGAGTTGGAACCTTTATTGAGCCTTTATTCTGAGATTGTGCCCTCTGGTTCTAGTTTTTTCTACTAGTGGAAACATCCTCTCCACGTCCACTCTATCCAGGCCTCGCAGTATCCTGTAAGTTTCAATAAGATCCCAACCCATCCATTGAAACTCCAACGCGTACAGACCTAGAGTCCTCAACTGCTCCTCATACGAACCTCCTCTGGCTCCATTCCAATGCCAGCACATCCTTCCTTAAATACGGGGCCCAATACTGCTCACAATACTCCAAATGGGGTCGGACCAGAGCCTTATAAGTACATCCCTGCTCTCGTATTATGGCCCTCTCAACATGAATGCTAATATTGCATTTGCGTTCCAAACTGCCGACTGAATCTGCACGTTAACCTGAAGAGAATCTTGAACAAGGACTCGTAAGTCCCTTTGTGCTTCTGATTTCTTAAGCATTTCTCCATTTAGAAAATAGTCTATGTTTCCATTTCTCCTTCCAAAGTGTGTAACCTCAAACATTTCCACATTGTATTCCATCTGCCACTTCTTTGTCAACTCTCCTTGCCTGTCCAGATCGTTCTGCAGCCCCCTGCTTCCTCAATACTACCTGTCCATCCACATATCTTTGTATCATCTGCAAACTTAGCAACAGTGCCCTTAGTTCCTTCTTCCAAATCGTTAATGTATATTGTGAAATGTTGTGGTCCCAGCACCGACCACTGAGGCACACCACTAGTCACCGGCTGCCATCCTGAAAAAGACCCCTTTATCCCCCCCTCTCTGCCTTCTGCCAGTCAGTCAATCCTCTGTCCATGCCAGGATCTTACCCTTAACACCATGGGATCTTAACTGATTTAACAGTCTCCTTTGCGGCACCTTGTCAAAGGCCTTCTGGAAATCTAAATAAATCACGTTCACTGATTCTCCTTTGTTTAACTTCCTTGTTACCTCCTCAAAGAGCTCCAACAGATTTGTCCGACATGACTTCCCCTTGACGAAGCCGTGCTGACTCAGTCCTATTTTATCATGCACTTCCAAGTACTCCACGATCAATCTTTAATAATGGACTCTAAAAATCTTACCAATGACCGAAGTCAGGCTAACCGGCGCATAATTTCCCATCTTCTGCCTCCCTCTCTTCTTAAACAGTGGTGTTACATTAGCCACTTTCCAGTCCTCTGGGACTCTCCCTGCCTCCAGTGATTCCTGAAAGATCACCACCAATGCCTCCACAATCTCCTCAGCTATCTCTTTTAGAACCCTGGGGTGTAGTACATCCGATCCAGGTGATTTATCCACCTTCAGACCTTTCAATTTCCCCAGAACCTTCTCCTTAGTGATGGCCACTACACCCACCTGAGCCCCGTGATTTTCCTAGAGCTCTGGCATCCCACTGGTGTCTTCCACCGTAAAGACTGGTGCAAAGTAACTATTCAGTTCCTCTGTCATTTCTGTGTTTCTTATTATTACTTCGCCAGCCTCACTTTCCAGTAGTCCAATGTCTATTTTTGCCTCTCTTACCTTTTATATGTTGAAAACTCTTGCTATCTTCTTTTACATTACTAACTAGCTTTCACTCATATTTCTTCTTCTTCCCCCTTATTGCTTTGTTAGTTGTCTCTGTTCACTTTTAAAGGTGTCCCAATCCCCTGGCTTCCCATTAAACCTCGCCACTTTTACGCTTTTTCTTTTTCTTTTATGCTGTCCTTGACTTCCCTCGCCAGCCATGGATTCCTCGTCCTCCCCCTCCCCTTATCATGTTACCTCCTCCTTGGGATGAATTTCTGCTGTGCCCCAGAATAACCTCCAAACACCCTTGCCATTGCTGTTCCATGGTCTTCCCTGCTAGTCTCCCTTTCCAATCAACTCTGGCCAGCTCCTTCCTCATGTCTTTGTGGTTACCCTTATTTAATTGCAATACTGTTACATCTGATTCCAGCTTCACCCTCTCAAACTGCAGGGTACATTTTATCATATTGTGGTCACTGCTCCCTCAGGGTTCCTTCATCTTAAGTTCCTTAATCAAGTCTGCCTCATTACACATCATCAAATCCAGAATTGCCTTTTCCCTGGTGGGCTCGCTGCTCCAAGAAAAATCTTAAGACATTCCACAAATCCTTTCCTTGGGATCCACTGCCAACCTGATTTTCCCAGTTCACCTGCATATTGAAGGCCTCCATAATCATTGTTTAAATACCTTTTCTGTTTCCTGGTTTATTTTCTGCCCCACATCCTGACTACTGCTCGGGGCCCGTACATAAGTCCCATCAGGGTCTTTTTACCTGATTCCTCAACTCTACCCACAGAGATTCTATGCCTTCTGATCCTATACCACTTCTTGCTATCGATTTAACTTCATTCCTTATTAACAATATAACCCCGCCCCCTTTGCCCATCTACCTGCCCTTTCGATAGGACACATATCTTTGGATATTTAGTCCCAGCCCTGATCCCCTTGCAGCCACATCTCTGTGATGCCCACAACATTGTACCGGTCAATTTCAATGTGCATAAACTTGTTCCCTATACTGCACACATTTAGGAACCACATCCTCAGCCCTGCATTGACCATACTTCTCATACTTGTCACCATTTTGGCTCTGCCTGAGGTTAGATTCCTGCCACCGTCTATTCTCTTCATTCTATTACGTGGTCTGGAAACTTTACAAACCTCTCCTGAGCCCTCAGCTCCTTTAACTAATTGAAAGTCCTCATCATTAACCTGCACTTCTACCCTCTCCTTTACTTTGATTTTCTAAATCTCCATCTCCTCTCCCCCACTATTAAAAATAAATAAATAAATAAATTGATTACTGTCACAAGGCTTCAAATGAAGTTACTGTGAAAAGCCCCTAGTCGCCACATTCCAGAGCCTGTTTGGGAAGACTGGTATGGGAATTGAACCGTGCTGCTGGCCTGCCTTGGTCTGCTTTAAAAGCCAGCGATTTAGCCCAGTGTGCTAAACCAGCCCCTCCATTTAGTTTAAAGACCTAGTTATACGATTCACCAGGATTCTGGTCACTGCATGAATCGTATAACTGGATGAAGACTGTCCCATCGGAACAGGTCCCTTCTTCCCCATTACTGGTACCAATGACCCATGAATTCAAACCCATTCTTTGAGCCACACATTTTCCTCAATCGTATTGAGCATGCCCCCATCCTTTGAACATTTAAAGCTGGATTGTCAGCAGATGACCAACTTGAGCAATTCCCTTTGCACACCCAAAGTATCTGATTTTCCCCATCAAGATGTGGCTGCTGCTGGGTCAACCAATCTGATAATCAAGTGAATCCCTTTCTACATTCAGCTGGTAAATTATGTTTTCACAGTGTGATTTTACAGTTCAGACTTGGACCTTTAATCCTTCTGTCAACGGGTTCCACATTCTCATACAAAGAACAGAGAACAGTGTATACTGTAAATCTGAAATAAAAACAGAACCTTCTGGAATTCTAAACAAGCCTGGTAGCGTCTACGGTGAGAGGTAGATCTAGCTTTCATTTAAATTCAGTGATATTTCAGCAATGAATCAGTGCACAGAATGTAAATTTAACTTTGGTTCTCAATCCACAGATATTCTCAGACATGCTGATAATTTCCAGCCTTTCTGGGTAAGACGTTGCTTCTGAGCTGGACATTAGATTTAATTTCAGTTAACTTTATACTTATTTTTATCTATCTGCAAAGAGGAAACATATTCCAAACTGTTTTATAATATGATCATGTCACCCTTCACTCTCCTTTCTAGGGAATGCCATTTGAACTTGTTCAGTCTTTATTGAATTGTATAACTTTACAGTTCTAGCATCATTCCATTATTCTTGTTCCCTTGCCAGTTCTTTATAATATGGATACTGAGTTAATCGGAGCATGAAAGTCATCATTGCCCACAAATGCCAATATATTGGAAGGATCAATATTTCATGGGGGGAGAGGAACTTTTATTCACGAGCCAGTTTCCCATCAGCTAAACTTAAGGTAAACTGGGTGAACACTGAAAACGGTTGAAAGTTGGTGTGACTTTTATTTGTGACTCACTCTCACATATTGTGTTGATGCTACTTGGAGGTTAGTGAACCGGATATCATCTACCTGCATTTTCTTGAGCCTGTGCCCGGCATTTGACAATCTTTGACCCAGGTTAGAGAATCTTGTGTCCCAGTGATGGGCAGTTACTTACTGATTGAAGCTACAGTCATCGCTTTCTGCTGGCAGTGGGTGTTTGGAGAGTGCGGGGCTGGAATATTGCTGCTTTTCTGAATTTCCATGTCTCACTCACTTTGGAACTGAGGAAAAGAGAATAATTGTCTTTTTAATTCAGTAACTTCATAACTTTCTAATGCGTTCAGTGGGTCAAACCAATTTCTCCTTATATTTCAAATAAATATTAATCTTGTTAAAGTTGAGCGTGTGTGTGGAAACTCATGAGGTAACAACAGAGTTTTAAACTTTGGGTGATATTTTATAGCAGATAAAAGTACCCATTGATACCCAGAACTGTGTTTCTAATTCTATTTCTGTGACTCTGAGCAGTATTGTTGGTTCAGGGGTTTGAATGGAACTTGGCACGTTTAAATCATCATCGTTCATTGTACAATAGGCCGCACATACAAACCCCAAAGTCTTCGGTCCTTGGCTGCCCAACGACTATATTCACCAGGATGGTAAATTTGAATACAAATTAATTTTATTAATAATGTTAACTATAATTAAATATGCAGCAAATACAACTGGTTAACTATTATCTAATTCCTAACTCCTCCTCTTTAACTCGCCCCACCCTCTGCACACACACTTACACACATGACAAAAAAAAAAGAGGGGAAAAGAGGAGTGTACTAAAAATGATGAAAGTAAAAGGATAAGAATCTTTTTTTTCAGACGGTTGTCTTCTACCACACCTTCCTTCAGTCCAGGGTTTCAGTTTGAGGTTTCTGCTTTCAATCTAATTAAATAGTTATGGTTTTTACTATAGATTCATCAAGATTTTCTGCGGGTTCAGAAATACAGCAGCTATGCAGGTTTTTTGGAGAAAGAGAAAGACAGTGATAGAGAGCTTCTTCTCTGAGCATCCAGGACCTGACTGTCCTTTCATTGGTTCTCTGAAAACCATGCCACTTGGGTAGGACCTGGTCACTACTGGTTGCCGAGCAGAATACGTCCGTTTGGCAAATTCACTGGTACAAAATAACCAATCGAACAAAGTTCCTCCAATCTCTCGGGTGCCAGAAAGTCTGAGATCTGCTGTTCAAAAGCTAGCATTGTGTACTATTTAGTAACTTTTAAGTTCCTCACTTGCTCTGCTCGACTGAAAGGTATATGTCCAATAAACATCCATGGAGCAAAGATTATAATGACAAAATAAAATAAATGGGCAATATGGGTATCAACAGGTAGGGCCCTACAAAAGTGTAGAGGTTAATCGATTCAAAAAGCTCACGTCTTCAATACATTCCTGTCAGTCATCAACAATATAATTCATATTCTCCACTTCGGACCTGCACATTCTTCCAAACATTGCAATCCATTTTCTGGAGCTGTTTCTGGATTTAATGTTGTAGATTCCTATTTTAAATTTGCTGCCATCACTTTTAAATAGACCATATTACTCTGAGACAGTATGTGAGATGGTGGATAAATATGTTAAGCTGCTTCAATAAACCCATTCATTTCTATTACAGACTGTAGGAAATGCTAACATGTCTGCCCAGTGACAGTCAACATTTTAATCACTTTACTTACTCTGTACCAGTGGCGGACCTACATTTTTGGGGCCCTGAAGCTTGAACTGTTATGGGGGCCCCTTTGCAACCAGCAACGAGGCCTGTTATCTTCTTCAATGGGGTTGTTCCATGACAGAACACCACAAAGTTAAAAAAAATTTAACCACTACATCTCAGATTTTGATTAAAATTGCTGCACTGGATTATCTCACATGTCAAAGTCACTGGTGTGAATAGAAATTTCCTATGCCTTATAGTTTTCGCGTTATGGGGGGGCTGAAAATTAGGGAAATGTTATATACATGCATGATGCATCATAGAATGATGAAATAAAATGTAGAAAAGACCACAGTCAATATAATCTTTTATTTTAGACACGTATGAGAATACATACTTCATGAAACACATTTTACAAAATACTATTTTTTCTGTTTTTTCTCGCAACATATTCACGTACAGTTTTGTCATATGAGAACTTCCTTGCAATGTCATTTTCTAGAGATAATATGCATAATGAATTTAAGCGCTCTTCAGTCATGGTAGACCAAATTTTGTTCTTTATAAAGTATAGCTTTGAAAAATTCCTTTCTGCTTCACAGCTCGTGATAGGCATTGTCAAGTACGGCTTAAGCGCAGTCATAATATTGGGGAACACTTCAATTAGGTGTTGCTCACAAATAAGCTGAAGAACTTCTGTGCATTGCATTTTAGATGGCGCGTTTTCTTGTGTTCTGGGATTTCCTAAGGTGCAAATATTCTTTGAACTGATAACACTCGTTTACTAATTTGTGGTCAATATCATCTTTGTAATACGATATTATAAGTTTAATACTGTCCTCATCAATTTCAGAATTGTTCACCAATTCTGAGAGGAACTTGAACCTTTTCGTAATCTGCTCATATGGGTCAATCCTCTTGCGTAACTGGATTATCAAGCAGTCATAGAGTTGATAAAGAACTTCTATCTTAAATTTGTCAGCTCCTCTCAAAGAAGCAATACCACTTGTTCCATCTGAAAATTTCCTTGTAACAATGCATTTGGAAGCATCAGAATAACTTGAGGTGATATCTTCACACAAACCATTTGCTTCTGATTCATAGTGTGCAATCCTATCGGCTGAATTTTCTCTGAGTTCTTTAACAAACGAAAGGAAAGATGATAGCAGAAGATAACCTTCAAATACATGTCCATAATGAACATTGGTGCTGTGAGACCTGTATCACTGACTCTACATATGAACACTGGTACAGTGAGACCTGTATCTCTGACTCTATAATGAGCACTGGCACAGTGAGACCTGTATGTTTGACTATATTATAAACACTGATACAGTGAGACCTGGATCTCTAACTCTATAATGAACATTGGTACAGTGAGACCTGTCTGTATAATGTTTCACCGGATACATTGTGGTTTGGTCTCAAGCACAGGACTGCAAAGGTTTTTTTTCTTTTGTCTGTTTATCATTGATTGTCAAGTGCAGCAATTACAACATGTTACGACAAACCTGAGAACTCATGAAACAAAAGCAGAGGCTGCATGGGCCACCGTACACACTCACAACATCCCAAGTGTCGGAGAACCAAATGAAATACGTGCATTGAAAAACATATCGAGGCATATTGGAGCTGACAGCACAGGACCAGGGTGTTAACACAGCACATCGCACTTGTATACAAATACACAGCAACAGATAGAGTTCTGCTGGTAAAAACTGAGATGAAGGCTGGGATAATGAAATAGCAAACCGGCAAAGGTGGACATCTGAATTCACACCGCGAGTTCCCAGGCTGAGTGAGCTTTGCGTTTCAAATGCAGAGAAAGGGCCTTGGGACAGAATGTATCAACACTATGGCTGAAGACAAAACTAGCCAAGCAGGGCGCCAATGTTTGTGCTGAGGTTTGGAGCCAGCTCTTTCTCATTCCTCCGATACACAGCTGCAAAATATGTGACCCGAGTGAAACTGACCAAGTGAACATTGCGTGAGGGGAGAGCAGTCCCGTGAGCCACGCCATATCAGCATTCTTTGAATAGGCAATCACACAGACACTGACATTAACACAAACACTTACGGCGGGTTACTCTTCATCGAGACACATCTGCATTAGGAAGAGGCGAATTTTGATCCTCAGCATTTCCTGATCGCATTTTTGCAGCAGAATAATCACTTTCCTTTTAACCTGGACGAAGCACTACTTAACTGCTGTCAGTGAAGTCCTGCCAATTAATTTATGACTGCCTTGTAAAGTCGCTTCTGGGGCCCCTCCGGGATTAGGGGCCCTGAAGCTTAAGGTTCATTAGTTTCATGGTTGATCCGCCCCTGCTCTTAACATCATTAATTTCTACCGCTTCTCATTTTGCTGATGGTATTTTAAGAGTTTGGTTGAAAGGACATGAAGAAACTGCTGCAGTTACCAAATATAAAATAATTTTAGTGCCTTTCAGACAAAAGAAATGTTCCTGAGGAACATGTTTCCACAAGGAACAGCTGAAGAACATTGCCCCATAAACATAGCGGCCGCGCACACGCAATACTGCACATTGCCACTCACAATGATGGCGCTCACGCATGCGTTCGGATGCACATTGTCCGTTGGAACATGGCGAGCGCGAATTTGGGTCTGTGACTGGGAAATGATCCGCCCCCGCTTCGTGCAAACGGGGAACAGGGACGTTATTTTCCGGGGTTTACGGTTTGCACAACATGTTTACGAAACTTTTCCGCACACTCGCCGGATTCATTACTCCCTCCGTCCCGACTTACTGATTCAGCATCACATCAGTGGCTCTTCATTATTCATACTGCGCATGCACCCCTGCCAACCCGACCCCTCATTCACTCCGATTGATTGGAGGACCAGCTGCTCCCCCTCGGTCCTCCAGTCCCGCCCTTCTCTTCCTATTGGTCCGGAGCTGCCGTCAATCAGCTAGGCATTGTGACGGTTACAGATTCAGCCTGACTTGCTGATTATTGGCAGCATTTTCTGTTTCGGAGTTAGAGCTCCGGGACATCAATTCCAGACCCTCATTTTTGTGAATGAGGGGAGGGGCTGGCTCATTGGGTGGCGAATATATCGATGGTCAGGAAGTGGGTAGTGGGGGAGGGGTCGGTGTGGGAGTGGGTGGAGGTGGCATCCTGTAAGGGCACGGGTTTGAGGGCATTAACGGCTCCTCTGCCGTTCTCGCCGGCTCGGTACACCACAGGTCCTGTGGTGTTGGCAGCCTTGAGGGTATGCGGACAGTGGCGGCAGCACATGGGTTTGGAGGGGGCGTCGGTGTGGACACCGATATGCGATAACCATCGGTTCGCTCCGGGGGGATGGGGGCTTTCGGAGGTGGCAGTGGACAGGGATCGAGAGATTTGGGATTTCTTCCTTGATGTGGGTTTTCTGAGTTAGGAAGAGTTTGAGTTGCCAGGTGGGAATAGGTTCCATACCTGCAAGGAAGGGATTTTGTATGGAGCTTTCCATGCCTTCTGCAAAGGGGGGTTACAGGATAAGGTGATGTCGAGAACAGGAATTGAGGAAGGGAAAGTCTCGGGGATCTATAAGGAGCTGATGGAGTGGGAGGGAGTCCCAATAGGGGAAGTGAAGAGAAAGTTTGAAGAAGAGTTGGGTAGGGAGTTGGAGGCTGGGTTATAGGAGAGGCCCTGTGGAGAGTTAACGACTGCTCGTCATGTGCCAGGCTCAGACTGATCCAATTCAAGGTGGTCCACAGTGTGGTGATGTGCATCACTGTAAATACATGTAAGCTAGACAGACACTAGAGGGAGCACCAGAAACATCACACACACACATTCAACCAATAGATATGACCAATGGACATTCACGATACACAAGGAGGTGACACGACCACAGGGGGGCATTACACCAACCCATACATAAAGGACACCACACACATGATCAGCCCTTTGGCCAGTGGAGACAGTCAGTGAGGAGAGGCACAGGGTTGATTCATTATCACACCCACTACGTGGAAGACAGCAGCTGGTTAGTCAGTTTAGGTAGCTACAATAGGATTAGCAGTAGTGTCGAACTCAAGTTATAAAAGTGTACATAGTATAAATAAATGAGTTGAAGTTATTTACACGTCTCGACCTTCCTTGACAAATGCAACACAAGGAAGCCGCTTATGTTACAAAGGAAACACAACAAAACATGGTACCAGGAGTGAACTGCTTAAATCCAGATAGCCATACCTCAGCGGACAGTGACAACCAGCAATACCCAGGCAAGAGGTACGAGCTCCCGGTTCCACAGCCGCTCCAGTGCCACGGCGATCTACGCGAAAACTGGCAGCTAATCCGGCAAACGTTTGAATTCTTCCTGGTGGCAGCCGAACTTAAAGACGTGGCCGATGGTGAAAAAACAGAACTTCTCCTCACCATCGCCAGTGCAAGAGCAGAAGAAATCTTTTAAAAATTCAAGTTCTCCAAGGGGCAAAACAGGTACGACTTCCAGGCAGTCCTGGACAAATTCGGCAAATACTGTGAGGAAAACACACTCCAATCGGCAAGGAAAGGTAAGAGAAGCGCCAGTACTCACCTCGAGGCCGAAATCCCGGACCAGAGAGCGATATGGGTCGAGGTCAGCGGCCATCTTGCTAAAGGGACTACACTAGCGCAGTTGCATGAGAAGTGCGCAGAACCGGAAGGTTTGTTTGCGCATGCGCGAGACGCCGTGCATGCGCAATCAAGAAAATGGCCATCGGTAAAGGAACAGCGATCTGCGCATGTGCAATCGCTTCCCACGTGCTACGTCACGCGCGTCATGACGTCAGAGGCCCCAGACCGCACCAATTTAAAGGGGAAACGTCCCAAATCCAATTTAAAGGGCAAACGTCCCAAATCAAAGAAAACAGCACAATGCCTCAAATTGAGCCAGGAAATGAATTTAACCTCCGAAGAACCCTGCAACAAGCAGTTACCTACGCACAAACCGATGATTCCGACTTCGATACCGACCTTTACATTTTTTCTGGACCTCGCGAGCCCAATGACAGCTCCATGGTCCTAGACGACTACGACTCGGACATTGAAAACAGCACGAGAGGAGAGAGTGCCGGGAGATTTAAAAAGCGCGGGAGATTTAAAAAGCGCGGGAGATTTAAAAAGCGCAGGAGCTGCGAGACAGAGCGGAGATTTTAAAAGATCGCGGCCTAGTTTCGGGAGCCGTTAGGAGGAGCAGTCTCTGTCAGGGAGAGAACCTGAGAACATCTAAGACACTCAGAAGGTAAGTAAGTGGTTTTTACTCATTTTTACTTTTATACCTTTTTCAAATTGTGTGTGTCGGGGGGAAACTGAAGTGACATCACAGAAAAGCTGTGACCTGAGTGGCTGGTTGGGAATCTACACTAAATTAAAAAAATTAAGCATTGGTAACTAATTAAACATAATTACTTAATTATAATTTAGAGGGGTATCTAAGCCAGAGATCGGAGAGTACTATATTTAGCTTTCGCATTTATATTCGAAATCTAGTGCTAGGAAACAGATCATTAACAGTAACTTTTTAAAAAAAAATATACATTATAAAAAAACTTTGAATTTTAATTAATTGACGCAATGTCAGTTAGAGGGGTGCAGTGCTCTGACTGTGAGATGTGGCAGGTCCGGGAGGCTTCCAGCATCCCGGATGGCTTCATCTGCAGAAAGTGCACCCAGCTGGAGCTCCTCACAGACCGCATGGTTCAGTTGGAGCAGCAATTGGATGCACTCAGGAGCATGCAGTTGGCGGAAAGCGTCATAGATCGCAGTTATATAAATGTGGTCACACCCAGAGAAATGGGTGACCACCAGAAAGGGCAGGCAGTCAGTGCAGGAACCCCCTGTGGTTGTCCCCCTCTCGAACAGGTATACCCCTTTGGATACTGTCAGGGGGGATAGCCTATCAGGGGAAAACAGCAGCAGCCAGAGCAGTGGCACCACGGCTGGCTCTGATGTTCAGAAGGGAGGGTCAAAGCGCAGAAGAGCAATAGTAATAGGGGACTCTATAATCAGGGGCACAGATAGGCGCTTCTGTGTACATGAAAGAGACTCCAGGATGGTATGTTGCCTCCCTGGTGCCAGGGTCCAGGATGTCTCTGAACGGGTACAGGGCATCCTGAAGGGGGAGGGCAAACAGGCGGAGGTCGTTGTACATATTGGTGCTAACGACATAGGCAGGAAGGGGCATGAGGTCCTGCAGCAGGAGTTCAGGGAGCTAGGCAGAAAGTTAAAAGACAGGACCTCCAGGGTTGTAATCTCGGGATTACTCCCTGTGCCACGTGCCAGTGAGGCTAGAAATAGGAAGATAGAGCAGCTAAACACGTGGCTAAACAGCTGGTGTAGGAGGGAGGGTTTCCGTTATCTGGACCACTGGGAGCTCTTCCGGGGCAGGTGTGACCTATATAAGAAGGATGGGTGGCATCTAAACTGGAGAGGCATAAATATCCTGGCCGCGAGGTTTGCTAGTGTCACACAGGAGGGTTTAAACTAGTATGGCAGGGGGGTGGGCACGGGAGCAATAGGTCAGAAGGTGATAGCATTGAGGGAGAACTAGGGAATAGGGACAGTGGGGCTCTGAGGCAGAGCAGACAGGGAGAAGTTGCTGAACACAGCGGGTCTGGAGGCCTGAAGTGCATATGTTTTAATGCAAGAGGTATTACGGGTAAGGCAGATGAACTTAGAGCTTGGATTAGTACTTGGAACTATGATGTTGTTGCCATTACAGAGACCTGGTTGAGGGAAGGGCAGGATTGGCAGCTATACGTTCCAGGATTTAGATGTTTCAGGCGGGATAGTGGGGGATGTAAAAGGGGTGGCGGAGTTGCGCTACTGGTTATGGAGAATATCACAGGTGTACTGCGGGAGGACACCTCAGAGGGCAGTGAGGCTATATGGGTAGAGATCAGGAATAAGAAGGGCGCAGTCACAATGTTGGGGGTTTACTACAGGCCTCCCAACAGCCAGCGAGAGATAGAGGAGCAGATAGGTGGACAGATTTTGGAAAAGAGTAAAAACAACAGGGTTGTGGTGATGGGAGACTTCAACTTCCCCAATATTGACTGGGACTCACTTAGTGCCAGGGGCTTAGACGGGGCGGAGTTTGTAAGGAGCATCCAGGAGGGCTTCTTAAAACAATATGTGGACAGTCCAACTAGGGAAGGGGTGGTACTGGACCTGGTATTGGGGAATGATCCCGGCCAGGTGGTAGATGTTTCAGTAGGGGAGCATTTCGGGAACAGTGACCACAATTCAGTAAGTTTTAAAGTGCTGGTGGACAAGGATAAGAGTGGTCCTAGGAGGAATGTGCTAAATTGGGGGAAGGCTAATTATAACAATATTAGGCGGGAACTGAAGAACATAGATTGGGGGCGGATGTTTGCTGGCAAATCAACATCTGACATGTGGAAGACATTCAAGTGTCAGTTGAAAGGAATTCAGGACTGGCATGTTCCTGTGAGGAAGAAGGAAAAATACGGCGATTTTCAGGAACCTTGGATAACGAGAGATATTGTAGGCCTCGTCAAAAAGTAAAAGGAGGCATTTGTCAGGGCTAAAAGGCTGGGAACAGACGAAGCCTGTGTGGAATATAAGGCAAGTAGGAAGGAACTTAAGCAAGGAGTCAGGAGGGCTAGAAGGAGTCACAAAAAGTCATTGGCAAATAGGGTTAAGGAAAATCCCAAGGCTTTTTACACGTACATAAAAAGCAAGAGGGTAGCCAGGGAAAGGGTTGGCCCACTGAAGGATAGGCAAGGGAATCTATGTGTGGAGCCAGAGGAAATGGGCGAGGTACTAAATGAATACTTTGCATCAGTATTCACCAAAGAGAAGAAATTGGTAGATGTTGAGTCTGGAGAAGGGTGTGTAGATAGCCTGGGTCACATTGTGATCCAAAAAGACGAGGTGTTGGGTGTCTTTAAAAATATTAAGGTAGATAAGTCCCCAGGGCCTGATGGGATCTACCCCAGAATACTGAAGGAGGCTGGAGAGGAAATTGCTGAGGCCTTGACAGAAATCTTTGGATCCTCACTGTCTTCGGGTGATGTCCCGGAGGACTGGAGAATAGCCAATGTTGTTCCTCTGTTTAAGAAGGGTAGCAAGGATAATCCAGGGAACTACAGGCCGGTGAGCCTTACTTCAGTGGTAGGGAAATTACTGGAGAGATTTCTTCGAGACAGGATCTACTCCCATTTGGAAGCAAATGGACGTATTAGTGAGAGGCAGCATGGTTTTGTGAAGGGGAGGTCGTGTCTCACTAACTTGATAGAGTTTTTCGAGGAGGTCACTAAGATGATTGATGCAGGTAGGGCAGTGGATGTTGTCTATCTGGACTTCAGTAAGCCCTTTGACAAGGTCCCTCATGGTAGACTAGTACAAAAGGTGAAGTCACACGGGATCAGGGGTGAACTGGCAAGGTGGATACAGAACTGGCTAGGCCATAGAAGGCAGAGGGTAGCAATGGAGGGATGCTTTTCTAATTGGAGGGCTGTGACCAGTGGTGTTCCACAGGGATCAGTGCTGGGACCTTTGCTCTTTGTAGTATATATAAATGATTTGGTGGAAAATGTAACTGGTCTGATTAGTAAGTTTGCAGACGACACAAAGATTGGTGGAATTGCGAATAGCGATGAGGACTGTCAGAGGATACAGCAGGAGGTAATGCATTTTGGAAGGTCTAATGCAGGTAGGGAATATACAGTGAATGGTAGAACCCTCAAGAGTATTGAAAGTCAAAGAGATCTAGGAGTACAGGTTCACAGGTCACTGAAAGGGGCAACACAGGTGGAGAAGGTAGTCAAGAAGGCATACAGCATGCTTGCCTTCATTGGCCGGGGCATTGAGTATAAGAATTGGCAAGTCATGTTGCAGCTGTATAGAACCTTAGTTAGGCCACACTTGGAGTATAGTGTTCAATTCTGGTCGCCACACTACCAGAAGGATGTGGAGGCTTTGGAGAGGGTGCAGAAGAGATTTACCAGAATGTTGCCTGGTATGGAGGGCATTAGCTATGAGGAGCGGTTGAATAAACTCGGTTTGTTCTCACTGGAACGAAGGAGGTTGAGGGGCGACCTGATAGAGGTCTACAAAATTATGAGGGGCATAGACAGAGTGGATAGCCAGAGGCTTTTCCCCGGGGTAGAGTTGTCAATTACTAGGGGGCATAGGTTTAAAGTGAGAGGGGCAAGGTTTAGAGTAGATGTACGAGGCAAGTTTTTTACACAGAGGGTAGTGGGTGCCTGGAACTCGCTACCGGAGGAGGTGGTGGAAGCAGGGACGATCGTGACATTTAAGGGGCATCTTGACAAATACATTAATAGAATGGGAATAGAGGGATACGGACCCAGGAAGTGTAGAAGATTGTAGTTTAGTCGGGCAGCATGGTCGGCACGGGCTTGGAGGGCCGAAGGGCCTGTTCCTGTACTGTACATTTCTTTGTTCTTTGTTTTGTTTGAACCTTTCGTGTTGCACATTGGCGACCCCCGCATTGAATCAGATGCGGATTCATTTTTCGGATTTGAGGATCTTCAACCCAGCAGATATGACGTCCCAACTCATCAGTGCAGGATGATGCTGCAGCCTGAAATTAAGAGACAGAAAGTGGTACCAGCCCACAGAGAGCGGCCTGCTGCCACACAGAGCGTGATCCACGCCCCGCTCAGGGTTCCCGACTGTACAAAAGAAGACATGCAAGACTCCACACTGCAGTCCTTGCAGGAACAAGACGTGACTCCAGTGTCACAAGACTCCATAGCAAGCTCATCGACAGACTCCACAATTGCAGAAATGCATGACTCCGATGCGCAGTCCTTGCAGGAACAAGACCATGAGGGTCTAGCAACCTCCTCTGACCAACTAGCGGCAGACGATGCAAGTCTGCCATGCTCACGTAAACAGCAAGAAGGCTATAACAGTCTACCATGCTCCACTGCACAGCAGGACGGCCATGACGTTCTATCATGCTACAAT
The DNA here is from genome assembly GCF_047496885.1 of Scyliorhinus torazame. NCBI lineage: Eukaryota > Metazoa > Chordata > Chondrichthyes > Carcharhiniformes > Scyliorhinidae > Scyliorhinus > Scyliorhinus torazame. Next base: position 187,070,523 of record NC_092711.1, on the reverse strand, counting down.
GAAGGGCACAGCGCTGATGACTGTTCAAGCCCAAATGAAGACAAGCCAAAGGAATCGCCTCTTCCAAGCCCGAAGAAAAAAGGATTATGCGCTGACCTTCAGGATCATTCTAGCCGAAGAGATATTAATAATGCTGCACAGTCACTGCACAGTCACAGAAGGATGCTGAGGATTTGCTGAAGAAATTGCTTGTATGTCTAACTTGCAAGGAGCAGACTGAAAATTGCCATTGCTTTAGTACGGATCGAAAAAATGAACAAGAGATTGATCCTCATTTAATGGAAATAACACAACCTGAATCATATCTACAGCAGGGACAACTGTCTCCCTTCAACAAAACCGCAAAGTCCCAACTACAGAGACCAGCAGTTAGTCAGTAATGACTCTTCAACCCCTGATGGGAATATTAATCGCATTGAACCTCTGCACACTCCACTGATAAATGAGCAGAACATTGGAGCAAGAATCCTGAGGACACCGACATCGAGTAGCTAGATAAAACACTTAAAACCCGCAGCAGTTTCAAGTGAACCAATTGTGCTTTCCAGTGATGTTGAAGATGCAGATAAGTTCGACCCGATTATCCATTGTACCACATTAACTCCAGAGATTAAGCATTTATGTTTGGGGAGTAGAATGTGGGCAATTGAGAACAGTAAAAGAGAGACTGTGACTGTGCCAGTCCCAGCAAAATCAGAGCCAGAGACTATGAAGGCATGTACATTAGAAAAGGATGCATATGAAGTAACTGAGAAGAAGATTAAAACGGACTGCTCTTGGAAACTAGTACAATGACGAAAGAAACATTGGATCTAACATTTGATGCCCTACATGTGGGAGAAATTGAGGGAAATGAACAAGGTTCTGTAATGTCTGGGGGAAGATTTAAAATTCCAAAGAAGAAAAGCCCAAATGAAGGACAACGGCAAGGCAATGACAGTCCACCCACATTGTTTGCACCACCAGATGAAAACTCTGACAATTTACCCAATCCTAGTGAACAGCAAGCAGCTACTGAGGATCTACCCACGGTATGTGAAACGAGTGACGACAGCATCCCACCTCCCATGCAAAAGGTGCAAAGTGACAGACCTCAGCTAGTGTGTACAGAGGCACTCGACGATCACGGTGAGACCACTGGTGACTCCGGTGACACCACACTACTTCCACCCTCAACTGCTCGAACCTCTCCACTAGTCAATGCATTCCTGCATGTTCCGACTCCAGACGTGCAGCTTCAAGAAATCTCAGCTGACTCCAGTGAACCTGCTAAGACTCCGGACGGGGAGCATCAACAAAAAACAGACCAGACTCCAGATGGGGAGCAACCAAACGCCGACTCTGATTCATGTAAGCCAGACTTTACTCCAGACAGGCAGTGTTGCAACCTCAGTGATGGCACGCTCAGGGTGACAGCAGATGCCACAACGGCAGGAGATGGATCACGTGACAATCACACTGGGTCAGCAATAACAAGCAGCAGCTACAGCCCAAGAGGAATACACCAATTTTCACCACAGCTATGTCCACACATTTGTTCCACACCGACAGTGCGGCCAATGACAGCTCATGCTGGACAAACCCAGCATTCAAGCCTGCAGCAGCCATCAGTCTATGCAGCATATTCTCAAACAGGCCAGCACTACGGATTGCCCACTAATGGAATCAAGACCGAAGGAGGACTACCGCCAGCGCAATCCGCACTACAGACTGGATGCCTTAGTTACTGCCCAGGATTTGCTGCACCACAGCCTGGCCAGACAGCATATTCCTATCAGATGCAAGGTTCTAGTTTCACACCATCACCAGACATTGATGCGAGCAGCAATTCTGTCTCCAAATCGACATGCTTCAACGCTTCTCAGCAGAATCACCCTTCCAGCACAGCATGTGGCCAGAACCAGTATGCACAGTCTCATCCGACTTCAACATCTGGCACATCCATGACCTCGAATGATACTGTTGATGTATGCTCAAGCCGTCAGGAGTCGCATCAATGCCAGATTCATCAGTCGCATTCACAAGACAGCCCTGAACATCACCCAAGCACAACGCAATGCCATCCGCGCTCTCAAGACCAACCGCAGCATCGTCATCAAACCAGCAGACAAAGGAGGGGCCACTGTTGTTGAATCCCAAGTTTCTTTACCCGTCAGTCTGGCCTCAATAAAAGTCGAGATGGATTTGCAGGTACAACATTAGTTATTTTATTTAGCTTGCAAGCTTGCTTCCTCTCACAGAAACATAGGACACATCCAGTCTCCTACATCCAGGAAAGCGAATGAACAAAGAGACCAAGGGATCTCTGCAAATCAATTCAAATGGTATCAGGTTTCACATACTCGACGCCCATAGGTCATCCTATATCCCTCCTGACCTGTTTGATCTATTCTGATTGGCTCACTTCCAATCCCTTCCTCTGGCCCTTATTATTCAGCATCACTCTCGTAGACACACCTCTTCCTGCCTTTCCATGTGGTCTGAAATCCTTTGTCTGTGAACTAACCAGAATCAAAGTGGCTTAGTTCTACATTACATTAACTAATATCTCTAAAGTAACTATTTTATATCACATTCGTCATTCCCTCCTTTTATCATTCCATGATAACCGGACTATCCAATCCATAGCTACGGTTCCTCATCTAAAAAGATCCGTCGCTGCATTTCCAATTCCTGGCTTAGCCCCCCCTCATCTGCTTCACCCTCATGGATTTTAACAGTTAAGTTTTTAGGGACATTGATCTGATCCAGTGCACCCCGCATTCTACCCATCACACATTTAAGGATGGCCAGGCCCACAAAGATGCAGCCGATAGCTACCACTAAATACATGGCCATATTTATCAACCAGTCCTTCCAACCTCCAAATCCCCAGTTACCCCAAGAGCCAGGATCCTGCATCCCGTCCAGGTGATCCCGTATGCGATCCATAAATTTAGTGATGTTACCGGTCAAGTCTTGAACTCCCATGATACACTTGCCCTGCACTATGGTGCATACCCCACCCTCACGGGCCAGAAGATAGTCAAGAGTATACCTGTTCTGCATTGCAAACAACCGTAGCTGAGACAATTCCTTGGTTATTGCCCTGAGGGCTCCCAAGGTTTCATTTCCCAAGATGGTAAGGCCACAAATAAAATAATTCCTATCACTGACAGCCAAGGAACCCCCCACACCTCCCAGTGTCAATACGCTCAGAATCCCCCACCCGGCTGAGTGGTCCCGGTTGGGTGCAAGAACCTGAGGTTTTTTCCAGTTCTCGCAAAATTCAGCAGAGACTGCCTGGCGTGCTAACTGATTATGCAGCTTCCACGCCGAAGGGCAGGGGACTGTGGTAGGGACTAGAGTCCCTATAGCAATTCGGCGGGGAAATGGGGGTGACAAAACGTTGGTCGCTGTACCATTAAATAAAAAGTAGTATCCTTGCTCCGTGTGCAGGCTAGCATCACAATCAGCATATCGGTTGCGTAAGGACCCCCCAGTAGCCCAGTTTATCCAACTTTGAAACGCCCATTCGGGCCGCCTAGCAATGCGGAAAGCCCTCATCCCAACAGTGATATGAGAGACATTCGCCCAGCCACAAAGGAGCTGGAGGCCGGCGTTCAATGGAACGCAAGGGGTGTTGTAACAAACGCATTGGCCAGACGCCTGGGTGATATGGCACCTCCTGTCCGTACAGGTGGGGAACAGACATGTTATATTCGTGTCCACCTCTACCAGCAAACAGCCGTATCCTTCACTGCTGAAACAATTCTCGTACGACCGGGAATCCCTATTGGGAGTGAAGTGGCTAGGTATGTACGCCCTCCACCGTTGCAGCCTATCGTACTGTGAATTGGAATTATCCCGAGGAAGGGGAAGGCAAATAGCCGGTGGTGCTGAACCCGGATCGTAAGGAAGAGTGACTTGCTCGGGCAGTGGCTCGGAATGCTGACAATGAACCACCGTTTGGGGAGTGCCCCAAAGCGGTGAAACAGAAAATAACCTAGACACCGCTGCGGGGTTCGGGTCGCAGACAACCCGTCCCTGGCCATACAAGCGGTGGTAAATCTGGTAGAAGAGATTCATACTACCCGGGTTTCCCTCAGTTTGGTCTTTAACTAACTTAAGTGTATCTCCCGGTAACCTACGTTCTAGCTGTACTTCCCTTCTCATACGCCCCGTCCTCTCTCTAGTCCCTTTCACTTTCTCATAGCCTCTTCCTACGCTCTTCTGACGGCCTGATGTTACCTTTATTGCACCACTCTTAACACATCCAAAATCGAATTTACATGTATTCCAAAAACAAGGCAATGTCCATATAATGTTCCCTTCCCATCGCCGGGGCCGGTGCAATTGCTTCAGGAGTCCCGCATTCTCCTTAACTTTGATGACCTTCCATGAGTCAATACCATGTCCTCGTATATGGGGGCAGCGAAGAACATCAGCTTTGCATAGGTGATGTATCCTTGTAGATTGGTTGGGGTTACAAAAATATATAATATTCCCCTTTTCCATGTCCATCACCAATAACACTCCAAGCAAAGTGAGGCCAAATATCACACAGACGGTGCGTAGCCACTCCATCATGCTCCACACCTGTAAAATAGCACTGGAGAAGGGAGGCAGGTTAGTATCCGACCTTTTACAGTAGTGGAGATGGACTCAATTTACAGTGATGTAGGTGGACCCAAGCACATCGCCCCTCCACTTTAACTGCTGTGGGGGTGGTAAGGAGAACTTGGAAGGGCCCGTCCCATCGCGGCTCCGACCCCTTCCTAGTCCAATTTTTGACCATGACATAACTGCCGGGCTGGACTGAAAGTGAGCTAGGTACTGGGGGCGATGGCTGGTGAGCCGTGCGGACCTGGCCATGGAGTTCCTTGAGCACTTGCGTGAGGGCTAGAACATAGGTGGTCATCTCTTCAGTCATCTGGTGAAACTGAACCAGTCTGGGAACCTGCAGGCTCCAGGGAGTTCTAAGAGGCCTGCCATAAAGAATCTCGGCAGGAGAGAGCCGGGCCGGTCCCGCAGGTGTAACCCGCAGCTGGAAGAGGGCAACGGGGAGCAACTTAAGCCATGTCAGTCCCGTGTCTGCTCTTAATTTAGCCAATTTAGTTTTGAGGGTCTGATTGTGTCTCTCAACCAACCCGGCCGCCTGCGGTCTAGAAGCACAGTGTAACTGCTGGCGTATGCCCAACTGGGAGCAAAACTCCTTGTTAATTTGTCCAATAAAATGAGGCCCATTATCAGAACTTAACTGAGCTGGTATACCGTACCGGGGAATGATTTCCCGCATCAAGACTTTAACCACAGTAGCAGCTTTATTATCGATAGTCGGATACGCCTCGACCCATCTGCTGAACACATCCACAATGACCAAAACATATTTATAACATTGACACCTTTCCAACTCAATGTAATCCATTTGGAGCATCTCAAAGGGACCACTGGGCAACGGGGTTTGCCCCATCCCACAAGGGATACCTTTTCCGGTGTTATATTGCTGACAAATCAAACACCGATTACTGATACTTTGGGCCAACCCCTGCATTTTAGGGTGCCACCAAGTGTCCAGCAACAAATCACTAGTCCCGCGAGCTCCACAATGAGTTGCAAAGTGTACACATTCAATGACCCATAAAGCCAGTACATCAGACATACAAGTCTGGTGTGCTGGCGTGGTCCATAAAGGGGAAACAGAATCATATTTACAATCTAACCGTTTCCACATTTGTTTATCACTCTCAGGAGCGTCCTCCTGTAACCTTATGACGTCTTGGATGGTTGGCATTGACTTGTCAGAAGCAGACATATTTATAGTAGATCGTTTAGTCTGACTTAACATCTTAGGCACCATCACTTGCTGAATTTGCGCGGCTGTTCGCGCTGCACAATCTGCTCGTTCATTGCCAACGTCAACTGGGGTCCTACCATTCGTGTGGGCAGTGCATTTAATAACGGAAATCTGCGCGGGCATAAGGAGGGCCTGCAGTAAGTCATTAACTAAACCCCGGTTGGATATTTCTGTGCCTGCCGAGGTAAGGAATCCCCTATTCTTCCAGAGTTGTCCGAAGTCATGAACTACCCCGAAAGCATATCGGGAGTCAGTGTAGATGTATATCCGACGATCTCCCCCAAGTATACATGCACGGGTGAGGGCAAAAAGTTCGGCTTGTTGAGCTGAATAAGGGGTCTGGAAAGCTGCCGCTTCTAGAATCAGACCATCCTGATCTATGATTGCATAACCGGACAGTCTCCGGCCAGTGGGGCTTACTAATGCACTGCCATCAACATACATAATCATGTCTGGTTGTTCTAATGGAATATCACTCAGATCGTCCCTTATTGTTGTAGTTTCCTGAATCAAGGCTAAACAGTCATGACCAGGCGCGTCCTCATGGACAGGGGGACCGCTAAGAAAACAGGCTGGATTGATAATGGTACAGTATTTGAATGTCAGACGTGGATTGTTCAAAAGGTATATTTCATACCTATTCTGACGAGCTGCGGTAAGATGCTGAGTCTGCAGTTGCCCCAATAGTGTGATTACCGAGTGGGAGCTATACACCGTAATATCCTGTTGGAGAGTGATATTGGCAGCAGCCTGCAAACTATTGTATATCGCTTCCAAGATCTGGGTGCAAACAGGGTGGCCCAATGCCACTGGGTCGAGTTTGGAAGAGTAATATGCTTGTCCCCATGTTGCTGGGTGAGTACCGCTGTTGAACATCCTTCCAGAACAGTACAGTATATCTGGAATGGTCGGTCGTATAGGGGCCTACCGAGGGCCGGTGCTTGTAACAAGGCCTGCTTCAGGCAACGGAAGGCCTCGAGTGCCTCGGTGGTGAGAGTAAACTTCCCCTCTTCACTAGTGTAAGGCGTCAGCAGCTTTGGAAAGACAGCAATGTTTGGTATCCACTGCCGACAATAATTCACCATACCCAGCCAATGACGAACCTCCTTGGCTATTGTAGGCGCGGGGAATTGGTATATTGGTTCAATCCTACTGGGTTCGAGACTTCTTTCTGTGGCTGTAAGTAAAACTCCTAAGAACTTAACTTTTCTCTGAGCCACCAAGACCTTTGCTTGTGAAACAACATAACCCAACGAGGATAGGTGGTTCAATAATTGGATCACATCATCCCTATTACTGGGCTCGTCAGGACTTGCCACCAATATGTCATCTACATACTGCACTAGAGTGGAACCATGCTCCAATGTCAAGGCCTGGAGTTGGGTCTGCAGACATCTGGAGAAGAGTGTAGGTGAGTTGACGAACCCCTGTGGCAGTCGGGTCCAGGTATACTGCTGCCCATTGTAAGTGAAGGCAAACAAATATTGACTTTCAGTCGCAAGTGGGAGGGCAAAGAAGGCATGCTGAAGGTCAATTACGGCGAAGACCCGGGCTTGAGCTGGAATTTGAGCCAGTATGTGGGCAGGGTTAGGGACAAGAGCATGTAACGGCTGTGCGATGGCATTGATTGAACGTAAATCCTGTACTAGTCTGGTTTGGCTGGTTTAGGCACAGCAAGTATGGGGGTGTTACATTCTGATTGGCAAGGGACCAAAATACCCTGTTTCAACAGCTCTTGAATTAATTTATCTATTGACGGAGCAGCTTGAGATTTCAGGGGGTATTGCCGAATGGAAGGTAGCTTTACATGATCCTTAATCATCACCTTGATAGGTGTAACATTTGTCTTTCCCACTTGTGATGGGTATTCCGCCCAGACCTGTGGATTGACATATTCCAACACATCATGTCCCCTGTGATGCTGCAGTCGAGTGTTAATCGTTTCAGGGACCTCAAAATATTTTATGGCAGTGCCGTCCGGCATGACTTGAAGTGCGTACTCTGTTGGATCCGAATGATCCACTGCCCTCCTGACCATTCGCCCCATATCCCTGGCATGGTACTGGTCGTGGACCTGACGTGTAATATGAGGGCTTACCGAAGCTGACTGTGGCCATAACTGTGGTGATATTGTAACAAAATCGGCTGTACCTTCTTTTCCCTTGACTGTGGCTGTAACCTTGACTGGCCATTCGGTCTCAATTAATGGCCGGTATTTGTCCTCCAACTCCCTGTTTTGTCCAGTTCTGTCATAGGCCAGGGAACGTGATGCAGTGACTGTTCAATGTCTAACGTCCACCACTGGGGGGGGGGGGGGGTGATAGAAATATAGCACTGTTGTCTCATCCTCCATGATGTAACCGTTACCCCCTCATCTCCGCACTCTAGCTGTAGCTGGAAGATACACAGTAAATCTCGGGCCAACAAGTTACAGTCCAATCCAGTAGTCACTACAAACTGATGATCTGCAGACTTATTATCGTAAGTGACTGTCACAGGTTCAGAAATAGGATACTCGCACACCTGTCCTTGGAACCCCGACAATTGCTGCGTGTGGTCGGATAATGGTAGTCGAAGTGCTGATTGCACAGAAGACATGGCTGCTCCAGTGTCGATTACAAATGGGTGATGTTGATCTCCTATCTGCAGAGAGGTAATAGGTTCCCTGTCCGATTGGCGAGTCCTTATGGCTAAATTAGCTAGTCAATCCTATGTTGGGAAAGGGTTTTCCTGGGAGAAGTCAGTGTATCTCGTCTGTCCTCCCCTCGGTGGGTACCCTCTCCTCTGGGTCGGATAATCTCCTTCTACTGCCTATCTTTTAAAGGGGCATTCCTGTTGCCAGTGATCTGCACGGCCGCAATTAAAACATGCATTGCTCCCTCTATATCTGCCTCGTCCTCTTCTCCCAGTAGACCAATGGCCCCTCAGAGGGGGCTGCGGTTGTAAAGCTGTTGATGCATTCGGTGGGCCATAAAAAGGAGCTGAGGGTCCCTTTGGGTGGGTTTGGTATCCTCCCCCTCGCTGATCCACCCACCCAAAGTCACAATATTGGGGCTGCTGGTGGTAAACTACCATTTCTGCCGCTTGTTGGGGTCGCAGATCATCCTTTTTCATTACATACTCAGTCTTAACCTTTGTAACTGAGCCTCCTTCCTGGCCTACACCCTCCTTCCAATAAAATCTGACTGCCCTTGCCATCTGGGAAGGGTCGTTCTCTGTCCAATTCATGTTATTACATTTCACAGCAGTAACCACAGAAGGTGGTAGGCAATGCATTAACATAGCACAATATTGAGGGGAATTCTGACCATTTTGATACAGCAAGTCGCCTGACTGCCCACGGTAGATTTCATTAAAACGCTCCAGAAATTCCTCTGGCTCTTCAATCTTCTTAGGTTTTAGGTCTAAGATAACAGAAAGATTTATGGGCCTTTGAAATGTGCTATTCAACGCATTCAGGATCTGTGTCCTTCTATCGTCGTCTAACGCATAGGCCTGCTGAAGTGCGGCATGGCTAGCATAATTCAAGTGGTTAAGATAATTGCGGTACTCTGCTGGGGTTAAAATCTGCTGGACTAGGGCCCAGAGGTCCCTTGAATCAGCTTGATAAATTGAGATGGTCGTTCTCAAAGAATCCACGAAAGCAGCAGGAGATTTTTTTCTATCTGGGATTGTAGACATAATAGCCATCATCTCACTGGGTGTCCATGGGAAGTAAATGTCTATCGTGGGGTTCGCTCCCGCAGTCGCCGCGTCAGGGTTTTGCATCTTCCTAATCGGTAACTGTCTCCGAATGTCACCAGGGGGCACTCTAGCTATTTCCCCTGGTTCTTCCAAGACTTCAACGTCTCTCCCTGTCACTAGGGGGAGTTCTTTCTCTTCAAAAGAATTTGTTGCAGCTTCCTTTGTTCCCGAACCTTGTGGTTTCTCCTTAGTTTGGAGAGACTTAGGTGGTATGCTTCATTGTTTCTGGTGAGGGTCAAGCCCCTCTCTCGCTGTCCGAGATCTTGTCCTAGAGATAACTGGGCTTGTGGAACAGAGCTCCTCTTGTTCTACTGATCGTGAAGTTGGTAAATCAGGACCCACACTATCACCCAAAAGGGCTTGAGTTACTGGCATATTTGGAATCTGGGGAGCAATGACTGGGTATATATTATTATACTCTGGTGGTTCTGGAATGAGTGCAGACCATGCTACAGGTGCAGAAGGAACTTTCAATGACTTTTCCAAATTATTGAATTTATCATTTTCTGTCAATTCAAGGCCAGCCATTGAACTACGTAGCTCATCTCTTGTTTGACCCGCGTCTTTCCTGTCTCTACTTGCGCTTTTTTTTAATGCACATTCCTTTTTCAAGACCTGTAATGTTTTTAGGTTACCCTGTTCACTAATTGGAATTCCCATTTTAAGGGCATTGTCCTGCCAACTGGACAACATGATCTTATCTCTTTCCTCTTGACAATATTGCCTGCATAATCCAATTAATTCTTTTCCTTTCATACTTTGACTCTTTTTCCAAATTTGTCCCTGGATTTTCTTAACCATTTCTAGGTCTTTGGTACCCCCTAGTGGCCATTCATCTCCCATTTTAGTTCTTAACTGTGCTTACAATTTTCTAAAATGCTTCGCTTTATCCGGATACTTATCACATAATATTTGCAGTGGCATGCCTGGATCATTTGTGCTATCCAAGGAATTCCCCATAATCTCAACTAGTCCTCGGAACTGCGTTTTTCGCCACTACAGTCCAAGGATACAATTTTAGCTTAATCAACTATATATTTAACACACTCACACATGGAGGTGAACCATTTTCAATTTCAAATGTCTCATCGACCTCCCATAACCTAACCCAAGCCGAATTAACTCACACATGAAGTTGAACCATTTACAATTTCAAATGTTGCATCAACCACATAACCTAACCCAAGCCGAATTACTCACACATGAAGTTGAACCATTTACAATTTCAAATGTTGCATCAACCACATAACCTAAACCAAGCCGAATTAACAATATGAGATCCCATCAATTAAAATGCTAATCCCCAGATTGACCTATGATTTCGTCGAGACGATCTTTCTGTGCCAACCGCGAGTGACCAGACTAATCAGACGATAAGAAGAGGGGAAAAATCAATGCGCGGTCATTTTCCAGCTGTACATTGAGGGCCCTTTCTTCCCCATCCTCCTGTTCATAATCAGTCTAATTCTGATTTCGCAGTTGGATCAGGACCGTCCTGAGAAATCCCGGGTTTACGGCACCAAATGTTGAATCCCAAGTTTCTTTACCCGTCAGTCTGGCCTCAATAAAAGTCGAGATGGAATTGCAGGTACAACATTAGTTATTTTATTTAGCTTGCAAGCTTGCTTCCTCTCACAGAAACATAGGACACATCCAGTCTCCTACATCCAGGAAAGCGAATGAACAAAGAGACCAAGGGATCTCTGCAAATCAATTCAAATGGTATCAGGTTTCACATACTCGACGCCCATAGGTCATCCTATATCCCTCCTGACATGTTTGATCTATTCTGATTGGCTCACTTCCAATCCCTTCCTCTGGCCCTTATTATTCAGCATCACCCTCTTCCTGCCTTTCCATGCGGTCTGAAATCCTTTGTCTGTGAACTAACCAGAATCAAAGTGGCCTATTTCTACATTACATTAACTAATATCTCTAAAGTAACTATTTTATATCACATTCGTCACTGTCGTACTGAACAGAACGGACCACTGCAAAGAAGTATACTGACAACTGAACAACCAAGAACACTACAGACAGTTACCCGCAGATCCGACCAAGGAACACATCCGCCAACTTAACAGACTGATCAAGACCTTGGATCCAGATCTTCAGAGCACCCTACGTGCTCTCATCCCACGTACTCCCCGCATCAGAGATCTCTACTGCCTCCCGAAAATACATAAGGCCAACACACCAGGCCGCCCTATCGTTTCAGGCAATGGGACCTTGTGTGAGAACCTCTCTGGCTACATCGAGTGCATCTTGAAACCCATCGTACAAGGTACGCCCAGCTTCTGTCGCGACACTACGGACTTCCTGCAGAAACTCAGCACCCATGGACCAGTTGAACCAGGAACATTCCTCGTCACAATGGACGTCTCGGCACTCTACACCAGCATCCCCCATGACGACGGCATTGCTGCAACAGCCTCAGTACTCAACACCGACAACTGCCAATCTCCAGACGCAATTCTGCAACTCATCCGCTTCATTCTGGATCACAACGTCTTCACCTTCGACAACAAGTTCTTCAACCAGATGCACGGAACAGCCATGGGGACCAAATTCGCACCCCAATACGCCAACATCTTCATGCACAAGTTTGAACAGGACCTACTCACCGCACAGGACCTTCAACCGACGTTATACACCAGATACATCGATGACATTTTTTTCCTTTGGACCCACGGCGAAGAATCGCTGAAACGACTACACGATGACATTAATAATTTCCATCCAACCATCAGGCTCACCATGGACTACTCTCCAAAATCAGTTGCATTCTTGGACACACTCGTCTCCATCAAAGATGGTCACCTCAGCACTTTGCTTTACCGCAAACCCACGGATAACCTCACGATGCTCCACTTCTCCAGCTTCCACCCTAAACACATTAAAGAAGCCATCCCCTATGGACAAGCTCTCCGTATACACAGGATCTGCTCAGATGAGGAGGAGCTTAACAGACATCTACAGACATTGAAAGATGCCCTCGTACGAACGGGATATGACACTTGACTCATCGATCGACAGTTCTAACGCGCCACAGCAAAAAACTGCACCAACCTCCTCAGAAGACAAACATGGGACACAACCGACAGAATACCCTTCGTCATCCAGTACTTCCCTGGAGCGGAGAAACTACGTCATCTTCTTCACAGCCTTCAACACGTCATTGATGACGATGAACATCTTGCCAAGGTCATCCCCACACCCCCACTACTTGCCTTCAAACAACCGCGCAACCTCAAACAAACCATTGTTTGCAGCAAACTACCCAGTCTTCAGAACAGTGACCACGACACCACACAACCCTGCCATGGCAATCTCTGCAAGACGTGCCAGATCATCGACATGGATACCACTATTACAGGTGAGAACACCACCCACCAGGTACGCGGTACATACTCATGCGACTCGGCCAACATTGTCTACCTCATACGCTGCAGGAAAGGATGCCCCGAAGCGTGGTACATTGGCGAGACCATGCAAACGCTGCGACAACGAATGAACGGACATCGCGCAACAATCACCAGGCAGGAATGTTCCCTTCCAGTCGGGGAACACTTCAGCAGTCAAGGGCATTCAGCCTCTGATCTCCGGGTAAGCGTTCTCCAAGGTGTCCTTCAGGACGCGCGACAACGCAGAATCGCCGAGCAGAAACTTATAGCCAAGTTCCGCACACACGAGTGCGGCCTCAACCGGGACCTGGGATTCATTTTGCATTACATTCAGCCCCCACCATCTGGCCTGCGAAATCCTACCAACTGTCCTGGCTTGACACAATTCACACCTTTTTAACCTGGGGTTACCCCATCTCTGGATCTGTAAAGATTTAATCACCTGCTAATGGTCGCATTCCAAGCATTGTTTGGCATCTTTGAATCTGTCTATATTTGTGTTTCTGGAACATACCTCTTCATTCACCTGAGGAAGGAGCAGCGCTCCGAAAGCTAGTGACATCGAAACAAACCTGTTGGACTTTAACCTGGTGTTGTAAGACTTCGTACTGTGCTCACCCCAGTCCAACACCGGCATCTCCACATCATGGATACTGTTGATGGTACCTCTTCAATGTCAACGACCTATCAGCTACAAGATGCCATCCGACAGCTCCACCACAAACATAAAAAGAAAAAAGAAAAAGACTCCAAATCGGATAGCGCAGTGATTCGACCACTTCCTGGTTCCTGTTGATGGCGTTCATAACCAAAAGAGACATATGACCATGATGATTGATGGTTTATGGACTCACATGAATGATTTGGACTTATTGTTTAATCACCGTTCCCATGACTTGTATATACCTTACCTTCTCTACCTGTTCTTTGTTCAGTTTTTCTTAAAGTGTACAGAAAATATGAACATATAAAAAAGCGAGGATGTGGTGAGGTGCATCACTGTAAATACATGTAAGCTAGACAGACACTAGAGGGAGCACCAGAAACATCACACACACACACTCAACCAATAGATAAGTTAGATAGGAGGCGACCAATGGACATTCACGATACACAAGGCGGTGACACGACCACAGGGGGGCATTACACCAACCCATACATAAAGGACACCACACACATGATCAGCCCTTTGGCCAGTGGAGACAGTCAGTGAGGAGAGGCACAGGGTTTATTCATTATCACACCCACTACGTGGAAGACAGCAGCTGGTTAGTCAGTTTAGGTAGCTACAATAGGATTAGCAGTAGTGTCGAACTCAAGTTATAAAAGTGTACATAGTGTAAATAAATGAGTTGAAGTTATTTACACGTCTCGACCTTCCTTGACAAATGCAACACAAGGAAGCAGCTTATGTTACAAAGGAAACATAACAAAACACACAGGGCATACATAACTGTGGCCTGGATGAGCAGGTTCTTTGAAGAGGGGGAGGACAGGTGTGGGTGATTGGGTGGGGTGGGGGGGGGTGGCCTGCGAATCATGTACACATGTTCTGGGCGTGTCCGAGGCTGAGGGACTTTTGGGAGGGATTTGCGGAAGTCATGTCAGAGGCCCTGCAAGGACCCTGGCTCCGAGTCCAGAGGTGGCTATATCTTTGGCATGTTGCAAGACCCGGGAGCCCCAAAGTCTGGAGTTTGGGTTAGCGACATTGCGGTGTTTCTCAGGCTTGAGAAAATTAAATTCGCCTTGAGGGGTTCATCACAGGGGTTTGCTTGGAGGTGGCAGCCGTTCAATGACTTCTTCGAGAAAAGTTAGACTGGCAGCCGTGGAGGGAAGAGGGGTGAGGAAAGAGGAGGCATGGACATGATGAATAAGGGTAGGAAAACCAATGACGGGAGGGCCGGGAAGGGCTGGCGGTGTGTTTTTATAAGACATATTGGTTGGGGTTGTGTTCATGGGGGATGATGATTATTTTGTTGTGGTTCTGTCTCTGTTGGTTGTTGTTGTTGAAAAGTGTTCACATTATGAATGCCTCTGATGCATGATCAATGACCACTAAAACGAGGTTGTAGTCCAACTGAAGGCTTTAATAAGCTAGATGTTTCCCCCAGCAGCTCAGGTAAAGAATGAGGGCTGCTGGGACGGCACGGGTTCTTATACCCTGCCTATCAGGGCAGAGCTATTATACATTCTAGCCAATAGCAAGCATACAGGTTCTGCCAATGGTACTTCAGCCTCTCGGGTACCATAATACCTATAATACTACAGCCTCAATAAAATATTTTCTAAAAATAAAGGCTACCTTGTGAATTACTGGTGACCTCTATTTGCGGCTATGAACTGCTCCAGGTTTGGGAGTCGTGTGAATTGTTGATGCTTTATTATTACTTGATTATATTTAATGTTCGGTAGTTGTATGGGATCTGAGTATGAGGATCCGGGTACGAAGACACACTGAGTGCTGGGCATACCGAGCGTGAGGGACAATTTTAACATTAGCTGGAGGGCAGACCGAATGCGGGGGCCTTATTTACATGTATTTGTTTACTATGTAATTGCTTTCTTCGTGTAACTACAATGTTGTGTTTTCTGTTGATAACAGGTATTTTGTCGTGTATCGGTGTCTGTGTGTATAGCACGATGCAGTTTTCTATGGATTTGTGGTCCTTGTGTTATGAGGATGGTTCATGAACCAGGTTTGGTCTGTTCCCTTGTAAAGGTGAAATATTGGTGACTTTTGCCTGTTTACTGTTTCATGTTGTTGTTTTGTGCTTTGTTTTTGTGTACAAAGGAACTGTTAGTAAATTAAAATATGCTCAGCCTGACTTGCTGAAAATTGGCAACATTTTCAGTTTGGGAGTTTGAGCTTGGAACATCTAGACCCTTTTCATCCTGTTTGGACTGTTTTCTAGCTTTTGGGCTTGGTGTGAGGTTCTGCTGCTCATCTGGCTGTCTGCTGCCTCTTCCAGCATGTGTTTACTGCTTTATCTGCCTGATTGTGTAGGGACGGAGGGAATGAAGGATGGAAGAACGGAACGAGCGATACGTCAGGGAACATGATCTTCTGTGACCCAAAAATGAGGTACCGCGGATGCTGTGACTCCCATTTCAAAGTGTAACATGTTGGCAATACTCAGTGGGTGGATTGTTTCCTGCTGCCTCCTTTTGTTCCTGTGGTTCGGACTTTGGACAGGGAGGTGTTCAGTGACAGATGCCAGTGCTGCAGGAGTGGAGGGTCAGCGATCCAATTCAACTGTGCAAACTGGAGGTCGTATCAGGATACCTTGTGAACTGTTGATAACCAAGGTCATGTACTGATCCCGGTTTGGGAGCTGTGTGAATTGTTGTCGTTTTATTATTGATTGGTTTGTATGGGCATACTGAGTGCTGGGGCATACAGAATGCATGGAACAACATCATGCCGAGTGCGATGGCATGCCAAGTGTGAGGAAAAACATTTAAAAAAAATTAGAATACCCAATTAATTTTTTCCTATTAAGAGCCAATTTAGCATGGCCAATCCACCTAGCCTGCACATCTTTTGGGTTGTGGGGGCGAAACCCACAAACATTGGGAGAATGTGCAAACTCCACACGGACAGTGACCCAGAGCACGGGATCAAACCTGGAGCCTCGGTGCCGTGAGGCAACAGGGCTAACCCACTGCGCCACCATGCTGCCCCAATAAAAACATCTTGCTGAGTGCGAGGGCCCTGTTTATTATATATTTGTTTACTATGTATTTGTTTTCTTCATGTAACTACAATGTTGTGTTTTCTAAATGATTCACACTCATTTCCCTCATGCACCGATCATCACCTTTACATGAGAAAGTCCCCACATCAAACCTGCCTGGAAAGTCTGTGTTTCAAATTTTTGCTGAGGAGGAATTAACAGTGTGTTTTGTTTCATGTTGAACAGGGCGACAGTTATTGTCTGTTTCTTTAAAAACTCCTTCTTCACCTTTAAACCGGGAAAGATAAGTCAGAGAAAACTGATCGACTGTGACCCAAAAACACGATCCTGAAGATGCTGCAAATCCCACCTCAAAACAGAACATGTTAGAAACCCTCAGCGGGTTAAACGGCTTCTATGGTGAGGAAAACAGAGTGAATGATTCATCTAACCCAGTCTGATCCCTCTGTCCCAGGCTTGCTGCACTGTTACAATGCCCCCTGTTCAACTCAAAACAAAACTCAGTTAATTCCTCCTCAGTAACAATTTGAAAAAAGTCACTGACCTATTATCCAAACTGGAAGAATTTAGAGATTTTATAGTTTACAAACAAGAACAGTTAGGAAAAAGAGAGGGGAAGAGGAGGAAAGAACAAACTGTCTTGTGATGGGATGGAAGTCTGGAGTGATTAAATGACAAAGGGGATAATGGTGCAATGTAACATTGTGTGATAATGAGACAAGTAAATAAACAAATGGGACAAGTGAAGAAACAAGAGACAGTTGCAGCAGAAATATCACAGTATCAACTCTGAAAGGATTGGGAGGTGGTGTGTTGTGATCTGAAATTGGTGAAATGAATGTAGAGGTCGAAAGGTTCTTAATTGACTGATGAGCTGCTGTTTCTACATTTCTATCAAGCTGCATTGTAACAGTGCAGCAAGCCTGGGACAGAGGGATCAGATTGGGTTAGATGTGGAGAATTAGACTAGTCAATAATTGTAAGTTCAGGATCACACTTGCAAACTGCATGATAAAATTCCATGAAGTCATTCAATCAGGATTTTGTCTCCTCAGTGTCTTACACAATACTGAATTGCAAGAAGTACAGGTTAATCACAGTGCCACCTGGAAAATATGTTTGCAGTCCTGGAATGTGGGGAGGACGTGAAAGTGCGGGTGCTTCATCTGCTGTGGAAATGATTAACAGTGATGTTCATAAGAATTAGGAGCAGGGGTAGACCATTCAGACTCTTGAACCTGCTCCACCATTCCAGCTCAACTCCATTTTTCTGCCCTGCCCCCATAGCCATTGATTATCATGGACCTTTGTCACAAATATACACAAGACAGTGAGTGATGGATTTAACCTGGGAAATACACAGAAGAGATGCACCAAGTTCTCGCTATCACTGCTCACCAATCATATTAACTGAACCTGAACTTTACCACTGTGTCCTATCATTTTCTAATACATTATTCTGAATGTTCTAACTGATGGATTAAGAGTGAAACAGCCACCGTTTCATTGTAAGAGGAAGTGATTACTTTGTAGATGCTCCATAGTGTTACAAATTGACATATGCGTCTGCTCGATCCTGCCGCCTTGTATTTACCTCAAGAGAAAATGACTGAAATACTGAAACAGATAGACAGGCGTTTGAGGAGAATAACAAATTTGCTGCTTAGAATAGCTTAGGTTTTTTAGTAACTTGAGGAAGCCAGCGGTAGTGGGACAAAGATTTATTGAGCTATGGCAGTAACTCTCTCCCAGTTCAGTCCTTGCTGGAGGACTAACCACAGTAGGTCCTACCTGGATCGGCTTCCATGTGCAGACTTAATGAGTTCCAGCTGTGTGGTCTGCAACCCCTACCTGAGAAGCTCATACTCCACGAATCCCATGGAGAGGTCAACAATTGTTACTCCGTGGTGGTCCTCATTGGGGTTATAAAAGTTTCTATTTTACAAAAGTAATTTGGGACTACAGTAGATGCAGGAAGGAAATACAGGAATGTTGCCAAACTGGGAGAATTTCACCTCAAGAAAGATTGAAGAGGCTCTAAATATTTTCATGGAAAACATAAGAAAATTATTAAAATTATGGAAGGGTTTGGCAAGGTAGACAAGTGGAAGATATTTCCACTTACAGACAGACAAGATTAAACATGTAGTAATAAATAAATCTAATGTGCAGACCAGGAGCAACTATCTGAACAAATTAAAGCAGAGAATGCTGGAAATACTCAGCATACGTGGATGGAGAAATAAAGTCCATGTTTCAGGTCTGTACAAGGATGCAGTGCAGTTCTGATGGGGCTGGTTTAGCTCAGTAGGCTAGAAAGCTGGTTTGAGATGCAGAACAAGGCCAGCAGCGCGTACCAGCTTAGAATTCTGAATTCTCCCTTTGTGTACCTGAACATGCGCCGGAGTGTAGCGACTCGGGGCTTTTCACAGTAACTTCATTGCAGTGTTAATGTAAGCATACTTGTGATAATAAAGATTATTTATTTTATGAAACGTCATGAAACTGAAATGTGAACTCTTATATGAACCAGACATCTTGAGTATTTCTGGAATTTTCAGTTTTTATTTCAGATTACCACCACTTTGCCTTCTTTTAATTGGAGAGTACTGAGAATGTGAAATTCATATGAGACGGATTTGGGATTTGCATCTGTCCTGGAAACATCCACTCACCTATAGAAATATAAAAAACTGTTTGAAGAAATGCCAGAGACAGACTGGTCTAATAATATCATCATCAAATTGCACAGCACTACAAGAGGGCTTTCCAGCCATCATATCTATTCAAACTCCGAGCTAGCAGATGAATCTCAATTTTTTTCTCTCCATGAACGCATTTATTCTCCTTTTCAAGTCATTGCCAAGTTCCCATTTGAAGGAGTTTCTGACGAAACCATTGTGACAATTGGAAGATTTTAAGAAATTGGATTATAAATGTAGTGGGAAATTTAAGGGTTAAAGGCCTGGGGTTAATGTGTTTGACTGGGAAGCGAGTTAATGATTTGCAGCCTGCAGTGACACTGGGTTCTTTCAACTTGAGATAAGGTCAGTGCTGGGTGAAGTTCAGAGAGACACGCAAGCCATTTTGAAAGCATCAGAAGTTTGTGTTTTGGGAGCAAACGGAAAGAAAGTAAGCTCTGGGGCGAGATTCTCCGACCCCCCGCTGGGTCGGAGAATTGCCGGGGGCTGGCGTGAATCCCGCCCCCGCCGGTTGCCGAATTCTCCACCACCGGATATTCGGCGGGGGCGGAAATCGCGCCGGTTGGCGGGCCACGCCCCGCCATTCTCCGGCCCAGGTGGGCCGAAGTCCTGCCGCTAAAATGCCTGTCCCGCCGGCGTAGATTAAACCACCTACCTTACCGGTGGGACAAGGCGGCGCGGGTGGGCTCCGGGGTCCTGGGGGGGGCATGGGGCGATCTGGCCCCGGGGGGTGCCCCCACGGTGGCCTGTCCCTCGATCGGGGCCCACCGATCTGCAGGCAGGCCTGTGCCGTGGGGGCACTCTTTCCCTTACGCCTCCGCCACGGTCTCCACCATGGCGGAGGCAGAAGAGACTCCCTCCAATGCGCATGCGCGGGAATGCCGTCAGCGGCCGTTAACGCTCCCGCGCATGCGCCGCCCGGAGATGTCATTTCCGCGCCAGCTGGCGGGGCACCAAAGGCCTTTTCCGCCAGCTGGTGGGGCAGAAATTCGTCCAGCGCCGACCTAGCCCCTTAAGGTTGGGGCTCGGACCCCAAAGATGCGGAGCATTCCGCACCTTTGGGGCGGCGGGATTCCCGACTGATTTGCGCCATTTTGGGCGCCAGTCGGCGGACATCGCGCCGTTTCCGGAGAATTTCGCCCCTGATCTGGCAATCCTTGTGTGATTGCAGTTTTCTTTTCCAGTGAGAAAGCTTAAAATGTGATAATATTTAAAAGCAGAACAGCCTTGTCTAGAGACAAAGAAAAGTTTAAAAGAACCCAGCTGATGCAGCCATTTGAAAACATTCAGATAGAGTCTGGAGGGATTCTCACATGAGCCAGGATCTGATTTGGAATGCAAGTATCACTTTCAACCTTACCATTTAAGCTGGATTGAGAACTGTATATTTATTTTCTTGTTTAATGCAAAATGGAGTAGTAGTGTTCGGGTGTAATTATAAACTGTTTGTTTTGGGTTTGAAGTTAAAAGCAGTTCAATATTATGATTCGTAGTAAAATTTTGTTTTAAAAATAACCAAGCCATATTTTTTCATGCAATTATTCCTGGAGCGAATCATTCTTTGCACACAGTCTTACAAAACAAAATAAAATATCGGAGTTTTGGTCCAGTATCCTAGCTACTGTTGGGGTCAGGTCGGGGATCGTAATACCATACACAGTTTGCTTTAACTAACAGATTTTCCCTGGCTCAGATGACAGGAAGAGTTGAACTTGGGTTATCTATACCGATATAAACATCATTTATTTAGGGAATTGATTTCACATCAAATTTACAAAAGTGTGATCACCATGTCCTCACTGTTTCTTGTCAGGTTGTCTCAATCTTGGTTACAAATAACTAGCAGGTGAAAAAAATAGGAGGATCCAAACATCATGCTCCAGTTGGTCATGGGTTTGGCAGGTTACCAAGATCTTGGGAGGGGGAAGGGTGGTTAGAGACGGGCTGCAGGTTTGCCAGGACATCGGGGAGAAGCATGTACTAGTGAAAGGGAGGGTATCAGCTGATCGGATTGTCTCAATCTTAGTGTCAAAGAAGCTCCATCAGTGACTACACTTGCCTGAGGTGAGGATGGAGAAGACAGGGGAGAGGAAGAGCCCTTCAAAGGAGCTGAATTGTGTTCGATATTTTCAAAAAACCAAATGCTAAGCTGATTTATTTGACATTTCTCCAGAACATTTAAAAAAACTTATTTTAAGCTGGAGTTTAACATCTGCAGAAAATGACCGCAATGAACATGGGTCAACCCTGGATGTGATTAACAGAAAAATCAAATCACTGTAGTTTGTTATGAACTCAGTTGTGCAGAAGGTGGGATGATTTAATCAAACTTTCCCCACAATTGTTTCAGGTGAATGGCCTCTCCTCAGTGAAAGAGTGCTGTGTTGAGAGAGGCGAGATGATTGCTTTAACCCAGTCCCACAAAGAGGTCAGATGAATGATCTCTCATCAGCGTGAACACATTGATGGTGCATCAGTTCCTGGGAACTTTTAGAGCACTTCTCTCAGTTGAAGTTTCTTGTCACTCTGAACTCTTTGCACACTCAGGTTGGATGAATAAATAGATCCCTTCCTACACTTGGGAGCAGGTGAGCGACCATTCTGAAGGGTGAACCCGCTGGTGTTTCAGCAGGTGGAATGTCTGAATGAATCCCTTCCTCACTCTGAGCAGGCATGTGGTCTCTCTACACTGTAACTGTGCCATGAATTTCCAGCTTTGATGGGGGAATTAATCGATTCCCACAATCCCATTTCTCCAGCTTCTGCCCGTTGTGAATGCTTTTATGTTTTGACCGGGCTGATGATTGGTTGAAGCCTCATCAATGCACACAACATGTGTACTGTTTCTCCCCACTGTGAATGCTGCATTTTCCTTCCATTTTCAACATCCAATGGTATTCCGGTTACAACACATTCGGCAATTCCTTCATGTTGATGTTTGGTTTCAGCTTCCTGACTCCAAACCCTCCCTTTCTAATACTGTGAGAAATTGAATTAAAACAGAAAAAACGGAGTGAGAGAGAACCCAGAAAAGCACAAAGGCAGCTTGTGAAATTGAGCTGAATGAATCTAGTAATTTGTGGGGCCGGCATGAGGAAAATGTGACCATGAAAGCTGTTGAATTATTGTGAAAACCAAACTGGTTCAGTAATGACCATCAGTGAACAGCATCTGCCTTCTAGTCTGAGGCCACACAAGATTTTGAATTCTAGGAAGGAGAGACAATGAGAGAGAGGGGAGATAGGGAGTGGTGGTGGGGTTGTGGTATGTCAAGATCTCAACAATAAATTTGACAGAGCCGCCCAAGCCCTCAATCTTCCCACTTGGAAGGAACAACACGTTCATGTTCTCATCCCAGTCCCACACACTGTCTTGACTTATATGATATCTGGAAATGGATCAGTAGAAAATTCCCCCCTTCTACAACCTCCACTTGGAGCCAACATTGTCATTGCATTCTCTTGGAACTGTTTCACGCTGAACCAAACTGTTCGCAGCAAGGACAAAATATCTTACCCCAATAAAATTATCCAACCACATATCCACACCATCACCAAAACTGCCTATTACCACTCAGTAACATCGTGCAAACCAACCCAAGTCTCAGCTCATCTGCTGCTGAAACTCTCATCCATCCATTTTTACCTCCAGACTTAACTATTCTAGTGCACTCCTGGCCGACCTCCCAAATTCAACCACCCTGTAATCTTGAGGTCATCCAAAACTCGGCAGCAGAGTGATTACTCACACCAGGCCTTGTTCACCCATCACTGATCTACAAAGGCTCTGCGTTTAAGGAGCACCTGAATCTTAAATACCTTGTGCAGCTCTTAAAATCCCTAACTTTGTAATTCCCCCTCCAATATTTTTCCCTCTAAATTCCCACCTACCGCAGTTTTATTCCACCACTGCAAACTAACTGCCCACGTGCTCAGACTCCTGTTTTATTATCCTTCTCCTCCTCCAGCCCCCCCCCCAAAAAAACACAATTCCCACCGATTGAAAGATGTAAACACGATGGAAGTGTAGCCACCTAAAATGGCTGATTCCCTATTAATTTGGCCAAAACCCGATTTAAAATGGCTAACCGAAAAGGCTGATGGGAAAAGCAGCCAACAGGACACAAACGGACAGCTGCAGACAGAATAGCGTATTCGGCTCTGGGGAATTCGGCCCAGATCGATACTCAGGACTATTAGCAGCACATTAACCCAGATATCTGCAGTTTAATCGGCTATCCCTGGGAACAATTGCAACATATTAGCAATTGAATGCTGGGCCAGACCTGTCGGTGCCTGCAGTGGCCGAAACAAAGACAGGTGAACGACCACCCCCCGATCGAGGAATCGCCCCATTATTGGAGCATATCGAACCCAGTGATTGGGAACAAGTCCAATCACTTGGAACTCAGGGTCAAGGGCTGCCCCGATAGGCGGGAAACCCCTGGGCCCTATAAAGTGAGGGGCCAAGTTCAGGTCTCTCTCTCTCTCCCTTCTCTTCCTGCTTGCAACCTTCGCAAGAACCTTCGACAAAGAAACAGTAAGTTTGACTCCAGCGATTGCTACCCGATAGACACTCCTAACCATCGACCTTTATCAGCCTTTGAATCCCACGTGCTCAGGACCAATTCGGAAAAACCATTCATTTCCCTGACCTGGTGGGCCATTCCTAAAGTTAAGTATTGGCCTGTTAGTTATAGGTATTAGTCTAGAAGTAGCATTATTGTATAAGTATTAATTGCTGTGTATTATAAATGACCGTTGATTTAATTCTTACTAAGCGGTGTGCTGCATTATTAATCATAACTTGAACTTGAACCACGTGGCGGTATCAGAAAGATACCTGGCGACTCGTGAGCAAAGGTGACAGAATTAGAGCTAATAAAACTAAGGCTAATAAGAGCAACATAATTGGCGACTCTGGTGGGACCCGACATAGAAGTGGAAAACCACTCCGGGAGAACCCCAACAATTTGAATAGAATCCAATCGGAAACAAAACCAAAACAAAAACCACAAGTGTTCAAGCGGTTCTGGTTAATAATTCGCAATTCGGAAGTGTGTGTATGCATGTGTAACTAACAGGGTTATAAGGTAAAACTGATAGATTTTTGTTGCGTCAATACTGTCGGAAGTCTGTATTTTCAGAAATTAGCGCAAGCCGTACCCGCATCTACGACACCACCTTAGCCCCCTGTTCCAAATTTGAAAGTAGCGAGCAGATAAGAGAGATGGCCATGCAAGCAATGCAGGCAATGCAACGCCTCATGAACCCCGAAGAATTTGCGGTCGCACCGATCAGCAGCATTAAAGTGGGACAGTGTCCCATTTGGGAAGTGGAAATTCGCAACTTTCTGCAGGGCAAAGGATGGCCCGTGTGGAGCGGTTTCAGTAATAATGACGACTCAGGTCCCGGAAGTATAGGGCATACTTGGTGGGAGAACATGAGTGAAATTCATAAGAAAAGCTTAGCGAAAGCGCGCAAGCCGATGGCAATCGTGTCCTGCATGGCACAATTGCGAGGCACAGAGGAGGTCGTCAGGACACTCCGAAAAGAAATAGAAGGCATACATTGTATGAGTAAAATCGATGTATGCGAGATGGAAAAAGAGAACCTGGAATTGAAAAGACAGTTAGAAGCCAAAGACGAAGAGGTGGCTGACGCCAAACAGGGTCCAGTCTTGTCTGGCGCATTTAAGCAGTTTTCAATCCCAGTATGAGAAGGCTTATCAGGACACGCAGCGTGCCGTCCTGGTTAAGAAAGACAGAGAAGCAGGTGGAGACGCTACAGAAGCAATGTAGTGATCTCAAGGCAGCCTTGCGAGCGCTCCACTCTGCAACCATGGAACAAAGGCAGAGTACCTTAGACCATGCAAAGTGCCGAAAGCAAATTGCAGACCTGCAATCAATGCTTTCTGTCCAAAAGGGATTCCAAGACACCTTTGGGGAAAGTTTAGAACAGGAAGACGGCCCTGATTGGGAAGAACTGCAAGAGACAGCGCAGAGATATGTTCTGGGAACATGTGCACAGGGAAAGCCCCAAAGGAGGAGAGCACCCCCACCCCCCACACAGCAGGTTAATCAGGCTCCCATGAACCCTGTAACAACCCACCGCACCGCCACAGCAGACGAGGCGGAAGTCTTATATTCCACCCCCCTCACAGTGACCCAATTACGGGATGCGTGCGCTAAAATCACACCATTCCTCCCCGCTTCAGAGCCACACCATGGGCGAAATTCTCCCCCAATGGCGCGATGTCCGCCGACTGGCGCCAAAACAGCGCCAATCAGACGGGCATCGCGCCGGCCCAAAGGTGCGGAATGCTCTGCATCTTTGGGGGCCGAGCCCCAACATTGAGGGGCGAGGCCGATGCCGGAGGGATTTCCGCCCCGCCAGCTGGCGGAAATGGCATTTGTTGCCCCACCAGCTGGCGGAAATGGCGTTTGGTGCCCCGCCAGCTGGCGCGGAAATGCGGCGCATGCGCGGGAGCGTCAGCGGCCGCCGACAGTTTCCCGCGCATGCGCAGCGGGGAGAGTCTCTTCCGCCTCCGCCATGGTGGAGGCCGTGGCGGAGGCGGAAGGGAAAGAGTGCCCCCACGGCACAGGCCCGCCCGCGGATCGGTGGGCCCCGATCGCGGGCCAGGCCACCGTGGGGGCACCCCCCATGGTCAGATCGCCCCGCGACCCCCCCAGGACCCCGTAGCCCGCCCACGGCGCCTGGTACCGCCGGTAAATACCAGCTTTGATTTACGCCGGCGGGACAGGCAATTTCTGGGCGGGACTTCGGCCCAGCCGAGCCGGAGAATTGAGCGGGGGGTCCCTCCAACCGGCGCGGCCCGATTCCCGCCCCCGCCCGATCTCCGGTACCGGACACTTCGGCGGGGGCGGGATTCACGGCGGCCAGGGGCCATTCTCCGACCCGGCGGGGGGGGGGGGGGGGTCGGAGAATGACGCCCCATTTCTTTGCCACCGTCAAACACCAGGCGACCATGTACGGCCTGGATGAGAAAGAGCAGCTAAAGCTCACGGTCCTCAGCTTAGACCCATCGGTTGCAGCAGCCCTCCCCGACCCACAGAATGTAGGAGGAGGCACCCTTGCAGAAATGCATACCGCGATCCTGGATGCGATCGGGTATAACCGGGGCGACCCCGTAGACGGCCTAAATAAGTGCAGACAGAAAAAGTCTGAACACCCCACAGCGTTCGCAGGACGCTTGTGGATTCACTTTGAAGCCGTTTTCGGAAATGTAGACCGTGCCCATTTGTCCGCAGACAATATGGCCAAATGGACCCGCATCCTTATCTCCCATGCCACGGACGCAGGACAGAATGCCTGTAATAATTATGACCCCTCGGAGGAGGCTCATAATGAGAAGTGGGTGGTCAAAAGATTGTGCCGTGTTTGGGAACAACCAGCTCACAGTAAAGCCGCAGCTAGAACCCCCGAGGAAAAGCAAGCTGCCGCAGACGTGCTGGCAGTAAGAACCACTCTTCACAACCCCACCTGGGTAAACGAGGGAAAGAGCAGCCCCCCAGCAAAACCGCAAGAATGCTACAATTGCGGACAGTTGGGAAGTTTTGCCAAAGAAAGCAATGGCCCTAAAAAGCCACAGGGAGCCCAACAGACAGGCACTATCAATAAGAAAAAAGCAGAACCCCTACATAGCGTTAGCACCCAGTCCGATCAGACAGACTTGACCGGAACGGACTGACGGTGTACAGGTTCCCCCAGCTGGGCCTGCGATACCCTTTGGGCTAGGTCAGGATGACCCGTAGTCGCAGCAAAGGTTAGGGGACAGCCGATCGAGCTTCTCTGGGACAAAGGAGGGTCCCGCACAACCTTAAATTCCTCCACACTTGGTAAGGACACGTGGCCCACCACAGCCACTATCACCCTCAGCGGCTTCACAGGCCACTCACAACAGGGACATATCACAACTTCTGTACCCATCCAAATTGGAACCATTAATGCAAAACACCCCGTAGTGCTAGTCGACCTGCCCCCAACAGCAGAGCACATTTTGGGGATTGACTTCATGAATTCTCATCACCTCTCTTTCGATCCAGTCAACCAGTGTGTCTGGAAGATGGTGAAATCCGCTAGAGCCCCCGCAACGCTCAATATAGGGGATTATATGAACAAATTTAGCGCAGTAGGCGAGTTTTGGTTCAACCCCACCACACTCAGCACGGACCGACAGGTTAGGGCAGTCCTGCAAAAAAACAGGGCAGCATTCGCGACCCACAAACACGACTGTGGACGGATGACTGGCTCCGTACAAATAACAGGACCGGACCCTAGACCCCAAAAGCAGTACGGATTCCCCCTAGAAGCAGAGGGAGAAATTCTAAAGGTTAAAGAAAGTTTATTAGAGCAGGGTGTCCTAAGATTGGTAGCCTCAACTAATAATGCCCCGATTTGGCCAGGAAGGAAGCCCGACGGATCATGGCGCTTGACCATAGATTATCGGGAACTCAATAAAGTCACCCCTGTAGCAGCCCCCACTGTTGCAACAAGTCCCAAGACCATGCTCAAACAGGGACTCCATGCCCGATATTTCACGGTTTTGGACGTCAGTAATGGATTCTGGTCCATTCCATTGGCAAAGGCGTGCCAGTATAAATTTGCCTTCACTTTCAGAGCGCAGCAGTACACGTGGACATGCCTGCCACAAGGCTTCCACAACTCCCCCTCCATTTTCCACCGACAGCTGGCAAATGGACTAGCAACATTTTCTCGCCCCAAATGTCAGTACAGTATGTAGACGATCTACTACTGCAGACAGACACAAAGGAAGAGCACATTGAGCTTCTTTCCGAACTCCTGGAATTATTACATTCCATTGGCTGTAAAGTAAACCCCAAAAAGGCTCAGATATTGGAAGAGAAAGTGGTATATTTGGGTACTGTTATCACACACGGCAAATGCGAGATCGAGCGCAAAAGAATTGACTCGATCGCTAAATTGCCCCTTCCCCAAAACGTTTCAGCCCTCCGGTCATTTTTAGGACTGGTTGGCTACTGCCGAAACCACATTGACGGTTTCGCCAGCAAGGCAGCACCCCTCTCAGAGCTCTTAAAGAAAGGAGCCCCCTGGGAGTGGCTTCCACAGCATACGGATGCTGTGGAATCATTAAAACAGGTGCTCATAGCCGCCCCGCACTACACGTTCCCGACTCGCTTTCCCCTTACGCAATAGAGACCACAGATCGCACCCTTTCAGCCGTGCTCCTGCAGGAACGGCACAACCAGCTCAGACCCGTGGCTTATGCCTCCCGAATTTTAGATGCTGTGGAGCAGGGATTCTCAGCCTGTGAGAGGCACCTGCTCGCAGTTTTCTGGGTAGCCCAGTACTTCTCATACATTACCGGACTGAACCCCATCACCATTTTGACCGAGCACACCCCTACCCAACGTTTACTAGACGGACGACTTAAAGACGGTACCGTCATCCAAATCCGAGCTGCTAGGTGGACCCTTCTCTTACAAGGACGGGACATCACAGTCAAACGGACCAAAACACACACATACTTAGCGGACATTCTACAGTACCCCGGAACCCCCCATGAGTGTGAAATCATCTCGCCCCACCATAATACAGGCCCCTTTATAGCGAAAACACCCCCCAGAAAACTAGCCACTCCATCTCAAAGCCCCCCTCACCCGGACACGTGTGACCCCCATTAGGATCTATGTGGATGGATCTTCCACAGTCCTGGATGGACACCGCATAATAGGTTGTGGGATTTATGTGGAGGACGCGCAGGGACGCGCCCTTGAGGAAATCGCATTAAAATTACCCGGACACTTAGGCGCGCAGGCAGCAGAGCTTGCGGCGATCGCTTACATTGTAGAGCGCCCAGATTCCTTTCCCAGCCCAGCAGACATATATTCAGACAGTCTATACGTGTGCAACAGCCTCACTGAATTTCTGCCCCTCTGGGAAACAAGAGGATTTGTTTCCGCGGATAGGAAACCCCTCCCCTCAGCCCCATTACTCCGCCATATTTTGCAAAAAACCAAGAACCGGACCTTTGGCATTATAAAAGTCCGCAGCCACCATCGCTCCTCCCCCCCTGGAAATGAAAAGCCGCCGCACTAGCTAAGGCAGGATCCAGGCATGGGTATTTTTGGAAGCCCCCCGAGAGCGCCCCAGTGAGTGCAGTTCAGGTCGCGCAGACGAGGATCGAAGATCTAGTAGAGGCCCAGAAGCAGGATAGCGCTCTCACTGAAATCGTGAAAGGGAAGTTTCCAGCCTCATACGAGAGGTACAGAAATGCAATAACCACACATGACGGTGTGGTGTTAAAGGACACCCTTTATGTAGTTCATGAGCAGGATAGGAATCAAATAATCTGTTTATTCCATGATGGTCATGGACACCAGGGAATCGAACCCACCGCAGCCCACCTCAAACAGCTTTGTTGGTGGCCAAATCTCAAAGAGGATGTATCCCATTACATTGAGAATTGCCTCATCTGCGCTCAGAACAACCCAGTTAATTATGACAAAAAGGCACATCTCAGCCACACCCGACCCGTTAACAGCCCCTGGACTAACCTCCAGATCGATTTTATAGGTCCATTGCCCCCTTACAGGAATGGCTATAAATATGTTCTGGTGGTCATAGACACTTTTACAAAGTGGGTGGAAGCATTTCCAGCCCGCACCAACACCGCGAAAACCACCGCCAAAATCCTAACCACCACATCTTCACAAGGTGGGGACTCCCCCGCAGTATTGAGTCGGACCAAGGTTCTCACTTTACGGGACGGGCCATGCAGAACGTCCTCATGATATTTGGCATAACCCAAAAATTTCACATTGCGTGCCACCCTCAATCGAGTGGTATAGTGGAGCGCATGAATCGGACCCTAAAAACCACCCTTAGAAAAATGGTCCAGCAGAACAACACCACTTGGGATTCGGTCCTCCCCTTTGCGCTGATGTTTTTGCGTAACACTGTTTCCACCTCCACAGGTTTCACCCCACACACCCTCATGACCGGAAGCCCCATGAAAGGGACAGAGTACTTGTTGGGTTTAGACCTGACCAGCCCTGAAGTTACGGCTCTCACCCATGAGAAAGCCGTTGAACAATTACTTGTAAATGTTAAAACGGCTCAGTTAGCAGCCGCTGTTAAATTGGGCATTAAAAGAAAACAGAGCAAGGCCTGTTTAGATAAGGCAGTACATGCAACGGAGTATAATATAGGACAAGTGATGTTGTCTGTGTATGACCCCAGCACATTTCTGTCTCCGAAATACTCGGGTCCGTACTCTATTAGGGATAAAGTAAGCCCATCGGTATATAAAATCAAATACCAAAATGGTAAGACTGCGTGGTTTCACATAAACCAGCTTATGGAGCAGTCAAACCACGCCCACCACGTCATGCTTGACGCAGCAGACCAAACCCCGCCCACAGCCAACGTGACCACACCAACCCCCTCCACGTCCAGCCCACACACGGACTCGCCCCCCCGACTCCACCCACAAACTTTACACTCCGCCCCGGAACGCCCACAGACTGCAGCAGCAGAGACAGCGACTGTGACTCCGACGACAGCCACAGCACGCCTCCCTACTATCCTGGTCCCACACCCAGTGACTCCAAGTTCGACTCCAGTGATCCCTTCCTTCAACAAACCACACCACTGACCACCGAACCACACGGACGACCCCGACTTTGTCCTCACAAAACTTGACGAACGCCATTGGCACCGCGACAACTCCTAGACTCGTCCGCAATGACGAAAGCAACCCCAACTCACACCACGCAGCTCTCTCAACATTAATTCACTCCAGAATTTGGCACCTGGGAGAAGGGGACGACCCCGACTCAGACCCCCCAATCCGCCAACCCCTTTGCGACCCTGTTCGCAACAGAGAACTGAGGTATCCACATGATGATTTAAAGGAGGCACTTGGTGAAAAGTGTTGTCCTTCCTGATGGAACCTGCAGGATGTTTTATGTTGTTTGTCTGTTTGTTTAAGTGTTGTTCGTCCGACAGGAGAATTTTTCTCACACGCCCGTTCTGCCGAAACCTCTGAGGACTTGCCTCAGGGACCCACCGTGGCCAGACGCTTGTTCAGTGGTACCAACTTATCTGCAGATACCTGGTCAACAGACCACACGCCCGTTCAGAGGAACTAGCTTTTCAGCTGGTACGGGTCCAAGTGCCAGACGCCCGTTCTGATTCGATGGTAGAAGCACAGCACCAGCTTTTCAGCTGGTACTGGTTCACGGCCAGATGCCCGATCTGATTTGACGGGAGTATCACAGCAGCAACCCCACCATGATGACTACATTTTTGCCCGTTCTTGTCGGTTGCTCAGGCAGTGGACAAATGGCGTGAGACCTGCCCTGCCTGGGGAACCCCCCGTTGGGGAAAAACGCTCGGGTAGGGGAGATACGGTATTGGTAGCCGTCCTACCCAGGGACTCCATCCAAATCTTACCCGTCGCGGCCCATACGCACCTCATTCGACCTTTTCCTTTCAAGAACAGTTTTATTTATTTAGGCAACCTTTGGGTTGCTGCCAAATGCTATTTACATCCTAGAACATTTGTATGATAAACTTAGCACTGGTCCCCCATTGGGAAGTGTGCCGTGTCCTAACATTTGTTTTGAAAAAAAAAATGAGGGAGTCACATAGAGTGACCAATTATAAGGGAATAATTGGCCCCGAAGGACAGATACACGAACATACCGGATATTATACCAAGGTATTTACAGATACTATGCTTGTTTTACAGAACTCCAGAACCGGAGAAAACAGAGAACACAAAGACAGAAAAATAAAGGACAGCCATGAGGACTTCTTTCATCGTGATCAAGATTTTTATACTGAACATTTGGTTGCGCGGGAACGCGGACCCCATTACTTCAAACCCCCCTGCCGTTAATGTTTCATTGTCCCGCAGTACTGAGGGCCCAGTCACCAGCCACGCTGCACTATCCTGGTGTGCCAAGTTCATAACTCCCTGTCGTACGTTATTGAAGCACTTTTAGCGTTGGCAATACTCTGCTGTGCAGTACAGACTATGCGCCTCCGCAAATGGAGGAGAGCGTACCGCGCTCGAACCCCGGTATATTGGATCCAATCCCCTATGTTCGGTTATGACCAGACCCCAGTCCCCCACGACCTATAATACAAAAATAAAGAACAAGCACTTGTGTTTTCCTGTAAATAAAAGATGTACAAAACTGCCTTATAACAAGAATAAATGTATGATCCTGAGCTTGACTGCCAAGCCAGGAAAGAATATATGGAATGTTATGATTGTTGCTATATGTTTTAGAGAGATAGGATGATGCAATGCTTAATGAGTGTATTTAGGTAAAATTAGAGGTTCCAATTTTTTATTTTTTAGATACATGCCCCTGCCTGACATAGCGCCCTCAAGAATTGTTTAGGTAAATTTTTGTGCATAGCTAGGGTCAGAATAGTGGCCATGGAGGAGGTATCCCCCTCGGTCAGGGGACGGAAAGGACAAAATTTATGTGATCCTTCACGCTTCGCGTTAGGATCACAAGGAGGGACTGTAGCCACCTAAAATGGCTGATTCCCTATTAATTTGGCCAAAACCCGATTTAAAATGGCTAACCAAAAAGGCTGATGGGAAAAGGAGCCAACAGGTCACAAACGGACAGCTGCAGACAGAATAGCGTATTCGGCTCTGGGGAAGTCGGCCCAGATCGATACTCAGGACTATTAGCAGCACATCAACCCAGACTTCTGCAGTTTAATCGGCTATCCCCGGGAACAATTGCAACATATTAGCAATTGAATGCCGGGCCAGACCTGTCGGCGCCTGCAGTGGCCGAAACAAAGACAGGTGAACGACCACCCCCCGATTGAGGAATCGCTCCATTATTGGAGCATATCGAACCCAGTGATTGGGAACAAGTCCAATCACTTGGGACTCAGGGTCAAGGGCCGCCCCGAGAGGCGGCAAGCCCCTGGGCCCTATAAAGTGAGGAGCCAAGTTCAGATCTCTCTCTGTCTCCCTTCTCTTCCTGCTCGCAACCACCTTCGACAAAGAAACAGTAAGTTTGACTCCAGCGACCGCTACCCGATAGACACTCTTAACCATCGCCCTTTATCAGCCTTTGAATCCCACGGGCTCAGGACCAATTCAGAAAAAACATTCGTTTCCCTGACCTGGTGGGCCATTCCTAAAGTTAAGTATTGGCTTGTTAGTTATAGGTATTAGTCTAGAAGTAGCATTATTGTATAAGTATTAATTGCTGTGTATTATAAATGACCGTTGATTTAATTCTTACTAAGCGGTGTGCTGCATTATTAATCATAACTTGAACTTGAACCACGTGGCGGTATCAGAAAGATACCTGGCGACTCGTGAGCAAAGGTGACAGAAGTAGAGCTAATAAAACTAAGGCTAATAAGAGCAACATAATCAGTTCAAAGGTTTGCCACACTAGTACCTGGAATTGGCGAGTTGTCGTCTGAAGAATGTTTGGACAGGTTAGATTTATATTCGCTGCAGTTTAGAAGAGTAAGAGATGACTTGATCAAAACATTTAAGGTCCTGAAGGTTCGTAACAGGTTAGATGTGGAGAGGGCGTTTCCTCTTGTCGGAGAATCTAGAATGAGGGGTCACTGTTTAAAAATAAGGAATCATAGAATTTACAGAGAAGGAGGCCATTCGGCCCATCGAGTCTGCACCAGCCCTTGGAAAGAGCACCCTACTTAACCCACAACTCCACACTATCCCGGTAACCCAACCTAACCGTTTTTTTGGACACGAAGGGAAATTTAGCACGGCCAATCCACCTAACCTGCACATCTTTGGAGGAAACCGGAGCACCCGGAGGAAACCCACGCAGACACGGGGAGAATGTGCAGACTCCGCAGACAGTAATCCAAGCCAGGAATCGAACCTGGGACCCTGGAGCTGTGAAGCAACAGTGCTATCCACTGTGCTACCCTGCTGTCCTAAAATAAGGAGAATTTAATAATAATCTTTATTGTCACAAGGAGACTTACATTAACGCTGCAATGAAGTGGGCGGCATGTGGCGCAATGGGACTGCGGCGCTGAGGACCCAGGTTCGAATCCCGGCCCTGGGTCACAGTCAGTGTGGAGTTTGCACATTCTCCCCATGCCTGTGTGGGTTTCACCCTCACAACCCAAAGATGTGCAGGGTAGGCAGTTTGGGCACACTAAATTGCCCCTTAATTGGGAAAAAACTAATTGGGTACTTTAAAAAAATAATAAAAACAAAAAACCCACTGCAATGAAGTTACTGTGAAAATCCACCAGTCGCCACATTCCGGCACCTGTTTGGATACACAGAGGGAGAATTCAGAATGTCCAAATGACCTGACAGCACATCTTTTGGGCCTTGTGGGAGGAAACCCACGCAGACACGGGTAGAATGTGCAGACTCCACACAGTCAGTGACCCAAGCTTTTTCTCGCAGAGGGTGGTGAATATTTGGAACTCTTCTCCTCAAAAGACATGAGAAGGAGAGTCTTTGAATATTTTGAAGGGAGAGGTGGATACATCTCTGTTAAACAGGGAGGCAGGAATGTGGAGTTGGGATTCAATCAGGTCAGCCAGGATCTTATTGAATGGTGGAGCGGCTTGTTGGGCAGAGTGTCCTACTCTTGTTCCCAATTCAGATGTAACTTGGGTTGAAGATATTAAAAAGAATTAGCACACTGTGTGTTTAACACAAAGCTAATTTCTTTCACTGTAATCCACAGTATGAACCATGATCATTGGACTGGAGTCCATTACCATCAGCAGAAACATACCCCAATGAAAATAGACCAGACTTGAGTGTGATTAATACAAAATCCACAGATTTACAATCAGTTGTGAATCCGCTGTTCTGACAGCAGCTATGAGAAATCAATGAATCTCTTCCCACATTCAGAGCAGGTAAACGATCTTCCCCAGTGTGTAGTTGCTCATGTGCAGTGAGGTGAGATGATCGAGTGAACCCTGTCCCACAGTGGGAGCACTGGAAAGGTGTCACTCGTCAGTGTGAATATGTTGATGGGACATCAAGTCCTGGAACTTCTTGTAGCACTTCCCACAATTGAGGCATTTAAAAGGTTTCTCATCAGTGTGAACTCTTTGGTGTATCTTCAAGTTGAATGACCGAGTGAATCCCTTCCCACACACTGAACAGATGAAGGGTCTCTCCCCTGTGTGAATTCGCTCGTGTGCAGTGAGTTGAGATGAACGCTTGAACCCAGTCCCACAGTGAGAGCACACAAACGGTCTCTCATCACTGTGAACACGTTGATGGGATGTCAGTTCCTGGAAACATTTATAACACTTCCCACACTCTAGACATTTAAAAGGGTTCTCCCCAGTGTGAACTCGCTGGTGTACAGTGAGATGAAAGGAGTGTCTAAACCCAGTCCCACAGTAAGAGCACCTGAATGGTCTCTCGTCAGTGTGAACCCGCTGATGGGACATCAGTTCCCTGGAACATTTATAGCATTTCTCACAGTCTGGGCATTTAAAAGGTCGCTCATCGGTGTGAACACGTTGATGGGACATGAGTTCCCTGGAACATTTATAGAACTTCCCACAGTCTGGACATTTAAAAGGTTTCTCATCAGTGTGAACTCGTTGATGGGATATCAGGACCTGAGAACTCTTGAAGCACTTTAAACATTCAGGACATTTAAAAGGTCTCTCATCAGTGTGAACCCGCTGATGTTTCAGCAGTGTAGATGATCGAATGAATCCCTTCCCACACTGGGAGCAAGTAAACGGTCTCTCTCCAGTGTGAACGCGCTGGTGTATTGCAAGGTCAAATGAACGCTTGAAACCAGTGCCACAGTGTGAGCACCTGAACGGTCTCTCTCTAGTGTGAACAATTTGGTGTCTCATCAGGGCAGATGAATTAATAAATCCCTTTCCACAATCAGAGCAGGTGAAAGGTTTCTCCCCAGTGTGACCTCGCTGGTGTATCATCAGATGGGATGATCGAATAAATCCCTTCCCACACTTGGAACAGGTGAACGGTCTCTCCCCAGTGTGATTGCGACGATGAATTTTTAGCTCAGATGGACATGTGAATCCCTTTCTACAATCTTCACATTTCCACGGTTTCGCCGCATTGTGACAGCATTTATGTTTTGACAGGCCAGATGACTGGCTGAAACCTCGTCCACACACGGAACACATGTACAATTTCTCCCCACTGTGAATGATGCTTTTTCCTTCCATGTTCAAAATCCAATGATATTCAGATTACGATGAATTGGCGACTCTGTCACATCCTCATTGATGTTTAGTTTTAGATTCCGACTGCAAATCCTCCACTTCTGATACCCTGTCAAATTGATTAAACACAAAAAAAAGGGAGTGAGAGAGAACCAACAAAAACACAAAGGCAGGTTGCGAAATTGCATTGAATGAATCTGGTAACTCGGGGATCGGCACTCCGAAAAAGTGACCATGAAAGCTGCTGGATTGTTGTAAAAACCCAACTGGCTCATTGTTCTCTTTCAGGGAAGGGTACCTGACACTTGGTCTGGGTGTACACAGGTTCCTGTCCTCTATAAGAGCAGAGATGGAGAGAGAGAGACAGACAGACAGACAGAGTCATCAACAGGGACAGAAAGACAAAATATGAGGGTGGTTGGGGTCAAAGGTGGTGGACTAATTTTCAGATTACAACCCTACCAGAACTTTGACGGAATATACCAAATGTTCAAACTCAACCACCTAGAAGGATCGAGGTAACAGGTGTATGTGAAAGCCGACACCTCCATGTTTCCCTCTTGGTCACACACAATCTTTATTTATCGGAGATCCAGTACTGGATGAACAGAGACTTCCTCCATTTAAATATTGGGAAGACCGAAGACCTTGTCTTCAGTCCAAGCTACAAACTTCATTCCCTAAACATAGGCTCCTTTGACAATTGTATGGCACTGAACCAGACTGTTCACAACCGGGGTGAAGCATTTCACCACCGCTTGAGCTTCTGACCATAGATCTGTGCCATCTCCAGGAACGGGTTATTTATCTTGGGTACATTGCTTGACTTGGCCATCTCACATTTCTGAAAATCTCATGCAGTCCTTAATTACCTGCAGAGTTGATGATTTGAAAACCCTTCTGACCGGCCTCTCTATCTAAATCCTTGTCCTCTGCACTGAGTCACATTCATTCACCCACCAGAATGTCCTCATTGACCTACACGGTTAATTAGCAATTCAATTTAAAATTCTCATTATATCAGTTGTGCAGTAGGGTCATTTGCTACTGCTAGACCTGCTGAGTTTACCCTTTTATATTTCACTGTTTTATTTCAAACATTCATCCTTGCTTTCAAATCCCTCATGATGTTGCTCTTCCCTATTTCCAGTCACACAGATGTTTGACTCTTATTCCACAGATGCACTTATATTCAGGTTCTGATGAATCGAGTGACTTGTGTCAGGTTTTGGTCTGGCATTTGGTTTGAGTTTTCCACCTTTAAATCCTGACCTTCAATTATCCTGAAAAAAGTCATTAATGTCAGTCCAGAAAAATAAATTGAGAATCGACAAACATTTCTCTTGGTTTGAGTTTTCTGTGTAAATGCTTCCTTTCTAAACCCTTGGAAAAGGAATTTCCAAAATCTGTCAGTGCCAGTCCATGATATTCACATTGTCTCCTGCTGCTGCCTGGAACACGTGCCCCACTGCTCTTTGCACCCCGCCCCCCTCCCTGCCCCCCCCCCCCCCCGAAAGATGGCGGCCGTTAACTCGGGCCTCCAATTCAGGAAGTTGCTGCCGCGGGCCCGTTTGGTGCAAATGCAGCACCGATCGTTCGTATTTTGGTTTAACGGCATCCACTCGGTGTTTATGAAGCCTTCCCACCCACTCAGCCGCCCCCATTACTCTCCGACAATCCGGCCATTCGTTTTTGATTTTAGAGGTGACGTTCCACCTTCCTACCTCTGCAGCGCCCACACCGCGCATGAGCATTTCGCAAACCATACTGCGCATGCTCAACTCACTATTCACCAATGCGCCTGCGGAGAAGGCTGTCGTGAGGATTGGACAGTAAGAGGTCTTGCAACACCAGGTTAAAGTCCAACAGGTTTGTTTTGAATCACTAGCTTTCGGAGCACTGCACCTTCCTCAAGTGAATGAAGAGGTAGGTTCCAGAAACATATGTATAGACAAAGTCAAAAATCCAAGACGATACTTTGAATGCGAGTCTTTGCAGGTAATTAACTTAATCTCCACATTGTGAGGATAGGGCACATTCTCGCTTGCTGCAAATGCTGGGTCACCGTGCAGCCATTTAATGGAGGTAGGTGAAATAAATAATTATGTTATTGCTGTTGGAGGTGTGGATGGAGGAGACTGGGAGAGGGACATTATTTAAAAAGGATATCTAAAAAGATATTAAAAAGCTTCACTGTATTTAATACCAAGCTATTTATTTGAATTTTATCCAGAATCTTATCACTTATAATCGGACTGCAGTTTATTCACACCAGCAGAAACAGACCCTAATAAATATGGTTCAGTCCTGGTTGTGATTAACAGCAAAATCTAAATTATGCGTATTTGTTAACTCGCTGGTGTGTCATCAGGTGGGATGACTGAATGAATCCCTTTCCACACTTGGAACAAATGAACCGTCTCTCCCCTGAGTGTGAGGATGACTCTGGTGTGAGGATGACTGAGTGACTTTCCACTCAGTGGAAGGTGAATGGCCTATCGCCACTGATGGTGCCGGGGCGTGGCAACCCTCTGCGAGCTCTCCCACAAATCCTCTTGCTTTTTTATAAATTTAGAGTATCCAATTATTTTTTGTTCCAATTAAGAGGCAATTTAGCATACCCACCTTGCACATCTTTTGGGTTGTGGGGATGAGACCCACGCAGACATGGGGACAATGTGCAAACTCCAAATGGGCAGTGACCGAGGGCCAGGATCGATCCTGGGACCTCGGTGTCATGTGGCAGCAGTGGTAACCACTACGCCACCGAGCCGCCATACACATCCTTTTTCTACATCTTTTATAACTATACTAACCTTTTAAAACTTAATTCTAACACTAATACCATCTCTAACCTTTCTCTTTTATGTTTACTTACAGGTCTGAAGATCCTCCGACGTATGTGGGCCGGCCCACATGACCCAACCTGACCCGACAGGACCCCAGCGACCAGTCCTGGCCTCGACCTGGAAGTGGAAGAGGCCCGACACTGAAGTCCGACCCTGTCCTTGTGTAGCAATCGACTTGGAGCACCCAGCCCAGCCTTGGAAGCAACCCTGCCCCCCGCAGTGCCCCACCGTATCCCAGAACGCCTGACCCAGCCCCCGACCACGAGTCCTGGTCTGACGTGGAGAGACCCGCACAGCGCCCTGACATACCAGCAGATGGAGGCAAGGAGAATCCAAATGAAGGCCCAACCAGACCTCCTCCAAGCTCTGATTCCAGAAACGCCCAACCAGACTACGAAAGTTTGAACCGAACATGTGACCCTGCCCAACCTGACCCAGGGAGACTCTGCCTGCGACCAAACCCAGGCTAAACATCCACAAAATGGCGGAGACCCCACGCGAGAACCTGAACGCGCTAAAAGACCCGTACTAGCGGAACCCTGGGCCCGACCAGTTTGCGAACGTGCCCCCACTGGAGACTTCGAAATTGCAACATGCGCCCGGGACCCCGCCAGTTGCAACCCTTTACTTTCCAGAAGGTTAGACTTCTCCCATTGGATCCCAGGACAATCCAGAAGCAGCCGCCGACTGAGGAAGGGAGGGAAATGTGGTGGTTTGCAGGTGAGACTAAAACAACACGGTTTCTAGTCTCCTCTCCCCAGAATACTCCTGGGAAATGTCCAAGCGATCAAAAACAAGCTGGACGAGCTTTTCTCTAGACTTACCTCTCAGGCAGAAGTAAGGGACTGCTGTGCTCTGTTTCACGGGGACATGGCTCACCCCTGCCTCACCGGACTGTGACATACAAGCTGACAGCTTGTCAATACACCAGCTGGACCGTATGGCGTCATCGAGCAAAGTGAAGGGTGGGAAGGGTGGAGGGATTTACCTCCTCATGAACTCCTGGTGCTCGGACTTGGCGGCCCTAGCAAACTACTTCTCCCCGGACCTGGAATACTTGACTGTGAAGTGCAACCTTCTATGGGAGTTCATTTCTGCCATCAAGATGGCGGTCTACACCCCACCCCATGTGAAAGTGAGGCAGGCGCTTGAAGAATTGTACACCGCTATAAATAACAATGAAACAGAATACCCGGAGGCCTAGTTCATCATTGCCGGGGTTTCAACCAGGCCAACCTCAAGAGTGTCCTGCTAAAATTCTCCAACACATCTCCAGTCCCACCAGGGGCCCCAACATCCAGGACCACCTCTACACAAGCATCAAGGGTGCATACCCATCCATCGCCCAACCGTACTTCAGAAAAGCGGACCATAAGACTGTGCTCCTCCTCCCGGTATATAAACAGAAATTTAAGCAGGAGAATCCAGTTAAGAAGGTCGTGCAAAGCTGGTCGGAGACAACAGAAGAGCTGGACAACTACTTGGAATTAGTGGACTGGTCCATATTCACGAACTCATCACCCAACCTAAATGAGTATGCCACCACCATCACAAACTTCATCAGCAAGTGTGTAAAAGATTGTGTGCCAAAGAAGGTAGTATGTGCATTCCTCAACCGGTAACCCTGGTTTAACCTGGAGATTCACTCCCTACTGAAGGCCAGGGCTGAGACATTCAAGACAGGCGCTCCCGAACTACACAAAAAATCTACATACAACCTCCTCAAAGCCATCAGGGATGCAAAGAAACAATACCAGACAAAGTTAGAATCACAAGATAGGACTCTCGGCGGTTGTGGCAACGCTTAAGTAACAGAACGGCCTTCAAAGCAAAGCCGAATAGAATCTCTGGCAGCAGTAGACCCCTCTCCAATGAATTCAAACCTCGTTTCGAGCAGGAAAAACCGTTGTCAACTGCCCCAGCAGCCATAGACACACCCATACCTACCGTCCAAAGTCAGATCGGCCTTCTTAAGAGTGAACCCTTGGAAAGCAACAGGTCTTGATGGAGTCTTAGGTCATGTACACAGATCCTGCATGGACTGATGGGTGTGTTCGCGGACATCTTCAACCTCTCCCTACTCCCTTCCGAGATTCCCACCTATTTCAAGAAGACCACCATTATACCGATGCCAAAGAACCAGGCAATGTGCCTCAATGATGACCGTCCTGTGGCTTTGACATCCATCATTATTGAAGTGCTTCGAGAGATTAGTCATGAGACACATCAACTGAACACTCCCAGAATGCCTTGATCCACTGCAATTCGCATACGGTCACAACCGATTCACAACAGACGGTTTCTCTCTGGCCCTACACTCATCCCTGGAGCATCTCGACACAAGGACTCCGACGTCAGACTCCTGTTCATTGACTACAGCTCCGCCGTCAACATCATAATCCCACTCCAGCTCATATCAAAACTCTAAAGTCTAGGACTTGGCTCCTTCCACTGCAACTGGATCCTCGACTCCTGATCCACAGACCACAATCGGTAAGAATAAATAACAACCCCTCCTCCATGATAGTCCTCAATACTGGGGCCCTGCAAGGCTGCATACTTAGTCCCCTACTATACTCCCTATACACACGCGACTGTGTGGCAAAATCCGACTCCAACTCTATCTGACATTTTGCTGATGACACAACTGTAGTGCGTCAGATCTCGAACAACAATGAGTCAGAGTACAGGAGGGATATAGAGAACCTAGAGGTGTGCTGTAACAACAACAATATCTCCCTCAACGTCAGCAAAACTAAGGAGCTGGTCATTGACTTCACTAAGCAAAGTATTCTACATACCGCTGTCTGCATCAAAGGTGCTGAGGTGGAGATGGTTGACAGCTTCAAATATGTAGGTGTGCACATCACCAACAATCTGTCCTGGTCCACCCGTGTTGATGCTACGACCAAGAAAGCACAACAATGTCTATACATCCTCAGGAAACTAAGGAAATTCGGCATGTCCACATTGACTGTTACCAATTTTTACAGATGCACCATGGAAAGCTGGCTGCATCACAGCCTGGTGTGGCAACTGCTCGGTCCAAGACCGTAAGAAACTACAGATCATCGTGAACACAACCGAGTCCGTCACACAACCGAGCTCCGATCACATAACCTGAGTACACCTCCCATGACTTGAGTACATCGCGCATAAAGATCCTAGGGAAGGCATAATCAAGATTCACTAATCAGATATTCTCTTTTCCAGGCAGGAGATACAAAGTCTGAGAAGACAGAATAACAGATTCAAATACAGGCTTCTTTCGCTGTTACCTGACCCTGAATGGCCCTCTGTATGGATGAACAGATATCTCCACGTATCTTCTCCACTGAATAGTAGTACACTGCGTATGCTTCACCCGATGTCTATGTAGTTACATTGTGCACTGATATACTATTAACATGTTCACACTGATCAGAGACTGTTCAGGTGCTCTCACTGCGTGACTGGGTTCATACGATTATCGCCACTCTCTGAACACCAGCTAACTCA
This sequence comes from Scyliorhinus torazame, assembly GCF_047496885.1. Classification (NCBI taxonomy): domain Eukaryota; kingdom Metazoa; phylum Chordata; class Chondrichthyes; order Carcharhiniformes; family Scyliorhinidae; genus Scyliorhinus; species Scyliorhinus torazame. The sequence goes on along the minus strand of NC_092711.1, from coordinate 187,027,582 downwards.
CACTGGTGAGGTGCTGTTCACCTGCTCCTTGAATCTTGAGCTCATCCAAAACTCTGCTGCCTGTGTGTTTACTCACACCAAGTCTTGTTCACCCATCACCCCTGTGCTAACTGACCTACAAAGACTCCAGTTTGAGGAGGACCAAAGTTTTAAGATTCTCATCCCTGTTTTCCCCCAAAGTTGTGACCATCCCTATCTCTGTAATCTCCTCCAGGCACACAGCCTCCGAGATCTCTACGCTCATCTAATTCAGACCGCTTGAACATTCCTGATTTTAATCGCTCCATCATTGGACAGCACGGTAGCATAGTGGTTAGCACAGTTGCTTCACAGCTCCAGGGTCCCAGGTTCGATTCCTGGTACTGTCTGTGTGGAGTCTGCACGTTCTCCCCGTGTCTGCGTGGGTTTCCTCTGGGTGCTCCGGTTTCCTCCCACAGTCCAAAGATGTGCAGGGTTAGGTGGATTGGCCATGCTAAATTGCCCTTAGGTTAAGTGGGGTTACTGGGTTATGGGGATAGGGTGGAGGTGTGAGCTTAAGTGGGGTGCTCTTTCCAAGAGCCGGTGCAGACGCAATGGGCCGAATGGCTTCCTTCTGCACTGTAAATTCTATGAAATTCTATGATCATTGGTGATTGCTTGTCATTTGCCTGCGAGACAAACTCTGGAATTTCCTCCTTAAACCTCTCCACCTCACTTTCTTCCTTTGATTCTCCTTAAAACCTCCCTGTTTGACCAAGCTTTTGGTCACAAGCCCTAAAATCTCGTTATATGGCTCAGTGTGCAATGTTATTTTGTAACATTTCTGTGAAATGACTTGGAAAGTTTAAATATGTGAAAGGTACAATGTAAATGCAAAACATTGTCATGAACTTGGACACATGATTGTTCTGTCTCATGAGCAAGACATTGTAGCTCAAAATGAGAAGCAGTTTGATGACAAGTAGTTTGTTTTCTATCATGGAAAATATTGAAGAAAACTGCCACAATAAACATGGCTGCTGCAAATGCACCCTTCTGTATTCCCCGCCCCCTCACCAAAGATGGCTGCCATGCCATTGCCGTCCACTATCTTCCATCTGCAAAAGTGACTGCTTGTGACCTGGGTCAGTAACTTGGAAAAAGAAGCGTCAGCGTTCGGTGAAAAGGCACGTGATAAGTTATTTTTCTATGTTTGAAATTTGCAGAACACTTTTATGCAGCCTTTCTGCCCACCCACTGGAACCATCGCGGCTTCCATTTGTCCCACTTACAGATTGTAGATTCCCAGCTCTGGTCACCGTCTGTTCGGAGTCTGCACGTTCTCCTTGTGTCTGCGTGGGTTTCCTCCGGGTGATCCGGTTTCCTCCACAAGTCCCGAAAGGCGTGCTTGTTAGTTCAATTGGACAATCTGAATTCTTCCTCTGTGTACCCGAACAGGTTTCATTGTAATGTTAAGCAACTTCATTGTAATGTTGATGTAAGCCTACTCGTGACAATAATAACCATCATTATTATTATTATAAATAAAGAAACACTGCTCAATCACCATTACTCACACTTCGCATGCTCCACTCCCACCAGGGCACCGCCCCTCAATTATTGCGATTGGTTGGAGGACCAGCAGTTCCAATCCTGCCCTCTCTCTTTCTGTTGCCTGGAGCTGCTGTCAATCAGTCGGGCATTGTGTGGCATCAGGTCGGTGTCAGGGGGTTTCCAGAGCACATGTGAAACAATGAACATTGTCCAACTCGGTCTGGGTTAGGAATCTGACAACTGTTTTCAATCAGCAAGTAATTCAGATCACTTTTCATAGCATGAGATGAATCTCATTCTGTGGCAGTGAGAGTGGCGAATCCTGAGCGAATGTCATTTGATGAATCTAATGTTATATCAATTTCTCTGCTGCATAGCTGAGGTCGTGAGCCAAATTGTCCTTCCACAAAACAAGGCTGTGAAATGCAATGAGACAGGATGGTTTGATATTCTGGGTTGGCTGCTTTGCTTATGAGCCACATTTCATCCTGTCCTGGCTTTCAGCTTCATTTTATATGTGAAAGTCTCCCTCGGCAGTTAGGAAGGCAAATGCAATGTTAGCATTCTTGTCGAGAAGGCTAGAATATAAGAGCAGGAATATACTTCTGAGGCTGTATAAGGCTCTGGTCAGACCCCATTTGGACTATTGGGAGCAGTTTTGTTTCCCGTAGCTAGGAAGGATGTGTTGCCCTTGGAAAGGCTCCAGAGGACGGTGACAAGAATGATCCCTGGAATTAAGAGCTTGTCATATGAGGAGCAGATGAGGACTCTGGTTGGTACTCGGATGGATGAGGGAGGATCTTATTGAAATTTACAGGATACTGTGAGGCCTGGATAGACCGGACATGGGCTGGATGTTCCCAATAGTAAGAAAGACTAGGACCCAAGGCCACAGCCTCAAACTGAAGAGACTGTCGTTTAAGACTGTGATGGAGAAGAATTTCTTCAGCCAGAGGATAGTGAATCTGTGGAACTCTTTGCTGTAGAGGGCTATGTAGGCCAAATCACTGAGTGTCTGTAAGTCAGAGATAGATAGGTTCTTGGTTAATAAGGGTATCGGGGGTTATGGGGAAAAGGCCGGAGAATGTGGATGAGAAACATATCAGCCAGATTGAATGGCGGAGCAGACTGCATGGGCTGAATGGCCTATTTCTGCTCCCTATGTCTTATGGTATTATGATTCAAAAGGAGGTAGAAATATTATCAAAAATCTCTGTTCTAATATTCCTCCAACTCAATCTTATTGTTGAATGTGATAATAATCGAAATATTGAATGTTTCCATTTCACCATTTCTTTAAAAATATAGTCAGCAAAATCCCAAGTGCTTTCTGCTGGCAATGGGTGTTTGGACCGTGTGGGACTGGAATATCGTTGCTTTTCCCTGTCTCACTCACTGTGGAGCTGAAGAACAGAGGATAATGGCAGTTTTGTTTGAAAGTAATAATTTCATAGATGTCTGTGTTAGGTGTAGATACATTCATAGAAACATACATAGAAAATAAAAGCAGGTCCTTCGAGCCTGCTGTACTATTCATTATGATCATCACTGGTTATCAAATTCAATACCCTGATCTCGCCTTCCCCCCCCCCCCCCATATATCTTGATCCCTTCAGCCCCAAGAGCTATATCTAATTTGTTCTTGAAATCACACAACATTTGTCCTCATTACTTTCTGTGGTAGCCGAATTCCACTTATTCATCATTCTCTGGGGGAAGAACTGTCTCCTCATCTCAGTCCTGAAAGGTTTTTGCCCCTTATCCTCAAACTACGACCCCTAGTTCTGGACTCGGACCTCTGCCCCCGTCCAATCAGGAACATTCTTTCTGAATCAACTCTGTCTTATCCTGTTAGAATTTTATAGGTTTCATGAGAATCCTTCTCACTCTCCTATACTCCAATCAATATAATCTTAACCGATTTTGTCTCTCCTGACAGTCCTGCCATCTCAGGAGTTAGCCTGATAAACCTTTGCAGCACTCCCTCCATAGCAAGAACATCCTTCTTCCGATAAGCACACCAAAACTGCACACATTACTCCAGGTGTGACCTCACCAACGCCCTAAATAATTGCAATAAAATATACTCAAATTTCACTGATAATTCAGAATCAATGCTCCAGCATGCTGAGGAAGGGAAAGTTCCCTTGACTGTCTCTGCTCAGTCTGACAATTCACCATTCATTCTCCTCTGATTCCGATTCCCAACAAATTTCTAAAAATTACCAAGCTGGAGACTGGGTTTTCTAGTTTGGTTCCTTCTCCAATTTTACACCTGGTAAATGACAATATTTTCCCAAATCTCCTTTTAATCCTCCTTGTGTCATGTCCAGAGATGAAGAATTCCAGTTTTGTGGAGATTATAGAGACCGGGATTGTTCTACTTAGGGCAAAGAAGGTTAAAAGGAGATGTAATTGAACTGTTCAAAATTATAGGGTTGGGACAGCCGGTTTTGATTGAACTGATAGGGATAAAATATTTCCACTGATGAGGAACAGTATCCAGAGGACTGGGAGTCAAGATAATTTAAGAAAAACACATTTGCATTGATGTAGCTTTTTTCCCAACCAGCGGATTTCGCAAAATTGTGCCCAGCCAATCAGTGACTGAAGTGCTGTTATTGTTAGAATTTGAAAATAAGGGCAGGCTATTACCACAAGGGACACCCTTATTTGAGGCAGAGACCTCGTTATTTGCAGTGAAGTGCGCTGCCACTAATTTATAGCCCTCTCAAATCATATCGGCCAGTGTTGGCTTGCATCATCATTCCCTTTGTCATTTATTAACTCCAGCCTTCCATCCTAGCACAAGACCGTTTGTTCTTTCCTCCTCTCCCCTGCCTTTTCCCTGAATCTGCACTTGCTTGTAAAATATTAAATCTCTACATTCTTCCAGTTTGAATAAAAGGTCAGTGACCTGACGGATTCACTCAGTTCCCTTCTCCACAGAAGCTGTTTGATGTGCTGTGTGGTTCCAACATTTTCTGTAGTGAGATGGGATTTACAGCATCTGCAGTATTGCGTTTTTGGGCCTCAGTGGATCGGTTTTCGCTGACTGTGTCTTTTCCATTTCAACAGGTAAAGGGCAGAGATTTTAAGTAACGAGATACCAGAACATGTCACTCTGAACAAAATGTTAATCTTGTAAAATAAATATTTTTATTCTCCTTTTTCACATTTTTAACATATTTACAACAACAAATAATTGACAATAACAACAAATACAATGGCAATCCCGAGCCAACAATCCCTTTATCCCACCCGTAAACAGCTCCCAACATTTAGAATACAAAACACCAATGAAAAAGAAGCATCATTAAATAATACATTCCAATGCCCCCAAAGACCCCACTCCTAATGTTGAATGTCATCCAATTCATGAAAATGCATGAAAAAGAAGTCACATCAGTTGAAGAACCCTTCCATCGTCCCCCTCAATTCATCCTTTACTTTCTCGAGCGTTAAGAAATCCAGCAGGTTCCCCCTGTCATGCCGAAGCAGAGGGCGGAGCAACTGACTTCGGGCAATCAGCAAAGCGAAGGCTAAGACATCTGCCTTCGCACCCACTTCCAACTGCAGCCGATCCAACACCCCGAATATAGCTTCAAGGGAACCTGATTAGAGTCTCACGTGCACCACCTTTGAGATTACCCTGAAGGCCTCCCTCCAATACCCCTCCAGTTTTGGGCAGGACCAAAATATATGAACGTGATATGGGGGCCCTCCCCACAGCGTTCACAAACATCCTCCACCCTCTCAAAAAGTTGGCTCACCCTCGCCCTTGTGAGGTGCGTCCTACAGACTGCATCAGCCCCAACCTCGCTCACGAAGTTGACGCATTCACCCTCCGTAGCATCTCACATCACAACATCATCTCCATGCCCTCCCCCAACTCTTCCTCCCACTTTGCCTTAATCCCATCCAGTGATACATTATCTCCTCCCAGAAAAACTCCATAACTCGCTGACACCAGCCCTTTCTCCGATCTCCCCGTCATCAATATCTCTTCCAACAGTGTGGGGGCCAGTGCAATCGGAAAGCTCTGTACCTCCTTCCTAGCAAAATTTCAGACCTGCATATACCTAAACATCTCCCGCTGCCTCAACTCACATCCACCACCCCCCCACCCCCCCCCCCCCCCCCCCCACACCCCCAGCTCCTCCAACTTCGCAAACCAGCCTCCCAGGAACAAATCCTTTAATACCCTAACTCCTCTCTCCTCTCATCTCTAAAAATTCTCATCCCAACTCCCTGGTTCAAATCTATGATTCCCATGAATCGGCACTTCCCTTGACCCTGCCCACAACCTCAAGTGCTGGCGCAACTGCCTCCAGATCTTGAGTGCCGCCACTGCCGCCGGGCTCCCTGAGCATTTCCCTGGTGCCATCGGGAGCAGTGCGTTTGCCAATGCCCTCAACCCCGACCCTCTAGAACATACAACATAGAAAAATGCAGCACAGAACAGGCCCTTCAGCCCACGATGTTGTGCCGAACCTTTGTCCAAGATTAATCCTAGATTATTATAGAATTTACAGTGCCGAAGGAGGCCATTCAGCCCGTTGAGTCTGCACCGGCTCTTGGAAAGGGCACCCTACCCAAAGTCAACACCTCCACCCTATCCCCGTAACCCAATAACCCCACCCCAACACTAAGGGCAATTTTGGACACTAAGGGCAATTTATCATGGCCAATCCACCTAACCTGCACATCTTTGGACTGTGGGAGGAAACCGGAGCACCCGGAGGAAACCCACGCTCACACGGGGAGGATGTGCAGACTCCGCACAGACAGTGACCCAAGCCGGAATCGAACCTGGGACCCTGCAGCTGTGAAGCAATTGTGCTATCCACAATGCTACCGTGCTGCCCTTAAGAACAAATTAATCTACTCTATATCATTCTACCGTAATCCATATACCTATCCAATAGCTGCTTGAAGGTCCCTAATGTTTCCGACTCAACTACTTACACAGGCAGTGCATTCCATGCCCCCACTACTCTCTGGGTAAAGAACCTACCTCTGGCATCCCCCCTATATCTTCCACCATTCACCTTAAATTTATGTCCCCTTGTAATGGTTTGTTCCACCCGGGGAAAAAGTCTGACTGTCTACTCTATCTATTCCCCTGATCATCTTATAAACCTCTATCAAGTCGCCCCTCATCCTTCTCCGTTCTAATGAGAAAAGGCCTCGCACCCTCAACCTTTCATCGTAAGGCCTACTCTCTATTCCAGGCAACATCCTGGTAAATCTCTTTTGCACCTTTTCCAAAACTTCCACATGCTTCCTAAAATGAGGCGAGAGAACAGTACACAGTACTCCAAATGTGGCCTCACGAAGGTTCTGTACAGCTGCAGCATCACCTCACAGCTCTTAAATTCAATCCCTCTGTTAATGAACGCTAGCACACCATAGGCCTTCTTCACAGCTCTATCCACTTGAGTGGCAACTTTCAAAGATGTATGAACATAGACCCCAAGATCTCTCTGCTCCTCCACATTGCCAAGAACCCTACCGTGAGCCCTGTATTCCGCATTCATATTTGTCCTTCCAAAATGGACAACCTCACACTTTTCAGGGTTAAACTCCATCTGCCACTTCTCAGCCCAGCTCTGCATCCTATCTATGTCTCTTTGCAGCCGACAACAGCCTCCTCACTATCCACAACTCCACCAATCTTCGTATCGTCTGCAAATTTACTGACCCACCCTTCAACTCCCTCATCCAAGTCATTAATGAAAATCACAAACAGCAGAGGACCCAGAACTGATCCCTGCGGTACGCCACTGGTAACTGGGATCCAGGCTGAATATTTGTCATCCACCACCACTCTGTGACTTCTATCGGTTCGCCAGTTCGTTATCCAACTGGCAAAATGTCCCACTATCCCATGCCTCCTTACTTTCTGCAGAAGCCTACCATGGGGAACCTTATCAAATGCCTTACTAAAATCCATGTACACTACATCCGCTGCTTTACTTTCATCCACATGCTTGGTCACCTTCTCAAAGAATTCAATAAGACTTGTAAGGCAAGACCTACCCCTCAAAAATCCATGCTGACTATCCCTAATCAAGCAGTGTATTTCCAGATGCTCAGAAATCCTATCCCTCAGTACCCTTTCCATTACTTTGCCTACAACCGAAGTAAGACTAACTGGCCTGTAATTCTCAGGGTTATCCCTAGTCCCTTTTTTGAACAGGGGCATGCCATTCGCCACTCTCCAATCGCCTGGTACCACCCCTGTTGACAGTGAGGACGAAAAAATCATTGCCAACGGCTCTGCAATTTCATGTTTTGCTTCCCATAGAATTCTTGGATATATCCCGTCAGGCCCGGGGGACTTGTCTATCCTCAAGTTTTTCAAAATGCCCAACACATCTTCCTTCCTAACAAGTATTTCCTCGAGCTTACCAGTCTGTTTCACACTGTCCTCTCCAACAATATGGCCCCTCTGATGTGTAAATACTGAAGAAAAGTACTCGTTCAAGACCTCTTCTATCTCTTCAGACTCAATACACAATCTCCCGCTACTGTCCTTGATTGGACCTACCCTCGCTCTAGTCATTCTCATATTTCTCACATATGTGTAAAAGGCCTTGGGGATATCCTTGATTCTACCCGCCAAAGATTTTTCATGCCCTCTCTTAGCTCTCCTAATCCCTTTCTTCAGTTCCCTACTGGCTATCTTGTAGCCCTCCAGCGCCCTGTCTGAACCTTGTTTCCTCAGCCTTACATAAGTCTCCTTCTTCCTCTTATCAAGACATTAAACCTCTCTTGCCAACCATGGTTCCCTCACTCGACAATCTATTCCCTGCCTGACAGGGACATACATATCAAGGACACGTAGTACCTGTTCCTTGAACAAGTTCCACATTTCACTTGTGTCCTTCCCTGACAGCCTATGTTCCCAACTTATGCACTTCAATTCTTGTCTGACAACATCGTATTTACCCTTTCCCCAATTGTAAACCTTGCCCTGTTGCAACTCTCCATTACTAAAGTGAAAGTCACAGAATTGTGGTCACTATCTCCAAAATGCTCCCCCACTAACAAATCTATCACTTGCCCTGGTTCGTTACCAAGTACGAAATCCAATATGGCCTCTCCTCTGGTCGGACAATCTACATACTGTGTTAGAAAAGCTAGAAAAGCTTCCTGGACACACTGCACAAACTATTTGATCTAAAGAGTTTCCACTCAATGTTTGGGAAGTTGAAGTTGACTACTACCCTGTGACTTCTGCACCTTTCCAAAATCTGTTTCCCAGTCTGTTCCTCCACATCTATGGTACTATTGGTGGGCCTATAGAAAACTGCCAACAAGGTGGCTGCTCCTGTCCTATTTCTGACTTCAACCCATACTACCTCAGTAGGCAGATACTGCTCGAGCTGCCTTTCTGCAGCTGTTATACTATCTCTAATTAACAATGCCACCCCCCCCCCTACCTCTTTTACCACCCTCCCTAATCTTATTGAATCATCTATAACCAGGGACCTCCAGCAACCATTTCTGCCCCTCTTCTATCCAAGTTTCCGTGATGGCCACCACATTGTAGTCCCAAGTACCGGTCCATGCCTTAAGTTCACCCACCTTATTCCTGATGCTTCTTGCGTTGAAGTATACACACTTCAACCCATCTCCGTGCCTGCAAGTACTCTCCTTTGTCAGTGTTCCCTTCCCCACTGCCTCACTACACGCTTTGGCGTCCTGAATATCGGCGACCTTAGTTGCTAGACTACAAATCCCGTTCTCATTCCCCTGCCAAATTAGTTGAAACCCTCCCGAAGAGTACTAGAAAACCTCCCTCCCAGGATATTGGTGACCCTCTGGTTCAGATGCAACCCGTCCTGCTTGTACAGGTCCCACCTTCCCCAAAATGCGCTCCAATTATCCAAATATCTGAAGCCCTCCCTCCTACTCCATTCCTGCAGCCCCGTGTTCAACTGCACTCTCTCCCTATTCCTAGCCTCGCTATCACGTGGCACCGGCAACAAACCAGAGATGACAACTCTGTCTGTTCTGGCTTTTAACTTCCAGCCTAACTCCCTAAACTCGTTTATTACCTCCACACCCCTTTTCCTACCTATGTCGTTGGTACCAATGTGCACAACGACTTCTGGCTGCTCCCCCTCCCCTTTAAGGATCCTGAAGACATGATCCGAGACATCCCTGGCCCTGGCACCCGGGAGGCAACATACCTTCCGGGAGTCTCGCTCGCGACCACAGACTCTCCTATCTATTCCCCTAACCATTGAATCTCCTAATATTATTGCTTTTCTATTCTCCCCCCTTCCCTACTGAGCCGAGTCCCAGAGCCAGACTCAGTGCCAGAGACCTGGCCGCTAGGGCCTTCCCCCGGTAGGTCATTCCCCCCCAACAGCATCCAAAACGGTATACTTGTTTTGAAGGGGAACGGCCACGAGGGTTCCCTGCACTGTCTCCCTGTTTGTTTTCTTTCTCCTGAGTGTAACCCAGCTACTCTTGTCCTGTACCTTGGGTGTGGTTACCCCCCTGTAACTCTTCTCTATAACCCCCTCTGCCTCCCGGATGATCCGAAGTTCATTCAGCTCCAGCTCCAGTTCCCTAACACGGTCTCTGAGGAGCTAGAGTCGGGTGCACTTCCCGCAGGTATAGTCAGTGGGGACACCGCTGGTATCCCTCACCACCCACATCCTACAGGAGGAGCATGCAACTGGCCTAGCCTCCATCCCCTCTTACCTTACAGAATATAGCTGCCCTGTGGACCAACTGGACCTCCGCCCTCCGACTCTGCTCCCAGTCAGCCGCACGCTCTGTATACTCCTGGCTCCCTTCTTGCTCTTTGCGGAAATGTAGGAAACGAAATGAAAGGAGCACCTTACTCCTTCCTCGCCTAAACCCCTGTCACCAAACTCTCACTATAGCACTCAAATGCACCAAATTCAGCACTCAGTGCAAACAATGTCTGCACTGTAGGTGAATCACTTTTATACTGTGAATCTAGTCTCTGAAAACTGGCCTAATCCAATTAACTAATTAACAAGCTCCAGCTGCAAATACCTACAAGTAGAACCTTTGTTTAAAGCTGATTGAAAATTCACCTTCTTCTGAACCAAACAACAACTTTTAAGTTAATTAACTAAAAAGTTGCTGTTTGGTTTAGAATAAGGTGAATAACTTTCCAGTCCCTATTTTGCAATGAGTGTGGCTGCAGGTTTTCCCAGTTCCAGATGGACTGCAGTGACTCACCAAGGTTCCTTAGACAACACCTTCCAGACCCATGACCACTACCATCTAGAAGGACAAGAGCAGCAGATACCTGGCAGCCCCACCACCTGGAGGTTCTCCTCCAAGTCACTCAATCGCCATTTCTTCACTGTCGTTGAGTCAAAGTCCTGGGACTCCCTCCCTAACAGCACAGTGGGTGTACCTACACCTCAAGGACCACTGCGGTTCTAGAAGGCAACTCATCTCCACCTTCTGAAGGGCAACCAGGGATTTGCAAGAAATGCTGGCCTAACCAGCAACGCCCACATCCCGTAAATGAATTTTAAAAAAAGACCCGAGTTAACGGTCACCATGTTTCTAGCGGACAATGTGGAGTGGGGCGTCCGCACGTTCGTCATCCTTGTGCGAGGCAATGCGCAGGACAGCACATTCACAGCACACATGCTTCTAGAATACTTATTGGGAGCAGTGTTCTTCAATCTTTTCAATGACAAGAAAAGAGCAACTTGTCCATCAAGCGGCTTCACACTTCGAGTTACAATGTCTTATTGATGAGGCAGAACAACGATATATGTCCAGGTCAGTGACAATAATTTGTATTTATATCTTACCTTTAAAATAATAATACTTTCCAAGTCATTTCACAGAACAGTTACAAAGTAACATTTGACACTGAACTTTAGGGGATATTAGGCAGATGGCCAAAGGCTGGTAGAAAAGTGATTTTAAGAGAATATTAAAGCAGGAAAGTGAGGCGGAGAGGTTTAACAAGGAAATTCCAGAGATTGTGGCTCAGACGAATGAAATAACGATCATCAATGGTGGAGGAATTAAAATCAGAAATGTTCAAGGGTCCAGAATTACATAAATGTCGATACCTTGGTGAGTGTATGGCTGGAAAGCTAGGGCTGGTAACAACCATGGAGAAAAACAAGAATGAGAATTGTATGATTTTGTTGCTTTTCAACCTTGAGCCTTTGTAGGTCAGGGAGCATGGGGTGAAGAAGACATGTTGCGAGGCACACGGGCAGCAGAGTTTTGGATGACTTCAAGATTACATAGAGGTTGAATGTGAGGATGGCCGGGAGTGTTTTAGGGTAGATAAGTCTCAAATTAACAAAGGAACGGATGAGTGCTTGAGCAGCAGATGAGCTGAGAGTAGGGTGGAGTCTGACCATGTTACTGTTGGTGATGATATGGGTATGTGGTTGGAAGCTCGTCCCTTGGTCGAATATGATCCCTACGTTTTCTGCAGTTACAGACAGTTACCAGGGAGAGAGATGGAAAGTGTCATTTGTAGCATGGTCTGAAGATAGCTTCAGTGGTCTTAATATTTAAATAGGAGTAATTTCAACTTATTCAGTAATGGATGTCAGACAAGTCAGGTTGGTGTGTGACTTGGAAGGGAATTTGAAGGAAATGGTGTTCACAGACACCTGCTACCAGGTCCTTCAAGCTGGTGGAGGCTGAGAGTTTTGGAGATTCTGTCAAAGTTCTTGTTACGTTGTGGATATATGAAATCTGTCTCTTTCCCCCTGCCACTGCTAGTTCTCTCTCTTGCTCTATCTCTGTATTTGCTCTAAGAGTGATAGACCCAATCACCCAACGTTGAGAAAACTACAATAAATCTGCATCAATCCCATTTTCCGGCATTTGTCCCATACCCTTGAATGTTACGTAATTTTAAGTGCTCCTGCACAAAGATTTTAAGGGTTGTTTGGTTTCCAGCCTCTACTATCCTGCCAGGCAGTGCACTCCAGATTCCCACCACCCTCTGAGTGAAAATTATTTTCCTCAAATTCCCACAAAAGCTCCTCCCACTCACACAAAAATTATGCTCCCTCATTATTAACCGTCTTCAGCTGGGGAACAGCTGCTTCCGATCCACCCTGCCCATACCCCTCATAATCTTATATACCTCAATCAGGTCCCCTCTCTGCCTTTTCTGCTCTAAGCAAAACAAGCTAAGTCTATCCAGTCTTTCTCCATAGCTCTTCACTGAGCGGAGGTGGCTGGTCCTCCAACCAATCCGGGTGAATGAGGGAATACCTGGCAGTGGAGCATACGCGGTATAAGTAATGGCGATCAGGAGATGCTTCATTTTGTTGGATCCAGAATCGGTGAATAGAAAAAATGGAGTCGGGGGGGGGGGGGGGGGGGGGCGTGGGAGGGGGGGGGCAATCGGTGGTGAATTCAGTCGGCGGATGGCGAGGCATCCCTGGAAAGTAACCTTCACTGCATCCTCTCCAGTGCAATCACATCCATCCTACAATGAGCTGGCGAGAACTGCACAGAGTACTCCACCTGTGGCCTAACCAAAGTTTCAAACAACTCCAACATAAAGTCCCTGCTCTTATAGTCTATGCCAAGACTGATAAAGGCAAGTGTTCTGTATGCCTTTTTAAGTACCCTTTTCACCTCCCCAGCCGCTTTGTGGACTCTGAGGACATGAATTCCAAGATCCATTTGTTCCTCTGAGCTCTGTGGTGTCCTGCCTTTCATTGAGTACTTCTTTGTCATGTTAGAGGGCAGCACGGTAGCACAGTGGATAGCGTTGTTGCTTCACAGCTCCAGGGTCCCAGGTTCGATTCCTGGCTTAGGTCACTGTCTGTGCAGAGTCTGCACATTCTGCCTGTGTCTGCTTGGGTTTCCTCCGAGTGCTGTGGCTTCCTCCCACAAGTCCCGAAAGACGCACTGCAGTCTCTGAGGTGCAGGTAGATCCATAGTGCTGTTAGCGAGGGGAGTTTCAGGATTTGACCCAGTGACAGTGCAGGAACAGTGGAATATTTCCAACTCGGGGTGATGAGTGACTTTGAGGGAACATCCAGGTGATGAGGTTCCCAGTTATCTGCTGCTCTTGTCCTTCTAGCTGGTGGTGGTTCTGGTTATGGAAGGTGCTGCCTTACGAATCTTAGCGAGTTCCTGAAGGGCATCTTGTAGATGCCACGGTTCATCGGTGGTGGACATATTTAATATTTGTGGAAGGGGTAGCAATCAAGCGGACTGGTTTGTCCTGGATGGTGTCAAGCTTCTTAAAGATTAGAGTTGCACGCATCCAGGCAAGTGGAGTGTTTCAAGACACTCCGACTTGTGCCTTGTAGATGTTGGACAGGATATGAGGGTCATGGGGTGAGTTACTTGCCAAAGGATTCCGAGATTTTGACCTTCTCTGTCAGTCACAGTATTAATGTGGCTAGTCCAGTTCAGTTTCTGAACAATTTTAATCCCCAGGATGTTGACTGCGGGGGATTTAGTGATGGAAATGCCATTGAATGTCAAGGGACGATGGTTAGATCCTCTCGTGTAGGAGGTGGTCATTGTCTGACACTTGTGTGGTATGAATGTAACTTTCCACTTGTCAGGTGAAGCCTGGATATTGTTCTGGTCTTGCTGCATTTGGACATGGACTGCTGCATTATCTGAATAGTCGCGAATGGGGCTGAACATTGTGCAGTCATCCGCAACCATCCCCACTTTTGACCTTATGATGGAAGGCAGGTCATTCATGAAGCAGCTGAAGATGGATGAGCCCAGGACACTACCATGAGGAATTCCTGCAATGATGTTCTGGAGCTGAAATGAATGATCTCCAACCACCACAATCATCTTCCTTTGTGCCAGGTATGACTACAACCAGTGAAGAGTGCAGCAGAAAAGGAGGATACTCAGCCCATTGTGTCCCTGGCGTCACTCTGGAGATCAGCTCAATTAATTCCACTGTTCTGCCATCTCCCTACAGAAACTTTCACTTCTCTTTCTTCCTCTCCCTCCTTTCCTGTGCCACAGCGGTTAGCACTGCTGTCTCACATGACCAGGGACCCAGGTTCGATTCTACCCTTGGGTCACTGTCTGTGTGGAATTTGCACGTTCTCCACGTGTCTGCGTGAGTTTCCTCCGGGTGCTGTGGTTTCCTCGCACAGTCTAAAGATGTGCAGGTTAGGTGGGTTGACATTGGTCAATGAGTGCACGTTTACTGGAAAATCGGACCAGCGATTTTTCAGAGGATTGCTGCAGACTAATGGGCGAACAGCCTACTTCTATACTACAGGGTAGCTATGATTCTAACCTGTTAAAGTGCAACAAAATGCTTTCTAGAATCTCCAAGTTAAATGGGGAGGAACTTTGGCAGCGGTGGGATGGAACACACAATTCCCCAGAGACTCGAAACTAAATCCAGTGCCTTAGGACAACTCGCCCCCACTAAGCCTGTGGTTAGCTGTGGTTAGCTAGTGCCTTGACTGCTATTGTCAACATAAGAGCAGGAATTGACCATAAACCTCCTCGAGCCTCCACCGCCACTTCATGTGATCATAGCAGATTCTTCGGGTTCAACTCCTATTTCCTACCCGTGACCAGTCACTCTTCATGTCCCCAGAGACGAAAGAGTCTCACCATCTCAGCCTTCAATATTCTCATCGACTGAGGATCCACAGACCTCTGGGATACAGAATTCCAAAGATTCGCAAGCCTTTGAGTGAATAAATGTCTCTTCTCCTCAGTCCTAAATCGCTGACACATTATCCAGAGAATGTGATCTCAGTTGTAGACTCTCCAGCCAGGGGTGGGGGGGGGGGGGGGGGGGGGGGCAGTATCTCAGCGTGTACACTGGCAAACTGTCTGCGAGTTTCAGACTTTTCAATCTGATCACCTCTCATTATTCGAAACGCCAGAGAGAAAAAGCTTATCCCACTGAATCTCTCCTCTCAAGACAATCGCCTCATCTCAGAAGTCAATCCAGTGAAGCTTGGTTACCCACAGACGGTGAGGGAATAGAGGGAGCAAAAGAGGGGAAAGAGATAGAGACACAGGCAGAGAGACTGAGAGGGCAGAAAGGACTGAGGCAGATATGCAGAGACAAAGCGAGAAAGAGAGTGAGATAGACACCCACAACCCATGAATGCATAAAAATGCTCAAACAGCCAACTGCCTGAACCTGCAAGCATGGAGTCATGTGAATTGGTGAATAAGGTTAAGGTGAACGTCCGGCAGCAAAGTCCCCTTTTGAAAATGTGCTGATTTTCTTGCGAGTGTGTTGTGTTGATAGATTCCCTGCAGTGTGTGCCCAACTTCTCAAAGAAAACCCCATGCTTTGACAGAGTCCTCCAGACTCGTAACGCCAGCTCCTTTCTCTTTCCACAGATGCTGTCAGACCTTTGAGATTGTCCAGTATTTTCTGTTTCTGTTTCAGATTCCATTGTCCGCAGTAAATTGTTTTTATACCCATGTATGCACGGCAAAGAAATTAACAAAATCTGTGACTTGGCCAATAGGAAACAATAGAAAAGGATTCGACCGGCATTTCAA
The DNA here is from genome assembly GCF_047496885.1 of Scyliorhinus torazame. NCBI lineage: Eukaryota > Metazoa > Chordata > Chondrichthyes > Carcharhiniformes > Scyliorhinidae > Scyliorhinus > Scyliorhinus torazame. The sequence goes on along the minus strand of NC_092711.1, from coordinate 187,011,556 downwards.
ACGGGGCTTCTCGCAATCTCTCTAATTGTAACACCCAAGGTGAGAATCGCACCCCTCGAGCAACGAGCCTCCACTTAAGAAGCTGCTCAACTAAAGTTACTTTTATTGCCTTTCATAGCCGATCAGATATCCGCTGTCAAAGTTAAAATTTTGGAAAAAATCAGGATAACAAGTAGAATATGTGCACGGGGAAATAAAGTTCATATTTCACCTCGACGACCTTTCATTGAAACTGGGAAAGGTTCGAAATGTCGCAAGTTTTAAACAAGTGAAATCCAGGAGGGAGGAAACATAAGAACAGAAAAGGGCGGGTGGACGTCAGGAGAGATACACAGTGAGCAGGAAAGCAGAAACAAGATGCTGCAAATGTGACTGGACAACATGTCAAAAACACTCAGCACATCAAAAAGCTTCTACAGAGAGCGAATCTTTTTTTCGTTCCTGGGGTGTGGGCGGTTTGTTGCCCATGAACTATAAATGGCTTGCTCGGCCATTTCAGACGGATGCAGTTAAGAGTCAACCACATCGCGGTGTGGGTCTGGAGTCACATGTATGCCAGACCGGGTAAGGAAGGCAGATTCCCTTTCCTTTCCATATTCGTGAATCAGATGGGTTGTTACGGCAGCGCGGTAGCATTGTGGATAGCACAAATGCTTCACAGCTCCAGGGTCCCAGGTTCGATTCTGGCTTGGGTCACTGTCTGTGCGGAGTCTGCACATCCTCCCCATGTGTGCGTGGGTTTCCTCCGGGTGCTCCGGTTTCCTCCCACAGTCCAAAGATGTGCGGGTTAGGTGGATTGGCCATGCTAAATTGCCCATAGTGTCCAAAATTGCCCTTAGTGTTGGGTGGGGTTACTGGGTTGTGGGGATAGGGTGGAGGTGTGGACCTTGGGTGGGGTGCTCTTTCCAAGAGCCGGTGCAGACTCGATGGGCCGAATGGCCTCCTTCTGCACTGTTGATTCTATGACAATTAGCAATGGTTTCAGTGTCATCATTTCACTTTTAATTCCAGATTGTTATTGAAAATCCCACCATCTGCCGTGGTACGATTCGAACCCGGGACCCCAATACATTTCCCTGTCTCTAGATTACTAGTCCAGTGACAATACCACTATGTTGCCGCCTCCCAATGACTTTTGATCCAAACTGGAAGAATTTTGGGAGTTAATAGTTTGCAACCCGAGGAAGGAGCAGTGCTCCGAAAGCTAGTGTTTGAAACACATCTATTGGACTTTAACCTGGTGTTGTAAGACTTCTTACTGTGCTCACCCAAGTCCAATGCCGGCACCTCCACATTATGCTCGGTGCAGTGGGTGGTTTGGCCGGGGTTGGAGTATATTTTGTCTCAGGGATCGGCAGTAACCCACTAATTGAAGCCACAGTCACCGCTTTCTGCTAGCAGCAGGAGACTGGAGAATGCGTGGTAAAATCCTCCTGCTTGTCCCTGTTCTTCCTACTGTGACACAGCACAGCAAATATCAACTGCCTTCAATGTATCAAGAGGGGTTTTATGAACAGACCGAATGACAGGCAGCCGGATCTTCAGCAACAGTGGGATTGAAACAGAGACCTCAATAGAGATATCATAGAATTTACAGTGCTGAAGGAGGCCATTCGGCCCATCGAGTCTGCACCGGCTCTTGGAAAGAGCACCCTACCCAAGGTCAACACCTCCACCCTATCCCCATAACCCAGTAACCCCACACAACACTAAGGGCAATTTTGGACACTATGGGCAATTTTATCATGGCCAATCCACCTAACCTGCACATCTTTGGACTGTGGGAGGAAACCGGAGCACCCGGAGGAAACCCACGCACACACGGGAAGGATGTGCAGACTCCACACAGACAGTGACCCAAGCCGGAATCGAACCTGGAACCCTGGAGCTGTGAAGCAATTGTGCTATCCAGAATGCTACCGTGCTGCCCGAGATGGAGCCTAAATCACTGTCACGTTACCATTTAAAATCACAAGTTAACTATTGCCTGAGTGACATCAACACTGAGTTAGAACACTACAAAATGGGAACAGGAATAGAACATTTTGCCCTCGAGCTCCACAGAACCATAGGCAAGGATTTGCTTTGCACCGGTTACATCCTTGAATTTTCTAGCTCTGATGAAAGATCGTCTGTTCCTCAATCTACAGACGGTGCAATACCCAGTTTCATTAAATGAGGAATTCTTCTTCACTGTGGCAGGGAACACAGCATTAAGAAAGAATTACACCCGCCTACAAATTGAACCCAGACCGCAGAAGAGAAAAGCATCAAATCTTTACTTGTTATTATAATCTTTAGTGTCACAAGTAGGCTGACATTAATACTGCAATGAAGTTACTGTGAAAAGCCCCTAATTGCCACCTTCCGGTGCCTGTTCGGGTACACTGAGGAACAATTCAGAATGTCCAATTCACGTCTTTCAGGACTTATGGGAGGAAACTGGAGCACCTGGAGGAAACCCATGCAGACACAGGGAGAATGTGCAGACTCCGAACGGACAGTGACCCAAGCCTGGAATCGAACCTGGGACCCTGGCGCTGTGAAGCAACAGTGCTAACCGTGCTAACCACTATGCTACTGCACCGTCCACTAGATCACCAGGGAATCAGAAAAAAACTCTCCTAATTTGCTGACCTTCATCAGTTTACCCATTTTATCACTTCAGCTCAATTGCACAGCAGAAAAGGTTATACTACAGTATGCTCTGCTCAGTTAAGAATTTGTCACCTGCCATCGAGCCCGGTCCCTGGCGGTGAAAGCATTGACTCTGATCCATTAGCCCACCAGAGTTCCACCATCACCAGCTCAATGATTCCTTGTCCATCATTCCGTGTGCCAGTTCATCAATTCTGCCTTCCTTTCTATCACAGAGCTTCCCTTTTGTTCTTTTTTTTACTGATTAACTCCTGACTGTACAATCAGAAAATGCTGGACATAATCAGCGGCTCAGTTTATGTTTATCTGCAAAGGCACAAGTTATTTAACTTTTCCTCACTCTGAAATTAAAATAATTCAACACTGATTTTGCCGGGGTTTAAATGGCGAATTTTCGCGTGTGAAGTGGTCTTGATATCCACTGCCCTACAGAAACACTTTGCTGGCTTGCACGCTCACCTCAAACATGGCATGTCTCTGTTTTGAAACACTGCAGCAGCATTTTCATCACTAACATATGACTGGTCATACCTCTCAAAACCGACTGAATATGCTTTCTCAGGAGAGTGAGGGCTTAAATAACTGCGGCCTTGCAGATAATGAAAGAGTTTGTCAGGATAAGCAAGCAGAAGATATTCCCACTTGTGGATGGAGGAAAACAAACGTAAGTTAGTCACCAGTCACCCTAATGCACAATTCAGTACCAATCAAAGGTTAACAGAAAATTCCTCAAATACTCAGCAGATCTGGCAATGGCTGTAGAATGTGGAACCGAGTTAACGTTCAGGTATGCACACTGATGCAGCACAGTTCTAATATAAGGTCACAGAAATTTGCAATATTTACTATTGTGATTTCACAAGATCAAGATCTGCAGTAATTTCCTTTTATTTACGTGGAGAGTGCTGTGACGATGGAACCCATCACAAAAGGACTTGAAATTCACATTTGAACTGGGAACCCAGGGGTAAAATTCCATCGTGAAATGAATATGCAACAGTTGAAAGTCAAAAGGGATTCACCCAGTAAACACCTTTACTGATACAACAGCACAGTCTCACCAGCTAAAGACTATAGGCTGTTTCAGCACAATGGGCTAAATAGCTGGCTTGTAAAGCAGACTAAGGCCAGCCAGCAGCGCGGGTTCAATTCCTCTACCAACCTCCCCGAACAAGCTCTGGAATGTGGCGAATGTGAAGACTACTTGCGATTTTCATTTTCATTCAGATACTTCACCTGTGTAAAGGGACCCATTCCCCCGGCCTCATTTAAATTCCAGCGTTAAAAGTTCAAAGGATTTGACCCACAATCAGTGCATTCTTATCGCCAAGGCACACTTTAAATGTGTGGGAGGAAAAACACTTGTTCATTACAACCGCTGAGACTCCAGTGAGTTTACCTTTAATTGCATGCATTTGTTTTGCTGTTAATTACACCCGGGACAGAACTATGGTTCATGTGAACTTTAGTTCCTGTATTAGTTATTTTAACATTTTGATATCTTGGCCCTATGGCTCCAATCGTAATTTAATCAGTTTAAAAAAAATCATTAATATCATAATTCAATGGTGAACATCTTACGCTGCACTCACAGCGAATCAAAATGCCCCCTTGCCCCACATCAAGTGCCCACTGCGCATGCGCCGGCCGGTGTTTCAATAGCGCATGTGCAACGTAGTTTGCGATAAGTACATGCGCAGTGGGGTCCGGCAACAACAGGATGGAGGTTATATCAGTTCCGGAGATTGAGCGAAACGGCAAAATATGGAGGGTATCAGAGGCGGTGGAACGAGTGGGGAGGCTTCATAAACACCCAGTGAATACTACAAAACCCGAATAAGAACAGATCGGTGCCGCGGTCGCACCAAACGGGGTTGCGGCAGCAGCTGCCTGAGTTGGAGGTCCCGGTTGACGGCCGCTGTCTTTCGAGGGCAGTGTGCAATAGGACGCATGCGCGGTCATCCTGCTCCAGTGAGCAGGAGGAGACAATCTTGTGAATTTCTGTCCTGGACTGATTGGTGGATTTTGGAAACTTTTATTTTTTCTAAAAATGTAAAGTACCCAATTCATTTGTTTTCCAATTGAGGGGAAATTTAACATGATCAATCCACCTACCCTGCACATCTTTGGGTTGTGAGCGTGAGATCTATGCAGACACGGGGAGAACATGCAAACTCCACATGGACAGTGACCCGGATTTGAACCAGGGTTTTCAGCAGTGTGAGGCAGCAGTGCTATCTATGGCGCCATCGTGCGACCATGGAAACAGACCCAGGAAGTGTAGAAGATTGTAGTTTAGTCGGGCAGCATGGTCGGCACGGGCTTGGAAGGCCGAAGGGCCTGTTCCTGTGCCGACCATTTCTTTGTTCTTTGTTGAAACTCCTTTTGCAAGGATTTAGAAGAAGAGAATTGACACAACAAAACCCAAAGCAAGAGAAATCTTTGTTCTCAATTTGACTTCCGCATTGATAGTGATGATTTTTACTTACAGGATATTTGAAGGTAAGGATCTGAAGGCTGAAAACTTAAATCAAACATCAGACCAAACTCTGACAGATTTACTCGATTCATCAGAACCTGAATGTAAGTATGTCTTTGGATAAAGATTCAAACATGTGTGTGACTGGAAATAGAGAAGAGTAATGTCATGGAGGGATATGAAAGGAAGGACAATCATTTTAAATTAAGTTTCTGCTCAACCAGGAGCCTGTGAAGGTCAGTGAGGACAGGGTGATGGGCGAGTGAATGGGACAGGAATTTAGATATATGCAAGTTTATCATGGGTTGAATGCGGGAGGCCGACTAGTCAAACCTACAGGAAATAAAGGAATCAATGAGAGTTTCAGAAACATCCTGACTTAAATTACAATATATCACCATTCCTTCATTGGCTGAGTCACATTTCAGAAACTCCCTCCCGAACAGCAGTGTACACCTACCTGCACTGCAAGGACTGCAAAGGTACAGGAAGGCATCTCACCACCACCTTCTCAAGATCAATTAGAAATTGTGAAAAGCCTGGCTCAGATGCAGACAGTTGCCCGGGAGAAGGATGGTGTCAGTAAACAGTCTGGTTCAGAATTGGATAGCTGCCAGGTAGAGGGATGGTGTCAGTGTCCATGGACTGGAGCTTGTGAGGACTGAAGGCAATGACTTCAGTCTCCCCAATAATTAAATGGATGCAATTTCTCCTAATATGAGCACTGAACGTTGGTGTGTGACTTGGAGGTGATGTTGTTGACATAAATATGCACACCTGGTCCTAGTTGTTAGAGGTTAAGGGTTTGGTCAATTCTGTCCAGTTGGCCTTTTCCTCTCACCTCTCTTAATTTACTCACACCCCACCCTGCCCTACCACTCACGTTGAAGCCCAACCTTGTGTAGGTCCTGACCGGGTCGCAAGTTCTTTTCCCTGAAGGACATTAGTGAACTAGTTGGGGCTTTACAACAATCCAGCAGCTTTCATTGTCACTTTGTTTAGTGCCTGTCCACAAATGATCAGATTCATTCAGTTCAATTTCACAACCTGCGTTTGTGTTTTTGCGGGTTGTCTCTCACTCTCTTTTTTCTGTTGTAAATCAATTTCACAGGGTATTAATGGAGGAGGATCCAGTTGACAAGCTCAAACTAAACATCAGATCAAGATTGCAGAGAGGCATTTAATTCCTCAGAACCTGAACATCATCGGATTTTGAACATGGAAGGAAAAAGCACTGTTCACAGTGGTGAGAAACCATACACCTATTATGTGGGTGAACCAGGCACCCGTCAATCACCTGGAATGTCAAAACAAAAGCACAGTCACACTGGGTCAAAACCATTCTACTGCTCTGATTGTGGGAAGGGATTCACTCAGTTCTCCCACCTGCAGACACACCAGCGACTTCACACAAGAGAGAGGCCGTTCACCTGTTCCATTTGTGGTCAGGGATTCACTAGATCACCTGACCTGCTCCGGCACCATCGAGTTCACACTGGAGAGAGACCATTCTCCTGCTCTGTGTGTGGGAAGGGATTCACTCAGTCAAATGTCCTGCTGACACACCAGCGAATTCACACTGGGGAGAGACCATTCACCTGCCCTGAATGTGGTAAGGGATTTACTCGGTCATCCCTTCTACTGATACACCAGCGATTTCACACGGGGGAGAGACCATTCTCCTGCTCCAATTGTGGGAAAGGATTCTCTCAGTTATGTGACTTGCAGAAACACCAGACAGTTCACACTGGAGAGAGACCGTTCACCTGCCCCCAGTGTGGGAAAGGATTCACTCAGTTATCCCACCTACTGACTCACAAGAGAATTCACACTGGAGAGCGACCATTCATTTGCTCTGAGTGTGGGAAGGGATTCACAAATTCATCCAGCCTGCTGATACATCAGCGATTTCACACAGGGGAGAGGCCGTTCATCTGCTCCATGTGTGGGAAGGGATTTCCTAGATCATCTACCCTGCTGCGACACCAGCGGTTTCACACTGGAGAGAGACCATTCTCCTGCTCAGAGTGTGGGAAGGGATTCATCCAATCAACTGACCTGCTGAGGCACCAGCAATTCCACACTGGGGAGAGACCATTCTCCTGCTCAGAGTGTGGCAAGGGATTCACTCAATCAACTGACCTGCTGAGACACCAGCGAGTACACACTGGAGAGAGGCCAATCTCCTGTTCCGACTGTGGGAAGCGATTCACTGATTCATCCAGTCTGCTGATACATCAGCGATTTCACACTGGAGAGAGGCCGTTCACCTGCTCCATGTGTGGGAAGGGATTCACTCAATCAAGTGGCCTACAGAAACACCAGCGAGTTCACACTAGGGAGAGGCCGTTCACCTGCTCCAATTGTGGGAAGGGATTTACTCAGTCAACCCACCTCCTGACACACCAGCGAGTTCACACTGGAGAGAAACCATTTACCTGCCCCAAATGTGGGAAGGGATTCACTCAATCAAGTGGCCTGCAGACGCACCAGCGAGTTCACACAGGGGAGAGACCATTCTCCTGCCTCAAGTGTGGGAAGGGATTCACTCAATCATCTAACCTACTGACGCACCAGCGAGTTCACAAGTAATTAAAGTGATGGGATTTTATGTTAATCACATCCAGAACTCAACGATGTTCATTGGGGTCTGTTTCTGCTGATGCTAATAAACTTAAGCCCAGTTATAGACGTTCATGTTCCACATAAAGTCAAATAAATCAGCTTTCTGCCAAAACACAGCGTGTCGAGTCTTTTCAATATTTTAAAGTTATTTCCTTATCCTATGAAAAATAAAATGAAAATGAAAATCGCTTATTGTCACAAGTAGGCTTCAAATGAAGTTACTGTGAAAAGCCCCTCGTCGCCACATTCTGGCGCCGGTTCGGGGAGGCTGGTACGGGAATTGAACCGTGCTGCTGGCCTGCCTTGGTCTGCTTTAAAAGCCAACTCTTTAGCCCTGTACTAAACCAGCCCCTGCTAAACCAGCCCCTATGCCCTGTCTCCTCCATCCTCCCCTCGAACAACAAGTTTGAGGAGCTCACGGAGCATCTTACTCACTAAAACTGAGACAGTCCGATCAGCTGCCTCTGCAATCCCTCCTACTTGCCGACCAGGACAAACTGGCTCTCGATTTCTCCTGTCATGGCTGTAAATTCACATCTTTCATTCCTGTTCCCTCATACACTCTAAACGTTCATCTTGTCCATGAGACCCACCTCATGCTCTCTTGATCCTATTCCTAATAAGGTGTCGATCAAACAGCGTCCCCATGTTAATTGATATTGTTAGCGGTTCAGACTCGTGTTTACTCTCGATGTAATCCATGTTTTAGTTGAGTGCAGCATGTTTGATTCTGACAGTAGTTGTTCACCTTGATGATGAAGACATAAACCCATCAGTTCCTCCCCTGGACACAGATCCTGAATGGCAAGGAGTGGAGAGTTTCAGATTTCTGGACCACTGGGATCTCTCCCGGACAGGTTGCATCTAAACTGGAGGGGCACCAATATCCTGGCTGGGAGGTTTGCGAGAGTCACTTGAGAGGATTTAAACCAGTATGGCAGGGTGGTGGGAACCATAGCACCAGCTTAGAAGATGTAATAACTGAAGGAGAAATGGAGAACAAAAAAAAGAGAACAACATCACCCTGTCTGCTCAAACGCAATGGTTTCAAGTGTATTTGTTTCAACGCCAGAAGTATAGCGGGTAAGGCAGATGAACTTAGAGCACTTATTAGTACTTGGAATTATGATGTGGTTATCACAGAAATGTGGTTAAAGGAAGGGCAGGATTGTCAGCTGAACGTTGGGAGGACCTAGATGTTTCAGGAGAGATAGAGGGGAATGTAGAAGGGGTGGGGTAATAGCATTACCGGTTCAGGAGAATATTATAGCCGGCCTGCGGGAGGACACCTCATACAATAAGGCAATCTGGGTAGAACTCAGGAACAGGAAGGGGCAATCAAAATGTTCGGGGTTTATTACAGGCCTGCCAACTGCCAGCGAGAGATAGAGGAGCAGATAGGTAGAGAGATTTTGGATAACTGCAAAAGTAACAGAGTTGTTGCGGTTGGGCATTTTAATTTACCCTATATTGACTGGGACTCAGTGCTAGGGGCTTGGATGGTGTTTGTAAGGTGTATCCAGGAAGGCTTCCTGATACAATATGTAGATAGTCCAACTAGGGAAGGGGCAGTACTGGACCTGGCATTGGGAAATTAGCCTGGACAGATGGTTGAGGTTTCAGTAGGGGAACATTTTGGGAGTAGTGGCCACAATTACGTACGTTTTAAGGTACTTTTGGATAGGTAACCCTCGCGTTAATGTTTGAAACAGGGAAAGGCAAATAACGATAACATTAGACAGGAATTGAAGAATTTGGATTGGGTGCAGCTGTTGGATGCTAAATCAACATCAGACATGTGGGAGTCTTTCTGATTAGGATTCAGGAAAGTCACGTTCCTGAGAGAATGAAGGATAAGTATGGGAAGTTTAGGGAGCCTTGGATAACGAGGGATATTGTGAACCTCGTCAAAAAGAAAAAGGAGGCTTTTGTATGGTCTAGAAGGGTGGAGACAGTTGATATCCTTGAGGCATATAAAGAAAGTAGGAAGGTACTTAAGCGGGAAATTAGGAGGGCTCAGGAGGGAATTGTGAAGGGAAGGGGGTCATGAAAAGTCCTTGGCAAGTAGGATTAAGGTGAATCCCAAAGCTTTTTAATTCATGTAAAGAGCAAGAGAGTGGCCAGAGAAAGGATTGGACCACTTAAGGACAGTGGTGGGAATCTATCTGTTGAGCCAGAGGAAATGGGTGAGGTACTAATGAGTACTTTGTATCAGTGTTCACCAAAGAAAGAGACTTGGTGGAAGAAAATTCTTGGGTAGGGTGTGTGGACAGTCCGGATCATGTTGACATCGAAAAGGAGGTATTAGATATTTTAAAAGATATTAAGGTAAATAAGTCTCCTGGGCCAGGTGGTATTTACTCCAGAATGCTGAGGGAAGCAAGGGAGGAAATTGCTGGGGCCTTGACTGACATCTTTGTATCCTCATTGGCTACAGGTGGAATCCCAGAGGACTGGAGAATTGGTAATGTGGTACCGGTGTTTAAGAAAGGTAGCAGGGATAATCCTGGAAACTATATATTGGCTTTTCTCATATTTATAAACTGTTGTTACTTATATACATTACATTTTACTTGCCGGGCTAATTTGCTTTATTTTACAGAGAGGTTTGTTTTGTTCTTCATTTGACTAACTGTATGTACATTTTCCTGCCCTCTGGATTGGTCTATGATATCCCCCTTTCCTCCTCCCCCCCATTGGTTTCCGCAATTTTCCTCTTCTCTTGTGGTTTCCCCATTTTTCTAACCCCTGCACCACCCCGTCCCCCATCCCCCACCCCCCTGGTTGCGCAGTCCTTTTGTTCTTCATCTCCCCCCCCCCCCCCCCCCCCCACTAGCTTACCTTGCTGGCCTCGAACAGGTTTTGGAACAGGCCACGAACTGCCCCCAAGTATCCAGGAAGCATTCCTCTGACCCTCGGAGGACGTACTTAATCTTCTCCATGTGGAGAAATTCCGAGAGGTCAGTGAGCCAGTCTGCAGCTTTGGGTGGTGCTGCTGATTGCCAGCCGATCAGGATTCTCCGGCGTGTGATTAGGGTTGGCCGCCTTCCCCATGTCTAGCTCTGGCTGCTCCGATACCCTGAAGATTGCCACGATTTCGTATGGCTTCACCCTCACCCCCACAACTTTGGACATTGCCTCGGAAAAGGCTGTCCAGAACCCAGCAAGCTTGGGGCAAGCCCCAAACATGTGGGTGTGGTTGGCCGGGCCGCTCTGGCACTGCTCACATTTGTCCCCCACCTCCGGGAAGAACCTGCTCATTTGGGTTCTGGTCAGGTGCGTTCTGTGCACCACTTTGAGCTGCATTAGGCTGAGCCTTGCGCAGGAGGAGGGGGAGCTCACCCTGCTCAGTGCTTCGCACCAGAGTCCCCATGCTACCTCTGTCCCCAGTTCGACTTCCAGTTTTGTCTGTTCCCGTCCTGTGGTGTTCGGGCTCTGTCCAGTAGCTGTCCGTATATTTTCCCACATAGCGCCCCCCCTTCTTGCAGCTTGTGCCTATCAGGTCCTCTAGTAGTGTGCTTTCTGGGGCCACGGGGTACCCTACTGTCTCTTTGCGGAGGAAGTGCTTTATTTGGAGGTGTCTGAATTCCTGTCCTCTTGCTTGTTCCCACTTCATCGTCAGTTCGTCCAGTGTCACCAGTCTGTGCCCTACGTAGAAGTCCCTGACCGTCAGTGTGCCCCCGTCCCACCTCCATCTTTTGAAGGTGATATCAAACATGGCTGGGAGGAACCTGTGATTGTGGCAGACGGGGGCCATAAGGGACATTTTGGTAATCCTGAAGTGCTGTCTCAACTGAGTCCAGGTTCTCAGCATGACCGCTATCACTGGGCTCGTTGTGTACCTTGGGAGTGTTGCTGTGGCCAAGGCCTGGAGCGTTGTTCCTTTACAGGATGCCTTCTCCATTTGTACCCAATCTATGTCGGGTTCTTGTACCCATCCCCTCACTTTTCTGCCATTGCTGCCCATTGGTAGTATTGTAGGTTCGGTAGAGCCAGGCCACCTCTGACTTTCCCTCTTTGCAGTGTCGGCTTGGGAATTCTCGGGTTCTTGGGTTCCCCACACAAACGCCATGATTAACCTGTCTATGTTTTGGAAAAAGGCCTTGGGGATGAAGATCGGGATGGATCTAAACAGGAAGAGGAACTTTGGCAGTACGTTTATCTGGATCATCTGCACTCTTCCCGCCAGGGAGAGTGGGAGTGAGCACCACCGGTGAAGGTCTTTTCTTACTTCCTCCACCAGGCTGGTCAGGTTCCACTTGTGGATCTGTGTCCAGTCTCTGGCTATCTGGATCCCCAGGTAACGGAATTTGTCTGGGCCATTTTGAATGGGAGCTCTGTCCCTCCCCCTTTTGGGTCACTCGGAATGTCTCGCTTTTGGCCAGGTTAAGTTTGTAGCTCGAGAAGGTTCCAAACTCTTTCAGTATTTGCAGTATTGCCTTCAGTCCCTCCTGTGTCTTCGAGACATAGAGGAGCAGGTCATCTGCATAGAGTGAGACTCTGTGCTCTCTGTCTCCTCTCCAGATTCCCTTCCAGCTTTTGGCATCCTGCAGGGCTTTCGCCAGGGGTTCGATCGCTAGCGCAAACAAGAGTGGGGACAGGGGGCAGCCCTGTCTTGTTCCTCTCTGTGGCTGGAAGTATTCAGAGCTGGTGGTGTTAGTTTGGACACTCGTTTTGGGAGCGTTGTACAGGAGCCTCGCGCAGGCGGTGAATCCCACTCCTAGCCCAAACTGTTCCAGTACCTCGAGGAGGTAGTTCCATTCGACTCTGTCAAAGGCCTTTTCTGCGTCCATGGAGACGATCACCTCTGGTGTTCTCTCCTGGGGGAGGGGGGAGGTGGCGGGGTCATTATCATATTCAGCAGCCACCTGATGTTCGCTGTGAGCTACCTACCCTTGACAAAGCCCGTTTAGTCCTCTGCGACCACCTCTGGCCAGGACCTTTGCGAGTATTCTCGCATCCATATTCAGCAGTGAAATGGGTCTGTATCATCCACATTCCATCAGGTCTTTCTCTTTTTTGGGTATCAGTGAAATTGTGGCCTGCACTAGCATGGGGGGCAGGGTGCGCCTGCCAGTGAGTTCCGCGAACATGTCCCTTAGGTGTGGGGTCAGGACTGGTGCGAATATTTTGCAGAAGTCCGCCGGGAATCCGTTGCGTCCCGGTGCCTTCCCCACCTGCATGGAGCTGATACTCTCCATGATTTCTCACAGGCCTATTGGTGCTTCCAGCTCCCCCCATCTGTCTTCCCCCACCACTGGTAGTTCCAGTCTGTCTATGAACTGTTTCATTCCCGAGGTGCACAGTCTCTGGTAGAATGTCTCAAATGCCCGAGTGACCTCCTTTGGCTCTGATGCCAGTCTGCCTTTGCCATCCTTAATCTGCACTATTTCCCTTGTGGCCTCCTGCTTTCTCAGCTGGTGAGCCAATAGGCGGCCAGCATTGTCTCCGTGTTTGTAGAAGGTCCCCCCGGGGTCTGGCGGAGTTGGTACACTGCTTTCCTAGTGGATAGCAGGGTCAAGTCCATTTGCAGCTTTTCCCTCTGCCAGCAGCTCTATGGTCGGGGCCTCGGAGTACTTTCTATTGACTTCCAGAATGGAGTCCACTAGCTGTTGCCTGGCCACCCTCTCTTCCCTATCTCTACTTGCCTTGTTGGCTATGGTCTCTCCTCTGATCACGGCCTTCAGTGTCTCCCAAAACGTGGAGGGTGAGACCTCCCCGTTTTGGTTGTTGCTAACGTAATCGCCTATGGCATGCAATTTTTTTTGGCAGAAAGCCTTGTCGGCCAGGAGCTCCCTGATTAGCCTCCATGTGGAGCGCTGGGCCCAGCCTGTCTCCAACCTCACATCCATATAGTGTGGAGCATGGTCGGAGATACCAATCGCGGAGTAGTCCGTTCCCCTGATCCCTGGAAGCACCGATTTCCCCACTGCAAAGAAGTCGATACGGGTGTATACCTTGTGCACCTGTGAAAAGAACGAGAACTCCTTTTCTCCCAGGTGCAGGAACCTCCATGGGTCCACCGCCCCGAATTGTTCCATGAAGGCCCCTAGCTCCCTAGCCATGCCAGACGTTTTCCCCGTTCTGGGGTTTAATCAGTCAGTCAGTGGGTTCAGCATGCAGTTAAAGTCGCCCCCCATAATCAATCGGTGTGTGTCAAGGTCGAGGATTTCTGCCATGGTCTTCTTTATGAATTCTGAGTCATCCCAGTTGGGAGCATACACATTTACCAGTAGAACAGGCACCCTTTCCAGGACCTCGCTGACCATGACGGACCTTCCACCTGGGTCCGTAACTGTCTTGGTTCCCGTAAAACTCGTCCTTTTGCTAATTAATATTGCTACCCGCCTAGCCCTCGTCCCGTAGCATGAGTGGTACGCCTGTCCCACCCAGCCCCTCCTTACCAGCAGGCGGTCCTTCTCCCTCAGGTGCGTCTCTTGCAGGTAGATTATGTCTGCTTTTAGGCTTCTTAGGTGGGTGAACACACTGGATCTTTTCACTGGGCCGTTGAGTCCCCTTACATTCAGGTAACAATCCTGGTGGGGGTTTTCTGCCCCACTCAGTCCTGTGACATCACCCATACTTACCTGGTGGACTCGCCCCTGCACTCCGGGTTTTCCCTTTGCTAGGGGGCCGTCCAAAATGGCCAGGGTCACTGCTCTCACCATGGGGTTCGGCCCCAGCGATCAGGGGTCTCCCTTTGCCCAGGGGCAACCAATGCGGCCACCAGCTGCGTGTACGCCACACGGGTGCGCCGCTATGCTCTGGGATCTCCCTCCAGCCTGCTGCCCTCTCGAGTGGCTGTTTGCGGCACCCTCTTTGTCCCTCGCCCTGCTCCATGCCCGCTGAGGCCTATGTCTGTACTGCTTCACTATCTCACCCTTCTCTTTGCTTCTCTTTAGTTCTGGGTTCTCCCCCAGACTCCTCTCCCCACTAGCCCCTACACCTTTGTCCCCCCCCCTGCGTTCACCCCCCCTTCTGTCTCCCCCTCCTTGTGCCAGGCACTCCCCCTCCCCACAGAGGGGCGCCATGGCCCTCCTTCCTTCCTGCCCTCCTGTGTTGGCCCTCCTCCCTAGTATGGTGGCCCTACTCCCAGAATTCACGCAGTACTGGCCCTGTTTAGCCTTTCTCCCACTGGCCCTTGTCTCACCCTCCTGTTTGCTTTCCTCACCCTCATTTCCCTCGCTGCACTCCCTCCCATTGCATTGAGAGAGGAGACAAACTCTGAGACAAGGCAGCATAACACACATGTGCACAGTTCATGAATCCATTGTCCTTGTTTACAGTCTGTCCAATGCTCTTGGTCCTGGTTTTCCCTTCCTTTTCCGTCCCCCTGTCTTTCATTGTGGTTGCGTGTGCTCCTCCCCCAGTTTGTTCGCTCTAAGAACTCATCAGCCACTGCTGCTTTATTAAAATACAGCTCTTTCCCCTCAAATGTTACCCAGAGTTTGGCCAACATCCCAAATTTTACGATGCTTTTGGCCCTCCCCAACTCCAGAATCGCTTTTTTCTGCTCCTTCACTTCCGTTTCCAGGCCTTCGATGGTCTGCTGCATTTTGTGTGTCGTCTCCTTCATCATTGCTTGGAGCTCCGACCAGAGCGCCTCCTTTATGTTGGTCGCTGCGTCCTGCTCACGCTCCGCTACTTGGTCCACCATCGTTTTCCCTTTCAGGCTCGCCTGAACCTCCATCTCATCTTGTGGGGCCGTCTGCCTGCTCGACCGCCGCCCATGCGCCTTACCCTCACTGCTGCCGCTGCTTGCGCCTCACCGTCCCTTCACCTTGGTGTTTTTCTTTCCTCCAGCCATCTGTCTGTCTCTTTCTTTCCCCGCTGCTGTTCCTTACCCTGAGGTTGCTCTCACTTCCCCCGCTCCTCTGCCCTCGCTGGCTTTGCCCTCCTCTTTTCCCCCCTTCCTTCTCACTGGGTCAGGAGGGTTCGGGAGACGAGTTTCCTGGTGTAGATGGGAGTCCCACTTTGTCTCGCCGCTCATGATGTGGTCGCCATCAGTCAGATAATGCTTTTTGATTGACAGTTCACTTTAATACTTTCTCATGAATAATGTAACTGCAGAAAAAGGGGAGTCTTGACTACAAATCTCTCACTTCCTGACACACAACCTCTCCACCTCCTCTCTGACGATGTTTCCTCGGATTGTGCAGTGGCGTCCATTCGCCATCTGAGGATGGTGCTTACTTTAATCACAAGATACAACTGAACAGAATCTGAACTCGGCTTTGACAAAGAGTCATTGGACTCGAAGCGTTAGCTCTTTTCTCTCCCTACAGATGCTGCCAGACTTGCAGAGATTTTCCAGCATTTTCCCTTCCGTTTCAGATTCCAGCATCCGCAGTAATTTGCTTTTATTTTGAACAGAATCTGTCCAGCTATCTGCCTTATCCTTTTTCGTCTCCACAGCCATGTGTGACAATGTCAATATTTAACTGCCAGCTCACATGCCCCCGAGAGATGAGGGAATGTTAGAAACGCACAAGTAAAAAAAATGCAGTTATCACAGTCATTTAAGCATGAAGTATGATTTAATTCAGAGCAACAAGTTCACATGTTAGATTAAAATGAAATTGAATTAACAAGCTGTGAGTAGAAAATTGTTCACATTTGACATTTCTTCTTTTTATTCAATATTTTATTTGGAAAGTATGTAAGAGGAGTATCTTAGATTCCAGATCACGGCAATTCTCTGCCTTCTGCCAGTCCTCATGAAAGTAATCGCTTTTCGCAGTTCACAGATACTGACCATGAATCTGTGAATATGGACTGCATTTTAAAATCTGGCAATCATGTCCATCACAAATAAGACACTGTTGAATTATTCATAAATTCAGCATCGTTTTTTCCTCAGAGAACACAGAACTTAGGCTATACAGTGCAAAAGGAGGCCATTCGGCCCATCGAGTCATAGAATCATATAATTTACAGTGCAAAAGGAGGCCATTCGGCCCATCGAGTCTGCACCGACGCTTGGAAAGAGCACCCTACCCAGGCCCACACCTCTACCCCATCCCCATAACCCAGTAACCCCATCCAACACTAAGGGAAATTTTGGACACTAAGGGCAATTTAGCATGACCAATCCACCTAACCAGCACATGTTTGTGGGAGAAAACCGGACAACCCGGAGAAAACCCATGCACACAAGGGGAGTCTGTGCAAACTCAAGCTGGGAATCGAACCTGCACGTCGTTGGACTATGGGAGGAAACCAGAGCTCCTGGAGGAAACCCACGCAGACACGGGGAGAATGTGCAGACTCCGTACAGAAAGTGACACTGCGGGGAAATTGAACCTGGGGCCCAGGGGCTGTGAAGCCACAGTGCCATCCACTTGCTGCCCAAAATAACTTATTGACCACACAAATGAAACTTTAGCAGTGGTGGGATCTGTACCCACACCTTCACATAGATTGGAGCCTAAATACAGCACCTTAGACCACTCGGCCATACTACCACAGCATCAAGTAGCAAAGGATGAGTAGAGTGACACATTATTTATAAATTGAATCGTATTTGCTCTGAATTAAATCTTTATTTACACGTTTTTATGCGTTTTGCATTCTCACGCCTATATAATTACTGTTTTGCACAGAGAAAGATAAACACCTCTTCAGTGGCGAACAGTGTAATGTTAAATCAGTGATAGAAAAAGCTGTACCCACATTTGATGTGTTCCATTCTGTTTTTACATTACCAAACACTTCACTTTAAACTAGCAGTGTTAATATCGCTGTTTAAACGTATTACTTTCACATTGCATTGTCTGCATCGGACCTTACGTTGCAATATACTGGATGAGTAACAACATCTGTAAGAAGAGAAAGTAAATGATTATCAAGATGGAGAAGTGATGGTCTTTTTCTGATACCGTTATATTTTTAATTGTCCATGCATCTGGGTAACGTTAAATATCATTAATTGGGACACTCATCTGTTGTAAAAAGTTATTCCCGCATTGAAGACTTTTGTATCAGCATTTCTCTGAAGATTTGTTGTTGAAAATTATTACATCATAATTTTCTCACCCCTAAGAAAGACAAAGACCCTACTGAATGCGATTCTTAGAGACCCATCTCACTACTAAACATAGACACCAAAATATTGGCCAAGACCCTAGCCAAAAGACTAGAAGACTGCATACCAGAGGCGGTCTCAGAGGATCAAACGGGCATTGTCAAAGGTAGTCAGCTAACACCAAACATCAGGCGCCTACTGAATGCGATCATGACCCCATACGGCAACAGAGTACCTGAAGTGATTGTCTCCCTGGACGCAGTAAAGGGCTTCAACAAAGTAAAGTGGAAGTACCTCACAGAGGTGCTGGAGCAGTTTGGGTTCAGAAAAGGATTCACCTCATGGGTGAAGCTCATGTACAACGCTCCCATGGCGAGTGTATAGACAAACAACACCAGCTCCCAGTACTTCCAGCTGCACAGGGGCACCAGGCAGGGCTGCCCGCTGTCCCCGCTGCTGTTCGCCATGGCAATCGAAAAATTAGTGATCGTGTTCAGAACAGCAAAGAACTGGAGGGGGATTCAAAGAGGAGGCGGAGAGCATATTGTCTCGCTCTACACAGATGACCTGCTCCTCTACATCTCGGACCCACAAAGCAGCATGAAATAATCATTGCACTCCTGAAAGGGGTTGGTGCCTTCTCGTGCTACAAACTGAACATGAACAAAAGTGAAATTTTCCCTGTAGAACCCACAAGGGGGAGAGGCAGCAACAGTGGGACTGCCGTTTAAACAAGCCCAACACAAATTCTGCTACCTGGGGATCCAAATCGCTCATGACTGGACTGGAATCCACAAATGGAACCTGACCAGTCTGATAGAGGAAGTCAAAAAGGACCTGCAGAGATGGAACACACTCCCACTCTCCCTGGTGGGGAGAGTACAGACAATCAAAATGAACGTACTGCCCAGGTACCTCTTCCTTCTTAGATGCATCCCGATCTATATCGCCAAGGCCTTTTCCAGCTCACTAGACAAATTAATCATGACGTTTGGATGGGGATGGGGTTGGTGAGGGGGCGGGTGGTGGTGGTGGGTGGGGAATGCTATATCACAAATAAGGTCCCACAAAAGACAAAATCCAGGGGAGGGCTAGTCCTCCCACACCTACAATTCTACCACTGGGCAGTGACAGCGGAAAGAGTGATGGGATGGATAAAGGAGCCAGAAGCCAAGTGGGTGCAAGAGGACCTCTCTCCAGTCCATCGCCGCGATGGCAGTCCCATCCCCGCCCAAGAAACACTCCAGCAGCCCAGTGGTGATGGCCATCCTCCAGACGTGGACCAACTATGACAGCAATTCGAACTGACCAAAATGTCCAACAAAGCCCCCATCTGCAATAACCACAGGCTCACATCAGCACTTACCGACGGCACCTTTAAAAGGTACAGACAGAATGGTGGAACATTTACAGTCAGGATCACAACACTAGAAGAACTGATGTAGACATTCCAACTAACTAAAGGCAATGAACTCAGATGCTTGCACTTTAAAAACATCCTCCGAAGAATCAAGATAGACGGGTGATGGTGAGAGGGGCTGGGAGGAAGCAGTCAGTGCAGGGGTCCACTGTGGTCGTTCCCCTCAGTAACAAGTATACCACTTTGGATACTGTTGAGGGGGCCGACCTACCAGGGGTAAGCCACGGTGAATGGATCTCCAGCACTGAGTCCGTCTTTGTGGCTCAGAAGGGAAGGAGGGAGAGCAGGAGAGCAATAGTTATTGGGGACTCGATAGTTAGAGGGACAGATAGACGGTTCTGTGGCAACGAAAGAGACTCACGGATGTATGTTGCCTACTGGGTGCCAGGGTCCATGACGTCTCGGACCGTGTTTTCAGAATCCTTAAGGGGAAGGGGGAACAGTCACAAGTCGTGGTACACATCGATACCAACGACATAGGTAAGAGAAGGGACGGGGATTTAAAAGCGGAATTCAGGGAGGTAGGGTGGAAGCTGAAAGCCACAAACCATGTTGTCATCTCTGGTTTGTTGCCACGTGCTAGCGCGTTGAGGAACAGGGAGAGAGTGCAGATAAACACGTGTCTGCAGGGATGATGTAGGAGGGAGGGTTTCAGTTACGTGGATAATTGGAGCACATTCTAGGGAAGGTGGGACCTGTACAGACAGGACGGTTTGCATCTGAACCAGAGGGGCACCAATATCCTGGGTGGGAAATTTGGTACGGTTCTTCGGGGGGGGTTTAAACTAATTTGTCAGTGGAATGGGAAAACGAGCTGTTGGTTCTCCTCCAAGTCATTCACCACCCTAACCTGGAAACATATCGCCATTTCTTCACTGTCGTTGAGTCAAAGTCCTGGGACTCCCTCCCTAACAGAACTGTGGGTGTACCTACACCTCAAGGACCACTGCGGTTCTAGAAGGCAACTCATCTCCACCTTCTGAAGGGCAACCAGGGATTGGCAAGAAATGCTGGCCTAACCAGCAAAGCCCACATCCCGTAAATGAATTTTTAAAAAAAGTCCCGAGTTAACGGTCACCATGTTTCTAGCGGACAATGTGGAGTGGGGCGTCCGCACGTTCGTCATCCTTGTGCGAGGCAATGCGCAGGACAGCACATTCACAGCACACATACTTCTAGAATACTTATTGGGAGCAGTGTTCTTCAATCTTTTCAATGACAAGAAAAGAGCAACTTGTCCATCAAGCGGCTTCACACTTCGAGTTACAATGTCTTATTGATGAGGCAGAACAACGATATATGTCCAGGTCAGCGACAATAATTTGTATTTATATCTTACCTTTAAAATAATAATACTTTCCAAGTCATTTCACAGAACAGTTACGAAGTAACATTTGACACTGAACTTTAGGGGATATTAGGCAGATGGCCAAAGGCTGGTAGAAAAGTGATTTTAAGAGAATATTAAAGCAGGAAAGTGAGGCGGAGAGGTTTAACAAGGAAATTTCAGAGATTGTGGCTCAGACGAATGAAATAACGATCATCAATGGTGGAGGAATTAAAATCAGAACTGTTCAAGGGTCCAGAATTACATAAATGTCGATACCTTGGTGAGTGTATGGCTGGAAAGCTAGGGCTGGTAACAACCATGGAGAAAAACAAGAATGAGAATTGTATGATTTTGTTGCTTTTCAACCTTGAGCCTTTGTAGGTCAGGGAGCATGGGGTGAAGAAGACATGTTGCGAGGCACACGGGCAGCAGAGTTTTGGATGACTTCAAGATTACATAGAGGTTGAATGTGAGGATGGCCGGGAGTGTTTCAGTCGGCGGATGGCGAGGCATCCCTGGAAAGTAACCTTCACTGCATCCTCTCCAGTGCAATCACATCCATCCTACAATGAGCTGGCGAGAACTGCACAGAGTACTCCACCTGTGGTCTAACCAAAGTTTCAAACAACTCCAACATAAAGTCCCTGCTCTTATAGTCTATGCCAAGACTGATAAAGGCAAGTGTCCTGTATGCCTTTTTAAATACCCTTTTCACCTCCCCAGCCGCTTTGTGGACTCTGAGGACATGAATTCCAAGATCCATTTGTTCCTCTGAGCTCTGTGGTGTCCTGCCTTTCATTGAGTACTTCTTTGTCATGTTAGAGGGCAGCACGGTAGCACAGTGGATAGCGTTGTTGCTTCACAGCTCCAGGGTCCCAGGTTCGATTCCTGGCTTAGGTCACTGTCTGTGCAGAGTCTGCACATTCTGCCTGTGTCTGCTTGGGTTTCCTCCGAGTGCTGTGGCTTCCTCCCACAAGTCCCGAAAGACGCACTGCAGTCTCTGAGGTGCAGGTAGATCCATAGTGCTGTTAGCGAGGGGAGTTTCAGGATTTGACCCAGTGACAGTGCTCGGAGTGATGAGTGACTTTGAGGGAACATCCAGGTGATGAGGTTCCCAGTTATCTGCTGCTCTTGTCCTTCTAGCTGGTGGTGGTTCTGGTTATGGAAGGTGCTGCCTTACGAATCTTAGCGAGTTCCTGAAGGGCATCTTGTAGATGCCACGGTTCATTGGTGGTGGACATATTTAATATTTGTGGAAGGGGTAGCAATCAAGCGGACTGGTTTGTCCTGGATGTTGTCAAGCTTCTTAAAGATTAGAGTTGCACGCATCCAGGCAAGTGGAGTGTTTCAAGACACTCCGACTTGTGCCTTGTAGATGTTGGACAGGATATGAGGGTCATGGGGTGAGTTACTTGCCAAAGGATTCCGAGATTTTAACCTTCTCTATCAGTCACAGTATTAATGTGGCTAGTCCAGTTCAGTTTCTGAACAATTTTAATCCCCAGGATGTTGACTGCGGGGGATTTAGTGATGGAAATGCCATTGAATGTCAAGGGACGATGGTTAGATCCTCTCGTGTAGGAGGTGGTCATTGTCTGACACTTGTGTGGTATGAATGTAACTTTCCACTTGTCAGGTGAAGCCTGGATATTGTTCTGGTCTTGCTGCATTTGGACATGGACTGCTGCATTATCTGAAGAGTCGCGAATGGGGCTGAACATTGTGCAGTCATCCGCAAACATCCACACTTTTGACCTTATGACCTTATGATGGAAGGCAGGTCATTCATGAAGCAGCTGAAGGTGGATGAGCCCAGGACACTACCGTGAGGAATTCCTGCAGTGATGTTCTGGAGCTGAAATGAATGATCTCCAACCACCACAATCATCTTCCTTTGTGCCAGGTATGACTACAACCAGTGGAGAGTGCAGCAGAAAAGGAGGATACGCAGCCCATTGTGTCCCTGGCGTCACTCTGGAGATCAGCTCAATTAATTCCACTGTTCTGCCATCTCCCTACAGAAACTTTCACTTCTCTTTCTTCCTCTCCCTCCTTTCCTGTGCAAGAAGCCAGTGTTGAGAGTAGTGAGGTACTGAGGTGGGAATCAAGGTCGCAAGAGTGTAGCGGCAGACAGGAAGGTGGGTTGAAGTGTGTCTACTTCAATGCAAGGAGCATCCAGAATAAGGCCGGTGAACTTGGAGCATGGATTGGTACCTGGGACTACGATGTTGTCGGGACAGGGGTATAGAAACAGGGACAGAAATGGATGTTGCAAGTTCCGGGGTACAGATGTTTCAGTCAGAGTAGGGAAGGTGGTAATACAGGTGGAGGAGTAGCATTGTTAATCAAGGATAGTTTAACGGCTGCAGAAAGACAGTTCGAGGCGGATCTGCCGACTGAGGTAATATGGGCTGAAGTTAGAAATAGGAAATGAGCGGTCACGTTGTTAGGAGTTTTCTATTGGCCCCCAAATAGTAATAGAGACATGGAGGAACAAATTGCAAAACAGATTATGGATAGGTGTGGAGGTCTCAGGGTAGTTGTCATGGGTGACTTTAACTTTCTAAATATTGATTGGAACCTCTATAGGTCGAACAGTTCGGATGGGGCAGTTTTTGTACAGTGTGTGCAGGAGGGTTTCCTGGCACAATATGTGGATAGGCCGGCAAGAGGTGGGGCCACATTGGATTTGGTAATGGGTAATGAAACGGACCAAGTGTTAGATTTGTTTGTGGAAGAGCACTTTGGAGATAGTGACCACAATTCGGTGTCTTCCATTATTGCAATGGAGAGGGATAGGGCCATACGGCAGGGCAAGGTTTATAATTGGAGGAGGGGTAATTATGATGCCATTAGGCAAGAATTAGGGAGCAAAGCATAAGATGGGAACAGAAATTGTCCGGGAAAGGCACAAATAAAAAGTAGAGCTTGTTCAAGGAACAAATACTGCGTGTCCTTCATAGTTATGTCACTGTCAGGCAGGGAGGAAGTGGCCATGTGAGGGAACCATGGTTCACAACAGAGGTTGAATGTCTTGTCAAGAGGAAAAAGGAAGCGTATGTAAGGATGAGAAAACAAGGTTCAGTTGGGTCGCTTGAGGGTTACAAGGTAGCACGGAATGAACTAAAAAAAAGGGCTTAGGAGAGCTAGGAGTGGGCATCAGAAGTCCTTGGCGGGTCAGATCAAGGAAAACCCCAAGGCTTTTTACTCTTATGTGAGAAATAAAAGAATGACCAGGGTGAGGTTAGGACCGGTCAAGGACAGTAGTGGGAACTTGTGCATGGAGTCAGAAGAGATAAGAGAGGCGTTGAATGAATACTTTTCTTCAGTTTCATCAAGGAGAGGAGCCATGTTTTTGAGGATGAGAGTGTGATACAGGCGGGTAGGCTGGAGGAGGTAGATGTACTGAGGAAGGATGTA
This sequence comes from Scyliorhinus torazame, assembly GCF_047496885.1. Taxonomy (NCBI): domain Eukaryota; kingdom Metazoa; phylum Chordata; class Chondrichthyes; order Carcharhiniformes; family Scyliorhinidae; genus Scyliorhinus; species Scyliorhinus torazame. Next base: position 186,987,600 of record NC_092711.1, on the reverse strand, counting down.
TTAGCAATTTTGAAACATCTTAGGGTCGACAAGTCCCCATGGCCAGATGGGATATATCATCGGATTCTTTAGGAGGCAAGGGATGAGATTGCAGAGCCTTTGGCTTTGATCTGTGGGTCCTCGCTGTCCACGGGGATAGTGCCAGAGGACTGGAGAGTGGCGAATGTTGTTCCTGTGTTCAAGAAAGGGAATAGGAATGACCCTGGTAATTATAGGCTGGTTAGTCTTACTTTGGTAGTCGGTAAGTTAATGGAAAAGGTCCTGAAGGATAGGATTTATGACCATTTGGAAAGATGCAGCTTAATCTGGGATAGTCAAGACGGATTCGTGAAGGGTAAGTCTTGCCTCACGAATTTGATTGAATTCTTTGAGGAGGTAACTAAGTGTGTAGATGAAGGTAGAGCAGTTGATGTTGTATACATGGATTTAATAAGGTATTTGATAAGGTTCCCCATGGTCGGCTCATGAAGAAAGGAGGTGTGGGAAATTTGGCCAATCGGATAAGTAACTGGCCATCACATAGAAGACAGAGTGATGGTGGATGGAAAATTTTCAGACTGAAGACCGGTTACCAGCGGTGAACCATAGGGATCAGTGATGGGTCCTTTGCTCTTTGTGATTTTTATCAATGACTTGGAGGAGGGGGTTGAAGGGTGGGTCAGTAAAATTTGCAGATGACACCAAGATTGGCGGAGTAGTGGATGAGGTGGAGGCCTGTTGTAGGCTGCAAAGAGATATTGATAGGATGCAGAGCTAGGCCAAAACATGGCAGATGGAGTTTAACCCTGATAAGTGCGAGGTGATTCATTTTGGTAGGAAAAATTTGAATGCGGATTACAGGGCCAACGGCAGGGTTCTGAGGAATGTGGAGGAACAGAGAGATCTTTGGGTTCATGTCCACAGATCTCTGAAGATTGCCACTCAAGTGGATAGAGCCGTGAAGAAGACCTATAGTGGGTTAGCGTTTATTAACAGGGGGCTTGAGTTTAAGAGCCATGGGGTTATGCTGCAACTGTACATGACCCTCGTGAGACCACATTTGGAGTATTGTGTGCAGTTCTGGTCACCTCACTATCGGAAGGATGTGGAAGCATTGGAAAGGGTGCAAAGGCGATTTACCAGGATGCTGCCTCGTTTGGAGGATAGGTCTTATGAGGAAAGGTTGAGGGAGCTAGGGCTTTTCTCTTTGGAGTGGAGGAGGATTAGAGGTGACTTAATAGAGGTTTATAAGATGATGAGGGTATAGATAGAGTGGACGTTCAGAGACTATTTCCTCGGGTGGATGTAGCTGTTACAAGGGGGCATAACTACAAGGTTCAGGGTGGGAGATAGAGGAGGGATGTTCGAGGTTGGTTCTTTACTCAGAGAGAGGTTAAGGTGTGGAATGGACTGTCTGCTGGAATAGTGGAGTCGGACACTTTAGGAACTTACAAGCGGTTATTGGACAGGCACATGGAGCACACCAGAATGACAGGGAGTGGGATAGCTTGATCTTGGTTCAGACAAGGCTCGGCACAACATCAAGGGCCGAAGGGCCTGTTCTGTGCTGTACTGTTTTATGTTCTATGTTCTATGTAAGCACATATGCATGACCACCATGACAGACACTATTAGAAGAGCTACTGGACGCAGATATCCTAGGCAGAGGGAGCTATAGTGACATGTACGAATGATTGCTCGAGAGGGCCGAAATAAAACTGGGCACGACAAGGAGAAAATGGGAGGAAGACTTAGGGTTCTAAAAAGCGTGGGGATTCTGGAGCAAAGGACTATACAGGGTCAACTCTACCTCCACATGCACGAGGCTCAACCTAATGCAGCTAAAAGTGGTACATAGAGCCCACTTAACAAGAACCCGAATGAGCAGGCTCTTCTTGGAGGTGGAGGATGGATGTGAACGATGCTGAGGAGGCCCGGCCAACTACGCTCCTGACTTGCTGCGTACTGGATAGCCTTCTTCGAAGGAATGTCCAAGGTGGTGGGAATGAGGGTGGAGCAATGCCCGAAAGTGGCGGTTTTGGAGTATCAGACCAGCCATCTCTCTTCATGGGAGGAGGGTGGACACCTTTGCCTTTGCCTGATCGCCCGCCGTAGAATCCTACTCGGCTGGCAGTCAGCAGCACCTCCTAAAGCTGCAGACTGGCTGTCTAACATATCAGAATTTATCCAAATGGAAAAAATCTAATTCGCCATCCGTGGGTCAGAAGAGGGCTTCAACAAATCATGGGAGTCATTCACCCGACTGTTCCGGGAACTGTTTATGGCCAGCGCATAAATAAATAAGTTGCCAGTAGCCAGGAAGAAATAGCCAGTGCAAGACAGAAAGAGGAAAGCAAGGAAAGACCCGTGGGCTTGGGGGGCAAGGTGAGGTCGCAAAACTCAACAAGAAAGTATGGGAGGCAACAGTGAAGAAGGAGGGAAGAGGGATGGGAAGGGAGGAAGGGAGGGGGGAAGGAAGGAGAACAGAAAAGGGGAGCCAGGGGGTGGGGGGTTGAGATAAGGGAACAAAAATGGCAGGGAGTGCATAGGGGAAGACAACAGTGGCAGCAACCACAGCACAGCGAGAGAAGGTGAAGAAAAACGGGAAAGGGAAATGAGCAATGGCCGATGCCGAGGCAATTGCACAAAAGAATGTAAAACACATGAGCGGGCACCATCCAAGATTACCCTCTATGCTAGTTAGATGATCTGTAAAAAGGAGCAAGATTTCACTTTTGTTTTTTTGAGTTTGTAAGCGAATAAAGATGTCTTATTGGTGAAAGCGGGCTGACAGAGAACATATTAGGTTCCTGTCACAAGTGGCAACTCCAACTGGTTTTGAGAATAACATCAACTCGCCAGATATTGTCCTTCAGATATAAGCAGCGTTGACCATTTACAGGAATTGGGAGAGGAATCAACAAAAGTCGATAGTTATTTGCAATCTCGTCGCATTTTGTTACATTGTCTCCTATTTGTGTCTCTGTTGGCATCTCATCCATAATAATATGGAGTGTGAAAGTAACGCACACATTTTATGCCAATAACATCTAACGGCTCTTGAAATTTAGCTTTGGAACAATATTTCATCTTCGTGTTGATATATATTAATGGAAATATAATGTTTAGTTTTAGCACGATAAGAAATTCAACATTTTTCACTTAATTCCAATTTGAAACAATGCAGAGATTGTGTAAATATTTAAAATTACCCTGTCGATCTTTCTTTCTCTTGATCTGGACGAACCTAATTCCCAAGATGGTTACAATCCCAAAGAGGATAAAGGCAATGACACACCAGCGGATCAACATGAGTTTGGTGAAGGCCGAAACTAGAAATCATACAAAATAGGCAATCTTAACATGTCTATATTCACTGCAACAATTTGTACGAACTCAATCAGTAACACCAAAAAATCTTCCGGTCAGCCTAATCAACCAGTTGTTTAAAGTCTCACGGTCACTGTTGTGGGAACCAGGAGCTAATCTCAGGGACACTGCTTCGAATATCGTGAGAAATCGCGTTAAGAAGTTCGAGGGTATGGAAAGTGATAGTTGGGGGGGGGGGGGGGTGGGGGCGTGATGTGGGTGGGGGGAGGGAGAGAGCATAGTGTGTCCTTGTATGCTGATGATTGTTATTATATGTGTCGGAACCGAGTGTGTCAGTAGGGGGAATACTGGAGCTGCTCCGGGAGTTTGGGTCTTTCTCAGGGTGCAAATTAAATTTAGACAAGAGTGAACATTGTTTGGTGTCTCGGCCGGGGGTAGGGGCACGGGTGGGGGGCTGTCATTCCGTAGGGCAGGGACTCACTTTAGAAACTGGGGGGTGCAGGTTGCTCGGGATAACGGGGGGGGGGGGGGGGTGCTCGGTTGGTACAACATTACTAGCTTGGTGGGGAGGGTGAAATCTGATCTGGCCAGATGGGATGGTCTCCATCTGTCACTGGTGGATCGGGTACAGGTAGTTAAAATGAACATGTTGCTGCGATTTCTGTTTATTTTCCAATGCTTGCCGATTTTCCAGCCAAACGCATTTTTTTGTGAGATTGAAAGGATGATTACCTCTTTCATGTGGGGAGGGAAGGTGGCCAGAATTAGAAAGGTGCTAACTACAGAGAGGAAGGCAGGCAGAGGATTTGAGTCTTCCGAACCTGATGTATTGTTACTGGACGGAAATGTGGAGAAGGTACGGAGCTGGGTCAGAGGGGTTGACTCCCAATGGGCCAGAACGGAGGAGGGTTTATGTAGGAGGTCGGGATTGAAGGCACTAGAAACAGCGCCGCTCCCGACGGCCCTGGGAAATACTCAGGGAGTCCGGTAGTAATCGCTTTGTTGAGAATTTGAAGGCAGCTTCGCCAGCACTTTGGGTTGGGGGGCAGGGTCAAGGGAAATGCCGATTCGGGGGAATCATAGATTTGAGCCAGAGCACTGGGATGGAAAGTTTTGGAGATGGGAAGAGAACGGAATTAGGACACTCACAGATTTGTTTCTTGGGGGTCGGTTTGCATAAATGAAGTAGCTGGAAGCGACCTATGGGCTGTAGCAGGGGGAAATGTTGAGATACATGCAGGTTCGAGGCTTTGCCAGGAGGGCGATACAGAGCTTCTGGGTGGAGCCGGCCTCCACATTGCTGGAGGAGGTGCTGACCACAGGGGGACTGGAGAAGGGGGTAGACTTCGTGGTTTACGGGGCTATTTTGGAAGAGGAGAAGGCACCACTGGATGGGATCAAGGCAACGTGGGAGGAAGTGTTGGAGAGGGTGTGGAGGAGGGGTTCTGGTGTGAGGTGCTCCAGAGGTTGAACGCCTCTGCCTCGTGCTTGTGGTTGGGATTGATACAGCTGAAGGTGGTATATAGAGCGCACCTCACAAGGGCGAAGATGAGCCGGCTCTTTGAGGGGTAGAAGATGTGTGAGGGCATTGTGGCGGGGGAGGGAGGGGCGCAAACCATGTTCATATGTTTTGGACTTTTCCAAAGCTGGAGGATTACTAGAAGGAGGTTTTTAAGGTAATGTCTAAAGTGGTGCACATGAAACAACCGGGCCCTCGGAAGGCCATATTCGGGGTGTTCAGACCAGCTGGGGTTGGAAACGGATGCAAAGGCAGATGATGTAGTCTTCGCCTCGTTGATCGCCTGAAGGCGGGTCCTGTTGGGATGGAGAGCAGCCTCTCCACCCTGTGCCCTGGCGTGGTGGGGGGACCTGCTGGAATTCTTGACGCTTGAGAAGGTCAAATTTGAACTGAGGGGAAGGATGGAGGGGTTCTACACTTCATGGGCGTTATTCATTATAACATTGGTGTGGGATGGGGGTGGGGGGAGGATTGGGCGGAGAGGGACTGTATGTGTTAATGGTGACTATGGGTGATTTCTGATTCCTCTTTGCTATTTGTTTCTGTTAACATGCGGGATGTTGTTTGGAGGTTTGGTGGGAGGATGGGATTGTTGTTATTGATGTGGGGATTAACATCACATTTGTTACTGATTATTGTTTATTGTTGGTGGGTGTAAATTTGGGAGAAAATGTGAAACAGGAAGAGAATAAAAATAGTTTAAAAATATCGTGAGAAACAGATAGCACTAAAGTCGGTGAACGGGAAAGCATTAAGTCATTTAGGATTAGGAGGGTCAATAATCAAATCTAAAATTAGGTTTGCAGTGCATGTAGATGAATGTACAGAGAGTAGAAACTAAGTTTGGCGAGTTTTCGACGCAGATCACCTTATGCACATATAACATTATGTTATTAACAGAGACTTGATAAAATAAGGACCATACTGTTATTAGCTATCTTAAATATAATCATAAAGACATAAGAAATAGAATTTTATACATTTTCGCTCGTCCAGGTTACCGTTGGCATTAAAATCTATGACCTCCTGCCCCCTAACTGCCTGTATGATACTTCGCCGACATCTGCCGAAGCAGCAGTTTCCCTGAGTTTCCGAATATCAGTTTTTATGTGTGGTCTAACAGCTGGTTTGAATATTTCTTAATTATTTCATTATTATTAAATTCCTCACAATCTCAAATGTCTCATGCAGTTCGATTGATCGAGACCAAAAGCTCTTTCTAGGTGACAACTTTCATAAGTATTTTGTTTCGTAATTTTCTCAATAGGCTAAACTTTAATTTAAACGTTTTGCTCACAAGCTGCTATGCAACAGGAATCATAGATTCAGCGGTCTGGTAATCTGAAAAAGACACTTCCAAAATGTTGGAATGAGTTTACAGTGCCACTTTTATTAGCCCCCGGCAACCATCACACCCTGCCCCGAGCTGAGGTGGCCCAGCCATGAATCCCACCCTGAACCTCCGACTCGAACTTTGACACGCCACCCTCACTCCAAACTGAAACTGAGTAGATATCTACACCCTAATATTCCCGTGACCCACCGGACTTGCACTCACCCCTTGAATCCCTCACAAACTTGTGCTGACCAGTCCCCGACTTGACAACCCCTTACAACTTGTGGTATTATTTATCTGGTATTTTAAAAACACAGACTCCCCACAACTTTTAGTCACAGTCCTAAACTATTAGCATGATTGACACATTGGACTGGAACATTGCTGAACCCAAAGGTAGCTGCAGATTAGAAAAGAAAAGAAAACCCAGTAATAATAATCAAATGTGTGCGCAGCAGCACAGTATTATGCAGCTTGGCATTTAATTTCTGCACCAAGTTCTGCAAAGAAAATGAATTAATTCTTAAAACGAAATAGAGGCTTCCCTTGAAATTGGTTAAACACCAGGACAGTGTGAATCTCACTCACCTTTTACAGTGATGTGCACAGCGTCACGCTGATCCGAGAATCATTTACTTGCTCTCACAACTGCTTCATATCGACAAAAATAAGTATCTCCTCCTGGGTGATCGACATTCATCGAGGAGAAGGTAACAGAATTTTGCCCGACAGCAGCAGATTGGACGTCCGTGTTATTCGCTTCTCCTTGCCTGTGGAGGTAAAATGTGACTCCAGTGCTGTCCTGGGGGCGAGTACAGTTAAATGTGACTTTTCCACCTTGAACAACAACATTAGTGGACACTGATATATACGGTTTGGGGAGACCTGTAATTGGAAAGTTAAAATTAGCAATGTTTGATTGAAAAAAAATCAGTATTGACTTATTTTTGTAAAACAAATTATCAATGGTCTAAGCTTTGTCAATTGGAGATAATTAAGAAACGAAATACATGGAACTGAGCAATACCCGGGGCTTCGAGTGTGTTGATACATATCAGAAGGAGCAATGCAACGTGCTGCATAAATTCCACAGGACTTGTAGCATCTATGGAGAGAAAAAGGAGATAATGGGGTGAATGCTCCGCCGGCGGGATTCTCCGTTCCGCCAGCAGGGCGCCCACTCCCGTGTGTGTCCCGGCGTTGTGAGGTGGCGAAAATCCCACTGACCACCTGCGGGAACGGAGAATCCCGCTGCCAGCGACGGCGTGCCATCAAGAAACACATGATTGGATTCTCGTTAAAATGAATCTTCAGCAGCTTTCCTCACCGGAGAAATGGAAGATTAGATTTAATTCAGGGAAGCGTGAAGTGAAACAATTTGTTTAGAATATTGCGGATAAACAATATGGACAAAAATGCCCAATTGTCAATGGGATGCAGGAAGAGAGGGGCTTGGGCGTGGGTGAACACAAATATCTGATGCTGCCAAAAGCATGTGATGGTATTGGTCAGTGCTTCATCAGCAAGTGCCCTGAACAACTGTAAAATGATTTAATTTATGTTTTTCTCATTTTTACGGTTAAGGGGAATTAAGCGTGGCCAATCCACCTACCCTGCACATCTTTGGGTTGTGGGGGCGAGACGGGGACAATGTATAAACTCCACACGGGCAGCAACCCAGGGTCGGGTTTGAACCCGGGTTCCCGGCGTCCTGAGGCAGCAGTGCTAACCACTGAACCACTGTGCTGTCCATAATTTAATTTACAGAGGGTGAAGATGCTGGCATTGTTCGGGGCAGGGCCTAGGATATCAAGAGAAGCTTTCCTAAATATGTTCAAGGTCATGAAGAGTACTTTTTAAGATAAACTGGAGAATAATGTGTTTCAGTGGCAACTGGCTTGGTGACATTCAAATAGAAATGCAGAAATGCAAAGAACCAGAAATAAGAGTGTTGTTTTTCAATACAGCAATTGGTTATGATGTAAAACGCATTGCCTGAAAGGGAAATGGCAGAAAATTCATCGGGACATTTTCACAATAAGAATTTATACAAGGGCTTGCTACGGAACGGGCTGCAGAAATTTGGGCAAAAGCCGAAGTGTGAGACCAAGTGGTTAGCTCCTTCAAATATCTGACACAATTAATATGTACAGACCTCTTCATTCACCTGAGGAAGGAGCAGCGCTCCGAAAGCTAGTGACATCGAAACAAACCTGTTGGACTTTAACCTGGTGTTGTAAGACTTCGTACTGTGCTCACCCCAGTCCAACGCCGGCATCTCCACATCACAATTAATATAGGGTGGACAGACGGGTTCAATGTTCTGTTGTTCTATCGTTGCAGCCTCAATGATGATGTGGGTATTTAATGGTCAGAGTGTGCATTGAAGATTTTCAAGTGTGCAGAAGAGAAGATTATGGACACAATTTTGTCAATATTAAACAGTATTAAGACTTGAAACATTGGTGACGTTTCTCAAAACACCGTGCCAGTTTCATAGACAGATGGAAAATCGTTGTCCATTGACTCACTTGCAACAGTGAGAATCACAGGCTCACTGAGTTGTGATTCTAACTTTCTCCCCTTGGCAATGGTTACATAGTTACATTGATACCGCTCTCGATGGTTTCTACTCTTCACAACGATTATTCCAATCTTGTCCTTTGTGATGATTTGATCAGAGGAGAACCACTCATTTTCTGTGTCAAAGAAGATTTGACCCGGATTCTCAATGTTCATTGAGCAGGTCATGGCGACTTTCTGTCCCACTAAGTACACCCCAGTGTGCTGATCAAGAGATATACTGGGCTGCTTGAGCTGATCTGTGAGGAAATATGAAACAAAAAGGTTGTTTTTCTTACACGGTGAAAATCTGGCCATTCAGGTGTTGTTTTAAAAGTGTCTACAAAATTATGAGAGGTAGGGACAGGGTGGATAGCAACAAGCTTTTTCCAAGAGTGGGGGTGTCAATTACAAGGGGTCACGATTTCAAGGTGAGAGGGAGAAAGTTTAAGGGAGATGTGCGTGGAAAGTTTTTTACGCAGAGGATGGTGGGTGCCTGGAACGCTTTGCCAGAGGAGGTGGTACAGGCGAGCACGATAGCATCATTTAAGATGCATCGAGACAGATATATGAACGGGCGCGGAACAGAGGGAAGTAGATCCTTGGAAAATAGAAGACAGGTTTAGATAAAGTATCTGGATCGGCGCAGGCTGGGAGGGCTGAAGGGCCTGTTCCTGTGCTGTAATATTTTTTGTTCTCTTTGTTCTTTGAAATGCTTGCATTGAGGTTCTGATTGAACAAGAGTACAAATGGCAATTTCATTGGCTGTATGAAACATCAGTGCCACAGATAAAAACTCAGAGATGTGCAGGATATAATTGGAATTCAGGGACATTCGTTTACCAATAGTACCCCACAGCATGCCCAATCATAGTCAGGTCGCACTTACAGGCAATGCTAAATGCTGTCCTCCACATTAGACAATTTATCAAAAGACAAAAGGCTGTTTAGAAGGATGATGCCAGAGCTGAAAGTTTCTCACCCTCAGGAAAGAGGAAACGTTCCCTTCAAAAGACAAATCGGAATAGGGGACCTGACAGAGATATTTAACATTATGAAAGGATATTCTACAGGGCAGAGGTAGTGATAATGGACTGGATTGTCCGGTTCCCACCTATGTATTTTTTGGCGACGTGCTCGTCGCTGGCAGTGGGATTCTGCCGCTTGTCAATGCGATTTCCAATTGAAGTACCCCAGGCGGGGATTGATTTAATAGCAAAGCTATCCAATATTTCCACTTTTGAGCAAAGTCAGCATAATCAAATGCACGAGAAAATCCAGGAGGGATTGGGAACAATGTGCAACTCATTTCCAATGGGAATATATCGAGATTAGTGGCAGAGAAGTCATTTAGGATGGTTGAGGGTGAAGATAAAGACGGATAAGCGGATAAGAGGACCTGGAGTTGAGTAGGATGAGTTCAGAGTACCGAATATGTGTCGAAGGGTCTGTTCCTGCAGCTCTGTAAATTCAATGTAACGCTGGTTTGCTGTAAACTTCACAGAATACATGGGGCGGAGTTCTTCTTCGGCTGCCGCAAGAATCGCGAAAGGCGATTGGGCGGAGGATCGGTTTTGATGCCAAAATCGTGGCAGGTGCCGAGTTCACGCCAAATCACAATTGACAGTGTCTCGACTATGCTTTCCATTCTGTAATGGACATTTGCATATCATTAGTGAGCTTCACCCGGTATTCTCTGGGATCTTCGTGATTCTCCTCTTCCACTGGGGGCATTCCAGATGGCGAGCTTCTGTTGTGCTTCTAAAAACCAAGAAACAGGCGCCGAGGCTGGCGAGGTAGAAAGAGAGGAGGTAGACATGCAGAGGTGCAATCATGGACTGCCGGTCCTGACAGAGGCCAGGTGATAGAGGATGGACCGTGTGTCAAGGTGACCCCCCATGGGACTGTGGCAGTGTCCAGGATGGACTGCCATTGCCACGGCTAACAAGGCAGCCATCTTGATGTGCACCCCACCGACCACGCAGCTTGGTCACTGGTTCCGCAGAGTGACACCAGCCGTATGGGTGCCCCCACCCTACCACACCCACACCACACCCTCTGGCATACCAGCCCCAGCCCTTCCGGCCGCAGGCAGCCCCGGAGAATACTGCTGGCATGGGGAGTGTCACCTGATGGTAGACCTGGGTAGCATGGCCGAGCACCAGGGCCAGAGACCCCCAAGGTGCTTGGCACCAATGGGGCCAGGCATGCTGGGATGGGGGAGCGGGGACATGTGGGGGCAGGGTCCGCAGTGCCAATTGGGGCCACCGTGTAGCCAGTTGGTCCTTGTTCTGCACGGGACACGCACCATGCTAACATGTCAACCTTTCACCACCTGCAGACAATGGATATTGGAATTCAACCAGCAATGGTGGCCTTCCTCCATGTTGCCACAGCCCTGGGGGATGCACTGCGGCTGTCTGAGCTGATGCTGCTCGAGGAGAAGGAAGCTGGAGCAGGGGTGCCTTCTGCAGAGGAACAGGAGGCAGCCAATGAGGATGGAGTGCTAGCCACCCAACAGGCTGAGGAGGAGAAGGAGATGCCATATGAGGCCTTTCTTGCATCAGTAGCACCTGTCATTCGAGGGCCTACTGGACTGGGGATGCATTGAAGACTTCAGATAAACAGGGGGACAGTGCCACATATCTGCCATATGATGGTGCACCCTGCACCGCGGTGTAATGGTGGAGGACAACATCTCCCGGTCGCCGTCAACATGTTGGTCACTCTGAACTTCTACGCAACAGAGTACTTACATGCACCGATTTGGGACCTGTCCGGGATATCACAGGTTGAACGGGATGGTAGCACAATGGTTAGCCCTGTTGCTTCACAGCGCCACGGTCCACGGATCGATTCCTGGCTTGGGCCGCTGTCCGTGTGGACTCTGCACTTCTCCCTGTGTCTGCGTGGGTTTTCTCTGGGTGCTCCTTTTCCTCCCACTAGTCCCGAAAGGTGTGCTGTTAGGTAATTTGGACATTCTGAATTCTCCCTCCATGTATCTGAACAGGCACCGGAATGTGGTGTCTAGGGTCTTTCACAGCTACTGCATTGCAGTGTTAATGTAGGCCCACTTGTGAGAATAAATATTATTATTATTATTGTCTCAGTGCAGAGGTGCAGCCGCGCCATCACAGAGGCCCGATATGCCCAGTCAGAACAATAAAACAGAACTTGCGGCCCGGGCAGGCGCGGGAGGCCACACAAAGTGTGGGCCAAGGCGTCCGTGCATGGGACGCTCTGAACACCTCCAGGTTCTCCGATTGTGGGGGGACTGGCCAGGGGCACAGACACCGCATCTCACATTCTTACACCTCCCAACCCCCCCCCCCCCCCCACCCCGGCCACACCGCTGCCTCCAACTCCCTCTGTGATACATACCTGCCACACGATGCGGTGCGGGCCCTGGGTTGGCAATGACAGCGGATATAGTCCATGGGATTGAGGATAATGACACCCTGCCCTGCAATGAGCTCTGGTGCGCCACATGATTTGACAATGTCTGACCCCTGCCCACGTAGTTAGCACTTTCCACCGCGCATCTGGGTGATATCTGTCTGCTAGCTGGCCTGTTCCATCACACAGTCCCATCGAATCACTGGGGTGGCGCAGTTGGGGATGATGACGGGGGGAGAATGGGGTTGAAACATTGGAGCGGTGAACACTGGCTGAACTGAAGTCCCTGAGCAAAGCCCAACCCACATCTGCCCATTCCACGCCCCCCACTGCGCTCATGCTGTGGCTAGCCCAGAACAGCCCACTCCCCAAAAACGTCTGACAGAGCACCGAGGCAGGTTGTAACATTGTGTACTGGTGTTTAATGGGAAAACATATATACAGAAGCGTGCCCTAACTGCTATCGCTAAACTGTGCCCAGCACCCGTGCCAAATTAACTGAAGTCTAATTTGGTATATTAGGGGTGGCGGGGACCAGCTGTGATTCCTGCCCTGTGAAATGGATCCCCGTTGGCGACCACCTTCTGGGGCGATTGGTCCTGGATGTCCCAGCAGCTGCTCGGATGTCCGCCTCAGATAGGGCGTGATGCAGCCCTATCCTGCACGCTGCCCATGTGATACGCCATGGACATGCGGAAGGAGGGTGTGCTAGCTGCTGCTGTGATCTGGGACATTCCCTGTGGGAGTCACCAGCACGGGTCCAATCACCTCCTCTTCCTCAGGGTCCCAGATTGCCCCCGAGCTATTCCATGGGATGGGGATGCAAGCGGATGTAACAGCTCAGGCTCCACCGCCACTAAGCGCTGCTAGTCCAGGTGTTCCACTGGCGGCATGACCAAGGCCTGCATGCTCGTGGCCATGGAGCACAGGAAGTGGACCACCTCTGCCTGGGACTGCACCACATCATGCTGTGACTGTGTCACCACCGTCTGGGTCTGCACCACATCAATCAACTACTGTGCCATTTTCCACTGGGATTGGGCCAGCTACCTCTGTGCTTGTGCCACGTTGGCCAGCGTCTGGGCAATAAGGCCAACGTTATCAGTCATGGCCCCCTGTTACTGGGCCATGCTCAGGAGTTCCGTTGCAATGTCCAGGTGGCTCTGTCACATGGCTGCCTGTGAGAATGCAGCCCTGCCCTGGGCCTCGGTCTCCACCTGCACAGGGTGCCCCAGGCCTTGGGCATTCCAATCCACGGCCGAAGCCTTCGTCCTTAAAGCCTCTACCAGCAGCTGGGGTCCGCCCGCTCTCCGCATGTCGTCTCCCTCGGGAGTTCCTACCTCCCCCTGCTATACTGGAGCACCAGAGAGTGCCGCAGGAGTCTCTTAACTAAAGTGCCCCACCGAGGTGAGTGTTTCTCTGATAGTGGAGGGTGTGGGTGTGACGGGAAATCTGTGTCCTCCTCGGACTCGAGTTCCCGGGTGTCCTGGTCTCAGCTCGATGGTTCCCGTCTGTGTCGGTGTTGTCCTCGTCGCTGGCCGGCACCAGGGGTTCTGGCTGTGGCTGTGGTCGGGGGACACCAAGAGGGCCCCCACTATCACCAGCAGCTCCTGCAAGATACAAAACAAGATGCATGATTAGATCGCGGGGTGGATGCTGGAGGTGTGTCCGGGAGGAGGAGGGTGTGTGTGTTTTGGAGGAGGGAGTATGGGTTGCGGCGGTGATGCCTAGGGTGTCTGTGGGTGGTGAGTGGGTGATGCTGGGTATGTGGTTGTTATGAGGGTAGAGTGAGTGTGGTGTGGGCGTGGCGTTGGGCGGGGGACACACCTTTCACGGGGAACTGCAACTTAGCAATGTGTCCATTCCTCGCTCGCCAACCCGGCGACAGCCATTTCTTCGGACCCACCAACCAGTTCCAGGGCCCTCTGATCTGCCACTGTGTGGGGCCGCAGGTCTGACGGTCCCCGTCAAGTCCTATCCAACTCCCGGCCGTTATGGGCGGCCTTCTCCTGGGTGAGTGGGGGGAATAAGCAGAAAATAAGCAGAAAAGTGTTTGACCGTTCTCTGCATGCAGCCCAGGGGATGGGTAGCTGGTGGCTTGACTGACCAGAGCACCATGCCATGGCGGCCGGTATGGGTACTGGCAGGTGGTGCAGGCTGAGGGGTCGGCCGCCCTCCAGTTGGGGGGGGGGGGAGAGAGGTGTGTCTGTAATGGGGGTTGGTGCCAGGAGCACAGTGCTGCCTACTCACCCTGTCCACCCTGAGGAATTTGTGCACTTTCTTCCGGCAGTGCTGGCCGGCCCAGCTGGTGTTGCTCAGGGTGCTGACCATTTCTGCCACCTGCGCCCACACCCGGTGAACGGCGGCAGCTGGCATCCTCCTTCTCGGGCCGGGGTGGAGGGTCTGAGGGCGTGTTTTTGCAGTGCTATAAATTAAATGGAATACCGTTTTGCTGTCACACTGCCCACTCTCCATGCTGCACATTAACTGCATAGCATTGTTTCAGAGACAGTCAGCAGCTGGGTGCAGAAAAGCACTAAGATATCTGAACATTGTTGCATGAATAAAACATTTTGAACATTGATTAAAAAAATCAGTGGCATTTCACAGATATTAGTAACCTCTTTTCCCCTTCACTAACCAACGACATTGACAGTCACTGCCTCACTGAGCGGGGATTCGAACCAACGACCATGGACCGAGTCTTTATATTTACATCGATACTGCCCTCCTTGGTTCGCATTGGTCACAGCGAGTGTTGCAATGTTCTTTGAAATGATTTGACTGGAGTCCAGCATTTCGACCCCTCGGTAAAAGGAGAAACTTCTTTCGGGAGAATCTCCGCGAACAGAGCAGGTGAAGGTGACCCTCTCTCCTAATATATACACCCCAGTCCGTTCATCAGTAGATATAACTGGAGCTGTTTGTCCACCTTCTGTAGAATAATTGGAGAGAAATTATAGAAAATCGATCACACGCCCGCATATTTTCACCTGTCATTGAGTGAAATTGAATGTTCTTGGAGGGAATGATTTTGAAATTTACCCACTATCGTTAAACTCACGGCCTGACTTCTCCCCGAAATTATCTCCCGCTGTGACACTGTCTTTTTATACACACAGGAGAACGACTCTGTTCCGGTGGCAAATTTGTTTGTGATGGCAAATGTCACCCTGGATTGCCCTGAGCTGGCTGTTTCTGTTTTGATTGGTTTATTTTGATCTGCTCTGTACAAATAGAAACTGCTGCCTGAGTATGAAGACGGTGCCTCACAAGCAACCTCGATCGTTTCCTCTCTTGCATATACTTTATCCGGATGGTTAACAAATACTGACGGTATGTCAGGGGAAGCTGTAAGATCAATAAGGAAAATACATGAATGTTAAACACACACACACACACATATATATATATATAAGGGTACATTTATCTAAACGTGGCGAGTGGGACCTCATTGAGATCAGTTCGTCCTCCATTGTATCCACACAGCACCTCCTTTCCCCACACACACTGACACAAACACGCGCAGGCCTCTACTTCCTAATTCAATCAATGGAACAGCCATGGTGACATACGTACTGTTGACATGTCAGGCAATGTCTCTGATTAATAACACCCACAAAGCCCGACTATGTTGGCATAGGGGGTTAAACAATGTGAGCAGACTATAAAAGGGAAAAATTACACAGAATTTGATAGGTCTCATTTAAGATTGATCAGACTGGTGCAAATTTCCATTCACAGGAGACGAACGAGCGGTCACCCGATCGTGGTCTCTTTGACGATTTGAAGCGTATCGAAAGGCGAGATGGATAGGAAATGATTGCACTTCCATGTGAAGTATCATCAGCAAAATACAGTCCTAAAATGTTATCTAGACAGTACCGGGAATATAGATATTGCTGACGGGGACTGTCAGTGCAGTCAATGTGGCGTTTCCCTGAGGGGTGGCACTGGTGGGAAAAACAGGGAATCAATTACGGAGCGGGTACATAAATATATTTGGTAGAGCATGAATCTATGATCCATTTCCAGAAGGTTACTGTCAGCAGCTGAGAACAACCCCTCCTAACCTTTTTGGACACTAAAGGCAATTTAGCATGGCCTATCCACCTAACGTGCACGTCTTTGGACTGTGGGAGGAAATCGGAGCACCGGAGGAAACCAACGCAGACACAGGGAGAACGTGCACACTCTGCACACAGTGACCCAAGCCGGGCATCGAACCTGGGATCCTGGCGCTGTGACTCCACAGTGCTAAACACTATGCTATCGTGCTGCCCCACTATGCTACTGTGCTACCGAGAAAGACAGCAGAAACCTGCAGCACAGATGGATTTGGAGGTCCGCATTCATATATCACAAAACATTAGCGTGCAAGTTCAGCAGGCATTGGGAAGGCATATTACATGTTGCCCTTTATTTGAAACGGAATGGAGTATCAAGATGGTGAAGACTTGCTAAAATTATACAAGTCAACAGTTAGACCGAACCTGGAATACTGTATAGAAACAAATTACTGCCGATGCTGGAATCTGAAACCAAAGAGAAAATGCTGGAAAATCTCAGCAGGTCTGGCAGCACCTGTAGGGAGAGAAAAGTACTAACGTTTCGAATCCAGAAGATCCTTTGTCAATCTGAAAGACAGAAAAAGTGTGAAATATTTATACTGTGGCGTCAGAGAATGAAAGAAGAGTCATAGCCACAGGAACCAAGGAAACAGGGTGCTAACAGCCACAGAAACCAAGGGAAAGAGTGCTAATGGCAGTCCACAGAGAGAACAAACAGCAGATAAACTAACATCAGAGGGTTAACTGTGACAGATGTAGATGTGGGGGAAGCAAAGGGGAGAAAAGGTAAGGAAAGGGGATAAGATAGGAGGTGCAAATATATATAAATAAAGACATGAAAGAAAGAAATAGTAAAAGACAGTTAAAATGAAATCGATGAAAACAAATGGGTCAAGGTGGAGTCGAGCTAATCATCTGAAGTTGTTGAATTCGATGTTGAGACCGGAAGGCTGTAGCATGCCAACCGGAAGATGAGATATTGTTCCTCCAGTTTGCGTTGAGCTTCAATGGAACATTGCAGCAGGTAAAGGACAGACATGTGGGCAAGCTGTACTGTGTTCAGTTTCGGTCTCCATATCGAAGAATATATATTTAATAGCATGGAAGGGAGTCCAGAGAAGGTTCATCCCGGATATGAAGGGACTTTCTAATGAGAACCGTTTTGAGCCTTAAAGAATTCTTAGGGGCCGTGACGGGGTACATGGTGAGAGAATGTCCCTTCTTGTGGGAGTGTTTCAAGTCAGAGGGGGTCGCCCATTCAAGACAGAGGTAATGAGAAATTCATTCTTGCAGAGGGCAGAAAATCTTTGGATTTCTTTACCGCAGAGAGCCGTAGAGACCAGGTCCTCAGTTATGTTCAATGCTGAGGTGTACAGATTTAAATTTAGTTAGGGAATCAATGGTTATGGGACCAAGGATAGACAGTGGAGTTGATGATTATATCAGATCAGCCACGTTTTCCTTGATTGGTGGACCAGACTCAATGGGCCGAATGATCTTGTTCTACTACTATTTCTCGTAGGCTTACGGCCTAACTGTCTTGCAGAATTTCAACATAACCTCCTTGCTCTCTGTCCCTATAAATAAAGTGGAAATAATACATGTTCCATTAACTGTTGTTCAATGACAGCACAACCTCCTCAGGACATCCAGGGTGAGTAGGCAGCACTGTACCCCTGGCATGTAGAAAAAGTGACATTGTACAGCACAAAAAAAAAGAAGTCAAGACACAAATTGAACATAGTGCCAACCACGGCTCTGTTCACGCAAGGACCTGCCTCAATATCCCCCTACTGTACTCTACTCAATCCTAGCCCCCCCACCCCTGCTGACGCTCACTCCTCTGCAAAGAAGTCAATAAATGGCTGCCACTTTCGGGTGAACCCTAATAGCGAACCTCATAAGGCGAACTTGACTTTCTCTATGTCAAGAAAGCTCGCCATGTCCAATAGCCATACCTCAGCCCTCGGGTGCTTTGAGTCCCTCCATGCTAACAACATTCATCGCCGGGCTACCAGGGAAGCAAAGGCCAGAACGTCAGCCTCTCCCTCTTCCTGGACTCCCGGCTCCTCCGAAACCCCAAAGATTAGGGTCTCATTACCACCCCAGTTTTCAATAACCGGGACATGACATCTGCGAATCCCTGCCAATATCCCCGGAGTTTTGGGCATGACCCGAACATGTGTACATGGTTAGCCGGCCCTCCAACGCATCTAGCACACTTGTCCTCCAGTCCGAAGAATTTGCTCATCTGGGCCACCGTCATGTGGGGCCGGTGCACGACCTTAAACTGGATCAGGCTGAGCCTGGTGCATGTTGCCATCGTGTTTACTCTGCTCAGGGCTTCTGCCCAGATACCGTCCTCCATCTCCCCCCCCACCCACCCCCCCAGCTCCTCTTCCCACTTAAGCTTCAGGTCCTCAGTCTGCATATCCTCAGCTCCCATTAGTTCCTTGTAGATGTCTGAGACCCTACACTCTCCCACCTCTCCCCTAGAAACTACCCTGTCCTGCCTCCCCTTCGGCGGGAGACGGGGGAAGGATGGCACCAGTCTGCGTACAAAATCCCGCACCTGTAAGGATCTAAAGTCGTTCCCTCTCGCCAGCCCAATCTTATGGTTTAGGGGCTGGTTTAGCACAGGGCTAAATCGCTGGCTTTGAAAGCAGACCAAGGCAGGCTAGCAGCATGGTTCAATTCCCGTACCAGCCTCCCAAAACAGGCGCCGGAATGTGGTGGCTAGGGGCTTGTCACAGTAACTTCATTTGAAGCCTACTTGTGACAATAAGCGATGTTAATTTTATTTAATTTCCTTCATGCTCGGAAAGCTCCCTTGCAGGAACAAATGCCCCAGCCTCACAATCCCCACCCTCCTCCACAGTCGAGACCCCCTGTCCATGTTCCCCGGGGCAAATCAGTGGTTGCCGCAGATTGGGGTCCACACCATTGCTCTTACCTCCCCTACATGCCTCCTCCACTGGCCCCAGATCGGAAGAGCCGCCACCACTATCGGACTGGTGGAGTACCGTGCCGGCGGAAGGTGCCGTGACCAGGGCTGCTCAGCTAGTGCCCCTGCACGAAGAAGCCTCCATCTGCTCCCAAACCGACCCTGCACCCACCATCCATTTCCTTCTCATCGCTATGTTGGCCGCCCAGTAATAGTTGCTGAAGTTCGGCCACGCCAGCCCCCCTTCTCCTCCGTTCCTTTCAAGCATCACCCTCTTCACCCGCGGGGACTTCCCTGCCCATACAAATCCCAGAATAATTTTGTTCAGCCTCTTAAAGAAGGACTGCGGGATAAAGATGGGGAGACACAGAAAAACAAACAAGAACCGTGAGAGAATCATCATCTTAACAGTCTGCACCCTCCCCATCAATGACAGTGGGAGTGCATCCCACCTCCGGACCTCCTCCCTCACTCGTTCCACCAGTCGGGACAGGTTGAACTTATGCAACTTGCCCCTGTCCCGTGCCACCTGAATCCGCAAATAACGGAAACTCTCACCCACTAGCCTGAACAGTAATCCCTTCAGCCTACTCTCCTGCCCCCTCGCCTGAATTACAAACAGCTCGCTCTTAGCCATGTTCAGTTTGTATCCGGAGAACCAGCCAAATTCCCTCAGCTTTGCCATAATACCGTCCATCCCCACCATTGGGTCCGATACATATAACAGCAGAACGTCTGCGTATAACGAGACTCTATGTTCCACTCCCTCCCGGACCAGCCCTTTCCAGCCCCTAGAAGCTCTCAGTGCAATTGCCGGCGGCTCTATGGCCAATGCAAACAGCACTGGGAGAGAGGGCAGCCCTGACTTGTCCCACGGTGCAGTCCAAAGTAGTCTGATGTCGTCCTGTTCATCCTTACACTCGCCTCCGGGACCTGATATAATAGCCTAACTCAGTCAATGAATCCCATCCCGAACCCTAAGCGTCCTAGTACCTCCCACAGATAATCCCACTCGACCCGGTGAAAAGCCTTTTCAGCATCTATGGCTACCACTATCTCTACCTCCCTACTCTCCGGGGGGTATCATAATCACGTTGAGCAGCCTTCTTAGCTTGGCCACCAGCTGCCTCCCCTTTACAAACCCGGTTTGGTCCTCCACAATCACATCCAGTATAGTCCTCAGTTCTAGTCGCCAAGGTCTTGGCCAGTAACGTGACGTCTAGGTTAATCAAAGAGATCGGTCTGTATGGCGCGCAAGCCTCTGGGTCCTTATACCATTTCAGAATAAGCGAGGTGGTGGCCTGCGACATCATTGGGGGTAAACACCCTCTGTCTCGTGTCTCGTTAAACACCCTGACCAGCACTGGCCCCACTATCCCGGCAAACATTTTGTAAAACTCAACCAGATACCCGTCCGGCCCTGGAGCTTTACTCGACTGCATGACTTTCAGGCCCCCCGGTACCTCTACGATCCTGACCAGGGCCCCCAGTCCTTGCACCAACCCCCTCCCCTCTCTTGGGAAGGTCAGTCCGTCCAGGAATCGCCTCATCCCCCCCGATTCCCCGGGGCGTATCCGAAGTCTACAGCTTCCTATCAAAGTCCCTAAAGACATTGTTCAGCCCTGCTGGGTCACCCACTAGATTACCCTCCCCATCCACTACCCTCCCTATTTCCCTAGCCGCTTCCCTCTTCCTTAGTTGTTGCACAGGCATTCTACTGGCCTTCTCCCCATGCTCATAAATCGTGCCTTTTACCTTTCTCTTTGCTCTACAGCCTGGCCTGTAATCAGCACCCCAAATTCGGTCTGCAGCCTCTGTTGTTTCCTGAGTAAATCTGGCCTTTGGAATTCCGCGTAACTCCTGTCCGTCCGTAGAATTTCCTTAATCAATCGGTCCGTCTCTGCCCTGTCTGCCCTGTCCCTGTACGCCCAGATTGAATTCAGCTCCCCTCTCACCACTGCGTTCAGCGCCTCCCAGAGCACCACTGCCGAGACTTCACCAGTATCGTTCACCTGCAGGTAATTTTGCATACCTTTCCTCAGCCTCTCACACAGCCTCTCAGTCCGTGATTAATCTAACTTCCAGCCTCCATGGTGGGCGCTGAAAGCTGTCCTTACAAAACTGCAGGTCTACCCAGTGCAGAGCATGGTCCGATATGGCAATTGCCGAAAATTCTGCCCCCACCATTCCGGCCAGCAGGTCCCTACTCACAACAAAGTAGTCAATTCAGGAATACACCTTGTGAACGTAGGAGTAGTACGAGAACTCCCTCGCCGACGGCCGGCTAAATCTCCACGGATCTACTCCCCCCTTTTGCGCCATGAACCCTCTCAGTTCCTTTGCCATCGCTGACAATCTGCCCATTCTTGAACAACACCGGTCCAGGCTCGGGTCCAGGACGGTATTAAAGTCCCCGCCCATGATCAATTTACTCGAGTCCAAGTCGGGGATCTTCCCTAGTATCCTCCTAATAAAATCCACATCGCCCCAGTTAGGGGCATACACACTGACCAGGACTACTCTCACCCCTTCGAGCTTACCCCTCACCATAACGAACCTGTCACCCCCATCCACAACTGTGCCCTCCGCCTCAAATTGTACCCTTTTATTAATCAGGATCGCAATCCCCCTCATCTTAGAATCAAGCCCCGAATGAAAGACCTGACTGACCCAGCCCTTTCTTAACCTAACCTGGTCTGCCACTTTCAGGTGCGTCTCCTGCAACAAGACTAGGTCCGCCTTCAGAACGCACAGATGCGCAAACACAGGCACCCTCTTCACTGGCCCATTTAACGCTCTATCATTCCAGGTGAACAGCCTGGTTGGTGGGCACTTCGCCCCCCCCCTTTGCCGATCAGTCATCCCCTTTCCTTGGCCAGCCCCCCAGCCATGTGTCGCACTTCATCTGGCCCGCCTCCTGAACGGCTCCACCCAAGGCCTCCTCACTGTTGCCATGCCCAGATTCCACCCCGTCAGCAGAATGACTCCCCCCTCCACCCCCTAGCAACACCATCCTATCACCTAACCCCTGCTCTAAGCTAACTATGCACACCTCCCACCTTGGCTTCCGTTGACTCGCCCCACTCAGCTAGCCTGGGGCTCCCAGCCTCGGCTTCAGCGTGTCTCCCACCCATTGTTCCCAGTCACCCCTCCCCCATCCCATCCCTACCACTTCCCCAGATCAGCCCTACTGAAGCAAACACTCTGTACAAGTCATAAACAACCCCAACAATAGCACAATTGAAGTTAAACAAGAAAAAAAACCACAGATAAGAAATAACAGGCAATCTCAGTCCTTCCCAGACAGACACAGAAAAAGATTGCACAAAGTTCCCCTGAAGCATCCATCTTAACCCAACCCTTTTAACTGTTTTCTTTATTATTTTCCCCCCAGCCAAACTCCAACTAATCAAAGAGCCCAAAAAGGAAACATTCAGATAAGCCACGCAAACCACGCAAACAATATACATCCCTACCACCTTCCAACACCCTAAGGAGGTCGAAAAAAGAAACGACAAAAACGGACCCGAACATGCAGGCAATTTTCAAAACGGGAAGGACACCACATATACTTAAACGTTCTAACATGAGTCCAAACGTCCTCAGCTCAGGGCCAGCCCTTGCTTCTTAACGAAGTCCTCTTCGGGTTCCTCGAAGTAGTGGTGCTGACCCTCATACGTAACCCACAGTCGCGGAAAAAGCAGCCCGAATTTCACCTTGTTTTTATACAGTATCTCCTTCACCTGCCGGTAGCCTCTCTGCCTCCTGGCCACCTCAGCGCTCAAATCTTGGTAAACACGCAGGGTGGCATTGTTCCAGGTGCAACTTCGTGTGCTCTTTGCCCATTGCAGCATCCGTTCCTTGTCCAGGTACCTGTGAAAGCGTACCGCCATCGCTCGTGGGGGACCCCCTCATCGTGGCTGCCCCACCTGCACTCTGTGTGCCCTGTCCACCACCAGCAGGCGTGGGAACACCTCATTCCCCAGCAACTTCTGGAACATACCCTCCACAAATGTGGCAGGGTCCAGCCCCTCTGCCCCCTCCGGGAGGCCCACGGTTCTCACGTTCTGCCGGCGAGATCTGTTGTCCAGGTCCTCCATCCTTTCCAGAAGCACTTTTTGCTCGTCCCTCAACCGTCGAATCTCCACATCCGCCACCGTTTGAAAGTCAGCCTGCTCCTCCACTGACTTCTCCAGCTGCTGGAGCTTCTCAGTATGATCATTCAGCCTTTTTTCTATCCGGTCAATCGACTTCTGCAGCGGCCCCAAGTTGTCACACTTCAGAGCCAAAAGGCCCTCATGCATAGTCTGCAGCAGCTGCTCCATTGTGGGCTGGGCTGTCGGCGCTTTGCTCTGAACATCAGCCATGCTGGTCCGTCTCACAGCCACTGTGCCCTTACTCGACCACTTCTTCTGCTGTTTACGGTCCCTCCGGCTTCTTAACTCCATACAATTCTGTATGGGTCTTGTGCCTGAGTACTACTGCTTTCCAGTTCCGCGCTCAAAAGCGCTAAAAAATCGCGGGAAAAGGTTCAAAAGTCCGAACGAAACGGGAGCCACCAAATGTGCGACCTACTCCCTCATAGATGCCACCGGTGGCCCGTCATAGCTATCTCAAATCCCCCACCATCCCAGAAACACTCACCTCGGCTGGGAATGTTAGTTAAGAGGTTCCTGGGCACTGTCTGGTGCGCCAAACACAGTTGACTTGGCCCAGCAGGTGGAGATAGGAACCCCCGAGGGGGCATACGGTCGAAGGACAGGCCGTCCCCAGGAAGAGCTACCATTCAGATGTGTCTTGAGCTTCTGAATAAACAGTACCATCCATAGTGGAGATGCAGTCACAGAGCCAGGGACTAAATGAGGTGTTGTGCACGAGCATCCAGTATCTGCAGGTGCAGTTGAAGGAGTCCAACCACATGTAACGGCAATAGTGGTGGTACCCACAACCTGCCACCCAGGCCAACACCACACGTGTGCCATCCAGGGTGGAGGCATTACGGGGTATGGTTTTGGCGATGGATCAGCGTGTCTAATGCCTGGGGAATTCTGTGCAGGTGCTGGCCGAGGGTTAGCACGTCACAGGCGACCATGTTCCAGAGCCACCTGGAAATCGCAGCGGCGCTCCTGAGCAGGGCCCAGCCACAGCAAGCCATGGCTAGGAACATCGGCGGCATTGCCCAGGCGCTGGCCAACATCGCACAAACACAGGGGGAGGTGGTGCAGTCCCAGTTGGCAATGGTCCACACCCTGTGTTCCATGGCTGCGAGCATGCAGACCCTGGTCGAGACCAGACTGGGCCTCCAACACTGGAAGTGCCAGGTGGTGGGGGACCCTCTAGTGATAGCTTCTCTCGGTTCCATGGTTACATGGAGTAGCCAGAGGCCATCGGGCACCCCGAGGGAGGCAGGGGTGAGGGGCCTTTGCCAGTGACTCCCGCAGGGGAGGTGACAGAAGACTGCAGCACCTCGGACTCCCCATCCAGTCCCCGGCACATCTGGTGGGTAGCTGTCAGAACAGTGCAGCATCACGCCACCTGGGCACCCGAGCAGTAGCCGGGCCCATCCAAGCTTGGTAGCCGCAGAAGGCACCTCCCAATGGGGACCCAGGTCGCAGGGCAGGAATTAAAGCAGGCCGCCTCCACTCCTGCTGTGGAGAACAGACTGGGCCTCCAGGACCACCTAGATGTAGTGTTAGGGCCCAAAAGGCCAGGAATTAAGATACTACTTAAGTTGGCACGTGTGCAGAGCACAGTTTAGTTATTGTGGCTAGGACACAAATCTGTATTTGTTTTTCACATTAAACACCGGTCCCCACTGTTCCAACCTGCCTAAGTGCTCTGTCAGATGGATGTGAGGAGTGGCCAGGTCTGGCCGGGGGAAGGGGGGGGGGTTAAATTGGCGAACGTTGCGGGGGGGGGGGGGGGGGGGGGATGGGCGGACCATGTGGTGTCCCGTGCTCCTAGACCCTCCTCCTCCCCTCCTCCACGGCCGTCCTCACCAGAGCCACCCCAGGGATCCGAAACCCAAGGTCTCCATCCCGCAGTGTGGCAGGTGTGTATCATGGAGGGAGTTGCACGCAGAGCGGGGTGGAGGTGGGGGGGGGGGGGGGTGGGGTACGTGGTCGGGGAGGGGGGGTCTGTGGAGAGAGCGTGTGTGTGGTTGGGATGCGCTGTCTGTGCCCCTGGCCTGTCCCCCCTTCCATGCCCCCCAAATTGGTGATCCTGTAGACGATCATAGCGTCCTGTGCATGTTGACGCTGGCACATAGGTCGTGCGGTCTCCCCATGTCTCGGCTCCAAGTCCATCCCACCCACCCACCCCCTTTCCCGCATCTTCATCGTTGAAGGAGGCCTGGCTTCCTCCTCCTCCTCCAGCACATCACCCCTCTGCTGTGTGATGTTGTGGAGAACACAGCAAGTCGCCACAATGCGGGTGAACTTATCAGCATCATACTGGAGTGTCCCTCCAGAGTGGTTCTGGCACCTTAACCACATCTTCAGGAAGCCAAAGTGCCACTCAATCACGTTCCTGCTCGCTGCTTGGGCTTTGTTGTAGCGGCTCTCTGCATAGGCCTGAGGCCTCCGGATAGGCGTCATCAGCCACGACTGCAGTGGATAGCCCCTGCCACCCAGCAGCTGACCACCCAGCCGGAGGGGGGTGGGGAGAGGCGTCTCGAACATGTCTGGAATCGTCGAGTGTGCCAGGATGAAGGCGTCGTGCACACTGCCTGGGTATAGGGAAAAGACTTGGATGATGTGCAGCTGATGGCCACTTATAAGCTGCACGTTCATCGAGTGGTACCGCATTCGGTTGGTGTAGAGTGCACTGTCAGTTGTAGGTTCTCTTAGGGGAACATGCATAGAACATAGAACATAGAAAATGAGTGCTGAAGGAGGCCCTTCGGCCCATCGAGTCTGCACCGACCCATTTAAGCCTCACTTCCAACTTCTCCCCGTAACCCAAAAACCCCTCCTAACCTTTTTTGGACACTAAGGGCAATTTAGTATGGCCAATCCACCTAACCTGCACGTCTTTGGACTGTGGGAGGAAACCGGAGCTCCAAGAGGAAACCCAGGCGTCGATCACCGTCTAAGCCTGGGGCATCACGACCATGGCGGCGAACCCCGCTGCCTGGGCATTCTGATGGGCATGGTATACATTGAACTGGATGCACTGAGCCTCCTGGGCAGACAAGGCCTCCTTGGTGGCACGGATGCACGTGAGCACCGAGGTCTGTGAGATCGGACTCTGGAAGGACCCCATCGCGTAAATGTTCAGGGCGACCGTCACCTTGACGGCCAGTGGGAGCAGATGTCCTCCCCCATACCCTTGCGGTGCCAGATGTGCCATCACCTCGCAGATATGTTGCACTGTCTTTC
Source organism: Scyliorhinus torazame (assembly GCF_047496885.1). Lineage (NCBI taxonomy): Eukaryota > Metazoa > Chordata > Chondrichthyes > Carcharhiniformes > Scyliorhinidae > Scyliorhinus > Scyliorhinus torazame. Next base: position 186,961,085 of record NC_092711.1, on the reverse strand, counting down.
TGCTCAGGCAGAGTCTTCGACGGCATGCCCGGTCTGACAGGTCCTCACATGACAGGCAGTGCTGGTATACATAAGGCCTCATGCATCACCTCCCTGGCATCTCCTCCCCCTCGGCTTGTTGGGCAGCCGGCTCTCCAACCTGGGCGGCTTCCACCAATGCCTCTGTGGTTCGCTCCACTTCCACACGCTCCGCCACCACACGCTCCGCAGCTGACCGCTCTGCTGCTGCAGCTTCCTCCTCCTCCTCGAACTGTGCCCACTCGTACAGGCACAGGGCATCCCCAGGGCTTTGGTGACGAGTAGGAAGGCCGCCATTGCTGGTTGAAGTCCAATATCCATTGTCCGCAGGGGGTGAAAGACCGACATGCTTGCATGGTGTGTACCTCTGTGCCCAGCGAGGTCCACCGGGCTTCATGGTGGCCCGCGTTGGCACTGTGGGCTCTGTGCCCGCATGACCCTCTCTTACCCATCCCTGCACATCTGGCCCCGTCGGTGGCCGGCACCATGGAGTCCTCTGACCATGGGCACCCGTCCCTGATATCAGCGGTCACTTTATCTGACACTTGCCTCGCCATCAGTATACACCACGGCTCTCGTCGGGGCTATTGATCTTGGTGGGCCGCTGGTGTGTGTCAACCGGGTGGGGGTGCGTGGCGGGGTGGTGGTGGTGAAGGGTGAAATGCGGGGGTGGGAATGCCCATATGACCGGTGTCACTCTGCAGAACCAGGGGCCATTGTGGATGGTCAGTTGGTGTGCAACAAGATGGCCCCATAATGGTGATTCATGCCTGGATAAGAACAGAGGAACATAAGAACTAGGAGCAAGAATAGGTCATCTGGCCCCTCGAGCCTGCTCCGCCATTCAATGAGATCATGGCTGATCTTTTGTGTACTTGGGTCCAGTTTTCGGCTCGAACACCATAACCCTTAATCCCTTTATTCTTCAAAAAACTATTTATCGTTATCTTCAAAACATTTAATGAAGGAGCCTCAACAGCTTCACTGGGTAAGCAATTCCATAGACTCACAACCCTTTGGGTGAGGACGTTCCTCCTAAACTCAGTCCTAAATCTACTTCCCCTTATTTTGAGGCTAAGTTCTGCTTTCACCCGCCATGGCAAACAGCCTGCCCGCATCGATCCTATCTATTCCCTCCATATTTTTATATGTTTCTATAAGATCCCCCCCGCATCCTTCTAAATTCCAACGAGTACAGTCCCAGTCTACTCAACCTCTCCTCGTAATCCAACCCCTTCAGCTCTGGGATTAACCTGGTGAATCTCCTCTGCACACCCTCCAATGCCAGTACGTCCTTTCTCAGGAAAGGAGACCAAAACTGGACACAATACTCCAAATGTGGCCTCACTAACTCCTTATACAATTGCAGCATCACCCCCCTAATCTTAAACTCCATCCCTCTAGCAATGAAGGACAAAACTCCATTTGCCTTCTTAATCACCTGTAAACCAACTTTTTGCGTCTCATGCACTAGCACACCCAGGTCTCTCTGCACAGCAGCATGTTTTAATATTTTATCATTTAAATAATAATCCCTTTTGCTGTTATTCCTACCAAAATGAATAACCTCACAGTTGTCAACATTGTATTCCATCTGCCAGACCCTAGCCCATTCACTTAACCTATCCAATTCCCTCTGCAGACTTCTGGTATCCACTGCACGTTTTGCTTAACCACTCATCTTAGTGTCGTCTGCAAACTTGGACACATTGCACTTGGTCCCCAACTCCAAATCATCTAGTTAAATTGTGAACAATTGTGGGCCCAACACTGAGGGATACCACTAGCTACGAATTGCCAACCAGAGAGTCACCCATTAATCCCCACTCTTTGTGCTCTATTAATTAACCAATCCTCTATCCATGCTACTACATTACTGTTAATGCCATGCATCTTTATCTTACGCAGCAACCTTTTGTGTGGCACCTTGTCAAAAGCTTTCTGGAAATCCAGATAAAGCACATCTATTGGCTCCCCATTATCTACCGCACTGGTAAAGTCCTCAACAAATTCCACTAAATTGGTTAGGCACGACCTGCCCTTTATGAACCCATGATGCGTCTGCCCAATGGGACAATTTCCATCCAGATGCCTCGCTATTTCTTCCTTGATGATAGATTCTAGCATCTTCCCTATTACCGAAGTTAAGATCACTGGCCTATAATTACCCGCATTCTGCCGACCTCCTTTTTAAACAGTGGTGTCACGTTTGCTAATTTGCAATCCACCGGGACCACCCTAGATTCGAGTGAATTTTGGTAAATTATCACTAGTGCATTTGCAATTTCCCTAGCCATCTTTTTTAGCGCTCTGGGATGCATTCCATCAGGGCCATGAGACTTGTCTACCTTTAGCCCCATTAGCTTGCCCATCACTACCTCCTTAGTGATAACAATCATCTCAAGGTCCTCACCTGTCATAGCCTCATTTCCATCAGTCACTGGCATGTTATTTGTGTCTTCCACTGTGAAGCCCGACCCAAAAATCCTGTTCAGTTCCTCAGCCATTTCCTCATCTCCCATTATTAAATCTCCCTCCTCATCCTCTAAAGGACCAACATTTACCTTAGCCACTCTTTTTTGTTTTATATATATTTGTAGAAACTTTTACTATCTGTTTTTATATTCTGAGCAAGTTTACTCTCATAATCTATCTTACTCTTCTTTATACGGCCCCAGTCCCATGCGGGGTCACCCCGGCCACTCCGCCTGTTCGCCTCCCCCCATCCCCGGGCCTGGCAGTTCCGCCCCACCCCATCCAGACCGGCCAATGTCCAGCCCGGCATCCGCCAGTGACTTCTCTCCATGTCCTACCTCCTCTCTCTCTCCCTCAGCAGGCAGCACGGCGGTTTGACGATTTTTCAATGCCCAAATGAACCGCCTCATTGGGAACTCGGCCCATTGGAGGAGGAGAATCGCGGATGTCCCGGAGAACACCTGTTCGGGCCCGCAAATGATAGGCAAACGGAGTTTACTGTACGTGCGTTCCAGAACGCATTGGCGCTGCTGTCGAGGTGACGGAGAATCGCGAGTTGGTGTCAATTTTAGCCTCGGAACCTATTTTGCGCACAACCGCCATTGGCACATGGAGAATCCCGTCCATGTAAATTGAATAGACATAATAATATATTACCATTGTTTGTTCCCTGTCACTCACCTATTACCGTCCCCATCACAATCTCGCTCATTGGTGAATCTGTATCCTGGCCATTGAATGAGATTTGATAAAAGCATTGCTGCTTCCCGTTTCTTTCTACTTCAAACACTGGGAGGGTTGCACTGTCACCCTTTTTCTCGACTTTATGATGGAACGAGTTTGTTTGACTTTTGTAAAACCTGAACATTTTAAAGCTATTATCTCCTGATACAGTGCAGGTTAGTATCATAGGCTCCTCTGGTAAGTACACCCCAGTCGGTTGATCCATAGATAGCACTGGTTTTTGCAGAGGATCTGTGATGAAATAAATAGAATAGGGGTTGTGATTATTTATGAGCATTCTTTACTGCGTTGAAGGCAAATGTTTACACCAAGACAGAAATTCTATCAAAGTTATTTGCTGAATTTAAACAAACAAAATAATCAAGGAATCGATATATATAGCTGAATGGGTTGGAGAGAATGACTAAATAGGGGGCTTAATTTGCCATCTTCTCTCTGCTCCAACTCATGTCCCGAAAAAGTAATAACTGCTGCTCCTCTAATCAACCAGGTCGTTCAATATGCACTTAAATAAAAAATATCTTTCAACTATTGTGGAATAATTTCGATGCAATTTTTATTTTGGGATTATCAATTTGAATAAAAATTAACGCTTTTTAATTTACTCACGAGGTGATGGTGAAGGATGGAACCGGCATTTTCCGCCGGTTTGCTAAGATAATCGGAAAGTAAAAATTAATTTTTTTGCATAAAGGTTAAAAGACATTTTAATATTACTATTTGACATTTTACATTTGACATTATTACTATATGACTACATTGGCGTAAGAGACTGTCTCGAATTTCATTTTCCAACCAAAAGAGAAAATGTGGAAAATCTCAGCAGGTCAGGCAGCATCTATAGGGATAGAAAAGAGCTAATGTTTCGAGTCCAGGTGACCCTTTGTCAAAATTTAATTTTGTTTGTTTTAAGTTGAACTATCACGATTTGCTAATTAAAACAACTAATTGCAAAGAAGGTGGTCCGGTTTCTTGATTTCCGCCTCAAGTAAAGTTTAAGAAAACTTGCATTTCTATTGCGCCTTTCAACATCACAGAACTTCCCAAAGTGCTTCAGAGCCAATGGGATAGTTGGGAATTTCCATCACTGGTGCAACTTAGCTATTGAACTGGCAGCGCTGAAGACAAACTATCCACTTTACTTCTCTCCCTAAAATTATGACGCAGAGCAGAATTTGTTGCTTGAGAACCGATTAAGTACTTGAAATTTGACACCCAGTTTAGTTAACTGTTACCATGTGAAAATGTGACGAGTAGAATCAAAATCTTCATTATAGTGTAGAGATGTCTGTTGCCAGGCGCCACTGCGCACTGCCCCTGACGGAGCTGAGGATCCGGGTTCGATCCCGGTCCTGAGCCACTGTCCATGTGGGGTTTGAGGATTCTCCCCATGTCCGCGTGGGTCTCACCTCAACAACCGAAAGATGTGCAGGGTAGTTGGGTTTGTCACGCTAAATTGCCATTTAATTGAAAATAAATAATTTGGGCACTCTAAATTTATAAAAATAAGGATTCCTGTTTCCAACCTGTATTTGATTGGCACCTTCAAATTAATTTTGTTGTTACTAACATGGTCGTCATGGGAGACCAGCCGAGAATTTCATCAACATTCTGTGGGCTGTTACTGATCAAAACCGTACTAGGAACATCCATATCAACAGTGTGGTTATAAGAGCAAGTCAGGTGTTTGGAATGTTACTGAGTCCAACTCATCACCTGGTTCTCCAAAGCCTAGCTTTCGTCTGCAAACGTCAGATGTGCAATGGTCGACTCGCCACTTTGCTGGATGAGTGCAGCTCGAAGAACAATGCTTGCCAATGCGTTTGAAGTTGCTAATATTTACATTGCATAGCATACAATCGATGATGAAACCTGCACTGAATTATGTCAATTGTGATTATGCTTGCGGAAACTAGATCAAGGGCTAAATGAATGAGTAATCCAGTCGAGCTGTTTGGGGTGAGCGCTGTCTGAACTGAGGTCCCTGGCCCATGCCCAAATCCAACGTCGGCACATACACGGACGTCCTTGCCGTCAGCCCCTTGCCGTCAGCCGAGACCAGCTCATCCCTCATCCCTTTCTGACAGAGCACCGAGGCAAGTTGTAACGTCGTGAACATATTTTTATTGTGAACAAGTGAACACCTATATATGGGTTTGTGCCCTAGCCCCTATCGCTATCCGATGTGCTACATCCGTGCTAAATAAATTGGTGTCTACTTTTATGGCCTTAAGGACCCTAACGCTTCACCTAGGTGGATCCAAAGGCGGTGCATTAGGTGTGCAGGCGGCATGCGGCAATTCCCGCCCTGTGACCTGTGTCCCCTTTGGTGGCAGTCCTCTGTGGCGACCGGGTCTGGATGGGCCAGGCTGCCGCTTGGGTATCCCAGGTGGCATGGTACCGGGCTTTTCTGTCCACGTCCCATCAGATGCGCCCGGGGCAGGAGGAAGGAGTCCCAACCACTGTGATATTCTGACACCTCACTTGTGGGAGTCACCTGCATGGGCCCCAATAGCTCTTCCACCCTCAGGGTGCCCGATGGCCCCCAGGCTACTGGATCAGATGGGGATGCGAGCGGAGCTAACCCATGAGGCTCTCCCACCACCTGGCGCTGCCTGTCCTGGGGACTCACACCCATCCTGACTAAGGTCTCTTTACTCACGGTCATGGATCACAGGGAGTGGACGACCTCCCTGTGGAATGGCACCACATTACGCTGTGATTGTGCCATCAAATTCTGGGTCTGTGCCACATCTGCCAGTGATAGCGCCACGTCCATCTGGGTCTGTGCCACATGGACAGCACACGGGAAATGGCGCTGACGCCCTCGATAATGGCCCGCTATGACTGGGTTACACTCTAGAGCGCTGCTTCAATGTCCGGTTGGCCCTCGAACATGGCTGCCTGTGATATTGCAGTCCTGTTCTGGGCCTCGACCACCGGCCGCACAGACTGCCCAAGGCCATGGACATCTTGGCTCATAGTTGAAACATTCGCTGCAAGGCCTCCACCGCAGACGCCACTAGTGCTTTCGTGGCACAGATGGTTGGCAAAATCTCCTGCTCCTGCAGGCCGGTTGGAATCCTCCAACTGCACCTGCAGGCGCTGGGTGGTTGCCGACATCCCCTCGTCTAGACTCTGGCTCTGAGACTGCATGCCACTGCATATGGGAACCGCCCTTTCCAGAAGGCCGAAACTCGTCCAGACGGCAGCTAGTCACTGGGGCGGGCTGCGTTCCGACTATCTGGCCCGTTGGGGGGTGCCTACCTCCACATGGTGTACCACTGCACGTGTGTGGTGTGCGCCAGATAGTGCCCTGCAGCATCTTCGCGAACATGCCCTACCGAACTGCGTGTCTCTGCGATTCTGGAGTGTGTTGGAGACAGCTGTGACGGGAAGTCACTGCCATCCATGGACTGGTTCTCTGGCATGTCTCGGGAAATGGGTAGAAGGCTCCCGTCGCTGACATTACCCTACTTTTCCTTGCTATTCTCCTCCTGGTGTTGTGATTGTAGTTGGAACCGGGGGCGGCGGGCACCAAAAGGGTCCACCTCATCACCAGGCGATCCTGCAAGGCACAAGACAAGACACATGATTGTACTGCTAGTCGGGATGGAGGGGTGTGGAGTTGGTGGTGGAGGTGGGGTGATGCTGGAAGAAGGGAGTGTTGTGGGGTGGAGCTGGATTTGGTGGTGGAGGAGGGTGTGTGCTGTGTGGGTGCTGGTGTGGTGGCGCAGGTCTGAGGATGGGGGCGGCGACACATGTGCCATGGGGAACCGCAACTCATCAGGGTGTCACTTGCTCGCCAGATGACGATCTCTGTCTCGGTGACTGCCCTCTTCTAGGGCCCACCAATCATGTCCAGTGCCCTCTGATCTGCTGCGGTGAAGGGCTGTCCTGCTCCACTCTTTTCCCTCTCCCGGTAATTGTGGGCCCACCTCTCCTGGGGAGGAGAAGGACAGAAACGCACTGTGTTAGACAGTTGGCGCATGCAGCACATGGGTGTGTAACAGTCGTTTTTGTGGCCAGGGAATCTGGCCACAGTATGGGTGATGGCTTGTGGTGCAGAATGGTGGTTCGATTGCAGTCCGGATGGGGGTCAGAGGGGTGGACTTATGGGTGTGTGGGTCGGGGGTTTGTGCCAGGGGCACCGTGCTGCCTACTCACCATGGTCGCCCAAAAGAGGTCGTACAGTTTCTTACAGCACTGCCGGCCGGTCCTGCCGGTGTGGCCTACGGTGCTCATTGCCCCTTCCATTTGTACCCAGGCCTGGCACACAGTGGTGTGTGGCAACACCTGCCTAATCCGGGGTACATGGTGGCCCACCTTTCCTCCACTGCGTCCACCAGTTTATCCAGTTCTATATCTGTGAAAGTTATTGTGCCTGGGGAGTGGAGTGCTTATAGGTGGATGCAGCTTGGCAGCATCTCGAGTGTCAATCCCGACTCCAGCGAATTGGACACTGTTTTTCTTTGGAATGAATTGTGTTCAACCTGCCGCCGGTGTTAGGCCATTAACGATTGATGAATTATTTTGAGAATGGTGCCAGTTTTCCTGTCGTAGAACACAACCAATTCAGTCCTGATTAGTTTCTGAAACAGAGTTCCCCGCTGACTCTTTCTTTAGGTGGTTGAGTCCATAACAAAGGGGAATAATCTCAACATTGGAGCCAAGTCTTGCAGTGGAACATCAACACACAATAATTGTAGAGCTGTGACTGATCGAATTTCAGTATTCCTTTCAGTATGGCTGTCTATCTACATGTAATAAACTGTACTTGAAGATATGGACATAATATGGGCCAATGAGATGAAGATACAAAACAATATTCAAATTTAATGGATGCCTTGGCGTAATTGTACTGTGGCATATATTTAGTCTTGCGTTCTTAACAGATTAAATATCGAAGTAAGACGCTGGTAGCTTGGAGACAGTATCACGTGGATCGGAAGCCAAAGACTAGAGTTTATGTTATGTGGACAAATGTGGAAGTTAAATTCAAGTAATAAATCTGGAATTAAAAGTAAAGCTCAGTCATGGTGCCCATGACAACTGGTATCATTTAAAAAAAAATTCCGATAGAGGGGCAATTCAGCGTGATCAGTCCACGTGCCGTCCACACTTTTGGGTTGTAGGGGTGAGGCCTATGTTGACACGGGGAGAATGTGTGTGCTCCACATGGACAGTGAGCTTGGGCCGTGGTCGAAGCCGGGTCCTCGGCGCCGTGAGGTAGCACTGCTAACCACTGGTCCATTGTGCCACCCTTGGTATCGTGCTTAACTAGTATCGTTTGTCGTTAAATACCCTCTCGAGTTAATGAATAGAGGACGAAATTTACTATCCACTCTGTCCTACCCGTGCCGCCAAATCCACACGAACACGATTGGAACATAACTGGTCATTAAAATTGCCAAGCATTTCATCCAGTTAAAGGGAAATTAAGTGTGGGCAGCAAATGATGGAAATGTGAGCATCGCCGTCTTCCCATATAATACAGAGAATGATAACAGTGAAAAGGGCATTGGACCGGGCTCATCCTGAGTACCATGTTCAACTTCAAAATGCTGTAAACGGAATGTAAATGGACGACATTTCAAAATATAAGAACAGTGGCACAGCTTTACCATTCTGAGATATAAACCTGTATGACACCTATTGATGTCACAAGACAATGGGTTAAAACAATCAAATTCGTTTCGAGAAAGCCAAACTGATTTATTTCACATAATAGGATATTCAATATGAAATGTCGTTACTTTAAAGAAGTCATCAGCACTGACCTTGTGAAATGCTCTGTCGAGTTCCAGATAAAACTAACAAGAGAAAATAGGAATTGATTAATTGTACGTTAAAAAAGCTTTAATATAATACTTGAATTGTACAATAAAACATTACTGTGGCCATTCTGCCCATCATATATTGTTCCATTCTTCTGTAAATGTTTTGTCATTAATCCGTCTCTCTGACTCAACCCGATGCATTGCATGAAAAATTGAATTGAAATGAAAATCGCTTATTGTCACAAGTAGGCTTCAAATGAAGTTACTGTGAAAAGCCCCTACTCGCCACATTCCGGCACCTGTTCTGGGAGGCTGGTACAGGAATTGAACCCACACTGCTAGGCCTGCTTGGTCTGCTTTAAAAACCAGCTATTTAGCCCTGTGCTAAACCAGGCCCTTCACCCATCTTCACCCATTCAAATATGAATCCAACTCACGTTTAAAAGTTGATGACTTTAAAAACAAATTACTTTATTCTCCTCATTTTTCGCATTTTCTCCCAAATTTACACCCGCCAACCATAAACAATAATCAGTAAGAAATATGACAATCCCCAGATCAATAACAACTGTCCCATCCTCCCACCAAACCCAAAACATTCGCCCACATGTTCACATAAACAACTGACAAAAAGGAATCAGGAATGACCCATAGCCCCCATTAACACCCATCGCCCCTCTCCCGCCAACCCCCCCACGCCCTCCAACTAATATTCGATGTTATCCAGTTCTTGAGAGTGCATAATGAATAATGCCCATGAATTGTAGAACCCCTCTGTCCTTCCCCTCAGTTCAAACTTAACCTTCTCAAGAGTCAAGAATTCCAACAGATCCCCCCCCCCCCCCCACTACGCCAGGGCACAGGGTAGAGAGGCTGCTCTCCAGCCCATCAGGATCCGCGTTCGGCGATCAATGAGGCGAAGGCTACAACATCTGCCTCCGCACCCGTTTCCACGCCTGGCCGGTCTGGCACCCCGAATATGGCCTCCCGGCGGTCCGGGTCCAGTTTCACGTGCACCACGTTAGATTGCACTAAAAACCTCCTTCCAGTAATCCTCTACCATTGAACATATGAACGTGATTAGCGCCCCCTCCCCCGCAGTGTTCACACACATCTTCAACTTCTTCAAATAATCAGCTCATCCTCGCCCTCGTGAGGAGTGCTTTACCTTCAGCTGTATCAGCCCCAACCTCGCACACGAGGTGGAGGCATTCACTTGTCGGAGCACCTCGCACCATAACCCCTACTCCATATCCTCTCCCAACTCTTCCTCCCACTTTGCTTTGATCCCTTCCAGTGGTGGCTTCTTCTCTTCCAAAATAGCTCTGTAGACCGCTGACACTACCCCCTTCTCCAGTCCCCCTGTTGTCAGTAAGAAATGTGGAGGCCGGCTCTTCTGGGAAGTTCTGTATCTCCTTTCTGGCAAAATCTCGAACCTGCATGCATCTAAACATTTCCCCCTGCTCCAGCCCATACTTTGCTTCCAGCTACTTCAACACTGCAAACCGACCCCTAAGAAACACATCTTTAAGTGTCTTAATCTCCGTCTCCTCCCATTTCCGAAAATTTCCATCCAACCTTGCTGGCTCAAATCTGTGGTTCCCCTGAATCGGCATTTCCCTTCACCCTGCCCCCAACCGGAAGTGTTGGCGAAACTGCCTCTAAATTCTAAATGAAGTTATTATTACCGGACTCCCTGAGTACTTCCCTGGGACTATCGGGAGCGGCGCTGTTGCTAGTGATTTCAATCCCGACCCCCTGCACAAACTCTCCTCCATCCTGACCCACTGGGAATCAAGCCCTCTTATCCAGCTCCGCACTTGCTCACATTCGCTGCCCAGTAGTAATACATCAGGTTCGGAAGACCCAAACCCCCTGCCTGCCTTCCTCTCTGTAGGAGCACCTTTCTAACTCTGTCCACCTTCCCTCCCCATATGAACAACGTAATCCTTCCCTCAATCTCTCTGAAAAAAGCCTTTGGCAGGAAAATCGGCAGGCATTGAAAAATAAACAGAAATCGTGGCAACACGTTCATTTTAACCGCCTGTACCCGACCTGCCAGTGACAGAGGGAGATAGATCAGCTTTCACTCTCCCCACCATACTAGAAATGTTGTACCTGCGGAGACCCGCCACTCCCGCGCAACTTGCACCCCCAGGTACCTAAACTGAGTCCCTGACCTACGGAATGGCAGCACCCCCCTGCCCCCACACCCGGCCGAGATACCACAAAATACACACTCTTGTCTAGATTCAGCTTGTACTCCGAGAAAGACCCAAACACTCGAAGCAGCTCCAATGTTCCCCCTATTGACACACTCGGTTCTGACACGTATAGCAGCAAGTGATCATCATATGAGGACACCCTATGCTCTATCCCCTCCCCCGCACTATTCCTTTCCATACACCCGAACTTCTTAATGGGATGGCCAATGGCTCAATCACGAGTGCAACAGCAGGGGAGAAATAGGACATCCCTGCCTAGCCCCACGGTCCAGTGAAAAGTATCTCGAGCTGATGTTGTTTGTGTGGACACTCGCCCTCAGCTCCTTATATACGAGCTTTACCCAATTCACAAATCATGGTCCAATCCCAAACCGCTCCTGAACTGCCGTCAAGTACCCTCATTCTACCCAGTCGAATGCCTTCTCAGCGTCCAATGACACAACCACCTCTGTTTCCTTCCCCGCTGCCGGTGTCATAACGACATTTAATACCCTTTTAATGTTTGAAAAGAACTGCCTCCTTCTCACGAACCCCGTCTGATCTTCACCTATCACCTTCTGGAGGCACTCCTCCAGCCTACTCGCCTGTACCTTTGCCAATACCTTTGCGTCCACATTCTGATATGGGCCTATATGACCCACACTCCATTGGGTCCTTAGCTTTTTTTAGCAACAAGGAGATCGATGCCTGCCCCATGGTTTGTGGCAAACACTCCCTTTCCTATCGCCTCTTCAAACATCCCCACCATCAGGGTGCCAGCTTATCCTTGAATATTTTATAATATTCCACCGGAAACCCATCCGGCCCTGCCACCTTCCCTGACTGCATCCTCCCAATCGCATCCTTTATCTCCTGCTCCCCTATCGCTCCTTCTCATGTAGCCCTGTCCCCCTCTCCTAACCTCGAGTACTCCAACTCATCTAGAAATTCCTGCATCTCACGATCTCTCCCGGGTGGCTCTGACCTGTACAACTGCTCATGAAATTCCTCAAAAACCTTGTTAATCAGATCCGGTGCCACCACTAATTTCCCTGCCCTAACCCTCACCTGCACAATCTCCCTTGCCGCTGCTTCCCTCCGGAGCTGACCTGCTAACAGCCTTATCTCTATGTACATAAACTGCACCCCTTGCTCGCCTCAGTTGGCACACCACCTTCCTGGTAGATAGTCGGTCAAAGCTCGCCTGTAGTTCCTTCCTCTTTTCCAGCTCTGCTGGGTCCCCATCCTCTGCATAACTCCTATCTACCTCCAACATCTCATCTATTACCCTCTGCCGCTCCAGCTTTTCCTCCTTGTCCACCCTGGCCTTAAACGAAATCACCTCCCCCTCACGACCGCCTTCGACACCTCCCCCGTACAGTTGAAACCTGCATATTCCTTAATTACCTTTTCAATTTTGTCACAGAACACTTGGTCCCCCAAAAGTCCCACATCTAATTTCCACCCTGGCCTCTGTACTACCCCCTTCTCCAGCACCCTATCCACCCAATGTGGTGCATGATCTGACACTGCAATTGCTGAGTATTCCGACCATTTAACCCCAGCCAACAAAGCCTTTCCCACCACGAAAAAGTTGATCCGCGAATATACCTTATGGACTGTTGAGAAAAATGAGTACTCCTGCTCCCTTGGGTGCAGAACCCTCCAAAGGTCCATCACCCCCCCCCATTTCCACCATTAGCCCAGCTAACGACTTTTCCCCCCGTGATGGGACCAGCGAGCGTGGCCGTGACCTGTCCAACCCATACAAATCACTAAACTAAGATATAACCGTCGCAACACAGAATGCCAATCAACCCAACTAATAACTTGAACTCTGTAACAATGTGAAGAGAAGTAAATTACAATACATGTCAGTGAAAAGAAAGGTATAACATTTATACATTTTCCAGCTGCCCAATGACAGTCCACAGTCTCTCTTCCGGCTCCGCTCCTCACATCTGTCCCAAGCCTTCTGCCCTCACGAATGCCTCAGCCGCCTCCACTGTCTCAAAATAAAAGTCTTTGGCACCATACGTCACCCTCAGCTTTGCAGGGTATACCAGACCAAATTGCACCCCCTTCTTGTACAGTGCCGCCTTCACTCGCCCGAATGCCGCTCGACTTTTTGCCAACTCCACTGTCAAGTCCTGGTAGATCCAAACTCTGGCACCATCCCACTGCACCTCGCGCTTCTGCTCGCCCAGCTTAATATCTTCTCCTTCATGCAGTACTTATGGAAACAGATGATTACTGTTCTTGGCGGCTCACTCACTTTGGGTTTCGGCTTTAATGATGAGCTCGGTCCAATTCGTATTGAGACGGGTTCTCACCCTCCCCCATCAGCTTCGCCAACTTCTTAGAAAAGTTGGCCTTGGACCCTCTAACCCTTTGGGCAAGCCCATAGTTCTTAGATTGTGCCGCCTCGAGTGGTTCTCCAAATCCTCAAGCTTTGCTCGGAGCCCTCTGTTGACCTCCACCACCCTCCACAGCTCGTCCCCCATTGAGGTGAGCTGGGTGCTGTGCTGCGACGCAGCCTCCTCCACTTCCTTCATCTTCTCGCCCAGCTCTCTCACCTCAGCCGATGTATTTGCCACAGCTACTCTCACCAGGGCGATTGCCTCCTCCACCAATGACTTCAATGCGACCACCATCTCCTTCCTCAAAGCATCCATGTGCCTCGCAAACTGCTTTTCCAGCTCCACCGCCATCACCTCGGTCAACTTCTCCACTGTACGTAGTGCGGCCCCACCATGCGGTCCGGGTTCCTCCATCTTGCCAACACTTTTGCTCATCTTCTCATTCAACGGCGAGCTCGCGTTTCCTCCCTTCCTTTACGCTGCTTTTCGCATCCTTTCACGGCTTATTATTTTTCTTTTTTCTCTCTTCCTTCCTTCTTCAATCTCAAATTTCATTACAACTTCTTTCTCTTCTTTTTTTTTTTATACCTCCAGAATATCCCTGGGACCGGGCTTCAGTCTTCTTAGCACATTTTAGGCGGGGACAATCCGATGTGGGACATTTTACCTGCATCGCGCTCTGACTTCTGGCCTGCAGCCTTGGCCTCCACTTGGCTCCGCCCCCGCTGTTTCCTTCAAGTTTTCAGGAGAGAGAAAAAAAAATCAAAAAAATTCTATTTTCCTCTCCGTACTCTTTGAGCCCTCCGGCTTTCAGGATGCTCCTTGGGGAACAAGTCGCGATTCCCGCTCCTCCTCCACGTGCAGGCGCCTCGTCGAGCCCACCGGGACCAGTCTCTCCCCTCCTGCCCTTTTAACCCTCCGGCACCGTGAAACGTAAAACGGTTTTTACCCCAAAAAACTTTGCGGGGAACCCCCGATAAAGACCGCGATATCGCGGAACGGCGGGGGTTTCTTCCGAACGCTCGCAGACTCCGCCGGAAGACCGTTTAAAAGTTGACGTTGTTTCCACTTGCATTACAGGATGGGGCAGTACAGAGCACAACAAATCTATTTTGATCTCCGTGCCAATCCTCAGATCAATGTTCTCTGGACCAGTCCTTGAGAAGTACCTCTTTATTCGCTCCATTCAAATAATTCCTGAATTTGAACACCCCTATAACATCACATCCTCATATTATATTCTCTAAATAGAAGAAATACACTCTGTCGAAAGGACGAGATGAAGAACCAAATATTGTCGAACCAAAGTTTTCAGAAGTGAAGTAAGAAAACATTTCTACACAGAATATTTGGTGTAGGACTGGAAATCGTTTCCAGGCTGGCTACTGATACTCGGTTAAATGTAATTTCCAAATCAGAGATTGGTCGTTTTTTATTAACAGAATAGGACAAGAGACATCTGACTTGGCAAGTAAATGGGTTTGGACAACAGCTCAGACATACTACGATTGAATGCTGAAGGAGGCTTGAATTGCCAAATGACCGACTTATGTTGGCATGTCCTAATTGCAATTCGCCCTTTATTTTCTCGATACGATGCCACAGCACGTCACACTCTGAAATGTAGCAAAAGTTAATTTTAAGTAATCAGTGAGGAGAAATTTACGAAACTCAAGGTAGCCTACTGACAAGAACAAATACATGGCAAAATGCCGAGAGCTTCAAATTAATTCACATTGAGATTCATTACGTGCAGAATAAATGTAAAGAGCGTTATAACTTGTAGCGTCTGTTGGAACATAAGTCACACTAGCAGAAACAGCTAATATATATAAATATCTGATCGTGTTTTAGCGATCCCATTCTGTATAATTCTGGTTAAATATTATTAAGAATTATATACTATAGATTAGTGACTACAGTAAAGTGGAACGACTGAAATGTCTCTCCAGAGATCAGAGAAACCGCAAGAGTGATGTGCTAGGGGTGTTAAAATGTATGACTCGATTGATAAAGTAAGCAACTTGAGTGTGGTGGCACTGTTAGAAGTATTGGTAACATATGCTTTTCAAAAATATATGTGTTTCCGGGATTTTTCTTTTTTATACAAATAATGCAACAAAACATGTAACGAATAATCAATGCAAAACAGTTACGGAATATAACAAGAATTACTGCAAATATAGGAGCAAGAAAATCAGAATAACTTGCGCACAATATACTTAGGAACGAGTACCTTCAGTTTTGATACCGGATCAATTTAATAACAGGTTAACAACGGATTACAAATTCAGGGGGAGATGGGGGTAAGGCCATAGAAATACAATGGGTAACAGTTCAGGCCATAAGACGTAATGCGTTGTGAGATCAAGATATACAATGCGATATACCATGAAATATGGCTCACTGAAAGCCCGACAGGGGCAAGTCGGACCCCGTGTAGCCTATAAATTTAAGATCGGCGTTCCAGAATGGACGGACAGCATCATATTTACAACGGATCACCGATGTCAGGAACTCCTTCGGAATATATACTGTAAGTAATTCATGACAGTTTTGAATTGAAGGACGTTTGTTCAGGAGTATTGGAGCATTGGATATTCTTACGAACTGCAAACGTCAGGAACATTTTAATCAGTATCAGTAATTCACCCGCCTGCAAGACCCAGAATTAGGAACATGCTAAATTCTGAGTATCTTCTACAGCTCTCGGACTAAACCGGACCAACAGTATTTAATCTTAAAACAGAGCCATACGTAATTTATATAATCTCTCTCGATTACCAGACATTTTATGCACATCAGCGATATAATAGGTTCAACTCTGTATCTCAGGCTATATACCTGAACGGTGTTATGCCTTAAATTGAGTCTCCTTTATTTTATTGCAAACATACATATTGCAAACATTGGAGTCGATTTCAGCGGGAGCGGAGCAGGTTAGTCAATTTCAGCGGGAGCAGTGCGGAAGTGATTTCTGGGAGGTAAGTCTCTCCTTTAAAAACACTTGTCTTTGCAGGAGCAGGCCAGTCGATTTCAGCGGGAGCAGTGCGCTAGTGATTTCTGGGAGACCTTCACAGGAGCAGGCTAGTCAATTTCAGCGGTAAACACTTACTTGGTCCCGTTTTCGGTCCCTCTTTGCTGTTTTTTTTGTTTTTTAAATTTTAGTGTTTAAGGCGGGAACAGGAAGTTCGACCCGCGGACTTCTGGGAAGACCCTCACCAATAAATTCTGGTGGAGAGGAAACCCGAGACACTACACGTGTGGTGCCTCCCACCCACCCGCCCTCCTCCTCTAACCTAATAATAAAACCCATTGGTGTGAGGTAAGTACCATATTTTATTATTATTATTATTTTTTAAAAATTTAATTTAGTTGTAAGCCAGATCTTGGTAGAAAGTTAGAGGGATGGCAGGGAAGGGAGTGCAATGTTCCTCCTGCAGGATGTTTGAGGTGAGGGATGCCGTTAGTGTCCCTGCTGATTTTACCTGCAGGAAGTGCTGCCATCTCCAGCTCCTCCAAGACCGAGTTAGGGAACTGGAGCTGGATTTGGAAGAACTTTGGATCATTCGGGAGGCAGAGGGGGTCATAGATAGCAGCTTCAGGGAATTAGTTACACCAAAGATTGGAGATAGATGGGTAACTGTAAGAGGGACTGGGAAAAAGCAGTCAGTGCAGGGATCCCCTGCGGTCGTTCCCCTGAGAAACAAGTAGACCGCTTTGGATACTTGTGGGGGGGGGGGGGGACTTACCAGGGGTAAGCCATGGGGTATGGGCCTCTGGCACGGAGTCTGTCCCTGTTGCTCAGAAGGGAAGGGGGAGAGGAGCAGAGCATTAGTAATTGGGGACTTGATAGTCAGGGGCACAGATAGGAGATTTTGTGGGAGCGTGAGAGACTCACGTTTGGTATGTTGCCTCCCAGGTGCAAGGGTACGTGATGTCTCGGATCGTGTTTTCCGGGTCCTTAGGGGGGAGGGGGAGCAGCCCCAAGTCGTGGTCCACATTGGCACTAACGACATAGGTAGGAAAGGGGACAAGGATGTCAGGCAGGCTTTCAGGGAGCTAGGATGGAAGCTCAGAACTAGAACAAACAGAGTTGTTATCTCTGGGTTGTTGCCCGTGCCACGTGATAGTGAGATGAGGAATAGGGAGAGAGAGCAAGTAAACACGTGGCTACAGGGATGGTGCAGGCGGGAGGGATTCAGATTTCTGGATAACTGGGGCTCTTTCTGGGGAAGGTGGGACCTCTACAGACAGGATGGTCTACATCTGAACCTGAGGGGCACAAATATCCTGGGGGGGGGGAGATTTGTTAGTGCTCTCTGTGGGGGGGGGGGGGGTTAAACTAATGCAGCAGGGGCATGGGAACCTGGATTGTAGTTTTAGGGTAGATGGGGACTCATCTTCCGAGGTAGTATGGGCTGCGGTTAGAAACATGAAGGGAGAGGTCACACTGTTGAGAGTCTTCTATAGGCCTCCAAATAGTTCTAGGGATGTAGAGGAAAGGATGGCGAGGATGATCCTGGATAAGAGCGAAAGTAACAGGGTAGTTATTATGGGAGACTTTAACTTTCCAAATATTGACTGGAAAAGATATAGTTCGAGTACATTAGATGGGTCGTTTTTTGTACAGTGTGTGCAGGAGGGTTTCCTGACAGAATATGTTGACAGGCCAACAAGAGGTGAGGCCACGTTGGATTTGGTTTTGGGTAATGAACCAGGCCAGGTGTTGGATTTGGAGGTAGGAGAGCACTTTGGGGACAGTGACCACAATTCGGTGACGTTTACGTTAATGATGGAAAGGGATAAGTATACACCACAGGGCAAGAGTTATAGCTGGGGGAAGGGCAATTATGATGCCATCAGACGTGACTTGGGGGGGGGGGGGATAAGGTGGAGAAGTAGGCTGCAAGTGTTGGGCACACTGGATAAGTGGAGCTTGTTCAAGGATCAGCTACTGCGTGTTCTTGAGAAGCATGTACCAGTCAGGCAGGGAGGAAGGCGTCGAGCGAGGGAACCGTGGTTTACCAAAGAAGTGGAATCTCTTGTTAAGAGGAAGCAGGAGGGCTATGTGAAGATGAGGTGTGAAGTTTCAGTTGAGGCGATGGATAGTTACAAGGTAGCGAGGAAGGATCTAAAGAGAGAGCTAAGACGAGCAAGGAGGGGACATGAGAAGTATTTGGCAGGTAGGATCAAGGAAAACCCAAAAGCTTTCTATAGGTATGTCAGGAATAAGCGAATGACTAGGGAAAGAGTAGGACCAGTCAAGTACAGGGATGGGAAGTTGTGTGTGGAGTCTGAAGAGATAGGCGAGATACTAAATGAATATTTTTCTTCAGTATTCACTCAGGAAAAAGATAATGTTGTGGAGGAGAATGCTGAGACCCAGGCTAATAGAATAGATGGCATTGAGGTACGTAGGGAAGAGGTGTTGGCAATTCTGGACAGGCTGAAAATAGATAAGTCCCCGGGGCCTGATGGGATTTATCCTAGGATTCTCTGGGAGGCCAGGGAAGAGATTGCTGGACCTTTGGCTTTGATTTTTATGTCATCATTGGCTACAGGAATAGTGCCAGAGGACTGGAGGATAGCAAATGTGGTCCCTTTGTTCAAAAAGGGGAGCAGAGACAACCCTGGCAACTATAGACCGGTGAGCCTCACGTCTGTAGTGGGTAAAGTCTTGGAGGGGATTATAAGAGACAAGATTTGTAATCATCTTGATAGGAATAATATGATCAGGGATAGTCAGCATGGCTTTATGAAGGGTAGGTCATGCCTCACAAACCTTATCGAGTTCTTTGAGAAGGTGACTGAACAGGTAGACGAGGGTAGAGCAGTTGATGTGGTGTATATGGATTTCAGCAAAGCGTTTGATAAGGTTCCCCACGGTAGGCTATTGCAGAAAATACGGAGGCTGGGGATTGAGGGTGATTTAGAGATGTGGATCAGAAATTGGCTAGCTGAAAGAAGACAGAGGGTGGTGGTTGATGGGAAATGTTCAGAATGGAGTTCAGTTACAAGTGGAGTACCACAAGGATCTGTTCTGGGGCCGTTGCTGTTTGTCATTTTTATCAATGACCTAGAGGAAGGCGCAGAAGGGTGGGTGAGTAAATTTGCAGACGATACTAAATTCGGTGGTGTTGTCGATAGTGTAGAAGGATGTAGCAGGTTACAGAGGGATATAGATAAGCTGCAGAGCTGGGCTGAGAGGTGGCAAATGGAGTTTAATGTAGAGAAGTGTGAGGTGATTCACTTTGGAAGGAATAATAGGAATGCGGAATATTTGGCTAATGGTAAAGTTCTTGGAAGTGTGGATGAGCAGAGGGATCTAGGTGTCCATGTACATAGATCCCTGAAAGTTGCCACCCAGGTTGATAGGGTTGTGAAGAAGGCCTATGGAGTGTTGGCCTTTATTGGTAGAGGGATTGAGTTCCGGAGTCAGGAGGTCATGTTGCAGCTGTACAGAACTCTGGTACGGCCGCATTTGGAGTATTCCGTACAATTCTGGTCACCACATTATAGGAAGGACGTGGAGGCTTTGGAGCGGGTGCAGAGGAGATTTACCAGGATGTTGCCTGGTATGGAGGGAAAATCTTATGAGGAAAGGCTGATGGACTTGAGGTTGTTTTCGTTG
Source organism: Scyliorhinus torazame (assembly GCF_047496885.1). Classification (NCBI taxonomy): domain Eukaryota; kingdom Metazoa; phylum Chordata; class Chondrichthyes; order Carcharhiniformes; family Scyliorhinidae; genus Scyliorhinus; species Scyliorhinus torazame. The sequence goes on along the minus strand of NC_092711.1, from coordinate 186,940,870 downwards.
GAGAGAAGAAGGTTAAGAGGAGACTTAATAGAGGCATACAAAATGATCAGGGGGTTGGATAGGGTGGACAGTGAGAGCCTTCTCCCGCGGATGGAAATGGCTGGCACGAGGGGACATAGCTTTAAACTGAGGGGTAATAGATATAGGACAGAGGTCAGAGGTAGGTTCTTTACGCAAAGAGTAGTGAGGCCGTGGAATGCCCTACCTGCTACAGTAGTGAACTCGCCAACATTGAGGGCATTTAAAAGTCTATTGGATAAACATATGGATGATAATGGCATAGTGTAGGTTAGATGGCTTTTGTTTTGGTGCAACATCGTGGGCCGAAGGGCCTGTACTGCGCTGTATCGTTCTATGTTCTATGTTCATACTACCCCATGTTTCGACATCAAGTTAGTTCCCAAGTCGTTTCCCCAACCAGCAGGGTACCAAATTAACTGATACAGGATCTAGAACACAGGGCACTGTAGAAACTACTGATTAACCGTACAGAATAAATAATTTTTCCGCCGGGGAAATGGAGGAGAACATAAGAACTAAGAGCAGGAGCCCCTCGAGCCTGCTCCGCCATTCAATAAGTTCATGGTTGATCTTTTGTGGACTTAGCTACACCTACTCGCCCTCTCACCATAACCCTTAATTCTTTAAGTCAAGATATACAATCATCGTATTCAGGTTAATGTCTGAAAATTTGAAATAAGTTTAAAAAACGAGCATTTAGTGATGTCAATTCGTTGTCATAGGTGCTCAATGCATGACAAAGAAACATCTCTTACCATGCTTTCCAGCCTCCAATTTCCAAACGTCTCCTTGTATCGAACTCGTGGTCCATAAGACCATGACTTGGTTTAGGCAAAAATGAGAAAATAGAAGCAGAAGGAGGCCATTAGGCTCCTCAGGCCTGCTCCACTCATGATCATGGCCGATCATCCAACTCAATAGCCTAATCCCTTTTATAGCCTAATCCATCTTTCCCACCATATCCTCTGATCCACTTCGCCCCAAGTGCTATATCTAATTGTTTATTTAAAACATGCAATGTTTTGGCCTCACTACCTCCGGTGGTAACGAATTTCACAGGATGACCACTGTCTTGTTGGAGATGTTTCTCCTCATCTCTGACCTAAATGGTCTACCTGTCTCCTCGGACTGTCACCCCTTGTGCTTTGGGAACATCCTCCCTGCACCTGCCCTGTCTAGACCTTTTCAAAATACATTGGCTTATATACACCCCTCATTCTTCTGAACTCCAGCGAATACAATCCTAACTGATTCACTCCTCCCTCGTGTGTCAGTCCTTCATCCTAGGAATCAATCTAGTAAACTTTCGCAAAAAACTCTCCAAAACAAGCACAACGTCCTCAGATAAGGAGACCAAAACTGCACGGAACATCCCAGGTGTGGCCTCACCAAGACCTTGTATAATTGCAGCAAGACACCTGCTGCTGCACTCGAATTCATTCTATGAAGGCCAACATACCATTTGTCTTCTTTACCGCCTTCTGTACCTGCATGTTGGTTTGTTCAGTGAGTTCCTGACATAAACACTTTCGCCAAAGCACCAGAGGATGAGGGGGGCGATTTCTCTCAGTTTGTTTCTAACGTTCAAGTAGAAAATCCCGTGAGTAGTTTTAATAGTCTACGTTTCTCAATGCTACTGACTCAGTGTTTGTCTGACTGTGGGATGTCCCAGAATCAGCAATAATTTTTATCAGCATTAACCCTCTGGGTTTTTGGTCTATTGTTTTCAGGTGCCCAGTCCGATACTGTGTTGACTCAGACAGTGGCAACCACCGGGCGTCGAGGAGAAACACTGAGACTGACCTGTAAAACCAGCGGGTTCAAACTCGGCAGCTACTTGAGATGGAAAATCTGTAATAATTATTAATTATCAGTTGGTTTTGTCAGTAGCATGCCCATGCGTTACTCTCCGAAATATAAAACATTCGGCTCATTTATGAAGAGTTAACGGTATCTTCAAATTCAATTTCAATTTATTGAACGTTTTTTGTGATTTTAATTTGCCTTTGGGTTGTGAATATTTAAAAAAAACGGCGGTTTTCTGTCCACTTTTTTGTACAGCCGGCTATTGTAGTACCCATCCCAGGGAACGTAACACTGTGAAGGTTTCGACCTCTGGGGACAAGGGACGACAGTGACAGTTGCTGCAGGTAAGAAGCATGCAATCATTTAGTTACTGTTTTATTTGAGTCTTTGTTTTATATTGCTGTCTTTTTACATAATTCAGTCATTCACTGAACCGTAAATATTGTGGAATCGGTAGTGATATTTGTTGCATTGTTTCATGTGATTCTGCGGAGAAGGGGGTTACAGAATTCCACTGTTCCTTGACAAAAGATGCTGCTGCGGGATTTAGTCCCTGTTTGTTGTGGTTTGATGTTTATCTGCTGATAATACTACGTAGCCGAGTTTCTTTAAATAATTAACATCTGTTAAAGAGTCTGTTGTGCCTGCAATTTTTAATCTCCGTGGAAACTAATGGCTTCTGCGGTTATCACGAGCTGCAAACATTTCATCAAAGTTACATAATTTCACCCAATATTAATAAAATGTGTTAAAGTCCTAATACTGATTTATTGAACATGTTCCACTTACTTACAATGGTGGTGTTATTATTATGCGTCTGTTTCGTTTAATAATTCATACATTTGGTAACGAGTGGCTTTTATGGATGCTAGATTGAGCTTTTCTTACAATGTTACATTTCGTTCTATGATACCATGTCATAGAATTGAGCTGCTTCTCCATTAAAACGGTTTCAGCCCGAAGTGGGACTTGTTTCCCCCCCCCCCCCCCCCCCCCACCCCCCATCCCGCTGGGGAGATTGGGTGTTTGGTTGACTTTGAATGATTCAAATTTGTGAACCGTTTAGCGTTCCTTTGTTTTTTAAACATGGTGACACTGCGCGGTTCCACGTTTAATTGTCGAATACAAACAGTCTACGCGTTTGAACGTGCATGAAGCACGATTTTCTGGCGCATGCAGGCAGGCTTCGGAAATGACTTCAAAAATAAAGATATGTTACAAATTTATTTAAAATTGATGATTACAGATTTAAGTAAGGGTGGCATAGAACGTTAATTCAGGACATGATTCGTTGCTGCAATCGTTAACGACGTAACTAACGGGTTTGCAAATTTAAAAGTAAATCTATTATGTTACAAACAATTTTATCAGGATATACTATGACTCCATATTAACTGAAAGGGCTTTTCTATTAATACCATTCATCATTAACTGTCTTTCACAATTGTGCTGTGCTCTCGCACAATTAACATGGACAGAACAGTTACGAAAATAGATTAAAAAAAAGATACATGAACCTACTTCATGAAAACATCGTGATTCCACAGCAGTGGTCAGTTTCACAAGATATTTTGAATTATATTTATATCCCCGATTAACTTTTCATTCTCTTAAATGAGAGTTTTTCAGTGCAGTTCGGAAAAATATGTTTTGGTTAAAACATTATTTCAGTACATCCGCAAGCATGCTTGTCATTCAATGTCATCTGTAGTTTGATAGCGATGTACTAATATAATGTTGAACATTTTCTCAGAGTTCGAAGTTGTTGGCAGTGACTGGATTGTGCCATGATTTATTTAATTTGTCGGAAGTAACAGACTGCATATGACTAGAGACTGTCATGTCCAGATTGGAATTTAAACAAATGCATTTAATTGCAAGAGGTTAATATTCGTTTTGCATTTAATAACAACATCCAGTCTTCCATGGCTCCGTGTAGAATGGAGAGAATTATCGGAAGAAAATAGGATCGAATAGAAGAACAAATTATATGTGATCCTCATGCTTATTTATTTTTTAAATATGAAATCGAACAACAAAGTCTAGCCGCCGTCAGTCATTCTGTTTCAGTGTCGCAGAGAATATGAGTAAATTGTTATTGTTATATTTTACACTAATTAATTTGAAGCTTCCTCTATGAAATGATATTATTAATAATTGCGTTACGGAGATGAAATTAAATGAAAATCGCTTATTGTCACAAGTAGGCTTCAAATGAAGTTACTGTAAAAAGCCCCTAGTCGCCACATTCCGGCGCCTGTTCAGGGACGCTGTTACGGGAATTGAACCGTGCTGCTGGTCTGCCTTGGTCTGCTTTCAAAGCCAGCGAATTAGCCCTGTGTTAAACAGCTCCCGGATGTAGCCGGAGTTATTAAATGTAAGAAGCGTTTTTATTGATCGCAAACTTCAAGCGACTTTGTTTAATTACATATGGAATTTCTCGTTCTGGCGATATACAAACTGGACAGTACATAAACTCATAGATTCATTATGTGAATTAATTTCTGAGAATAGATGGAATTTATGGTTTATAAGTGCGTTTAGAAATGTGAATACTTTACAGATTTACTGGCTTAAAGCAGGGTAGTTGGAGCAAACGTTAAGCACTAAAAGTAACGTATATGTCTGAGTTGTAATTTGAACATTATCTTACCACTATATAAGTGTCATGTTGAACTAATTAAATCACATATATTTCAGAAAGTAACAGGCCGAGACATTTTTGTGAATTATTCAACACGTCTAATTTTTTTATTATCGAGTAGAAATCAGCTAACAAGACAACTTATTGGCAGTTGCAAATAACTTGCAATCCATCGTTAGTGAAGTGATCATTAACTGAACACAAATTACCCCCTACAATTGAGCAGTGTACTGATGAGCATAATATCGATGGTTTTGACATTATTTAGTGTATTTCGAAAACATTGCTTTTCTTTTCTCACCTGTTTTCAGCTCGTTAAGATGTCTTGCCTCAAATATTTTGTGGATCACTGGATGATTTTGAAATTAGATAATTGGATAGTTTTCCAAAAATGTGCATAGTTCCTGGTTTGTTTAACTCGTACCCTATCACCGAGTCTTTGTTACGGAAAATCAAAGTACCCTGAATCTGTAATTTTTAATGTACTTCTTTTCAACGAAACTAATGTTTTCCCAGCTTTCGTCAGACAGACAATGCCGAATGGAGTTTTGAAATGAATATGAATGAATTTTAGCGATATTGTACAAAGTCTTGTCATAAATTGCGCCTGGATAGATTGCAATAAAATAGATTGAATTACATTGAAAGATTGAACGTATCCATCTTCTGAGAACTCTGAGATTAGTGCGCGTGTATTCTGTTTGTGTGCCTGTGGTGATTGTGTTGTTGGGACCAGGAATCTACTTGACTGGCTGTAAACAATTTGATCCATTTCTTGAAGAAAACTTTCATCTGTGAGAAATGTGAACGAATGACTTCACTTTTGACCACGCGTCTGAGAAATTAAATCCCTCACCCAGATTGCAACGGTCATAAAGAACGATTCAAAAACGACAGACAGACTGAAGATTTGCTCTATTTTAAGACAGCCATGTATATATCTTGAAAGTTTTCGATTCGGCAATGCAGCGGGAAATTTACACCGTTTTAATCCATGGTTCAGCAGTGTGGTGAATAGAGGAAATTCTTATATATATTGTGTTGTGTACCTGTTACAGAAATCTTTTTTAAAATCCTATTACGACATGCAGGTAGACAGTGTGCCTGCAAAATATACAACAAGATGTAATAGTGGACTAATCATTGATTGTAACTATTTAATTGTTTACCTATGTCGGGCTAATGGAATTCTGTTGATAGAAAGAGGTTTCTCTGTTGGTTGGACAATTGAGGGCTTAGTTCAGATGGTAATGATACAGTTAGTGGAATAATATAACTAAATGGAATAGAATAGAATAGAATCCCTACAGTGTGGAAGGAGGAGATTCGGCCCATCAAGTCTGCAGCGGCCCTTGCTCCGATAGAGCACCCTTCCCAATCCCCCAATCCTAACCCCGTAAACGCCCTAACCTTTGGACAATTCAGCACGGCCAATTCACCTAACATACACATCTTTTGACCGTGGGGGGAAACCGGAGCACCCGGAGGAAACCACGCAGAAAAGGGGAGAAAGTACAAACTTCACACAGACAGTCACACGAGGTCAGAATTGAACCTGGGACCCTGGCGCTGGGAGGCAACAGTGCTAACCACTGTATCGCCGTGCCACTATTATGATGTAACTAATTGGAGGAGCCGCGCCTGTAGCACGCAGTTTAGCTTTCAGTCTGTCAAAGGCAGAAGACCTTTCAGTTTGTCGCTGAAAGTGTCTCTCTCCCTTGCTGAAAGCAACTCAGGTTTTTATTTACCATAATAACCTGAGGTAGAGGTTAATCCTGTGATAAAACAACGTTCATTCCAATGTACAAAATTCTTAGTGGTCCCTGGCATTACTCCTGGGGGTGAAGTATCCTTTCCTTAGAGTAGACAAATCGAACAATTCTGATGTTTTCCGTCCCGTATTCCCAATAACAGTTCGGGATTTAATGAAATGGACAATGCAATCGGTGAGATTACTCTGCATTTTCATTTTAATTCCAACATGAGTTGTTCGGGCCACTGACAAGGCCAGCATTTGGTACCAATCCTTAAATGCGCCTTGAGAAACTATTGACATGTATCTCCTTAAATTTCCGCAAATCACGTGGTGCAAGGCACATCCACAATCCATTTAGAAAGAGAGATGCAGGAATTCTGGCCAGTGGTTGTGATGGAACTTCAATAGTTCCTTCAATAAGCCACATATCACCCCAAGTCGGTGTGATATGTGGCTTGGAGCGTCGGGGTTAGGGTGGTGTGTGTGTGTGTGTGTGTGTGGGGGGGGAGGGGGGGGGCGTGGAGGGCTGATTGCAGCTGACGGTGTTCCAGTCCGTATGCTGGTCTTGTCTTTCCACGTAGCAGACACTCGGAATTTGGGAGGTCCTATCGAATGTATGTCAGCGCATTGCTGCAGTGCATCTTATGTATAGTATTGAAAATAATACTGAATACGTTTGCGTCGATGATAGAGGGAATGAAAATAAAAAAGGTGCTGAATGGAGAGAAAAACGGCATGATTTGCCCTGGACAGTGTTTAATTTCTTGTTTTGCGACAGCTGCGTTATTCCGATGAGACAGTGGTTAGCATTGCTTCCCTGCATCGCCAGGGTGCGGGTTCATTTAAAACCTCCGGCGACTGTCTTTGTGGTGTTTGTACATTCTCCCGTACCCGCGTGGGTTTCCTGCGGGTGCTCCGGTTTCCAACCACAGTCCAAATATGTGCAGTTTAGGCGGCAGAGAGGGGGAGGCACGGTAGCATAATGGTTAACACCATTGCCTCACAGCCCCAGGGTCCTAGTTTGGATTCCCGTCTGCGAGGAGTCTGCACATGTGTGGCTGCGTGGCTTTTCTCCGGTTTCTTCCCACAAGTCCCGAAAGGTGAATTGGACATTCTGAATTTTCCCGTACAGGCTCCATAGTGTGGCGACTAGGAAATGTTCTCAGTAACTTCACAGCAGTGAGCCTACTTGTGTCACTGATAAAGATCATTATGAATGGTCCTTAGCAGGGTGGCCTTTCAGAGGGGTGGCCTCCTGTCATGATTATATGGACATGCACACGTATTTAATATTGTAATGTGATGGAGGCGGAGAACGAGATGTGTCTTTCAAAAGATGAAACAGACAGTGATGATGACCAAATCATGGAACTTATAACAATACTGATTTTGTTGGAAGCAAGTGTTGAATTAAGTGTTACTTAATTCCCACAAATAACGGAGGCTATTTTTTCAACCTACCATTCTTTCTCAGCGATAAAGTCTCCGCCCACTCTCTACAGCCTGATCTCCTCCTGTCAGCAACAAAAAACAAACAGCTCGGTTACGTACGGCTGTTTGGCGATGGATTACTCTCCAGAAATCACCAGCCTGACCTGGAAGAAAGATGGACAGGTGATCACCATTGGCAATAAGACTTATCCGTCAGTGAGAAACAAGAAGGGGACCTACACCTTGAGCAGCGAGTTAACCGTCATCGATTCAGAGGTAGGATGCAGCAAAATCAACTGCGAGGTTCGTCACAGCGGGTCAGAGAAGAGCATTGGAATGCAATGTAAGTGTCGTGGTACCTGTGAAAAACGGAACGTTATGATTAACCTGTATAGTGCCTTGGTAAGAATATATTTATTGTATTGTACCTCGCCCTGATCCCTGGAAAATCCAAGTTAGTGTAGATCGACTGCAAAGAACCTGCTAAAAATATTGAACTCTTTGCATATGTTATCAATTTCTTCTCCAAGGCATGTCTAACATGTGTTTCCTGAAGGTCCGAGAAAGAACACCCCTCCAACCGTCATCCTCACCGCGAGCTCCATTAAAGAAACAACAAGCAGCAACTTTGCAACCATCGTCTGCTCAATCAGTGATTTCTATCCAATGTCAATTGCCGTTAAATGGCTGAAGAATGGACAAACCATAGATTCAGGATTTGTTACCTCTCCCGTCTTAGAAGCAAACAGCAACTTTTCGGTGACAAGTCGACTGACAATCTCCGCTGGAGAATGGTTCAGCAACGATATCTACACATGCCAGGTCACACACGAAGGGGTCACCAAAAGTCGAGACGTTAGCGGAGTTGAGGGTAAGAAATAGACCATTTCAGTGCTCATAGAAGTCAGTGATTTACTTACGGTAATACAAAGCACAGACCAACGCCTGATTTCTTACATTACAATGCAGTCAGTTTCCTTTAAAAATCAGCGCTCCATTCGCATTCAGAGCTAGAAAGAAGAGTCATACGGACACTGAACGTTTGCTCTGTTTCTGTCTCCACAGATGCTGGCAGACCTGCCGTGCATTTCCAAAATTCCTGCTTCTATTGTGTCTACAATTTATAGCTGAAACTGAGACTTATGATCTCCGGAAGGGTTTGCTCAGGCAGTGGGTAGGGAATCCAGAATTCCCTCCACAAAATCGCCCTTGAAACTTCGGTGCTGCATTTAATCTTGCGTTTAATCACGAATATTAAGGGGGTCGTGTCGGTGGATGTAGTTAAGATAGGGAGGCACGGTGGCATAGTTAAGATGGGGCGGCACGGGGGAACAGTGGTTAGCACTGCTGCCTCTCAGCTTCCGGTTCCCGGATTCAATTGCGGCTTGTGTGACTGTGTGAAGTTTACACTTTCGCCACGTGTCTGTATGGGTTTCCTCCGGCTGCTCCGGTTTCCTCCCACAGTCCAAACACGTGCAGGTGAGGTGGATTGGCCATGCTAAAGTGTCCAAAAAGTTTTGATGGGGTTTCTGGGTTACGGGGATAAGGTGGAGGTGTGGACTTAAGTAGGATGCTCTTTCCAAGGGCCGGTGTCGACTCGATGGGACGAATACCCTCCTTCTGCACTGTAAATAGAGATCAGCCAACATTTAATAACATTGAGGACAATGCTCCAGGATCTGTACCTTTCCAATGTCATGATCAGATCTGCTTCTGAAGCCAGAATAATACACGAAGAACAAATTGATGCTACTTGACTAATACTTATGAGCTATGGGCAAATTACATCATACCGATAGTGAAAATTATTCTGCACCACAGCAAATATAATGAAAAAGTATTTTCCTTGTCTTTCTTTAAAAAAAAATATTTTTATTAAGGTATTTGAAATTTTTTATAATAATAACATTAACAATGACATCAACATGGTATAATAAACATCTCCCCCCCCCACCCCCCCGGGTCCCAATCTTCACACACCCCAACCATATAGCAACAATCCGGCCCTCACCCCCCCACCTTGGATTACTGCATCTGCTGACATTTAAATTTTCCCCGAGAAAGTCGACGAACGGCTACCACCTCCGGGTGAACCCAACCATTGACCCTCTTAAGGCGAGATTTATCTTCTCGAGACTGAGAAACCCAGCCATGTCACTAACCCAGGTCTCTGCACTCGGGGTCTTCGAGTCCCTCCACATTAACAAGATCCATCACCGGGCTACCAGGGAGGCAAAGGCCAAGACATAGAACATAGAAAAATACAGCACAGAACAGGCCCTTCGGCCCACGATGTTGTGCCGAACCTTCGGCCTTTTTCGCCCCCTGAACTCCCGGCTCTTCCGACAATCCAAAGATCGCTACGTCCAGACTCGGCACCACCCGTGTTTTTAGTACCATGGACATTGCCATATCAAAACCCTGCCAAAACTCTCTAAGCTTCCGGCATGCCCAAAACATGTGGACATGATTTGCTGGGCTTCCCGCGCACCTCACACACCTGTCCTCTGCCCCGAAAAACTTGCTCATCCTAGCCACTGTCATGTGTGCCCGGTGGACTCCCTTAAATTGTATCAGGCTAAGCCTGGCACATGATGAGAAGGTATTAACCCTGCTAAGGCCATCCGCCCACAGACCTGCCTCTATCTCTCCTCCTAGCGTGTCCTCCCACTTGCCCTTAAGCTCCCCCACCGGAGTTTTCTCCGCCTCCGAATGCTCCTGGTAAATATCTGAAACCTTCCCCTCTCCCACGCAGGTACTGGAGACTACTCTGTCCTGTATCCCCCGTGACAGCAGCAGTGGGAAGGCAGGAAACTGCTTTCTCAGGAAGTCTCGCACCTGCAAATACCTAAACCCGTTCCCTGCTGGCAATTCAAATTTATCCTCTAAGGCGTTCAAGCTGGGAAATCTCCCATCTCTAAATAGATCCCCTATCCTTCTGATTCCTGCCCTTTTCCAAATCCGGAACCCACCATCCAGCCTACCCGGTACAAACTGATGATTATTATAAATCGGGGTCCAAACCGATGCGCCCTCCACTCTCTTATATCTCCTCCATTGCCCCCAGAGTCTCAGACCCCCCCACCACCACCGGACTTGTGGAGTATCGGGCTGGCGAGAACGGAAGAGGTGCCGCTTTCAGTGCTCCTAAAGTGGTGTTTTTGCATGATGCAGCCTCCATCCGCTCCCATGCCGACCCCCGCCCCCCCCCTCACTACCACTGACTGATCATGGACATATTAGCTGCCCATTAGTAATTCCCGTACCAGCCTCCCCGAACAGGCGCCGGAATGTGGCGACTAGGGGCTTTTCACAGTAACTTCATTTGAAGCCTACTTGTGACAATAAGCGATTTTCATTTTCATTTTCATTTTCAATTGCAGAAGTTCGGCAGTGCCAACCCACCCTCCCCCGACTGCGCTCCAGCAACACTTTCTTCACTCGCGGGGTTTTACACGCCCACACAAAGCCCGAAATAACCTTATTAGCCTGCTTGAAAAAGGCCTTTGGCATGAAGATGGGGAGGCACTGAAAGCCAAAAAGAAATCTGTGGAGGACCGTCATTTTCACGGTCTGTACCCTCCCTGCCAGTGATAGGGGGAGCATGTTCCATCTCTTAAAGTCCCCTTCCATTTGTTCCACCAGGGATAGGTTTAACTTGTACAGTGCCTCCCATTCCCGAGCCACCTGGATTCCTAGATATCGAAAGCTCTTCCCTACCATTCTAAGCGGCAGCTCTTCCAGTCTCTTCTCCTGTCCTCTTGCCTGGATCGCGAACATCTCGCTTTCCCCATGTTCAATTTATGCCCCGAAAAATTGCCAAATTCTCCCAGGATTTAGATTACTTCCCCCATCCCCTCCAACGGGTCTGAAATATACAAGAGCAGGTCATCTGCGTAAAGCGAGACCCCGTGTTTCACCCCCCACACCCAGCCAGCCCTTTCCAGTTCCCAGCGGTTCTTAACGCCATGGCAAATGGCTCTATGGCCAGAGCAAACAGTAGCGGGGAGAAGAGGCACCGTTGCCTTGTCCTGCAGTATAGTTCAAAATATCCTGACCTCAACCGGTTCGTATGCACACTCACTACTGGTGCCTCATAGAGCAACTGCACCCAGTCAATAAAGCCTTCACCAAACCCAAACCTTCCCAGCCCCTCCCACAGATAATCCCACCCCACCAGATCAAAAGCCTTCTCCGCTTCCATCGCTACCTCCGCCTCCTCTCCTTCTGAGGTCATCATAATAACATTCAAAAGCCTTCGAACATTGGCCTTGAGTTGCCTACCCTTTACAAGTCCCGTCTGGTCTTCCCCTAGCGCCCTTGGGACACAGTCCTCTATCCTCGTGGCCGGTATCTTAGCCAGCAGTTTGGCCTCCACATTCAATAGAGAAATTGGCCTGTATGACCCACATACCTCCAGATACTTCTCCCGTTTCAGGATCAATGAAATCGAGGCCTGCGACATTGTTGGGGGTGGGGGGGGGGGGGGGGGGAGGGGCGGGGGGTGGGGTGGGGGGGGGGGGCGACGACTCCTTTCTCTCTTGCTTCATTAAATGTCCTGACCAGCAGTGGGCTCAATGTCTCTGAAAACGTCTTATAGAATTCCACCGGGTAGTCATCAGGCCCTGGTGCCTTGCCCTCCTGGATGTCCTACAGCCCCTTGATTAAATCCTCAACCTCAATTGGGGCTCTGAGCCCTTCCACCAGATCATCATCTACCCTCGGAAACCTCAACTGATCCAAAACCTGCCTCATCCCCTCCACCCAAGCCAGGGGTTCCGACTCATATAATTTACTATAGCAGTCCTTAAACACCTCGTTCACCCCCGCTGGGTCCAGGACAGTATTGCCGCCTCTACTCTTTACTTCACCTATCTTCCTGGTCGCCTCCCTTTTCCTGAGCTGGTGTGCCAACATTCTGCTTGCCTTTTCCCTGTACTCATAAATCGCCGCCTTGCCTTCCTCAACTGTTCCACCGCTTTCCCTGTGGTCAACAGCCCAAACTCCGCCTGTAACCTCCGCTGCTCCCTCAGTAGCCCCGCGTCTGGGGCTTCCGAGTATCTCCTGTCCACCTGGAGTATCTCCTCCACTAACCTGTCCCTCACAGCCCGTTCCGCCTTTTCTCTGTGGGCCCGTATCGAGATTAATTCCCCTCTGACCACTGCCTTCAAAGCTTCCCAAACTGCCACTGCAGAGACCTCCCCCGTATCATTGGTTTCCAGGTAGTTCTGGTTGGGGCTTGTTAACCCGCCCACAGATCGCTTCGTCCGCTGGCAACATCACACCCAGTCTCCACAGCGGGCGTTGCCCTCTCTCCGCACCAACCCGTAGATCCACCCAATGCGGGGCATGATACGACACTGCGATTGCCGAGTACTCAGTATCCATCACCTCCGGTATTCGCGCCCTGCCCAGAACAAAAAAGTCAATGCGAGAGTATACCTTTGGACATGTGAGAAAAAGGAGAACTCCTTCGCCCTTGGCTGTGCAAACCTCCATGGGTCTACTCCCCCCCCCCCATCTGTTCCATACAACTCTTCAATTCCTTTGCCGTGGCTGGCCTCCTCCCTGTTCTGGATTTTGACCGGTCCATTTCTGCATCAATGACTGTGTTAAAATCTCCTCCCATGATCAGGTTATGTGACTCTAAGTCTGGGATCTTACCTAACACCCGCCTCATAAATTCCACATCGTCCCAATTCAGAGCATATGTTCACGAGTATGACACCCCCCCCCCCTCCAACTTCCCATTCACCATTATGTACCTACCCGCCTTGTCTGACACGATTCTCCCTGCCTCGAATGCCACTCGGTTTTTTGATCAATATCGCTACACCCCTGGTCTTTGAGTCCAGCCCTGATTGGAACACTTGGCTAAAGCACCCCTTTCTCAGTATCGTCTTGTCTGTAACCTTTAGGTGTGTTACTTGTAGCATTGCCACGTCCGCCTTCAGCCCCCTCAAATGCGCAAATACGCGAGCCCACTTGACCGGCCCATTCAGCCCTCTGATGTTCCATGTTATCAGTCTGGTCGGGGGACCACTTGCCGACTAGCCATCACCCTTTTTTAGGCCAGCCTCTAGCTCGCCCCCTCCGCCTCCTCGAGCTCCTCCCTCAGGCATTCGCCGTTCCTGACTTCCCATTTGTCCCCTAGTAACAGTTCCTCCCCTGTCAGCAAAGCAGCTCCCCTCCCTCCCTCCTAGCAACAACACTAGAAACCCAACCCCCCAAGTCAAGCTCCAGCTTAACACCTGCTCACCCCCCACTGCACCTCCGAGAGTCAGCTGACTCATGCTGACTTGATAGCACCCGCCCCTGGCAGCAAAACGTCTGTCTCCCCATTGTTTTCTCCCTTCTCCGCCCACTTGGACAAACATATTAAAAGCATCACATTCCGCAGTAAACAAACATCAGAAAAAAACAGTGAAGAAACAGCCACGTTAGAAAAGAAAAAAACAGACAAAAACAGAACCAACCCCAAAGACAATACCCTCTCTAACAAGCTCCCTGCAAGACAAAGTTACCTTTAGCCATCCAAACAGCGCCATATTACACATAGCACTACTTATACTTATACAGCCCAGCACAACAAATCGCCACCACAGTACTCCCCAAGGCTTCAATGTCTTTTAATTCGCCTCCAGACACTTTTCTTTAATAGAAGTCCATACTTCGTCTGGTGTTTCGAAGTAGAAGTCCCGTTCCTCGTGTGTGACCCACAGACTGGCTGGGTACAGCATACCAAACTTCACCCCTTTCTTAAAGAGGGACGTTTTTGCCCGATTAAACCCAGCTCGCCTCTTGGCCAAATCCACGCCCAGGTCCTGATAAATGCGCAGCTCACAATTCTCCCACTTGCTGCTCCGTTCTTTCTAGGCCCACCGCAGAATGTGTTCCTTGTCCAGGAAGCGGTGAAAGCGTACCACTATCGCCCTCGGCGTTTCGTTCACTCGGGGCTTCTTCGCGAGGGCTTTGTGTGCTCTGTCCACTTCCAGGGGCCGAGGGAACACCTCAGCCACCATCAACTTCTCCAACATATCCGTCACATAAGCCCCCGCATCCGATCCCACACTGGGTTAAGCACGAGGGTAGCCAGGAAAGGGTTGGCCAACTGAAGGATAGGCAAGGGAATTTTTGTGTGGAGTCAGAGAAAATGGGCGAGGTACTAAATGAATACTTTGCATCAGTATTCACCAAAGAGAAGGAATTGGTGGATGTTGAGTCTGGAAAAGGGTGTGCAGATAGCCTGGGTCACGTTGAGATCCAAAAAGACGAGGTGTTGGGCGTCTTGAAAAATATTAAGATATATAAGTCCCCAGGGCCGGATGGGATCTACCCCAGAATACTGAAGGAGACTAGAGAGGAAATTGCTGAGGCATTGACAGAAATCTTTGGATCCTCACTGTCGAAAGGTGATGTCCCGGAGGACGGGAGAATAGCCAATGTTGTTCCTTTGTTGAAGAAGGGTGGCAAGGATAATCTACAGGCCGGTGAGCCTTACGTCAGTGGTAGAGAATTTACTGGAGAGAATTCTTCGAGATAGGATCTACTCTCATTTGGAAGCAATTGGACGTATTAGCGAGAGGCTGCATGGTTTTGTGAAGGGGAGGTCGTGTCTCACTAACTTGATAGAGTTTTTCGAAGAGGTCACAAGGATGGTTGATGCAGGTGGGGCAGTGGATGTTGTCTATATGGACTTAAGTAAGGCCTTTGACAAGGTCACTCATGGCAGACTGGTACAAAAGGTGAAGTCACACGGGATCAGGGGTGAGCTGGCAAGATGGATACAGAACTGGCTAGGTCATAGAAGACAGAGAGTAGCAATGGAAGGGTGCTTTCCTGATTGGAGGGCTGTGACTAGTGGTGTTCTGCAGGGATCAGTGCTGGGACCTTTGCTGTTCGTAGTATATATAAATGATTTCGAGGAAAATGTAACTGGTCTGATTAGTACGTTTGCAGACAACACAAAGGTTGGTGGAATGCGAATAGCGATGAGGACTGCCAGAGGATACAGCAGTGTTTAGATCGTTTGGAGACTTGGGCGGCGAGATGGCAGATGGAGTTTAATCCAGACAAATGTGAGGTAATGCATTTTGGAAGGTCTAATGCAGGTAGGGAATATACAGTGAATGGTAGAACCCTCAAGAGTATTGACAGTCAGAGAGATCTAGGTGTACAGGTCCACAGGTCACTGAAAGGGGCAACACAGGTGGAGAAGGTAGTCAAGAAGGCATACGGCATGTTTGCCTTCATTGGCCGGGGCATTGAGTATAATAATTGGCAAGTCATGTTGCAGCTGCTTTGAACCTTAGTTAGGCCACACTTGGAGTATAGTGTTCAATTCTGGTCGCCACACTACCAGAAGGATGTGGAGGCTTTAGAGAGGGTGCAGAAGAGATTTGTCAGGATGTTGCCTGCTTATAGAGGGCATTAGCTATGAGGAGCGGATGAATAAACTCGGTTTGTTCTCACTGGAAAGACGGAGGTTGAGGGGCGACCTGATAGAGGTCTACAAAAGTATGAGGGGCATAGACAGAATGGATAGTCAGAGGCTTTTTCACAGGGTAGAGGGGTCAATTACTAGGGGGCATAGGTTTAAGGTGCGATGGGCAAGGTTTAGAGGAGATGTACGAGGCAGGTTTTCTACACAGAGGGTAGTGGGTGCCTGGAACTCACTGCCGGAGGATGTGGTGGAAGCAGGGACGATAGTGACATTTCATGGGCATCTTGACAAATGCATGAATAGAATGGGAATGGAGGGATACGGACCCAGGAAGTGCAGAAGATTTTATTTTAGATGGGCAGCATGGTCGGCACAGGTGTGACGGGCCGAAGGGCCTGTTCCTGTGCTGTACTTTTCTTTGTTCTTTGTTCATTGTCCTTTTGCCCTCAAGGAGACCGACGATTCTCAGGTTCTGCATCCTGAACCTGTTCTCCAACTCGTCCAGCTTCTCCTGCATTCTTTTCTGGTGGCGTTCGTCATCTCCACCGTGGTCTCCAGCACGGTTATGTACCCCTCGTGCTCGGACACCTTTTTCTCCACCTCCTGGATCGCTCTCCCGTGGGTCTCTTGATTCTGCACAACTTGATCAATCGAAGGCCTTAATCGGGTCCAGCGTGTCCTTCTTCAGCTTGGCGACGCAATCTTCAAAAAACTCCACCAGCTGCCCCATCGGCCACTGTGCCGTCTCCCCGCGGCTGTTGCTCTCCACCATGCTTTCATGCGTTGCCGGCTCTGCTCGCATCTTCCTTATAGGACATTGTCTTCTCGCATGTCCACTTCTAGTCCAATTCTCCATACACCGGTGGGGGATTTCTCCTCACTGTCTCACTCTTCACCGATTTATCCCATAAAATCTGGGAAAAACCGGGGGGAAAAAGGTCCAAAACTCCGTCACAGGCGGAGCTATTAAATGTGCGACCTACTCCACCATGGCCGCCACCGGAAGTTCCTTGTAATTCACCCCTCTATCGACAGGCGGGTGTCTTCAAAAAGTTGAAACAATAAATAAACTATTAAACAACTATGAAGCAAAATTTTGCTCATTGGAATTATAAACAGAAAATGCTAGAAGCTCTCAGCAGCTCTCAGATTATGTGGTGAGATATAGCCAGTTAACATTTCGAGTTCATATGACTTGTCTTCAAAAACTTAATTTTGATTTATTTGGTGTCAGAAATTCGGGATTTTGATTTGAAATTCAGTTTGAGACAGCATAATTTTCAGGTCCGAATCCTAACTTTGGAACCGGAAATATGATTTTAAAAAAAAAAATGTTTATTCAAGGTTTTCAATAAATTTTTTCAAAACAGTCCAAAAAGGAAAGAAAATATACATAAGAAAAATAAAAAGGGAGGGTCTTACTCCATCCCCTCCAAAAACTTAAACCACTAAACATTAAACTATCTAACAAACTAAGAACAAAAATGGGGCAAACGCCCCTACAATAATAAAAACAAGCCAAAAACCCCTCCACCCCCCCCCCCCCATGGGCTGCTGCTGCTCTTGACCTCCACCTAATGTTCCGCGAGAAAGTCTAAGAAAGGTTGCCACCGCCTGGAGTACCCCTGCACAGACCCTCGCAAGGCAAACATTATCCTCTCCAACTTGATAAACCCTGCCATGTCATTAATCCAAGCCTCCACGCTTGGGGGTTTCGCATCCCTCCACATTAGTAGGATCCTCCTCCGGGCTACCAAGGATGGAAATGCCAGAACTCCGACCTCTTTCGGCTCCTGTACTCCCGGCTCATCTGATACCCCGAATATTGCTATCCCCCAGCTCGGTTTTACTCGAGTGTCCAAGACTTTGGACATAGCCTTTGCGAAGCCCCTCCAGTACCCCTCTAGCGCTGGGCACGCCCAGAACATATGGGCGTGATTTGCTGGGCTCCCCGAGCACCTCGCGCATCTGTCCTCCACCCCCAAAAACTTTGCACATCCTCGCCCCTGCCGTATGTGCCCTGTGAACCACTTTGAACTGGATCAGGCTAAGTCTGGTGCAAGACGAGGAGGAGTTAACCTTGCCCAGGGCCTCCGCCCACAAGCCCTCATCCAGTTCCTCGCCCAGCTCCTCCTCCCACTTGCCCTTCAGCAACTCTACCGAGGCTCCCTCCCCCTCCTGCAACGTCTGATAGATCGCCGTGACCTTGCCCTCTCCCACCCATACACCCGAGGTCACCCTGTCCTGAATCCTCCTTGTGGGAAGCAACGGAAATTCCCTTACCCGCCTTCTCACAATTGCCCTCACCTGCATGTACCTAAAAGTGTTTCCGGGGGTAACCCAAATGTCTCCTCCAATGCCCCAAGGCTAGCAAAAGCCCCCTCAATAAATAGGTCCCCCATCCTTTTAATCCCGGCCCGATACCAGCTTGGGAATCCGCAAAGTATCCTGCCTGGTGGAAACCTATGATAATTCCACATTGGCGACAAAATTGAGGCCCCCAACTCACCCCTGTGCTGTCTCCATTCCCCCCAGATCCTCAGTGTCGCCGCCACCACCGGGCTCGCGGTGTACCGCGCTGGCGGTAGCGGCAAAGGTGCAGTCACCAGCGCTCCCAAGCTAGTGTCCACGCATGACGCCACCTCTAATCATTTCCACGTCATGCCCTCTCCCTCCATCACCCATTTCCGAAACATTGCCACATTGGCTGCCCAATAATAACTACTCAGGTTCGGTAATGCCTGCCCACCCCTGGCCCGACTACGCTCCAGAAACAGCCTCTTGACCCTCGGGGTCTTATTTGCCCATGCAAATCCCATTATGTTCCTGCTTACTCGCTGAAAAAAGTCCCTGGGGATGAGGATGGGCAGGCACTGGAACACAAACAGGAACCTAGGGAGGACTGTCATCTTAACAGACTGCACCCTGCCCGGCAGGGAGAGTGGCAACACCTCCCATCTCCTAAAGTCTTCCTCCAACTGGTCTACCAACTACGCCAAATTAAGCTTATGCAGGGCCTCCCAACTCCTGGCCACCTCAATGCCCAAATATCGGAATTTCTTCTCCATCCTCTTAAGCGGCAGCTCCTCCAGCCACCTGTCCTCGCCCCTCGCATGCACCACAAGGAGCTCACTCTTCCCCACGTTAAGATTGTAGCCTGAGAAGTCCCCAAACTCCCGAAGGATCAGCATGACCTCCACCATCCCCTCCACTGGATCTGCGATGCGCAAAAACAGGTCATCAGCGTACAACGAGACCCGATGTTCCACCCCTCCCCGGACCAACACCCTCCAGTTTCTAGATTCCCTCAACGCCATGGCCAGTGGCTCAATTGCCAAAACACACAACAGAGGGGATAGGGGGCAGCTCTGTATCGTCCCACGGTACAACCTAAAATATTCTGATCTCTGCCGGTTCGTAGATATGTTCGCCACCAGGGCCTGGTATAACAATTTGACCCACCCTATGAACACCTCTCCGAACCCAAACCTGCGAAGCACTTCCCACAGGTACTCCCACTCCACCCGATCAAAGGCCTTCTCTGTGTGTATTGCCTCCACCACTTCTGCCTCCCCACCCTCCGAGGGCGTCATAATCACATTCAGGAGCCTCCGCACATTTGCATTTAACTGCCTGCCCTTCATGACCCCGTCTGGTCCTCGTGTGTCACTCCCGGGACACAGTCCTCCATCCTTGTGGCTAGGACCTTTGCCAGCAACTTGGCATCTACATTAAGGAGCGAGATCGGCCTATACGAGCCACACTGCAGCGGGTCCTTGTCCCGCTTAAGGATCAGCGAGATCAGCGCCCGAGACGTTGTCGGGGGGGGGGGGGGGGGAGAATCCCTTCCTCCCTCGCCTCGTTGAAGGTTCTCACCCGCAGCGGACCCATCAGATCCACAAACGTCCTGTAAAATTCGACCGGGAACCCATCGGGCCCCGGGGCCATGCCCGCCTTCATGCTCCACAACCCCGTAAGACGCTCCTCTATCCCAATCGGGGCCCCCAGGCCTGCCACTTGCCCCTCCTCCACTCTTGGGAACCTCAATTGGTCCAGGAACCGCCGCATCCCCTCCCCGCCCTTCCGGGGGTTCTGACTTATACAGGTTCCCATAGAAATCCCTAATACCTCATTTATTTTATCCAAATTCCGCACCGTGTTCCCCCCTCTGTCCCTGATTCCTCCAATTTCCCTCTCCGCCTCCCTCTTGCGTAGCTGATGCGCCAGCATCTGGCTCGCCTTCTCCCCAATTTCGTAGACTGCCCCCTGCACCTTCCTCCACTGGGTCTCAGCTTTCCCCATGGTCAACAAATCAAATTCCGTTTGGAGGCTCCGTTGCTTCTTCAGCAGCCCCTCTTTAGGTGAATCCGCATACCTCCTATCCACCCTTAATATCTCCATGGCCAACCTCTCCCTCTCCGTCCTCTCTCTCTTCTCCCTGTGAGCCCTAATTGAGATTATCTCTGCCCTAACCACCGCTTTCAGAGCCTCCCATACCGCACCAACTGGTACTCCCCATTATCATTGTCCTCTATGTGGCTCGGAATACACCCGTGGACCCACCTACAAACCTCCTCATCTGCCAACAGTCCCATGTCCAAGCGCCACAGCGGGCGCTGGTCCCTTTCCTTCCCCAACTCCAACTCCACCCAGTGAAGGGCGTGGTCCAAAATCGCTATGGCCCAATATTCCGTTTCCTCCACTCTTGGAATCAGTGTCCTGCTCACCACAAAGACGTCTATCCGTGAATAGGCCTTATGCACGTGGGAGAAAAAAGAGAACTCTGGCCGCTGGCCTAGTAAACCTCCATGGATCTACTCCCCCCATCTGATCCATAAACCCCCTGAGAACCTTGGCCGCAGCTGGCCTCTTGCCCGACCTCGACCTGGATCGGTCCAGTGTTGGGTCCAGTAGCGTACTAAAGTTTCCCCCCCCCACCCCATTATCAGGCTCCCTGCTTCCAGTTCCTGCGTTAAGAAGGGGGGCCACGCCCCCCTTCTTAGCGCAGGAAAAAAGCCACTGATTTTCTACCCGGGCATGCCCCGTCCCCAATGGCGCAGCTCCTTTCTCCTGCCACCTCTCACCAATTCCCAACGACCCAGGGCCTCGTGCCCCCCTCCCCCCTTCGAACGTGAGGAGCGGCCCCTCCAAAAAAATCCCATGCCCATTAAAACACACATATCGCATCCAATCATCCCTTCCCACTCCCCAGCATTCCCAAAATCCACAGAAAACCATTAGTTCGAGCAAAATTCTTCGTTCTGAATAAAGGTCCACACCTCCTCTGGCGTATCGAAATAATGTGGCGGTCTTGAAAAGTGACCCACAATCGCGCCGGCTGCAACAACCCGAACTTCACCCCCTTTCGGTGGAGAAGCGCCTTGGCCTGGTTGAATCCTGTCCTCTTCTTGGCCAGCTCTGCACTCCAGTCTTAGTTGATGCGGTTCTCCATATTCTCCCACCGGCTGCTCCGTTCTTTCTTCGCCCATCTCAGGACGCACTCTCTGTCCGTGAAGCAGTGAAACCTCACCAATACGGCCCTTGGCGGCTCATTTGCCTTAGGCCTCCTTGGCAGGACTCTGTGAGCCCCATGCAGCTCCTGGGGCCTCGGGAAGGCCCCCACACCCATTATGGTATTCAGCATCGTGGCTACATATGCCCCGATGTCGGACCCTTCCACACCTTCAGGGAGACCCAGAATCTGGAGATTCTTCCTCCTCGACCTGTTCTCCAGGTCTCCTGCTACTTATAATGCAGCGCCTCTTGCGCCTCCACTTTCACCGCCAGGCCCAGGGTCTCGTCCTCGTTTTCAGAGGCTTTCTGCTGCACCTCTCTAATCGCCATCCCTTGAGCCTTCTGGGTCTGCACCAGGCTCTCAATCGACGACGCTTTGATTGGGGCCAGCATCTCTGCTTTCAGCTCCACAAAGCAGCTTTTCAGGAACTCCTGCTGCTCCCGCGACCATTGCGCCCACGCTGCCTGGTCTCCGCCCGCCGCCATCTTACCTTTTCGCGCCCGTTCTCCTCTATTCTCCAAGATCACTTTTTTAACCGCTCCACTCCTGGTCCACTCCATGCAATGCTGGGGGAACCATACTGCTGCCTTCCCACACCGGGAATCGTCGTCCATGTGCCGCTGGGGCTCCTCAAGAGGGCCCAAAAGTCCGTTCACGGCGAGAACTGCCGAACGTGCGACCTACCCAGGCATAGCCGCAACCGGAAGCTCTGGAAATATGATTTCAGACGAGATATGATATTAGGCGCAATGACTGTTGGTTGGGCATAAATTAATCAGAGATTCCGAGGGCAATATTTACTCAGTTTGCACCTCAATCATGCCACAATTACATGATTTAGACGTGATGTGGAGATGCCGACGTTGGACTGGGGTGGTCACAATAAGAAATGCCCACCCCAGTCCAGCAGCACATAGGTTCACAGCGCCAGGGTGCCAGGTTCAATTCCCCGCAGGGTCACTGTCTGTGCAGAGTCTGCACGTTCTCCCCATGTCTGCGTGGGTTTCCTCCCGGTGCTCCGGTTTCCTCCCACAGTCCAAAGATGTGCATGTTAGGCGGTTTGGCCATGATAAATTGCCCTTAGTGTCCAAAAAGGGTTAGGAGGGGTTATTGAGTTACGGGCATAAGGTGGAAGTGAGGCCTTAAGTGCATCGGTGCAGGCTCGATGGGCCGAATGGGCTCCTTCTGCACTGTCTGTTCTCTGTTCTAAGTCTTGCAACACCAGGTTAAAGTCCAACAGGTTTAGTTAGAATCACTAGCTTTCGAAGCGTAGCTCCTTTATCAGGTGATGAAGGAGCCCGATGAAGGAGTTACGGTACGAAAGCTAGTGATTCCAAATACACCTGTCAGACTTTAACCTGATGAATTATACGGCAGGTGCTTATTCTGCAACAGTTGTATTTTGCTGCAAGTACACAATTACTATTTTAGGGTTACATTGGAGCTTTTCTAAACCGTTATCGTTCCAAAAAAAAGATATTTGTTGATAAATAGTCAGAAAAAGATAGCTCGAAGACGATTTATTTCCATCTAGAAAGTGAAGGCGAAATGCTGCTTTCCTGATTACGAAGATTGACCTGTGTTTTCTTTGCGTTTCTCTTTCACAGGTCCTTCCCCATGCGGTAATCCCACAATTACTCTTCTGCCGCCGCCAATAGAACAGGTCTTATTGGGGGCGACGGTGACCTTAACCTGCATCGTTTCTGATGCACTTCATAGAGTGAACGTGTCGTGGACCCAAGAACAAAATGCTTTGAATTCAAAGATTGCTGTCCAAACTGGTGAGGCCTCTGACAGCGTGATCAGTAAGTTAACCATTTCAACACAAGCATGGCTGAGTGGGTCAGAGTTCTCCTGCCTGGTGACCCATGAGAATCTGCCGACTCCTTTAAAGAAATCCATCTACAAGGTAGAAGGTGAGCAATGAGATTCAAGCAATACGGTGATTACGGCGTTTGTGTAGGGTCCGATGTTAGCATTCAGTGCATTAATTGTTTACTCTGTTTGGTAGTTCCATCAACTGGAAACACAGAAAATAGATACAGCAGCAGGGCATTCCGCCCGTCGAGCCTGCATCACCATGACCGCATGGTAACACAGTGGTTATCACTGTTGCTTCACAGCATCAGGGACCCGGGTTCGATTCCCGGCTTGTGTCACTATCTGTGCGGAGTCTGCAAGTTTTCCCCGTGTCTGTGTGAGTTTCCTCCGGGTGCTCCGGTTTCCTCCCACAGTCCAAAGATGTGCGGGTTAGGTGGATTGACTATGCTAAATTGTCCCGTGGTGTTACTGGGTTATGGTGGTCGGGTGGAGACGTGGGCTTAAGTTGGGTGCTCTTTTAAGGGCCGGTGCAGACACGATGGACCGAATGGCCCCCTTCTGCACGGTAAATTCTGTGAAACCATTCAATGTGATCAAGCTGTTCATTTTTCTCAATACCATACTCCTGCTCTCTCCGTGTACCCTTTACCCTTTAGAGTCTATTAATCAATCTACTTCCTTCTTAAAATATTCACCGTCTTGGCCTCCACAGTCTTCTGTGGTAGAGAATTCCACCGGCAGCACACTGCGTGAAAATAAATAATCCTGATGTCAGTCCTGATGTCTTACATCCTAAACTGAGAACGTGGCCCACTTTTTCTTGGTCCCCCGGTCAGGTAAAACAATATTCCTCTATCCAGCCTGCCAGCTCTGTCAGAATTTAAACGCTTCAATTAAATCCCCTCACATTCTTCTGAACTCCAATCAATACAGTCCGCATCGACCCAATCGCTCCTCATACAGAAATCCTGCCATCCTACTAGTTAAGGGGAATAACATTGCAAATAATGCTCCAGTGACATTCATGTTCCTGGAGTCACGTCATCATGCAGCGAAGGTCAACATACAATTTTCCTTCTCAATGCTCGTTGTACATACCTGCTTGCTTTAAGTTATGACAGCAAGGTCCCTTTTACATCAACATTTGGCAATTTGTCAAAATGTAAAAAATAATCTGCTTATCTCTTTTTGCCACCGACGTGGACAATTTCACACTTAGCCACGCTATACTATATCTGCCAGGCATTTGCCAACTCCCGTGACTTGTCTAAATCACTTGAAGTCTCTTAAGTTCCTGTTTATCATTCTTCCCCACCAAGTTTCGTGCCTTATGCAAAGTAGGGAATAATATTGCTTCGCACATCCATATCATTGATGTCTATTGTGAATAGCTGTGGCCCGAGCATTGATCCCCGCAGGACACCCATTGTCACCGACTGTCGCTCTAAAAAAGACCCGTTTGTTCCTATTCTCTGGTTCCGGT
This sequence comes from Scyliorhinus torazame, assembly GCF_047496885.1. Classification (NCBI taxonomy): domain Eukaryota; kingdom Metazoa; phylum Chordata; class Chondrichthyes; order Carcharhiniformes; family Scyliorhinidae; genus Scyliorhinus; species Scyliorhinus torazame. The sequence continues at coordinate 186,915,950 of NC_092711.1, read as the reverse complement.
CTGCCATTGAATTCTCAATCCATCAATATACCACCTCCAATCCCGTATGATTTTATTTTGCACACTAGCATATAACGTGGGACTTTATCAAACGCTTCCTGAAAATCCAAATACACCACATCCACCCGTTCTGTCTCACCTATCCTGTGAGTTACATTCTCCAAAAAAGAAAGCAGATTTTGTCAAAACTGATTTTTCTTTCATGAAGCCATATTCACTTTGTCTGATCCAGTTCATATTTTTGATGTGTTCTGTTATCATCTCCTCAGAATATAATCGAGCATTTCCCCCACTACTGGTGTCCGGCTAACCGTTCTGTAATTCCCCACGTTCCCCTTCCCTCAGAGTTTTTAAAATTGTGGGTTACTTTCCCACCTTCCAATTTTTAGGGACTTTTCCAGAATCTATGGAATTTTGTAAGATGTTAACTAACGCATTCCTTATGGTCCTTTATTGCCCTGGGGTGTAGATTTTCAAGCTGCGGCGATTGATAGGTTTTCAGCCCCATAAATGTTTCCAGCACTTTTTTAATTCATACTAATCTCATTTTATTTCTCCATCTTACAAGACCCCTGATTCCTTAGCATTCCTCGAAATATATTTGTGTTTTCCTCCGTGAAGAAAAAACGAAAGTAACTGTTTAATCGCTCTGCTATGTCCTCATTCTCTGTGAATTATCCCGTTTCAGATTGAAGAGACCTCCTTTGTCTTCACTAATCTTTTAAAACGAAATTAATATTAGAAAATTTTACAGTCCGCTTTAATGTGACTTGCAAGTTTACTTTCATACTCTATTAACCCTCCCCTTAATAAATATCTTGGGTCCTCCTTTGCGGAACTCTGAACTTCACTCAATCCCCAGGGTTGCTCCATTTTCGAGGAACATCTATGACTCCATCTATGACCACCTGATAAGTGGCTGAACTAACTTGAATTGAAGGTAATGCTGCTGCGCTCAAATTGCATAAGGTGGGAAGAGTCTGATTTGTACCTTGCAAAACAACACAGACCAGTTGGGCTGAACATCCTGTTTCTGTGCTATACACTCTCTACAACTTTCTAGCCCAACTCTATCAGTTCTCAGAGAAAATAATTGTGTCCACCGCTGCTTCGAGTGGGGAAAACAATTGATACCAAATTGAAAAATGGAAACCGATAGAATTGAACACAGTTCACATTTCTCGCAGCTCTAAATAGCTCTATTCATATGATTCGTTAGTTTATTGACATGTATTGTAAATTTTCTGCAGTTAAAGATCTGCGGGAACCGTCCGTGTCTGTCCTCCTGCCCTCGGCAGTAGAAGTATCCGCTCAGAAATTCATCTCCCTCAGCTGCTTAGTGAGAGGATTCTCCCCCCGAGAGATCTTCGTCAAGTGGACCGTCAATGACAAGCCAGTGAATCCCTGGAACTACAAGGACACCGAGGTGGTGGCAGAGAACGGAAATAGCTCCTTCTTTGTATACAGCCTGTTATCCATTGCAGCGGAGGAGTGGGCCAGCGGTGCGTCCTACTCCTGTGTGGTGGGACATGAAGCGATCCCCTTGAAGACCATCAACAGAACGGTTGATAAATCCAGCGGTAAACCGAGTTTTGTGAACATTTCACTTGCATTGATGGACACCATTAATTCATGTCAATGAGATTTATCAGTTATATTTCCAATTTCAATAAAAATAATAAAAACCTCTTCCAGCAATAGTCTTTTAAACATACAATCACCTCATGAATGTTTTCCACTTTAGCAATATTAGATCTATTCAAGTGAAGTCGGATAGATACAGATCTCGGACCCAAGCCTTGTACAACCAAAACTCCCAGATCAGATATATCCTCCGTTAGAGACAGAGTGTAGTTCATTCACTAATGTATTATGCAAACCCGCTTTTCGAACTTTCCTCCCGCTGAGGATAATTCTTACAATTTTCCGTTTCTGGCAAGCAAGCACAGCGCATTTATATCTCGGTGTTCTTGCTTGTCCTTTCATTCTTAATATTGTCGTTAGATTTAAGTCAATCAATCACAGCCACTGGGAGTTGAAGTGTGGCTCACACAATAATCTCCACCAGGGAGAACATAAAGAAATTGTTAACTCGCCGTACACCTACTCCCCCACCAGATAGGAGCAGCTCTTCGTTAATTCACTGTACTCCCACTTCCCAACAAAGAGAGGAGGAAGGGATTAATTAATCCACTCTACCGCCAGTTAAAGAAAATTGAGAGGGAAGGGACAATGGTTAAGCTACAGTACCTCCGCTCCGACAACAAAGGGAGGGATCAGGGCATTAGTTGCCCCACTGCACCTCCACTTCCTCAAAGAGGGGGGGAGGCATTATTTAATGCACTCTACCTCGAATACGCCAGCAAAGAGTGGGGGGGGGGGGTTGTTATCTCAATGTATCTGAACTTACCCAACTAGAGAGGTTGAAGGGAACTAATAACCCACGGTGCCAGCATTAGTTAGTCAATTGTACTGCCTTTAAACACAAGTGAGGGGATGGGCAACTGTGAATCCACCGGACCTCCACTCAGGAACAAAGCACGGAGGGGAACCTATTTAATCCACTATACGCCCATTTACAAACAACACGAGCAGTAAGGGCATTAGTTAATTTTCTGTACCTCCACTTGCGCACAAAAAGAGAGGGAAAAGCTAGTTGCCCCCACACCTCCAACAAGAAGAGGGTCAGGGGCATTAGGCCAGCAGTGGACCCCGACGTCTCAAACAAGTGGAGGGGAAGGACCATTTGGCGACCTATTGTACCTCCACTTACCACGAAGAGGAGGACGTCGGGCATTTGGTCATCTATTGCATCTATTGCACACCCCACTTCCTCAATAACAAGAGCAGGAGTCGCATTAGATCATCCATTGTACCTGCAATTTCCTAACGAGGAGAGGGGAAGGGTTATTGGGTCACCCTCTGTATACCAATTTCGCCAACAGAGAAACGGTCTTGGGCAGTAGTTCGCTCAATGTACTCCTCTCCCCGCCCAAACAAAGAGAGGGGGAGGGACATTTGGTGACGCAGTATGCCACCACTTATCAACAGGGAAAGCTGAAATGGAATTAACACATTTTACCTCCACTGCCCAAAAGAACATTTAAATAACGTCATTATTCACTCCATTCTGCCTCCACCGTCTCAAAAGTGACACCCGAAGGAGAAATTCCTTAGACTTCGGTATCTACGGTTGGAAGTGTTTATATGTTTGGAAGTAAGCCGCTCTCTATGATAAGGACTCTGTTGCCAAAATTGTAGGATGAATTATAGCATTGTGGCTGAGGATTTTAAGCTTCCGTCATACTAAATGTGGTGTAAAATATGGAACGCAATGTTAGAAGACTTTAGCACTCAGTTAATCACAATTCAGATCGAATCTTGTGATTGAATCCCCACAGGGTTTGAAGATTCTGTCCCTGTGTTATATGCAATGCATCGTTGAATTTCTGCATTAGTTCACCTGATGTCAACTTGCATTTCACAGGAGATAGATTCATCCGCTGAAAACTGAAAATATTATCAATCGCTCAGATCGCCAGGCTCTGACTCGGTTATTTTTACCTGACAAAACTTTTAATAGAGAAAATGAATTATCTGACTAAATTATACATACCTATCACAAATGCACAAACATAAATACACACACATGCACAAACGCACCAGATACTACATGCACATACATGCAGGCATGCACACACACACACAGACATACACTTAGAGACTCACACGAGACACCGATATGCACATGCACACAAATACATGGAACTCACAGAAACACGTATAGACACAAAACATGTATACGAAGACATGAACATATATCAGTACATAGTTCCGAACTTTCAACAAAATATAAATACAGATAGTAACAAATACATGCGCAGAAAAAAATGCGTACTAACGTAAGAAAATACTAATTAGAAGGATGAGTCGGCCACACGGCCCCATGAGCCTACTTCGCCATACAATAAGATTATAGCTGATCTGATTGGAACTTGAACCCCACATTGCTGAATATCCCCGATAACCTCTCACCCGCTTGTTAATTAAGAAACAATTTAACACTGCCTTAAAAATATGCAATGACTTTTCTTCTACTGCCTTTTGAGGAAGAGAGTTCCTGAGTCTCACAATCCTCTGAGAGAAAAAAACGCTCCTCATTTCCGTCTTAAATGAGCGATCCTGTCGTTTTAAACAGTCACCTCCTAGTTCAAGCTTCTCCAACAAAAGGACTTTCTTGATAATTAAACCCGTACAATTTTGGGATTAGAACATAGAACATAGAACATAGAACACTACAGCGCAGTACAGGCCCTTCGGCCCTCGCTGTTGCGCCGACCTGTGAAGCTACTTTAAAGCCCATCTACACGATTCCCTTATCGTCCATATGTCTATCCAATGACCATTTGAAACCCTTAGTGTTGGCGAGTCCACTACTGTTGCAGGCAGGGCATTCCACACCCTTACTACTCTCTGAGTAAAGAACCTACCTCTGACATCTGTCTTATACCTATCTCCCCTCAATTTAAAGCTATGTCCCCTCGTGCTAGACATCACCATCCGAGGAAAAATGCTCTCACTGTCCACCTTATCCAATCCTCTGATCATCTTGTATGCCTCAATTAAGTCACCTCTTAACCTTCTTCTCTCTAACGAAAACAGCCTCAAGTCCCTCAGCCTTTCCTCATAAGATTTTCCCTCCATACCAGGCAACATTCTGGTAAATCTCCTCTGCACCCTTTCCAATGCTTCCACATCCTTCCTATAATGCGGCGACCAGAATTGCACGCAATACTCCAAATGCGGCCGCACCAGCGTTTTGTACAGCTGCAACATGACCTCATGGCTCCGAAACTGAATCCCTCTACCAATAAAAGCTAACACACCATACGCCTTCTTAACAACCCTCTCAACCTGAGTGGCAACTTTCAGGGATCTATGTACATGGACACCGAGATCTCTCTGCTCATCCACACTGCCAAGAATCTTACCATTTGCCCAGTACTCTGTCTTCCTGTTATTCCTTCCAAAATGAATCACCTCACACTTTTCTGCATTAAACTCCATTTGCCACCTCTCAGCCCAGCGCTGCAGCTTATCTATGTCCCTCTGTAACTTGTAACATCCTTCCGCACTGTCCACAACTCCACCGACTTTAGTGTCATCTGCAAATGTACTCACCCATCCTTCTACGCCCTCATCCAGGTCATTTATAAAAATGACAAACAGCAGTGGCCCCAAAACAGATCCTTGTGATACACCACTAGTAACTGGACTCCAGTCTGAACACTTCCCATCAACCACCACCCTTTTTCTTCTTCCAGCTAGCCAATTTCTGATCCAAACTGCTAAATCTCCCTGAATCCCATGCTTCCGTATTTTCCTGCAGTAGCCTACCGTATGGAACCTTATCAAACGCTTTACTGAAATCCATATACACCACATTAACTGCTTTACCCTCATCCACCTGTTTGGTCACCTTCTCAAAGAACTCAATAAGGTTTGTGAGGCACGACCTATCCTTCACGAAACCGTGTTGACTATGTCTAATCAAATTATTCCTTTCCAGATGATTGTACACCCTATCTCTTCTAAACATTTCCAAGATTTTTCCCACAACAGAAGGAAGGCTCACTGGTCTATAGTTACCGGGGTTGTCTCTACTCCCCTTCTTGAACAAGGGGATAACATTTGCTATCCTCCAGTCTTCTGGCACTATTCCTGTTGACAAAGATGATTTAAAGATCAAAGCCAAAGGCTCAACAATCTCCTCCCTAGCTTCCCAGAGAATCCTAGGATAAATCCCATCCGGCCCAGGGGACTTATCTATTTTCACCCTTTCCAGAATTGTTAACACCTCCTCCTTATGAACCTCAAGCCCTTCTAGTCTAGTAGCCTGAATCTCAGTGTCGTAACCCCTCGCTGATCTGTTTCCAACTGATGATTAACTTTACTTACATAAGGAGAGTAGTATTGTATGCAGCACTCTTGATGTGGCATCACCAATTCCCTGTACAACTGAAACATAACCTCCCTCCTGTTGTAATCAATTCCACTCACAGTAAACGGACGCATTCTATTAGCTTACATAATAACTAACATTTCCTGCATGATAGACTTTTGCGTTTCATACGCAAAGACACCCAGGCGCCTCTGCACCACAGAGCTCGACAGTTTCTCATAATTTAGAAAATAATCTTCCCTTTTCGTCCTGCCAAAATTGACAATTTCACATTTTTCCACATTATACTCCCTTTACCAGTTTTTTGTCCTGTTCACAATTTATTTTTCTACATACATTTTTGACATGACCAAATTTAGAAACAATACCATCACTTACTTCATCCAAGTCAATTGTATAAATCGTACCTAAATAAGTCCCAGCATTTTGCCCTTTGGCATACCATTCGTTATATTTTGCAAACCAGAAAACACCATATATGCCAGCTCTGTTTCCTGTTAGCTAGCCAATCTTTAATCCATGCCAATATGTTACCGCATACACCAAAAGCTTTTATTTTGGACAACCTTTCATGTTGTATCTTATCGAATACATTCTGGAAAGCTAAGGACAGTGCATCCACCGGTTCGCCATTATGTATAGCTTCGTAAACTCCAATAAATTGGTAAACATAACTCCCCTTTCACAGAACATGTTGGCCAGAATTCTACGGTTATTGCGATTCAATTTTCTCACCGGCAGCGAACTCCACCAGCGCGTTACAAGGCGGGATTCTCCCGTTCCCCAGCCACATGTTCACAGGCGGCGGAATCTATCTTCCCGCCGTTTGTCAGTGGGATTTCCCTTTTTTTAACCAACGTAGCCCGCCGTGGTGCGCTGCCGGCGGGAAACGTGATACGCTAGGCCCATGGGTGGGATGGGGTGCGGGGGGGGGGGGGGAGGAAGTCGGGAAATCCCATCAGCGGGAAGAGAGAATCACTCTATCAACAAACCGCGCGGCGGCCCAGAAACACCTGGTTGGCGGATTGGAGAATCACGTCCATTGTCTCTGCCTGAATGTGTTGTTGTTTCCCCCCAAGTACTCTCCTGTAATGCTTTTACCAATAGTTTCTAACATTTTCCCGAGGCTTACTGGCCTCTAGTTTCCTTATTTTGGTCTCCCTCTAGTTTTAAAAAATGGAGTAGCATTTTATATCTTCCAATTTAATGGAAGATTCCTCAATTTAGGCAATTTGGGAAAAGTAAAACTCATGCACCATTCCTTGGAAGACGTTAGCGTGAGGTGCATCTGGAGGCGAAGATTTATGAACACATAAACCCAACAATTCGTCAATACCACTTTCCTGTTGATCGTAATTTTACTTTCCTCCACCAATTACCTGATTTCAGTTATTTTATTTACTTGTGTTCTCAATAGTGAAGGCTGATGCAACATTAATTTTAGCCTTGTTTTGCATTATCAATCCGCTGACGCACTTTCCGTACGGCCAAATCTCACTTTGTTAAATAGTTTCTTATTTAAATCTCGATATAAACTCGTCCTATTCATCTTTGTATTACTATCTCGCTTTCTCTGGTACTCCAGCTGTGCCAGTGTTTGACAATATGGTCGGAATTCTCTCGCCGTTGGAATTCCTATTCTCGCTGGAAGCCACCTTCGCCAATAGTTTTCGTGGGTTGGCTTCAATGGCAAATCCCATGGACAACCAGAAATAGAAAATCCCAGCGCTTGAAAACAGCGCGCTGCCGAGAAACACATGACTTTGGGACTTGAGAATCCAGTCCACTGTCCTTAAATTTTTACTTAGCCATGGATGACTGCCTCCCATGATGGTTGCCATCCATGTAACGTTTCTTTCTCTTTGAATTGCGTCCATTCTGTGTATCCAGATATACCCATGTAAAAGTCTGCACTAGACTGCTACTAATCTATCTCTGAATCTAATTGACCAGTTCACTCTTTTCTTGGAAGCACTTATCTGTCCCTCAAAATTAATGTAAACGTCAATTATGACATTGGGTGGCTTCATTATGAGCTTACCAATTAACACAATCTAGTTGCACAATATCGCCTCCTGTATAGCCGGGTCTCTGGGTCCACAACGTGCTGTTCAAGAAACTATCCCGAAAACTCTACATCCTCTTAGTGTACGATATTTTTTCCATTTAATTTTTGCAATCTCTATGATAGCTCCATACCTTTCCGGCAAGCTCCCATTATCTCTTCTTTCGTGGAATCAAAGAAGTATCATAGGATCCCTACAGTGTGGAAGGAGGCCAATCGGCTCATGGGGTGAGCACCGACCCTCTGAAAGAGCACCCTATCTAGGCTCATTCCAACGTCCTTTCCCCGCAACCCCAACTAACTTGCACATCTTTGGACACTCGGGGGGAATTTAGCAGACAAAACCACCTAATCTGTACATCCTTGGACTGTAGGAGGAAACCGGAACATGTGGGGAAACACATGCAAACTCGACGGGAAGGTGCAAACTCCACGCAGTCACCCAAGGCCGAAATTGGACCCGGATCCTTGGCACTGAGGCAGCAATGCAAACCGCCACGAGCGACACGGTCGCATGTTCTGTCCTACTGTACAGGAGTGATCCTGTATATCACTCAAAAAATTCGCTTTTTGCCTTTATCATTTCTTATCTAACCCAAAATTGCTTCTACATTCTGATTTCATGAACTTAAATCATGCCACACTAATATGACAATGCCATCATTAATTACAAGGCACCCTCCATTTTGTTTTCTTCCTGCCCTTTCTAAATGTCACATAACCCGTACAATGCAGGACCCAATCTATGCGATCCTGCAGCCATTCCTCTGCAATGGATATCGGATCGTACTTATTAATTTCAAATTGTGGTATAATTTTATAAATTTATATCTGGCAACACGCACGCACACACAGAAAAACACACGTGAGACACAAAATAAAAACTCCGGAATAGGGATCAGCAGGCATGAATATATAAAAACCAATTAACACAAACATTAATGAACACTCCAATTGCACACTTTTTCATGCAGACTGACAGGAAAACAAAACATGAAGAGAGTTATTGACACAACAATACATACGTATTGTGTGGCACGGTAGCACAGTGGTTCGCACTGTTGGTTCACAGCGCCATGTTCGATTCCCGATTCTTGGCTATTTGTGAAAGTACAATTCAAACGTCCCACTTTTTAAACGACATAACAATTAAAATGTCTCTAGCAAACATTTCTCTCTACCAAAACAATGACCGCGAAGCACTTGCATCACAAATAAACAAACATGATGGGAAATCACATCCGTGTCTTAATAATACTAAAAATCGCAGTTTAAAGCTCAGTGCCTGAGTGCATCTCCCTCAATATTCATCAGCATGTGCTCCAAATTACAATTCAATGAAATTGGTCGAAAATTTAAATGCTGAAGAATGTTTGTAATACCTTCCGGCATGGAAGATATTCGGATGCGAAGGAAATATTTTAGAGATGTGTTCTGGAATGTAAGGAACTTCATTTTAGATATTGAAACTTAAATTAGAGAATAAATTAATATCTTATGAATTGAATACTATAAATCAAAAAGCAACAATAAAATGTCCTGGATTAATAACCAATCTAATTATTTTCCCTCGTCCCTATCCCCATAGATTACACAGACCATAGCTGGATTGAAAGCGATAAATATGATAAAGGCAAAGTCTGTACCACCGCTACCACATTCATCATCCTGTTCTTCCTCAGCATTTTCTACAGCGCGGCCGTCACTCTGGTGAAGGTGAGAAGATGCAATCGACTTACACGTCAAACTGACAGAAGCGGTTTGAAAAATCTCTGAATATTTCCTTAGTTAAAAATATGTAACCGTAATGCCCCAGATTATAAACATGTGCTTCAATATTTTATCCCTCATTTACAGGTCAAGTGACCAGTTGAATTTTGTGACTCGAGGAGTATTTCTCAGCTTTTTATTAAGTTCCCTGTGATACAAATGCAATATCAGCTCTTTCTGGCTCTTACAGTAAAATACCTTTAGTTTATAATTTAGAACCTGTAACTTAGACAACCATGGACTTTAAATATGTTCTTTTTATGCTTCAAATCTGCGAGATGATTATGTTTGTGTTATAAATGTAGCTTGTAATGTCCCTGTTCTTGTAATGCCATCTGTAAATACATAATGTGTTTCGTTGCTGATCCAGATGTATTCTTTTTCGTTTATGTGGAGTTGCTGTTTATCTTTCTGCTGTCTGTTACTGTTCTACATAGAGTTGGCAGCTCAGACCTCATGTATTCTGTTCTCAGTTTGATTTTCAATCGTTTTATTCACTTTAATTAACTTTGAAATGCTCTCTGAAATTGTCAATAAACCTTGAATGTGATTACTCTGTGCGGTAATGATCAAGCTCGGCTATTGTTTCCACAGTGACTAAATTGAGTGCTCTAAGCCTTCCTCTGAATTTTGTCAGTGGGATGTCTTCAATCATATGAGTCGATTAAGTATGGCTTTACTGAACTCCTTTCTCCAAGATGAAGCGTCACAGCTCAATTTTCCCTAATAAACAGCTTTTACCTTTGCCAGACAGGTGCTTTTCAGCATGCCTGTTTGGGAAGTTTTTGAGCTGAAGGCCCTTCTGTGAAAGAGTCACTGCGCCACCCAGTGACCCATACGGGTTTGGACACCTTTACGACTGCCTTTTTGCAGTTAGCTCCGGAGACAAAACGATTGAACAGCGAGGGGAACCTCGGTGATTTCACTCATACTCTGGACTGACACATGTCAGCTGGTTCAAAATATAATGTGCTCTGCTTTATCAGAGGCCGACCGAGGTGAGTATATGGGTCAACAAAGCTTTCTGGCCACTGTCTCCGCTGCTTCTTCCAGCAGCAAGTGTTAGGTACAGATCGATGCCTTTTACACTTGCGTGGGATGCGGTAGCGTCTGGTAGTATCACTGTTGCTTGTCCTTGAACGGCTTGTCTTTCTACACCATTCCGCAGGGCTGGTGAGATTCACCCATTGCTGTAGCTGTGGAGTTACTTGCATGCCAGTCCGAATAAGGATGATAGATTTCCTTCCATAATAGTTTGCACTGCTGCCTGAAAGCGCCAGGGACTCGAGTTTGATTCCGAACTGTCTGCCTGTGTGGAGTTTGCACTTTCTCCCCGTGTCTGCGTGGGTTTCATCCGGATGCTCGTGGTTCCTCCCACAGTCCAAAGCTGTGTAAATTAGGTGGATTGGCCAAGATAAATTGTCCGTTAGGATTATAAGGTTGGGAGAGGATAAACGGCTAGAGCAGGGATTAGGCATAGGCATGGTTCTCTTTCGAAGGGTCGGTGCAGACTCGATGGGCCGAATAGCCTCCTTATGCACTGTAGGAATTCTATGATAAAAGACAGCATTGAACCAGATAGGAACTTGAACTAATCGCCGATATTTGTCACGATCACCAATCCAGTACCGAACTTTTGGTTCCCTATTTCATTGATTGAATTCAGATTACAAGAACTAAGAGCAGGAGTAGGCCATCTGGCCCCTCGAACCTGCTCCGCCATTCAACGAGATCATGGCTGATCTTTTGTGGACTCAGCTCCACTTTCCGGGCCGAACACCATAACCTTTAATCCCTTTATTATTAAAAAAAACTATCTATCTTTATCTTAAAAACATTTAATGAAGGAGCCTCAACTGCTTCACTGGGCAAGGAATTCCATAGATTCACAACCCTTTGGGTGAAGAAGTTCCTCCTAAACTCAGTCCGAAATCTACTTCCCCATATTTTGAGGCTGTGCCCCCCAGTTCTGCTTTCACCCACCAGTGGAAACAACCTGCCCGCATCTATCCTATCTATTCCCTTCATAATTTTATATGTTTCTCTTACGATCCCCCCTCATACTTCTAAATTCCAACGAGTACAGTCCCAGTCTACTCAACCTCTCCTCGTAATCCAACCCCTTCAACTCTGGGATTAACCTAGTGAATCTCCTCTGCGCACCCTCCAGCGCCAGTACATCCTTTCTCAGGTAAGGAGACCAAAACTGAACACAATACTCCAGATGTGGCCTCACTAACACCTCATGCAATTGCAGCATAGCCTCCCTAGTCTTAAACCCCATCCCTCTAGCAATGAAGGACAAAGTCCTTCAGAGACCCCATCCTACATCTGTCCCCAGTTCGTCCTCCCATTTTTGTCTGGTCTCGTCCAGTGGAGTTCGGGCTCTGTCCAGTAGCTGTCCGTATATTTTCCCACGTTCCCTTCTCATTGCTTGTGCCTACCAGGTCCTCTAGTCGTGTGGTTCACGTGGCCCCGGTGTACCCTACTGTGTTTTATTTGGAGGTGTCTAATTTCCTGTCATTTTGCTAGCCTCCACTTCCTCGTCAGTTCTTCTAGTGTCGCCAGTCTGTGCCCTACGTAGAAGTCCCCGACCATCAATGTGCCCCCACCCCGCCTCATCCTTTGAAGGTGGTATCCAGCATGGCTGTGGGAAATCTGTAATTGCCGCATATGGGAGCCATGGGGGACATTTTGGCTATCCCGAAGTGTTGTCTCAGCTGGGTCCACGTATTCAGCATGGCCTCTATCACTGGGCTCGTTGGATTGGATTTGATTTGTTTATTGTCACGTGTACCGAGGTACAGCGAAAAGTATTTTTCTGCGAGCAGCTCAACAGATCATTACGGACATGGGAAGAAAAGGGAATAAAAGAAAATACATAATAGGACAACACAAGATATACAATGTAACTACATCAGCACCGGCATCGGATGAAGCATACAATGTGTAGTGTTAATGAGGTTAGTCCATAAGAGGGTCATTTAGGAGTCTGGTGACAGTGCGGAAGAAACTGTTTTTGAGTCTGTTCGTGCGTGTTCTCAGACTTCTGTATCTCCTGCCCGATGGAAGAAGTTGGAAGAGTGAGTAAGCCGGGTGGGAGGGATCTTTGATTATGCTGCCCGCTTTCCCCAGGCAGCGGGAGGTGTAGATGGAGTCAATGGATGGGAGGCAGGTTTGTGTGATGGACTGGGCGGTGTTCACGACTCTCTGAAGTTTCTTGCGGTGCTGGGCCGAGCAGTTGCCATACCAGACTGTGATGCAGCCAGATAGGATGCTTTCTATGGTGCACCTGTAAACGTTGGTAAGGGTTAATGTGGACATGCCGAATTTCCTTAGTTTCCTGAAGAAGTACAGGCGCTATTGTGCTTTCTTGGTGGTAGCGTCGACGTGGGTGGACCAGGACAGATTTTTGGAGATGTGCACCCCTAGGAATTTGAAACTGCTAACCATCTCCACCTCGGCCCCGTTGATGCTGACAGATGTGTGTACAGTACTTTGCTTTCTGTATCTTGTTGAGGGTGATGGGAGTGCTGCTGTGACCCGAGACCGCAGGATGCCTCCTCGATTTGTACCCAATCTGTGTCTGGTTCTTGTACCTCACTCTTTCTGCCGTTGCTGCCCGGCGGTAGTATTGTAGGTTTCCTTCTTTGCAGTGTCTGTTTGGGAATTCTCGGGTTCTAACCGCCCCCCCCCCCCCCACACGCACACACAAACACCATGATTAGACTGTCTACGTTTTGGAAAAAGGCCTTGGGGATGTAGATCAGAATGGATCTAAACAGGAAGAGGAACCTTGGCAGTACGTTCAGCTTGATCGTCTGCACTCTCCGCCAGGGAGAGAGGGACGACAGAAGCTACTTGAGGAATTACTGGACGCAAACATTCTAGGTGGAGAAAATTGTAGCAAGATGTATGAATGACTGGTAGAGACGGCCAACACTGTCCTGAACGCAACATGGAGGAAATGGGAGGAAGACCTGGGGATCGAAATGGGGCTGGGGACTCTGGAGCTGCGCTCATAGGGTCAACTCCACCTCCACGTGCGCAAGACTCAACCGAACGCAACTGAAGGTGGTACATAGAGTCACTTAACAAAAACTGGAATGAGTAGGTTCTGCCCGGAGGTGGAGGACAGATGCGAACGGTGCCAAACAGGCCCGGTCAACAACGCTCACATGTTCTGGTCTTGCCCCAGACTTTTGGGGTACAGGACAGCCTTCTTCGAGGCAATGTCCAAAGTGGTGGGGATGAGCGTGGAGCCGTGCCCTAAAGAGGCGGTCTTCCGGGTATCAGACCATCCAGATCTCTACATGGGGAGGAGGGCGGACCCCTATTGCATTTGCCTATCTGATCGCCCGCCGTAGAATCCTGCTCGGCTGGTGGTCAGCAGCACCACCTAAAGCTGCAGATCGGCTGTCCGACCTATCGGAATTTCTCCAAATGGAGAAAATCAAATTCGCCATCCCGGGGTCGGAACATGGCTTCCTCAGAACATAGCAGCCATTCACCCAACTGGTCCAGGACCTGTTTGTGGCCAACGAACAAACAAATAGATAATCAAGTAGCCAAGAGCCAGGGGAAAGGGAGGGAGGATCCGGGGCGGGGAGGGGGAGGGGGGGGGGAGGGTGCAGTGCAAGAGGGGCAGCCAAACACTGTTGAAAAGAAAGGGGAGTTGCAGAGAGGTAGGGGAGGGGGGAAGGCGACAGGGAAGGGATGAAGGGTGGGGGCACGGAAGCAAGAAGGACAAGGGGAGTAGAATAATAGAGGGTATCCAGAGGGGAGGAAAGATGAGGGAACACAAACTGGAAGGAGCGCACGGGAAACGACAACGACCACAACAAACGCAGCAAGGCAAAAGAGAGTAAGAAAGTGCAGGAGGAAGGAATGACAGACGGCCGAGGCAGAGGCAAACGCACAAAAACAAAACAACAAACCAACCGGGAGAAGCAAGTAACAGCAGGGGCACCATCCACGCGCCCCTCCTACACAGCTTTCTTTTGCCTGTACTGTATGTATTTGAAAAAACTAGAAAACAAAAACAGAAAAATGGGGGTGGGGGAGAAAGTGTAATGAAATATTCTCTTCATTGTTTCTCTGTATATACACTTCCTCTGTTATTATTTTCCCACCCTTTGGTTTATTAACCATGTAGTGTTTTTGTTATTTATTTTTGGTTTCCCTGTGTGTACATCTGTAAATATATCAAGCATAAAACCTAATAAAAACATTTTTAAAAATCCACTGTGTGTTGTGCATACATTGACTGACTGCGTTCAATATTTATGATATGCTAATTAGTATTGTCCATCTCTTCATTCTCACACCTGCTCCAAAATATGTGAAATAATTCTACTTATTGTAATAGAATCACTTCAGTGCATAAGGACGCTATTAGACCCATCAACGCTGCAAGGACCCTCTGAAAGAGCACCTTACCTAGTGTCAATACCTCTGCCACCGCATCTAACCTGCGCATCCTTGGACACTGAAGAGCAATTTACGGCCAGTCCACCTAACCTGCACATCTTTGGACTTTGGGAGCACACCGGAGCAGGTGAAAACCACGAAGGCACAGGAAGAAATTGCAAACTCCACACAGACAGTAATCCAAGGCCTGAATTGAACCAGGGTCTCCAAGCAGATATCCATGGTGCCACCGTGTGGTCTGAGTTTCCTCAGATGTTTCTGCTTAGTTAGAAAGAGATTGCACTCTATTGGCTCGATGCTGTTATACGCTTTGTTTGCTGTGTATAAAGGTTTCAGCAATATGTCAAAGAACTAAGCACAAAGAACACTACAGCACAGGAACAGGCCCTTCCGCTCTCTAAGCCTGCGCCGACCATGGTACCTGCCAAAACTAAACTCTATGCACTTACAGAATCTGTATCCTTCCATTCCCACCATATTTATATATTTGTCTAGATCCCCCTTCAATGCCACTATCGTACCTGCTCCCACCACCTCCCCAGGCAGCGCCTTCCATACATTTACCACATTGTGTGTAAAAAACTTCCCTCGCACATCAGTTCTAAACTTTTCCACACCCACTTTAAATCTATGTCCCCTAGTACTTGACTCTCCTGCCCTAGGAAAGAGCGTCTGACTATCCCCTCTGTCCATGCCACTCATAACTTGTAGGCCTCTATCAGATCGCATCTCAACCTCCGACATTCCACTGAGAACAGACTGAGTTTATCTAACCTCTCCTCATAGCTAATGCCCTCCATTCCAGGCAACATCCTAGTAAACCGCTTCTGTACCCTCTCCAAAGCATCCACATCCTTCTGGTAGTGCGACGACCAGAAGTGTACACAATATGCCAAATAACTAAAGTCCTGTACAGCTGCAATATGACTTGCCAAATTTTATATTCAATGCCCTGACCGATGAAGGGCAGCATACCGTATGCCTTCTTGACCACATTCATTGCCACATTCAGTGATCGGCGGACATGCACGGCCAGATATCTCTGCCTGTCAGTACTCGCATGAGTTCTACCATTTATTGTGTAATTCCTACATGCATTGGACCTTCTAAAGTGCATTACCTCACACTTGTCCGGATTAAACTTCACCTGCCATTTCTCCGCCTAAGACTCCAACCAGTTTGTTTCCTTTTTTTTAGAAAACATTTTATTGAGGCATTTATAATTTAAAATTTTTAACATTTTAACATTCTAAACAACAGAGCGGTCCGACACACGCAGAATCCCCACAATAACACACCCAACTTCCCCCGCCCTAACTCCTAACTACCCATTTATTAGATGGCAACAGTTAGTTGTAATACATGAAACAGGAAGCTTCCTGACCTCTGAACCTGAACTGGATCAGAGTCGGAGACCTGCCACCTTTATACATGAGCCCGAGGGGAGGAGCCACAGGCGGAGCCAGCAGGGACAAGCCCAGGCATGTAACAATACAGTACAATACAGTGGTTTACCACAAAAGGCAAATGCAATGCTTGCATTCATGTCGAGAGGGCTAGAATACAATAGCTGGGGTGTACTTCTCAGGCTGCATAAAGCTCTGGCCAGACCGCATTTTGACTTTTGTCAGTGAGCAGTTGCGAACCCCGTATCCAAGGAAGGCTTTGTTGGCCCGGAAAATTGTCGAGAGGAGGTTCGCAAGAATAATCCCTGGACTGAAGAGCTTGTAATATGAGCAGCGGTTGAGGATTCTGGGTATGTACTTGTTGGAGTTTAGAAAGATGAGAGGGGATCTTTTTGAAGATACTGAGATATCTTAAAGCATACTGAGAGGCCTCGATAGAATGGACGCGGAGAGGCTTTTTCCACTTGGAGGTAAAATTAGACTGAAGGGACGATCCTTTAAAACTGAGTGGAGGAGCGATTTCTTCAGCTGGAGGGTGGTGTATCTGTGGAACTCTTTGCCACACAAAGCTGTGGAAGCTAAATCACTGAGTGTCTTTAAGACAGAGATAGATAGAGTCTTGGTTAATAGGGAGATCAGAGCTTATGGGGAGAATATAGGAGAATGGAAATGAGAACCATATCAGCCATGATTGAAAGGCGGAGCAGACCCGATGGGCCGAATGGTCCTATTCTGCTCCTATGTCTTAAGGTCTTATTGTTTTGTTGTATTATGGCCATGAGGTGACACGTTTTGTTTTAGAAAATGATGTTGATGATGGCCCACAGCGCCTTATAAATAACCAAACTGTAGTTGCTAGATCTGTTCGAAATTTGTCCGAGTTAATAAGGTGCTAGTATCACAGAACACAATTCATGGTATCCCCAAATAGCACCCGGAACTTCGTCTCCAAATGTAGTGTGGGATGTTGACCCTCTCATGGACAAAGGGGCCTCTGGCAGGTAGGTTATATGGATTGGATTTTCTTTATTGTCACGTGTACCGAGGTACAATGAAAAGTATTTTTCTGCGAGCAACTCAACAGATCATTAAGTACATGAAGAGAAAAGGAAATAAAAGAAAATGCATAATAGGGTAACACAAGGTACACAATGTAACTACATAAACACCGGCACCGGGGACGCATACAGGGGTGTAGGGATAATGAGGGCAGTCCATAGGAGGGTCGTTTACGAGTCTGCTAACCGTGGGGAAGAAGCTGTCTTTGAGTCTGTTCGTGCGAGTTCTCAGTCTTTTATATCTCCTGCCAGATGGAAGAAGTTGGAAGAATGAGTAAGCCGGGCGGGAGGGGTCTTTGAATATGCTGCCCGCTTTCCCCAGGCAGCGGGAGGTGTAGATGGAGTCAATGGATGGAAGGCACGTTCGTGTGATAGACTGGGCTGTGCTCACGACTCTCTGAAGTTTATTGCGGTCTTGGGTCGGGCAGTTGCCTCACCAGGCTTTGATGCAGCCAGGTAGGATGCTTTCTATGGTGCATCTGCAAAAGGTGGCGAGAGTTAATGTGGACATGCCGGATTTCCTTAGTTTCTTGAGGACGTATAGGCGCTGTTGTGCTTTCTTGGTGGTAGCGTCGACGTGGTGGACGAGGACAGATTTTTGAAGATGTGTACCCCTAGGAACTGAAACTGCTGACCATCTCCACCTCGGCCCCGTTGATGCTAGCAAGGGTGTGTCCAGTACTTTGCTTCCTGAAGTCAATGACCGGCTCTTCAGCTTTGCTGGCATTGAGGGATAGATTGTTGTCGCTGCACCACTCCACTAGGTTCTCTATCTCCCTCCTGTATTCTGACTCCTCGTTATTCGAGGCCCGGCCCATTATGGTCGTACTAGCAGCAAATTTGAAGATGGAGTTGGAATCAAATTTTGCAAGGCAGTCGTGTGTGTACACGGAGTATAGTAGGGGGCTAAGTACGCAGCCTTGCTGTGCCCCGGTATTGAGGACTACTGAGGAGGAGGTGTTGTTTATTCTTACTGATTGAGGTCTGTGGGCCAGAAGGTCGAGGATCCAGTTGCAGAGTGAGGAGCCAAGCCCTAGGTGTTGGAGCTTTGATATGCGCTTGGCTGGGATTATGGTGATGAAGGCTGGGAGTATGGTAATGAAGGCGGAGATGTAGTCAATAAATAGGAGTATGGTGTCGGAGTCCTTGTTGTCGAGATGCTCTAGGGATGAGGGTAGGGCCAGGGAGATGGCGTCTGCTGTGGATTGGTTGTGGCAAATTGTAGTGGATGAAGGCCGTCTGGGAGTATGGAAGTGATGCGCGTCATGACCAACCTCTCGAAGCACTTCATTACGACTGAATCAGGGCAACCGGACGGTAGTCAATGAGACACGTTGCCTGGTTCTTCTTTGGCACCGGTATGATGGGGGTCTTCTTGAAGCAGGAAGAGGTCAATTATGTTTTCCCTCCTGTTGGTCCCTTTATCTCCTGGCACAAAGCAGCCTTGCGGCAATATCCTTCAGGAATCGCGAGTCCTGTTGCTACCCAGATATTCTTGGTCATAGCACAGAAGTCGTTCGACCAGAATGTAATCCATGCCCTTTGCAATTTCACTGATTCTGTCAACTGGTGTTCAACATGGAGCAGCACTGCTCCATCAGTTGAGGTACATATGGTAACCCCCAGGAGGTTACCATGCCAAAGTTTTACCTGATGCCATGAGAGCCCATTGGGTTCATAATCGATGTTAAGGTCTGCCAGGACAACTCCCTCACGGTTCTATTTCATTGGTCTTGCATATTTGCTGGACCGATCCTGCCGATGCTTCAGAACAGACCGAAGCATCATGATCCTTGCATCAGTGACATTATCTGGAGCGTGTGATTCCGTAGCAATGACTCCAGCACCATAAGGTCGAGGAAAACAGGAAGAGGAGCAGGCCATTCGGCCCCTTCGACCTTGCTCCGCAATACAATATGTTCGTGCCTGATAGTAACCTGCTCCCGGCTTCCCCTGTATATCCTATGCCCCTTTAGCCGGAAGAACTACACCTAAAGCATCTTGATAATATACAACGTTTTGGCCTCAGCTGCTTCCTGTGGCGCTGACTTCCAGAGGCTCACCACTCGCTTGGTGAAAGGATTTCTCCATGTCACAGTACGAAATGGTTGACCCCGTGTCTGGACTCCTCTGCTGCCTTCGGGAATATCCTCCCGCATCTACCCTGTTTAGCCATGTAATAATATGATTGGTGTCTTTGAGATCCCGCTAATTGTCCTGAACTCAAAAGAATGCAATAAGAATCGACTCGATCTCCCCTCATACGTCAGACCCGCCATCCGAGGAATCAGTCTGGTAAACTTTCGCTGCATTCCCTCAATAGCAAGAACACATTTCCTCTGATAAGGAGACCAAACTGCACATAATATTCCAGTGTAGTCTTACCAAGGTCACGTGCAAGTGCAGCAAGACATCCCTCCTCTTATATTCGAATTAACTCGCTGTACAGGCCAACAGACCAGTTGCCTTCTTCGTCAGCTGCTGCGCCAGCACGCATACCTTAATCGCCGGGTGTCCAAGGACACAAAAGTCTCTTTGCACATTCAACTCCCTTAATCGAAAACCAATCAGAAGTATTCTAATTCCCTGTTTTGTGCTACCAAATTTGATAACAGTACATTTTTCCACGATTTACTGCACCTGCCATGTATTGTTCCATTCACTCAACTTGTCCGAATCACGCTTGAACATACCCGAATCCTCCTCACAGCTCGTACGTCCTCCCAGTGTTATGCCATCTGCAGATCTGGAGATATTACATTTAATTTCATCATCAAAATCGTTAATATATATTGCGAATAGCTGGTGTCTCAGCATTGAACCCTACATTATCTCAATATTCACTGCCTGCCACTTGAAAAAAAAATCATTCCTATTCTTTGACTGTCAACCAGTTTTATACCCATCTCAACACACTGCCCCAATCGCATGCACTTTTAGATTACACGCTAATCTCTTATGTGTGTTTATTTCGACAACCTTCTGAAACTGCGAATTAACTACATCCACTGGCTCCTATTCATCAACTCTGCTGGTAACATTCTCGAAGAATTTGAATAGGTTTGTCAAGCATGGTTCCCCTTTCCTAAAATCCATGTTGAATCTGTCCGACCCTACCACTGTATCCAAGTAACTATATCAAGCAATTGCTTTATTTGCCTGTGGGAAATTTCTCGCGATTTGGGAACCGACCCCAGCTACTTTGAAAGCGAACTTTGCAGGATCAATACGGCTGGGCTTACGGTTTCATTTTCCACAGCCTTATTCAACACCAGTAGTTCCAGCCAGTCTCCATCCTCCCTCC
This sequence comes from Scyliorhinus torazame, assembly GCF_047496885.1. Classification (NCBI taxonomy): domain Eukaryota; kingdom Metazoa; phylum Chordata; class Chondrichthyes; order Carcharhiniformes; family Scyliorhinidae; genus Scyliorhinus; species Scyliorhinus torazame. Next base: position 186,894,955 of record NC_092711.1, on the reverse strand, counting down.
TTCCCTCCACTCTCGCCCCATTCCCGACCTCCATTTCCTCCTCCATACTCTCACCACCCCCTTTCGGATGTTTCACAACTGCTTGTCCAAGTTTACATTACCACGGACCACCATCGATCCAAGATAGCAACCCAGATTCATGGCACTTTGTGACAAAGTGGCACGAGATCGTAGTCAGTAGGAGGTTTCCTTGCCCATGTTGAACCTGAATCTATGAGCCTTCATGGTTTTCAGAGTTGAGTACTCCTTGTTGGGTAGGCCAATTATTGTCTCAGGAAAATGTTTGGTATTACTCCGCGGAATGACGCCCTGAAGATCTAAAACCTCTCTGTGGTGACTGGCTGAAGGTCTGGAGCAAACTAAATTAGTAGATTTAACATTGTTGAGGGGAGGCGGTGGCGGAACGGTACTGCCGCTTGGCTAGTATTCCCGAGACCCAGGGGCAATGATCTGGGGACCTAGGTTCGAATTCTAGGTGGTGGAATTTAAAACTCAATTCAATATCTGGAACTTATCGACTCCAGGCCCACAGCAATATAGTTAGCTCGACATAGCCGAGAAACCGGTATAAAAACACGATAAAGTAGGACGGAACACTCCTATTGACCGAGGCACCGGAAACTACAACTGCAAACCCAGTTCTACCGACGCTGAACAGTCCTCCTGACAGATATCTGGGGGATTATTGGGAGAACTGTGCACAGACTAGTCAAGCAACAGCCTGACATAGGATGCTCACAGAATCATACCTTGCAGACAATGTGCCAGACATCAGTATCACCACTCCTGAGTATGCACTGTCTCGTCCCAGAAGAATTGGTGGCACCGTGATATACAGTCGTGAGGTAATTGCCCTGGGAGTACTCAACTCTGAAAACCATGAAGGCTCATAGATTCAGGTTCAACATGGGCAAGGAAACCTCCTGCTGATTACCACGTAACGCCCATCATGAGCTGGCTAATTAGTACTCCTCCATGTCGAACACCAGCTGAAGGAAGCACTGAGAATGGCAAGGGCGCACAACAGACTCTGAGGGGGGCTTTAATGCCGAAAGAGTGGCTCGGTAGTACCACAACAGATGGCCGTGACATAAAAGACATAGTTGCTGCAGCAAGTAGTGAGGGATCACACAAGAGGGAAAAACGTCTTGATGTCTGCCTCCCCTACCTGCCTGTTGCAGATGCATCTGTCCATGACAGTAAAAGTAGAGGAGACAAATTGCCCTCTTCATATTGAACATAACCTCCATCGTGTTGTGAGGCACTACCACCGTGTTAAATGGGATATACTTCGAACAGATATAGCCACTCAAGACTGGGCATGCATGTGGCCCTTCAGCATCAGCAGAATTGTCCTCAACCATAATCTGGAACCTCATGGCCCTGCATATTCCTCACTCTGCCATTACCAACAAGCTGCGTCATCAACCCTGCATCATTGAATCATAGAATTTACGGTGGAGAAGGAGGCATTTCGGCCCATCGAGTCAGCACCGGCCCTTCGAAAGAGCACCCTACTTAAGCCCACGCCTCCATCATATCCCTCCATTCCCGTAATCCATTAACCCACCTCACCTTTTGGACACTAATGGGCAATTTAGTATGGCCAGTCCACCTAACTTGCACATCTTTGGACAGTGGGAGGAAACCGGAGCACCCAGAGGAAACCAATGGAGACACGGGGAGAGCGGGAAGGCATGTCAGGAGCAACACCAGGTATACTTAAGAATGAGACATCAGCTTGGTGAAGATACAACAGAGTGACTACTTTTGTGCCAAACAGCGCAAGCAGCAATTAATGGACAAAGCTAAGTGATTCCACAATAAATGCGTCATATCTAAACTCTGCACTCCTGACATATCCGACTGTTAATAGTGATTACCGTTAAACAACTCACTGGATGAAGAGGCTACTCAAATACCCCCATCCCCAATGCTGGAGGTCGGCACGGTGGCATTGTGGTGAGCAGTGCTACCTCACAGCTCCAGTGAACCGGTTGAATTTCCACCTAGGGTGACTGCCTGTGTGGAGTTTGAACTTTCTCCCCGCGTCTGCGTGGAGTTCCTCGGGTGCTCGGGTTCCACCCATAGTCTACAGATGCGCAGCTTAGGTGGATAGACCATGATCAATTTGCTTCTTAGTGTCCAAAATGTTAGAGGTTAGGTTATGTGGGGTTACTAGGTTACGGGATAGAGTCGGGGCCTGGCCAAAGGTAGGGTACCCTTTCAGAGGGTCAGTGAAGACTTGAATGGCCGAATGTCTCATTCTGCAATGTAACGATTCTATGTTCATCTGTGCAAAAAACAAGCCTGAAGCATTCGCACAGTCTTCAGCTGAAAATGTCGAGTGGATGATCCATCTCCGACTCCTGCGGAGGACCCAGTGCAATCCACTCCACGTGATATCAAGAAACAGCTGAAGGCACTGGATACAGCAAAGGCAATGGGCCCTGTAAATATTCCGATAATAATATTGAAGACCTCTGTTCCAGAAGTGGCCGCACCCTTAACTACGCTGTTGCAAACAGCTACAACACCGGCCTCCACCTGCAAATATGGAACATGGCCCAGGTTGTTTCTGTGCACAAGGAACAGGACAAACCCAACCCAACCAGTTTCAGCCCTGTGAGTTTACTCTCCATCCTCAGCAAAGTAATGGAAGCGTCATCAACAGTGCTACAAGCGGCAGCTACTCAAGGACGCTCAGTTTGGTTTCCGCCAGGGTCACTCAGCTCCTCAGTACTGAAAATTGTGCAGTCATCTGCGAACATCCCCACTTCTGGCCTTATGATGGAAGGAAGGTCATTGATGAAGCAGCTGATGATGGTTGGACCCAGGACGCTACCCTGGGGAACACATCCACAGTCATATACTGGAGATGAGATGATTGACCTCAGGTTCATAGCTCCTTGAAGGTGGAGTCGATGTGGACAGGGTTGTTGAGAAGGCATTCAGCGTGCTAGGTTCTATTGGTCAGAATATTGAATACAGGAGTTGGGACGTCTTGTTGAAATTGCACAAGACATTGGTAAGACTACACATGGAATACTGTGTTCCGTTCTGGTCACCCTATTATAGGAAGGATATTGTTAAACTAGAAAGAGGGCAGAAGGGATTTACGAGTATGCTACCAGGACTTGATGTTCTGAGTTATAAGGAGAGGCTGGATAGGCTGGGACTTTTTTTCCCCAGAGCGTAGAAGGCTTATAGAGGTATATAAATGATGAGGAGCATAGATAAGGAGCATAGACAATCAACATATTTTACCAAAGGTAGAGGAGTGTAGAACTAGAGGGCAGAGGTTTAAGGTGAGAGGGGAGAGATACAAAAGAGACCAGAGGGGAAATTGTTTCACACAGAGGGTGGTGAGCATCGGGTGAAAGCTGCCAGAGGCACTGGTTGAGGCGGGTACAATTTTTTCATTTAAAAAACAGTTAGACAGTTGCATGGGCAGGGTGGATATAGAGGGATGGTTAGCTCCTCAGTTAATGAAGCAGTCCATGTCCAAATGCAGCAAACCTGAAAAATATCAATGCTTGGGCTGACAAGTGGCAAGTTACATTCGCGTAAAAAACGTGCCAGGGTTGCCTACAAGAGAGGATCTAACCATCTTTCCTTCACATTCAATGGCATGAGCATCGCTGAATCCCCCACAATCAACTTCCTCGTGGTTACCATTGATCAGAAAGTGAACTGCACTAGCCATATTAATAATGTGGCTACCAGAGCAGGTGAAAGGCGAGTTACTCCTGACCCTCCAAATCCATTTACCATCTACAAGGCTAAAGTCATGAGTGTAATGTAATACTCTCCACTGTCCTGGATGAGTGCAACTCCAATATCACTGACAAAGTCCAACACCATCCGGGAAAAAACAGTCCACTTGATGGCTCCCCTTCCACAGACATTGAATCCCTCCACCACCGACGAACAGTGGCAGCTGCGTGTACCATCCAGAAGATACACTGAAGTAACTTGGCAATGTTCCTTTGGCAGCACCTTCCAAATCCATGAGCACTACCATCTAGAATGACAAGAGCAGCAGGTACCTGTGAACTGTCTCACCTGGAGTTTCACCTCCATTTCACTCATTAACATGCTTTGGAAAACTATCGCCCGACCATCACTATCAATGGATTGTAGTCCTGGAACTCCCTCTCTAACAGCACCGTGAGTGTACGTACACCTTATGGACTGCTGAAGTGTTTCAATGAGGAAACTCGCCAGCACCTTTTGAAGGACAACGAGGTTTGGGCAAAAATGCCTGTAAATATTTTTTTTTCAACATTGGCACAAAATGTGAAAATAATATGCCACAGGTTGTTTGAATGTATTCTTGGTGAGTATGATCCCACTGAGTAAAGCGATTTCACAATTACGCCATGTAAATGTTCACGAGAAGACTTTTGAAGCTGACAGGATGTGATTCCTTCGGAGTAAGCTTTGCTTAACGGTAAAATGTTCTCGATCAAATTGTTCTCCAACAATGAAAATAATGACAACATTTACAAATCTATTGACGTTCTTGTAACTCCAGTCCTACTGGGGACAAATATAATTCAGAAATTAGAATTTTTGTTATGCCACATGAAATGACAATAAATGGTTATGTGGCCTATTATTGCCTCTGGTAAAATGCGCCCTCTGCTGTTAGATTCTATAATGTTAATGAAACGGGTTTCTTGGCGAACGAATATTAAAGGCATGGAAATAATGAATTGCAAATGGATCAATGCGGTAAATTTCTTGAACAGGAATCCAAATATTCATGGCAGAGATGTGTTTCAAAGCCTTGTGTGAACGCTATCATGTTTAAATAGCAGATCAACAAATATGCCAATTGTAGACAACTATAGGAAATCATATCGAAAATAGTCAAATAAAACTGGAACCTTCAACGCTGAAGGCACACGTGGAGTAACATATAAAATTAAATAAGTCACATATCTGAGTGTTGTATAGGGATGGATTGTGCGAGAAAGCATGTCCAGGAGCTCCATCAGTCTGGTTGATGGACTGTATCATGGAGAGTACAGGACATAATGTTCTGGATCTTAATGTAGCAGGGAGATTAGGGACTGCATCAGTGATTGTGCAGGAGAGAATGATCCTCAGCTCCATGTGTCAGAGATTGCGCCAGGAATTGTATCAGTGATTGTACAAAAAACATATCCTGACGCTCCATTTTTACGCTATTAATTGGGTGTGACAGGGATACTGTTATGGACTGAACTAAAGACGAGGGCCTGGAGCCCAGTCTATTTTGACGATTGGGAATTATCAGGGAATATATCAGAATAAATATCTTGGAGATACATTTGACTGGGTTTGTATGAAGGACTCTACAATAGAGTAGGTCCTGGTGTTCCATCTAACAGGGGAATGTAAAGGCTAGAGGTAGTGGTGACAAAACATTGAATTCTTTACCCGTCAGTCTGACCTCAATTAAACTCAAGATGGATTTGTAGGCATAGTATTATTTATTTTTAACCAACTTGCAAGTCTGACTCGCTTCTCAGGGACACAGAACACAGAACCAGTCTCCTGGACCCCTTGGAAACGAATGAGGTCGGAGAGAAAGTGATCTCTGCAAATACATTCAAATGGCATCAGGTTTCACATACAGATACCCATAAGGTCACCCTATACACCTCCTGACCTGGCCATACATCCTAATTGGCTCACTTCTCATTCCTTAACCCTGGGCCTCTTATGACCCAGCATCCTTTTCCACTCCTCTATCAGGCACCCCTCCCCCATTCCTTGACATGCTTGCTGATATCCTTTGTCCTTTGTGAACTCACTAGAATTAAACTGGCCTCTATCTACATTATTGTAACTAATATTTAAACTTACTATTTTATATCACATTCGTCATTCCCTCCTTTTGTCATTTCATGATAACCTATCTATTCAATCCTGATCTAAGAAGATTCGTCACTGCATTTCCAATTCCTGTTGCAGCACTCCAACATCCGCTGCACCCTTGTGGATCCTAACAGCCAAGATTCTAGGGGCGTCTATCTGTTCAAGTGCACCCCGCATTCTACCCATCATGCAATTAAGGATGGCAAGGCCCACAAGGATGCAGCCGAGTGCCACTGCTAAATATATGGCCATATTTACCAACCAGTCCTTCCAACCTCCAAATCCCCAGTTACCCCAAGAGCCAGGGTCCTGCATTCCGTCCAGGTGATCCTGTATGCAATCCATAAATTTTGTGATGTTAGCGGTTAGGTCTTGAACTGCCATGATACACTTGCCCAGCACTATGGCGCATACCCCACCCTCACGGGCCAGAAGAAAGTCAAGAGCATACCGGTTCTGCATTGCAAACAACCGCAGCTGAGACAATTCCTTGGTTATTGCCATGAGGGCTCCCAAGGTTTCGTTTCCCAGGATGGTAAGGCCACAAATAAAATAATTCCTATCGCTAACCGTCAAGGAACCCCACACACCTCCTAGTTTATCCTGCTTTGGAACGCCCATTCGGTCCTCCCAGCAATGCGGAAAGCCCTAGTCCCAACAGTGATATGAGAGACATTCGCCCAGCCACAAAGGAGCTGGAGGCCGGCGTTCAATGGAACGCAGGTGGTGTTGTAACAAACGCATTGGCCAGACGCCTGAGTGATATGACACCTCCTGCCGTACAGGTGGGGAACAGACATGTTATATTCGTTTCCACCTCTACCAGCAAACAGCCATACCCATCACTGCCGAAACAATTCTCGTACGACCGGGAGTCTCTATTGGGAGTTAAATAGCTCGGTATGTACGCCCTCCACCGTTGCAGCCTATCATACTGTGAGTGGGAATTATCCCGAGGAAGGGGAAGGCAAATAGCCGGTGGTACGGAACCCGGATCATAAGGAAGAGTGACTTGCTCGGGTGGTGGCTCGGAACGCTGACAATGAACCACCGTTTGGGGAGTGCCCCAAAGCGGTGAAACAGAAAATAACCTGGACACCACTGCGCGGTTCGGGTAGCAGACAACCCATTCCTGGCTATACAAGCGGTGGTAAATCTGGTAGAAGAGATTCATACTACCCGGGTTTTCCTCAGTCTGGGTCCAAAATGAATTAAGTGTATCTCCTGATAACCTACGTTCTAGTTGTACTCCCCTCCTTACACGCCCCGTCCTCTCTCTAGTTCCCCTCTCTCTCTCACAACCTCTTCCTACCCTCTCCTGACGGTCTGATTTTACCTTTATGGCACCAATCTTAACACATCCAAAATCAAATTTACATGTACTCTAAAAACAAGGCAATGTCCATGTAATGTTCTCTTCCCATCGCCGGAACCGGTGCAATTGCTTCATGAGTCCTGCATTGTCCGTTAACCTGATGACCTTCCATGAGTCAATACCATGTCCTCGTATATGGGGGCAGCGAAGAACATCTGCATAAACGAAATGTCCTTGTAGTTTGGTTGTTGTCACTCCAAGCGAGGCGAGGCCGAAGATTACACAGGCGGTGCGCAGCCACCCCATCATACTTCACACCTGTAAAACAGCGCTGGGGAAGGGAGGCAGGTTAGCAACCGACATTTTTACAGTGGTAGAGGTGGTCCCAATTTACAGTGGTGGAGGTGGACCCAAGCACTCCGCCCCTCCACTTTAACTGCAGTGGTGGTGGTAAGGAGAACTTGGAAGGGCCCCTCACATCGTGGCTCCGATCATTTCCGAGTCCAATTGTTTGACCATGACATAACTACCGGCTGCACTGAAAGTGAGCTAGGTACTGGGGGCGTTGGCGGGTGAGCCACACGGACCTGGCCATGGAGCTCCTTGAGGACCTTAGTGAGGGCTAGAACATAGGTGGTCATCTCTTCAGTCATATGGTGAAACTGAACCAGCCAGGGAACATGCAGGCTCCAGGGAGTTGTCAGGGGCCTGCCATAAAGGATCTCGGCAGGAGAGAGCCGGGCCGGTCCCGCAGGTGTAACCCGCAGCTGGAAGAGGGTAACGGGGAGCAACCAAAGCCATGTCAGTCCTGTGTCTGCTCTTTATTTAGCCAATTTAGTTTTGAGGGTCTTATTGTGTCTCTCAACCAACCCGGCTGCCTGCAGTCTGTACGCACAGTGTAACTGCTGGCGTATGCCTAACTGGGAGCAGAACTCCTTGTTAATCTGTCCAATAAAATGAGGACCGTTATCAGAACTTAACTGAGCTGGTATACCGTACCGGGGAATGATTTCCCGCATCAGAACTTTAACCACAGTAGCAGCTTTATTATCGGTAGTCGGATACGCCTCGACCCATCTGCTGAACACATCCACTATGACCAAAACATATTTAGAACATTGACAACATTGACATCTTTCCAACTCAATGTAATCCATTTGGAGCGTCTCAAAGGGACCATTGGGCAACGGGGTTTGCCTCATACCAGTGATATCTTTGCCGGTGTTATTTTGCTGACAAATCATACACCGATTACTGATACTCTCGGCCAACCCCTGCATTTTTTAGGGTGCCACCAAGTGTCCAGCAACAAATCACTAGTCTCCCGGGCCCCACAATGAGTTGCAAAGTGTACACATTCGATGACCCATAAAGCCAGTACATCAGACATACAAGTCTGATGTGCTGGCGTGGTCCATAAAGAAGAAACAGAATCATATGTACAACCTAACCGTTTCCACATTTGTTTATCACTCTCAGGAGCGTCCTCCTGTAACCTTATGACGTCTTGGATGGTTGGCATTGGCTTGTCAGAAGCAGACCTATTTACAGCAGATCGTTTAGTCTGACTCAACATTTTGGGCACCGTCACTTGCTGAATTTGTGCGGCTGTCCGCGCTGCACAATCTGCTTGTTCATTACCAACGTCAACTGGGGTCTTACCGTTTGTATGGGCAGCGCATTTAATGACGGAAATCTGCGCGGGCATAAGGAGGGCCTGCAGTAGGTCATTAACTAAACCCCGGTGGGATATTTCCGTGCCGGCCGAGGTAAGGAATCCCCTATTCTTCCAGAGCTGTCCGAAGTCATGAACTACCCCGAAGGCGTATCGGGAGTCAGTGTAAATATTTATCCGACTATCTACCCCAAGTATACATGCACGGGTAAGGGCAGAAAATTCGGCTTGTTGGGCTGAATAAGGGGTCTGAAAAGCGGCCGCTTCTAGGATCAGACCATCCTGATCTACGATTGCGGCTAGTGGGGCGTATTAATGCACTGCCATCAACATACATAGTCATGTCAGGTTGTTCTAACGGAATATCACTCAGATCGTCCCTTATTGTGGTAGTGTCCTGAATCAAGGCTAAACAGTCGTGGCCAGGTGCGTCTTCATAGACAGGGGGACCGGTAAGAAAACAGGCTGGATTGATATTGGTACAGTATTTAAATGTCAGACGTGGATTGTTCAAAAGGTATATTTCATACCTATTCTGACGAGTCTGCAGTTGCACCACTAGTGCGATGACCGAGTGGGAGCTATACACCGTAATATCCTGTTGGAGAGTTATATTGGCAGCAGCCTGCAAACTATTGTATATCGCTGCCAAGATCTGAGTGCAAACAGGATGGCCCAACGTCACTAGATCAAGTTTGGAAGAGTAATATGCTACGGGATGGTGCTTGTCCCCATGTTGCTGGGTGAGTACCGCGGTTGAACATCCTTCCAGAATAGTACAGTATATCTGGTACGGTCTGTCGTACAAGGGCCTACCGAGGGCCGGTGCTTGTAACAAGGCCTGCTTCAGGCAACGGAAGGCTTCGAGTGCCTCGGTGGTGAGAGTAAAATTCCCCCCTTCAATAGTGTAAGGCGTCAGCAGCTTTGTATCGACAGCGATGTTTGGTATCCACTCCTACAATAATTCACCATACCCAGCCAATGACGGACCTCCTTGGCTGTGGTAGGTGCGGGGAATTGGCATATTGGTTCAACCCTACTGGGTTCGAGACTTCTTTCTGTGGCTGTAAGTAAAACTCCTAAGACCTTGACCTTTGTCTGAGCCACCAGGACCTTTGATTGTGAAACAACGTAACCCAATGAGGATAGGTGGTTTAATAACTGGATCACATCATCCCTATTACTGGGCTCGTCAGGACTCGGTACCACTATGTCATCTACATACTGCACTAGAGTGGAGCCATGCTCAAATGTCAAGGCCTGGAGTTGGGTCTGCAGACATCTGGAGAAGAGCTTAGGTGAGTTGACAAACCCCTGTGGCAGTCGGGTCCAGGTGTACTGTTGTCCATTGTCAGTGAAGGCAAACAAATATTGGCTTTCAGATGCGAGTGGAAGGGCAAAGAATTATGGCGAATACCCGGGCTCGAGCTGGACTTTGAGCCAGTATGTGGGCAGGATTAGAGATGAGAGCATGTAACGGCTGTGCGATGGCATTGATTGAACGTAAATCCTGTACTAATCGGTACTGGTCTGGTTTGGCTGGTTTAGGCACAGCAAGTATGGGGGTGTTACATTCTGATTGGCAAGGGACAGAAATACCCTGTTGCAACAGCTCTCGGATTACTTTGTCTATAGACGGGCAGCTTGGGGTTTCAGGGGGTATTGCCGAATGGAAGGCAGCTTTACATGATCCTTAATCGTTACCTTCATGGGTGTAACATTTGTCTTTCCCACTTGTGATGGGTATTCCACCCAGACCTGTGGATTGACATATTCCAAAACGTCACGTCCCGGTGATGCTGAAGTCGAGTGTTAATCGTTTCAGGGCCCTCAAAATATTTTATGGAAGTGCTGTCTGGCGTGACTTGAAGTGCGTACTCTGTTGGATCTGAATGATCCACTGCCCTCCTTACCATAGGCCCCAGATCTGTCGTAGGCCAGGGTAACGTGGTGAAGTGAATGTTCAATGTCTAACGTCCACCACTGCGGAATGATAGAATATAGCACTGTTGTCTCATCCTCCATGATTGAACCGTTACCCCTTCGTATCCGCACTCTAGCTGTAGCTGGAAGATACACAGTAAATCTCGGGCCAACAAGTTATAGTCCAATCCAGCAGTCACCACAAACTGATTTTACAGCATCAGGGTTTGGTATTTTCCTAATCGGCAACTGTCTCAGAGTCTCACTAGTGTGCGCTCTAGCTGATTCCTCTGGCTCTTCAAAGACTTCGACGTCCTTACCTTCCACTAGGGGGAGCTCCAGCTCCTCAGATCCATTCCCATCCTCTTTCTTTGTTCTCATACTTTTCTGTCCTACCATATCGGTCTGAAGGGACCTAGGTGGTATGCGTGATTGTTTCTGGATAGGATCAGGCCCCTCTCTCATTGTGCGAGATCGGGTCCTAGAGCTAACTGGGCTTGTTGAACAGAGCTCCCCTTCTCTAACAGACAGTGAAGATGCTGAAATAGGACCCAAGCTATCAACCGAAGGGGCTGGAGAGGATGGCATGATTTGAATCTAAATGATGCTACGCTGGTGGTTCCGGAATTAGTGCAGACAATGCTACTGGTGCAGTCGGGACTCTAGACGACATGGTCCAATTTTCTAGGTCCTCATCTGCTTCTGTCAATGGAAGGCCAGCCACTGAACTACGTAGCTCATTTTTTAAAACTCGAGTCCACCCTCTCTTTACTTGCGCGTTTTTTATGAATGCACACTCCTTTTTCAAGATCTCCAGAGTTTTCTGGTTCCCCCTTTCACTAATTGGAATTCCCATTTTAAGTGCATTTTCTTGCCAACTTAATAACATGATCTTATCCCTCTCATGTTGACAATATTGTCTCCATAATCTAAGTAACTCTTTAGCTTTCAAACTTTGGCTCTCTTAAAAAAAAAAATATTTGCCTATTTATAGCGAATGGCAATTTTTACCACTTGGCAAACTTATTAAAAAGGTTTTAACAGTGTTCTTTTAAAACTTAAAATGTTTGAAAATTCAAATTGAATTACTGCAACCTGCGAGCTTAGCTCTGATCTCAACTCAGAACTGAATTTACGATTTGCTTAACACAAACTTGTATAACTTTTACAACTTAATTAATTCTTTATGTTAACAATTTTTCTTCTAACAAGTTTTTCTTACATTCACAAAAATGTTGGCTGCTATCAATGAGGGAGCAGTTAGCTGCGGTGATTTATACCGGAGCAAAGTCAACTGTCATCTCCAGATTTACACTTTTAAAAATGGTGGCAGTGAGTTTCTTTAAGATTCTATTAATTCACAAATAAAATGGGATAAACATTATTTCAACTAATTCAAACTTAAGATTCTGGCAATTTCAATCAATTGCTTGCTAAAATAATTAACTTTTATCAAAGAGGTGGTGAAATCCACTGGTTTCCTTTAATTAATTCAAAACGTAACTTTGCTGGAGTTTCACTGACTCGAAAGAAAGGTATCCAATTACACCACAAGCTGCAACTTTGCTGGAGTTTCACTGACTCGAAAGAAAGGTATCCAATTACACCAACACTAACTCGAAAGAAATGTATCCAATTACACCACAAGCAGCCTGTTATCTCAAGGCCCGTGTGAGAAGCACTGTCTGGAGTCGTTACCTTTGGCTGCTGCTGTTAACCCTTTGAGAGATTTCTGCTTTCACTAACATGCAGCATCCAGTTCTATCGATGTTCTTCTGTTTTAAAATTTATCCAAACATTTCCCCATAATGAAATGAAATGAAATGAAAATCGCTTATTGTCACAAGTAGGCTTCAAATGAAGTTGCTGTGCAAAGCCCCTAGTCGCCACATTCCGGCGCCTGTTCGGGGAGGCTGTTACGGGAATCGAACCGTGCTGCTGGCCTGCCTTGGTCTGCTTTCAAAGCCAGCGATTTAGCCCTGTGCTCTGACTAGTCCTCAAGACTGCGTTTCTTGCCACTACAGTCCAAGGATACAATTTTAGTTTAATCAACTATAGATTTAAAAACACCCTTGGAAATGAACCCTCCTCTCTGAGGTCCCATCTGTTCATCAAAACACTCACACACTCTTGGAACTGAACCCTGCTCACTGAGGTCCCATCAGTTCATCAAAACACTCACACATGGAATTAAACCATCAATTTCGATGTCCCATCAATTCCAAAACTAACCCAAAACCGAACTATCAATTATGATATCCTATCAGTTAAATTTTCTAATCCCCAGACTGACCTTTGATTTCGTCGAGACGATCTTCCGTACCAACCAGTGACCAGGCCAATCAGACCATAAGAAGAGGGGAAAACCAATGTGTGTCATTTTCCAGCTACACACATTGTGGGCCAGTTTCCACTTTCCTTGTCCAAAATCAGTTTAATTCTAATTTCGCAGTTGGTCGAGAACCATCTGGAGAAATCCCGGGTTTCCGGGACAAATGTTGAATTCTTTACCCGTCAGTCTGGCCTCAATAAAACTCGAGATGGATTTGTAGGCATAGTATTATTTATTTTTAACCAACTTGCAAGTCTGACTCGCTTCTCAGGGCCACAGAACACAGAACCCGTCTCCTGGACCCCTTGGAAACGAATGAGGAAGGAGACAAAGGGATCTCTGCAAATACATTCAAATGGCATCATGTTTCACATACACGATTCCCATAGGTCATCCTGTACCCCTCCTGACCTGGCCATACATCCTAACTGGCTCACTTCTCATTCCTTAACCCTGGCCTCTTGTTACCCAGCATCCTTTTATCCTCCTCGACCAGACACCCGTCCCCCTTCAATGCCATGCTTTCTGAAATCCTTTGTCTGTGAACTCACTAGAATTAGACCGGCCTACATCTACATTACTGTAACTAATATATGTAAACTAACTATTTTATATCACATTCGTCACACCCAAGGAAAAGGCCCGAGAGAGAGAGGCCCCTTTAGCCGAGGCCGTGCGCGTAAGTTTAAGGGTAGCTTCGCGTCGCTCAGAATTCACCCTGGTGATCCGTGATGTTAAAGCGAGCATGGCACGTGGGCGGCCATTTTGAGGCGAACGGAGAGTGGGCGGGATTCAGTGCCCTATAATCATGAGAAAAAATAATTGGCTCGTTGATTTTACTCTCACTCTGCACACCGGATTTCGAGAACTGAGCCCATCCAAAACTGAGGGCGCGAACATAAAAAGCAAGTGGGTAGCCAGGGAAAGGGTTGGCCCACTGAAGGATAGGCAAGGGACTCTATGTGTGGAGCCAGAGGAAATGGGCGAGGTACTAAATGAATACTTTGCATCAGTATTCACCATAGAGAAGACATTGGTAGATGTTGAGTCTGGAGAAGGGTGTGTAGATAGCCTGGGTCACATTGAAATCCAAAACGACGAGGTGTTGGGTGTCTTAAAAAATATTAAGGTAGATAGTCCCCAGGGCCTGATGGGATCTACTCCAGAATACTGAAGGAGGCTGGAGAGGAAATTGCTGAGGCCTTGACAGAAATCTTTGGATCCTCACTGTCTTCAGGTGATGTCCCGGAGGACTGGAGAATAGCCAATGTTGTTCCTCTGTTTAAGAAGGGTAGCAAGGATAATCCAGGGAACTACAGGCCGGTGAGCCTGACTTCAATGGGAGGGAAATTACTGGAGAGAATTCTTCGAGACAGGATCTACTCCCATTTGGAAGCAAATGGACGTATTAGTGAGAGGCAGCATGGTTTTGTGGAGGGGAGGTCGTGTCTCACTAACTTGATAGAGTTTTTCGAGGAGGTCACTAAGATGATTGATGCAGGTAGGGCAGTGGATGTTGTCTATATGGACTTCAGTAAGGCCTTTGACCAGGTCCCTCATGGTAGACTAGTACAAAAGGCGAAGTCACACGGGATCAGGGGTGAGCTGGCAAGGTGGATACAGAACTGGCTAGGTCATAGAAGGCAGAGAGTAGCAATGGAAGGATGCTTTTCTAATAGGAGGGCTGTGATCAGTGGTGTTCCACAGGGATCAGTGCTGGGACCTTTGCTGTTTGTAGTATATATAAATGATTTGGAGGAAAATGTAACTGTTCTGATTAGTAAGTTTGCAGACGACACAAAGGTTGGTGGAATTGCGGATAGCGATGAGGACTGTCAGAGGATACAGCAGGATTTAGATTGTTTTGAGACTTGGGCGGAGATGTGGCAGATGGCGTTTAATCCGGACAAATGTGAGGTAATGCATTTTGTAAGGTCTAATGCAGGTAGGGAATATACAGTGAATGGTAGAACCCTCAAGAGTATTGAAAGTCAAAGAGATTTAGGAGTGCAGGTCCACAGGTCACTGAAAGGGGTAACACAGGTGGAGAAGGTAGTCAAGAAGGCATACGGCATGCTTGCCTTCATTGGCCGGGGCATTGAGTATAAGAATTGGCAAGTCATGTTGCAGCTGTATAGAACCTTAGTTAGGCCACACTTGGAGTATAGTGTTCAATTCTGGTCGCCACACTACCAGAAGGATGTGGAGGCTTTCGAGAGTGTGCAGAAGAGATTTACCAGAATGTTGCCTGGTTATGGAGGGCATGAGCTATGAGGAGCGGTTGAATAAACTCGGTTTGTTCTCACTGGAACGAAGGAGGTTGAGGGGCGACCTGATAGAGGTCAAAAAACTATGAGGGGCATAGACAGAGTGGATAGTCAGAGGCTATTCCCCAGGGTAGAGGAGTCAATTACTAGGGGGCATAGGTTTAAGGTGAGAGGGGCAAGGTTTAGAGTAGATGTACGAGGCAAGTTTTTTACGCAGAGGGTAGTGGGTGCCTGGAACTCGCTATCGGAGGAGGTAGTGGAAGCAGGGACGATAGTGACATTTAAGGGGCATCTTGACAAATACCTGAATAGGATGGGAATAGAGGGATACGGACCCAGGAAGTGTAGAAGATCGTAGTTTAGTCGGGCAGCATGGTCGGCACGGGCCTGGAGGGCCGAAGGGCCTATTCCCGTGCCGTACATTTCTTTGTTCTTTGTTCTTTGAACCTACTTGGAATATAGATAAAGCAGCGAGTGTGGATTTCAGCTCATTAGGAGGACGAACACGGGAGCCAGACATTTATTTGTCTGCGATTTAATATCTCCATGTCAAATCGAAATGTCTGTTTTGAATTTCTATGATATGCTTAGGGTCAATACTGTTTCAGTTAATTTTACAGAGTCTTAGACGGAGAGGTTTTAGAAGGACGGAAATGAAATGAAACACCACAACAAGAATGTGTGTTTGTTCAGTCTGTGAAAATATTAATCAAGAAAGATCAATTGACAGGAAAAGCCACAGTTGCATCTGTCCACGACAGCATTGGGTATGGTTGATCGCCACACGATTATGTTGGATACGACGCCCTTCCTTCACACTGAGGATACATCCCATCATATTTTCTAAAAATATTTTTTATTCTCCTCCTTTTTCACATTTTCTCCCCAATTTACTCCCAACAATAATCAGTATCGAATGTGATATCAACCCCATATCAATAACAACGATCCCATCCTCCCACCAAAGCCCAGACGTTGGCCCGCATGTTAACATAAACAAATGACAAAAAGGAATCAGGAATCACCCATAGTCACCATTAACACATACAGTCCCCCTCCCCCACTCCCTCCCAGCCCCCAGCCCCCCCCCTAATGTTCAATCTCATCTAATTCTCGAAAATGCATAATGAATAACACCCATGAATAGTAGAACCCCTCCATCCTTCTCCTGATCTCAAATTTGACCTTTTCAAGCGTTAACAATTCCAGCATGGCCCCCGCCACGCCAGTACACAGGGTAGAGAGGTTGATCTCCACCCTAACAGGCTACAACATCTGCCTCCGCGCCCGTTTCCAACCCTAGCTGATCCGACACCCCGAATATGGCCTCCCGAAGGCCCGGGTCCAGTTTCCTGTGCACTACTTTAGTGATTACCCGAAATACCTCCTTCGAGTAATCCTCCAGCTTTGGACAGGAACAAAATATATAAACGGGTTTTGCGGGGTCATCCCCGCAACGTTCACACACATCTGCTATCCCCTCAAAGAGCCGGCTCATCCTCACCCTTGTAAGGTGCACTCTATAAAGCACTATAGCTGTATCAGCCCCAACCTCGCCCACGAAGTGGAGGCGTTCACCCTCAGAGCACCTCACAGCAGAAGACCCCCTCCATACCCTCTCTGAACTCTTCCTCCCACTTTGCCTTGATCCCTTCTAGTGGCGCATTCTCCTCCCCAAAATAGCCCCGTAAACCGCCGATACTACCTCCTTCTTCAGTCCTCCTGTCGTCAGAACCTCCTCCAGCAATGTGGAAGCTGGCTCTACTGGGAAGCTCTGTATCTCCTTTCTGGCAAAGTCTCGAACCTGCGTGTATCTAAATATTTACTCCTGCTCCAGCCCATAGTTCGCTCCCAGCACCTTCAATCCCGCAAAACGACACTACAAAATATTCACTCTTGTCTAGATTTAATTTGTACCCTGAGAAAGACACAAACACCTGAAGCAGCTCCAGTATTCCCCCTATTGACACACTTGGTTCCGACACGTATAATAATAAGTCATCGGGATATAAAGACACCCTATGCTCTCTCACCCTCCGGAACATCCCATCATATTTTATGACAATTCCACGGTAGAAAGCCAGATCGATTTCAAACAGACCTACCAACTGAAGATTGCATATCTAATAACGTGCACTGGACCATCAGCATCAGCAGAATTCTACTCAACCATAATCGGTAACATGATGGCCCGACCTTTCTCCCTCTGTACCATTGCTAATAAGCCGGAATGCAACCCTGGTTTAATGTAGAGTGCAGAAAAGCAAGCCAGGAATAAGACCAAACATACTGAATTCCACAGTGTCAACCTTATGAGGCGACTGCACAGGACAGCCTGTATGTAAGGCAAATTTAGTAGCATGCGTTAGATAGAGGGAAGTCAACCTACGGGCAAATTATCAGAACTAAGTTCTGTAGTCCTGCCACATCCTGTCATGAATTATGGTGCACGATTAAGCAATTGATTGGAGGTGGATGCTCCACAAATATACCCCATCTTCACTGATGTGGGCCCCTACATTTTACTGCAAAGAACAAGGGGCCAGATTCTCCGGCCCTGAGACTAAATATTCACGCCTGGGCAGGATTCCTGGACTTTTACGATAGCAAAGTTTTCGCTGCACCTAGACTGATTCAAAGGCCGTTGGAGGGCGAGAACTGACGCCACGTGCAACACAATCCATTCCAACGAGAAACTGTGCCTGATTAACCGGTTTTGTGATTGACCCTCAGGAGGCTGAAAAGCGGTAGCCGCATATACAAACTGCAGTTTCCACGAACACCATCCCAGCCAACAAGGTGGCAGTTAGGAGAGCGGCACCCCGTTTCACCCCGTGCTGGATACCACGGAGGAGGGGCCAGTACCCCGGCATGTGAAGGAGGCTGACAGCCAACGCCGTCCGCCCGGCCTGATCGCAGGTCGCAGAGGTGGTCAGAATCGTGGACAACATCGTACGGACTGGCCAGCAAGGCTGGAAGAAACTGCACGACCTTCTCAGTTGGCCAGGGTGATTACGTACCACTGTGCCCCTGGCAACAACTCCTGTCCCCCACACCCGTAAGGTGGTGCCCTATCCTGAGGGCGGGCGAAGCCACCCTCCACTGCACTACATACCTGTAACCACACTGGTCGCCATGGCCGGGTGCACTGGCCACTGAAGTCAACAGTACCAGCACCCCGGCTGTATGCTTCGTACTATCTAATTACGTGCGTTTTCTGTCCCCTCTCTCCAGGAGAAGACCACCCACCCCCTGGGCTGTATGCGCCGGATGGTCTAATACTGTGCGTTTTCATTCTCATCCGCCCCTCCCCCCCCTCCCCCCCCCCCCCCACCACGAGAAGGCCACCCGATGAGTCGGACGGTCTAATACTGTGACTTTCCTGTCTCTCCCCCTTCCGTCCCAGGAGAAGGCCACCCATAACCACCGAGAACGGGAGCGTACTGGTATGCGACACCCGGACCTAAGACCCCACACTGCATCAGGGCTGAGGGCCCTGGACGTGGTCAGCGGGCCGAAGAAAGGGCATTTGCCGTGGTGAACGTCAGCACCGGACGAGGACGTGAGACCCCACTGAGTAGCAGTTCCCTGTGAGACGTGTGCCAACACCCCCCCTCCCACCCCCAACATCACCTGCACACGACCCGCACACCCAACACTACCCTCACACAACCCTCACACTCACATACACACACCACCCTCACCCCCACCCCATCCCCACCCCACAGACCCCTCCACGATCACCTCTACTTCCTTCTCCCAGACACACCTCCTTCCCCAACACACCCCACCACCCCCACTCCCGCATCGACATACGGTCTAATCATGCATCTTGTATTGTGCCTTGCAGCAGCTGCTGCTGATGGAGCGGGCCCTTCTGCTGCCCCCCCACCCCCCCCCCCCCCCCCCCGACCCAAGCCCAATCTCAGCCAGAACCCCAGGTGCTGACAACCGAGGAGGACGATTCGACCCGAATCCCAGCACATGCTGAAACTCGTCCGAGAATTACATAGATTTCCATCACAGCTGCCTCCAAGACCATCCCATGGAACACTCATCTCGGTTGGCCTTGTTACTGAAGTGTCGCCAGGGGCACTATCTAATGCGCACTACACACGTGCTCCAGTAGAACGGGTGATGGTGGGAACTCCCGGGGCGGCGGGCAGTTGGAGGGTGGGTTTACCTCAGGGACCAGCTGCCGTTCAGACAGTTTTCAGACTTCTGGAACGAGTTGTCCCAACGGTCGTGGCGACACAGTCGCAGAGTCATGGACTACATGTGTTTTTTTTTGGCGAGGATCCAGCACTAGTAGGTGCAGCTGGAAGAGTCCAGCCACGCGCATGAGCGCAACGTGGTGCCGGCGATGCGTGCCACCCATAAAAACATTACATTGGTGGCGTCCGTGGTGGAAGTCTTGGGGAATAAGTCCAAGTCCTGCGGCAGTCTGAGCCAGAGGCCCAGGACAGGGCTGCCCTCAAACAGGCAGCCATGAGCCAGTGCCACATGGACATTGCAGCAGCGCTAATGAGAGTGGCCCAGTCACAGCAGGCCATGGCTGAGAGCATCAGCGGCATTTCTCAGGTCTGGCTGACATAACACAGATACAGACATAGATGGCCCAGCCCGAGAGGGAGATGGCGCAGTCACTATGTGGTACAGATCTTAAAGGTGGTGGCACAGTCGCGGGGTCATATGGCGCAGTCGCAGAGATAGATGGTCTGCTCCCTGTGAGCCATGTCCATAAGCATTCAGACCAAGATGACAGCGGGCATCCAGGTCTGGCAGCGCCAGGTGATGGAGGAGCCTCACGGTTAGCTCCGCTCGCATCTCCGTCCAATGAAATAGCCTGTGCTCATCAGGCAACCCGAGGGAGAGGGAGGTGATGCGATCAGTGCGGGTGAATTCTGCAGGGGACGTGCGGGAAAACTGTAGCAGCTCGGACAACCCCCTCCTGTCCCTGGCGCATCACATGGGCAGCCGGCAGAACAGGGTGGCACTAAGGCACCTGGACACCTGAACAGCAGCCGGTCCCATCCAGGCCAGGTCGGTTCAGAATATGGCCGCCCAAGCGGATAAGGTCAGAGGACTGGAATCACAGCAGGCTGCCTCTACTCCTGATGCATTCTCTGGATCTCTACCTGGGAGGAGCGTTAGGGCCGGTAAGGTCAAAGCAGTAGACACCAGTTACGGAGGCACGGGTGCCGGGCACAGTTTAGCGATAGGGACGAGGGCACAAATCTGTATATATGTCTTCACATTAAACACCTGTGCAACATGCTACAAACTGCTTTGGTGCTCTGTCAGAAGAGTGCGAAGGATGGGATGGTCTGGGCTGACCGTAGGGGGCACTGGGCGAATGGGTGGACATTGAGGGTAGGCTTGGCTCAGGAACTGCAGTTCTGCCAGTGCTCCGCGCACAGGTGATCCACCCAGAACCCCCTCGTCATCACCGCCTTTGCCACCCCATGGATCCGATGGGACCGTGTGATGTAATGGCCAGCCCACATGCAGGGATCACTCTGCTGGACGGTGGGAAGTGCTGCCATGGCAGGAGTCAGACATTGTCAAATTATGCGGAGCATCAGAGTTCATCGCAGAGTGGGCTGTCATGATCCTCCATCCCATAAACCATGTATCGTAGTGCGACAGGTATGGATCATTGAGGGGGTTGCAGGTGTGTGGGGGGGGGGGGGGGGCAGCGGGGTGGGTGCGGACCGGGGTGTGTGGAGTTGGGATGTGGTGTCCGTGTCACTGCCCCCCGCCCTGCAGTCGGTGAACCTGGAGGTGATCTGAGTGGTCTGTGGCCACCGGCCCTTGCGCACATGTTATCCGGCTTCTTGTTCCTGCCAGAGGCCAATGTCCTGCACATCCTCGCCCTTCACTGAATCCTCCTCGTCGGATGGGCGTCGCGCTCATCTTGCTCCTTCCTCCACCACGTTTTCCGGCTGCTGTACGATATTGTGGAGGACGCAAAAGGCCACCGCGATTAGGGCGACCCTCCCAGTGGTATACTGGAGGGCCCCTCCAGATCCGTCCACGCACCTGAACTGAATCTTCAGGATGCCTAAGTACTGCTCGATCACGCAATTGGTCGCTGCATGGACGTCATTATAGCAGGTCTCTGCATCGGCCTGTAGACTCCCGAAACGTGCAAGCAGCCACGACCATAGCAGTAAACCCCTGTCGCTATTGAGCCAAACCGCAGGCAGGGATGCGCCTAGAAGAGACCAGGAACCATCGAGTGTGTCGATTATCCTCAGGGCCCGAGGAGTCTCAGTGACGGTGGCGAACACCGCTGCACGGGCATATGGGTGGCTCGTTCCACATTGAAATGGTTTTATTGTGCCGACTAGGCATATGGGGCATACGTGGCGGCGCGGAAGTTCCAGTGTAGCGAGCTCTGTGAGATCTCAGATGGACCCCACCCTGCGCCTGGAATGAGCCCGCAGAGTAAAGGTTCAGGGCGACCATCACTATGACGGCCACTGGGAGCGACCGTCCTCCCCCATTACCCTGCAGTGCCAGGGGCGCCATGATCTGGCAATGTTGCACTAACCCCCTGCTCAGCCAGAGTCTTCGTCGGCATGCCGGGTCCTGCAAGTCCTCAAATGACAGGCGCTATGACAGCCTCATCCAGTGCCTCCGTTGCACCTCCTCTTCCTCAGACTGTTGACCGGTCAGTATATTCCCGTTTATTGTGACTTCTCTTTTACTGTATGCCGTCTCTGAATGCATTCCCTCACAGTTAGCTGAAAGCACTTGTGATTTTGCTGAGTGTAATTAAAAATAATAATAAATTTAGAGTACCCAATGTTTTCCTCCAATTAGGGGAAATTTAGCGTATCCAATCCACCTACACTGCACATCGTTGGGTTGTGGGGGTGCGACCCACTCAGACACCGGGAGAATGTGAAAACGTCGTGCTGAATGCAATTCTGAAGACATGGTGAAGAGTAAATTTTCAGTTCACATTTGGGTAACCATTTGCCAGCTGCCATCCGGCCCAGGTCATGGCAGTGAAAGCATTGTCTCTGAACCATTAGACCACCCGGACTCTACTATCAGATTCGCAGCCCCGCCTTGTCCATCTTCCTTTGTATCAGTTAATACCTCCTGACTTGCTCCCTATCGCAGACCGTCATTTTGATCTGTTTTACCAAATGACCCCTAACTTTAAAATCAAGGACAAGTTTCTCCTACTGAATGCAATTTTTAGATGGGCCACTTATTTGGCCAATTAAAACAATGATTGCCCTTCGATGGAACATGGAATCGAGAGCGACGCATGTGTAACTTTCGATTTCCAAAGTCCACCATCCATTCACTGCGGCTCTCGTGAAAGTTACAATGCAACGCACGGCAGGCATTCATCACTGAAAGGAACTGGCACACATAACATTCTAAGAACTTGCCGGTTTCATCCCTCCTAAGTGTAATGGCGATCGCGTTTTCCTAAGATAACAAAACGTTCGCTGTTTGAATCTTGGCAGAAACATTATTAAATCGTATTGATCTCCCGGTATGAGGAAAAGTTGCCTGTTTGCTGTTAAATATTAATGTATCACATTGACGTCCAGCCATGCGATAGTTACACTTCCCCAAGTTTTTAATTATATTCTGAAAAAAGCAGCTATGGAGAAAGAGACAAAAAATGTAAAAGAGTGCCACTTTATGATTCTGGTGTTAATCAAGTTCTGTGTCGCACGAGTAAGACTATCAACCGAGGTACCGTTCCACAAAACAATCTTCTGAAGTCCAATCAGAGGGCGCGATTAGACATTCTGGGTCGCTCGCTTTGACAGGGTTTCCTTCATATGCATATTACGGTTGATTTTATAAACAAAAGGCTCCCCAGTTCAAAACCGTACGTAAAAAACTGTCAAAATCGTGTCTAAAGTTTCCCAACTCAAGTTTCCTGTTGAATGTGAACTGAATACTTCATTAGTCAAAGGATTGAAGATTTGATTTTCATTATTCCTCTTCAAATACATTCAATAAAATCGTGACATCATTTGGCTGACACCTGGTGTTTGGAAAGTTGCGACTGGAATGTTGCTGCTTTTCTGCGTTCTCTTATCCCACTGTTAGGACGCCAGGTCAACCCTCAACAGTGGCTTCGGGACTAGATCAGATGCCATAATGTTTTAAAGTTCTACTGCGGTGATGAAAGATCGATTGGCTCCAGGAA
Organism: Scyliorhinus torazame; assembly: GCF_047496885.1. Lineage (NCBI taxonomy): Eukaryota > Metazoa > Chordata > Chondrichthyes > Carcharhiniformes > Scyliorhinidae > Scyliorhinus > Scyliorhinus torazame. The sequence goes on along the minus strand of NC_092711.1, from coordinate 186,871,387 downwards.
TTAGAATGTAAGTAATAGGGCCTGAGTAGTATTGTATAAACAAACTTTATAAAACAAAAGAAAAGGCTAACAATGTTTCGACTTTTACTTAATCTCTAACACTAATAGATATAATGTAGTTCCTTCACCTTAACACCTTGTTCCCATGAAACAACAGTTTTCATGAACACGCAGCCCTTGGTTACACTGACACAAACAGCCAAAGGCAATACTTGCATTTACAAAGCTATTTTCTTCTGTTCGGGCCATTTTCTCCGAACGTTTTTCCAAAGTCTGCGCTGGTGGCAACTTTCATGACTTATCTGGCTAATTTCCAGAGCTTTCTCCCTGTAACTGTTCTAAACAACATTATTTCTCTCTCTCTCCCTCTAAGCTCCGTCCACCCCCTCAAACAAATGTTCCCCCCTGAGGTGGCCAAATATGTATCCATTATCGTTGTCTTGGCTGTCAGATTTTCCATTCCCGTTTCTACAGAAGATCAGTGCGATGCCATTCATTTGCGACTAACCTTCCATTGACGGACTCATGGGTCAGCAAACTCTGTATTGGGATAATGGTTGGCTAAGCAAAGGCGCCCCAAATGAAACGTGAGTGGATAATGTTGGTTGACCCAGGTTTTCTTTTATATTCCCATTAACGACGATAAGACTGAATAGGTGAAGGCAACTCAGAATGTGAGGGTATCCCTCTGACTCTTGCTTGCAGTCTGTTCCCTCAGTCTGTTGAACGCCTAAATTCCCTGCTACGTCTTGGACCCATGTCCAAGTGTCTGTGGCGCAATTGGTTAGCGCGTTCGGCTGTTAACCCAAAGGTTGGTGGTTCGAGACCACCCAGGGACGCGGTTTGTTCCTACATTTAGGGCAGCACGGTGGTGCAGTGGGTTAGCCCTGCTGCCTCATGGCGCCGAGGTCCCAGGTTCGATCCCGGCTCTGGGCGACTGTCAGTGTGGAGTTTGCACATTCTCCCCGTGTTTGAGTGGGTCTCGCCCCCACAACCCAAAGATGTGCAGGCTAGGTTAATTGGGCACGCAGAAAACTGCCCCTTCATTGGAAAAAATGAATTGGGTACTCTAAATTGTGGATAGCACAATTGCTTCACAGCTCCAGGGTCCCAGGTTCGATTCCGGTCACTGTCTGTGCGGAGTCTGCACATCCTCCCCGTGAGTGCGTGGGTTTCCTCTGGGTGCTCCGGTTTCCTCCCACAGTCCAAAGATGAGCAGGTTAGTTGGATTGGCCATGATAAATTGCCCTTAGTGTCCAAAATTGCCCTTAGTGTTGTGTGGGGTTACTGGGTTATGGGGATAGGGTGGAGGTGTTGACCTTGGGTAGGGTGCTCTTTCCAAGTGCCAGTGCATACTCGATGGGCCAAATGGCCTCCTTCTGCACTGTAAATTCTATGACCCCATTTCTGGACACAAGTTCCAAATACCTCCCTATCATGACATCACTCACTTTGGAGCCGAGGAAGAGATCATTATTGATGGTTTTGTTTGAAAGCAACAATGTAATAGATTTCTAATGATAAGATATCATAGACTCATATTCACAGATTCAAGAGTTTTACAGCACAGAAATAGTCGCTTCGGCCCATTGTGTTTGTACCAGCCACCAAACACCGATCTGTCTTCTGAATTCTCCCTCAGTTTAACCGAACAGGCACCGGACTGTGACAACTAGGGAGATTTCACAGTCACTTCATTGCAGTGTTAATGTAAGCCTACATGTGACATTAATAACGATTATTTTTATTATCCTATTTTCCAGCACTTGGTACGTAGCATCGTATGTTGTTGCGTTTCAAGTGCTCATTAAAATGCTTCACAAATATTCTGAGGGTTCCTGCCTCTACCATCCTGTCAGGCAGTGAGATCCAGTTTCGCCCAACCTTCTGGGTGAAAATGTTTTTCCACACACCTTCTCTAAATCTCTTGCCACTTACCTTAAATCTATGCTCCCATCTGACTTTTCGATCCCCTGCCAAGGCAAAAAACGTTCTCCACCATATCTATGTCCCTCATAATTGTGTACACCTCAATCAGGTCCCCCCTCAGCCTACGTGTTCAGTCTAACACGTGCTGAAAAAATAATTATGTATTATAATGTATCATGTTCAAAATAAAAACAATATTAAAAAACGAAGCTAGCATCAGATAACGATTGAGACATATTTTTATTGTTACTCAAGGACCAATTTATACTTTCTAGAAATGTATGATAATGATTGCTGATGGAAAGAAAATATTTAAACCGTTTTCCGTGGATTGTCTCGAAATGCAAACCTTTCAGTTAACAGCCGAACGGGTTGATCAGTTGTGCCATAGACACTGACGAGAAACTGTACTACCTCTACGCAGTGCCTCACAAACACTGATAATATTTCCTCTCTCTACCCAGTACCACGCAATCACTGCCAATCTGTCCTCTCTCTCGCGAGTGCCTCACACACACAAAGATCTGTCCTCTCCACCGAGTGCCTCACAATATGTCCTCTCGGTACCGAGTGCGCAACAATCACTATAAATCTGTTCTCTCTGTACGGAGTGTCTCACAATGACTGGAATTCGCAGCCAGCAGCTGAGATAATGACACAACACATACGAAAGAAGCCGGTGTAAGTTTCAATGAGCATTTTTTGAGTAATGCCGATTTGGGGTCTACAACAGGTCTGTGGTCAAATATTGCTCTTTTACCATCTGTCCTAACAAAGCACAACAGGCGAGGGCTGCTGTTGAACACTCAATGAAGGGCCTGAATGGGCTGTCGTGTGGGACAGTATTAATTTCACACCGAGGTTATGGCGTCATTGTCTGATTACCAGCTCGTCCTCCGATTCTTTAAAAGATAATTGAAGATACAGCAGCACAGTGGTAATGCTATTGAACATAAATCCCGTGACCCATGCCATAGCTCGAGTTATATATATTTGCATCTGTCATGGAAAATGTGGGAATTCAAATTCTGTAAATGTATTTAAGTAGAATAAATCGTTCCTATAAATAAATAATACGTCCGCGATCGCTGGATTTTTGGAAATTCCCACTCACTTCCTTTATTTATTTTGGAAGCAGAAATGTTTGAATCCTTCTTTTGTCTCCCTTACACAGAACTCCTGGTCAACAGCACTGCAGTTTTCTCTTAACTTTCTTCTGGAATAGTTTATAATCCCTCGGGCTGTGTGTGGTTCACCCCAGCTGATCGATTGAAAATATATATGGGCCATAAATGGTTCAGCTTGCAAGCGTCGATCACACCCCAGTAACGAGATCTGGACAGCAATTCATTTCTAACATTTGCCAACAATAATATTGCTCCCTCTGTCTACTAGAATAGCAAATGTGTTTCAGTGCATTGACAATACTGAAGAGAATATCCTCATTTAATTTTATACCTTTATTTAATTATGACTCTGTTGATAATTATCGATATTCCTCTCAAGGGCGAAACGTTTGTTCGATGCATTTTCTGGTGTTCGATGACACAATGCATGTTTTATTCGTTGGTAAATTGTCAGAGTACTGGACATACGGACATTATTACTTTGTCTTTATTACAGAAATGTTTTGTCCATTGCTAGGTTTATGAACACAAGGATGCGGATGTGTGTGAGGTATCAGTAAACGGGGAACAATTCATGACAATCTATTTTCCTTTCCGACCATATTATACCCGCAAAATCGAAACCACAATTGATACGGTTATTGACGTTGATTCATTACCTGGCATCCAAGAAACGTTCAGGCGCCGGACTCTCTGTTCCCAATTGAATAAAGAGATACCATGTGGCCCACGGGGCCTATGGGAATGCAGCAGATCAGAGTCTGCTCGGGAAGTGGGCTGTGAAGTAATTGAGAAGAGGCTGCAGACCCGAACTCTTTGAAGATGCCAAGTACATCAATCATTACTCAATTAGGGAAATGGTTAGGATCCTCAAAGTAGTAATTGTGGTTCTTGCAGTCGTGGCGATGTGCAACACGAAGAGGAACAATGATAGAACAAATATAATGTAACATTTATATCATCTGTTAATATTTTCAGAATTTGAATATTCTAGATAACAGGCTCAGTGGATATTTCACCCCATTCTTTAACTCTTCTCTAAATTTCCTCTGCGTCCCTGCATAAATAAATGGGTTGATGCAGGAGCTCAAGAACTGAAGCATGTATCCACCTTCCTCCAGAGTAAATGTTGATTCACCAGAGCCCGAACCTGAGAAATAAGTAACCTTCACAACGCGAACATAGATAATGTTGATAAAGTATAACAAATATAACAGGATGAAGCTACCTGAGATGGCGAAAAGTAAAACAATGGACTTCCTCCGCCTAACCATTTCTAGGTCAGTCTGATTTGCCTCAGTACTCTGGCCTAGGAGTCTCCTGCGGGCTCGATTGGCCCCTAGAATGTGTCTGACAGTCAGAGCATTGAGCAGCAAGATAACAACCAAAGGGAGCCACGGGGTTAAAATGGCGAGGACCCAGTCAAATGCCGCCCATTCATATGACATATAAAATATTGATTTCACACTGCAGAAAGAGGGTATATTATTGAGTATTAAAGTAGGCTCGTAAATAAAGTACCAGGGGATATTTCGCACACATCCCAGAGCACAGACAGTGCCTATAACCAGGCCAGCTGCTTTTTCGTTGCAATACTTGGTTTTAAGCTTCTGGCAACAAATGGCTACAAATCTATCAAAGGTGAATGCGACTGTTACACCGACAGAACAGTCTCTGATTCCATAAATTAGCACAAAACTAAGGCTGCAGACCGGTGTTATGGACATGAAACTAAATGGGAAATAAATACCAACAATCCGGTTTAATATCACAGAGGTGATAATGACTAGTAGATCCGTCGCAGCCATGGATACCAGGTAATAAGTGATACATCTGGAGAGACCGCATCTTCCTTGGCAAAATATTATGATCACTGCCAAATTAGCTGTGAACAGAAAACCATAGCCAATGATTAAGCGATGGACAGAATTAGAGATCAAAACGATAATGTGGACAACACTCACTCAACAACCTTTGGCAAGCATTTCTGCCGGGACGACGTCGGATTCCATCCTGTATGGAACATTATTGTCCACAGTACTCTCAGAAAAATATACACTCAATCTTGTAGCGAACATTGGACTTCAAAGATTGTGACTTCATTACGAGAAATAAAGTACAGCATCTTCTTGTTAAATGTGTAAAGAAGTGTGATATCCGTCACTGATATTGGAAATTTCAGGGACAATAAATATTATTTCTGCCATGAAATTTGGCACACAGGTAGAAAATGACATTCGCTAGGAATAACTGTAATGCACTCCAAATGGGGACAACAATGCTATTGCTTAAGTGGTATGAAACTATTTTGCATGGAAATGAAATAGCCTGGGCTGACGGATTTATTATTGGAAAGACTTTGAACAAGCGATCCCAGTAGCAAATGCAAGAACGCAAATATATGAAGTTCCTGCGGGCGTTCAATCGGCAGCGCTATCACATCAGAAGTTTTTGCATTCATGCCCGAATTCAGCACAACAGCATTGACGGAATGCTGCACTATCAGGGGTGCTGTCCTCCGACTGCATCCATAAACTAAAGCCCTTTTAATTAAAAAACTAACACAGTATCTACACGAGTGTAACAAAGAAGAGCGATTAAGACTCCAGAACAAGTTAAAACATATATACTGTGGTGTATTAGCCAGAATTAATAAAAATTAGAGCCACGTTTACAGAGTGACAACTCTCCACATTCACACAGTAGAACGATGACAAAGCGTGATGTTTGTTTGGCAATGCGCCGGTACTGACATTCTCATTTTATTATTTTAAAAATGTTTTAATGCTCCTCCATTTTCACAGTTTCATCAATTTACACCCACCAATAAATAATGAACAACAACAAATACAACGATAATCCCCTGGCCAACAATCCCTGTATCGCACTCACCCCCAATCAGCCCCCAACATTTTAAGTACAAAACACAAAAGAGAAAGAATCAAGAATCCACCATCAACCCAGACATAATTACCAATGACAAATACATTCCAACCTCCCCAACACGCGCATCACCTTCGAGATTACCCTGATGTTCGATGTCGTTTAATTCTTGAAAATGCATGCTAAACAATACCAATAAGTTGTAGTACCCTTCCATCCTTCCCCTCAACTCAAACTTAACTTTCTCGAGCATTAAGACCTCCAGCCGGTCTCCCCGCCACGCCGAGACACGGGGCGGAGAATCTGACCTCCCTTCACCCCAACAGGACTCGCCTTCGGGCGATCAGCGAGGCGAAGGTTAAAACATCTGCCTCCATACACGCTTCCAACGCTGGCTGATCCGACACTTCGAATATGCGTTCTAGGGGACCTGGTTCGAGTCTCACGTGCACCAACTTCGAGGTTACCCTGAACACTTCCCTGCAATACTCCTTCCGCTTTCGACAGGACCAACACATTTGAACGTGATTTGCGACCCCCCCCCCCCCCCCCACACACACACACACACAGCGTTCACAAACATCCTCCACCCCTCAAAGAGTTGGCTCATCCTCGCCTTTCTGAGGTACGCCCTTTATACCACATTCAACTGTATCAGCCCCAACCTTGCGCACGAGGTTGAGGCATTCACCCTCTGGAGTACCTCACAGCACAACCCCTCCTCATACCCTCGCCTAATTCGTCCTCACAATTCGCCTGAATCCCCTTCAGTGATCCCTCATCCTCCCCCAGAATCATCCCATAAATCATTGACACCGCTGACTTCTCCATTCCTCCAGTCGTCAGTACCTCTTCCAACAGTGTGGGAGACAGCGCCACCGGAAAGTTCTGGACTTCCTTCCGAGCGAAATCTCGGACCTGCATATACCTAAACATCTCCCCATGCCCCAACCCATATTTATGCCAGAGCTTCTCCAGCCTCGCACAGCGGCCCAGCAGAAAAAAAAATAATTGAATAGTCTTACTCCCCTCTCCTCCCGTCTCCGAAACCTCCCATCCCACTTGCTTGGCTCAAACATATCGTTTCCCCGGGTGTGGATTTCCCTTGACCCCGCCCATAACCTAAAATGCTGACGCCACTGCCATCAGATCTTCAACGTCGCCACCACCACCGGACTGCCCGAATATTTTCCTGGGGCCAACGGGAGCGGAGCTGTTGCCAACGCCCTCAATCCCGACCACCTGCACAGACGATCCTCTATTCTAACCAACTGGGAGTTCCCTCCTGTAACCCAGCTCCCCTCCTCAGCATTCGCCGCCCAGCAATAATACAGTAAATTCGGGAGACCGAACCCCGCTGACTGCCGTCCTCTCTGCAACAACACCTTTCTAATGCTAGCCACCCCCCTCACCCCAAATAAACGAGAAAATCATCTTTTCCACCTCCTTAAAAACGCCTTTGGCAAAACGATCGGCAGGCACTGAAAAAAGAGCGAACACCGCGGCAAAATATTCTTCTTAATTTCCTGTACCCGACCTGCCAGGGACAGAGGAATGACCATCTCCCCTTGCCAAGTCCGCTTCCACCCACCCCACCAAATTAGAATATTCTGCCAAAGGAGCCCAGCCACCACCGCCCGCGCCCCCCCCCCCCCACCCCCCCCCCCCCGCCATCTGCACGCCCAGGTAGCTAAAGTGGTTTGCCGCCCTGCGGAATGGCAACAACCCACGAATGCCCTCTTTCCCCGGTCGGGGCACCGCAAAATATTCGCTTCTGTCCAAATGTAGCTTATACCCCGAAAAATACCCAAACACTCGAAGCAGCTCCAGTATATCACCCATTGCAGTGCCATTCTCAATAAGCAAAATATAATTGCACTGCTAGAGTGAGATCACAATATTCCAGAATCATGACTACACAAGAGGAGGCCATTTTGAAAGTTGTATTCGCACAGGTTCTCCAAATGAATATTTCACATACCGCCATTCTCCTAGTTTGTTCCTCCTCATCGTGCACATTGTCCTTTTACAGACTCAGGACCTGCATTCAAGACCCCAACCCTTCTACTGTTGAAGACATTTTGTTTTCCTCGGGTTGCTTTTGCTTCCTTAGCAAATTGTTTTGTATCTATGCCCTCTCATTCTTGATTCTTTTACATATTTCGAACACTTTGTAAAGATCAACTCCAATCAGACGCTGAGGATCGTTTATACCTCTCTCAAATATCCACTCAGCCTTCTCGGAGATAAACAATTCTAACTCCTCAAATCTGTAATTTTAACTGATGTCCATGACCACAGAAACACATCCGTTACTTCGGAGAAGGAGGCCATTAATCCAATCTGTACTGCAAAGTCTCTACAAGTAGGAATGATGGCGTCCTGCCAGTCCCTTGCCCTTTTGCAGTACCCCAGCACATTGTTGCTCCCTATAAATTATGTCCAGCCCTCTCATCATTTTGAAATCTCAATGAAATCTCCTCTTAGCCGTCTTCCCTCCATGGAGAACAGTCCTATCCTGTTCAATCAATCCCCGTGACTTAAGTTTCGAATCCCTGGCACTATTTCTGTAAACCTCTCGAAGGTATTAGCATCCATCTATTGTGTGCCGCCAAGAAATATGCACATATATTCCAGCTGACTTCTAACCAGTGTCTTGTATAATAATAATCTCTATTGTCACACGGAGGCCTACATTAACACTGCAATGATTTTACTGTGAAAAAACATTAATCGCCACAATCAGGCGCCTGTTCGGGTACAGAGTGCGAGAATTCAAATGTCCAAATTATCTAACAGCACGTCTTTCGGGACTTGTGGGAGGAAACGAGAGCACCCGGAGGAAACCCACACAGACACAAGGAGAATGTGCGGACTCCACATAGACAATGACCCAAGCTGGAAATCGAACCTGGGACCCTGGAGCTGTGAAACAACAGTGCTACCCATTGTGCTACCGGGTAGAAGTTCAGTAAGAAGTCTGACAACACCAGGTTAAAGTCCGACGGTTTATTTGAAGTCACATGTTTTCGGAGTGTTGCTCCTTCATCAGATCAAGTGGAAGCAGATTTACAATCAATATTTTTTGAACAAAGGTGTAACATTAGGAAATTCCCAGTCTTCTGATACCTCCTGAGTCTCGGGAAGAATGAACAATTATGGTATTGTGGTCGGTGCCCGTGCAATTTACATTCCCACCAATTTCATATCCTTAGATGTGCCTCACCAGTAATGGTGCTTTGTCAAATTGAAGTACCAATAGTGCACTCAGCATTCCTCTTTACCAGTATTGAACCCTTCCACTGACAGTGCTTCCTCGCCTTTCGCCATGGTGCGGGGAGCATCTACCACCTTGGTAACTATGTAATTGTTACCGTTATTATTTTACCTGTACCCTTTCTAATGTCTGTATATCTTTCCTAAACTTCAGCTCCCATAATCTGATGAAACCCTCCACCTGAGCCAGGTAAAACTAAACTGTCAAGATAAAGCGATTAAAATGTGCTGCTAATTGGGAGACATTATATCATTTTAAGTTGTAAAATGTTCACCGCTAATGGGAAGACACTGCAATGTTAAAGGGAAAAGATTGCACCATTAACTTGCAAAAGCACAACAGCAATGATTTGCAATGCTGTCCATACAGAAGGAAAGCTACGGTGGCAGGTGGCATTGTTATCTAGTAATTCAGACAGGTAAAGAAATGCTCTGCGGTCCCAGGTTCAATTCCCAACCCTGAAGAAGGTGAAATTGATGGAGCGGCATTGTAGGCCTTGGGTGACTGTCTATGTGGAATTCTCCTCTTCCCTCCCACATTCTAACGATGTGCAGTTTGGGACTGGTCATGATTGCCCCTAGTGTCCAGGGAATGCGCAGGCTGTGACTTGGATGTTTGGTGGGAAGTGGGTCTGGGTATCGTGCATTTTCGGAGGGTCAGGGAAGACTTCAATGGGCTCTTTCTGCACTGCAGTGATATTATGATTTCATGAACATTATCATGTTCACATGGAGAATTTAAACCGTTAGACTGTAAAGCAAAGGAAAGTTTTCCGGCATGCATAAAAGAAGCAGAGCAGGGAAACGAGAACCGTCATGCTACTGAGCAATTATTCAAAAATCTCATTCACAAACAAAATATATTACCTGGAACTCCGATAATTGCAAGGACAGGATAATAAATGGCAAACACCAGACCCTTTGGTGCGGCGTGCATTTTGATATGCAGTTAAACACAAAATTGTCACCTTTATACATCGTGTCTGGCTCCAGGGACGCATTAGCATATTGTCACAATTGATCCTGATGTCTGGCTCCAGGGAGACAATTAGACTGTTTCACCTTTCAATGGATTACACGAATTGAAACAAACATCAGTCGTAAAGTGCTGCCCGTCCTTTTTTCTGAGTTGATGGAATGAAACATTTTTCATTGCACTGACATCCTGCACAGTGAAATTACCAGCTTGCACCGTATGAACCCATTCATCATTCAAAAAATAAATATAAATAAGCGGTTTCAACAGTGAAATGAGTATTGTGTGAGCTTATTTTGCCACGAAAAAAATGCTAATTGTAAAGAAAGAACACTCATATGAAACAATCAACAACTGACATAGTTTAGCAAGATATGCCTTTTGTAGCTATTATGGTTTCTAGGATAGTAAAGTGTGATGTGTGATGCGAGAAAGCACAGAAAAGAAGGATGCCAATTCAGTGGAACAATGAGAAATGATGTCAAATATTAAAATAGTTTTCTCATTGTAAACATACCCGGACTTACACAATGTTTGGCGAAACTGCTTCTGTGAGAGTGTTCTGTACAGGTCTCTCGCTACCGCGTAAATATACTCGGGATTAACAAACAAAAACATTGGAAGAAAGCAGGAAATACAATTGGCTTTATTATATGATAGTTCAGGGTAAACAACCGCCACATTAACTATTCTAATTTTTTCAAGTGAAGCATGCACACAGAGGAAATGGACGTTATCCAGGAATCGAACAGGTTACTGGGACAACAACCAGTAGAGTATGAATCTTGCGTTTGCCTCTCTCTGGCAGTGAGAAACCATTTCCCTACTCCATTATGATACGGAACTCAAGTACTAAAAATCACCTTTTGGGTTTTGTTTTCAATTATTCTTTCCTGGGATGTAGGCCTTGCTGACAATGCCACCTTTTGTTTCTCAGCTACTGGTCTTTAGGTGTGTGACAATTTTAGAGGGGGGCATTCCTGTGGTTCTGGAGTCACATGTAGGCCAGCCCAGTTCAGGACGGCAGGCTTCCTTTCCCAGATGTTTTTCTTACAACAACAGTTTTGTGGTCATCATTAGACTTTCAATTCCATCATTAAACTTTCAATTTGTTTATATTGCGGCCTTCAATATATTGTGTATTGTTTCAATCAATTTTTTAACTGAATAAGCTTGTTACGGATTAATTTAATAATACGGTCTCACGCCTTGACCGTTGCTTACCAGTTCTCACCAGCGCTGATTTTGCTTGTGTTACGATAACACATCTTTTAAGAGTAAACAAAGAGGCGGAGAGACAAGGGAAGAGGAGAGAACAAGTGAAGAAGAGCCAGAAACCAAACATTGCAAGATGTCACAGCGCGCTCTCACTGATCCCTCATATTACTGCACACAAATACTGAAAATTACTGTCTGATTGTGTTGTGTTGGTTCGTGTCCTACCTAACTCCAGCCCCAAATGCAGACTGCCTTAAATTTGGAGTGTTATCTTAATAATCGCCCTAAGCTGAATTCAAGGAAGCAATTGTTTTCGTTCTGATATAATGAACCACGTCTCCCCGAAGGACAGCGACCATTGGCGATATAATCTTTTTCCAGATCGCCTGGTAAATAATTTGTTAGTCAAGATTCACCTGTCCTGAGATTAGAAGGGTCAATGGTCAATTTCAAAAATTGCATCTCTCCCCTTTCACAAAATGCAAGAGGTGGTTTCTGATGCTGCATGGAGACAAACAAGAGACGCCATACCCTACAAATCGTTAACAGGTTTATTTCAGGACTCTTTCTCATGTAATTCACATTGAAATGGATAAATGCATCGCAACGTTCTTGACATAAATCATAATGACAACGTTAAAAGATAATATAATATAGTCTTAGGTCGAGTAGAGAATTCATTAAAAACTTTCGAAATGCAATCTCATAGCTAATGACAAATTAAGAATACCCATCACTTTCAAAGTAATGCTTTACCTGAATCCCAATTTAATCATTGCTGAGGACGTTGGGCGGAAAACGTGTCACTTTACGATTCCCAACTCCTCGTAAATTGGAAAAACATTGAAGGAGTTGTCCCAGTAACCGTCTAAAATATTGCTGATGTTCTGAAAGGATATTGGTAGTTATACCTTCCTCAATCGGGATACATCATTATCTAGCAGCCATGGGTGTTACATCTGTTAACTCTTCCACTGAGACGTGTTATTATCATTCTGTATTATTTGTGTTAACACGCTTTTGTTATTCATACTGTGAGCCAACATATAATCATCGTGCTTTAAAATATGTCCTAAAATGTTTTCGTCTGTTGAACCATTTAAAAAAAATTCTAGAGAAGAGATTTTGCACTTTTATCAAAAAATATAATTTTTAAAGTCTGTTTCACCAGTCTGCCGAGGAAAGACTTAAGAATAATTCATGAAAAAAGAAAGGACACGCAATACCATAATAGAAGCTTTGAAATTCCTTTAAAAACAACTGAAGATTGTGATTAAGAACAAAGACAAAGAAAATTACAGCACAGGAACAGGCCTCTCCGCCCTCCCAGCCTGCACCGACCTGTCTTCCATTAGTGCAAAGAGAACTTGATAGACCCTGGAGGTATTTTATGCGTGGTACAGAGGATGTCTGTTCAACACCTCTTGAAACTAAAATGTCAGCCGGTGTTGGCTATATATGTAGCTAAAGGCTTTTGAGTAAAACTGGTCATGCTTCAATATGTCCATTTTCTCAATTTTTTTAAATTTGGAGTACTCAATTCTATTTTTCCAAATAAGGGGCAATTTAGTGTGGACAATCCACCTAGCCTGCATATATTTTTGGGTAGTGGGAGTGAAACTAATGCAGAAACTGGGAGAATGTGTAAACTCCACACGGTCAGTGCACTATACCACTATGCTGCCCATCAATTCAATTACAACATCCCAAATACATATTCATTCTACCTATAGTGATATATATCCCACACGTGTAGACCAATTATTTTGTTTATTAGTTAGTATTTAGCATTAGACCATAAGACTGAGGAGCATAATTAGGCCACTCGGCCCAGCGCGTCTGTTCCGCCATTCAATCATGGCTGATATTTTTCTCATCCTCATTCTCCTTTCTTCTCCCCATAAACCCTGATTCCCCTATTAATCAATAACCTATCTATCTCTGTCTGAAAGACACTCAGTGATTTGGCCTCCACAGCCTTCTGCGGCAAAGAGTTCCAGAGACTCACCATCCTCTGGCTGAAGAAATTTCTCCTCTACTCTGTCTTCAAGGATCGTCCTTTCAGTCTGAGATTGTGTCTTTTGCTTCTAGTTTTGTTGCCTCACAGTACCAGGCACGCTAGCCTGAATCTGGACTTGGCTGACAGTTTGTGTGGAGTTTGCAACTTTCCTTCTCTGGTGCGGAAACTACAGGAAACAATTATGAGAGTCAGAACTAATTAGTTGGAGAGACACGGATTAATCATGAACAGTCAGTATGGTTTGTTAAGGGGAGGTCATACCTGACCAAATTGATTAAATTATTCGATGAGATGGTCAGCTGTGTGGCTGAGGGAAGTGCATTTGACGTAGTCTACTTGGACGTCAGGAAGGCTTTGATAAGGTCCCAAATGGGGGGATAATAATGAAGGTAAGAGCTCATGGAATCCAAGGATATTCGCAAAATAGGATCCAAAATTGGCTGAGTGATAGGAAACAGAGGGTGAGAGGTGTTTTTATGACTGAAAGCCTGTGTCTAGTGGTATCCTGCTTTGATCTGTATATGAACCTTTCCTGTTTGTGATTTATATGAATTATTTAGATCTGAACGTATGAGGGTTGATCAGAAAGTTTGCGGATGATACAAAAATTGGTGGGTTGGTAAAAATCGAGGAAGATGATCTTCAATTACAGCACGATATCGATGGACCGGTCAGGTGGGCTGATCAACGGCAAATTGAATTCAATCCGGATAAGTGTGAGGTGAAACACCTGAGTAGGTCAAACAGGGCAATGGAATACATGATAAACCGCAGGACCCTGGGAAGCACCGATGATTTGAGGGATCTTGGTGTGCATGTATACCGGTTCCTTAAGGTAGCAGAGCATTTGGATACAGTTGTTAGGAAGACATATGGTATTCCTGCCTTTATTAGCCGAGGCATAGACTTAAAGAGCAAGGAGGTTCTGCTGGAACTGTATGAAACGTTGTGAGGCCACAGCTAGAGTATTGTGTGCAGTCCGAAAATCCACATTACAGGATCGTTGTGATATCAGTCAAAGGATGCAGAGGAGGTTTACCAGGATGTTGCCTGGGCTGGAGAGTGTTGGTCCTAAAGAGAGACTGGATACAATTGGATTATTTTCTTTGGAGCAGAAGCGACTGATTGAGATCTGAAAATTGCGAGGGGCAGAGAGAGAGTCGGAAGGAGCAAACGTTTCCCCTTGGTGGAGGGGTCAATGACCAGGGGCCACAGATGTAAGGTGAGGGATAGAAGGCTCAGAGGGATGTGAGGAAAAACATTCTTAAATAAAGGGTGGAAGAGTATGGAATTCGCTGCCTGAAAGTTTGGGAGACGCATGGACCCACATACATTAAAAAATATTTAGATGTGTATTTGCGGTTCCAAGGCATACAAGGTTATAGGCCAAGTGCTGGAAATGGAATTAGAATCGTTAGGTGGTTGTTTTTGAAAGGCGGAGTCGCGATCAGCGGAAGGGTGTATTGATATGACTCTGTGACTCCCCATGTCTCCACGGGTTTCCTCCGGGTGCTCCGGTTTTACACCACTGTCCAAATATTTAAAGGTTATATGTGTTAGCCATGCTAGTAATTGCCCCTTAGTGTACAAGAATGTGCAGGTTAGGTGGAGTTATGGAAACGCGGGAGGGGAGGGGGTGGGGGGGGGGGGCGACATGGGCGCAATTAGGGTGCTCCTTCGGAGACCCGATCCAGACGCGATGGACAGAATGGCCTCCTCTGCACTGTAGGGACGTGGCGCCGCTGGGAAGGTGATAATTTGTCCCACAGTCTAATTATCATTGGGCAGCACGGTAGCACAAGTGATTAGCACTGTGGCTTCACAGCGCCAGGGCCCCAGGTTCGATTCCCCGCTGGGTCACTGTCTGTGCGGAGTTTGCACGTTCTCCCCGTGTGTGCGTGGGTTTCCTCCGGGTGCTCCGGTTTCCTCCCACAGTCCAAAGACGTGCAGGTTAGGTGGATTGGCCATGCTAAATTACCCGTAGTGTCCATAAGGGTTGGGAGGGGTTATTGGGTTGCGGGGATATGGTAGAAGTGAGGGATTAATGTGGGTCGGTGCAGACTCGATGGGCCGAATGGCCTCCTTCTGCACTGTATGTTCTATGTCTATGTCTATGTCTATGACTAAGTCGTTTGTATGCCGTTTCATTGGGTAACTAAGAGTCAACAGTTTTGCTGTGGGTGTTGTTTCAATCCCAAACGATATTAGTCTGGGACAGTACGGCCGCAGACTGAACCCTGCCTCTATAGATCCTAACTTTGTTTTTTTATGGAATTGGATTAACAAAGGCACAGGATTAACGATTAACTTTAAACAATATAAAAACTTTAAGCAAGCAGATTTCACTATCATACACAACACCTTCCCACCAATTAAACCTTTTCAAATATGTACAGATTTATACAGATTACACAAATTACAAGCTTCATCCTCTACTCTAATATTCGCAAGAAGTACACAATTCATGAAAATCATTTGATGAAATTTTTCGGGCACAGGGAACAGATAGGCGTTTTTGCGGCCGCAAAAGAGAATCCAGGATGGTATGTTGCCTCCAAAGGTCAGGGATGTCACTGAACGGTTGTAGAGTATACTAAAGGGGGAGGACAAAGAGACAAATATCGTGCTAAGAATTGCTACCAACGTCTAGGCAAAACAAAGGATGAGGTTCGGCAAACAGAATTTAGGGAGCTAGGAAGTAGATTAAAAATCAGGCCGCGGAAGGTAATAATCTCTTGATCACTTCTGGTGCCACGCGCTAATGACTGCAGAAATAGGAGTTTAGTTGAAATAAATTAATGGCTGTAGAGCTGGCGCAAGAGCGTGGTCTTTAGATTTCTGATACTTGGAATCATTTTTGCGGACGGTGGGTACTATCCAAGGCGGAGTGTGTGAACCTGAACCGAACTAGTTTGAACGTCTTTGCAGGGACACTTGCGATTGCCATTGGAGAGCATTGAAACTACCTTGGCTGGGGGCTCGGGTCCTGAGTGTGAATGTTCAGCAGGGATAGATGCAGAGCCAAAATTAGAAGAAACATCAAAAGTATCAGGAAGGCATATAATGACTAGACCAGGTCTGTCACAAGGGAGTTTGGCAAGATGGGATGGCAATTATTTCAATTCACGTCATCTCACAAACACGGAAGATGAGTTGAGGGCAAACATTGAAACATGTTGCTATGTTGGCAGCAGAGTGGCGTCGCTGATTGGCTGTTGCGGGGAGTGAATTGTGGAAAGATGCTGTCGGGTGAGTTTCTAGAGCTAATATATTTCAGTAAGAAGTCTTACAACACCAGGTTAAAGTACAACAGGTTTGTTTCAAACTCTAGCTTTCGGAACACTGCTCCTTCCTCATTCACCTGGGGAAGGAACAGTGCTCCGAAAGCTAGTGTTTGAAACAAACCTGTTGGACTTTAACCTGGTGTTGTAAGACTTCTTACTGTGCTCACGCCAGTCCAACGCCGGTATCTCCACATCATAGTATATTTCAGGCAGTGGCTAAACCCGAGACAGTGCACAGGTAGTGTCTCCCACCCATCCTCCTCTTCTAACCAAAAAAAAGACGGTGTGGTGAGTTGGTGAGGTAAGCTTTTGTTTCCTTTTCCTCTCTCCACCCTTTCACCACCTCGAACCTGCGGGGAGTGTGAAAATCAGGTAAGCTTTTTTTCTCTCTCTGTAATTGTCAAGTGGATAAATGGAAGGGATGGCAGAGAGGGTAGTGCAACGTTCCTCCTGCAGGGTGTTCGAGGTGAGGGACACCGTCAGTGGCCCTGCTGAGTTTTCCTGCGGGAAGTGCACCCACCTCCAGCTCTTCAAAGATCCTGTTAGGGAACTGGAGCTGGAGCTGAATGAACAGAGGGCATTCGGGAGGCAGAGTCGGTTATAGATAGAAGTTACTCCTGATAATGAAGGTAGCTCGGTGAGGTTTAAAAGGAGAGGGAAGAAGCAGTCAGTGCAGGGATCCCCTGCAGTTGTTCCCCTCAATAACTGTTTTGGATACTGTTTGGGGGGGGGGGGAGGGGGGGCCTACCAGAGGTAAGCCACGGTGACCAGGTCTCTGGCACTGAGTCTGTCCCTGTGGCCCAGAAGGGAAGGGGAAGAGCAGGAGAGCATTGGTTATTGGAGACTCTATCGTTAGGGGTACAGATAGGCGGTTCTCTGGCAACGATAGTGGCTCACGGATCGTGTGTTGCCTCCCGGGTGCCAAGGTTCGTGACGTCTCTGATCGTGTTTTCAGGATCCTTAACGGGGAGGGGGAGCAGCCACAAGTCATGGTACACACCGGTACCAGCGACATAGGTGGGAAAAGGGACCGGGATGTTCAACAGGAATTTAGGGAGCTAGGGTGGAAGCTGAGAGCCAGGACAGACCGTGTTGTCATTTCTAGTGTGCTGCCAGTGCCATGTGCTAGCGAGGCGAGGAACAGGGAGACAGTGCAGTTAAATACGTGGCTACAGGGATGGTGCAGCAGGGAGGGTTTCAGTTATTTTGATAATTGGAACACATTCTGGGGAAGGTGAGACCTGTACAAACAGGACGCGTTACACCTGAACCAGAGGGGCACCAATATCCCGGGAGGAAAATTTGCTACAGCTCTTCGGGGACGAGGGGGGGGGGGGGGGGGGGGTGTTAAACTAATTTGGCAGGAGGATGTGAAACTGATTTGTAGTCCAGGAGATAGCGTTGCTGGAGTTCAGGAAGTTGAGGGTAGTGCAGTACCGAGGAAGGTACCAAGGTCACAAGAGTGGACCTGCAGGCATCAAGGTGGGTTGAAGTGTGCCTACTTCAATGCGAGGAGCATCAGGAATAAGGTTGGTGAGCTTGAAGCATGGACTGGTACCTGGGACTACGATGTTGTGGCCATTACGGAGACGTGGATAGAACAGGGGCAGGAATGGTTGTTGGAGGTTCCGGGGTTTAGATCTTTCAGTAAGATTAGGGAAGGTAGTAAAAGAGGTGGAGGAGTAGCATTGTTAATCAAGGATAGTTTAATGGCTGCAGAAAGGCAGTTTGAGGAGGATCTGGCTACTGAGGTAGTGTGGGCTGAAGTTAGAAATAGGAAAGGAGCGGTCACTTATTTAGGAGTTTTCTATAGGCCCCCAAACAGTAACAGAGATGTGGAGGAAAATATTTCAATGCTGATTTTGGATAGGTGCGGTAGTCACAGTGTAGTTGTCATGGGTGACTTTAACTTTCCAAATATTGATAGGAACCACTAGAATTCTTTTTTTTAATTTTAAAAATATATTTATTAAAGTTTTTCACACAATTTTTCTCCCTTACAAACAATAACGCCACCCCCCCCCGTAACAAAATAACGAGAAATCGCGCAGAGCAAGATATATACATGGCAAAATTATATATTTACATGTCTTTGTACACTGGCTCTCTCCCATACATGCCATTTTCCCCAAACCTTCATGTTATCACTTGCTCATCCACCCTCCCAGGTAGTCCCCCCTTTCCCCCCCCCCCTCCTTATCAGGACGCCGCCCCCCCCCCACCCCCACCCCGCCCCAGGTTGCTGCTGCTGACTGACCTTCCTCTAACGCTCCGCAAGATAGTCTAGGAACGGTTGTCACCGCCTTTAGAACCCCTGCACAGACCCTCTCAAGGCAAACTTAATCCTCTACAACTTTATAAACCCAGCCATATCGTTTATCCAGACCTCCACGCTGGGGGGGGGGGGCTTCGCCTCCTTCCACATTAGCAAGATCCTTCGCCAGGCTACTAGGGACGCAAAGGCCAGAATGCCGGCCTCTTTCGCCTCCTGCACTCCCGGCTCATCCACTACTCCAAATATTGCTAGCCCCCAGCTTGGCTTGACCCGGACTTTCACCACCTGAGATATTGCTCCTGCCACTCCTCTCCAGAACCCCTCCAGTGCCGGGCATGACCAAAACATATGGACATGGTTCGCCGGGCTCCCTGAGCACCTTCCACATCTGCCCTCTTCCCCAAAGAACCTGCTCAACCTCGCCCCCGTCAGGTGAGCTCTGTGAACCAGCTTAAATTGTATCAGGCTGAGCCTGGCACACGAGGAGGAGGGATTAACCCTACCTATGGCATCCGCCCACAGACCTTCCTCGATCTCCTCCCCCAGCTCCTCCTCCCATTTACCCTTCAACTGTTCTACCAGCGGTTCCCCTTCTTCTTTCATCTCCTGGTGTATTTCCGACACCTTGCCCTCCCCGACCCATACAGCCGAGATCACCCTGTCTTGAATTTCTTGTGCCGGGAGCAACGGGAATTCCCTCACCTGTCGCTTCACAAAAGCCCTCACCTGCATATATCTAAAGGCATTTCCCGGGGGTAATTCAAACTTCTCCTCCAGTGCCCCTAGGCTCGCAAACGTTCCGTCAATGAACAGGTCCCCAATTCTTCTGATCCCCGCCCGCTGCCAGCTCTGGAACCCCCGTCCATCTTCCCCGGGACAAACTGATGGTTACCCCTGATCGGGGACCACACCGATGCTCCCATTGCACCCCTGTGCCGTCTCCACTGGCCCCAGATCCTTAGCGTTGCCGCCACCACCGGGCTCGTGGTATACTTTGTCAGCGAGAGCGGCAGCGGTGCCGTCACAAACGCCCCAAGGCTCGTTCCTTTACAGGACGCCATCTCCATCCTCTTCCATGCCGCCCCCTCCCCTTCCATAACCCACTTGCGGATCATCGACATATTTGCTGGCCAGTAGTATCTCCCCAGTTTTGGCAGCGCCAACCCTCCTCGGTCCCTACTGCGTTCCAGGAACCCTCTCCTTACCCTCGGGGTCTTATTCGCCCACACAAACCCCATAATACTCCTACCTACTCTCTTAAAAAAGGCCTTAGTGATCATGATGGGAAGGCACTGAAACACAAACAAAAACCTCGGAAGGACCACGATTTTGACCGACTGCACTCTACCCGCCAGCGAGAGCGGTAACATGTCCCTTCTTTAAAAATCCTCCTCCATTTGCTCCACCAACCTCGTCAAATTCAGTTTATGTAGGGGCCCCCAACTCCTGGCTATCTGGATCCCCAGATACCAAAGCTCCCCTCCGCCCTCCTCAGCGGTAGGTGCCCTATCTCTCTTTCTTGGTCCCCCGCCTGTAATACAAAGAGCTCACTCTTCCCTACATTGAGCTTATAGCCCGAAAACTCCCCAAACTCCCTCAGAGTTTGCATGACCTGAACCATCCCTCCATTGGATCCGCCACGTACAGCAACAGGTCATCCTCATATTGCGACACCCGTTGCTCTTCTCCCCCTCGGACCACTCCACTCCATTTATTAGACTCCCTCAATGACATGGCCAATGGTTCGATCGCCAATGCGAACAACAGGGGGGACTGGGGGCACCCCTGCCTCGTCCCTCAGTACAGTCGAAAGTACTCCGACCTCCGCCGGTTCGTCACTACACTCGCCACCGGGGCTCTGTAAAGGAGCTTAACCCAACTGATAAACCCTCCCCCGAACCCAAACCTACGCAGCACCTCCCAGAGGTACTCTCACTCTACTCGGTCAAAGGCCTTCTCCGCGTCCATAGCTGCCACTAGCTCCACCTCGCCCTCCACCGATGGCATCATTGTCACGTTTAAGAGCCGCCGCACATTGGTGTTTAGCTGCCTACCCTTTACAAATCCTGTCTGGTCCTCGTGAATCACCCCCGGGACACAGTCCTCGATCCTCGTGGCCAGCACTTTTGCCAGCAACTTTGCATCCACATTAAGGAGCGAGATCGGCCTGTACGATCCACATTGCAGTGGGTCCTTGTCCCACTTTAGGATCAAAGAAATTGTCGCTTCCGACATTGTCGGAGGTAGGGTCCCCTCCTCTCTTGCCTCATTAAAGGCCCTCACTAGTAGCAGGGCCAACAGGTCTACGTACTTCCTGTAAAACTCCACCGGAAACCCGTCCGGTCCCGGGGCCTTCCCCACCTGCATGCTCCCCAAACCCTTGCTCAGCTCCTCCAACCCAATTGGTGCCCCCAAGCCAGCCACCTCTTGCTCCTCCACCCTCGGGAATCTCAGTTGGACTAGGAAGCGTCTCATACCGTCTTCCCCCGCTGTGGGCTGGAATCTGTACAGCTCTTCATAGAAGGCCTTAAATACCTCGTTTATTTTCGTGGCACTCCGAACCGTGGCTCCTCTTCCATCTTTGACTCCCCCTATTTCCCTCGCTGCCATCCTTTTACGGAGCAGGTGTGCCAGCATCCGACTAGCCTTTTCCCCATGCTCGTTGGTCGCCCCCTGCGCTTTCCTGCACTGTGTCTTCGCCTTCCCTGTGGTCAACAGGTCAAACTCCGTCTGGAGCCGTCGTCTTTCCCCAAGTAATCTTTCCTCCGGGGCCTCTGCGTATCTCCTGTCCACTCTCAAAATCTTCCCCACTAACCTCTCCTTTCCATGCCCTCTGTCTTCTCCCTATGAGCCCGAATGGAGATTAGCTCTCCCCTGACCACCGCCTTCAATGCCTCCCATACCACCGCACCGCCCCGTTGTCGTTGGCCTCCAAGTACCTTTCGATACACCCCCTCACCTTCCCACACACCACCTCGTCCGCCAGCAGTCCCACATCCAGCCGCCACAGCGGGCGTTGGTCCCTCACCTCTCCCAGCTCCAGTTCCACCCAGTGCGGGGCATGGTCCGAAACGGCTATGGCCGAATACTCCGTCCCCTCCACCCTCGGGATGAGCGCCCTGCCCAGAACAAAAAAATCTATCCGGGAGTAGGCTTTGTGTACATGGGAAAAGAAAGAAAATTCCCTGGCTTGCGGCCTTGCAAACCGCCATGGGTCCGCTCCCCACATCTGATCCAATGAGCCCCTAAGTTCCTTGGCCGCCGCCAGCCTCTTTCCAGTCTTTGATTTGGAGCGGTCCAGTGCTGGATCCAACACTGTATTGAAGTGCCCTCCCATTATCAGGCCTCCTTTCTCCAGGTCCGGAATGCGAACCACTAGAATTCTAATAGTTTGGATGGGGCTGTTTTCATCCAGTGTGTGCAGGAGGGTTTCCTCACTCAATATGTGGATAGACCGACAAGAGGCGGGGCCACATTGGATTTAGTACTGGATAATGAGCCGGGCCACGTGTTAGATTTACTTGTGGGAGAGCACTTTGGAGATAGTGACCACAATTCGGTGACATTCACTATAGCAATGGAGAGGGACAGGCACATAACTGGGGGAAGGGTAATTACGATGAGATTAGGCAAGAATTGGGGAGCATAAGATGGAAACAGGAACTGTCAGGGTTAGGCACAATTGAGATGTGGAGCTTGTTCAAGGAGCAAATACTGCGTGTCCTTGATACGTATGTCCCTGTCAGGTAGGGAGGAAATGGTCGAGCGAGGGACCCATGGTTTACAAAAGAAGTTGAATGTCTTGTTAAGAGGAAGAAGGGGCTTCTGTAAGGATGAGAAAACAAGGTTCAGTTAGGGCATTTGAGGGATACAAGATAGCTAGGAAGGAGCTCAAGAATGGGCTTAGGAGAGCTAGGAGGGGGCATGAGAAATCTTTGGCGGGTAGGATCAAAGAAAACCCCAAGACTTTTTACACTTATGTGAGGAATAAAAGAATGACAAGGTAAAGTTAGGGCCGCTCAAGGACCGTAGTGGGACCGTGTGCATGGAGTCTGAAGACATAGGAGAGACCCTAAATGAATACCTTTCTTAAGTGTTCACAAAGGAGAGGGGCCATGTTGTTGAGGAGGATAGGGCGATACAGGCTGGTAGGCTGGAGGAGGTAGATATTCGGAAGGAAGTTGTGTTATAAATGTTGAGAAGCCTGAGGTTAGATAAGTCCCCTGGGTCTGCTGGGATATATCCTAGGATTCTTTGGGAGGCGAGGGATGAGATTGCAGAGCCTTTGGCTTTGATCTTTATGTTCTACAGGAATAGTGCCAGAAGACTGGATAGAGGCGAATGTTGTCCCCTTGTTCAAGAAAGGGAATAGCTATAACCGTGGCAATTATAGGCCGATTAGTCTCACTTCGGTCATAGGTAAATTATTTGAAATGATCCTGAGAGAAAATGAAATGAAATGAAAATCGCTTATTGTCACAAGTAGGCTTCAAATGAAGTTACTGTGAAAAGCCCCTAGTCGCCACATTCCGGCGCCTGTTTGGAGAGGCTGGTACGGGAATTGAACCGTGCTGTTGGTTTGCCTTGGTCTACTTTCAAAGCCAGCGACTTAGCCCTGTACTAATCAGCCCCTGCGGATAGGATTAATATCATTTGGAAAGATACAGCTTAATCCAGGATAGTCAGCACGGGGTTGTGAGGTGTAAGTCTTGCCTCCGAAGTTTGATTGTATTCTTTGAGAAGATAACTAAGTACAGAGATAAAGGTAGAGCAGTTGATGTCGTAGACATGGATTTTAGTAAGGTGTTTGATTAGGTGCCCCATGGTCGGCTCATGCAGAAAGAAAGGAGGCATGGCATAGAGGGTAATTTGGCCGATTGGATCAGTAACTGGCTATCACATAGAAGAGATGATAAATTTTCATCCTGGAGCCCAGTCACTAGCGGTGTACCACAGGGATCAGTGGTGGGTCCCCTGCTATTTGTGATTTTTGTCAATGACTTGGATGATGGAGTTGAAGGTTGGGTTCGTACATTTGCTCATGACACCAAGATTTTTGGCGTAGTAGATAATGTGGAGGGCTGTTGTAGGCTGCAAAGTGACACTGATTGGATGCAGAGCAGGGCTGAAAAGTGGCAGATGGAGTTTAACCTTGATAAGTGTGAGGTAATTCATTTTGGCAAGACAAATTTAAATGCGGATTACAGGGTTAACGGCAGCGTTCTGAAGAACGTTGAGGAGCAGGAGATCTCGGAGTTTATGTCCATAGATCGCTGAAAGTTGCCATCCAAGTGGATAGAGCCCTGAAGAAAGCCTATGCCGTGTTAGCATTTATTAACAGGGGGATTGAATTTAAGAGCCGTGAGGTTATGCTGCAACTGTACAATACCTTGGTTAGACCACATTTGGAATATTGTGTGCAGTTCTGGTCACCTCATTATAGGAAGGATATGGAAGCATTGGAAAGCGTGCAAATGAGATTTACCAGGATGCTGCCTTGTTTGCAGGATAGGTCTTATGTGGAAAAGTTGAGGGAGCTAGGGCTTTTCTCGTTGGAGCGAAGGAGGATGAGAGGTGAATTAATTGAGGTGTATAAGGTGATGAGAGGGATAGATAGGGTGGACGTTCAGCGACTTTTTCCTCGGGTGGATGTTGCTGCTACAAGGGGGCATAACTATAAGGTTCATGGTGGAAGATGTAGGAAGGAAGTCAGAGGTGGGTTCTATACTCAGAGAGTGGTTGGGGCGAGGAACGCATTCCCAGCTATGGTAGTGGAGTCGGACACTTTTGGAACTTTCCAGCGGATATTGGATATGGAGTGCACTACAATGATTGGGAGTACGTTGATTTGATCTTAATTTCAGACTAGTTCGGCACAACATCGTGGGCCGAAGTGCCTGTACTGTGCTGTACAGTTCTATGTCATTGCTCTCACTGAGACATGAAAGATTGACAGCTCACTACTCCAGGATCTCGGATCTTCAACCGAGACAGGAAGAACGTAACAGAGAAGGGACGTTACAATTTTGAACAGGGAATCAATTGCAGCAGTGAGGATAGCCGAGAGGGCTAATCAACTGAACAAATATTGCTATAAATTAAGAGACAAAAAGGAGCAAGCACATATCTGGGAATGTTATATCGACCCTCTCACAAGCCGAGAGAAATACAAGAACAGACATATAGGAAAATCAGAAAGAAGTGTAAAAGTAATAGGGTAGTGATAATGGAGATTTCAACTTTCCGACCAGTAACTGCGGTAGAGTAAAAGGTTTAAGGGGAGCAGAATTCTTAACTATCATCCAGTTAAAAAACTTAAACCTGTACGTCTAATTTTTTTAAAGATTGAAGGCTGTCCTGGTCTTCATCTTAGTTAATGAAGCCGGACATGTGGTTGAAGTATCAATGTGTGAGCAATTTTCAGGCAGCGATCATAACCCCGTTAGATTCAAGATGGTTGTGGAAATGGAGAAGGCCTGGAATCAAGGTACTGAATAGGGGCGGTGCGGGAGCGGGGGGGAAGGGGGATTTTAAGAATATCTGATGTGGTTTGTCAAGAGGGAAATCTGTGACAGAACAGTAGAGAGCACCCAAGAAGGAAATAGGCTGAGTACACGACCATCATGTTCCAATGTTGACACAGGGAGACCAACAAATCCAGTGAACACGCGATATCAAAGGACATACAGCATTTGATAAGAAGGAAAAGGCAGGCGTATGGCTGATATCAAGGGCTGAAAACAATAGAAACGCGAGGCGAATAGAATGTGCAAGAGGGAACTTGCAAATAACACTCGGACAACATAGAGGGGACATGAAACTATGCTGACAGTTAAAGTAAAAGTTAAAGTAAAGGAAAATCCTAAGTTATTTTTACAAGTACTTTAAGGGTAAAATACTACCTGGGGAAAGATAGGGCCTGTCAAAGACCACGGTGGTAATTTGTGTTTGAAGCCAGAGGACATAGGTAGGGGTCTAAATTATTACTTTAAGCCGATTTTCAATCTTGAGAGGGACCATCTGGGGATTAAGGAGGAGGGGTGTATTACAATTAAAGAGATTGACATAGACGGAGAGGAGGTTCTGAATGATCAACTTTATATGTACACAGACCCCCTGGGCCGGATAAAATGTTTCCCTGGCTGCTGAGCGAGGAAAGGACTTAGCAGAAGCGCTGGCAATAAACATGAATTCCTCTCTGGCCGGAGGACTGGAGAGTAGCCGATTGTACAATTATTCATAACGAGAGGAAAGGATGAACCAGGAAACGACAGACCGCCAACTTGCCCCCGTGGTGGGGAGAATATTGGAATAACTTCTGAGGGACAAATTTAACTTACATTTTGACAGGCTGGGATCAATCAAGAACAGTCAGCATGCTTTTGTTAAAGGTAGTTCATGTCTGACGAACTTGATTACGTTTTCCGTGGAGATGACCAGTTGTGTAGATGTGGGAAATGCGTTTCAGGTGTTTACTTGGATATATGGAAGGATTTTGATCATATCCCACATTGTCGAGTGCTAGTGAAAGTCAGAGCTATTGGGAATCACGGAAATCTGACAATTGGGAATCGGAATTGGCTGAGTGGCAGGAAGCAGAGGCTAATGATCGATTGGTGTCTTCCTGACTGGATGCCTGTGTGAAGTGACGTCCCACTATCAGCTAGGGGGCCCTTGCTGTTTCTGTTTTATATCAATTATTCAGACATGGGTTTAGGAAGGTTGATCACTAAATTCGCAAACACGGGCACATTACCAACAACCAGAATGGGGAGGTCTCAGCCTCCACTTCTGAGAGGCATTGCAGGTGGCGATAACGGGGAAAATTCTTGCGTACATGGTGCTCAAAGACAGGAAGGAGAGGTGGCTGGTCGGCCCCCTACTGGAGGTTGATCGGCCGTACCACTCGGACCCGACCGAGGAACCAGTGGCGTAGAAAAATAGGCCACAGATTAACTTTAGTCTGTTCGTCACTCAGAAAACAATGCACCAGCTCCTGCAGACACTAGGGACCTATTACCAGCATGGATCCAAAGCCTGCCACCTGCTTGCTCACCCAGTTGAGAAAGCACGCAGCTACGAGTGAAATTCATCAGGTTAATGGCAGATGCGGTAGGCCAGTCGCGATGCTAGAAAAAAATCAATGAAGCCTTCGCCACCTTCTTCGAAGGACTTCACACATTCGAGCCCTCGGAGGGGGACTTCTAGATGAAGCAATTCCTTTATCGACTTGATATGCCAGTCGTGGGCGAAGAGAAGAAAGTGGGCTAAGCAACAGCATCAGAACGGGGCGGGGGAGGGGGGGGGGAGGGGAGTCATTGTGAGTATCAACTCCATGCAGGCGGGGAAGGCGCCGGGGCCAGATGGATTCTCGGGAGACTTGTACAAAACATTCGCGCGCCAGCGTTGGCAGCGCACCTGCCGGAGATGTTCGCAGGTTCACTTGTAAGGAGAATGCTACCACCAGCTCTAGGGGAAGCCTCAATATCGCTGGTAACCAAAAAGATCAATTATCGGACTGAATCATAGTCCTAGAGGCTCATTTCACTAATCAAGATAAACACAAAGATCCTGACAACTTAGCAAGTTAAACGCAAAACTGACTTCGTGTTAGGTGACAGAGGGTAGGGAGAGGAGGGTGTTTCTTTGACTGCGTCTCAGTGTCCAGTAGCATATCATAAGGATCAGCGCTATCGCTCCTGATATATACATAGAAACAAAAGAGATAAGAAAGAGGTGGAGGCGGCGGCATGGGGTGGCAGACAAGTTTGCAGATGAGACGAAGGTCGGCAGGTTTGTTAATAGTGTGAGAGAAGGTCGCAGTTTACAGAAGGACATAGATGGATTCCTCAGATGGGCAGTTCGGTGGTAGATGGATTTCAAACCTGGAAAGTGTCAGGAGATGTACTTTGGTAAAATAACAAGATAATAAAGTACTCAATTCATGATAGGGAACTAGGAAGCTTAGTGGAACAGAGCAATCTGTGCGCGCTTGTCAACAGATCCCTGAACAGGGCAGGACATGTTAATAGGTTGTCAAGAAGGCATGCTGGATACTTACTTCTTCAGACATGGCATATATAATATGAACAGGGGGGTTATGTTGTAGCTGCACTAATGTTTGGTGAGCCCACAGATGGAGTACCGTGTGCAGTTCTGGTCGTTTCACTGTAGGAAGGGTTTGATGTGCTGAAGATAGTTCAGAGGTGATTCCCCAGGACGCTGTCGGGGATGGAATATTACAGCTACCAAGAGAAGCTAGTTAGCCTCGGGCTGTTTTCCTACGACCAGAGAAGGTTGAGACGCGATCTTAATGATCTGCTTATGATTATGCGCCGTATGGACAGATTGGATGTGAAGCATCTGCTCCCCTGAATTCAAAATTCAATAACGAGGGCGCATAATTATAAGGTGACGGGAAGGATGTTGACAGGGGAATTTAATTTCACCCAGAGAGTGGTGGGAGTCTGGAAAGCACTGCTATAAGGAATAGAGGCAGGAAATCTCACAACTTTTTAAAAAAACTTCGATGAACACATGACATGCCTTTTATTCAAGGTTGTGTGCCAAGTTCTGGAAAGTGGGCTTAGTGTAGGTTTGATGTAGCTTCGTTGGTGCAGACTCGATGGGCCAAAGGGCGCCTTCTGTGCTTTCTGACTCTATGTCTGGAAGAAATTCTTAACTATTTATTCAGCAAAGCCAAAGATTGGTGATAAAATCATAAACTCCCACACCCCCTAATAAAATCCACATTTTAACGTGCACTGAGCAGGATGATGACCCTTCACAAGCTCGACCACGCCTCGCACCAAAAGGATGTGAGGCTATGCTTCCTCCGTCAATGCTGGCCCTGAACTTAGAGGAATCCTCCAGAGCTGCTGTACTGAACATTCTGCAACAGACCCACTTTCCAATGCGGGTTGGAGTTCCGGGCGTGTGAAACCAAAGAAACGTGTTGATGCGGATTGCTATGCCACACACGATCTGAGGCAACAACATTACTTCAAAGTTACAGTATGGTCAAAAAATGGGGGGGGGGGGGGGGGGGGGGTGGTGGGGGCTGCATACCGCATTGCAAGGACAGCTCTAAACTCTTGTTTAACATCTATTCCTGAATTATTTATAGTTAATCATTGTTCGTCATTGCTCCCCGCAACTCTCTCGATGCAGCATAATTGAAAGAGAATAGTTGTGCCGATGAATTATTAAATCATAGAATCATAGAGTTTACAGTGCAGAAGGAGGCCATATGGCCTATCGAGTTTTCACCGGGCCCTGGAAAGAGCACCCTACTTAAGCCCATACCTCCACCCTATGCCCGTAACCCAGTAACACCACCTAACCTTTTTTTTTTACTCTAAGGACAATTTAACATGGCCAATCTACCTAACCTGCGCATCTTTGGACTGTGGGAGGAAACCGGAGCACCCGGAGAAAACCCACGCACACATGGGGAGAACGTGCAGACGCCACACAGCCAGTGACCCATGCCGGGAATCGAACCTGGGACCCTGGAGCAATTAAGCAACTGTGCTAACCACTATGCTAAAGTGCTGCCCACCATGCTACGGTGCTGCCCAAATCAAATGTTATTAAATCTTGCCGCGATCAAGAATATGAAAATCAAACCAACGGGTCGTCAGAGGGGAATATGCTCCAGTCGACAGGTTTGAAATGGCTATTTGCTTTCGCAAAATCCTTTAATTTATTATCTGTTTCCCATTTACAGATATACAGAACTGGTCAGTCAGTTTAATCAACTTCGATGTCACTGGGGGTGTCGTCCGAATTGATCTATGCAACGGTGACCTTTGTTTTTCATTTGTCACCAGCAGTTCCTCAACCTCCATATTTAAGAACACGGATATATAGTTGTGAAACACACCGCAGTGTTCAGAGGACAATGTGGGGATTAAGAAGTTCATAAGATAGTAGAAATTTACGAGCAAGAGTCAGCCGTTGGGCCGCTCGATCTACTCCGCCATTGAATGGAATCGTGGCTGATCCGACATTCCCAACGTCCTGTTTCCTGGCCTTTCCACGTAACTCTTGACTCCATTACTGATCAAGAATCTGTCAATCTTTGCCTTAAATATCCCCAGAGATTCTGACCTCTCAGCTGCCTGTGGTAACGAGTTCCAAAGACTCACAACCTTGAAAGTAGAAATTCCTCCTCATCTGAGTCAGAAATTGGCACACGTTTCGAATAACATTCTTTATTAGTGTCAGAAGTAGGCAATGGAGTTACTGTGAAGATCACCGAACCGCCGCACTCTCACCCCTGTTCAGGGACACTGAGGGAGAATTTAGAAAGTCCAATTCACCGATCAAGCACGCCTTTCAGGGCTGGTGGGAGGAAACCGGAGCGCCCGGTGAACCCCACGAGGACGCTGGAAAAACGTGCAGACTCTGTGCCGACAGTGACACATGCCAGAAATCGTACCAGTGTCTCTGGCGCTGTGGAGCAACAGTGCTAACCACTGTGCTACCGTGTTGCCCAGTGTCTCTTCTGAGGCGAATCCTTCTAGTACTAGACTCTCCGAAGTGTACAAACATCCTCTCAGCTTTTACTCTATAAAGCTCCTTAAAAATCATATACATTGAAATGTAAACCCGTCTCATTCTTCGACATTCCAACGAGTAGAGTCCCAAGCTGTTTAACCTTAGCTGATAAGGTAATCTCTCCATCCCGTATATCATGCTTTCGAACCTTCTCTGAAGTGCCTCCAATGAAATAATATATTTCCTTAAATAAGGGAACCCAATCTGTTCACGGTGCTCCCCCGTACGTTTTACAATTGCAGCCAAACTTTCCACCTCTTACACTCTAAATAACTTTAAAATAAGGACCAACATTCCATTTGTCTTTTGATCGCCAGCTGCACCGAGTTTAATTTTTGTTTCGTGAACGAGTACCCTCTCGTCCCATTGTACTGCAAAGTTCTGCAGTTTTTCTCCATTGAAATAATATTCGTTTGTTCTACCTTCCAAGGTGAACATCTTTCAAATGTTGCCACATTATACTCTATTTGCATCAAGGTGTCTTTACAACCTGCTGCAACCCTTCTCACAACTTGCCCTTCAAATTGTCGAGAGGGATACAACGTGATGAAAATCATGTGTCGCTATTTCATAGAGTCGAGTTATCAGCAGGATCCGGACTCGGGGAAGGTTGGCAGGGGTGGGGTGGGGGCGTGCGGGGAGAGTTGGGGGCTGAGGTGAGAATGCAATATTGAGACATTAAATTGGTAACCTTAACGTTCGGTAGCAGAGTCGTTGGATTCCATTTTCCATTTGTCATGGTGTGCTGGTAATGTCACTGAAACAATAATAAAGACACCTCGGTTAAGGTTCTCTAGAAAGGATTCCAGAGACAGTTTCAAACGAGAGCTGGATATATGTTTGAAAGTGAGGAATTTAGAGGGCTAAGTAGATGAGGCTGGGGAATGGGACTATCCCGGGTCTGGTGCAGGCAAGATTAGCCGCATGACTCTCCCTGTGTTGTAATCTTCTATTATTTTGCTTCTACGCTCAATAATGTTCATCCTTCGCTACAGACACGTTGCAATCCGATTGACTCCCAACGGTTTCAAGAACGGCACGGCGAAGCATTCATATAACTAAAATTCGGGGCAGCCAGAAAAATCCTTCCGATGCTAGTGGCGGCCACATATCATCAAATATTGATTGAAAACGTTAATCTTTGCGCCACCCTTTGCGCTGGTGGCTCTGCAGAAAACCTTGATAGATGCAGCACAGGGACGCTAACTTGAAACTACTCAGGCAATATTACAAAACAGGACGAATAATTAATTAAGCATTCTTTCCATTCTTAAAGGTAAATATTGCTATTCAACTGAAAGTGAGCGATTGTTGATATGAAAGCGTATAAAATTTACAAGCAGAGTAGAGTAGGGAATACAAGTCGAATTAGCTATTGATTTTATGTTCTGCATAATTTTACTAATTTCATAACTTGCTGCAGAGAATATAAGATCCCATCCATTATCTCCTTCCTGAATTTACTTTGGGTCCCTGCATAAATGAACGGGTTGATGCAGGAGCTCAAAAACTGAAGCATGTATCCCATTTCCTCCAGGTTAAATGTTGATTCCCCAAAACTGGAACCTGAGAAATAAGCAACATTCGCGATTCGGACATAAAATATCGTTACAAAGTAAAATAAATATAATAGGATGAAGCTGCCTGAGATGGCGAAGAGTAAAACAATAGACTTTCTCCTCTTCTCTATCTCTGGATCAGTCTGATTCTCTGCATTGTTCTGCGTCCGGAGTCTTCTGCGGGCTGTGTTGGCCTCGAGAATATGTCTGACGGTAAGAGCATTCAGCAATAAAATCAGAAAGAATGGGAGGCAGGGGGTTACTATGACGAGAATCCAGTCAAATGCGGCCCATGCAGGTGATGTGTAATATATTATTTTTATGAAACAGAACCACGGTACATTATTAATGGTGTACACAGGTTCATATATAAAATAGAGAAACGTATTTCTGAGACAGCTCAGTGTACAGACTGTCCCGATAACCCGAAGAGACGTTTTCACGGTGCAGTATTTCACTTTCAGCTTCTGGCAACAAATCGCCACAAATCGGTCAAAAGTAAAAGCGACTGTCAACCAGGCAGTGCAGTCTATTACTGCATATATCAGGGCAATACGAAAACTGCATAATGGTGTTATTGATAAAAAGGAGAGTGGGAAATAAATGCCAGAGATGCGGTTTAAAATCACAGCGGTAATAATGAGTAGAAGATCGGTGACGCCCATTGACACCAGGTAGTAAGTGATACATCTGGAGAGGCCGCATCTTCCTCGGGACAGGATCACAATTACTGCAAAGTTAGCTGTAAAAATATGATGCAAAGGAAGAGAATGTGAGCTGAAACACGGGAAACTTATAGGCATTCATTAGAGTTAAGGAAAACATAAAAGGTACTGGGCTGACTCACAGCAAAATTATCCCATTTAGCTGATCTATGTGAACAGCTTTGAGACGCTATCTCGGAGTTGAACACATCGCTTCTGCTAGGGATACTAGTTTCTGAGTTCAAAATAATAGTTCATTTGAGAGATAAGCTGTGGAATTTTCACTGAAAGCGAAACAAGATGTTTGTCAACTAAGTGGCAACCGTGGAGACTGTCAAATAGGTTCAAGGTCAAAAAATCCTTCATCTTTTAGTCTATTGTAGAAATCTTAATTATTGGAAAATTTGGGGTTCACCTTGTTGTGACAATGGACAATCAGTGAGATGACATCTGGCCATTGCGTATTCTGAATTTAAAGAGGGGATATTGATGCATGCACATTAATAACACGGAATTCTTCGACCGGCCATTGGAATATTCGTGTTAGAAAGTGACCGATGTCGAAGTTTCATTCGGAGGAAGACTTCCTGAGGTGCAATACCTCCTTAATACTGCTGTGGACCACCGGTATTACCTTTGAATGTCTTCATAATGGCGGATGCTGAAATTACAGCGCTGTGTCTCAGATACTCCAGATACCTCAAATGGCACAACATGTGGAGAAAAATAATGAGGCAGGGAAGAGTGGGAGATATGGTCAGACAAGTGAACGGGAAGAAATGAAGCAGCAAGTAACGTGGAAGAGATGAATCGAGGAAGCCAAACGGAGGTTGTAGTATATACATGCACAATATGTGTTTGGAGAAAATGCAAATCAATATGACGTCGACTCGTCACAGTTGCATTGCCACTATCTCTGCGAAATTCCGATTCTAATCAATTCTGCTTCAATCCCGCCTTTCATTTTTGTCAGTCAAGGAATTATTCAATGCTTCAATGACAATAATTAAGTAATAATTCGTGGGAATTAACCTGGCCACACAGATGCCAATACCCAGTGGATCTGCATTGGACTGTATAATCAAACTTATAATTATCGCTCAGTAGCAGTATCAATAAGAGAATAGAACAAAATTTTTGCTGTGCAGAAGTAGTGATAATGAACCTAACAGCAACAATGAAAAGTACAAAATAGAACTCCCTGTGCCATTTACTTATCGTGAGCCCATTCACACGCAGCTGTCATGCCAAAGCCAATAACATAATTCAAAATATGTTGACACGATAATAATGTAATAAATTCGCCTCAACAAGCTGTTGCAATAGCATAATGGAACAATACATTTGAAGCGTGAGATTAGCGTGATTCGTGAACCACATTTGCAGTTATATTATCAAAATAGTATTATACGTAAATTGAGAGATAGAACCTTAAACCACATGAAGTGCGTAATCAAATAATTGTAAATAAATATTGTCAATGTGAATAATATGCTGCATTCAAAGTAATTAAAGGTCTTTTCAGATGATTACAATATATCTTTAAATGGGTAACATTTTAGCAGCGAAGCCAATGCGTTTTGTCGTTTGATTCGAAATTACATGTTATTCAATGCGTTAAATCGGACCTGAAAGGATAGTTTACACCATTACATACGCGAAAGTATAACCTTATAGATGAAATGATTCATGGAAAAATGATATTGTTAAAGTAAAGAAACGTAATTACGAAATCGAAGCAGTTATTCAGGTCACCATGATACCCTTCTCTGTAATAATACACTACCTGGAACCCCGATAGCGGCAAGAATAGGATAATAAATGGCATACACCAGACCTGTTGGTGATCCGTGCATTTCTATCAGAAATTCCGTGCGCAATCTGCACAGCGCTGAAAGATTGGCACATTTATATCCGATGGTAGGCTCCAGAGAGATGATGAGCTGTTTTGATTTCTTTATTAACTGCACTAATTGTAGATTGGCACAGATCCTAATGGGATCGGGAATTAACAGCCCAGGGACCATTGTTATCTAAAATGTCGCGTTTCAATCCCAAAGTCTTTTGAAAACAATGGGTTGTAATGTTCAAAACGATGAATGTATATTGAAAATCATTTATATTAAAAGTCTCAGGCTTGTTTAAGTTTTTTTCAGCACAAGATGTAACTGAGGGCAATATACTACTGCTGTAGGCAATGTTTTCGCTCTTAAACATAATTCAGCCCTGGTAATCACGGTTCAAACATAATATTTGGCACGCAATCTGGCTCGAATGCTATGCATTCATTGAAACAGAATGGCAAGGTTCAGTTAAAGATCGTTGCATTACGTTTGCATGGGGCCAGTTATTCATGGTTCAAATCAATGCCGATTTGCCCAGGTCACTGCCGTTATGTTCAGTGTGGGACTCTCAAGTGGATAAGGCCAGTTGAGACCCATTACACTGGCTTTGAAATTGTCCACTTAAACCCCATTATATTCAGTGTGAGCAGATCCTGTTGAGCTTCTGTAAATTCGGCCTATGGTTGGTTCTCTTCTATCGATTTGCATTTTGTGTTTACAGTTTCACAGTCACAGTAGACAGCCTCCTCCCAGGAAGCTGGCGTACTGCCTGGACGAGGGGAAATTAAGCAATGTAAAACTGAGTGTGGGCAGATTTACTTCAGCGTTTTAATACTCAGTGCCATTGTATACATACAGATAGAGGGTTATATGCAGCGTGGGAATGACCACCTAATGTCATGGTGGTACGAAATATTTAAATGTTTAGATATCCGGTTCAGCAATTTTAAAGTAATTGTGAATTTTTCCAGGAAAGCGCTGTTCTGCTTTGCAGGCGCCGCTTCGTGGTCAGGAAAATTCGCTGAATGTATTTTCAATTTTCAAATGTACTGCTCAACGTGCTTACAGACAGCGTTCACTGATTCAGTTCAGCGTGTTTACTGTCACTCTCCATTGGACCAGGTCGGTAGTTTAACATCCCGAGTTGATGAAATCCTGTTCAGCACGGATGCCTTCAGTGTGCACAGGAGCAGTTCACGCCGCTCTGCTGACAGTGCGACGTGGCTAAAGGGAGCGAGCTGCAAAACATCCTATCGTGTTGGAAGAACACGATAGTTTTAGCACCATCTGTAGCCAGCTCCAGCTCTAGCTAAGAAGGTTGTGCAGCGCTGGTCCGAGGAGACAGAAGAGCTCTTACATGACTGCTTAGAGACAGTGGACTGGTCCATATTTAAGAGCTCAGCGACCAACTTAAATGTGTATGCCACCACTGTCACAGACTTCATCAGCAAATGTGTGGACGACTGCGTGCCAAAGAAAGCAGTACGTGCATTCCCCAACTGGAAACCATGGCTCAATCGCGAGATTGACAGCCTACTGAAGGACAGATCTGAGGCGTTCAAGGCAGACGACCCTGACCTGTACAAGAAATCCAGGTACGACCTCCGCAACGCCATCCAAGATGCCAAGAGAGAATATCAAACCAAGCTAGATTCACAGACAGACTCTCGGCGGTTGTGGCAAGGACTAAACAACATAACGGGCTACAAAGCGAAGCCGAACAGTATCTCTGGCAACAGCGGACCCTCCCCGATGAACTCAATGCATTCAATGCTCGGTTCGAGCAGGTAACCAACAATACGCTGGCGAGTGCCCCAGCAGCCTATAATTCACCCATACCCACCATCACAGCCTCCGAAGTCAGATTGGCCTTCCTGAAAGTGAACCCTCGGAAGGCGACGGGCCCAGACGGGATCCCTGGTCGTGCACTCAGAGCCTGCGCGGACCAGCTGGCAGAGGTATTCGTGGACATTTTTAACCTGTCCCTACTCCACTCCGTGGTCCCCACCTGCTTCAAGAAGACCACCATCATACCGGTACCAAAGCAGAACCAGGCAACGTGCCTCAATGACTACCGACCAGAGGCCCTGATGTCAGTCGTAATGAAGTGCTTCGAGAGGTTGATCATGAAGCACATCACCGCCATACTCCCAGAACGCCTTGATCCACTTCAATTCACATACCGCTGCAACCGGTCCACATCAGACACCATTTCCCTGGCCCTACACTCATCCCTAGAGCATCTCGAAAACAAGGACTCCTACATTAGACTTCTATTTATTGACTACAGCTCCTCCTTCAACATCATAATCCCAGCCAAGCTCATATCAACGCTCCAAAACCTAGGACTTGGCTTTCCACTCTGCAACTGGATCCTCGATTTTCTGACCAATAGACCACAATCAGTAAGAATGAACAACAACACCTCCTCCACAATAGTCCTCAACACCGGCGCCCCGCAAGGCTGCGAACTTAGCCCCCTACTCCACTCCCTGTACACACATGACTGCGTGGCAAAACTTGGTTCCAACTCCATCTACAAGTTTGCTGACGATACGACCATAGTGGGCCGGATCTCGAATAACGATGAGTCAGAATACAGGAGGGAGATAGAGAATCTAGTGGAGTGGTGTAGCGACAACAATCTCTCCCTCAATGCCAGCAAAACTAAAGAGCTGGCCATTGACTTCAGGAAGCAAAGTACTGTACACACCCCTGTCAGCATCAACGGGGCCGAGGTGGAGATGGTTAGCAGTTTCAAATTCCTAGGGGTGCACATCTCCAAAAATCTGTCCTGGTCCACCCACGTCGACGCTACCACCAAGAAAGCACAAGAGCGCCTATACTTCCTCAGGAGACTAAGGAAATTCGACATGTCCACATTAACCCTTACCAACTTTTACAGATGCACCATAGAAAGCATCCTATCGGGCTGCATCACAGCCTGGTATGGCAACTGCTCGGCCCAGGACCGCAGGAAACTTCAGAGAGTCGTGAACACCGCCCAGACCATTACACAAACCTGCCTCCCATCCATTGACTCCATTAACACCTCCCGCTGCATGGAAAAAGTGGGCAGCATAATAAAAGATCCCTCCCACCCGGCTTACTCACTCTTCCAACTTCTTCCATCGGGCAGGAGATACAGAAGTTTGAGAACACGCACGAAGACTTAAAAAAAGCTTCCTCCCCACTGTCACCAGACTCCTAAATGGCCTCACGCGAATAAGACCCCGAAGGTAAGGAGAGGGTTCGTGGAACGCAGTAGGGACCAAGGAGGGCTGGCGCTGCGAAACCTAGGGAGCTACTACTGGGCAGCAAATGTGGCGATGATCCGCAAGTGGGTTATGGAGGGAGAGGGGGCGTCCTGTAAAGGAACGAGCTTGGGAGCGTTGGTGACGGCACCGCTGCTGTTCTCGCCATCAAAGTATACCACGAGCCCGGTGGTGGCGGCAACGTTAAGGATCTGGGGCCAGTGGCGACGGCACAGGGGTGCAGTGGGAGCCTCGGTGTGGTGCCCGATCAGAGGTAACCACCGGTTTGTCCCAGGGAAGATGGACGGGGGGGTTCCAGGGCTGGCATCGGGCGGGTATTAGAAGAATGGGGGACCTGTTCATTGACGGGACATTTGCGAGACTAGGGGCACTGGAGGAGAGGTTTGAGTTACCCCCAGGAAATGCATTTAGATATATGCAGGTGAGGGCTTTTGTGAGGCGACAGGTCAGGGAATTCCCGTTGCTCCCGGCACAAGAAATTCAAGACAGGCTGATCTCGGGTGTATGGGTCGGGGAGGGCAAGGTTTCGGCAATACACCAAGAGATGAAAGAGGAGGGGGAAGCCCTAGCAGAAGAGTTGAAGGGTAAATGGGAGGAGGAGCTGGGGGAGGAGGTCGCAGAAGGTTTGTGGGCTGATGCCCTGGGTAGGGTTAATTCCTCCTCCTCATGTGCCAGGCTTAGCCTAATACAATTTAAGGTAGTTCACAGAGCGCACTTGACGGGAGCGAGGTTGAGTAGGTTCTTTGGGGTTGAGGACAGATGTGGAAGGTGTTCAGGGAGTCCTGCGAACCATGTCCACATGTTTTGGTCATGCCCGGCACTGGAGGGCTTCTGGAGAGGAGTGGCGGGAGCAATATCTCTGGTGGTGAAAGTCCGGGTCAAGCCAAGCTGGGGGCTAGCAATATTCGGAGTAGTGGATGAGCCGGGAGTGCAGGAGGCGAAAGAGGCCGGAATTCTGGCCTTTGTGACCGTAGTAGCCCGGCTAAGGATCTTGCTGTTGTGGAAGGAGGCGAAGCCCCCTAGCCTGGAGGCCTGGATAAATGACATGGCTGGGTTAATAAACTGGAGACGATTATGTTTGCCTTGAGAGGGTCTGCACAGAGGTTCTAGAGGCGGTGGCAACCGTTCCTAGACTACCTCGCAGAGCGTTAGAGGAAGGTTGGTCAGCAGCAGCAGCAACCCTGGGGGGGGGGGGGGGGGGGGGGGGGGAGGGGGGAACGAGAGATTGTTTGAGGGGATGGATGAGCAGGAGATAACATGGAGGGTGGAGGAAACTGGCACGTGCGGGCGAGAGCCACTGTATAAAGCTATGTAAATATACCATTGTGCCATGTATATATCTTGCTCAGTGCGATTTTGTGTTATTTTGTTACGGGGGGGGGGGTGGGGGGTGGGGGGGGGGGGTTATTGTTTGTAAGGGGAAAAATTGTGTTGTTAATAAACTTTAATAAATATATATATTTTTAAAAAATGGGATGACTTCATTAGCACTACACCCTGTATGCTTCATCCGATGCCAGTGCTTATGTAGTTACATTGTATATGTTGTGTTGCCCTATTATGTATTTTCTTTTATTCCCTTTTCTTCTCATGTACTAAATGATCTGTTGAGCTGCTCGCAGAAAAATACTTTTCACTGTACCTCGGTACACGTGACAATAAACAAATCCATCCATCCTTTGAACATTCGCAACATTTTGCATTGTGATGCCAGAGTTTCAGCATTCGTTGTATTCTTCCTCTATATGTAGTCTGAATCATCCGTGATCAGAATGTTTTTATTCATTCGGCACATGGCGACATCACAACCGATATATTCACTTTGGTAGTGCCCCACACTTTTACATCGAGCTGAGGATTGGTGCTGTTCCTGATGCCTTTCAACGCATTAACCTTTTTCAGTTCTCTTTGCCTTTTCGTCATTGACACGCAATCTTTCCACTCTCCCTTCAGGATGGACTTTGTTCTATGGTTATTTTTGAAGTGAGGTCTAAGTGGTGACTATAGATCACGATAGGCTTACCCTTGATTAACGTGTTGAAACATTGAGCACTTCCCTGATAACTACGTTCACTGAGATTAATGTAAAGTTCCGATATGAGAACGCAGTGTGCCGCAGCGACACCTGCCCTTCAACGAGATATTTGGGACAATCCTTTTTCCATTGTTGTTCAGATTCACACTCCCACCTACACCTTTTTAATCTCGCACGTTCATGACCGCATTCGTGCCATCAAAACACAGAGTTAAATTTCCCAGGAGGAGGAGTATGCCATTCGGTATTTCAAACCTGCTGCACCATTCAATATGATCATGGCTAATCATTTACTGCAGCCCCACACCCCCGCACTCTCTCTATTGCCCTTGACACTTTAAGAGTCTAGAAATCTACATATATTTGTTTATTTAATAAAATCAGCGATTTGGCCTCTAGTTCCTTCTGTGGGGACGAAATCCATCGCTTTATCACCCTCTTAGTGTAGTCTTTTCTCCTTATATCAGACCTAAATGACCTGCCCGTATCCTGATATTGCGACTCCTTGTTTTAGACCCACAATCCACATTCGCACCTGCCCCTAGACAGACCAAACAACATCCCAGAATGCAGTGTTTCAGCCGTGTTAGAAATGTACACGTTTCCATTAAACCCCTCTCATTCTGCTGCGCTCGAGTGGTACAGACAAGTCGACCAATGTAGTGTCATACCACCATCCTGCCATCTAAGGAGTCAGCCTGCGAAACCTTCTCTGCACTCCTTGTATCACAAGTTCTGAAGTGTCGACGGCTAAACTGCACATAATGCTGTATGTGTGGGCTCACCAGGGCCTTGCACAGCTGCTGTACATGTAGTCACATCCTATTGCATTGAAGGCTAGAATACCATTTCCCTTCATAACTGCATTTTTGCTTTCAGTGACTGGTGTGCTAGGAACCTTATTCTCTTTGTGCGTCAACATTTCCGAATTTAATACCATTTAAAATACTGTTCCATCTATTTCTCCGTCCGAATGAGGCAAGTTCACATTTATTGACGTTGCCCTGCAGCTGCCACGTTCTTCTCCATCAAGCAACATGTCTTAATTACCCTAAGGTCGTTTACGGTTCCCCCCGAGCCTGGAAATGCTGTTTCCCAAACTTATCCTTCCAGACTCTATCAAGATTCATCTATGATTTTTCAATCCCCTCCTTTACATTACTATTTCCCATGGAGTTATGGAGTTTTGGAACCATAAAGGCAGAGTGTAAGGGAGTCATAGAGGTTTACAGAACCAACAGAGGCCTTTCGTGCCATAGAACGCAAATATATTCGAATCCGGATTGTCAGCATGTGGTCCTTAACCTTGTATGCTATGTCTTAAGTTTTCATCTCGACGTTTCTTAAATGCTCCCTGCCTCAACTACTCTTTCAGGAAGTAAGTGATAATAAGCGATTTTCGTTTCATTTTCATTTCAAGTGTCAGATTCCCACCACTTTCTGTGCGAAAACGGATTCCCTCAAATCCCGTATAAATCTCCTTTTCCCTCCCTTAAGCCTGTGCCAACTCATTATTAATCCCTCAACTGATGGAAAAAAGGTTCTTCTTATCGAACCTATCTGTGTTATTCATAATTATGTTACCCTCGTTCATATACAACCCTTAGCCTTACCTGCTTTAAGAAAAACAACTCCAGCCTCTCTTAATTGATGGAACGATCCAGCACTGGCAACATCCTGGTGAATGCTGCACTCTCTGCAACCATTTCCTTCTTGTATTGTGGCGACCAGAGCTGCACACAGTATGCTAGCCGTGGCTTAACGGGCGTTTTATACATTATCAACTCTCTGCTGTTATATTCTACGCTTCTGCTAATAAAGGAGAATACGCCAAATGTGTTTAACACATATTCCTTTTTACTGTAGATTATTAATGTGGTTGTTATTATTATCATTATTATTATTTGTTTTGATTGGCTTTCGGGTTGATGTAATTGCCTGTGCTCTCTTGCCTTGCCCTCCCATGTGTCAGAAGCAATGTCACCATCCCCTCATTATCTTTTTCTAATATTTCATTAAATTTCAGAACTTAATATCTTCCCTTCATCCACTTGTTTGAGAAGATATAATGTGTGTCTTTAAATTCTAATGTTGAACCTTTGAACAAGTCCGAAGTTCCTACTTCATGCACAAATATCCTGTCGAAATCCGCTTAGGGCAATAGCCATACATGCCACTTTCATAAGATGGCATTTTCCAGTATCTGCCAATGCTTTACATAAGCAAAATAAAATCGCAAAAGCGTATAAGTGGCAAAGGAAGCTTGACACAAATTTCAAAGTTTCGACAGTATGAGTTAAGTGTACAAATCAGTATGTAAAAGTAACGAGTATGTTACAATTAAAGTAACATAATGCACATTCCATATCCATTCAAAATGAATTCAAGTAACACATGTTCAGAGGAAACAATAAAATGAATCTTTATTAGTGTCACAAGGAGGCTTACATTAACACTGCAATTAAATTGCTGTGAAAACCCCGAGTTGCCACACTACGGTGCCTGTTTGGGTACACTGAGGGAGAATTCTGAATGCACAATTGACCACAAGCACGTCTTTCAGGAATTGTAGGGGGAAGCCGGAGCACCCGAAGAAAACCCACGCAGGCATATGGCACAAGGTCTGCAGAGCTAGAAAAATTGCAGAATGTTAATTTAACAAAACCAAAACTCGTTACCTGTTGTGGAAAAATATGACCATCAGAACATAAGACATAGGAGCAGAGTTAGGCCACTCGGCCCATCTAGTTTGCTCCGCTTCTCAATCATGGCTGATATTTTTTTCATACCGATTCTCCTGCCTTCTCCCCATAACACCGATCCCTTTATTAACCAGGAACCAATCTATCTCTGTCTTAAAGACACTCAGTGATTTCGCCTCCACACCCTCCTGCGGCAAAACGTTCCACAGATTCACCAGCCTCTGGCTGAAGAAATTCCTCCTCATCTCTGTTTAAAGGATGGTCCCTTTAGTCTGAGAATGTGTCCTCTGCTTGTCGTTTTTCCTGCAAGTGGAAACATCCTCTCCACGTCCACTCTATCCAGGTTCGCAGTATCCTGCAAGATTCAATAAGATCCCCCCACATCCTTCTAAGAGAATTGAGACCCAGACGCCTCAACCGTTCCTCGTACAACAAGCTCAACATTCTAGGGATCATTCTTCAAAACCTCCTCTGGACACGTTGCAAGGCCAGCACATCCTTCTTAGGGGCCCAAACCTGCTCCCAATACTCCAAATATGGTCTGATCAGAGCCTTATATAGCCTGAAAACTACATCCCGTTCTTGTATTCTAGCCCTCTCGACATGAATGTTAACATTGCATTTGCCTTCCGAACTGCCAACTGAACCTGCACATTAACCTCAAGAGAATCATGCACAAGGACTCCCAAGCCCTTTTGTGCTTCTGGTTTCCTAAGCATCTCCCCATTTAGAAAATCGTCTTTGCCTCCATTTTTCCTTCCAAAGTGCATAACCTCACAATTTCCCACATTGTATTCCATATGCCAATTCTTTGCCCACTTTCGTTGACTGTCCAAGGCCTTCTGCAGCCCGCCTGCTTCCTCAATACTACCGTCCATCAAGAAATCGTTGTATCATCTGCAAACCTAGCAAAAGTGTCTTCAGTTCCTTCTTCCAGATTATTAAAGTACATTGTGAAAAATTGCGGTCCCAGCACCGACCCCTGAAGCACACCACTAGTTACCGGCTACCATACTGAAAAAGGCCCCTTTATCCCCACTCTCTGCCTTCTGTCAGTCAGACAATTCTCTATCCAAGCCAGGACCTCACCCTTAACACCATGGGCGTTTGACTTAACAGTCTCCTATGCGGCACCTTGTCAAAGGCATTCGGAAATTCAAATTAAATCACATCCACTGGTGCTCCTTTGTCTAATTTCCCTGTTACTTCCTCAAAGGACTCTAACAGATTTGTCAGACATGACGTTCCCTTGTCGAAGCTGTTCTGACTCAGTGCTATTTTATCATGCACTTCCAAGTACTCCACGATCTCATCTCTTATAATGGTCTCTAAAATCTTATAAATGGCCGAAGTCAGGCTAAACGACCTACAATTTCTCATCTTCTGCCTCCATCCCTTCTTAAATAGCGGTGTTATATTAGTCACTTTCCTCTGGGATGCTTCCTGTCCCCAGTGATTCCTGAAAGGTCACCTCAAACAACTCAACAATCT
This sequence comes from Scyliorhinus torazame, assembly GCF_047496885.1. Taxonomy (NCBI): domain Eukaryota; kingdom Metazoa; phylum Chordata; class Chondrichthyes; order Carcharhiniformes; family Scyliorhinidae; genus Scyliorhinus; species Scyliorhinus torazame. Next base: position 186,827,227 of record NC_092711.1, on the reverse strand, counting down.
CCTCAGCTATCTCTTTTAGAACCATGTGGTGTAGTCCATCTGGTCCAGGTTATTTATCCACCTTCAGACCTTTCCGTTTTCCAAAATCTTATCCTTAGTGATGGTCACTGCACTCACCTTTGTACCCTGATTCTCCTGGTGCTCTGGCTTCCCACTTGTGTCTTCCACCGTGAAGACTGATGTAAAGTAACTATTAAGGTCCTATGCCATTTCGTGTTTCCTATTATTACTTCTCCAGCCACATGTTCCGGTGGTCCAATGTCTATTTTTGCCAATGTCTTACCTTTTATATATTGAAAAAAACTCTTCCTATCTTCCTTAATGTTACTAACTAGCTTGCCCACATATTTGATTTCATTTTTATTTTATTTATTGTCACATGTGCCGAAGTACATTGAAAAGTATTTTTCTGCGGCTGAGGGAACGTACACAGTACGTATATAGTAGACGAAAGAATAATCAGCAGAGAACATTGACACATGGTACATGATAAACAGTGATTGGTTACAGTGCGGAACAAGGGGCCAAGCAAAGCAAACAAAGCAAATACATGAGCAAGGGCAGCATGGGGTGTCTTGAACCATGTTGTTACAGGGAACAGGTCAGTCTGAGGCGGAGCCGTTGAAGATTCTTACAGCTGTGGGGAAGAAGCTGTTCTTATGTCTGGGTGTGCGTTTCTTCAGGCCTCTGTACCTTCTGCCCGATGGAAGGGTCTAGAAGAAGGCAATGCCTGGGTGGGAGGGGTCTCTGATAATGCTGTCAGCCTTCCTGAGGCAGCGGGAAGTGTACACAGAATCACTGTGGGGGTGGCAAGCTTGTGTGCTGCGTTGGGCTGAGTTCACCACATTCTGCAGGTTATTGCGGCCTTGGACCGAGCAGTTGCCATACCAGGCTTTGCTGCAGCCAGATAGAATGCTCTCTATCGCACATCTGTGGAAGTTTGTGAGAGTCGATGCTGACCAGCCAAATTTCTTTAGCTTCCGTAGGACGAAGAGGCGTTGTTGTGCTTTCTTGACTGTTGCATCGACGTGAGTGGACCAGGACAGACTGTTGGTGATTATGACCCCCAGGAACATAAAGCTATCGACCATCTCCACTTCGGAACCATCGATGCAAACGGGAGAGTGCGTCCTGCTACGCTTCCTGAAGTCGATGATCAGTTGCTTGGTCTTTCCAACATTTAGAGAAAATTTTCTTTCAGTACACCATGCAAAGAAATTATTTACCTCAATCCTATAGACTGATTCGTCGTTGTTTGAGATACGGCCCACCACAGTTGTATCATCAGCAAACTTATAAATTGAGTTGGAGTTAAATCTTGCCACGCACTCTGTATTGGGAGTACAGTGGAGGACTGACAGCACATTCTTGCGGGACTCCCGTGTTGAGGACTATTGTACTGGAGGTCCTGTTGCCTATCCTGACAGATGCGGTCTGTTGGTGAGGAAGTCAAGGACCCAGCTGCAGAGGAACGGGTCAAGTCCAAGATTGCGGAGTTTGGTTATTAGTCTTGTTGGGATAATGGTGTTGAAGGCGGAGCTGTAGTCTATGAACAGCAGTCTTACATAGGTGTCCTTGTTGTCGAGGAGTTCGAGTGTTGATTGCAGAGCCAGCGAGATAGCATCTGTTGCGGATCGTTTGTGGTGTTAGGCAAACTGCAGTGGATCGAGACCGTCTAGGAGACTGGCAGTGATCTGTCTCATGACGAGCCACTCGAAATATTTCACCAGTCGGTAGTCGTTGAGGTAGGGTGCCTTGTTCTTCTTTGGTACTGGTATTATGGTGGTCTTCTTGAAGGAGGTGGGTACCTAGTTTAATTTGTGTTTCGTGAACGAGTACAACGTGATGAAAATCATGTATCGCTATTTCATAGAGTCGAGTTATAAGCAGGATCTGGCGAAGGTTGGCGAGAGTGGGGGGGGGGGTGGGAGGGTTGGGGTCTGAGGTGGGAATGCAATATTGATCTTCATACATTAAATTGGTAACCTTCGTGTTCGGGAGCAGAGTCGTTGGATTCCATTTCTCATTTGTCAAGGGGTGACCGTGGTCTGCTGGTAATGTCACTGAAATAATAATAAAGAGACCTCGGTTAAGGTTCTCTGGACATAGATTCAAATCCGGACCAGGTGTGATGCAATATGGAGTAAGAAATAACTAATGTACAGGCAGCATGATGAATGGTGACTACGACCGATGGTTGCTGAAATCCATCAATTAATGTTACACCTCTACAAATCATTGGTCAGACCACACTTGGAATAAAAGCAGTAAATACAGGACAATCTCAACAGGTCTGACGGGATCTATGGAGAGAAAAAGAAGCTAACGGTTCGAGGCTGGATGAATCTTTGTCAAAGCTTTGTCGAGCTTCGACAAGGCTAAACCAGCCACAAACCTTCGCTCCCTTTTCCTCTCCACAGATGCTGTCAGACCTGCTGAGATGGTCCGGAATTTTTTGTTTTTGTTTCAGGTTCCAGAATTTGCTGCAATTTGCATTTATCCACATTTGGAATATTATGGTTAATTTCCCACCTTCTTTCAGGCAGGATGTTAAAGCCCTAGAGAGAGTGCAGAGACATTAACTACAATGATACCAGCATTCAGGAATTAGAGATACAAGGAAGGATTAGATAAATTAGGTTTGTTCTCCTTCGAGCAGAGAAGATTAAGAGGTGACCTTATTGAAATGTTCAATATTATGACCAATTTTGACAAGGTGAAGAAGGATATTCTGTTTCCACTCGTTGGTAAGTCAGTGACTCGGGTCACAGAGTCACGATGGTCAACAAGAGAGCAAGGATTGAGATGAAGAGAAAGATCTACACTCCGAGGTGTTTGGATTTGGAGTGCACTGTCCGGGGGCGTGGTGGAGGCTGAACCCAGAGACAGTTTCAAAAGAGAGCTGGGCATCTGTTTGAAGATGATGAATGTAGAGGGTTACGTAGAAAAGGCTAGGGAATGGGACTAACCCGGTAGGTTTTTCGGGGCGGGTGCAGGCAAGATTGGCCGCATGAGTCTCCCTGTGTTGTGAACTTCTATTATTTTGATTCTATGCTCAATAATGTTTATCCTTCACAACAGACACATTATAAGCCGATTCACTCCCAACAGTTTCACAAATGGCACGGCGAACCATGCATGTAACTAAAATTCGGGACAAGCAGGAAAATCCCCGCGATGCTAGTGGCGGCCACATATCATCAAATATTGATTGAAAACGTTAATACAGCCCCTTTGCGCTGGTGGCTCTGCAGAAAACCTTGATAGATGGAGCCAGGGACGCTAACTGGAAACAACTAGTGGCAAATTGAAAACAGGACGAATAATTAATTAAGCATTCTTTATACATTCTTAAAGGCAAACATTGATAAACAACTAAAAGTGATATGGGAGCGTATAAAATTTACCATCAGAGTAGATGAGGGAATAAAAGTCGAATTAGCTATTGATTTGATGTTCTGCATAATTTTACTAATTTCATAATTTGCTGTAGAGAATATAAGATCCCATTCTTTATCTCCTTCCTGAATTTACTTTGGGTCCCTGCATAAATGAACGGGTTGATGCAGGAGCTCAAAAACTGAAGCATGTATCCCATTTCCTCCAGGTTAAATGTTGATTCCCCAAAACTGGAACCTGAGAAATAAGCAACATTCGCGATTCGGACATAAAATATTGTTACAAAGTAAAATAAATATAATAGGATGAAGCTGCCTGAGATGGCGAAGAGTAAAACAATGGACCTTCTCCTCTTCTCCATCTCTGGATCAGTCTGATTCTCTTTATTGTTCTGCGTCTGGAGTCTTCTGCGGGCTGTGTTGGCCTCTAGAATATGTCTGACGGTAAAAGCATTCAGCAATAAAATCAGAAAGAATGGAAGGCAGGGGGTTACTATGACGAGAATCCAGTCATATGCGGCCCATGCGGCCGTGTAAAATATTAACTTTATGCCACAGAACCACGGTACATTATTAATGGTATACAGAGGTTCATATATAAAATAGAGAAACGTATTTCTGAGACAGCTCAGTGTACAGACTGTCCCGATAACCCGAAGAGACGTTTTCACGGTGCAGTATTTTACTTTCAGCTTCTGGCAACAAATCGCCACAAATCGGTCAAAAGTAAAAGCGACTGTCAACCAGGCAGTGCAGTCTATTACTGCATATATCAGGGCAATACGAAAACTGCATAATGGTGTTATTGATAAAAAGGAGAGTGGGAAATAAATGCCAGAGATGCGGTTTAAAATCACAGCGGTAATAATGAGTTAGAAGATCGGTGACGCCCATTGACACCAGGTGGTAAGTGATACATCTGGAGAGACCGCATCTTCCTCGGGACAGGATCACAATTACTGCAAAGTTAGCTGTAAAAATATGATGCAAACGAAAAGAATGTGAGGCTGAAACACGTGGAAACTTATAGGCATTCATTAAAGTCAAGGAAAATATAAATGTTACTGGGCTGACTCACATCAAATCATTCCCATTTAGCCGATCTATGTGAACAGCTTTGAGACGCTATCTCGGAGTTGAACACATCGCTTCTGCAAGGGGTACTTGTTTCTGAGTTCAAAATGATAGTGCATTTAAGAGATAAGATGAGGAATTTTCACTGAAAGCTAAAAAAGATGTTTGTCAACTAAATGGCAAGCGTGGAGACTGTCAAGAAAGTTGAAGGTGAAACAATCCCTCATGTTTTAGTCTATTGTAGAATTCTTAATTATTGGAAAATTTGGGGTTCAACCTGCTAAGATAATGGTCAATCAGTGAGAAATGGTCTGGCCATTGCGTATTCTGAATTTAAAGAGGGGATATTGATGCATGCACATTAATAACACGGAATTCTTCTACCGGCCATTGGAATATTCGTGTCAGAAAATGAACGATGTCGAAGTTTCATTCGGAGAAAGACTTCAGGGAGGTGCAGTACCTCCTCAATACTGCTGTGGACCGCCGGTGTTCACTTTGAATTTCTTCATAAGGGCGGATGCTGAAATTACAGCGCTGTGTCTCAGATACTCCAGATACCTCAAATGGCACAACATGTGGAGAAAAATAGTGAAGCACGGAAGAGTGGGAGATATGGTCAGACGAATGAACAGGAACAAATGAAGCAGCAAGTAATGTGGCAGAGACGAATCAAGGAAGCCAAACGGAGACTGTGGTATATACAGGCACAGTGCGTGTTTGGAGAAAATGCAAATCAATATGATCCTGACTCATCACAGTTGCATTGCTAATATCTCTGCCGAAATTGCGATTCAAAACAATTCTGCTTCAGTACCTCATTGCATTTTTATCAGTCAAGGAATTATTCAATGCTTCAATGACATTAATTAATTAATAATTCGTGAGAATTAACCTGGCCACACAAATGCCAATACCCAGCAGATCTGCAATAGACCGCATAATCAAACTAATAATTATCGCTCAGTAGCAGTGTCAATAACAGAATAGAACAACATTTTCGCTATGCAGAATTAGTGATAATGAACCCAACAGAAACAATGAAAGTGCAAAATGGAACTACCTGTGCCATTTACTTATAGTGAGCCCATTCACACGTAGCTGTCATGCCAAAGCCAATAACATAATTTCAAATTATGCTAACACCACAATAATGTGATATATTCTCCACACCAAGCAGTTGCAATAGCATAATGGAACAATACGTTTGAAGCGTGCGATTAGCGTGATTTGTGAACCACGTTTGTAGTTTCAGTATCAAAATAGTATTACACGTAAATCGCGAGATAGAACCTTAAACCACACGAAGTACGTAATCAAGTAATTGTAAATAAATATTGCCAATGTGAATAATATGCTGCATTCAAAGTAATTAAAGGTCTTTTAAGATGATTACAATATATCTTGAAATGGGTAACATTTTAACAGCAAAGCCAATGCATTTTGTCGTATGATTCGAAATTACATGTTATTCAAAGCGTTAAATCGGACCTGAAAGGATAGTTTACACCATTACATACGCGAAAGTATAACCTTATAGATGAAATGATTCATGGAAAAATTGATATTGTTAAAGTAAAGAAATGTAATTACGAAATCAAAGCAGTTATTCAGGTCACCATGATACCCTTCTCTGTAATAATACACTACCTGGAACCCCGATAGCGGCAAGGATAGGATAATAAATGGCATACACCAGTCCTGTTGGTGATCCGTGCATTTCTATCAGAAATTCCGTGCGCAATCTGCACAGCCCTGAATGATTGGCACATTTATATCGGATGGTAGGCTCCAGAGAGATGACGAGCTGTTTTGATTTCTTTATTAACTGCACTAATTATAGTTTGGCACAGATCCTAATGGGATCGGGATTTTTGTTTTGATGGAGCTAAATGTTCTTTCACTGAGCTGATGCTGCTCTACCCAGCAGCTGCTGTAACAACCCAGAGATCATTGTTAGCTAAAATGCGCTTTTCTATTCCAAACACTTTTGAAAACAGAGGGTTGTACTGTTCAAAACGATGAATGTATACGAAAAATCAGAGGCAATATACAACTGCTAAAGGCAAAGTTTTCTCTCTTAAATATCATTCAGCCCAAGTAATCACGGTTCAAACATAATATTTACCTCGCAATCTGGCTCGAATGCTGTGCATTCACTGAAACGGAATTGAATACTCAGTATGGCAAGGTTCATTTAAACATTGTTACATTACGTTTGCATGGGGCCAGTTATTCATGGTTCAATTGAATTCAAGCCTATTTACCCAGGTCACTGCCGTTATGTTCAGTGTGGGACTCTCAAGTGGACAAGGCCAGTTGAGACTCATTACACTGGCTTTGAAATTGCCCAGTTAAACTCCATTACATTCAGTGTAAGCAGATCCTGTTGAGCTTCTGTAAATTCGGCCTATGGTTGGTTCTATTCTATCGATTTGCTACTTGTGTTTACACTTTAACATTCACTGTAGACAGATTCCTCCCAGCAATCTGGCGTACTGCCTGGGCGAGGGGAAATTAAGCAATGTTAAACTGAGTGTGGGCAGATTTAATTCAGCATTTTAATATTCAGTGCCATTGTATCCTACAGACAGAGGGTTATATGCAGTGTGGGAATGACGACCTAATGTCATGGTGGTACGATATATTTCAATATTTAGATATCCGGTTCAGCAATTTTAAAGTAATTGTGATTTTCTTTCCAGCAAAGCACTGTTCTGCTTTGCAGGCCGCTTCGTGGTCAGGGAAAATAGCTGAATGTATTTTCAATTTTGAAATGTCCTGCTCAACGTGCTTACAGACAGCGTTCACTCATTCAGTTTAGCGTGCTTACTGTCGCTCTCCATTGGACCAGGCCGGTGGTTTAACATCCCGAGCTGATGAAATCCTGTTCAGCATGGATGCCTTCAGTGTGCACAGGAGCAGTTCACGACGCTCTGCTGACAGTGCGACGTTGTTAAAGATAGCGAGTTGCAAAAAATCCTATCCTATCGGAAGAACACAACAGGATTAGCACCATCTGTCGCCAGATCCTTTGAACATTCGCAACATTTTTCATTCTGATGGCAGACTTTCAGCATTCGTTATATTCTGCCTTTATATCTAGTCTGAACCAGTCGTGTTCAGATGGTTTCATTCATTCGGCACATTGTGAGATCACAACCGTTATATTCACTTTGGTAGTGCCCCGCACATTTACATAGAGCTGAGGATTCGTGCTGTTCCTGATGCCTTTCAACGCGTTAAACCTTTTCAGTTCCCTTCGCCTTTTCGTCATTGACGTGCACTCTTTCCACTCTCCCTTCAAGATGGGCTTTGGCCTATGGCTATTTTTGAAGTGAGGTCCAAGTGGCGACTATATATCACAATAGGCTTACCCTTGATTAACTTGTTAAAACATTGAGCACTTCCTACGTTCAGTGAGATTAATTTAAAGTTCCGATATGAGTACGTATAGTGCTGCAGCGACGCCTGCCCTTCAACGACATATTTGGGGCAATCCTTTTTCCATTGTTGTTCAGATTCACACTCACATCTACAACGTTTTAATCTCGCACGTTCATGACCGTATTCGTGCGATCAAAACACAGAGTTGAATTTTTTCAGGAGGAGGAGTAGGCCATTCGATATTTCAAACTTGCTGTACCATTCAATATGATCATGGCTAATCATCTATCGCGGCCCCACAGCCCCACACTCTGTCCATTGCCCTTGACACTGTAAGAGTCTAGAAATCTACATATATTTGTTTATTTAATAAAATCAGCGACTTGGCCTCTAGTTCCTTCTGTGGGGGCGAAATCCACAGCTTTATCACCCTCTAAGTAAATACATTTCTCCTTATCTAAGACCTAAATGACCTATGCGTATCCTGATATTGCGACTCCTTGTTTTAGACCGACAATCCTCATTCGCACCTGCCCCCAGACAGACGAAACAACACCCATGAATGCAGTGTATCAGCCGTGTCAGAAATGTATCCGTTTCAATTAAACCCTTCTCATTCTGCTGCGCTCGAGTGGTATAGACAAGTCAACCAATATCGTGCCATACCACCATCCTGCCATGCAAGGAATCAACCTACTAAACATTCTCTGCACTCCTTGTATCACAAAGTCTGAGGTAACGAGGGTAAAACTTCACACAATGCTCCAGGTGTGGGCTCACCAAGGCCTTGCCCAGCTGTTCTACATGAAGTCACATCCTCTTGTAATGAAGGCCAGTATACCATTTCGCTTCAAAACTGTATGTTTGCTCTCAGTGACTGGTGTGCTAGGAACCTAATTCTCTTTGTCGTCAACATTTCCCAATTTAATACCATTTAAAATACCGCTCCATCTATTTCTCCGTGCGAATGAGATAATTTCTAATTTATTCACGTTGCACTGCAGCTGCCACGTTCTTCTCCACTCAAGCAACATGCCCAAATTACCTTAAAGTCGTTTACGTTCCTCCAGAGCCTGGAAATATTGGTTCCCAAACTTATCCTTCCACACTCTCTCAAGATTCGTCTATGATCTTTCAAATCCCTCCTTTACATTCCTATTTTCCATGGAGTTATGGAAACATAAAGGCAGAGTGTAATGGCGTCACAAAGGTTTACAGAACCAAAAGAGGCCCTTCAGCCAATCGTGCCTATACCTGCCATAGAACGCCAATATATCCGAATCCGGATTGTCAGCACGTGGCCCGTAACCTTGTACGCTATGTTTCAAGTGTTCATCTCGACCCTTCTTAAAAGCTCCCTGCCTCAACTACTCTTTCAGGAAGTAAGTGACAATAAGAGATTTTCGTTTCATTTTCATTTCAAGTGTCAGATTCCCACCACTTTCTGTGCGAAAACGGATTCCCTCAAATCCCGTATAAATCTCCTTTTCCCTCCCTTAAGCCTGTGCCAAATTATTATTAATCCCTCAACTGATGGAAAAAAGGTTCTTCTTATCGAACCTATCTGTGTTCTTCATAATTATGTTACCTTCGTTCATATACACCCTTAGCCTTATCTGCTTTAAGAAAAACAACTCCAGCCTCTCTTGATTGATGGAACGATCCAGCACTGGCAACATCCTGGTGAATGCTGCACTCTCTGCAACCATTTTCTTCTTGTATTGTGGCGACCAGAGCTGCACACAGTATGCTAGCCGTGGCTTAACGGGGGTTTCTCCATTATCAACGCTCTGCTGTTATATTATACGCTTCTGATAATAAAGGAGAATACGCCAAATGTGTTTAACGCATATGCCTTATTAATGTAGATTATTAATGTTGTTGTTGTTATTATTATCATTATTATTATTTGTTTTGATTGGCTTTCGGGTTGATGTAATAGCCTGTGCCCTCTCGCCTGTCCCTCCGCTGTGTCAGTAGCAATGTCACCATCCCCTCATTATCTTTTTCTGATATTTCATTAAAAGTTCAGTAGTTAATATATTCCCTTTATCCACTTGTTTGAGAAGATAGAATGTGTGTTTTTAAATTCTAATGTTGAACCTTTGAACAAGTCCGAAGTGCCGACTTCATGCACACATATCCTGTAGAAATCCGCTTAGGGCAATAGCCATACATGCCACTTTCATACAATGGTATTTTCCAGTATCTGCCAATGCGTTCCTTAAGGAAAATAAAATCGCAAAAGAGTAGAAGTGGCAAAGGAAGTTTGACACAAATGTAAAAGTTCCGACAGTTTGGAGTTAAGTGTACAAATCAGTATGTAAAAGTAACGAGTATGTTACAATTAAAGTAACATAATGCACATTCTATATCCATTCAAAATGAATTCAAGTAACACATGTTCAGAGTAAACAATAATAATAATCTTTATTAGTGTCACAAGTAGGCTTACATTAACACTCCAATGAAGTTACTGTGAAAATCACCCTACCCAATGTCAACCTCCACCCTATCCCCACAACCCAGTAACCCCACCCAACACTAAGGGCAATTTTGGACACTAAGGGCAATTTATCATGGCCAATCCACCTAACCTGCACATCTTTGGACTGTGGGAGGAAACCGGAGCACCCGGAGGAAACCCACGCACATACGGGGAGGATGTACAGACTCCGCACAGACAGAGACCCAAGCCGGAATCGAACCTGGGACCCTGGAGCTGTGAAGCAATTGTGCTATCCACAATGCTACCCATGCTGGGTAACAAGAGGCCCAGGGTTAAGGAATGCGAAGTGAGCCAATCAGGGTATATGGACAGGTCAGGAGGTGTATAGGATGACGTATGAGAATCTTGTATGTGAAAGTTGATGCCATTTGAATGAGGTTTGCAGAGATTTCTTTGTCTCCGATATCACTCGGTTCTGTGTTCTGAATCTCTGTGGAGCGAGTCAGCCTTTCAAGTTGGTTAAAAATAAATAATACTATACCTACAAATCCATCTCGCGTTTTATTGAGGCCGGACTGACGGGTAAAGAACTCAATATTGTCATTTGGTGCCGGAACCGGGATTTCTCCAGACGGTCACCCGCCAGCTGCGAAATCAGAATTACACTGATGTTGGACGAGGAAAGCGGACATTGGCCCACAATGTGTGTAGCTGGAAAATGACCACATTACGTTTCCTCTTTTCTGGTCGTCTGATTGGTCTGGTCACTCGCGGTTGATACGGAAAGATCATCTCGATGAAATCAAAGGTCAGTCTGGGGATTAGAAAATTAAAAAATTCAGTCGATGTAGGCACGACTGAGGGTTAAAAAAAAGAAAAATCAGATGGGACGTCGGAAGGACCGTTCAGTTCCACGTGTGTTTTGTGGGACGACGGTTAAAAATAACTGATGGGATATCATAATATTGATAGTTCAATTGCGGGTTCATTGTGGAATTGAAGGGACGTCGAAAGGACGGTTCAGTTCCACGTGTGTTTTGGAAACTATAGTTGATTAAGCTTAAATGGTATCCTTGGACTGCAGTGGCGAACAACGCAGTCTTGAGGACTAGTTCGAGATTATGGGGAATTGCTTGGATAACACGAGTGATCCAAACAGTTCATTGCAAATATTATGTGATATTTACCCCAAAAAGTGAGGGATTTTAGGAAAATGTCAGCAATTTAAGGAAATAATTGCTTGGGGGCACTAAATATCTGGTCATCATTAAGAAAATTCAGGGTGAAATCTGGAAAAAGAACCAAAGTATGAAAGCCAAAGAGCTAATTGGATTATGGAGACAATATTGTCAAGAGGAGAGGAATAAGATCATGTTATCCAGTTGGCAAGAAAATGCCCTGAAAATGGGGATTCCAATTAGTGAAGGGGGAACCAGAAAAGACAGCCTGAGTGAGTGAGACACAGACAGAGTGAGAATTTGAAACTTGCTAATTTGGTGCAGTGAGGTAATTCGGTGAAGAGTGGGAGAAGGTGCTTGTTTCCGACTGTTTTGTTCTCTCTCTTTCTTCGGGCCTAATTTCGGGTGCCGTTCGGTGGAGGAGGAGCAGTCTCTGTGAGTATAACAACATAACGGTAACTTCCTGTTTTCCAGTCCCCCCCCCCCCCCCCCCCCCCCCCCCCCCCACAAAAGGAACGTCAGAGGGAAGCTGTGATCTGATTGGTTGATAGCAAATCTGCCCCAAATTTAAAAAACACACAGCTAAACTCGTAAACTTAAATTAAACTAATTAATTAATTAGAAATGGCTGGTCAGGTGATGTGCTTGAGCTGCTTGATGTGGGAGCTGGCAGATCCCCTTGCGAGCTGCAGCGACCACATCTGCAGTAAGTGTTGGCTGCTCAAAGAGCTCCGGCTCAGAGCTGATGAGCTGGAGTCTGAGCTTCAAACACTGAGGCACTTCCGGGAGGGGAGACTTACCTGGACACTGTGTTTCAGGAGGCAGTCACACCTGTCAGAGTAAGTAGTTTAAATCCTGCCAGTGGCCAGGGACAGCAGGGTGTGACTGCAAGTCAGGCAGGTAAACGGGACCAGCAGTCAGGAACTCAGGTGCCTCAGACCTTGACCCTGTCCAACAGGTATGAGGCACTTGGTCCCTGCGTGGATGGCGAACAGGGCTGCAGGAAGGATGAGTCAGCTGACCAAGGCACCATGGTTCAGCAGGCCATTCAAAGGGAGGGAGTAAATAGGCAAGTTGTAGTTGTAGGGGATTCTATTATCAGGGGGATAGATAGTATCCTTTGTGAGCAGGATAAAGAGTCCCGCATTGTATGTTGCCTGCCCGGTGCTAGGGTGCGGGACATCTCTGACCGGCTTGAAAGGATACTGGAGCGGGAGGGGGAGGGTCCAGTTGTTGTGGTCCATGTCGGTACCAACAACATAGGCAAGTCTAGAAAAGAGGACCTGTTTAGAGATTATAAAGAGCTAGGATTCAAATTAAAAAACAGATCCTTAAGGGTCATAATCCCCGGATTACTGCCTGAGCCACGTGCAAATTGGCATAGGGGAGCACGAATATGGGAAGTTAACACGTGCCTGAAAGAGTGGTGTGGGAAAGAGGGGTTCCTTTTCATGGGACACTGGCATCAGTTTTGGGACAGGGGGGACCTATACCGTTGGGATGGTCTCCACCTGAACCGAGCTGGGACCAGTGTTCTGGCGAAAAGCGTAAATAGGGTGGTCAATAGGACTTTAAACTAGAGATTGTGTGTGTGTGTGTGTGTGTGTGTGTGGGGGGGGGGGGGGGGAAAGGAAGAAATTCAGGGAACCAAGAGGTGAAGTAATCAGTGGGAAGCGTAGCTGCTTAGGAATACAAAAAAGCACGAAAAGACAGAACTCAGGAGAGGTTACGATAGTCCCTATCCCACAAAATATGACACAGTGTATGGAAAGGCTCAGTAAACCACTACACTAAGAAAACAAAAAGGGACGGTCAATAGAGAATTAAAGGGGCTCTATTTAAATGTGCGCAGTGTACGGAACAAGGTAGATAAGCTTGTGGCCCAGATTGTGACTGGCAGGTATGATGTGGTAGGCATCACAGAGACGTGGTTGCAGGGGGTTCAGGACTGGCATTTAAACATCCAGGGATTCACAACCTATCGAAAAGACAGAGGTGGGCAGAGGGGGTGGGGTTGCCTTGTTAATTAGGAATGAAATGAAATCAATAGCACTAAACGACATAGGGTCAGATGATGTGGAGTCTGTGTGGGTAGAGTTGAGGAACCACAAAGGCAAAACAACCGTAATGGGAGTTATGTACAGGCCTCCTAACAGTGGCCAGGACCAGGGGCACAAAATGCACCACGAAATAGAAAGTGCATGTCAGAAAGGCAAGGTCACATTGATCATGGGGGACTTCAATATGCAGGTGGACTGGGTAAACAATGCTGCCGGTGGACCCAAGGAAAGGGAATTCACAGAATGTTTACAGGAGGGCTTTTTGGAACAGCTTGTGATGGAGCCCACGAGGGAACAGGCCATTCTGGACTTAGTGTTATGTAATGAGCCAGACTTGATTAAAGATCTTAAAGTAAGGGGTCACTTAGGCGGCAGTGACCATAATATGGTAGAATTCAATCTCCAATTTGAAAGAAAGAAGGTAGAATCAGATGTAAAGGTGTTAGAGTTAAATAAAGGGAACTACAGGGGCATGATGGAGGGACAGACGAAAATCGACTGGGAGCAGAGCCTAGTGGGAAAGACAGTAGAACAGCAATGGCAAGAGTTTCTGGGAGTAACTGAGGACACCGTACAGAGGTTCATCCCAAAGAAAAGCAAGGTTATCAGAGGGGGGATTAGGCAGCCATGGCTGACAAAGGAAGTTAGGGAATGCATCAAAGCAAAAGAGAAAGCCTATAATGTGGCAAAGAGTAGTGGGAAGTCAGAAGATTGGGAAGGCTACAAAAACAAACAGAGGATAACAAAGAGAGAAATAAGGAAAGAGAGGATCAAATATGAACGTCGGCAGTCAGTCTTCACAGTAGAAGCCATGAGTAATATCCCAACAATTCAGGAGAGTCAGGGGGCAGAGTTTAATATGGTAGCCATCACAAAGGAGAAAGTGCTAGAGAAACTAAGAGGTCTAAAAAGTTATAAATCTCCGGGCCCAGATGGGCTACATCCTAGAGTTCTGAAGGAGATAGCTGAAGAAATAGTGGAGGCGTTAGTTATGATCTTTCAAAAGTCATTGAAGTCAGGGAAAGTCCCAGAGGATTGGAAAATCGCTGTTGTAACCCCCCTATTTAAGAAGGGAACAAGGAAAAAGATAGAAAATTATAGGCCAATTAGCCTAACCTCGGTTGTTGGCAAGGTTCTAGAATCCATTGTTAAGGATGAGATTTCTAAATTCTTGGAAGTGCAGGGTCGGATTAGGACAAGTCAGCATGGATTTAGTAAGGGGAGGTCGTGCCTGACAAACCTGTTAGAGTTCATTGGAGAGATAACAAATAGGTTAGACCAAGGAGAGCCAATGGATGTTACCCATCTTGACTTCTAAAAGGCCTTTGATTAGGTGCCTCACGGGAGACTGCTGAGTAAAATAAGGGCCCATGGTATTCGAAGCAAGGTACTAACATGGATTGCCGATTGACTGTCAGGCAGAAGGCAGAGAGTTGGGATATGGCAACCGGTGATGAGTGGTGTCCCGCATGGTTCAGTGTTGGGGCCACAGCTGTTCTCTTTATATATTAACGATCTAGATGACGGGACTGGGGGCATTCTGGCTAAGTTTGCCGATGATACAAAGATAGGTGAAGTGGCAGGTAGCATGGAGGAGGTGGGGAGGCTGCAGAAAGATTTAGACAGTTTAGGAGAGTGGTCCAAGAAATGGCTGATGAAATTCAACGTGGACAAGTGCGACGTCTTGCACATTGGAAAAAAGAATAGATGCATGGACTATTTTCTAAACGGTGATAAAATCCATAATGCTGAAGTGCAAAGGGACTTGGGAGTCCTTGTCCAGGATTCTCTAAAGGTAAACTTGCAGGTTGAGTCCGTAATTAAGAAAGCAAATGCAATGTTGTCATTCATCTCAAGAGGCTTGGAATGTACTTCTGAAGCTTTATAAAGCATTAGTAGGCCCCATTTAGAATACTGTGAGTAATTCTGGGCCCCACACCTCAGGAAGGACATACTGGCACTGGAGCGGATCCAGCGGAGATTCACACGGATGATCCCAGGAATGGTAGGCCTAACATACGATGAACGTCTGAGGATCCTTGGATTATATTCATTGGAGTTTAGCAGGTTGAGTGGAGATCTAATAGAAACTTACAAGATAATGAATGGCTTAGATAGGGTGGATGTAGGGAAGTTGTTTCCATTAGCAGGGGAGACTAGGACCCGGGGGCACAGCCTTAGAATAAAAGGGAGTTCCTTTAGAACAGAGATGACGAGAAATTTCTTCAGCCAGAGAGTGGTGGGTCTGTGGAATTCATTGCCACAGAGGGCGGTGGAGGCCGGGACGTTGAGTGTCTTTAAGACAGAAGTTGATAAATTCTTGATTTCTCGAGGAATTAAGGGCTATGGAGAGAGAGCGGGTAAATGGAGTTGAAATCAGCCATGATTGAATGGTGGAGTGGACTCGATGGGCCGAATGGCCTTACTTCCCTCCTATGTCTTATGGTCTTATAATTCCCCTCAAGTATGGGCTATGTTAATGCATTGCCTACCACCTTTCTTGCCTACTGCCGTGAAATGTAATAACATAAATTGGACAGAGAAGGACCCCTCCCAGATACTCTGATTTTATTGGAAGGTGGGTGTAGGCCAGGAAGGAGGCTCAGTTACAAAGATTAAGATTGAGTATGTAATGAAAAAGGATGATCTGAGACCCCCAACCAGCGGCAGATACAGTAGCGTACCATTTGGAATCCCAATAAAGTGACCTTGCGTGGTTGGATCAACAAGGGGAGGATACCAAACCCACCCAAATGGACCCTCAGCCCGTCTTTCTGGCCCACCGTTTGCACCAACAGCTTTACAACTGCCGCCCCCTCTGAGGGGCCATTGATCTACTGGGAAAAGTGGACAGGGCAGATATAGAGGGAACAATACATGTTTTAATTGTGGCCATATAGATCAGTGGCATTAGGAATGCCCCTTTAAAAGACGGGCAGCAGAAGCAGACTACCCGACCCAAAGGAGGGGGTCCCCACCAAGGGGAGGACAGACGAGGTGCACCGACTGCTCCCAGGCAAATACTTTCCCAACACAAGATTGACTAGCTAATTTAGTCATAAGGACTCTCCAATCGGACAGGGAACCTACTATCTCTCTGCAGATAGGAGATCAACATTACCCATTTTTAATCGAAACTGGAGCAACCATGTCTTCAGTGCAATCAGAACTTCGACTACCACTATCCGACCACACCCAGCATTTGTCGGGGTTCGAAGGACAGGTGTGTGAGTATCCTATTTCTGAACCTGTGACAGTCACTTATGAGAATAAGTCTACAGATCATCAGGTTATGGTGACTACTGGATTTGACTGTAAGTTGTTGGCCCGAGATTAACTGTGTACCTTCCAGCTACAGATAAAGTGCGGAGACGAAGGGGTAACGGTTCAATCATGGAGGATGAGACAATAGGGCTATATTTCTATCACACCCCAGTGGTGGACGTTAGACATTGAACATTCACTGCACCACGTTACCCTGGCCTATGACAGAACCGGACAGAACAGGGAGTTGGAGGACAAATACCGGCCGTTAATTGGGACCGAATGGCCAGTCAAGATTACAGCCACAGTCACGGGAAAAGAAGGTACAGCCGATTTTGTAACAATACCACCACATTTCTGGCCACAGTCAGCTTCTGTAGGCCCTCATATTACAGGTCCATGACCAGTACCATGCCAAGGAACTGGGGCCTATGGTAAGGATGGCAGTGGATCATTCAGATCCGACAGAGTACGCACTTCAAGTCATGCCAGACGGCACTACCATAAAATATTTTGAGGTCCCTGACACGGTTAACACTGGACTTCAGCATCACCTTGGACGTGACGTTTTGGAATATGTCAACCCACAGGTCTGGGCAGAATACCCATCACAAGTGGGACAGGCAAATGTTACACTCATTAAGGTAACGATTAAGGACCATGTAACGCCGCCTTCCATTCGGCAATATTCCCTAAAACCCCAAGCTGCCCCCTCTATAGACAAATTAATCCGAGAGCTGTTGCAACAGGGTATACTGGTCCCTTGCCAATCAGAATGTAACGCCTCCATACTTGCGGTGCCCAAACCAGGCAAACCAGACCAGTACCGGTTAGTACAGGATTTACGTTCAATCAATGCCATCGCACAGCCGTTGCAAGCTCTCGTCCCTAATCCCGCCCACAGACTGGCTCAAATTCCAGCTGGAGCCCGGGACTTCGCCATAGTTGACCTCCAGCACGCGCTGGTGTAGGAAGCAATCATCAGCTGTTAGCGGACAAAGTGCGGCTCTTCAGCCAATTTATTGGTCACCAGCCAATTAATCAAACCGGATCACACCCCATATCGCGTACTGATGCCGAGATATCGGAGGTCTCCTGTTCGAACCAGCAGAAACCAGCAGAGTTTTCTCCCCGCACTTCACTCTCGTGATAACCTTACATGTCTCGAAACATTAGCTCCCTTTTGTCTTCACAGATGCTGTCAGTCCTGCTCAGATTGTCCGGTATTTTCTGTTTTTACCTCACTACGATACTTCGGCGGTACCTGAATCTGATGAACAGTTCCCATTCCTCACCCTCGGGTCAATGAGGCCTTTACATCCTAATCAGGAATTCGTCCTTATTCTAGTGGCACCCTGGAACTCCCGCCCCACCATTCTCAACGTCTGCGAGAGCTGACTGTGCTGGTCTCTATATCCCTGCTTCTGATTCATGGGCCTTAATTAGGGCGGTCCTACGAAACACTTCATCAGAAACTTCCTAATTCTCAAGGATAGTTTCATCCTCTAACCTCTCTGTGTAGTGCCACTTTATCTGTGGTGGTGAACCTTGTTTACCCGTAACCCTGGCCACCACACAGGACGTAAAAATCTTTGGAAATTATTCCTGTAACTGTCATGACTCCTTAACGTCCATTGGACTCTCGGTAGTCATGGTTGAAGCTACACCCTTGACTCCTGCAAAATCATGACGCAAACATCAGGCCACACCGTCCACTGGTTACTGCTTGAGCATCCCAACAAATATTGGACTTGTCACAAAATCAACTCCGATTGTATTTTCTACAAGGGATCTGGGAAATAATCTGTCCTTACCCCTGTCACAAATACCTTAGCTTTCAATGGCCTTTCTGCAGTGAAAGCAAATCCTTCTGCAGGAAGACTGTTTGAGTAGCCCATCTCACTTAAATAGTAAAGAGTTGGCTGCCACAATTGAGGAAACGCGGATGATCTTCCTCTTAAACACAATCAACCCATGAATCTCATCTGCCACATTCGTCAGACCTGCTCCCACAGCAGTGTTTACCTCATTTCTTCTAAATCCAGTTAAAGTTGCAGTGGTCCCTGTGGTATTCACCACTTTTATTCCCTTTTCTGAATGCGCCTTCTGAACTCCCACCGGCCCCATCTGTTTCCTTTGCCACTTTCACCATGCTGAATGAACGTGTCCCGGCTTGTTGCAATGGTAACACCGAGGCTTATGAGTCTCACCTCCACCCTCACTGCCTTCCATCTTGGTCTCAGGCCGAGATCCTGGAGCAGTCCTGGTTATCCATTCTCTATCTTGCAAACTGCCGTCCTTTCACTCTCCCAGTTCCTACCGTTTTCAAAATTATGGGGGTGACGAAACAAAGGTTTAAATGTCTGGAAAAGATCAACATCGTCAGCCAGAATATTTGCTTGTTTCACCGTCTGTTCTTCAACGTGCGTGGTTATTGTGAAGGTAGGGCATTATTAAATTTCTCTAAGAGAATTACCTCTCTTCGAGCCCCATAGGTAGTTGGAACTCCAAATGCTGCTTACCATCTCTCAAGAATGTTCAGCTGAAACCTTTCGAATTTGGCATATGTCTGTCCTTGCTGTCTCCGTAAATTCGGAAACGTTTGCCTGAATGCTTCGCGTATCAAATCCTATGTATCCTAAATAACCCTTGTTTTTTTTATCTAATCATAAATCTTCAACACCCACTATTAAAGGATAGAATAAACCTCATGTGCCCGCCACGTCAATTTACTTAGCACGAAGGGCGGCAGTGTGGTGCAGCGGTTAGCACTACTGCCTCACAGCGTTGAGGACCTGGATTTGATCCCGTCCCCGGGTCAGTGTGTAGTTTGCACGTTCCCCCCGTGTTCGCATGGGTCTCACGTCCACAACCCCACGATGTGCTGCATACGGGGATTGGCCACGCTAAATTTTCCAAGGTAGGGGAGTCTAAAACTAGAGGGCATAGGTTTAAGGTGAGAGGGGAGAGATTCAGAAGGGCCCAGAGGGGCAATTTCTTCACTCAGAGGGTAGTGAGTGTCTGGAATGGGCTGCCAGAGGTAGTAGTAGAGGCGGGTACAATTGTGTCTTTCAAAAAGCATTTAGATAGTTACATGGGTAAGATGGGTATAGAGGGTTATGGGCCAAGTGCGGGCAACTGGGACTAGCTTAATGGTAAAAACTGGGCGGCATGGACTGGTTGGGCCGATGGGCCTGTTTCCATGCTGTAACCTTCTATGATTCTTCTATGAAATTGACCCATAATTTGAAAAAATAAAAATAAATACTTTGAATGGGTGATATCCCATTTTCCTTTGGGCACCCCATTTGTGTTGCTACTTTCTGAAAACCCACAAACAGGGTAACTACTTCTTTCACTTCGAATTTTGTGAGGACTTGCATACATTGAAATATATCGCCACTTGGTTCCATTCTAAGATTAAGCTCCCCTGTTATTCCTGGAAGCTCCAGTATAATGTCTCATGCCCTCAACTGGAAATCCCTCTCTTTTTCTTTTCCCTATCCCCCTCTTTTGCCTTTTCCTCGTTTGTTATTCATTTCTGGGATGTGGGCATCGCTGTTTAGACCAACATATAATCCCATCCCTAATTGCCCTTCAAAAGGTGGTAATGAATTGCGTTCTTGAACCCTGAGGTGTAGATACGTACACTGTGCTGTCAGGGACGCAGTTCCAAGATTTCACCCCCGCGACAATGAAGGAACGGCGATATATTTTTAAGTTAGGGTTGTGAATGACTTTGAGAGAATCCTCCAGGTGGCGGGGTTCCCAGATATCTGCTGCTCTTGTCCATCTATGTGCTAATGGTTGTGGGTTTGGAATGCGGTGTCTATTGAATCTTGGCGAGTTATTGCAATGCATCTTGTAGATGGTAACCATGGCTGCCGCTCATCGTCGCTGGGTGGAGTGTTTGAATGTTTGTGCAAGGGGGAGCTATCAAGTAGGCTGCTGTGCTCTGGATGTTGTCGAGTTTCTTGAGTTTTGTTGGAGCTGCACTCATCCAGGCCAGTTGCGAATATGCCATTGCTCTCCTGACTTGTGCCTTGTAGATAGATGGCAGTTTTTGAGGGACCAGAAGGTTAGTTACTCGCCGTCGCATTCCTAGCCTTTGACCTGCCCTCGTATTCACAGTATTAATATGGCCAGCCCAGTTCAGTTTTTGATCAATAGTAACCCCAAGGGTGTTTATTATGGGGGATTCAGCGATGGGGTAATATCGTTAAATGTAAATGGGCGATGGTTAAATCCTCTATTGCAGGACAATGTAATTGCCATAAATGGTGCTCTGATTTAAACCTTGAAATATCCATCTCCATTTCGTTTTGTTGCATGTCATTTTCTTTCTGTATTATGTTTACTTCCGTTTCATGCTGGAACTGCAACCAGTTGCTCAATTTACCCACCAGGAAATGACCTTGATGCGAGATATCTTTGTGGGTTCTCCTGTGTTTCTAGCATCTCTTTCAAGTGTAAATATTGAGCAATCACATCAGTTACCACAATCTTCCTAGCCCTAGCTGGTACCTCTACTTTGAATTCCTCTGCTTATTCAAATTCGGCTTGTGTGCCTTCTCGAAGCCTTTTTACCTAAACCAGAGACTAGTCGTCCACCTGAAGTTAACTATTGGCAACTTCTAGAGCCATCTGTTATCTTGCTACAAACCAGTTGTCTCTTTTTAATTCATATTGTAACCCAAACTTCACCGTCTGCCATTTTAAAGTACCTGGAATCGAGCCCACAAATTGTGTCACGACACCCTGGGCAAGAAAGCGGTAAATTCCAGCCCTGACTTGACACCGAATCAAGACACAAGTGAATGAACCAATAATTCTCAGAAAAGTACCTGAAGTCTTTGGCGTTGACTGCCCTATAGGTGCAGCCACAAGGTTTGTAGATTTCAACACAATTAACTTGTGTTTAAAACAAGAACTATGATGAAATATGCAGAAAATACTGGTAAACTATTATCTACTAATAGTAATAATTCCCCACTTTACCTACCTCCGCCCCACCCTCCATATATTTAGCTGGTAAGTCTTCATTTGCGCCCAATTATAAATTCCCCTCTTCCTGACTGTAAGACATTTGTCTGCACGAATCTTTATCTCTTCAAATACCAATAGAAATGTTGGTAGTCAGTTATTCAAGTTTACTCTCACACTCCGTCCCCCCCTTTTTAAAATCACTTTGTCCTCCTTTGCTGAATTTTGAACTGCTCCCAATTCACAGGACTTCTCTTTTTTCTGACCAGTTTGAATGCCTCTTCCTTGGATATAATACCGGGCTGGAAACTCTGATCTGAAGCTGCATGTTTCTCAGTGATGCATTGTACGCTGGCGGTGGGATTCTCTCGTCCAGCCCTTGTCAATTGAATTTTCCACTGCATGCCGCCGGGAAACCCGTGGAGGTGCTGCGCTGCCATAGGGAAAGAGAATCCCAGCGACTGGAGAATTCCAGATATTGACTCCAGTTATCTTTTCAGCTGTGTTTAAATCACCTTTCTTGTTTTATTTTTGCGCCAGACAGGAAAGTACAACATTTGCAGTTCACTCTTGGATCTCTAAATGTTTGTCATTGCTTATACATCGTCAGGCATTTAAGTAACGTTCCTCCACCATTCATCACAGCAAACCCGTGTCTCATAGCACTGTAGCTTCCTTTATTTATATCTCGAACACTAGTCTCAGAATCAACAATGCCAAGAATGGCGTTTCCTCTAATTGGTTCTTCAATGTATTGGTCCAGAAAACCATGCTGTAAAAAGTCAAGTAATTATTCCTCTATGGTATTGTTACTAATTTTATTTGCCTAATTTATGTTCAGATTAACGCCACTCATAACTCAAGAAGTTACTTTATTGTGTGCATCTCTAATTTTCTGGTTAATACCTTACCCAAAATCTACACTACAGTGTGACGTCTATTGTCAAACACCACTGACTTTTTTTTCCCTTTGGTGTTTCTCAGCTCTATCCTTGCCGATTCCATGTCGTCAGAGCTAATCTATATCATCACTGTTGCATCAGTTTCTTCTTTAATCAGCAGTGCACCTCCAACAACTATTCATTTTTGTCTTTACTAAATTCTGAAATCTCTGGATGTTCAGTCCCCATCCCTGGTCATCTCTCAGCTACGTCCCCGGGTCCCCACGATATGAAACTCGTTTCCATCTATTTGCACAAGTAATTCGTCCACTCGTTTGAGAATGCTCCACACATTAAGCCTTAAGTCTTGTCTCCTTTAATATCCCTTGTCCCATTCCCATTACTTTTCACAGCAGCCTGTTTCTGGCCCGTTTTTAATATGTCTCTGACTTTTCATATTTACCTTTCGGTCTTTTTTTCTTATCCTTGTTTCCCCATCCTCTGACTTGTATAGGTTAACATCCATGGACAGACACAATTTAATCGGTGTTAGAGTTGCATTGCTGGTTAAAGAAGAAACTGGTGCAACAGTTGTAGACGTAGATTAGCTCCGACGACATTGAGTCGGCAAGGATAGAGCTGAGAAACACCAAAGGGAGAAAACGTTAGTTGTGTTTGACAATAGACGCCTGAACTGTAGTGTAGATTTGGGGTAAGGTATTAACTAGAAAATCAGAGATGCACAAAATAAAGTCACTGCGTGCGCTATGAGTGGCATTAATCTGAACATAAATTAGGCAAATCAAATTAGTAACAATACCATAGAGGAATAATTCCTGGATCCTTGCCATTTTAGTTTAAACCTTCACAAATGACTCTAGCAAATACTCCCTGCAGGACATCAGTCCCGGTACTATTCAATTGCAAAAATGCAGTTTGGACTGATCCCACCTCCTTCCAAACCTGCAAAAATATCTCAGGAATCTGAAGACTCGCACCACCTCTTCAGTCACGCTTTCAGCTAACATATTCTGCTATCAGTGCTTTGATTAGCCAGTGTCACTTGTTAGAAACCCTGAAATCACCACCTTTCAGGTCCTAATTTTCAACATAACCATTAACTCTGTCTGTTCTGTTTTGTGGGCCTCATCCATTTTTTTTACTATGTCGTCTGTACCAATGTGTCTCACGATTGCAGGTTCTTTAACCTCCCAGTACAAAAAGTCATGTAGCCGCTCTGAGACATCCTTGCAATTAAAAAAACGGGAGACTATATACCGGAGTCCCCTTTGCGGCCGCAGAAACGCCGATCTATTCCCCTTACAATAGAATCCTCTATATTCTCTAAAAGGACATAGGTTGTTGGTGGAGTGGGCGATCAAGCGGCAGATGGAATGTGACACAGGTAAGTGTGAGGTCATTAATTTAGTGAATCTAACCAGTTATACGGAGTACACAATAAATGGAAAATAAACTAAGAGGGGTACATGAAGTGAGAAGTTTTGGTCTGAATGTACAAAGGTCCCAAAACGCAATATTTCGAGTAGACACGTGTGTAAAGAAAGTATCTGGAATGCTCTCATTTATTGGCAGAGACACAGAATATAAAAGTAAGGATATAATTTTGGTATTATGTAAAGCACTGGCAAAGCCACAACTGGAGTCTTGTGTGCAATTCTGACCACCACATTACAGGAAGGACGTAATTACACTCGAGAGAGTGCAGAGGAGGTTTGTAAGACTGGTGCCAGATATAGAAACGTATAGCTACGATGAGCGATTGGATAGAACAACGAATAAAGAAAATTACAGAACAGGAACAAGCCCTTCGGTCCTCCCAGCCTGCGCCGATCCAGATCGTTTATCAAAACCTGTTGCCTATTTTCCAAGGATCTACTTCCTTCTGTCCCCGCCCGTTCATAAATCTGTCTAGATGCATCTTAAATGATGCTATCGTGCCCGTCTCTACCTCCTCCGCTGGGAAAGCATTCCAAGCACCCACCAACCTCTGCGTAAAAAACTTTCCACGCATATCTCCCTTAAACTTTCCCCCACACACCTTGAAATCGTGACCCCTTGTAATTCACACCATCACTCTTGGAAAAAGCTTGTTGCTATCCACCCTGTCCATAACCTCTCATAATTTTGTAGACCTCAATCAGGTCCCCCCTCAACCTCCGTCTTTCCAACGAAAACAACACTAATCTACTCAACCTTTCTTCATAGCTAGCACCCTCCATACCAGGCAGCATCCTGGTGAACCTCCTCTGCACCCTCTCTAAAGCAGTCACGTCCTTCTGGTAATGTAGCGACCAGAACTGCACCCAGCATTCCAAATGTGGCCTCACCAAAGTCCTATACAACTGTAACATAACCTGCCGACTCCTGTACTCAATACTCCATCCAATGAAGGCAAGCATGCTGTATGCCTTCTTAACCACTCTATCGATGGACCTAAACTCCCAGATCCCTCTGTACATCAGTTTTCACCAGGACTCTTCCATTGACCGTATAGTCCGCTCTTGAGTTAGATCTTCCAAAATGCATCACCTCTCATTTGCCTGGATTGAACGCCATCTGCCTTTTCTCTGCCCAACTCTCCAATCTATCTGTATTTTGCTGTATTCTCTGACAGTCCTCCTCGCTATCTGCAACTGAAAAATGAAATG
Organism: Scyliorhinus torazame; assembly: GCF_047496885.1. Classification (NCBI taxonomy): domain Eukaryota; kingdom Metazoa; phylum Chordata; class Chondrichthyes; order Carcharhiniformes; family Scyliorhinidae; genus Scyliorhinus; species Scyliorhinus torazame. The sequence continues at coordinate 186,801,884 of NC_092711.1, read as the reverse complement.
AAATGGAAATGAAAATCGCTTATTGTCACGAGTAGGCTTCAATGAAGTTACGGAGAAAAGCCCCTAGTCGCCACATTTCGGCGCCTGTTCGGGGAGGCTGGTACGGGAATTGAACCGTGCTGCTGGCCTGCCTTGGTCTGCTTTAAAAGACAGCGATTTAGCTCAGTGAGCTAACCCAGCCCCCAACTCCACCAATCTTAGTGTCATCTGCAAACTTGCAAATCAGACCACCTGTACCTTCGTCCAGATCATTTATGTAGGTTGAGGTTATTTTATTTGGAACAAAGAAGGCCGAGGAGTCCCTTATTTGAGGTGCACAAAATTGTGAGGGGAAGAAATACAGTGGGCAGGAAAACGTTGTTTCCCTTGTTGGGGAATTCTAGAACCAGGGAACATAGTTTCTATATAAGTGACAGAAGGTCTACAAAGAACAAAGAACGTTGTGCAGAGGGGGCATGAGGAATAACTTTTTACAGCGAGGCTACTGGAAGTCTAGGATTAGCTGCCCGCGTTGGTGGTGGAGGCTGAGATCCAAAACACTTTGAAAAGGTGTCCTTTATCTGCCCCACAAACTATTAATCACAAAATAATGTCCTTCGACACTATTAATAATGAATGTAATAAATACGTAGCCGAGCATACTCACCAAATCACCTGCTTCCACTTGCCCTGCGTCACTTTTGAATCCTGAATCCAGCCCAGGAGCTTCAAACTCCAAGGTAGAACTCAGATTTCACATAGCACTCGTGCTATTTTCAATCTCCTCTCGCACTCCTATCCAGGAACTGCCCACGCTGGTTGCCGTTTAGTTGCCAGCCGGGGGCCGCCTGCGGCATGTTGCAAACTTTACGCCCGCCGGCTGTCCTACCGAGTGCGAGCGCCCAGCAGACGAAACATTCAGGCATATTGTTTAATTCACAGAATTGTACGTTGGGTAAAAAGGTAATTTGGCCATTACATCTGCATTGGCGAAGTGCGTGGATGGTGCTGAGCCACCAACTCTATTGTTAAGAGTCAAGGGCTTGAGGTTCATAAGGAGGAGGTGTTAGCAATTCTGGAAAGTGTGAAAATAGCTAAGTCCCCTGGGCCGGATGGGATTTATCCTAGGGTTCTCTGGGAAGCTAGGGAGGAGATTGCTGAGCCTCTGGCTTTGATCTTTAAGTCATCTTTGTCTACAGGAAGAGTGCCAGAAGACTGGAGTATAGAAAATGTTGTCCCCTTGTGCAAGAAGGGGAGTAGAGACAACCCCGGTAACTATAGACCACTGAGCCTTACTTCTATTGTGGGCAAAACCTTGGAAAGGTTTATAAAAGATAGGATGTATAATCATCTGGAAAGGAATAATTTGATTAGAGATAGTCAACACGGTTTTGTGAAGGGTAGGTCGTACCTCACAAACCTTATTGAGTTCTTTCAGAAGGTGACCAAACAGGTGGATGAGGGTAAAGCAGTTGATGTGGTGTATATAGATTTCAGTAAAGCGTTTGATAAGGTTCCCCACGGTAGGCTACTGCATAAAATACGAGGCATGGGATTCTGGGTGACTTAGCAGTTTGGATCAGAAATTGGCTAGCCGGAAGAAGACAAAGAGTGGTGGTTGATGGGAAAAGTTCAGACTGGAGTACAGTTACTAGTGGTGTACCACAATGATCTGTTTTGGGGTCACTGCTGTTTGTCATTTTTATAAATGACCTGGAGGAGGGCGTAGAAGGATGGGTGAGTAAATTTGCAGATGACACTAAAGTCAGTGGAGATGTGGTCAGTGCGGAATGATGTTACAAGTTACAGAGGGACATAGATAAGCTGCAGCGCTGGGCTGAGAGGTGGCAAATGGAGTTTAATGCAGAAAAGTGTGAGGTGATTCATTTTGGAAGGAATAACAGGAAGACAGGGTACTGGGCTAATGGTGAGATTCTTGGCAGTGTGGATGAGCAGAAAGATCTCGGTGTCCATGTACATAGGTCCCTGAAAGTTGCCATCCAGGTTGAGAGGGTTTTGAAAAAGGCGTACGGTGTGTTAGCTTTGATTGGAAGAGGGATTGAGTTTCGGAGCCATGAGGCCATGTTGCAGCTGTACAAAACTCTGGTGCGGCCGCATTTGGAGTATTGCATGCAATTCTGGTCGCCGCATTATAGGAAGGATGTGGGAGCATTGGAAAGGGTGCAGAGGAGATTTACCAGAATGTTGCCTGGTATGGAGGGAAGATCTTATGAGGAAAGGCTGAGGGACTTGAGGCTGTTTTAGTTAGAGAGAATAAGGCTAAGTGGTGACTTAATGGAGGCATACAAGATGATCAGATGATTGGATAAGGTGGACAGTGAGAGCCTTTTTTCTCGGATGGTGATGTCTAGCACGAGGGGACATAGCTTTAAATTGAGGGGAGATAAATATAAGAGAGATGTCAGAGGTAGGTTCTTCACTCAGAGAGTAGTAAGGGCGTGGAATGCCCTGCCTGCAACAGTAGTGGACTCGCCAACACTAAGGGCATTCAAATGGTCATTGGATAGACATATGGACGATAAGGGAATAGTGTAGATGGGCTTTAGAGTGGTTTCACAGGTCGGCGCAACATCGAGTGCCGAAGGGCCTGTACTGCGCTGTAATGTTCTATGTTCTAATACTTTAATAACCCTCATATTTTGAGCATCATTATCAAATTTCTCTTAATGCTCATTCGTTCAATGGATTACAGTCCATTAATGCAATATCTTACGTTCAGTCCTGCAACCATTCTCGAAAGCCTGTCTTGCACAGTCTCAAGGGCCATGTCAAACATCCAATAGCTTTTTCCTGCGTATTGGACCTGATTCTTCCACTGTTCCTAAAGTTTGTTGAGCAGAACGTTTCGTTTGTAATCTGTGAATCGCTAGGATTTATTTCAAAACATCCCAGGTGTCTTTTATTGCTTTTCAACACACGTTAGCAATTCTCTGCAGCCATTCCTTTCGCTATGTCCTTCTTCAGAATGTTACCAAGTTGTCAAGGATATAAAGATACCTTCAGAATGAAATTATCTGCTTGTTAGAGAAGATTTCAATGGACGTAGCAAAAGTAGCAATGAACTAACACATCCAGCAAGGTTTCATTTTCTGCAGGCTTGTGGACAAATTATATTATCATGCCTAGAATCAGTCACTGTTTCAAGGAAATGGAGCGACAATATACCCTTTGACTTTCTTGAGAATCAAATGGAGTCTGCCATTTGTATGAATATTGCTGTCACGAAGTCACAAAGATATTGCGTAATTGACATAATTAAGTGTTTTGGGTAAATATCTTGGAGGGCGGTGGAGGCGGGTGTGGGGGAGGGGGGGGGGGGGTGGGTAGTGGAGCGGGTAGCCAGGATCAGATAAAGGACTTGACATAAATTAAGATTGTTCCATGCGCTCTGAAGAATGACGAGTCATATGTAATGGAGATAAAAGATACAATAACAGCAGAACATGACAACTGTGCATCAAGAAAAGCAGAGTCCGGATTTGTTTTCCATTTATTCGGTAATTTAATTGGGCACAGCTGCATATGACAGCATTTCATGAAATCGTACAATAAGCTAAATTTTATAACAGAGAAAGTGGCCACTTGGTCTACTGTGCCTGCGCCTAACGAACAGTGGAGCTACCCAGCCAAATCCCACTATGCAGTGTTTGGTCTGTAGCTCTGCAGCTCAGTATCCTCATCACCTCTTTACTCTTCCTACCAATCACTTTGAATTCATGCCCCCATAGATACTGCCCTCTCTGATAAAGTAAATCGGCTCTTTCCATCCACTCTTTTCCAGGTGTTTCACAATTTCATACACCTCAAGCCAATCTACTTTCAGACTCCTCTGTTCCAAGGAGACCAACCCAGCCTCTGCAGTTTTTCCTCATAACTACAACTTTTCAGCACGCGCAACATGCAGGTAAATCTACCCTCTGCTGTCTCTAATGCGATGGCACAATTTCAGAAATTAGGTGTCTGGCGCTGCGTACAGTACTCAAGGGTTGACCTAACGAATCATTTGTACAGTTCCAACGTAACGTCGCTGCACTTATTTCTGTACATTCGCTAATGAATAAAAGGATTTGCTCAAACTATCCTTCTCTGATCGTTTATATGTTCTGATGAATGTAGGACTATTAAACATATATTGCAGTATTTGTATATGTTCCAATTATCATATTAAAATCTGGGTTAGGGTGTTTATGCAACAGATGCAATAATATATTTTCAAAACCCTTGTGAAAGTCCGACGGCAGGCGGTGCCATTAAGATGTCGTAAACGTGTGTGCATAGTTATTTCAAACCGTGCTTATGTTCAAGAGGAGCGGCTAATGGGTTGTTTTGTGATATCTGCTGATTAGATCATCAGAGATATTGTGCTTCAACTTCAGTAATTGAGACATGGGAATGAAGTGGAATAAAGATGATGCAACGAATCATCAAGGCCTGTGGCAGATAGTTTTGTCCTCGATTCTGCCAGTATCTGTGAGCTCAACTGCAGCTTTTTCACAATGCCGGGATATAACAATCCGACACAGACAGCAAGATTTTTCTCTTCAGGCAGCCTTCCAAGCCATCTCTACACAGAAAGTACCACTTTGCTTGCGAAATTTGTTTATCAGAACCATTTGACATGTACTGGACTTTTCTTAACTGGAGGTAAATAACATATAAGTTAGTAATAAAGAGGGTCTCCTTTTGTTGCTAAGAATTGTTTAAAAAAAAGAGATCATTTATTGAAAGTATATCCAAAGCATATAGTGAATACATAAACAGGAACACTCCAGAACATTAAACAACAAACACCACATAACATGTGAACAATTCATATAATACTATAACAGTACAATATAACAAGATCCCCTATATATATAAATATGGCGCCAACACCCTCAACAAGAAATAAAGTGAACATGTTAATTTCTTAGTAAAGCAAAATAATGAACTCCCCCGCCCCTAAACAGTCAACAAAATTCCCTGATGACAGTTTAGTGGTTCTTGAAAAAGTCGATGAGCAGCTTCTACCTCACAGAGAACTCCTCATCCGAACCTATAATGGCGAACATTACCTTTTCCAAATGAAGGAACTCAGCAAGATGGCGTATCCATGACCCAGTGCCTGGCGGTTCTGAAGCCCGTCAATTGAGCAAAATTGTCCTTCGTGCCAGTAAGGAGGCGAAAGCCACGACGTCTGTCCCCTTTCAACCATGACACCAGGATCCCCAGAGACAACAAAGATAGCTACCCATGGAAAAGGCGTGACCACGGCGCCCACCACCCGTAACAGTACATCCGTAACATCCTTCCAAATCCACACTAGCTATGGACAAGACCAGAAAATGTGAACATGGATTGCAGGGGATCCGACAAATGAACAGCCGCTTCCAGGAAGAAAGGCTCCGCCTAGCTGGTGTCATATACGCTCTGTGCAGAACCTTAAGCTGTACAAGACTGAGCACAAGACGAGGGAGCATAAACCATATGCAACAGTTCCGCTCAAATCCAGCCACACACCTCACCTCCCAACTCCTCTTCCTATCTCTGCTGCAAGATACCATCGAGACTTACTCCCAACTGGCATACTCAAAGAACAAAGAACAAAGAACAAAGAAATGTACAGCACAGGAACAGGCCCTTCGGCCCTCCAAGCCCGTGCCGACCATACTGCCCGACTAAACTACAATCTTCTACACTTCCTGGGTCCGTATCCTTCTATTCCCATCCTATTCATATATTTATCAAGATGCCCCTTAAATGTCCCTATCGTCCCTGCCTCCACTACCTCCTCCGGTAGTGAGTTCCAGGCACCCACTACCCTCTGCGTAAAAAACTTGCCTCGTACATCTACTCTAAACTTTGCCCCTCTCACCTTAAACCTATGCCCCCTAGTAATTGACCCCTCTACCCTGGGGAAAAGCCTCTGACTATACACTCTGTCTATGCCCCTCATAATTTTGTATACCTCTATCAGGTCGCCCCTCAACCTCCTTCATTCCAGTGAGAACACACCGAGTTTATTCAATCGCTCCTCATAGCTTATGCCCTCCATACCAGGCAACATTCTGGTAAATCTCTTCTGCACCCTCTCTAAAGCCTCCACATCCTTCTGGTAGTGTGGCGACCAGAATTGAACACTATACTCCAAGTGTGGCCTAACTAAGGTTCTATACAGCTGCAACATGACTTGCCAATTCTTATACTCAATGCCCCGGCCAATGAAGGCAAGCATGCCGTATGCCTTCTTGACTACCTTCTCCACCTGTGTTGCCCCTTTCAGTGACCTGTGGACCTGTACTCCTAGATCTCTTTGACTTTCAATACTCTTGAGGGTTCTACCATTCACCGTATATTCCCTACCTGCATTAGCCCTTCCAAAATGCATTACCTCACATTTGTCCAGGTTAAACTCCATCTGCCATCTCTCCGCCCAAGTCTCCAGACAATCTAAATCCTGCTGTATCCTCAGACAGTCCTCATCGCTATCCGCAATTCCACCAACCTTTGTGTCGTCTGCAAACTTACTAATCAGACCAGTTACATTTTCCTCCAAATCATTTATATATACTACAAAGAGCAAAGGTCCCAGCACTGATCCCTGTGGAACACCACTGGTCACAGCCCTCCAATTAGAAAAGCATCCCTCCATTGCTACCCTCTGCCTTCTATGGCCTAGCCAGTTCTGTATCCACCTTGCCAGTTCACCCCTGATCCCGTGTGACTTCACCTTTTGTACTAGTCTACCATGAGGGACCTTGTCAAAGGCCTTACTGAAGTCCATATAGACAACATCTACTGCCCTACCTGCATCAATCATCTTAGTGACCTCCTCGAAAAACTCTATCAAGTTAGTGAGACACGACCTCCCCTTCACAAAACCGTGCTGCCTCTCACTAATACGTCCATTTGCTTCCAAATGGGAGTAGATCCTGTCTCGAAGAATTCTCTCCAGTAATTTCCCTACCACTGAAGTAAGGCTCACCGGCCTGTAGTTCCCGGGATTATCCCTGCCACCCTTCTTAAACAGAGAAACAACATTGGCTATTCTCCAGTCCTCCGGGACATCCCCTGAAGACAGCGAGGATCCAAAGATTTCTGTCAAGGCCTCAGCAATTTCCTCTCCAGCCTCCTTCAGTATTCTGGGGTAGATCCCATCCGGCCCTGGGGACTTATCTACCTTAATATTTTTTAAGACACCCAACACCTCGTCTTTTTGGATCACAATGTGACCCAGGCTATCTACACCCCCTTCTCCAGACTCAACATCTACCAATTCCTTCTCTTTGGTGAATACTGATGCAAAGTATTCATTTAGTACCTCGCCCATTTCCTCTGGCTCCACACATAGATTCCCTTGCCTATCCTTCAGTGGGCCAACCCTTTCCCTGGCTACCCTCTTGCTTTTTATGTAAGTGTAAAAAGCCTTGGGATTTTCCTTAACCCTATTTGCCAATGACTTTTCATGACCCCTTCTAGCCCTCCTGACTCCTTGCTTAAGTTCCTTCCTACTTTCCTTATATGCCACACAGGCTTCGTCTGTTCCCAGCCTTTTAGCCCTGACAAATGCCTCCTTTTTCTTTTTGACGAGGCCTACAATATCATTCGTCATCCAAGGTTCCCGAAATTGACGTATTTATCTTTCTTCCTCACAGGAACATGCCTGTCCTGTATTCCTTTCAACTGACACTTGAAAGCCTCCCACATGTCAGATGTTGATTTGCCCTCAAACATCCGCCCCCAATCTATGTTCTTCAGGTCCCGCCTAATATTGTTATAATTAGCCTTCCCCCAATTTAGCACATTCATCCTCGGACCACTCTTATCCTTGTCCACCAGTACTTTAAAACTTACTGAATTGTGGTCACTGTTACCGAAATGCTCCCCTACTGAAACATCTACCACCTGGCCGGGCTCATTCCCCAATACCAGGTCCAGTACCGCCCCTTCCCTAGTTGGACTGTTTACATATTGTTTTAAGAAGCCCTCCTGGATGCTCCTTACAAACTCTGCCCCGTCTAAGCCCCTGGCACTAAGTGAGTCCCAGTCAATATTGGGGAAGTTGAAGTCTCCCATCACCACAACCCTGTTGTTTTTACTCTTTTCCAAAATCTGTCTACCTATCTGCTCCTCTATCTCCCGCTGGCTGTTGGGAGGCCTGTAGTATACCCCCAACATTGTGACTGCACGCTTCTTGTTCCTGATCTCTACCCATATAGCCTCACTGCCCTCTGAGGTGTCCTCTCGCTGTACAGCTGTGATACTCTCCTGAACAAGTAACGCAACTCCGCCTCCCCTTTTACATCCCCCTCTATCCCGCCTGAAACATCTAAATCCTGGAACGTTTAGCTGCCAATCCTGCCCTTCCCTCAACCAGGTCTCTGTAATGGCAACAACATCATAGTTCCAAGTAGTAATCCAAGCTCTAAGTTCATCTGCCTTACCCGTAATGCTCCTTGCATTAAAACATATGCACTTCAGGCCACCAGACCCGCTGTGTTCAGCAACTTCTCCCCGTCTGCTCTGCCTCAGAGCCACACTGTCCCTATTCCCTAGTTCTCCCTCAACGCTCTCACCTTCTGACCTATTGCTCCCGTGCCCACCCCCCTGCCATACTAGTTTAAACCCTCCTGTGTGACACTAGCAAATCTCGCGGCCAGGATATTTATGCCTCTCCGGTTTAGACGCAACCCGTCCATCTTATACAGGTCACACCTGCCCCGGAAGAGCTCCCAGTGGTCCAGATAACAGAAACCCTCTCTCCTACACCAGCTGTTTAGCCACGAGTTTGTCTGCTCTATCTTCCTATTTCTAGCCTCACTGGCACGTGGCACAGGGAGTAATCCTGAGATTACAACCCTCGAGGTCCTGTCTTTTAACTTTCTGCCTAGCTCCCTGAACTCCTGCTGCAGGACCTCATGCCCCTTCCTGCCTATGTCGTTAGTACCAATATGTACAACGACCTCTGCCTGTTTGCCCTCCCCCTTCAGGATTCCCTCTACCCGTTCGGAGACATCCTGGACCCTGGCACCAGGGAGGCAACATACCATCCTGGAGTCTCTTTCACGTCCACAGAAGCGCCTATCTGTGCCCCTGACTATAGAGTCCCCTATAACTATTACTCTTCTGCGCTTTGACCCTCCCTTCTGAACATCAGAGCCAGCCGTGGTGCCACTGCTCTGGCTGCTGCTGTTTTCCCCTGATAGGCTATCCCCCCCGACAGTATCCAAAGGGGTATATCTGTTTGAGAGGGGGACAACCACAGGGGATTCCTGCACTGACTGCCTGCCCTTTCTGGTGGTCACCCATTTCTCTGCCTGCACCTTGGGTGTGACCACACTTACATAACTGAGATCTATGACGCTTTCCGCCACCTGCATGCTCCTAAGTGCATCCAATTGCTGCTCCAACCGAACCATGCGGTCTGTGAGGAGCTGCAGTTGGGTGCACTTTCTGCAGATGAAGCCATCCGGGACGCTGGAAGCCTCCCGGACCTGCCACATCTCACAGTCAGAGCACAGCACCCCTCTAACTGACATTGCGTCAATTAATTAAAATTAAAATTTGTCTTTTTTTTTATAAATACATTTTTTTTTTTAAAATTACAAAGTTACTGTCAACTATCTGTTTCCTAGCACTAGATTTCTAATAGAAATGCGATAGCTAACTATAATATTCTCCGATCTCTGGCTTAGATATCCTCTAAATTATAATTAAGTTATTATGTTTAATTAGTTCCCAAATACTCAAAAAATTTAGGTTAGAATCCCAACCAGCCACTCAGGTCACAGCTTTTCTGTGATGTCACTTCAGTTTCCCCCCGACACACACAATTTGAAAAAAAGGTATAAAAGTAAAAATCACTTGCTTACCTTCTGAGATGTTCTCAGGTTCTCTCGCTGGCAGAGACTGCGCCTCCACCTCCAATCCTTGACCTGCACAATGCTAATAATATAATAATATAATATGGCACTTACCTTACACCAATGGGTCTTATTATTAGGTTAGAGGAGGAGGGCGGGTGGGAGACACTACACGTGTACTGTCTCGGGTTTCCTCTCCACCAGAATTTATTGGTTGGGGGGGGGGGGGGAAACTTGCCAGAGGTCGAACTTCCGGTTCCCGCCGAAATCCAAAGGGCTGCTCCTGTAAAGGTAAGAGATTTTAAACTAACTACTCACCTCCCAGAAGGCCCCTGCGCACCGCTGCCGCCGAAATCCAAAGGGCTGCTCCTGTAAAGGTAAGAGCTTTTAAACTAACTACTCACCTCCCAGAAGGCCCCTGCGCACCGCTGCCGCCGAAATCCAAAGGGCTGCTCCTGTAAAGGTAAGAGCTTTTAAACTAACTACTCACCTCCCAGAAGGCCCCTGCGCACCGCTGCCGCCGAAATCCAAAGGGCTGCTCCTGTAAAGGTAAGAGCTTTTAAACTAACTACTCACATCCCAGAAGGCCCCTGCGCACCGCTGCCGCCGAAATCCAAAGGGCTGCTCCTGTAAAGGTAAGAGCTTTTAAACTAACTACTCACCTCCCAGAAGGCCCCTGCGCACCGCTGCCGCCGAAATCCAAAGGGCTGCTCCTGTAAAGGTAAGAGCTTTTAAACTAACTACTCACCTCCCAGAAGGCCCCTGCGCACCGCTGCCGCCGAAATCCAAAGGGCTGCTCCTGTAAAGGTAAGAGCTTTTAAACTAACTACTCACCTCCCAGAAGGCCCCTGCGCACCGCTGCCGCCGAAATCCAAAGGGCTGCTCCTGTAAAGGTAAGAGCTTTTAAACTAACTATTCACCTCCCAGAAGGCCCCTGCGCACCGCTGCCGCCGAAATCCAAAGGGCTGCTCCTGTAAAGGTAAGAGCTTTTAAACTAACTACTCACCTCCCAGAAGGCCCCTGCGCACCGCTGCCGCCGAAATCCAAAGGGCTGCTCCTGTAAAGGTAAGAGCTTTTAAACTAACTACTCACCTCCCAGAAGGCCCCTGCGCACCGCTGCCGCCAAAATCCAAAGGGCTGCTCCTGTAAAGGTAAGAGCTTTTAAACTAACTACTCACCTCCCAGAAGGCCCCTGCGCACCGCTGCCGCCGAAATCCCAAGGGCTGCTCCTGTAAAGGTAAGAGCTTTTAAACTAACTACTCACCTCCCAGAAGGCCCCTGCGCACCGCTGCCGCCGAAATCCAAAGGGCTGCTCCTGTAAAGGTAAGAGCTTTTAAACTAACTACTCACCTCCCAGAAGGCCCCTGCGCACCGCTGCCGCCGAAATCCAAAGGGCTGCTCCTGTAAAGGTAAGAGCTTTTAAACTAACTACTCACCTCCCAGAAGGCCCCTGCGCACCGCTGCCGCCGAAATCCAAAGGGCTGCTCCTGTAAAGGTAAGAGCTTTTAAACTAACTACTCACCTCCCAGAAGGCCCCTGCGCACCGCTGCCGCCGAAATCCAAAGGGCTGCTCCTGTAAAGGTAAGAGCTTTTAAACTAACTACTCACCTCCCAGAAGGCCCCTGCGCACCGCTGCCGCCGAAATCCAAAGCATCCAATGTACTCAGCATACACATCGGTGGCTTACCTCTTCCAATATCAACATCGTAGAGGAGCTTGTCCTATAGACTCAACGGCTATAACATTGGAACTGCACTTAACGTTTTGTTCAAAATAAACTAATCTAAAAGTACCTAAACTCATTACCCTTGGGCATTTGATCAGCCTCCAACCGCTCAGTTAGGCTTGCAAACGTCCCACCCTATATTGCAAACGATATTATTAAACAAGGAAGAGTGTTAAAAAGATCTACTAGGATGCCCCCAGACCATGATGGTTTGAGTTATAAGGAGAGGCTTGATAGACTGGGACCTTTTCCTAAGAGCGTAGGATGCTTAGGGGTGATCTTTTAGAGGTCTACGAAATAATGAATGGCATAGATAAGGTAGATAGACAACACATTTTCCGAAAGGCAGAGGAGTTTCAAACTAAAGGGCATAAGTTTAAGGTAAGAGGGTAGAGATTCAAAATGGTCCAGAGGGGCAATTTCTTCACACTGAGAGTAGTGAGTGGCTGGAACAAGCTGCCAGAGGCAGTACTAATGCGCGTCCATTTTAGCTTTTTTCATTTAATCATAGAAATTACAGGGCATAAGGAGGCCATTCTGCCAATCCAGTCTGCACTGGCCCTTGCAAAGAGCACCCTACCCAATCCCACCCCTCCCACCTTATCCCCGTAACCCAGTAACCCCACCTAACATGTTTTGGACACTAAGGGCAATTTAGCATGGTCAGTCCACCGAACCTGCACGTCCTTGGACTGTGGAAGGAAACGAAAGCACCCAGAGGAAACCCACGCAGACTCGGGGAGAACGTGCAGACTCCGCACAGACAGTGACCCAAGTCGGGAATTGAACCTGGGACCCTGGAGCTGTGAAGCCCCTGTGCTAACCAGTGTGCTAACATGCCGCCCACTGTACTACCGTGACGCCCACACGGTACGGTAACATTTAAAAAGCATTTAGCCTGTTAAGGGGCACAAAGGAACACATTGTATTCTTCTCTTTGAAGTTTTAGTGTGAGTCATCCTAATGTCTGTATAAAAGACAGACAGAAAGCGCACGTAGTAAGCATTGCGCTGGTCAAGGAGACGCAGCCTGAGTGAGTGAGACACAGGGAGAGTGAGAATTTGGTAATTTGGTGCAGTGAGGTAATTCGGTGAAGAGTGGGAGAAGGTGCTTTTTCCCGACTGTTTTGTTCTCTCTCTTTCTTCGGGCATAATTTTGGGAGCCGTTCGGAGGAGGAGGAGCAGTCTCTGTGAGTATAAAAACCTAACGGTAACTTCCTGTTTTCCAGTTTTGTCCCCCAAACGTGACGTCAGAGGGAAGCTGTGATCTGACTGGTTGATAGCAAACCTGCCCCAAATTAAAAAAACCCACAGCTAAACCCGTAAACTTAAATTAAACTAATTAATTAATTAGTGATGGCTGGGCAGGTGATGTGCTTGAGCTGCTTGATGTGGGAGTTGGCAGATCCCATTGCGAGCTGCAGCGACCACCATCTGCAGTAAGTGTTGGCTGCTCGAAGAGCTCCGGCTCAGAGTTGATGAGCTGGAGTCTGAGCTTCAAACACTGAGGCACATCCGGGAGGGGGAGACTTACCTGGACACTGTGTTTTAGGAGGCAGTCACACCTGTCAGAGTAAGTAGTTTAAATCCTGCCAGTGGCCAGGGACAGCAGGGTGTGACTGCAAGTCAGGCAGGTAAAGGGAACCAGCAGTCAGGAACTCAGGAGCCTCAGGCCTTGACCCTGTCCAACAGGTATGAGGTACTTGCTCCCTGTGTGGATGGCGAACAGGGCTGCAGGAAGGATGACTCAGCTGACCAAGGCACCATGGTTCAGCAGGCCATTCAAGGGGAGGGAGTAAATAGGCAAGTTGTAGTTGTAGGGGATTCTATTATCAGGGGGATAGATAGTATCCTTTGTGAGCAGGATAAAGAGTCCCGCATGGTATGTTATCTGCACGGTGCTAGGGTGCGGGATATCTCTAACCGGCTTGAAAGGATACTGGAGGGGGAGGGGGAGGATCCAGTTGTTGTGGTCCATGTCGGTACCAACAACAACATAGGCAAGTCTAGAAAAGAGGACCTGTTTAGAGATTATAAAGAGCTAGGATTCGAATTAAAAAACAGGTCCTCAAGGGTCATAATCTCCGGATTACTGCCCGAGCCACGTGCAAATTGACATAGGGAGGCAAGAATAAGGGAAGTTAACACGTGGCTGAAAGAGTGGTGTGGGAAAGAGGGGTTCCTTTTCATGGGACACTGGCATCAGTTTTGGGACAGGGGGGACATATACCGTTGGGATGGTCTGCACCTGAACCGAGCTGGGGCCAGTGTTCTGGCGAAAAGAGTAAATAGGGTGGTCAATAGGACTTTAAACTAGAGATTTGGGGGGGGGGGGGGAGGGAATGTCAGGGAACCAAGAGGTGAAGTAATCAGTGGGTAGCGTAGCTGCTTAGGAATACAATAAAGCACGAAAAGACAGAACTCAGGAGAGGTTACGATAGTTCTCATCCCACAAAATATGACACAGTGTATGGACAGGCTCAGTAAACCAAGCTCCACCACACTAAGAAAACAAAAAGGGACGGTCAATAGAGAATTAAAGGGGCTATATTTAAATACGCACAATGTACGGAACAAGGTAGATGAGCTTGTGGCCCAGATTGTGACTGGCAGGTATGATGTGATAGGCATCACAGAGACGTGGTTGCAGGGGGTTCAGGACTGGCATTTAAACATCCAGGGATTCACAACCTATCGAAAAGACAGAGAGGTGGGCAGAGGGGGCGGGGTTGCGTTGTTAATTAGGAATGAAATTAAATCAATAGCACTAAACGACATAGGGTCAGATGATGTGGAGTCTGTGTGGGTAGAGTTGAGGAACCACAAAGGCAAAAAAACCATAATGGGAGTTATGTACAGGCCTCCTAACAGTGGTCAGGACCAGGGGCACAAAACGCACGACGAAATAGAAAGTGCATGTCAGAAAGGCAAGGTCACAGTGATCATGGGAGACTTCAATATGCAGGTGGCCTGGGTAAATAATTCTTCCAGTGGATCCAAGGAAAGGGAATTAATTGAATGTTTACAGGAGGGCTTTTTGGAACAGCTTGTGATGGAGCCCACGAAGGGACAGGCTATTCTGGACTTAGTGTTATGTAGTGAGCCAGACTTGATTAAAGATCTTAAAGTAAGGGAACACCGAGGAGGCAGTGATCATAATATGGTAGAAATCAATCTCCAATTTGAAAGAAAGAAGGTAGAATCAGATATAAAGGTGTTACAGTTAAATAAAGGTAACTGCAGGGGCATGAGGGAGGAACTGACGAAAATCGACTGGGAGCAGAGCCTAGTGGGAAAGACAGTAGAACAGCAATGGCAGGAGTTTCTGGGAGTAATTCAGGACAAAGTACAGAGGTTCATCCCAAAGAAAATAAAGGTTATCAGAGGGGGAATTAGGCAGCCATGGCTGACAAAGGAAGTTAGGGAATGCATCAAAGCGAAAGAGAAAGCCTATAATGTGGCAAAGAGTAGTGGGAAGTCAGAAGATTGGGAAGGCTACAAAAACAAACAGAGGATAACAAAGAGAGAAATAAGGAAAGGCAGGATCAAATATGAAGGTAGGCTAGCCAGTAACATTAGGAATGATAGTAAAAGTTTATTTAAATACATTAAAAACAAACGGGAGGCAAAAGTAGACATTGGGCCGCTCCAAAATGACGCTGGTAATCTAGTGATAGGAGACAAGGAAATAGCTGAGGAACTAAATAAGTACTTTGCGTCAGTCTTCACAGTAGAAGACATGAGTAATATCCCAACAATTCAGGAGAGTCAGGGGGCAGAGTTTAATATGGTAGCCATCACAAAGGAGAAAGTGCTAGAGAAACTAAGAGGTCTAAAAAGTTATAAATCTCCGGGCCCAGATGGGCTACATCCTAGAGTTCTAAAGGAGATAGCTGAAGAAATAGTGGAGGCGTTAGTTATGATCTTTCAAAAGTCACTGGAGTCCGGGAAAGTCCCAGAGGATTGGAAAATCGCTGTTGTAACCCCCCTGTTCAAGAACGGAACAAGGAAAAAGATGGAAAATTATAGGCCAATTAGCCTAACCTCGGTTGTTGGCAAGATTCTAGAATCCATTGTAAAGGATGAGATTTCTAAATTCTTGGAAGTGCAGAGTCGGATTAGGACAAGTCAGCATGGTTTTAGTAAGGGGAGGTCGTGCCTGACAAAACTGTTAGAGTTCTTTGAAGAGATAACAAATAGGTTAGACCAAGGAGAGCTAATGGATGTTATCTATCTTGACTTCCAAAAGGCCTTTGATAAGGTGCCTCACGGGAAACTGCTGAGTAAAATAAGGGCCCATGGTATTCGAGGCAAGGTACTAACATGGATTGACGATTGACTGTCAGGCAGAAGGCAGAGAGTTGGGATAAAAGGTTCTTTTTCGGAATGGCAACCGGTGACGGGTGGTGTCCCGCAGGGTTCAGTGTTGGAGCACAGCTGTTCTCTTTATATATTAACGATCTAGATGACGGGACTGGGGGCATTCTGGCTAAGTTTGCCGATGATACAAAGACAGGTGGAGGGTCAGGTAATATGGAGGAGGTGGGGAGGCTGCAGAAATATTTAGACAGTTTAGGAGAGTGGTCCAAGAAATGGCTGATGAAATTCAACGTGGGCAAGTGCGAGGTCTTGCACTTTGGAAAAAAGAATAGAGGCATGGACTATTTTCTAAAAGGTGACAAAATTCATAATGCTGAAGTGCAAAGGGACTCGGGTGTCCTAGTGCAGGGTTCTCTAAAGGTAGACTTGCAGGTTGAGTCCGTAATTAAGAAAGCAAGTGCAATGTTGTCATTTATCTCAAGAGGCTTGGAATATAAAAGCAGGGATGTACTTCTGAAGCTTTATAAAGCATTAGATAGGCCCCAGTTAGAATACTGTGAGCAATTTTGGGCCCCACACCTCAGGAAGGACATACTGGCACTGGAGCGGGTCCAGCGGAGATTCACATGGATGATCCCAGGAATGGTAGGCCTAACAAACGATAAACATCTGAGGATCCTGGGATTATATTCACTGGAGTTTAGGAGGTTGAAGGGAGATCTAATAGAAACTTACAAGATAATGAATGGCTTAGATAGGGTGGACGTAGTGAAGTTGTTTCCATTGCAGGGGAGACTAGGACCCGGGGGCACAGCCTTAGAATAATAGGAAGTCACTTTAGAACAGAGATGAGGAGAAATTTCTTCAGCCAGCGAGTGGTGGGTCTGTGGAATTCATTGCCACAGAGGGCGGTGGAGGCCGGGACGTTGAGTGTCTTTAAGACAGAAGTTGACGAATTCTTGATTTCTCGAGGAATTAAGGGCTATGGAGAGAGAGCGGGTAAATAGAGATGAAATCAGCCATGATTGAATGGTGGAGTGGGCTCGATGAGCCGAATGGCCTTACTTCCGCTCCTATGTCTTCTGGTCTTATGGTCTAAATATGGACAGGGAGGAATATGGACCAAATGCGGTCAATTGGGATTAGCTTTGTCGTAACAACTGGGCATCATGGACAATTTTGGCCGAAGGGCCTGTTTTCATGCTGTCAATGTCTAACATTTTGTCACTGATTGCCACTGATTGGAGTCTTCCTATACATGCGCTCGAAACCAAAATGCAATTGGAACTGGTTCCGGACCCTCCAAGTGGAAACCACCACTGGGTTTGATGAACACCTATCCGGCGAAAAAGGAAGGGGAGCAGAACCCAATGCCCTTAAGGTCGTTCCTCGACACGAGGTCTCCTCCACTTTCCATCAAACTGATCCCTGGTCCAACAGCCATCTTCGGAACATAACAAGAGCAGCAGTCCTGTATGAACGCTGAAAATGTGGAAGGGCCAGGCCACCGACACGTCTACTCCTCTCCAGATATACCCTTTTAAGACGTGGACCCTCCCCATCCACACAAAACCAAAGCACGTCTATTAATCTTTCTGAAAAATAATTTGGGCAGAAAGAATGGGAGGTTCTGAAAAAGAAAGAAGAACCTTGGTAGGATCACCGTCATAATAGTCTGGATTACTCCGGACAAAGATAGAGGCAGGCTGTCCCACCTGTTGAAGTCCTCTTCCATCCCCTCTACTAAGCATGTCTAATTGTGTTCGTGAAGTTGAACCCAATCCCGCGCCAGCTGAATCCCCAAATAGCAGCAACTCTTACTGGGCAGGTGAAATGGGAGCCGACAGCCCTCCTGTCCTCCGGAGCCAATAAAGAACATCTCACTCTTTGCCATGTTAGGCTTGTATCCATAGCAGGAACAGAATTCCTTCAGAATTCCCAGAAACTGAGTGATATACTCCAAGGGATTGGAAACATACAGTAGGAGGTTGGCACCATATATGGAAAGATGATGTTCCACGCCCCCCCTCTTCCCCACCCCCCCCCCCCCGCTTAGTTCCCCGTGCCGCTCCAGATGTTCGAAGGGCCATTGCTAAAGGTTCGATCGCAAGGGCGAATAGAAGCGGAGAGAGCGGACACCACGGCCTCGTCCTATGCTGCACAGTAGCAGACTCCGAACTAACCCGGTGAGTGGAGATGCTTGTCTTCAGAGCTGTATATAACAAATGAACCCAGACCACAAACCGCTACCCGAACCCAAACCGTTCCGAAACGTAACAAAGGTACTCCCACTCCACTCCGTCAAATGCCTTCTCAGCATCCATTATCCACACAACCTCCATACCACTTCCTCCAGCAACATCATGATAACGTCAAATAGCTTCCGAATATTAGACACTCCGTCTTTTACTAAGCCAGCTTAATCATCTCCAACCATGTTCGGCACACAACCCGCAATACGGGTAGCCACGACCTTTCCCAGGAGTATTGCATCGACATCCAGGAGCGAAATGGGACGGTAAGATACGCATTGTTCCGGATCCCGATCCTTTTTTTGGATAAGGGAGATGGAGGCCAGTGAGAGCGGAGGGAGGAGCGTGCCCATTCCCAGCGCCTCATTGTACATCCGTACCATCAATGGACCACTTTCCCAAAACAGTTATAGCATTCGACTAGAAATCCGTCCGGTCCCGCGGCCTTCCCTAACTGCATTGACTTCACACACCCCAGAATCTCCCGCAGACCTACCGGAGCCTCCAATGCTTGCGTCCTCGCCTGACCCACCATTGGAAACTCCAACCATCTTGGAATTTACTTCTCAGTTCGCCCCACGATGGCGGTTCTGATTGGTGTAGCCTTCTATAAATGTACGCAAAGAATTTATTAACCCCCGCAGGGCCCGTGACCACCTCTCCCCCACGTCCCTAGGTTTACCTATAAACCTATCCGCCGTGAGTTTTCTCAGTTGATTAGCGAGCATTCTGCCAGATTGCTCTCCATATTCATACAAGAACACCCTGGCTCTGCTCAGCTCTCTCGTTGTTCCTCTAAGGTGACCAAATTTAACTCCACCTGGATCCTCTGATCCTCCCTCAACAGTATCCCGATATTCCCGGAATCTGCGGTAACTGCTAAGATCTTTAGCCGATGAGCCCTGATCGAAATAGGTTCTCCCCTCACCACCACCTCCTTTGCCTCCCGTAGCATCCCGGCGGAGACCTCACCAGTGTCGTTCTGACCGAAATAATTACTAATGACACCTTCCAATCTCTCACATAAACCCATATTCGGAAGGAGATGTCATGAGAATGTCAGTTTAACAAAAGGTAGTCTGCTAAAGTTACGGCAGTGATGTCGGAGTGTGGGTGGAGCTGAGCTCTGGCTCTGGTTTTTAGTTTCACTTTGAGAAAAGCTTGGTTGTGCTTCAGTGTTGGAGCTGATGCCAGCCAAAGAATGTGTAATGTTGTTCTCTCTGCCATGTAAAGACTATCTCTTGACCATTTGGTGAATTCAGAGTGATAACTGTTCTCAGTAGTGAATGTAAACCTGATGTGCTTCTGTTAAATGTTTTTTTTTTGATGTCCAATGGATGTTAAAAGGAAAGTTTAAGTATCACCTCGAATGTTGTATTCTTTGGGGGGTTGTATGTGAACTGAATTACTGTTAGATGTCTGCTGTACCACACCTGTAGAGTGGTCCGTGTGCTCCCCTTACCACAATCCAGTAAAATCGTGGCTCAGGTGAACTCCATGATACACTTTGGGGCTGTCTAAATCCTGGTCCATAACAATTTGGGGGCTCGTCCTCGATACAGGTCTATCTATTGGATTGGCTTCGTGAACTTAAAGACAATGAGGGGTGAGCATATTGTGTTTGCTTTATAGGTGTGGTATTTCAGTTCAGGTGGGGAGTGCGTTGTGGCCAATGGCTCTTTCAGAGGCTCAGAAGTTTTTGGGGGTGGAGACTGTCACACGCAGTCTCTTACGGGCAGAGACTAAAAGCAGACTGTTAGATTTGGAAAAAAACGTTGCAGTTAACATTACCTGACAAAATGCGAAAGGATGAGGTAATTATGGCGGTGGCTAAGCATTTAAAGTTGCCCGAGATACAGTTTGACTATTTGGAAATGGCAAAAATTCCGTTCCAAATTAAACAAATGGAACATGAAAAAGAATGAAAGCAGCTTAAATAGAAAGAAATAGAGAGGAAAAAGAGAGAGAGAGCTTGAACGTCGGAAAATGGCCATGAAACATGATATTCAGTTAAAATTGGCTGATTTAAAGGGAAATGTACAGTTTGAGGATAGTGATGACAATAGACAATAGAACATTACAGCGCAGTACAGGCCCTTCGGCCCTCGATGTTGCGCCGACCTGTGAAACCAATCTAAAGCCCAACTACACTATTCCATTGTCATCCATATGTTTATCCAATTACCATTTAAATGCGCCTAATGTTGGTGAGTCCACTACTGTCGCAGGCAGGGGATTCCACGCCCTTACTACTCTCGGAGTAAAGAACCTACCTCTGATATCTGTGCAATATCTATCTCCCCTCGATTTAAAGCTATGTTCCCTCGTGCTAGCCATCACCATCCGAGGAAAAAGGCTCTCATTGTCCACCCTATCTAATCCTCTGATCATCATGTATGTCTCTATTAAGTCACCTCTTAACCTTCTTCTCACAAACAAAAACAGCCTCAAGCCCCTCAGCCTTTCCTCATAAGATCTTCCCTCCATACCAGGCAACATCATGGTAAATCTCCTCTGCACCCTTTCCAATACTTCCATAACCTTCCTATAATGCGGAGACCAGAGTTTTGTATAGCTGCAATCGTTTTGTATAGTTTTGTATGGCTCCGAAACTCAATCCCTCTACCAATAAAAGATAACACACCGTACGCCTTCTGAACAACCTTATCAACCTGGGTGGCAACATTCAGGGATCTGTGTACATGGACACCGAGATCTCTCTGCTCATCTACACTGCCAAGAATCTTACCATTCGCCCAGTACTCAGTATTCCTGTTACTCCTTCCAAAATTAATCACCTCACACTTTTCTGCATTAAACTCCATTTGCCACTTCTCAGCCCAGCTCTGCAACCTCTGTAACCTGCAACATCCTTCCGCACTGTCCACAACTCTACCGACGTTAGTGTCATCCGCACATTTACTCACCCATCCTTCTATGCCCTCCTCCAGGTCATTTATAAAAATGACAAACAGCAGTGGCCCCAAAATAGATTCTTGTGGTACACCACTAGTAACTGAACTCCAGGCTGAACATTTCCCATCAACTACCACCCTCTGTCTTCTTCCAAATAGCTAATTTCTGATCCAAACCGCTAAACCACCCTCAATCCCATGCCAGCGTTGATGAGCATAAATAGAAAGAGTGGCAAAGTCGAAGGCTTTGTGGGGATCTATTTAAACATGTCCAAGCATTGCCAATGTTTGCCGAGAAGGTGGCGAAACAAATAAAATGGCCACAGGACATGTGGGTATTCCTGATTCAAACAAAGCTGGTCGGTCGGCCTAGTGAAGTGATTGCATCACTACCGGTGAAGGTATGTGGGACGTAGGAAGAGGTGAAAAAATCCATCTTGGGTGCATACGAACTTGTGCCTGAATCCTGCAGACAAGGGTTCAGAATTTAAGGAAAGAATTTGGACAAACATACATGGAGTTAGAAAAAAAAAATCAAACAGAGTAATTTTGATAGGTGGATAAGGGCTTTGAAAATAGATCAAACGTATGAAGGTCTCAGAGAAATAAGACTTTTGGAGGAGTTTAAAAATTATATTCCTGATGCAGTGAGAACTCATGTGGAAGAGTAGAGGGTTAAAACTGCGAGGTTAGCAGCAGAAATGGCAGATGATTATGAATTATTTCATGAATCAAAGCTTGGTTTCCGACATCAGTTTCAGCCTGTGAAGGATAGAAACTGGCGACATGGGAAATACTCAAGTGGTAGAGGTGACAAAACATAAATTTCTTTACCCGTCAATCTGGCCTCAATAAAAGTCGAGATGGATTTGCAGGTACAGCATTAGTTATTTTATTTGGCTTGCAAGCCTTTCTCAATTCACAGCAAGTACAAAGCACATCTTGCTTCGTACACCTCCGGAATCAAGTGAGTCTGTAGGACAAAGGGATCTCTACTAATCACACAACTGGCATCAAGTTTCACATACACGATTCCCATAGGTCATCCTATACCCCTCCTGACCTATCCATGCACTCTAATTGGCTCACTTCCAATCCCTTCCTCTGGCCCCTATTACCCAGCATCCTTTTCCCCTCCGTAGCTGGACACACCTCTTCCTTTGCTTTGCCATGCGGTCTGAAATCCTTTGTCTGTGAACTCCCCAGGATGAGACTGGCCTATCTCTACATTACAGTAACTAATATCTCTAAAGTAACTATTTTATATCACATTCGTCATTCCCTCCTTTTATCATTCCATGATAACCGAACTATCCAATCCATAGCTACGGTCCCTCATCTAAAAAGATCCGTCGCTGCATTTCCACTTCCTGGCGTAGCCCCCCTTCATCTGCTGCACCCTCATGGATTTTGACAGCTAAGATTTTAGGGGCGTTGATCTGTTCCAGTGCACCCCGCATTCTACCCATCACACATTTAATGATGGCTAGGCCCACAAAGATGCAGCCGATAGCCACCACTAAATACATGGCCATATTTATCAACCAGTCCTTCCAACCTCCAAATCCCCAGTTACACCAAGAGCCAGGATCCTGCATTCCGTCCAGGTGATCCCGTATGTGATCCATAAATTTAGTGATATTAGCGGTCAAGTCCTGAACTCCCATGATGCACTTGCCCTGTACTATGGCGCATACCCCACCCTCACGGGCCAGAAGATAGTCAAGAGCATACCGGTTCTGCATTGCAAACAACCGTAGCTGAGACAACTCCTTGGTTATTGCCCCGAGGGCTCCCAAGGTTTCATTTCCCAAAATGGTATGGCCACAAATAAAATAATTCCTATCGCTGACAGCCAAGGAACCCCCCACACCTCCCAGTGTCAAAACGCTCAGAATTCCCCACCGGGCTGAGGGGCCCCGGTTGGGTGCGAGAACCTGAGGTTTTTTCCAGTTCTCGCAGAATTCAGCTGAGACTGCCCGGCGTGCTAACTGATTATGCAGCATCCACGCCGAGGGGCAGGGGACTGTGGTAGGGACTAGAGTCCCAATAGCAATTTGGCGGGGAAATGGGCGTGACAAAACATTGGTCGCTGTGCCATCAAATAAAAAGTAGTATCCTTGCTCCGTGTGCAGGCTACCATCACAATCAGTATATCGGTTAGAACATAGAACATAGAACAATACAGCGCAGTACAGGCCCTTCGGCCCACGATGTTGCACCGAAACAAAAGCCATCTAACCTACACTATACCATTATCATCCATATGTTTATCCAATAAACTTTTAAATGCCCTTAATGTTGGCGAGTTCACTACTGTAGCAGGTAGGGCATTCCACGGCCTCACTACTCTTTGCGTAAAGAACCTACCCCTGACCTCTGTCCTATATCTATTACCCCTCAGTTTAAGGCTATGTCCCCTCGTGCTAGCCATTTCCATCCGCGGGAGAAGGCTCTCACTGTCCACCCTATCTAACCCTCTGATCATTTTGTATGCCTCTATTAAGTCTCCTCTTAACCTTCTTCTCTCTAACGAAAACAACCTCAAGTCCATCAGCCTTTCCTCATAAGATTTTCCCTCCATACCAGGCAACATCCTGGTAAATCTCCTCTGCACCCGTTCCAAAGCCTCCACGTCCTTCCTATAATGCGGTGACCAGAACTGTACGCAATACTCCGAATGCGGCCGTACCAGAGTTCTGTACAGCTGCAACATGACCTCCTGACTCCGGAACTCAATCCCTCTACCAATAAAGGCCAACACTCCATAGGCCTTCTTCACCACCCTATCAACCTGGGTGGCAACTTTCAGGGATCTATGTACATGGACACCTAGATCCCTCTGCTCATCCACACTTTCAAGAACTTTTCCATTAGCCACATATTCCACATTCCTGTTTTTCCTTCCAAAGTGAATCACCTCACACTTCTCTACATTAAACTCCATTTGCCACCTCTCAGCCCAGCACTGCAGCTTATCTATATCCCTCTGTAACCTGCTACTTCCTTCCACACTATCGACAACACCACCGACTTTAGTATCGTCTGCAAATTTACTCACCCACCCTTCTGCGCCTTCCTCTAGGTCATTGATAAAAATGACAAACAGCAACGGCCCCAGAACAGATCCTTGTGGTACTCCACTTGTGACAGAACTCCATTCTGAACATTTCCCATCAACCACCACCCTCTGTCTTCTTTCAGTTAGCCAATTTCTGATCCACATCTCTAAATCACCCTCAATCCCCAGCCTCCGTATTTTCTGCAATAGCCTACCGTGGGGAACCTTATCAAATGCTTTGCTGAAATCCATATACACCACATCAACTGCTCTACCCTCGTCTACCTGTTCAGTCACCTTCTCAAAGAACTCGATAAGGTTTGTGAGGCATGACCTACCCTTCACAAAGCCATGCTGACTATCCCTGATCATATTATTCCTATCTAGATGATTATAAATCTTGTCTCTTATAATCCCCTCCAAGACTTTACCCACTACAGACGTGAGGCTCACCGGTCTATAGTTGCCGGGGTTGTCTCTGCTCCCCTTTTTGAACAAAGGGACCACATTTGCTATCCTCCAGTCCTCTGGCACTATTCCTGTATCCAATGATGACATAAAAATCAAAGCCAATGGTCCAGCAATCTCTTCCCTGGCCTCCCAGGGAATCCTAGGATAAATCCCATCAGGTCCCGGGGACTTATCTATTTTCAGCCTGTCCAGAATTGCCAACACCTCTTCCCTACTTACCTCAATGCCATCTAATCTATTTACCTGGAGCTCAGCATTCTCCTCCACAACCTTATCTTTTTCCTGAGTGAATACTGATGAAAAATATTCATTTAGTATCTCGCCTATCTCTTCAGACTCTACACACAACTTCCCATCCCTGTCCTTGACTGGTCCTACTCTGTCCCTAGTCATTCGCTTATTCCTGACATACCTATAGAAAGCTTTTGGGTTTTCCTTGATCCTTCCTGCCAAATACTTCTCATGTCCCCTCCTTGCTCGTCTTAGCTCTCTCTTTAGATCCTTCCTCGCTACCTTGTAACTATCCATCGCCCCAACTGAAACTTCACACCTCATCTTCACATAGGCCTCCTTCTTCCTCTTAACAAGAGATTCCACTTCTTTGGTAAACCACGGTTCCCTCGCTCGGCACCTTCCTCCCTGCCTGGCCGGTACATACTTATCAAGAACACGCAGTAGCTGATCCTTGAACAAGCTCCACTTATCCAGTGTGTCCAAAACTTGCAGCCTACTTCTCCACCTTATCCCCCCCAAGTCACGTCTAATGGCATCATAATTTCCCTTCCCCCAGCTATAACTCTTGCCCTGCGGTGTATACTTATCCCTTTCCACCCTTAACGTAAACGTCACCGAATTGTGGTCACTGTCCCCAAAGTGCTCACCTACCTCCAAATCCAACACCTGGCCTGGTTCATTACCCAAAACCAAATCCAATGTGGCCTCGCCTCTTGTTGGCCTGTCAACAAACTGTGTCAGGAAACCCTCCTGCACACACTGAACAAAAAACGACCCATCTAATGTACTCGAACTATATCTTTTCCAGTCAATATTTGGAAAGTTAAAGTCTCCCATAATAACTACCCTATTACTTTCGCTCTTATCCAGGATCATCCTCGCCATCCTTTCCTCTACATCCCTAGAACTATTTGGAGGCCTATAGAAAACTCCCAACAGGGTGACCTCTCCTTTCCTGTTTCTAACCTCAGCCCATACTACCTCGGAAGATGAGTCCCCATCTAGCATCCTCTCCGCCACCGTAATACTGCTCTTGACTAGCAGCGCCACACCTCCCCCTCTTTTGCCTCCTTCTCTGAGCTTACTAAAACACCTAAACCCCGGAACCTGCAACATCCATTCCTGTCCCTGCTCTATCCACGTCTCCGAAATGGCCACAACATTGAAGTCCCAGGTACCAACCCATGCTGCCAGTTCCCCTACCTTATTTCGTATACTCCTGGCATTGAAGTAGACACACTTCAAACCACCTACCTGAACACTGGCCCCCTCCTGCGACGTCAAATCTGAGCTCCTGACCTCTATACTCTCATTCTCCCTTACCCTAAAACTACAATCCAGGTTCCCATGCCCCTGCTGCATTAGTTTAAACCCCCCCAAAGAGCACTAACAAATCTCCCCCCCCCCCAGGATATTTGTGCCCCGCAGGTTCAGATGTAGACCATCCTGTCTGTAGAGGTCCCACCTTCCCCAGAAAGCGCCCCAGTTATCCAGAAATCTGAATCCCTCCCGCCTGCACCATCCCTGTAGCCACGTGTTTAATTGCTCTCTCTCCCTATTCCTCATCTCACTATCACGTGGCCCGGGCAACAACCCAGAGATAACAACTCTGTTTGTTCTAGTTCTGAGCTTCCATCCTAGCTCCCTGAAAGCCTGCCTGACATCCTTATCCCCTTTCCTACCTATGTCGTTAGTGCCAATGTGGACCACGACTTGGGGCTGCTCCCCCTCCCCCTTAAGGACCCGGAAAACACGATCCGAGACATCACGTACCCTTGCACCTGGGAGGCAACATACCAAACGTGAGTCTCTCACGCTCCCACAAAATCTCCTATCTGTGCCCCTGACTATAGAGTCCCCAATTACTAATGCTCTGCTCCTCTCCCCCTTCCCTTCTGAGCAACAGGGACAGACTCTGTGCCAGAGGTCTGTACCCCATGGCTTACCCCTGGTAAGTCCCCCCCCCCCACACAAGTATCCAGAGCGGTATACTTGTTTCTCAGGGGAACGACCGCAGGGGATCCCTGCACTGACTGTTTTTTCCCCGTCCCTCTTACAGTTACCCATCTATCTCCAATCTTTGGTGTAACTAATTCCCTGAAGCTGCTATCTATGACCCCCTCTGCCTCCCGAATGATCCGAAGTTCTTCCAACTCCAGCTCCAGTTCCCTAACTCGGTCTTGGAGGAGCTGGAGATGGCAGCACTTCCTGCAGGTAAAATCAGCAGGGACACTAACGGCATCCCTCACCTCAAACATCCTGCAGGAGGAACATTGCACTCCCTTCCCTGCCATTCCTCTAACTTTCTACCAAGATCTGGCTAACAACTAAATTAAATTTTTTTTTATATATTAAAAAAAAAAAAAAATTATTAATAACAATAATAAAATATGGTACTTACCTCACACCAAAGGGTTTTATTATTAGGTTAGAGGAGGAGGGCGGGTGGGAGACACTACACGTGTAGTGTCTCGGGTTTCCTCTCCACCAGAATTTATTGGTGAGGGTCTTCCCAGACGTCCGCGGGTCGACTTCCTGTTCCCGCCTTAAACACTAGAATTTTTAAAAAAAAATTATTTAAAGGAGAAACTTACCTCCCAGAAATCACTTCCGCACTGCCCCCGCTGAAATGGACTAGCCTGCTCCGCTCCTGCTGAAATCGACTTGGCCTCACCACAGACAGCGACCTTTTAAATGGTCCCCTCTGTCTCGCAGCCCCCGCGCTTTTTCTCGCAGCCCCCGCGCTTTTTGCGTAAGGATCCCCCAGTAGCCCAGTTTATCCAGCTTCGAAACGCCCATTCGGGCAGCCTAGCAATGCGGAATGCCCTAGTCCCAACAGTGATATGAGAGACATTCGCCCAGCCACAAAGGAGCTGGATGCCGGCGTTCAATAGAACGCCAGTGGTGTTGTAACAAACGCACTGGCCAGACGCCTGGGTCATATGACACCTCCTGTCCGTACAGGTGGGGAACAGACATGTTATATTCGTTTCCACCTCTACCAGCAAACAGCCGTATCCTTCACTGCTGAAACAATTCTCGTACGACCGGGAATCCCTATTGGGAGTGAAGTGGCTAGGTATATACGCCCTCCACCGTTGCAGCCTATCATACTGTGAGTGGGAATTATCCCGAGGAAGGGGAAGGCAAATAGCCAGTGGTGCTGAACCCGGATCGGAAGGAAGAGTGACTTGCTCGGGCGGTGACTCGGAACGCTGACAATGAACCACCGTTTGGGGAGTGCCCCAAAGCGGTGAAAGAGAAAATAACCTAGACACCGCTGCGGGGTTCGGGTAGCCGACAACCCGTCCGTGGCCATACAAGCAGTGGTAAATCTGGTAGAAGAGATTCATACTACCCGGGTTTTCCTCAGTGTGGCCTTTAACTAAATAAAGTGTATCTCCTGATAACCTACGTTCTAGCTGTACGCCCCTTCTCACACGCTCCGTCCTCTCTCTAGTCCCCCTCTCTCTCTCACAACCTCTTCCTACCTTCTCCTGACGGTCTGATGTTACCTTTATCGCACCAATCTTAACACATCCAAAATCAAATTTACATGTACTCCAAAAACAAGGCACTGTCCATATAATGTTCCCTTCCCATCGCCGGGACCGGTGCAATTGCTTCATGACTCCTGCATTTTCCGTTATCCTGATGACCTTCCATGAGTCGATACCATGTCCTCGTATATGGGGGCAGCGAAGAACATCACCTCTGCATAAACGTAATGTCCTTATAGTTTGGTTGGGTTACAAATGTAGATAATATTTCCCTTTTCCATGTCCGTCGCCAATAACACTCCAAGCGAGGCCGAATATCAGACAGACCATCATAGCCACCCCATCATGCTCCACACCTGTAAAATAGCACTGGGGAAGGGAGGCAGGTTAATCTGTCCAAGAAAATGAGGCCCGTTATCAAAACTCAACTGAGCTGGTATAATGTACCGGGGAATGATTTCCCGCATCAGAACTTTAACCACAGTAGCAGCTTTATTATCAATAGTCGGATACGCCTCAACCCATCTGCTGAACCCATCCACAATGACCAAAACATATTTATAACATTGACACCTTTCCAACTCAATGTAATCCATTTGTAGCGTCTCAAAGGGACCACTGGGCAACGGGGTTTGCCCCATACCACAAGGGATACCTTTGCCGGTGTTATATTGCTGACAAATCAAACACCGATTACTGATACTCTGGGCCAACCCCTGCATTTCAGTGTGCCACCAAGTGTCCAGCAACAAATCACTAGTCCCTGGAGCCCCACAATAAGTTGCAAAGAGTACACATTCAGTGACACATAAAGCCAGTACATCAGACATACAGGTCTGATGTGCTGGCGTGGTCCATAAAGAGGAAACAGAATCATATGTACAACCAAACTGTTTCCACATTTGTTCATCAGGAGCGTCCTCCTGTAACCTTATGACGTCTTGGATGGTTGGCATTGACTTGTCAGAAGCAGACATTTATAGTAGATCGTTTAGTCTGACATAACATTTTAGGCACCATCTCTTGCTGAATTTGCGCGGCTGTCCGCGCTGCACAATCTGCTTGTTCATTACCAACGTCAACTGGGGTCTTACCATTTGTGTGAGCAGCGCATTTATTGACGAAACTCTGCGCGGGCATAATGAGGGCCTGCAGTAAGTCATTAACTGAACCCCGGTGGGATATTTGACCACACATAATCATGTCAGGTTGTTCTGACGAAATATCACTCAAATCGTCCCTTATTGTGGTAGTTTCCTGAATCAAGGCTAAACAGTCGTGGCCAGGTGCGTCTTCATGGACAGGGGGACCACTAAGAAAACAGGCTGGATTGATAGTGGTACAGTGTTTAAATGTCAGACGTGGATTGTTCAAAAGGTATATCTCATACCTATTCTGACGAGCTGCGGTAAGATGCTGAGTCTGCAGTTGCCTCAGTAGTGCGATGACCGAGTGGAAGCTATACACCGTAATATCCTGTTGGAGAGTGAGAGCATGTAACGGCTATGCGATGGCATTGATTGAACGTAAATCCTGTACTAATCAGTACTGGTCTGGCTTGGCTGGTTTAGGCACAGCAAGTATGGGGTGTTACATTCTGATTGGCAAGGGACCAAAATACCCTGTTGCAACAGCTCTCAGATTAATTTGTCCATGGACGGGGCTGCAATCGAGTGTTAATCGTTTCAGGGACCTCAAAATACTTTATGGCAGTGCCGTCTGGCGTGACTTGAAGTGCGTACTCTGTTGGATCTGAATGATCCACTGCCCTCCTTACCATAGGCCCCAAATCCCTGGCATGGTACTGGTCGTGGACCTGACGTGTAATATGAGGGCTTACCGAAGCGGACTGTGGCCATAAATGTGGTGGTATTGTAACAAAATCGGCTGTACCTTCTTTTCCCGTGACTGTGGCTGTAACTTTGACTGGCCATTTGGTCCGAATTAATGGCCGGTATTTGTCCTCCAACTCCCTGTTTTGTCCGGTTCTGTCATAGGCCAGGGTAACGTGATGCAGTGAATGTTCAATGTCTAACGTCCACCACTTGGGGATGATAAAAATATAGCACTGTTGTCTCATCCTCCATGATTTAACCGTTACCCCCTCGACTCCGCACTCCAGCTGTAGCTGGAAGATACACAGTAAATCTCGGGCCAACAAGTTACAGTCCAATCCAGTAGTCACTACAAACTGATGATCTGCAGACTTATTCTCGTAAGTGACTGTCACAGGTTCAGAAATAGGATACTCACACACATGTCCTTGGAACCCCGACAAATGCTGCGTGTGGTCAGATAGTGGTAGGCTAAGTTCTGATTGCAGAGAAGACATGGCTGCTCCAGTGTCGATTACAAATGGGTGATGTTCATTTCCTATCTGCAGAGAGATAATAGGTTCCCTGTCCGATTAGAGAGTCCTTATGACTAAAGTAGCTAGTGAATCCTGTGTTGGAAAAGGGTTTGCCTGGGAGTAGTCAGTGTATCTCGTCTGTCCTCCCCTTGGTGGGTACGCCCTCCTTTGGGTCGGGTAGTCTCCTTCTGCTGCCTGTCTTTTAAAGGGGCATTCCTGTTGCCAGTGATCTGCACGGCCGCAATTAAACCATACATTGCTTCCTCTATATCTGCCCCGTCCTCTTCTCCCAGTAGACCAATGGCCCCTCAGAGGGGGCGGCGGTTGTAAAGCTGAGGGTCCCTTTGGGTGGGTTTGATATCCTCCCCCTCGCTGATCCACCCACCCAAAGTCACAATATTGGGGCTCCAGCTGGTAAGCTACCATTTCTGCCGCTTGTTGGGGTCGCAGATCATCCTTTTTCACTACATACTCAGTCTTAATATTTGTAACTGAGCCTCCTTCCTGGCCTACACCCTCCTTCCAATAAAATCTGACTGCCCTTGCCATCTGTGAAGGGTCGTTCTCTGTCCAATTCATGTTATTCCATTTCACAACAGTATCCACGGAAGGTGGTAGGCAATGCATTAACATAGCACAATATTGAGGGGAATTCTGACCATTTTGATATGGCAAGTCGCCTGACTGCCCACGGTAGATTTCATTAAAACGTTCCAGAATTTCCTCTGGCTCTTCAATCTTCTTAGGTATTAGATTGGAATCTGGGGAGCAGTGACTGGATATAAATTATTATACTCTGGTGGTTCTGGAATTAGTGCAGACAATGCTACAGGTGCAGTCGGAACTTTTACTGACATTTTTAAATCATCGAATTGATCATTTCCTGTCAATTCAAGGCCAGCCATTGAACTACGTAGCCCATCTTTTGTTTGACCCGAGCCTTTCCTGTCTTTACTTGCGCGTTTTTTTTTTGAATGCACATTCCTTTTTCAAAACCTGTAATTTTTTTTTTTGTTACCCTGTTCACTAATTGGAATTCCCATTTTAAGGGCATTGTCCTGCCAACTTGATAACATGATCCTATCTCTTTCCTCTTGACAATATTGTCTCCATAATCTAATTAACTCTTTAGCTTTCATACTTTGGCTCTTTCTTTTTTAAAAAATTATATATATTTTTTATTTGCTTATTTATAACCAATGGCAATTTTTGCTCCTTGGCAAAATGATTGAAAAGTTTCCAACAGTGTTCTTTTAAAACTTAAAATGTTTGAAAATTCAAATTGAATTACTGCAACATGCAAGCTTAGCTCTGATCTCAACTCAGAACTAAATTTACGATTTGCTTAACACAAACTTGTATAACATTTACAACTTAATTAATTCTTTATCTTAACAATTTTTCTTTTAACAAGTTTTTCTTACATTCTCAAAAATGTTGGCTGCCATCAATGAGGGAGCAGTTAGCTGCGGTGATGTATACCGGAGCAAAGTCAACTGTCATCTCCAGATTTACACTTTTTAAAATGGTGTCAGTGAGTTTCTTTAAGTTTCTATTAATTCACAAATAAAATGAGATAAACATTATTTCAAGTAAGTAAAACTTAAGATTCTGGCAATTTCAATCAATTGCTTTCGAAAATAATAACTTTTATCAATGAGGTGGAGAAACCCACTGGTTTCCTTTAATTAATTCAAAACGTAACTTTGCTGGAGTTCACTGACTCAAAGGAAAGGTATCCGATTACACTACAGGCTGCTGCTGTTATCTCAAGGCCTGAGTGAGAAGCACTGTCTGTCGTCTTTAACTTTGGCTGCTGCTGTTAACCCTTTGAGAGACTTCTGCTTCAACCAACATGCAGCATCCCGCTCTATGGATGTTCTTTGTCTTGAAATTTATACAAGCAATTCCCCACAATCACAACTAGTCCTCAGTACTGCGTTTTTCGCCACTACAGTCCAAGGGTACAATTTTAGCTTAATCAACTATAGATTTAAAACACTCGCACATGGAATTGAATCATCTTCAGATTTAAAAACATTTATTGAACTGAACCTTCATCTATTGAAGTCCCATCAGCCTTAAAAACACTTATACATGGAATTGAATCATCGTTTTAGATGTCCCATCAACCCAAAACCTAACCCAAGCCGAATCAACAATATGAAATCCCATCAATTAAATTTCTAATCCCCAGACTGACCTTTGATTACGTCGAGACGATCTTTCCGTACCAACCGCGAGTGACCAGACTAATCAGACGATAAGAAGAGGGGAAAAAGCAATGCGCGGTCATTTTCCAGCTATACATTGAGGGCCCCTTCTTCCCACTCTCCCTGTTCATAATCAGTCTAATTCTGATTTTGCGGTTGGTCAGAACCGTCTTGAGAAATCCCGGGTTTCCGGCACCAAATGACAAAACATAAATTTCTTTACCCGTCAGTCTGGCCTCAATAAAAGTCGAGATGGATTTGCAGGTACAGCATTAGTTATTTTATTTGGCTTGCAAGCCTTTCTCAATTCACAGCAAGTACAAAGCACATCTTGCTTCGTATACCTCCGGAATCAAGTTAGTCTGTAGGACAAAGGGATCTCTACTAATCACACAACTGGCATCAAGTTTCACATACACGATTCCCATAGGTCATCCTATACCCCTCCTGACCTATCCATACACTCTAATTGGCTCACTTCCAATCCCTTCCTCTGGCCCCTATTACCCAGCATCCTTTTCCCCTCCGTAGCTGGACACACCTCTTCCTTTGCTTTGCCATGCGGTCTGAAATCCTTTGTCTGTGAACTCACCAGGATGAGACTGGCCTATCTCTACATTACAGTAACTAATATCTCTAAAGTAACTATTTTATATCACATTCGTCAGAGGCAAAGGTGATCTGATGGGAGATAATAAGGAGCGTGTACCTGAGATTAAAAAAGAAATCCAGGACGGTGGAAACGAAATGAAAAGTTTCAAATGTTTTCACTGTAATAAACTAGGCCATGTAAAGCCGCACTGTTGGTGGTTGAAGAAAAGCGCTGGGAAGGCTGATGTGGTAAAACAGGATAACACAATGGGGGTTGTTAAAGTGGTAAAGGAAAGCCCAGTTGAAGCGAAGGAGGTGCAAAAGAATGTACAGCCTAATCAAGAGGTGATTGATAACAAGGTGCGAGATCTCTGTAAATAATTTACTTGTGTGTCATGTGTATCAGGAAGAGCAGGTAAAGAAGTAACCATTTTAAGAGATACGGGGGCTAGTCAATCTTCAATGGTAAGAGATGAGAAGTTGTGTAGTTTGGGAAGAATATTGCCAGAAAAGGTGTTAACATGTATAATTCAGGATGAGAGAAGTAGTAGTATTTCATTATATAAGGTAAGGTTGGAAAGTCCAGTGAAGAGTGGTGAAGTGGTAGCACGAGTAATAGGGAAACTATATTGTCCAGGGATACAGTTTATCTTGGGTAATGATATAGCTGGATCGGAGGTGGGAGTGATGCCTACTGTGGTTGATAAGCCAGTGGAAAATCAGACAACTGAAGTGTCGAAGGACTAATATCCTGGGATTTTTCCAGATTGTGTAGTAACAAGGTCGCAAAGTCACAGGTTGAGGCAAGAGGAGAAATCAAAGAGTGAAGATCAAGTTGAAGTTCAATTATGAGAAACGATTTTTGACCAGTTGTTGAAAAAGGACAAGAACAGGTGGAGGATGCAGCGGATAATTTTAGTTCAGGAAAATTGGCGGAGTTACAACAGAAAGATGGAGAAATAACACGGATGCATCAGAAAGCTTACACGGAAGAGGAATCTGAGTGTATACCAGAGTGTTATTACCGTAAAATGATGTCTTACTGAGAAAATGTGGACCTTTACACATGCAGGCGGACGAAAAGTGGGCAGAAGTTCATCAAGTCGTATTGCCGGTACGGTACATAAAGGAGGTGTTGCGAGTTGCACATGAGGTACCAGTGGGAAGTGTTTTGGGAGTAAGGAAAACTCAAGCTAAAGTACAAAAACCTTTTTCTTGGCCTGAACTACATAAAGATGGAGTAGAATTTTGTCAATAATGTCGCACATGTCAAGTGATAGGGAAACCTCAAGCCGTGATAAAACCAGCGCCCTTAATAACCATTCCAGCATTTGTGAAACCTTTTACAATGGTCCTAATTGATTGTGTAGGACCGCTTCCTAAAACCAGAGGTGGGAATCAATATCTTTTGAAGATAATAGATGTGCCTACTAAGTTTCCAGAGGCCATTCCAGTACGTATTATTACAGCAAAAAATATTGTGGTCGAGTCACTTAAATTCTTTACTACATATTGACGACCCACAGAAGTACAATCGGATCAAAGATCGAGTGTTTCCTCAAGGTTATTGAAAGAAGTTATGGATAGCTTCGGAATAAAACAATTAAAATCAACCGCGTACCATCCAGAATCGTAGGGAGCGTTAGAAAGATGGCATCAGACATTAAAGACAATGTTGAGGGCTGATTGTCAAGATTATACAGAGGATTGGGTTAAAGGAATTCCATTCGTTCTGTTTGCAATTAGGGATGCACCTAATGAGTCAACCAAATGCAGTCCTTTTGAACTAGTTTTTGGTAATGAGGTCAGAGGACCACTTACATTGATGAAGGAAAAATTGGTGAGTGACAAATCGGAAAATAAATTATTGGGTTACGTGTCAAATTTTAGGGAACTACTAAATAGAGCATGTAAATTGGCTAGACAACATTTAAACGTTACACAAAATGTGATGAAACGGGTAGCGGACAAGAAATCCAAAGTTCGTAGTTTTGCCCGTGGAGATAGAGTTTTAGTGTTGTTACCAGTGATAGGTGGACGTTCTGTGGAACTTATCAGATTGAAAGGAAATTAAGTGAGGTGAATTATGTGGTAAAAACGCCAGATAGAATGAAGCCTCACCGAGTGTGTCATGTGAATATGCTTAAAAGGTACTTTGAAAGGGAAGGAGCGATAACTAAGAGGTTTTAATGATTTTAACTCAAAGTGACGAACCAAATCCAGATGACTGTGAATTTGACATACCTCAAATTAAATGGAAAACGAGAATGTGCTTAAAAATTGGATAAATTGTTGAGTTACCTTCCAGAGGAAAAACGGACTGACCTGAAAGAGATATTGCAGCGTCCCCGAACCGGCGCCGCAATGCGGCGACTAGGGGCTTTTCACAGTAACTTCATTTGAAGCCCACTTGTGACAAAAAGCGATTTTCATTTCATTTCATTGATGTCACATGGGCAAGTTTCTAGAGATAAATTGGGAAGCTCTAAAATGGCTTTACATGATGTAGATGTGGGAAATGCTGTTCCAATCAAACAACATCCATATTGACTTCACCCTTTAAAATTGGCACAGATTAACAAAAAGATTGAGAGAATGCTTTAAAATGGCATAATTGTAGTGGGTTGCAGCCAATGGAGCTCACCCACAGTGATGGTACCTAAACCAGACGGTACCCAACGGTTCTCTGTTGACTATAGAAAGGTTAATACCGTCACAAGAACGGACTCTTATCCTATCCCACGTTTGGAGGATTGCATTGAGAAAGTGGGCCAGTCAGCTTTTATTTCCAAACTGGATTTACTTAAAGGTTATCCGAAAGGGGAAAGGAAATTTCAGCTTGTGACTCCAAATGCTATACACCAATTCAAAGTTATGCGACTTGGCATGAAAAACGTGCCAGCCACATTTCAACGGTTAACTAACAATGTCGTTTCAGGATTACCCAATTTGTGCGGTATACATCGACGATCGGGTAATTTTCAGGCAGACATGGAAAGGACATTTAAAACATCTGATGGAGTTATTCGATCAACTTCATTAGGCGGGTTTGGTGATAAACCTAGTTTTGTGAGGGCCACGAAGAATCCAGCATGAGTTGAAGGATAGAAGAAATAACATTTATTTACAATAACATATATATACAGCAGCAGCAGCAACTCCTTTGCTGCTCACTCTCCTCTAGCCGGTTCCAAACTGGCCAGCTTTATTTATGCAGGGAATCTGCTAATGATTTCTCCGCACACTCATTGGGGAAGCACATACTCCCAAAGGATTGTGGGATTGTTATTAGTCCCCAGCCAGTGATAAGCAGGCACGTTATATGGGGTGGTCCTGTATGAAAACAAAAAACGAGCCAGTCCCGTATCCATCGACCTGGAAGACTGCTTCTTTAGGCCTCGTTTGAATGTCTGCACTGCGTGCTCCGCCAACCCATTTAAAGCCAGGTGGTGTGGGGCGGTGCAGATATGGCGTATACCGTTCATCTTCATGAACCTCGCAAACTCCTCACTTGTGAACGGAGTGCTGTTGTCCGTGACCTGCACTTCAGGGAGGCCATGAAAGACAAACGAATCTTCTTGATTGTTGCTCAGGACGTTGTGCCTACCATCTTGTGCACCTCTAATCATTTCGACTGGGCATCGATTAATAGAAGGAACATGGATCCTTGAAAAGAACCGGCGAAATCCGCATGCAAGCGCGCCAAAGGCCGCTCTGGCCATTCCCAGTGATGTAGGGACACGGCCGGAGGGAGCTTCTGATGCCCCTGGCAAATGGAGGAGTTTTGGGCCACCTTCTGAATGTCGGTGTCGAGGCCAGCCACCAGACATAACTCCGGGCCAACATTTTCATTTTGGTCACACCCGGATGCCCATGGTGCAAGTCTCTTGGTATCAGCCCCTGTCCTTTTTCTGGGGCAATCACACGCATTCCCCACAAGAGGATACCCTCTTCCACGCTAAATTCTTGCAGCTTGGAGTAAAATTCCCGCAACTCACCTGGGAGCTGTCTTTGCTGCCCACCATGCAGGACTATGTGCCGTACCTTTGACAGGACTGGCTCCGTCTGGGTCCAGTCACGGATCTGTGATGCCGTGACAGGCAAGGTATTCATAAACAATAGGGTTGCAACCACCTCACCAGTCGTGCGGGTCGACATGGGGCAGGACGATAAAGGCAATCGACTCAGTGCGTCGGCATTCGCTATCTGGGTTCCTGGTTTGTGTTTCAGAGAATACTCGGAGGCAGTGTGCAACGAGGCCCAGCGCTGGATCCGTGCGGAAGCAATGGGCGGTATTAGCTTATGATCTCGGAAAAGTCCAGGCAGAGGCTTATGATCAGTCATGATAGTGAAGTGGCGGCCATACACTTACTGGTGGAAGCGTTTCACCGCAAAGACCACCACCAGGCCCTCCTTCTTGATCTGCGCATACTTCTTTTCCGCTGCAGTCAATGTGCGGGAGGCGAAAGCTATCGGGCGCTCGGCCCCGTTCTACATCTTGTGGGACAAGACGGGCCCAATACCATATGGGGATGCATCACATGTGATGAGCAAAGGCTTTCCAGGATCATAGTGGGTTAGTAACCCAGACAACGTCAATTGTTGTTTTACCCACCGGAAAGCGGTTTCCTGCGGCTGACCCCCAAACCCAGGTGTGATTCTTCTTCAGCAGAAGATGCAACGGGGCCAGCGTAGTTGCCAGATTGGGGAGGAACATCCCGTAATAGTTTACGAGGCCGTGAAAATAACGAAGATGCGAAGTGTTAGTCGGGGCGGGGGCCTGTTGAATTGCACGCACCTTCTCTGTGACGGGGTGCAAACCTTCGCGGACCCCCCCCCCCCCCCGATAACCCAGGTAGACTACTTCCTTCGCCTGAAAGACGCACTTTGTGCAACATAAACGGGTTCCAGCTTCAGAAAAGCGTCAAAGGACAGCCTCCAAATTTCCAAATGCTCCTGCTCCGACGTCCCTGTAATGAAAACGTTGTCAAAGTAGACAGCGACACGCAGTAAACCTCTCAAAATGCCCTCCATGACGCGTTGAAAAATAGCGCAGGCAGAGTATACCCCAAAGGTCATCCGTGTATATTCGTACAGGCCATGGTGTGTATTAATCATTACATATGGCCAGGAGGCAGGGTCCAGCTCCAACTGCAGGTAGGCGTGACTCATATCTAATATCGTGAACGAGAGTCCGCCTGCAAGCTTCGCGAAGAGATCCTCTATGCGAGGCATTGGATATCGGTCGAGCCGGGAAGCCGTATTCACTGTACGTTTATAGTCGCCGCACAAGTGAACTGTGGCACCTGGCTTCATTACCAGTACAATTGGTGCTGCCCAGTCAGCGAAACGGACGGGCCTGATAAGACCCAAAGGCTCCAAACGAGTGAGCTCCCCTTCTACCTTCTCGAGCAAGGTGTAAGGCACCGGGCGCACCCGGAAATAGCGCAGCCTGGCTCCTGGTTCGACTTGGATACGGGCTATGGCCCCTTTTATTTTCCCCAAACCGGGCTGGAATACATCTGGGTACCGTCCTAACACCTCAGTCAACCCTCCAGAAACTGTTCGGAGGATGTACTGCCACTGCAACAGCAAATGGCGCAACCAGTCCCGACCCAACAGGCTGGGCCCATGGCGCACCACGATAAGTGGGAAACGCCCCTCCTGGCGTCCATAAACAACAGGGGTCATCGTAGTTCCTGCAATGTCCAATGGTTCCCCCGTGTAGGTTGCCAACCTGGCTTGTGTGTCCGTTAATGTAAGGGTCTGTATACCCTGCTTGATGCAGTCGAATGTCTTCTGGGCGATCACGGAGACTGCTGTGCCAGTGTCCAACTCCATCTCAAGCGGGTGACCATTGACCCGTACTGTCACCTTAATGGGGGCCACACGGGGAGCTGCCACACAATGCAGCTCAGGCAGTCGTCCTCCGTCTCCACGTCCTCGGGAGTAGTCGCTGCAGGTTCATCCAAATGGAAGGTATGGCCCGTGGGCTGGCCCTAGTCTCGGTCAGAACGACGGCGCCTCTGGCGCCCCCTGGACCAGCATCCGCGACGGGGTCGGCGCCCACAAGTCTGACACGGACCTGGCTCCTCATCCATTGGTTCTGGAGAAGGCTCCCTTCGGGGAGGAATGTCTGAAGGCCACTGGCGTCGATCCAGAAACGCCTCGCCCAAGGTACCGGAGGGGTGCGGGGGAATGCTTTTGGACGGAAGGGGTCGCGCCCCAAGGCATGCACCTCCATTCCCAGTAACTCCTGCACTCCCCGTTTTGCGCTCACTCTGGGCAATACTATTTGAATGGCCTGTTGAAAAGTCAATGATGGCTCAGCTAACAACTTCCTCTGGGTGGCCGCATTGTTAATACCACAAACCAAACGGTCGCGTAACATTTCTGACAAGGTCTCACCATACTCACAGTACTTCGCAATCCTGCGTAGCCTGGATAGAAACTCGGCAAGGGATTCTCCTGGGGTCCTCTCAGCGGTATTGAACCGGTAAAGCTGGACTATCTTGGACGGGATTGGGTTAAAATGTTGCTCCACTAAGTTCGGAAGTTCATCAAATGTTTTGGTGTCCGGCGCAGCTGGGTACTTAAGACTCCTAATCAACCCAAACGTATGCGGGCCGCAGGCAGTAAGCAATATGCCCACCTGGCGCTCGTTTTCGGTGATGTTGTTTGCCCGGAAATAGTAACGCATTCGTTGTCCATACTGGTTCCAGCTTTCCAGCGCAGCGTCAAAAACATCCAAACGTCCATACAGAGGCATGGTGTAATGGAAAACAACTTCCAACCTGTATCCAACAAAAATCCAGGGAAGTGGCTTCAGCAGTGTAGACAGACAGCTATTCACTTTAACCCACGTCGTCAGTTTTGTGAGGGCCACGAAGAATCCAGCACACGTTGAAGAATAGAAGAAATAACATTTATTGACAATAACATATATATGCAACAGCAGCAGCAACTCCTTTGTTGCTCACTCTCCTCTAGCCGTTTCCAAACTGGCCAGCTTTATTTATGCAGGGGAATCTGCTAATGATTTCTCCGCTCCCTCATTGGGGAAACTGATACTCATAAAGGATTGTGGGATTGTCATTAGTGCCCAGATAGTGGTAAGCAGGCAGGTTATGACACCTAGCCAAAAGTGAATTTGGAAAAGCCCAAGTCACTTTCCTTGGCCAGACAATCGGACAGTGTCGAATTGTTCCACGGGATATGAAAACAAAAGTTATTGGGGAGTTTACGATACCCTTGACACAAAGGGAACTAATGCAATTTATTGGCATGAGTGGATTTGATTGAACATTTGTGCAAAAGTTTTGTTGCGTGGTTGCTTTACTGACGGACTTGCTCAAGAACGCAACAAATTCCAATGGACAGCGGAGTGTCAACAGGCATTTGGCGGCCTGAAGGTTGTGTTAACCACTGTTCCTGTGTTAGCCACCCCAAGTTATGTGAAACATTCAAAGTGGCGGTTGATGCGACTGATGTGGGCGTCCGTGCGGTGCTTGTACAAGACGACCACAAAGGGCTCGAGCGGCTTATTGGTTATTTTTCAAAGAAACTGAATTCTCACCAGAAAAAGTATTCAATGATTGAGAAGGAGACTTTGAGTT
The DNA here is from genome assembly GCF_047496885.1 of Scyliorhinus torazame. NCBI lineage: Eukaryota > Metazoa > Chordata > Chondrichthyes > Carcharhiniformes > Scyliorhinidae > Scyliorhinus > Scyliorhinus torazame. The sequence goes on along the minus strand of NC_092711.1, from coordinate 186,760,794 downwards.
TGGTGTTGGTTTTGCACCATTTTCACATTTATGTGACCAGCAATCCATCTGACACCATTGTATATACTGATCACAATCCGTTGACGTTTTTGGAGCGATTCCGGAATAACATTGCAAGGCTGTTTCGCTGGAGTATATTATTAGGTGAACTCAATGATACATTCTGAGGTTCTCTAAACCCTGGCACAAAACAGAGGCCTGTAGGGTATAGAAGTGGACTGTTTATCCGCCCGCAGGTCTATCCAGTGACAGGCGTGATCAGGCATCACAATAGCCGAGTGCTCTGTCCGAGCAACTCTAGGAATCAGCGAGTTGTCCAAACGAAAAACATCTATTCGGGAATAATATTTGTGCATATGTGAATTAAGGAAAACTCCCTTGCCTTTGGCCTCCCAAAGCGCTTGGATCTATGCCCTCCATGAGTAGCATGAATTTCGACACCTCTCCAGCCATCGCCGACGTCCACCTAGATCTTTGGCTTGATCGGTCTAGCTCTGAATCCGAGATTGTATTAATATCTCTCACCAGAATGAATCTGTGCGAATCTACGTCCGGGATCAGAGACAAAACCGCCTCGTAAAATCCACATTGTCCCAATTTGGGGCATATATATTGCTCAGTTCCACTGGGGAGCCTTCCAACCCACAGCTACCACTTGGATCCGCAATGAACCTCTTCATTGAAAAATAAACCCTCCACCTGTCACTACAGATATTGTCTCGCGTTCATATCCAGACCAGAATGATATGCCTGGCCAATCCATCCTCTTCTCAGTTTTGTCTGCTCTACCACCTTTAGATGAGTCGCCTGAAAAAAATCAAGACCGCCCCCAGGCTCTTCAGATGAACAAATATGCGCGACCTTTTAACAGGGCCATTCAGACCTTAATGATTCCAAGTTATCAATCGAGTATTTGCGCCAAAATCCCCAGGTCCGTAGGTGCCCACCGCCAGTCTTCCACTGGCATCGACTCCCAGATCGCAGATGTCCCCAGCCAGGCCAGTTGGTAGGATTTTGCAAGCGCAAGCCAGATGGTTGGTGGTGGCGAGGGGGAGTGAATGTAATGCGATTGAATCCAAGGTCCCAGTTGAGGCCGTACTCATGTGTGCAGAACTTGGCTTTACGTTTTTACTCGGCGATTCGGCGTAAGTCTGTAAAGACTTAATCGACAAATAAAGCAATCACCAATTGTCCTGGCTTGAGACAATTCACACCTCTTTAACCTGTGAATATCCCTCTCTTCAGTTGCTCCGTCTGGAGCTGTAAAGAGGCAATTACCTGCAAAGACTCGCATTCAAAATATCGTCTTGCATCTTTGACTTTGCCTATATATATGTTTCTGGAACCCACCTCTTCATTTACCTGAGTAAGGAGCTGTGCTCCGAAAGCTAGTGATTCAAAACAAACCTTTTATACTTTCACCTGGTGTTGTACGACTTCTTACCGTGCTCACCCCAGTCCAACGCCAGCATGTCCACATCATGGTGCAAAAGGAAGAAGCTCCTAAAGGCTTCAGAACGTCTTCGATTCTCAAGGAGGACCGAGCCAATCAAAGTCAGTGTAATGGGCAAAGTTTACGAGCATCTGCAGGCCACTAGCAAATAATCCAGCCTGTCCTTCTTTTGGGACTTCCAGCATCATTGATGGGTTTGGTTCACTCGGTGTGAAAACAAGAAATGGCTGAACGCACTGGCTACAGGACATTACAACATCACGGAGTGATGGGGTTCAAGGGCAACACGGTAGCATTGTGGATAGCACAATTGCTTCACAGCTCCAGGGACACAGGTTCGATTCCGGCTTGGGTCACTGTCTGTGCGGAGTCTGCACATCCTCCCCGTGTGTGCGTGGGTTTCCTGTGGGTGCTCCGGTTTCCTCCCACCGTCCAGAGATGTGCAGGTTAGGTGGATTGGCCATGATAAATTTCCCTTAGTGTCCAAAATAGCCCTTAGTGTTGGGTGGGGTTACTGGGTTATGGGGATAGGGTGGGGTTACTGGGTTATGGGGATAGGGTGGAGGTACTGACATTGGGTAGGGTGCTCGTTCCAAGAGCCGGAGCAGACTTGATGGGCCGAATGGCCTCCTTCTGCACTGTAAATTCTCTGGTAAATTCTATGATAAGGTTAGCTACGCTCCTAGCGAAGCTGGGGAACTAACTGCGTCTGTGAATGTTCAGAATATCTTCGAAATCGTTGAGCGTGGAATCTCATTCCAATGGTAACGTGGATCGGATGGTAACGTGTATCCAGGGAGAAGTAGCAATTAGCTTCCTTCGGTAGCATAACTCTTGATAGTCACAACAATTTGCTGGGATTTTTCAGACTCTCAGTCTATCAAATGTTAGCGCACATGGTGCAGCCATTGCGTCAATGCTTAAATACCTGACACATTCTTCTCAGCAAAGCTGCAACACCGACATTGTGAAACATTGTCAAGGTTTTCCATATAGAAGAAGCGCAGATCATATCTAATCAGTTACTGCCCAATCATCCGTAATATCGTGGATAATTTCACAGGTATTGGTGCCGCCTGCCACATCCATGACAATGAACGATTAACCAAAACTAAGCTTGGCCATTTGTTTCCAGACCTCAGTGAAGACTTTAAAGCAAGGAGGGAAAAAGAACAGTACTTCGAAGATGGGGTGAGAATGAAAGTGAGTGCCTTTTCCACCGACACAGAATTTGACAGACTGTGGCACAGGCATGCCGGGAATATTGAACACAATGGGAAACGGGGGAAAATGTAATTGAGGGAAGGACTATGGACTACCAATGTGCAACAACTGATCCACTTGAAGAGGCACCTTTCTATCGGTGTCAAATTCACGTTTTACTCGTAACTGCCCCATCATTTTTCCGGGCCCTGCTAGATGTTAACTTTAACATTTGAACAAAACATTGGGAGACAAATGGTTTTGGGACAAAATTAAATACAGATCTGTAGAAGTGCTCAGCTTGGCGCTTTGTCTTTCTCCCAAACGACGTGTTACCAACACTCGCTGCAGCCGACAAAGGACCAGACAAAGAATTTCATCTTCTCTCTGTTAAAATTAAGAGGTTTGGAATATTGGTATTGTTTATCGGCTGTCTCTATAGTTAATGGTTTGAAAATAAGTGACTCATATGGTTATTCCACAGTCTGCCTGACAGCGCATCTTTGGAATTTAGATATTATTGGGCGAGCAAATAGCTTGAGTGAGAAGCTGCTCGGTGTTTAAGCGTGGATACAATGGCAAAAACCTGCGTTATAACAGTGGATAGAGTTCCACTCTCGAACGTCCCAGAAAAGTGTTCAAAATCGCCAGAGATGTACATTGGAGGATTTAAAATCTGCGTCCCGAACTGGCCCATGTTCTTCACTCAATCCGAAAAAAGACGCTGCAATTGAGGGATTTGAAAGATATCTTGAAGATTCACATAAGAATTAATTAATCTGCCAGGCTCTCGGTCAGAGAGAACAGTGAGAGTCGGAAGTCGCCATGGTTCAGCACACAGGCCTATGGGTCCGAGATTGCAAGCACATTGGAAGTCCAAATTCCTCGAATTCAAACGAACATGGATGTTTTGCCCTTCTTTACTTAGAGGGAGAAATCTCTAGCAAAGCCGAAATGTGAAGGCAATTCTTGAATCGAAGTTTTCCAGCCTGGGAAGCGAAGAATATTTATGAAGTCAGTCTCTGGACAAGTACATTCTAAAAAAAAGGAACATTAAATAGAAATGCGTGAAATACATCTTTTTGCTTGTGTAAAGGATCAGTCAAGTGTCATTCTGTTCTGTGGTAAGAAGTTTAAATTGCTTTCCAGGTTTTCTTCAGTAAATGGTGGTTTATTGCGAACGTAGTAATAAGTGTACCACCCTTGGATATTTTCAATAGAAGTTTGAGTTTACTTGTTAAGGCTATACGTCTGTCCGGAGATGGATGGATGGATAATAATGTACGTAGGGTGTTCAGAATCCAGGCACGCCTGCAGATCCAAAATAATGTCCTGGTAACGAAGGATATATTTGACAGATTGAAAGCTGGGACGACAGGACCATATGCCCTGGGATAAACAATGATTTAAATTCCACAGCAAGTTTCTGCAAGCTGGCACTAACTGATCTGGAGCTACAGAACATTGCTATTGACATTGTCGAACAAGACACGATTTGCAAACACAGGGTAAATATGTGAAGACATATATTTACCCTCGTGTTGGCAAGTGACGTGTTTAGACGAGTATGCAAAGCATGGCGTTGGCTTCACAGTCAGAGGAATATTGACAGAAACGATTTAGGTACCAGAAGCAACGTATGAAACATTCATGTCTTTGATCCTGTCAGCACATGGAGGCACTGTCAACATCATCATCAGCAGAAATGTGGTTGGTTCGTAAATGCTCTCAGTGATGGAAAATAAATGGTGGCACAGCCAGCGACGCTCACATCCCAAGAAAGAATTTAAAAACAATATCTGCGCTCCTGAAAGAGCACTGAGTGTCAGCCTCTCAAAAATCAGTTACATAATTCTCAACACGGTCTTCTTAGGAACATTTGAAATTGTGACATTGTATCTTCAAGCCAGTTACGTTCAATTGGGTTAGTCAGGGATTCGTGAACAGCCTGCATTGGCCAACATGGGGTGAGCAAGATTAATGGCAAAACGCAACACTTTCTGGAAGTTTTAACACTGAATAATCTCGGCGGAATCATCAATTACTTTCAGGGCAAACATTCCCACAAGATGTCAGGACATTATGCAAGAGCTGGCACGAACCTGACTTGATTTTCTCCGAATATGCAAAGATTTGTGGAAAAACAAATCTTCTTTACCCATTTGCCCTTTCATTGGTGTCTATCCTGATATTGCTCTCGACCTCAAGCACACGTTCATTTGTGCCACCATTGCCAGTCAGACTATGACACCAACCGGACCCCTTCAACACACTTTTCTAATGATCACGTGAAAGGATAACCATCTTTTAACCATCAGACTGCATTTCATGAGACCACAAGACAGAGATGTGAGTGGTGGGGGAAGGATATCACAGTGTAGAATGATCGTCGTCTTTTTCTGTTCTCGTTGCACTTTGCGGTGTGATGTGAGGGAGTATTCACAAATTAAAATATGTAGTAAATAATAAAATATTACAGCTTTGATTTGAAAAACCCATTTTATTATCAAATTTCGTGGTTTCTTTTGTGTTTACGTTTAGCGTAAATATCGGTTCAGAACATTTTGAGCATTTTTGTTAACTGAATATATACAGGCGCCGGAATGTGGCAACTACGGGCTTTTCACAGTAATTCATTTGAAGCCTACTTGTGACAAAAAGCGACTTTCATTTTATAAGCAATTTTGAGAATTTACTGAAAATCCATTCAAAAAGTCTGTGTTTCCCTCCAATGTCCCTGTCAGGCAGGGAAGAGATGGTCGAGTGCGGGAACCATGGTTGACAAGAGAGGTTGAATGTCTTGTTAAGAGGAAAAAGGAGACTTATGTAAGGCTGAGGAAACAAGGTTCAGACAGGGCATTGGCGGGATACAAGATAGCCAGGAGGGAACTGAAGAAAGGGATTAGGAGAGCTAAGAGAGGGCATGAACAATCTTTGGCGGGTAGGATCAAGGAAAACCCCAAGGCCTTTTACACATATGTGAGAAATATGAGAATGACTAGAGCGAGGGTAGGTCCGATCAAGGACAGTAGCGGGAGATTGTGTATTGAGTCTGAAGAAATAGGAGAGGTCTTGAACGAGTACTTTTCTTCTGTATTTACAAATGAGAGGGGCGATATTGTTGGAGAGGACAGTGTGAAACAGACTGGTAAGCTCTAGGAAATACTTGTTAGGAAGGAAGATGTGTTGGGCATTTTGAAAAACTTGAGGATAGCCAAGTCCCCCGGGTCTGACGGGATATATCCAAGGATTCTATAGGAAGCAAGAGATGAAATTGCAGAGCCGTTGGCAATGATCTTTTCGTCCTCACTGTCAACAGGGGTGGTACCAGGGGATTGGAGAGTGGCGAATGTCGTGCCCCTGTTCAAAAAAGGGACTAGGGATAACCCTGGGAATTACAGCCCAGTTAGTCTTACTTCGGTGGTAGGCAAAGTAGTGGAAAGGGTACTGAAGGATAGGATTTCTGAGCATCTGGAAAAACACTGCTTGATTAGGGATAGTCAGCACGGATTTGTGAGGGGTAGGTCTTGCCTTACAAATCTGATTGAATTATTTGAGGAGGTGACCAAGCATGTGGATGAAGGTAAAGCAGTGGATGTAGTGTACATGGATTTTAGTAAGGCATTTGATAAGGTTCCCCATGGTAGGCTTCTGAAGAAAGTAAGGAGGCATGGAATAGTGGGAGATTTGGCCAGTTGGATAACGAACTGGCTAACCGATAGAAGTCAGAGAGTGGTGGTGGATGGCAAATATTCAGCCTGGATCCCAGTTACCAGTGGCATACCGCAGGGATCAGTTCTGGGTCCTCTGCTGTTTGTGATTTTCATTAATGACTTGGATGAGGGAGTTGACGGGTGGGTCAGTAAATTTGCAGACGATACGAAGATTGGTGGAGTTGTGGATAGTAAGGAGGGCTGTTGTCGGCTGCAAAGAGACATAGTTAGGATGCAGAGCTGGGCTGAGAAGTGGCAGATGGAGTTTAACCCTGAAAAGTGTGAGGTTGTCCATTTTGGAAGGACAAATATGAATGCGGAATACAGGGTTAACGGTAGAGTTCTTGGCAATGTGGAGGAGCAGAGAGATCTTGGGGTCTATGTTCATACATCTTTGAAAGTTGCCACTCAAGTGGATAGAGCTGTGAAGAAGGCCTATGGTGTGCTCGCGTTCATTAACAGAGGGATTGAATTTAAGAGCCGTGAGGTGATGATGCAGCTGTACAAAACTTTAGTAAGGCCACATTTGGAGTACTGTGTACAGTTCTGGTCACGTCATTTTAGGAAGGATGTGGAAGCTTTGGAAAAGGTGCAAAGAAGATTTACCAGGATGTTACCTGGAATGGAGAGTAGGTCTTACGAGGAAAGGTTGAGGGTGCTAGGCCTTTTCTCATTAGAACGGAGAAGGACGAGGGGCGACTTGATAGAGGTTTATAAGATGATCAGGGGAATAGATAGACAGTCAGAGACTTTTTCCCCGGGTGGAACAAACCATTACAAGGGGACATAAATTTAAGGTGAAAGGTGGAAGATATAGGAGGGATATCAGAGGTAGTTTCTTTACCCAGAGAGTAGTGGGGGCATGGAATGCACTGCCTGTGGACGTAGTTGAGTCGGAAACATTAGGGACCTTCAAGCAGCTATTGGATAGGTACATGGATTACGGTAAAATGATATAGTGTAGATTTATTTGTTCTTAAGGGCAGCACGGTAGCATTGTGGATAGCACAATTGCTTCACAGCTCCAGGGTCCCAGGTTCGATTCCGGCTTGGGTCACTGTCTGTGCGGAATCTGCCCGTCCTCCCCGTGTCTGCGTGGGTTTCCTCCGGGTGCTCAGGTTTCCTCCCACAGTCCAAAGATGTGAAGGGTAGATGGATTGGCCATGATAAATTGCCCTTAGTGTCCAAAATTGCCCTTGGTGTTGGGTGGAGGTGTTGAGTTTGGGTAGGGTGCTCTTTCCAAGAGCTGGTGCAGACTCAGAGGGCCGAATGGCCTCCTTCTGCACTGTAAATTCAATGATAATCTATGATTAATCTAGGACAAAGGTTCAGCACAACATTGTGGGCCGAAGGGCCTGTTCTGTGCTGTATTTTCTATGTTCTATATTTTCTATGTTCTATGTTCTTTTTAGCCTTTCATTTTTTTTCAAATTTAGTTCAGATTTTCTACCAACCATTTTCCGGATTTTATTTCACGGAAATCCCCGAGATGTGATTTTTATTTCTTTATTTTTTAAAAACAATCAATTTAGAGTATCCAATTAATTGTTTCTAATTAAGGGGCAACTTAACATCGCCAATCCACCTCGCCTGCACATTTTTGGATTGTGGGGATGGAACCCACGTAAACACGGGGAGAGGGTGCAAATTCCACATGCAAATTCTCCCCCCCCCCCCGCCCCCGCCCCGAGGTGGATAATATGCAAACTCTATGTGAATAAGGACCCGGGGCTGGGATCGAGTCTGGATTCTCACTGCCGTGATGCAGCAGTGCTAACGACTGCGCCACCGTGCCGACGATGATTTTATACTTACAGTTCCCATGCTCCGCCTGTCTGAGTGTGTTACACCTTTGCTCCACAGTGACGAGGCCGCAAATCCCTGAGGTACGTTTTTATACTTACAGTTCCAATGCTGTGCCTCTCCAAGTCTGCTTCATCCCCGCTCCCCGTTGACTAGGTCGTTGAATTCCCGAGGTGAGTTTTTATACCAACAGCTCCAAGGCTCCGCCTCTCTGAGTCTGCTCCAACTCCGCTCACTGGTGACTCGGCCGCGAATCCCGAGAGAAGGTTTTATACTTACAGCTCCAATGCTTCGCCTCTCCGAGTGAGCTCCAGCTCCGTTCCCAGGTGACTTCCTTGGAGCAAGAGAGATTGAGAGGACATTGAGAAATGTATACAACATGGTAGATTAGAAAAAACAATGTTTGAATTCTCTGTTGCAGAGGGTTGTGGAGGAGCATTCATTGAGACCGTTCAAAGCAGAGGACCAGGGGTTTCTGCATCCCAATTACATTGCGGGATACGAGGAGTGAAGTAGACTATCGCCGTAATCTAGATAATGAATCAGCAGGTTCCAGGGGCCCTATGGCCTGATCTTGTTTCTATGTCGCCACTCATGTGAATATTTAGCGTAGCTCACATTTCTCCGAGTGAAAGGGTGTGTTTAAATGTACATATTTAAAGCCGTTACATCCTTCACTCAGAATCATATAAAATTTAATTGAGAACCACAAAGCCCCATTTCAGATTAATCTGAGATTTAATTAACAAATCAAATTTTGGATAAAAATGGCCGAACTTCTTCCTTTTATTCAGTCTGTGATCCTCCTCTGCCCTTTTGGATGATCACTGTAAGGAATCTGTAAGGAAGAGTAGGCTTGTGTGACGGAACAACGGTCCGATCGGTCCAAACATACAAAGTAGCAAAGGTCAGTGGGAGACTAGAGGACTGGGAAATCTTTAGGGGGCAACAGAAAGCTACTAAAAAAGCTATAAAGAAGAGTAAGATAGATTATGAGAGTAAACTTGCTCAGAATATAAAAACAGATAGTAAAAGTTTCTACAAATACATAAAACAAAAAAGAGTGGCTAAGGTAAATATTGGTCCTTTAGAGGATGAGAAGGGAGATTTAATAATGGGAGATGAGGAAATGGCTGAGGAACTGAACAGGTTTTTTGTGTCGGTCTTCACAGTGGAAGACACAAATAACATGCCAGTGACTGATGGAAATGAGGCTATGACAGGTGAGGACCTTGAGAGGATTGATATCACCAAGGAGGTAGTGATGGGCAAGCTAATGGGGCTAAAGGTAGACATGTCTCCTGGCCCTGATGGAATGCATCCCAGCGTGCTAAAAGAGATGGCTAGGGAAATTGCAAATGCACTAGTGATAATTTACCAAAATTCACTCGACTCTGGGGTGGTCCCGGCGGATTGGAAATTAGCAAACGTGACACCACTGTTTAAAAAAGGAGGTAGGCAGAAAGTGGGTAATTATAGGCCAGTGAGCTTAACTTCGGTAGTAGGGAAGATGCTGGAATCTATCATCAAGGAAGAAATAGCGAGGCATCTGGATGGAAATTGTCCCATTGGACAGACGCAGCATGGGTTCATAAAGGGCAGGTCGTGCCTAACTAATTTAGTGGAATTTTTTGAGGACATTAACAGTGCGGTAAATAACGGGGAGCCAATGGATGTGGTAAATCTGGATTTCCAGAAAGCCTTTGACAAGGTGCCGCACAAAAGGTTGTTGCATTAGATAAAGATGCGTGGAATTAAGGGGAAAGTAGGAGCATGGATAGAGAATTGGTTAATTAATAGAAAGCAAAGAGTGGGGATTAATGGGTGTTTCTCTGGTTGGCAATCAGTAGCTAGTGGTGTCCCTCAGGGATCAGTGTTGGGCCCACAACTGTTCACAATTTACATTGATGATTTGGAGTTGGGGACCAAGGGCAATGTGTCCAAGTTTGCAGACGACACTAAGATAAGTGGTAAAGCAAAAAGTGCAGAGGATACTGGAAGCCTGCAGAGGGATTTGGACAGGCTAAGTGAATGGGCTAGGGTCTGGCAGATGGAATACAATGTTGACAAATGTGATGTTATCCATTTTGGTAAGAATAACGGCAAAAGGGATTATTATTTAAATGATAAAATATTAAAACATGCTGCTGTGCAGAGAGACCTGGGTGTGCTCGTGCATGAGTCGCAGAAAGTTGGTTTTCAGGTGCAACAGGTGATTAAGAAGGCAAATGGAATTTTGTCCTTCATTGCTAGAGGGATGGAGTTTAAGACTAGGGAGGTTATGCTGCAATTGTATAAGGTGTTAGCGAGGCCACACCAGGAGTATTGTGTTCAGTTTTGTTCTCCTTACTTGAGAAAGGACGTCCTGGCACTGGAGGGTGTGCAGAGGAGATTCACTAGGTTAATCCCAGACCTGAAGGGGTTGGATTACGAGGAGAGGTTGAGTAGACTGGGACTGTACTCGTTGGAATTTAGAAGGTTGAGGGGGTGTCTTATAGAAACATATAAGATTATGAAGGGAATCGATAGGATAGATGCGGGCAGGTTGTTTCCACTGGCGGGTGAAAGCAGAACTAGGGGGCATAGCCTCAAAATAAGGGGAAGTAGATTTAGGACTGAGTTTAGGAGGAACTTCTTCACCCAAAGGGTTGTGAATCTATGGAATTCCTTGCCCAGTGAAGCAGTAGAGGCTCCTTCATTAAATGTTTTAAAGATAAAGATAGATAGTTTTTTGAAGAATAAAGGGATTAAGGGTTATGGTGTTCGGGCCGGAAAGTGGAGCCGAGTCCACAAAAGATCAGCCATGATCTCATTAAATGGCGGAGCAGGCTCGCGGGGCCAGGTGGCCTACTCCTGCTCCTAGTTCTTATGTTCTTATGACAGCAATAACCAGTATTTATAAATAACTGTGAATACAACGAATCACGACAAATAGCTTCGCAGGAGCGAGTATCAAGAAAGATTTAACACTGAGCCATGCAGAGCTGGGGTGGATCTCCTTGGAGCAAAGTGGATTGAGAGGACATGGAGAGAGACGGAGCAGATGATCATATTCCTTTTTATAGTTTAGAAAAGGAAAGTTTCAATAGGAGATAGGACAGGGACCGGAGACACATATGGACGTTTCTGGTGACAGTGATGGAGGTGAAATGGGAGGAGGAAGATTCATTTTGTGCAGTGAGTAATAACGAACCGAAATTCGCTGCCAATGAAGATGATGAACGAGTTAAAACAGTATTAATTCAAAAATAAATTGTATGGACACTAGAAGTAAAAAAAACTCTCCACGGCTGTGTGTTTCGAGTGGTGGATTCAGACTGATTGGATTGCTGTGTAAAGAACCCACGATTGGCTGAGTAAAGTTACCCAGTATAATAAGATTCGAAAGTCAAGTTCTCAGGAATGTTGTGCTTGTCTTGCATCAGTGTTGGTACTTTGCTCATAGAACCATGGAGTTTTACAGCACACAAATACGTTCTTCGGCCCATCGAGTCTGCGATGGCCATCAAGCCCCTATCTACCTTGTTTACATTTTCAAGCCAATTACACCAAGCTTTGTATGGTCTGGCGTTTAAAGTGCTCATCTAAATACTTATGTTGTGACAGTGTCCACTTCTACAAAGCTTTCAAGCAGTCAGTTCCAGATTCCCACCACCCTCTGCGTGAAAACTTGTTTCCCTCACATCCCCTCTAAATCTACTTCCCCTTATCATAAATCTATGCCCCCTTGATATTGGCCGCTCTACTAATGGAAAATATCCTGCCTATCAATCTTATCTATGCCCGTCATTGTGCACACCTCAATCAGCATTCCATACTGATCGCACCTCCCTTCCACAGGCCCTCTTTGTTCTACGTAAAAGAAACACAGCCTAATTAGCCACTCTTCATAGCTAAAACTTTGCAGTCCAGACAATATTCTGGTGAATCTTCTCTGCACCCATTTTAGAAATACAGCATTTTCCCTACAGTATGCCGACCAGAACTGCGCACAATACTCTAGCTGTGGCCTAACGAACATTTCAAACAACTCCAACATACCATTACCCACACATCCAATGCCTCAGCTAATAAATGTCAGTATCTTCCGAACCAGATTTTCTACCTGTCTTTCCGCCTTTAGGAATCTTTGGAGATGCACCCTCATCGTCCTTGTGACTCTCTATACGTCCTCGTCGTCCCTTGTTCATTGTGTATTCGCTTACCTTGTTGGCCCTTCCAAAATTAAGCACCTCACATTTTTCAGGGTCAAATTCCACTTGCCACTGTTCTCCCCGCCTGACCATCTCGTCTATGTCCTTTTGTAATCTAAAGCTTTCCTGAAGTATGCCGACCAGTAAAGAGGAACCTGCAGGTTGTGATGTTCTCATGTGCCTGCTGCCCGTGTCCTTCTAGGTGGTAGAGGCCAGAGTGTTGGAAGGTGCTATTGAAGACGCCTTGGTGAGTTGTGCCGAATGCAGGGAGGGAGGAGCTATGAGGAGCGGTTGAATAAACTCGGTTTGTTCTCACTGGAACGAAGGAGGTTGAGGGGAGACCTGATAGAGGTATACACAATTATGAGGGGCATAGACAGAGTGGATAGTCAGAGGCTTTTCCCCAGGGTAGAGGGGTCAATTACTAGGGGGCATAGGTTTAAGGTGAGAGGGGCAAGGTTTAGAGTAGATGTACGAGGCAAGTTTTTTACGCAGAGGGTAGTGGGTGCCTGGAACTCGCTACCGGAGGAGGTGGTGGAAGCAGGGACGATAGTGACATTTAAGGGGCATCTTGACAAATACATGAATAGGATGGGAATAGAGGGATACGGACCCAGGAAGTGTAGAAGATTGTAGTTTAGTCGGGCAGCATGGTCGGCACGGGCTTGGAGGGCCGAAGGGCCTGTTCCTGTGCTGTACATTTCTTTGTTCTTCTTTGTTCTTTGTTGATCGCTATTTACCAGACAACTAATTTCGTATCATCTGCGAATTTGCTGATAATAGCTTCTACTTTTGGGTTCAGATCATTAATGAAGACTACAAACAGCAAGGTATCAAGCACCGATCCCTGTAGTACACTATTGCACAGAGGTGTCTGGTCACAGAAACAACTTTTGACCATGAACTTTTGCTTTCGAGCACTGAACCAATTTTGGATCCAATTTGCCACAATTTGCATCACCTTGTCAAAAGCCATACTTTAATCTGGCCCCTTGCTTGCCAAACCACCCTAGGGTACATCTCATCTGGGCCTAAGGAGGTACGGGCAGAGTTAACCTAGCTTAGTCATGAACCCGTTGCCTTTTATTTCCTTTCCGGACCTTCTTCATGAGAGACGAGTTCCTCTGAAATGATAACAGGTTTAGGTAGTGATGGTCAGCCATTGAGAACAATAATTGTGTTAAATGATACATGAAATCGTTCCACAAGCTGCTGATGTGTAACTTTCAATTTCCAAAAACTACAAAATTAATCGCAGCGCTCCTGGGAAATTTGCGTCAAACGACAGATACCCAGCACTGAAAGTATCTGACACACATAGAATCATAGAATCATACAATTTACAGTGCAGAAGGAGGCCATTCAGCCCATCAGGTCTGCACCGGTCCTAGCAAAGAGCTCAAGCCCACGTATCTACCCTATTCCCGTAACCCAACTTAACATTTTTTTGACACTAAGGACAATTTATGAAGGCCGATCCACACGATCCACACCTAACCCGCACGTCTTTGGACTGTGGGGAGCACTCAGAGGAAACCCACGCAGGCACGGGGAGATCGTGCAGACTCCACACAGTTAAAGGGCTACAGGAAGAGATCAATCATGGTCTGATCAAATGGCAGAGCAGGCTCAAAGGACTGAATTGTCTACTTCTGTTCCTAATTCCTATTTTGCATCCCTGAAGGACATGAGTGAATCAGATGGGGTTTCATTCGGCAATGGTTTCATTGTTAGTTGCAGATTTTTATTGAATTCAAATTTCACCACCTGCAATGGTGGGATTTGAACCCGGGACCCCATGCATTGCCCTGTGTGTCTAGATTCCTAGTCCAGTGACAATACCACTATGCCACCACCTACCCCTTGTCAAATTGTAATCAAATTGTAATTGTTTGATCAGTTATTTGTTTCTGAATGGAGTGGTTGTCACATCGCTTCTTTGAAAGGGCCAACAAGATTTTAAATACCTGCTCATCTCGAAACGTTTTGTTGCACATTAACAGAATATATAATGACAGCCATTACTCTTCCTCCAAGAGACAAAAATTGGGATAAATGTAATTTTTTTGATTCTGATGTTAGATCAATTTCTCTGCTGCAGACCGAGGGTTTTCAGCCGAATTGTCCTTCCAAAACAAGATTCTGAAGTGGAATCAGACTGCACGTGTTGATGTTCTAGTCTGCTCACTTTGGTCATGAGTCGAGATTCTTCTAACCTCGTTGTCAGGTTTGCCTTATATGTGAAAGGCTCCCTGGTTCGAAACATTATCAAAACTCATTGTTCTAAAGTTCTCAAACACAGGTTCGTTGTTGAATGTGAATGATATCAATCCAAATATTTGCTGTTCACCATTTCTTAAAAAATACATTCAACAAAATAGTAAGTGTATTCTGCTGGCAGCAGGTACGTAGAGAGCTTGGGATTCCAACTTTTCCCTGTCTCACTCACTGTGGAGCTGAGAGGATCGAATCTGCACCGATCCTCCGAAAGGGCATCCCACCTTGGCCCAATTGGTAACTCATCCCCTAACCTTTGGCCACGAAGGCTGTGTTTTTCAATCTTTCTTTGCTCGGACCCCATTTTTACCAACCGACTATTCTTCGGGATCCATGGCAGCCGACGTTCGCGGCACACGCCCGCCGACCTTCGTGACCCATGTCACCGGAATGCCACGATCAATGCCACTTGGACGTCACGACCCACCATTTTTGCTTAACTTTAATGTGACAGGTGAGACTGCTTGGCCCTCAAGATCTCACTTGCTTTGGCATTGAATGTTGCACTTCTGCTAAGGAGGACAGCTGATGTGTTAAGTTCTCACTGTATCAGTTGAAAAACGTCAAGAAGCTTGTCCTCGAACTCGCCATGCTTCGTCTTGAAATGCTTTAAAGTTTGAGGGTTTTAACCTTTCATTTGTCATTTCTTCCCTGCATATAACATTCGGGAGCTTTGCACCCGGACCTACTCTATGGGCCAAATGGTCTCCCTCTACACTGCAGGAATTCTATGATATTCTATGCAGGCTGCTATAAAATGGAGGACTCTCTCTCGCGCCCAGAGCACGTGCTGTCTGTGTTCGGTGTATGTGACCTGCTCTCCTTCTCCTGGAGAGAAGACTCCATAGATGTTTAAAAATAAACTGCTCTTGGGTCAGCGCGCTGACGTCAGGAGGAGGTGGTCTGCCTCGCTGGGTCCTGGTCTGCGCACTGCTGAGGGGACGCATGCACATAAGTGCCGGCATTCTGAAAGTCGGTCGCGGCAAGCATTGAGGCCATTTCATATTTCTCCCCGCGATCAGGAGCACGCGACCGATGGCCCCGCGACCCTCCCGAGACCCGCCCGCTACCCATCCGTGAGTTGCAACCCTGTGTTTGAAAATGACTACTTTAAACCGTACAAGAATAAAGTAGTTTAGATGCCATTAATACAGAAAAGAATGAGTGATTTTCAGAAAGAAGGTTCGTCATAGAGTATTAATGGACAGACGAAGAAATTACAATATGAAAACAACTTCCTTGCATTTGCCACCCATAAAGCTCTCCACGTATTGCTATCATAGAGCAGAGAATTGTCCAAAGTACACAACACGATCTTGGTTATAACGCATTCTGTCCGGCAAGAATGGTGTCTGGAAGACGTTAGGATCAGGCTGAGGCTCAGGTACTTTGTAGGAATTCCATACGACCTGGGAGGAGCTGGAGTGCAATATCCCAGGACCTGCATTGTGTCCTTAAGTAAATATGGATTTTCATATCCTTCCCATTGATTGTGCCAGAATACCAACCTTCTTCTGATCCCTCTCTCCCGACTGACCGAAGTGACTAAGCCCACGCGTCCCCAGTATGCCTTGATGCTGCCAGATTCCTGTTCCCAATTATCGGCCTTATGGTGACTCTGGCTGGGCTCAGGCGAGGAATTCCAGAGCATTAATGTGAGTAATGCTAAGCTGTTAAAATTGGGTCTCCACACCCACAGATGTACCGCGTGTGCCATGCTACTTTGGTATTTACACATAAGGAAAATCTCCTCTCCTCACTCCCCCCACCCCCCAATTAAAACGAGAGCTATATAATTACTGGGAAACTAATGTCGCAGATATCAAGTCAGTTGATGATTGATGTGGCCATGCCAAGAATCATCACGATTGTAAAGAGAACTGTAGGTGAGAGTGCTGCAAACCAATGAACAGGAAACTTCAAACACCTGACCAGTGCTGGCTTTGTGAATTCACAAGTCTAATGTTCAAAAAAATAAGCAAAAACATGTTATACACTATTACAAGAAACCAGCATATTCTTATGTATTCGTCTGCGAGTCACATTGCCACTGAAGAGAAACATGATGTCTGCAATGTTCTTCGGCAGTCACTCTGGGATTTGTTCTTAAACTCTGCCGCACACATCATGTGCGTACAGTGCAGCAGGAGTAAAATTCAAGCAGAGTCGGTCTCGGTCCTGGGAGGTAATCTGAAAAATTGGGTATACATCATTTTGCACCCAAATTAAAACAAAATATTGTGATGAAAGCTTGGCCCTTAATTAATTCCTCACAAGATTGGTTTCTTCTGAGCGGCCAGACAGTTCCGTTATGTGGTGCAATTGCTCTTTAACTTCTGACTGAACACCACTGTGTCATTACTGTGTATGGAAGTGACTCCATCCTCAAATCACTCTGTTTGTGAGGCTTGGAATAGTAAGGGGTAGGGTGGAGTACTTCCATCCGAAAGCCTTAACTTTTGATGGATAAAGTCCTCGAAGCATCACGTAAACAGTGATCTCCTGCGCCTTCTCAATCACAAGTGTTTGCTAAGGGTCCTTTCGCAAGGTCATGTTGATGATGAATTAGAACTATTCACCTCATTCTATGCCGTCTTCCAAACGTTGAATATGAAACGAGTCCCGCAGGGCTACGGCAGTTGCCCGCCGGTAGTCCACGCACCGTCTCTGGATTCCACCCAGGTCGGGCAACATGACGACAGGGGAGATCCAATCACTGCAACTCAATTCAATAAGACAGCCCTGAGCAGATACTCAATTGTCTTCTGTACCTGCGAAAGGTTAGCTGCATTTGACCACCATGAATGTCGTTTGATTGGAAACATGTCCTCCACAGCTATGGCATTTATTGCTAACCCCGTTCGATCTAGTTTTTTTCCTGTGAATACATTCATAGAACTGCAGTGACTCTGTCACATAGCTCCGGCTCCTATCTAGGACATGGCGCAAGCATTGCTTTTAAATGTTCAGTACTTCCGAATTGTCCAAAATAATTATTGGGAAGTCACTGTCAGAATTTGATCGTCGTTTTCCCTTTGCTTCGTGACTAACAATACTTCCTGCTTGTTCTCAGCTCCTCTCACTCGACGCTTTTTAACCTGATGACTTTACGTACTCTGTGTGATTCGTATCAATCTGGAGTGAATACCAGACAGTTATCCTCGTTCACTTTCGTTTCAGTGGACCATAGCCCACTGCATCGAACTATCAGGGGTTTGCGTGACACAGTTAATAACATGAGCAACCTTCCCCTCTCTGGTTATTAAATACTGAGTCTGTGTGTTCGTATCAGTCCTGGCTTGCACTCCCTGCTGGGATGTCTTTACATTTGTTACGCTTGTTTCCCTCTGTTTTAATTAAAACAACCTCTGAATTTAATATGTTGCCTGTGTGTCTATCTCATTGCCATTTATCCAGCTAAAAAAATGATAACTTTATCTTGTTGTCTGTCTCATTTTCATTCAGCATGCTAAAGATGGTATTTTCTCACCGGTCCCACACTGGGTTCACAATTTATTCTTCTTTTGGCTTAGCTTATGAGACACGCAATCCAAAAATATTCCACGGGGGACTGTTTGCAATTAACCAGCGGCAGGATTCTCTATCATCTGTTAGACTACGCTACGCATCACTACCATCTTGAACCCTGTAATATCATTCCGTTAAATGAACTGAAAGCCTGAAATATACAACATTTCTACGACGCCTGTCATATACTTGCCCGATCTTCAATCTCCACTGAAAGTTTATTTTTTACAATAATAATTTATTTCCTTCCTCCGAGAATGCTACTGATCAGCACCGTTTCTTTTAATATCCCTTATGGACAACACATGTGTTTATCCAACGACATTATGGATTGAATCGCTTCTTTATCTCTTGACATTTTAATGTATTGTCCCCGTGGATGCTGTCCTTATGGAAATATTTTAGCCTGGCAGACAAATACCTTAAACACGCCACCTTCTTGTCATTCTGTCACTGTGCAGGGTTTGCACACATGTGCAGTCCTACTGTGTTCTCCTTTACATCGTGTAAACTCCCACCTGCTTCTCCTGCTCTCCAGCCCATAATTTCATATTTCCAGTTTTAAGATTTGTAACATCCCATGGACAACCATTTATTTAATTATTAGCATGGTAATGTGGTGTGGCCCAGATTATTACAACGAATATATCTGACATTTTACATATTTCACCCATTCAAAAGATTCTGTTGTATTTTGACGTGAAAAGTCGTTGGAGTTTCCGACCCCTCTTATCTGGCTGACATATACTCTCTTGCACCTTCCTGGTCTCTGAACCAGCTCATGGTTGCTTAGAAGCTCCGTAGCTTGTCTGACAGTCTGCTCTTCAACATGAGATCTAATCATTCTGGATAATGCATCTTTCAATTCCCCTTACAGAATTATTTCTATAAAGTGTTCATGGGTTTCTTCTATTTTCTAAACTCTTAACCACCTATCAAAATTATTTTCTTTAATCTTTCCGAATTCAAGGGAAGTCTGATTAGACTGTTTTCATACAGCTCTAAAGTGCTGTCTGTACACCTCCGGTACAAGCTCATCCTAATATAACTTTCTTTCCTGTCTCATAGTCTCCAGACCTTTCTTCTGATAAGGACACAGAGACTACATTAGCTCTAGCTACAAGTGTTGTCTGTAGGAGTAGGGTCCAATTATCTTAAGGCCATCTCAGCTATTTGTCTATTTTCTCAAAACCACAAAAAAAGCCCCGGGATTTCTCTCATCAAATTTTGGTAGAGCTTGTACATATCTTGACATGTCTCCACCAGGCTCTCTTTTAGAATGATCTTCTTACACCGTCTGCTCTAACCATTTGTTTGCCGGTGCCAGTGTGCTGAGTTGGAAATCTCTCCCTCGCGCTTTCTCTCTTTTCCCATGCGGCTTTCTCCATTTTCTATTTAAAGTCCCTCCCTTTTCGTTCCCGTTGAAACGCTCTCGCCATCTTTTCCCTGCACCTCTAAGTTCTTAATTTATATGCTTCTTTGTAATTGATGCTTCGCTAATTCAAAATGTTCACTTCTTGCAATTGTGGGTCTGGATAATTCCACTCGTATATTTAAATGTAATGTTAGGCTTTCAATTATTTCAGCCTTCTTACATCCTGTCCTAAGACTTCTTCCAATTTATCTGCCAATTCCCTCAGTTTGGCTTTAGGCACACCTTTCCAGCACACACTACAAGAAAGATGTGGCGACTTTGGAGAGGGTGCACAGGAGATTGCCAGGATGTTGCGTGGTCTGGAGGGTGTTACGTATGCGGAGGGCCTGAATAGGCTCGGACTATTTTGATTAGAACGACGGAGTTTGAGGGTGACCTGATAGAGGTCGACAGGATTATGAGGGCCATGGATTGCGTGGATGGGCAGGCGCTCATTCCCAGGGTGGAGGGGTCAGTCAACAGGGGGCATAGGTTTAAAGTCCGTTGGGTGGAGTTTAGAGGAAATGTGTGAGGCAGGATTTTTACTCAGAAGGCGGTGAGTTCCTGGAACGCGTTGCCAGCAGAGGTTGCGGAAGCAGATACATTAACAGCATTCAAAAGGCATCTTGACAAATACATGGATAGGATGAGTATAGAGGGATTCGGCACAAGGAAGTGCTGAGGGTTTTGGCCAAGGTTAGTATCATGACCGGTACAGGCTTGGAGGGCCGAAGGGCCTGTTCCTGCTGTGTCGTTCATTGTTCTTTTCTCATGCTACATTTTTATAATTTACTTCCAGATAAGTTCAAGTTAGATCAAGAGCAATTTTCTTCAGTCTTTTAACGTTGATATGACACGTTCTTACTTGGTTCCAGTTGTTTTTCACTGTCGTTAGGTTCAAAATTACAAAATCCCTACACCCAAAGAATGAAGCCGTTTAAGACCCTCGGCACGAGCCCCCAAATTCTGTCAAGTAGCACGTTGATGTTATATGCAAAGGTATCCCAACTTAGAACACCGGTTCGCGGGGGTGTATGGTTTGTTTGTTTTAATTTGAAGGGACAAGTGAACCTCCAGGGATAATAAATAGCCGAGTCGTTGTGTAACAAATAATACAGACGACATATTAAATTAAAGAAAAGACAAATACACTTACATAATTAAGATGTATGAATTACCAACCGCACACAGTTTGCAGAAACATAGAGACATAGAAAAAATAGGAACAGGAACAAGCTATTCGGCCCTTCAAATCCGCTCCATAATTCATTTTGATCAGGGCTGATCATTCAAAATAGCCTAATTGAGCCTTCCCCCTATCCTTTGACCCCTTCGCTCTAAGTGTTATCTTCTTGAAACCGTACAATGTTTTGGACTGAACGATTTCCCGTGGTAATGAATTCCACAGGCTCACCACTCTCTAAATGAAGAATTTTCTCCTCATCTCAGTCCTAAATGGTCCACTCCGTATCTTCAGACTGTGACCCCTGATCCTGGACACACTCACCATCAAGAACATCGTTCCTGCATTAACCCTGTCCTGGCCTGTTAGAATTTCATTGGTTTCAATGAGATCTCCCTCATTCTTCTGAACTCCAGCGAATGCAATCCTAGCCGATTCAATCTCTCAAAGTACTTCGTAGTGCAACATTTTTTTCACTCCTCTAAATCATTAATATATATTGTAAATAGCTGTAGTGCGAGCACTGATCCCTGTGGCATCCTGTTAGTCAATGCGTGGCATTTTGAAAAAGACCCGTTAATTTCTACTCTTTGTTTCCTGTCTGCCAACCAGTTTTCTATCCACCTCAATACACTACCCCCAATCCCGTGTACTTTAATTTTACATGCTAATCTTTTATGTGGGACTTTGACAAAGGCCTTCTGAAAATCCAAATACACCACATCCATTGGCTTCCCTTCATCAATTCTACTCGAGACATCATCGAAGAATCCCGGTAGATTTGTCGAGTATGATTTCCCCTTCATAAATCCATGCTGACTCTGTCCGATTCTGCCACTGTTTTCAAAGTACTCAGCTGTAAAATCTTTGATACTGGATTCTAGAATTTTCGCCTCTTCTGACGTCAGGCTTACTTGTCTATAAATCACTGCTTTCTCTCGATCTCCACTTTTAAAAAGTGGAGTTACATTAGCCACCCGCCAATCTTCAGGAACTGTTTAACAGTCTATAGAATCCTGGAAGTTGACCACCAATGCACACGCTATTTCGAGAGGCACCTCTTTCGGTACCCTGTGATGTAGATTATCAGGCCCTGAGGATCTATCAGCCTTCAATCCCATCAATGTCCCCAACAACTTTTCTCTACTGATATTGATCACCTTCAGTTCCTCTTTCTCACTAAACGCTGCATTCGCCTACATTTCTGACATCTTAAGTGTATCCTCATTTATGCAGACAGTATCGAAGTAAGTATTGAGTTGCTCAGCCATGTCTTTATCCCCTATAAGACTTACCCGTTTCTGACTGTAAGGGGCCTATATTTGCCTTCACCAAGATTTTTCTCTTCACGTACCTGCAGAAACTTTTAGAGTCAGTCTTTATGTTCCCTTCAACTGACTTTTGTACTCTACTTTCCCCTTCTTAATCAATCCCTTGGTCCTTCTTTACTGAATTCTAAACCGCTCCTAATCCTCAGACCTGTTGTTTTTCTTGGCCAGTTTGTATGCTACTTCCTTCGATCGCATCCCATCACTAATTTCTCTTGTAAGCCATGGATTGGCCACCTTTTCTGTTTTACTTTTGCAGACAGGAATAGACAATTCTTGAAGTTCGCCCATGTGCTCTTTGAATGTTTGTCATTGCCAATCTACCGTCATACCTTGAAGTAAAATTCCCCAATCGATCACAGCCAACTCACGTCTCATTTTATCATAATTTCCTTTGGTAAGATTCAGGGCCCTCGCCTCAGAATCAACTATTTTACTCTCCATCTTGATGGAAAATTCTGTCATATTATGGTCGCTCATCCCCAAGAGATCTCGCACAACTAGATTGTCAACGATTCAGTTGTCATTGCACAGTACCCATTCTAGTTTGGCCGGTTCTCTAGTTGGCTCCTCAACATATTCATCCAGAAAACCATCCCGCATACACTCCAAACATTCTTCCTCTTAGATTGTGTGCCTAATTTGATTTTCCCAATCTATATGCAGATTAAAATCACCTAGAATGACAGTTGTTCCGTTATAACATGCGACTCTAATTTACTGTTTAATGCCGTTCCCAACAATATTACTGTGGTTCGGCGGTCTATATGTGACACCCACTAAAGTTTATGCCCCTTACTGTTTCTCAGCTCTACCCATACGGACTCTGCTTTTCCGGAACTACTGTCCTCCCCCACTACAGTGTTATTTTCCTCCTTGGCCAGCACTGCAACCCCACTGCCTTTTCCTTTTTGTCTGTCTTTCCTAAACATGGGACATTCCCTTCACATCCCTGGTCACACTGCAGCCATGTCTCCGTAATTCCGACTATATCATACTGTTCACATCTATTTGTGGGATTGGTTCATTCACTTTAAATCGAATGTTCCATGCATTAACACACAGAGCCTTTCAGCTTGTGTTTTTAACATTCCTAGTTTCGCTCCCTATATTTTTCTCTGTGGCCCCATTTGAATCTGGCTCTTGGTTGACCTGCCTCTGACTTTTCTTATTCCCTTTTCTGTCTTTTGTTTTTGTCCTTCTTTCCTCCTCCTCTGACTCCGTGTATCGGTTCCCAACCCCCTGCCATATCAGTTTGAACCTTCCCCCAAAACGCTAGCAAATACTCGCCCGAGGACATCAGCTATAGTCCTGCCCAGGTGTAACCCGTCCAGTTTGTACTCGTCCCGCATTCTCCAGAACCGGTCCAATGCCCCAGGAATATGAATCACCCCCCTCACACCATCTCTTCAGCCAGCTATGTATCCGATATATCCTGTTATTTCTAGTCTACCTCGCACGTGGCGCTGGTAATAATCCTGAGATCACTACCTCAGAGGCCCGAGTTCCCAACGATCTTCCTAACTTCCTTTTTTACGCTTTCTGAACCTCATCCCTTATTACCCATGTTATTGGTACCAATGTGCTCCACGACCTTTGCTATTCACGCTCCTCCTCCAGAATGCCTTGTAACTGCTTTGAGACAGCCTTGACCCTCGCAACCTGGAGGCAACAGACCATCCTGGAGTCTGGTTTGCGGCCACATAAATGCGTATCTATTCCCCTTACAATTGAGTCGCCTATAACTGTTCGATTGTCACACTTTGTATTGCTCACCTCTTCAGCAGAACCACCGTGGTGAAACGAATTCGGCTGCTGCTGCTTTCCCCTAAGAGGTTATTGCCCTCATCAGTATCGAAAGCGGTATATGTTTTACAGAGGGAATGGCCACAGGACATTCCAGCACTTCCTGCCTATCTCTCTTATTCTGCCTGGTGGTCACCCATTCCCTTCCTGCCTGTGAATTCTGAGCCCGTGGTGTGACCACCTCTGTATGCATGCTATCCACGACATTCTCTGCTTTGCAGATGTTCCACAGTGTCCCAAGCCACCTCTCCAGCTCCGGAATTCGGGATTCCAAGAGCTGCAGCTAGAGACACTTCCTGCACACATATTGGTCCCGCGCATTGGCAATGTACCCGGCCTCCCACATTGAGTGGGAGGAGCAAACCAAGGCTTTGAGATTTCCTGCCTTGACGTGACCCTTTAAATTAAATCTTTAGAAGATGCTTAGAATCAGATTGTATCCAATTCTCTCGGGCACTTCTTTCCTTGTTCTCATAACCACCAATTATAGCCCTTGCAGATTCTGAACCTCAAAACGGATAGAAGTGACTCTGGTTACAAAACATGTCTGTGATACGAACCTCTATCAAACTTTCACTGTTTCCAAATCAACATCCAATTTGAATTACCAGCTGTAGTTACCACAACATACAAGGATGATACTCAGATCTGGTAAATGCATTAGCCTGGTCTAGTGAAGACATTTTAATTCATATTACGAAGGTTTACTTGGACGCTGGTTTTCAGGAGTCAGAGTGGGCCTAGGTAGAATTATCTTTCAGAGGGTCGGTGCAGCTCGATGGACAGAAGGCCTCTTTCTAAATCGTAGAGATTCTATGATTCTAAGTCAATGTGGCCATTCAGACCATTCAGTCATTACGTTTCCACACAAATTTCTACTGTGCTCATGAAACTCTTTCTGAAAGTTGCAAAGTTCAGCGAAATTAATGATTAATATTGAGCTGACCATTCCTCCTTGTAAGGACGCCTATCCAGATCCATAGGTAATACCCAGGCTGTCATAATATAAAACAATTGACATTTATCAATGTCATTGCTCATGCTGTGATGTGGAAATGCCGGCGTTTACATAGAATTTATATAGAATTTACAGTGCAGTAGGAGGCCATTCGGCCCATCGAGTCTGCACCGGCTCTTGGAAAGAACACCCTACCCAAGGTCAACACCTCCACCCTATCCCCATAACCCAGTAACCCCACCCAACACTAAGGGCAATTTTGGGCACTAAGTGCAATTTATCATGGCCAATCCACCTAACCTGCACATCTGTGGACTGTGGGAGGAAACCGGAGCACCCGCAGGAAACCCACGCACACACACGGGGAGGATGTGCAGCCTCCACACAGACAGTGGCCCAAGCCGGAATCGAACCTGGAACTGTGAAGCAATTGTGCTATCCACAATGCTACCGTGCTGCCCCAGAAAATCGCTTATTGTCACAAGTAGGCTTCAATGAAGTTACTGTGAAAAGCCCCTAGTCGCCACATCGCCTGTTTGGGGAGGCTGTTACGGGAATTGAACCGTTCTGCTGGCCTGCCTTGGGCTGCTTTCAAAGCCAGCGATTTAGCCCTCTGCTAAACAGCCCAACAGCGTTGGACATGGGTGAGCACGATAAGAAGTCTTACAACACCAGGTTAAAGTCCAAATGGTTTGTTTCGAATCACTAGCTTTCGGAGCACAGCTCCGTCACCTGAGGAAGGAGCTGTGCTCCGAAAGCTAGTGATTCGAAACAAACCTATTGGACTTTAACCTGGTGTTATAAGACCTCTTACATTGCTCATGCTGAATAAACATTAAATATTAATTTGAATTCATAACGGTTTCATTCCATTGGCAGTTAAAAACCTAAATTTTCCCCACACAATGGATTGAGTACATCTTACTTATGTCACTCCATCTTACAATAATCGCCCACCCCTTCGTCATTCCTAATGAATTAGCATTGCAAAAGTTTTAATGATTTCCATTTTTTGAACAATTCATAATCGGATAAAATTCCTTCCACAAATCCTATGTATGATTGCGCAGTTCTTGGTTTAAATTTTGCAGCACAATTCATAGCACAACTATTCTCGCCTGGGATTCAAGGTATCTCTCCCGCATACAAACACGCAGACACACAAACACCCAAACATACACACATAAACATATACACAGATACACCGTTACAGACAGACACACATACATACACGCACACAAACAGAAATACACACATACATACATATAGAACATAGATAACAGAGAACATACAGTGCAGAAGGAGGCCATTCGGCCCGTGGAGTCTGCACCGACCCACTTAAGCCCTTACTTCCACCCTATCCCCGTAACTCAATAACCCCTCCTAACCTTTTTTGGTCACTCTTGGAAAGAGCACCCTACCCAAACTCAACACCTCCACCCAACACCAAGGGCAATTTTGGACACTAAGGGCAATTTATCATGGCCAATCCACCTAACCTGCACATCTTTGCACAGTGGGAGGAAACCGGAGCACCCGGATGAAACCCACACAGACACGAGGAGACCGTGCAGACTCCGCACAGACAGTGACCCAAGCCGGGAATCGAACCTGGGACCCTGGCCCTGTGAAGCCACAGTGCTATCCACTTGTGTTACCGTGCTGCCCCTAAATATACACAGATACATACACACTAAAACACATAGCTACACACAAAAACACACACATACGCGCACACACGCATATATACACACATGCGCATACATAAACGGACACACACACAAGAACATACACAAAGACATTTAGTTTTGTACCTCCGGCTTGTCTGGGGCGTGGCTGGGGCGTGATGCTGGAGGAGGCGTAGGGCTTTGAGGAGGGGGAGATTATTTCGGAGGCTCGAAGTCAATCTGATTTAACGATGTATCCATATCGAAAGTCAAGCCGCTGAATCATTGACATTCCATTCATTTGTGTCTTCTTGATTTACATTTTTATTCGCAATAGAACATTGTTATCAGGAGCTCAGTTGGCAAAACTTTCTCCTCTTGATGTTATACCGAGGGACCGTCTTCTCTGCCGTACGGAAAGAACAACCCCCTCGCATTATTTCGAAGAAATGGAGGAGAACAACCACGAGCAATGATGGGCAATGTTCATATCCCAGTCAATTTTAAAAACACGACCTATCAGGTCAATATTATATTGCTGCCTGTGGGAGATTGTTGTGCGCAGATTGGCTGCTTCAAAGAATGATTAACTCCCCCATTTACTTAGCTGGAATATTTACGAACAGAAGAAATAGGAGCAGAAGTGGAGCACACCGTCCATCGAGCCTGCTCCACCATTAAATCGAATCATGTCCAATATTCGGTTTCAGATTTATTTTCCAACTACTCCTCGTTTGGCTAAATTCCACTAAAGACTGAAAATCATTTTATCACAACCACAAATGTACGGAACGATGGAGCAAGACTTACAACGGTGGTGGTCGAGCATTAAGCTATTTCCAGTGACACGTGAAAGGCACTATATTATGTTTTCCCTTCTTAGTTTCATTTATTCTAATAGCTGCAAAACAAATTATTGTGTTGAGCTACTAGCTCATCGACTTCTAGAATTATTCTAACCCCAAGGTGAGAAGTGGAGGGCATTTAGCTCCTCAGGACTGGACCAACGCTGTGAAATAACTTTCCTCTGCTGTTTTCTCCTAGTCCTGTTTTGCGTTTCTTGGCTCCAACTGTCGCGATTGGAAACATATTTCAGGAAATAATAGATTGATCACTGTGGTCTCACTTATGTAACTGCAGAGCAAGACATATTTCTATTATGTTAAATTGTCTGTTATATTATGTTAATCCGTCTTTTCTGATATGTTAAACTGTTTTTATAACATGTTAAACTGTTTTTCAACTATTGCTTCACTAGATCATCCCAAAGTTATTGGAAGCCGTTGGGAATGAGGCACGGAATATAGCAGAGTAAGAAAGGATAATGTGGAACCAGGGATCACGCGAACCTGGCTGAAAAATGTGTTCCATTCCTTTCCAAGCAAGGGAAATAATAAATCGGGAATTTATTCTTTATTTCATTCACGTTAGGTGGAGGTAGCCGTATTTTCACCATCACTTGCACTTATCAGCATACTCTTGACATAAATATAAGGAACTTCTGTTTAATGCTGAGCTGGTCACTATTGAAGCACGGGCGCCTCTGCATAGCCGCCCCTTCTCTTCGGCTAGATTTAATCCAATTTCCAACGGAAAACTAGGGACGTTTGTAATATTTTACAGAAAGAATGGTCAATGCGGCAGCAAACAATGCCAGCAATATTAGCAGAACCGACATTGCTGCCACGGATATGAAATATTGAGCGAAATCCGCCTTAAATATTGTCCAGGTGGTATCATGTATCAAAACCACTTCCCAAATCATTTCTGCTCATACGGAAATTAAAACTCCCACGGGCGCCACAGATTGCCCTGGTGATCGCCAATAAAGATCACACCTATTACATTAACAACAATTGAGATATTTAAGCCTTTTGCTAATCTTAAGGTGCACAGATCGTTACATTAGCCTATAGTTATATGCATCTAAAATTTTTGGGCCATCAGGAAAATATGATGAGCTGCAACATCAATGAAAGTGATTCCTTGTGATATGTAACGATCATAGATTTTATAAGGGGAAGTCTTGCTGAATTAAATTACTGGACCTTTGTTTAATGACAATCATAGAAGGTTGACGAGAATAATACTGCAGACTTAACCTACATGGACGTTCAACAGCACTTGATCAATTGCCACGCAATAGACAAATGAGCAAATAAGGAGCTCATGGAATAAAAGGACTTTGCAACATGGACACGAAATTGGCTACGTGACAGGAAACAAAGGGCTGGGTGAGTGGTAATTAATCGGACTCAAATCGGTTTTAGTGTGGAATTCCCTGGGCATCGTGTATCGGGACACGTCCTTTTCATGATATCCATTAATGGCCTAAATGTTGGTGTACAGGACGCAACTTCAAATTTAATCTTGACGCATTTCGAGCAGAGAGGGATAGCACAGAAATTTAAAATGGCACAGTTTGTTTTCTGGAAGCAGACAAGTGGAAGATGACAAATGATACAGTGAGCGCGAAGTGATGAATTGGTTCGGGTGTTTCTGTGCATAAAACTTTGAAAGGTTCATTTAGAAAAACAGACGGTTTCACTGATTAACGAATAATCGCACAGAGATAGAAGCAAGCAAATTGCGTTAAACAGTGCATAAACCATTGGCCCGTCTTCAATTAAAGTGTTGTGTCCAGTTCTGGAGACCACGCGTTAACAAAGACGGGAAGGCATTAGAAGTGGTGTGGAAAAGACTCATCGGAACTGTTCGTAAAATAAGAAACTTCAAACACATAGAGAAAATGCAGAAGTGGCAATGGTCTCCTTGGAGCAAAGAAACTTGAAGAGAGATTGTGATAGAGGTGTTCGCATTGATCAGTGGTTCGGACAGAGTAAATAGAGAGAAACTGTTCTTATTGGTGAAAGGATAGTATACCAAAGGACCCCGAGGTAAAATAATTGGGAAACAAAGTACGGCGACCTGAGGGATATCATCTTTCACGCAGTGAGTGATTGGTATCTGGGATGCATTGGTTGAGGTTTTGGTGGAGTAGGCCACCAAATCATTACCAAAATAAATCGGGTCATTATCATAACTGGAAACCAAATTCTTCTACCACGGGACAGATGCTTGGTTCCTTCAGGGGCTGAGCACGGACACGACTGACAAAATGGACCTCTTATGTTCAATAAGAATTCGATCATGCGATTATTATGATCAGAAACAGGAGTGGAAAAGGGCGTTTTGACATAAACTACAATAGCAAGGGTTGTCCAGCAGATGGTAGTGAAATAGTGATAGTTTGCATTACATATTTCGGTTATGTCTAAATCATCACTGAACTGGGCCCTGCCCCTCTCCATATTAAACTGGAACCGGCGCCTGTTTCCATTGCCCCATATCAGGTCTCTAGCCGTATTAGAGCAAGTCATTTTCAACTGTTTCTATACGCGGCCCGATCTCTGTTGTTACTATACTCGACCAAGACCCTCCTTGCATTCCATGCTCCATTGCATGTTATGACCGCTCTGAACCATCTGTCAATTGGTATGAAAAAAGGGCAATGCCTCAAATATAACTACATTATACCCTGTCTCTCTTTGCACTAAACCTGACCATGTTCCTGTTTCCTTTGGACGAAGCTTTGTCGCAGTTATAATTCTACCAGCCCCTGCCATAGTTCTATTAAACTCGAAGATTACCTAGTTAATGCTGCACCAGTCCATTTCTGTGCTTTTATCACAATGTGCCCATACATGATGTTCTTCTTGATATAATAGATAATACAGCATGTCAATACAGCCTTTATCAATAGAAGCATTGAGTTCAAAGGCAAGGACGTTATTTAAACAGTAATTCAGTATCAACTTGAGGACTTCCCTTGGTGCTTCGGAAGGGTCTGAAGATACTCGTGCTAGTGCAGAACAGTTTCGCAGGGATGATTCCAGCGATGAGGAAAGTTAGTTGGAGCGATAGATTTTAGATGTTGGGACTGCTTTCCCTGGAAACGTTGAGAGAAGATGTGATAGAGTTATCAAAATAAAAAGGGCTTTGGACAGTATGGAGGGGGCGACACTGTTCATTTGGTGGAAGAATCAAGAACCTAAGGGCACAAATGTAAGTTAACTGGGAAGAAAAGAGCAACGGCGTCATGGGAAAGCTACTTATTAATGCAAATAATGATGACGATCTGGAATTGACTGCCTGATGGTGTGGTAGAGGACTGGACAATCGAGGTATTCAAAATGAAATTGGATCATTAGCTGAAAGTACAAGGGACAAAAACTGGACCGCAGGGAAAATGAGAGGGGCTACTCAAGGTGATATGTCGAATGGTCTGTAGGATGCTGACAATACGACCAATGTTTTGCTTTTATGTTGGTCTTAAGTCATATTTATGGATTTTATCGTGATCACAGTTGAAAAAGCTCAGTTTAAGTTTGTGCTGGAGGTCTTCCAGTTGCGGCTGTGCAGAGCTAAGTCGCACGTTCGGCAGCTCCCGCTTGGAACGGACCTTTGGGCTCTTTTCAGGGCCCCAATGGCATTTTTCCGACATTTCCCAGTGTGGGAAGAAGACTGCAACATTCACCCGACAGTGTATGGCTTTGACCAGGAGCGGGGCGACTAAAAAAAGTGGTGGTGAAGCCAAAGAAAGTGCGAGGGAAAAAGAGCAAGATGGCGGCGGGCGGGGACCAGGCAGCGTGGATGCAGTGGGCGCAGGAGCAGCAGGAGGTTATCCAGCGATGCTTCAGGGAGCTCAAAGCGGACCTGATGGTGCCGATGAAGGCTTCTATTGATAAGCTGCTGGAGACCCAGATGGCCCAGGGGGTGGCGATCCGCGAGGTCCGACAAAAGATCTCAGATAACTAGGACGAGATCTTGGGCCTAGCGGTAACGGCGGAGGCGCACGTGGCGCTCCACAAGAAATGGCAGGAACAGTTTGACGAGATGAACAATCGGTCAAGGCGGAAGAATCTGCGGATCCTGGGTCTCCTGGAGGGGCTGGAGGGGTCGGACGTGGGGGCCTATGCGGTCACCATGTTAAACTCGCTGATGGGAGCAGGGTCCTTCCAGGGGCCCCTGGAGCTGGAAGGGGCCCATAGAGTGCTGGCGAGGAGGCCCAAGGCTAACGAGCCACCGCGGGCGGTGCTGGTGCGGTTTCATCGGTTCGCTGATCGAGAGTGCCCAAGAAAGAGAGGAGCAGCAGGTCGAAGAATGCGGAGGTTCGAATATGTTAGGACTGGAGCGCGGAGGTGGCAAATAAGAGGGACGGGTACAAATGGGCGAAGCTGGTGCTGCACAGGAAGGGTGTGAAGTTTGGCATGCTGCAGCTGGCGCGTCTGTGGGTCACCTACAAGGACCGGCACCATTATTTTGAGTCCCAGGAGGAGCAGGCCGAGAAGCTGGACACAAACTGAGGGTCGGGATGGGGTGGGGGGGGGGGGGGTGACGGGGCGGTGGGGGGGGGGGGGGGGAGGTCGGGCATGGGGATGGTCGGGGATTGTTCTTGTTTGTTACATTTTGAGGGGGGTGTTCTTTGTTCTTGTTTATTTTTTGTTCGGTTTGGGTGGTTAGGGTGGGTTGGGCACTGTTTTGGTTGGGTCTGTCGGGTGGGCTCTTGGAGGGGGGCAAGTAACAGAGTAGGGGGTGGATGGCCGGTAGGAGGGATGGGGCCCCGCGGGGGAGGGGGAGGCCCGAGTCGGGGCTGAGGGGACTGGGCCTCTAAAAGGAGCTGCGCTAGAGGAGGCGGCGCCGGGCAGGTGGAAAGCGCAGTTTTTTCCCCGTGCTGAAGGCTGGAGGGGGTGGGGCCGGAGCGGGGAAGCGCAGGTTTTTTTCCCGCGCTTGTGATGGAAGGGGGAGGCGGAGAGCCTGCTGGTGGGTAATGGAGGGGGAGGGGACGTCCCACAATGGGAGGAGTCGAAGGAGAGGCGGGAGCGGCTGGGGTCAGCAGCAGTCAGCTGACTTGCGGGAGTACAATGGGGGGAGCAATGGAGCTAGGAGGGGTCCTAGCTGGGGTGGGGGGGGGTGAGGGGAAAGTGGGTTGCTGCTGGTATGGTCAAGGGGGAGCTGGAGCAAGTAGAGGGGGTTGGGACGGGGGTCTGACGCCGTGGGGAACGGGCCGGGCGTGGGGCGCGGGCGCGTGGCTGGCCGAGGAGGGATTATGGCTAGTCGGCGGGGAGGGGCCGTGTAGTCATCTGATCCGTCTGATAACCTGGAACGTAAGGGGACTGAATGGGCCGGTTAAGCGGACCGAGGTGTTCGCGCAACTGAAGGGGCTGAAGGCGGATGTGGTCATGCTTCAGGAGACACACCTGAAGGTGCAGACCAGGTAAGTTTGAGGAAGGGGTGGGTAGGCCAGGTGTTTTATTCGGGGTTGGATGCCAAAAATCGGGGGGGTGACGATCTTGGTGGGAAAGAGGGTGTCGTTCGAGGCATCGAGCATTGTGACACACAATGGAGCAAATGGTAAGTGGTAAGCTGCAAGGGGAGAGGGTGGTGCTGGTCAACGTGTACGCCCCGAACTGGGACAATGCGGTTTTATGCGGCGCATGTTGTGTCGGATCCCGGACTTGGAAGTGGGGGGCCTGATAATGGGGGGGGGACTTTAACACGGTGTTGGATCCTGCACTGGATCGCTCCAGGTCTAGGACGGGTAGGAGGCCACCGCCGGCCAAAGTGCTGAGGGGGTTTATGGACCAGATGGGAGGGGTGGACCCTTGGAGATTTGCAAGGCCGGGGGCTAGGAAATTTTAATTCTTCTCGCAAGTTCATGAGGCCTATTCCCGGATCGACTTTTTTGTTATGAGCAGGGCGTTGATTGCGAGAGTAGAAGATACCGAGTACTCGGCGATAGCCATTTCGGATCACGCCCCGAATTGGGTAGACCTAGAGCTTGGGGAGGAGAGGGATCAGCGCCCGTTGTGGCGCTTGGAGGTGGGACTGTTGGCGGACGAGGAGATGAGCGAGCGGGTCCAAGGAAGCATAGAGAGATAACTGGAGGCCAACGATAACAAGTAGGTCTGAGTGGGGATGGTCTGGGAGGTGCTGAAGGCGGTTGTTAGGGGAGAGCTGATCTCCATTAGGGCCCACAAGGAGAGGAGAGAGCAGAGGGAGAGGGCGAGGCTGGTGGGGGTGATGGTGAGTGTAGACAGGAGGTATGCGGAGGTGCCGGAGGAGGGACTGTTGAGGGAGATGCCTAGCCTCCAGGCCGAATTCGATCTGTTGACCACCAGGAAGGCGGAGGCGCAGTGGAGGAAGGCCCAGGGGGCGATTTATTTATATGGGGAAAAGGCAAGTCGGATGCTGGCGCATCAGTTTCGGAAGCAGGACGTGGCTAGGGAGATCGGGGGAGTTAAGGATAGGAGAGGGAGTGTAGTGCGGAGTGGGGTTCGCATCAATGGGATCTTCAGGGACTTTTATGAGGAACTGTATCGGTCCGAGCCCCCACTGGAGGAGGGAGGGATGGGCCGAGTTCTGGGTCAACTGAGGTTCCCGAAGGTGGAAGAGGGACTGCTGGCGGGATTAGGGGCCCCGATTGGGCTGGAGGAGCTGGCCAAAGAGATAGGGAGCATGCAGGCGGGGAAGGCACCGGGGCCGGATGGTTTCCCGGTCGAATTTTATAAAAAATATGTGGTCCTGTTGGGCCCGTTGCTGGTTAGGACCTTCAATCGACATAGAATTTACAGTGCAGAAGGAGGCCATTCGGCCCATCGAGACTGCACCGGCTCTTGGAAAGAGCACCCTACCCAAGGTCAACACCTCCACCCGATCCCCATAACCCAGTAACCCCACCTAACACTAAGGGCAATTTTGGACACTAAGGGCAATTTATCATGGCCAATCCACCTAACCTGCACATCTTTGGACTGTGGGAGGAAACCGGAGCACCCAGAGGAAACCCATGCACACACTGGGAGGATGTGCAGACTCCGCACAGACAGTGACCCACGCCGGAATCGAACTTGGGACCCTGGAGCTGTGAAGCAATTGTGCTATCCATAATGCTACCGTGCTGCCAATGAGGCAAGGGAGGGGTGGGCTTTGCCCCCGACGATGTCCCGAGCACTGCTCTCCTTGATCCTGAAGCGGGACAAGCACCCCCTGCAGTGTGGGTCTTATAGGCTGATTTCGTTGCTAAATGTAGATGCCAATGTTCTGGCGAAGGTCTTAGCCACGAGAATTGAGGATGTGGTGCCGCAGGTCATCCACGAAGACCAGACTGGGTTCGTGAAGGGGAGGCAGTTGAACGCAAATGTGCGGAGGCTCCTGAACATTATCATGATGCTGGCGAGGGAGAGAGAGGCGGAGATACTGGCGGCGATGGACACTGAGAAGGCCTTCGATAGGGTAAAGTGGGGGTACTTGTGGGAGGTGCTGAAGAGGTTCGGGTTTCGGGAGGGGTTCGTCAGGTGGGTTAGGCTGTTGTACGAGGTCCCGAATGCGAGTGTGGCCACGAACAAGAGGACGACTGAGTACTTCCGATTGCATCGAGGGATGAGGCAGGGGTGTCCCCTCTCCACCCTGCTCTTCACACTGGCAATTGAACCCCTGGCTATGGCACTGAGGGAGTCGATGAACTGAAGGGGGCTGGTGCGGGGTGGGGTGGAGCATAGGGTTTCTCTCTATGGGGATGACTTGCTGCTATATGTGGCGGACCCAGTGGGAGGAATGCCGGAGGTTATGAGGATCCTCAGGGAGTTTGGGGATTTCTCAGGGTACAAGCTCAACATGGGGAAGAGCGTGTTGTTCGTGGTTCACCCAGGGGACCAGGAGAGGGGGATTGGCGAGCTCCCACTAAAAAGGGCGGAGAGGAGCTTCAGGTTTTTGGGGGTCCAGGTGGCCAGGAGCTGGGGGGCCCACGCATAGGCTTAATTTCACGAGGCTGGTGGAGTAAATGTAGGAGGAGGTTAAGAGGTGGGACGCGTTGCCGCTGTCCCTGGTGGGTAGGGTGCAGTCAGTCAGGATGACGGTGCTCCCAAGGTTTTTGTTCCTGTTCCAGTGCCTCCCCATTCTTATCCCGAAAACCTTCTTTAGGCGGCTCAACAGGAGTATAACTTGGTTTGTGTGGGCGTGAGGGACTCCGAGGGTGCGAAGAGTATTCCTGGAGCGGAGTAGGGATGGGAGGGGCTGGCGCTGCCTAACCTCTGTGGGTACTACTGGGCCGCTAATGCGGCGATGGTGCATAATTGGGTGATGGAGGGGGAGGGTACGGCGTGGAAGTGGCTGGAGACGGTGTCTTGTGAGGGTACGAGTCTGGAGGCGCTGGCAATGGCGCCGCTGCCGCTCCCTCCAATGAGGTATACCACGAGGGAACCACCGGTTTGTCCCAGGGAGAATATATGGAGGGTTTTCGGGGTGGCACAGGGCAGGGATAAGAAGGTTGGGGAACCTGTTTGTGGATGGGACGTTCGGAGCCTGGGTGAGCTGGAGGAGAAGTACGCCCCCCCCCCCCACCCCGGGAACACCGTTAGGTATCTACAGGTAAGGGCGTTTGCCAGGCGGCAAGAGGTGGAATTCCCGCTGCTGCCACCACTCACGGTATAAGTCAGGATGCTCTCAGGGGTGTGGGTTGGAGAGGGGAGGAATTCGGCAACATATCAGGTGATGCAGGACGAGGAGGAGGCCTCGGTGGAGGAGCTGAAAGGTAAGTGGGAGGAGGAGTTTGGGGAGGAGATCGAGGAGGGGACGTGGGCAGATGCCCTAGGGAGGGTGAATTCTTCCTCTTCGTGCACGAGGCTCAGCCTCATACAATGTAAGGTGCTGCACAGGGCACACATGACTGGGACAAGGATGAGCCGTTTTGGGGGGGTGAGGACAGGTGTGTTAGGTGCTCAGGGAGCCCAGCAAACCAGACCCATATGTCCTGGGCATGCCCAGCGCTGGAGGAAGTTTGGGAGGGTGTAGCGAGGACGGTTTTGAAGGTAATAGGACCCAGGGTCAAACCGGGCTGGGGGCTCACAATTTTTGGGGTTGCAGAGGAGCCGGGAGTGCAGGAGGCAAAAGAGGCTGGTATTCTGTCCTTTGCATCCCTGGTTGCCTGGCGAAGGATTCTTCTTCAGTGGAAGGATGCGAGGCCCCCAAGCGTGGAATCCTGGGTCAACGATATGGCGGGGTTTATTAATTTGGAGAGGGTGCAATTTGCCTTAAGGGGCTCGGTGCAAGGGTTTTTCAGGCGGTGGCAGCCGTTCTTAGACTTCCTGGCAGAACGGTAGACAATGGTTAGCAGCAGCAGCAACACTGGATGGGGGGGGGGGAGTTGTCTATTTTATTTTTGTTTGTGTATACTGGGGGATCTGAGGGGGTGTATATATTTGTTATGTTCGCTATGTGTTTTGGCGGGTGTTAATTTATTATTTATGTACAGGGGGAGGGGGGCACAGGGCTGTTTTGTTTTGTTTTGTATTTCATTCTATTGGGTTCCTTTTACATTTTGTTGTTGATATTTTGTGACAACCTTAATAAAAATTATTTAAAACAAAAGACTTTGTGCTGGAGTGACTATTTACAGTAAAGGCTTGCAACTGGATCCCAGCTGCTTGCGAGGAACGGGTGTAAATAATTTAATTACTTTCAATGTACAGAAAAGTCTAGGTTTGTTGAATTGTAGCCTTTTTAATAACACAATACAGTTGTGGGCTTCGTTGTGAAGAAATTATGAATTCAACAGCATTAAATTATTATGTCACCTTTTCTGCAAACAATATCATGCATGACTAGGTTTGTTGATTAAATATGTCTGTTCGTTGGAACAGCTGTAAAACTGTTGGAAGAAAATCTTCGTGTGATGACATTATTGTAGGAACTGTTCCTACCGTTCCTTTTCGATGGATTTATAATTCCTGGAACTTACATTAAAAATGTTGGATGTGAACGTTTATTACAGGTGGGATTATTGATAAGAGAATGAAACATTGTTTTAACTATCCTGTGCCTAGAGGTTTGCGACATTTCTTCACAATGCAAATCACCTCAGGAGAGCGGGGGTGGGAGCGCAGGGGAGCAGGGAATTAGATATGGTAATTGGCCTTCAGTCCACATGCTTTTAGATACAGAGGTTAAGTGAAAACTGTCTACTCTCGCTCCTAGCCAATGAACACTGTTTACTTTGACCATTTGGAATATCAAACTATTTGTTGTCACAGTTTTACCATTGTTCATGAGGCACGATTCTCCTCAGATCCATTTCAATGCTTTTAATTCAGAGAAATAAGGAGAAAGACATCACGTCTGTTGGAAGCAGCAAGGATTCCAAGCACTTTGAGGGATGCAAATCATCCACGGTATGTTCACAGATTTGATTAATTATTCGGAATTTTGCTATGTTAGAAATTATTCGGAATTTTGATATTTCAATTAAAAGTGTTTTATATCTCAATTACGGACCATCTACTGTGTTGCAACTGTCAATTACCGGGCCCGAAGCAGACTTGATCATGGTATAATAATGATCTCAGAGGCAGAATCTAATGTATGAATAACATATACTGTTTTGACTGCTTCGGCTCTTGAATGGAACAAAACAGGGTATGGAAGAACATCCGATTGCAATTTAAAAGCAAATAATAAAGAAGCATTGATGTTTTGGGCATGGTGCAGTCTTCTGTGTAATGATGAGTGACGCAGAGAAGAGTGTGGTAAAATAGTAATGGAGACATCAAGACTGACACCCGTATTAGAGACTCCATCTGACTAAGTTAGGGAGGCAGTGGCTCAGTGGTATTGTCGCTGGACTAGCAATCTAGAGACCCAGGATAATGAATACAATACGGATCTGAAATTAAACGTCTAATTATGACTACAAAATCACTGTCGATTGTCGTAAAAGCCATCTGGTTCACGAACGTCCTTTAGGGAGAGAAACTTGTGTTCATGACCTGATCGGGCAATATGCTACTTCATAGCAATGTGGTTCACTCTTAAATACCCTGAGGAATGAATAATGAATGCTGTCACAACCAGCAGGGCCCACAGCCCATGAACGAATAAAGAACAAAGAACAAAGAAAGGTACAGCACAGGAACAGGCCATTCGGCCCTCCAAGCCCGTGCCGACCATGCTTCCCGACTAAACTACAATCTTCTACACTTGCTGGGTCCGTATCCCTCTATTCCCATCCTACTCATGTATTTGTCAAGATGCCCCTTAAATGTCACTATCGTCCCTCCTCCGGCAGCGAGTTCCAGGCACCCCGTACCCTCTGTGTAAAAAACGTACCTCGTACATCTACTCTAAACCTTGCCCATCGCACCTTAAACCTATGCCCCCTAGTAATTAACTCCTCTACTCTGGGGAAAAGCCTCTGACTATCCACTCTGTCTATGCCCCTCATAATTTTGTAGACCTCTAGCAGGTCGCCCCTCAACCTCCGTCGTTCCAGTGAGAACAAACCGAATTTATTCAACCGCTCCTCATAGCTAATGCCCTCCATGCCAGGCAACATTCTGGTAAATCTCTTCTGCACTCTCTCTAAAGCCTCCACATCCTTCTGGTAGTGTGGCGACCAGAATTGAACATTATACTCCAAGTGTGGCCTAACTAAGGTTCTACATAGCTGCAACATGACTTGCCAATTCTTATACTCAATGCCCCAGCCAATGAAGGCAAGCATGCCGTATCCCTTCTTGACTTCCTTCGCCACCTGTGTTGCCCCTTTTCGTGACCTGTGGACCTGTACACCTAGATCTCTCTGACTTTCAATAAGGAAAAAGATTGTTATACCCAACGGGAGCTAATGATTACATAAGGGTTTCTGATATCTGAGGGGATAATTATGCAGAGGACCGAGGAACAGCAAGGGATCTGTTCCTTCACAACTTTTCCTTTAATTTTTTTGGATGGACGGAGGCACACGGACCGAACTTGACAGATCCGAGAAAGCGATATTTTAAGTGTTCAGTCTGGTGCTCATTGTGACGGAACGCGCCAAATACCAAAATCCCGGGAAAATAAAATTCAATTCCTCGAATATTCAATGAGATGCTATTTCTCTGAGTGCCGTCCTGTGAAATTCGTTTCAAAGAAGCGGGTTATGAATAATAGTGACTTCCTGCAAGAAATCTGACAATTATCAGCATAATCATACAGTCACTTTCGATTGAGAAGATAAGCCCAAGCAGTAAACTTATGTGATTATCATATTCCATTTGGTCCAAGTAAAGGGCAGTGGTAGGTACCAAAATTAAATAAGAAGATACATAAATGCACGAAGATAAATAGGATTATGAGGCTGATAATCGTTGAAAAAAGCCATTCAGACCATTTTGCCAGCACTTTCTCACATCCGCTCACTTAGTTTAATTTGCCATACTCCTGCAGATGTATTTATTTATGTATTACACGTGAAAACATAGAATGCGCAATGTTACTGAGATAAGGCCTGGCGTGGGATTAGGTAGAACGTTCATTCAGAGAGACAGCGAATAATTCATTGACCGAATGACCACTTTCTGCACTATGAAGATACTATGATTCTAATTCTGCTATTTTAAGTCTTAAAGTATAGAGAAGTACTTTAATTTGCAAATTGTAATGTAATTTACGAAGTAGAATTTGCTTCACGCTTTTCAACTCATGCCATCTCACGGGTTAAAAACAGTTCTCCTCATCTGAGTACTACAGTTCAATTAAATGTAATCTTCCTACTCTGGTTATTGAATGTTCTTCCAGCTGATACAGACTCTCTTCATTTACTTCATCAAAGGTATTAATGATTTTGAGCATGTATGTGACAGAGATGGACTCAGGTGTGGAGGATGACTTCAGACATAAGATTGCGGACAACGCATGCCATTTCGCAAGGGAATAGACTAAGTTGGAAGAAGTGATGTGAGAGAAAGCTTGAGAAGTTGAGGATAAAAGTGACGCAGGAGAAAATGACGCGACATTTAAGGTAGCAAGCTATCAGTCCGCGGCTTGAGGGAACCGGGAATGTCAAGTTACTGACCCAGGAACATTCAGTGATGTCGTGGAATGGAAACTCTAAACAGGTCACATTTGTCTCATTTGTAAAAGTCACTACAATGTGACCTGTGTGACTGCACTGACTCTGTGCCAAGGTTTAGGCAGGGTGACAGATGTTTCCGCCAGATTGTGGCGCCTGGACTTATTTTCTGCTCAGAAGTGAGATGTGCGGTTTGCAGCCAGCTGCAGAGAAATAGGAAGTTGGGTTACCTGACAATTAAACAACAGGCGTTAGGCACATGTGTTATCGCCGTGAAAAGTCTTCCTGCCTAGGAGGGTGAACTCACTCTGACAGAATGAAACAGAACACGATGGACTGTTTTTCGTTTTAGTATTTCTTTCATCTCAATTCTTACGTTGATGGCTAAAACATACGTGATTAGTTGGTATTAAAACATGAAAGAAAATTAGAGACGGCGTGTGCGTTACCTCTGGGAGACGAAAGATAACATTAAAGCTATTAACACGTTCATGGAACATTATTTTAAAATGTAATGATTTAAGCCAGTTATGTGTTGCCTGAGAAAAGGAGGAAGGCGGTTTAGCGAGTTAACTGGCCGTTGTGTGAGGTTAAAGTTAGTTAAGTTGTCTTTGAGAATGTTTGAGTGACTAAGCTGGTATCTGTATGCGCGTGCGAGAGGTTAATGAACCAACTTATGTTTCAGAAGAGCTCAGTGAGTTAGGTGCTGTGATGGAGAACAAAGAGCAGGTACGCGTGTCAGATGGTGTCACAGAGAAGACGGAGAGCGGAGAAGAGGTGTTAATTCAGTGACATGAAGACTCAGGAAACGATTTAATTGAGTTCGGTCTTAAAGTTACATTCATGGTCAATGGACCCTTTAGTGTCACATCGCTTTCTGAGCAAGAACGTTTGATCAAGGATAAATGTTAACGGTAGCAAATGTACAATTTCAATGAAGTATCATAATCTGCTGATAATGAAATATTTCTAATATCATTATATATTGCAGAAAAGTAAATAATTGTAAAAGCAAACACTCGGTGGACATTGTAATTATGAAAAATTATGTTTTCTACACATATAAACACACACACAGACATATCCACATATGTCTCATAATCATGCAACGAAAATCTGATTGCATTCTCACAGGCGAGTAAATATATATCATGATTGATAATATCAATATAGACAGCAGAAACATGGTCCAGTGTAATATATACATAGACAGATTCTGGTGTGACATAATGAGGCAATCACCTGTGTAATATAAAAGGAGACAGGATCTGATGCAGGATTTGTGGCCTTATGTAGAGAAAATAAAGAGAGTTCCGAGTGTGGTATAAGACGAGAAGTGAGCTAATGTAGTATAATACAGACAGGGTCTATGGCAACATAAAAATAACCATCGTCTGGGGCAATATATGCAGAGGACGATTCAGTGAATTAGTAGCTAATAAATCAGTGTCCTCTGGTTACTAAGCATGCTACCCGTGGATACAGTTTCTTTGTCAATAACGAATCACTAACATTTGTCATTTACGCTATTTGTACTTAACCTCCCCATGAACTGCTCAATTGTAAGGAAATCTACCCCAACATCCAGCTGCTTTGGTAGCGCATCTCACGCACTGTAAAGGTCATTATTTTATAGATCTCTCTGCCTCGCGCGATTCAGATATTATTGTTGACATTAATTGAATTTTAAATTATTTATCATTGCCATCGTGTCAGAATAATATCCATGACTGATAAAAGAAAACCGGCTCCCAACTCCGTGGATCCGGTTCAGACTGGACCCCGACCATGAAATTTAGGTACACTAAGCTAACTGTTAGAATGGCTAAACATCGGTTAAAAGTCGTGCTTCAGTGAAATGGATAGGCTCTCTCAGGAAAAAAATACAATGGTGAATTCCTACAACAGGTACTGGAGCCATGATCCAGGCGTGTGACTCAGTGCTGAAACTTTGTTGCATATTCAGTAGTGTCAACTTTATTTATGATGATATTTCAGCCTTAGAGGTAGTATAGCAATATTATCACGGGGCCAGTAATTAAGAAGGCTGACATAATCATCCGGAGATATGAGTCCAATTCAATTTTGGCAGCTGAGAGAATTCCAAATTAATTAATTAGTAAATCCGAAATAAAAATGCTAGCGTCCTTCATTACAACATTGAACATTCAGCACTTTCAGAAAGGGCAATTTGGTTCACTAATGTCTTTCAGGGAAGGAAATCCGCCCTCACCCCTGATCTGTCCTACATGTGCCTCCAGTTCCACAGCGATGTCGTTTACTCAGGATTTGCCAGTGATTCTCACATCCTGAG
Organism: Scyliorhinus torazame; assembly: GCF_047496885.1. Classification (NCBI taxonomy): domain Eukaryota; kingdom Metazoa; phylum Chordata; class Chondrichthyes; order Carcharhiniformes; family Scyliorhinidae; genus Scyliorhinus; species Scyliorhinus torazame. Next base: position 186,718,066 of record NC_092711.1, on the reverse strand, counting down.
AATAAATATAATCAATGCACAGTTCTGCGTATTCTGGAAATCTAAAACAAAAGCAAGGAAATTACTAATCATGTCAGTTGTCACCAGAGGAAAGAGAAACGGATTCACCAAACGGGTGGGTGCAAAATCTTACTGATACAATTCTAAAAAACATAATTTTCTCCCCAGTGTCCTCGATCGACATTTATTCTTCAACTGAAATCTCATATTTATCACATCTGTTTGTCAGCGCTTGTGGTCGACAAATTAGTTGTTGCATGTCCAACAGTAAAGTAGTGCCTGAACTTCAACAAAAATACTTCAAAGCGTTTTAAGTGTTTTAAGTGCTCGGCTAAAGCGTTTTATAAATAGACGTTCTTTCGCGATGTGAACTGCATAAAAACAATTTGTGATAAAGTGAAATTTCTGAGATCAATCTAATTATAATTAAAAAATCGCAGCCATCTATATCAAGAGTAAAATGGTTCTTCGCCCGAGTTCTCCCTAACAGTATGTATGTATTTCATTCTGTCTGCTGATCCATCACAAGAATATCATTTGTTGGAGTGATCATCAAACAGGGCTGTTGTTGCTTCATACAGGATGTCACAGGAGTTGAGTAACATTCCCTTCCTGCGATAAGGAGAAGTTCGCAGAGTTTCAGAGCTTAAAAAAATAAAATCGACTGCAGTTCTGTTGCTTGGTGGAGTCGTTACATCAATCCGCCTCATTGACAATGTTAAGTTCCTGAAGGTGGCTCGTAGCTAAGCGGTCAGCACTCAGGAAACATACATTTGATTTACAGGATAAACATTCAGATGCCTCCTTTCAATAGCATTTGGCATGCTAGCCTCCATATCTGCAAACAGTTGGCTTGTATAATGTGAGGAGTTTGTTCCTGATCTCCAGACCCACATTGAATGGCAATAACCATCCGCACAGTGAATAGAATCAGTTTGTTCATCAGCCTTATAAAGTTCCATAAATCAATTCCTACGATAGATAGTAATATATCTTTGCAATGATATATAGTCCCGGCGTTATCATAGCATTCCTACAGTGCAGAAAGAGACATTTCGGTCCATTGAGTCGTCACGGACCCTTGGGAAGAGCACCGGACTTAGGTCCACTCCTCCACTCCATTCCCGTAACACAGTAACCCCACCGAATATTTAAACACTAAGGGTCAATTTAGCATGGCCAGTCCACCTAACCTGCGCATCTTCGGACTGTGGGAGGACCGGAGAACCCGGAGGAAACTCAGGCCGAAACAAAGAGAAAATACAAATTCGACACAGTTACCCGAGGCCGGAATTCAACCGGGTCTCTGGCGCTATACTTAAAGTGAATGCACATGAAAGAAAAAATGACATTACTGCTTATGCTGGAATCTTGAACAAAAACAGAAAATACTGTTGTTAGCAGTGCTAACCATGTGCCACCGTGCCGTCATGTTGCAAAACAGACAGCCATCTTTATCGTTTGATAATCTAACTTTATCTTTGTTGCCCCCCACCTGCACAACGGTATAAATCTGACCCTATTTCCAGTTCTCTGCAGGTTTGACAAAGAGTAATCCTGACTCGAAACGTTAGGTCCAACCTTTCTCCACAGATGCTGTCAGACCTGCTGCGATTGTCCAGTATTTTTGTTTTTTGTTTCAGATTCCAACATACGCAGTAATTTGCTTTTTTCTTTGATGTGCATCCACTTTAAGGTGTTGAAATAAAGAGTTAATTGACAAGGAAATCTTTTATTCTCAAGTAACAGATGGTAACATTAATTTCACTCCTGGAAATAGTGGAAATGTATAATGAACCATTAAATCAAACAAATCTCCTGATACAGATCAAAGGCCTGCTTTAAATATTACCCTATTGTAACAATTTAGTCCATTCTGTCGGGGTGTGGAGGGTGGGAGGCGAATCAAGTCGCCACCTCCAGCAAGGAATGAACAGGCGGCGCCTGGAAACCCGTCCCCTTCTGCCGGGTATTTAAATAGCGCTCATTTGGTCTGTAATCCATCAGTTCGGGAGTTGGTTTGTTCAGTGAGTTCCTGACATAAACACTTTCGCCAAAGCACCAGAGGATGAGGGGGGCGATTTCTCTCAGTTTGTTTCTAACGTTCTTATCCCGTGAGTAGTTTTAATAGTCTACGTTTCTCAATGCTACTGACTCAGTGTTTGTCTGACTGTGGGATGTCCCAGAATCAGCAATAATTTTTATCAGCATTAACCCTCTGGGTTTTTGGTCTATTGTTTTCAGGTGCCCAGTCCGATACTGTGTTGACTCAGACAGTGGCAACCACCGGGCGTCGAGGAGAAACACTGAGACTGACCTGTAAAACCAGCGGGTTCAAACTCGGCAGCTACTACATGCATTGGCTCCGACAAGATCCCGGACAGGGACCGCGGTGGCTGGTTGCTTACTACAGGTCATCATATAAGTATTACGCCTCAGATATCGAGAACCGATTCACCGTGTCCAAAGACACCGTAAACAATATTTTCGCTTTGGATATGACGGACATGAAGACCGAAGACACGGCCATCTATTATTGTGCAAAGGATTTTAGCAATTGGGGGGACCCACAGTAGTTAATGTCAGTACATAAATGCTCTCGGTACTAATTGACTGGGACTGGGTCAGTGCTTGTTTTTACAATATAAATTGACATGTGAAGTATACTTTGTGCCCAGCACTCTCCGAATAACGCGCCTTGAGATGGAAAATCTGTAATAATTATTAATTATCAGTTGGTTTTGTCAGTAGCATGCCCATGCGTTACTCTCCGAAATATAAAACATTCGGCTCATTTATGAAGAGTTAGCGGTATCTTCAAATTCAATTTCAATTTATTGAACGTTTTTTGTGATTTTAATTTGCCTTTGGGTTGTGAATATTTAAAAAAAACGGTGGTTTTCTGTCCACTTTTTTGTACAGCCGGTTATTGTAGTACCCATCCCAGGGAACGTAACACTGTGAAGGTTTCGACCTCTGGGGACAAGGGACGACAGTGACAGTTGCTGCAGGTAAGAAGCATGCAATCATTTAGTTACTGTTTTATATGAGTCTTTGTTTTATATTTTTGTTTTTTACATAATTCAGTCGTTCACTGAACCGTAAATATTGTGGAATCGGTAGTGATATTTGTTGCATTGTTTCATGTGATTCTGCGGAGAAGGGGGTTACAGAATTCCACTGTTCCTTGACAAAAGATGCTGCTGCGGGATTTAGTCCCTGTTTGTTGTGGTTTGATGTTTATCTGCTGATAATACTACGTAGCCGAGTTTCTTTAAATAATTAACATCTGTTAAAGAGTCTGTTGTGCCTGCAATTTTTAATCTCCGTGGAAACTAATGGCTTCTGCGGTTATCACGAGCTGCAAACATTTCATCAAAGTTACATAATTTCACCCAATATTAATAAAATGTGTTAAAGTCCTAATACTGATTTATTGAACATGTTCCACTTACTTACAATGGTGGTGTTATTATTATGCGTCTGTTTCGTTTAATAATTCATACATTTGGTAACGAGTGGCTTTTATGGATGCTAGATTGAGCTTTTCTTACAATGTTACATTTCGTTCTATGATACCATGTCATAGAATTGAGCTGCTTCTCCATTAAAACTGTTTCAGCCCGAAGTGGGACTTGTCCCCCCCCCCCCCTCCTCCCCATCCCGCTGAGGAGATTGGGTGTTTGGTTGACTTTGAATGATTCAAATTTGTGAACCGTTTAGCGTTCCTTTATTTTTTAAACAAGGTGACACTGCGCGGTTCCACGTTTAATTGTCGAATACAAACAGTCTACGCGTTTGAACGTGCATGAAGCACGATTTTCTGGCGCATGCAGGCAGGCTTCGGAAATGACTTCAAAAATAAAGATATGTTACAAATTTATTTAAAATTGATGATTACAGATTTAAGTAAGTGTGGCATAGAACGTTAATTCAGGACATGATTCGTTGCTGCAATCGTTAACGACGTAACTAACGGGTTTGCAAATTTAAAAGTAAATCTATTATGTTACAAACAATTTTATCAGGATATACTATGACTCCATATTAACTGAAAGGGCTTTTCTATTAATACCATTCATCATTAACTGTCTTTCACAATTGTGCTGTGCTCTCGCACAATTAACATGGACAGAACAGTTACGAAAATAGATTAAAAAAAATATACATGAACCTACTTCATGAAAACATCGTGATTCCACAGCAGTGGTCAGTTTCACAAGATATTTTGAATTATATTTATATCCCCGATTAACTTTTCATTCTCTTAAATGAGAGTTTTTCAGTGCAGTTCGGAAAAATATGTTTTGGTTAAAACATTATTTCAGTACATCCGCAAGCATGCTTGTCATTCAATGTCATCTGTAGTTTGATAGCGATGTACTAATATAATGTTGAACATTTTCTCAGAGTTGGAAGTTGTTGGCAGTGACTGGATTGTGCCATGATTTATTTAATTTGTCGGAAGTAACAGACTGCATATGACTAGAGACTGTCATGTCCAGATTGGAATTTAAACAAATGCATTTAATTGCAAGAGGTTAATATTCGTTTTGCATTTAATAACAACATCCAGTCTTCCATGACTCCGTGTAGAATGGAGAGAATTATCGGAAGAAAATAGGATCGAATAGAAGAACAAATTATATGTGATCCTCATGCTTATTTATTTTTTAAATATGAAATCGAACAACAAAGTCTAGCCGCCGTCAGTCATTCTGTTTCAGTGTCGCAGAGAATATGAGTAAATTGTTATTGTTATATTTTACACTAATTAATTTGAAGCTTCCTCTATGAAATGATATTATTAATAATTGCGTTACGGAGATGGAATTAAATGAAAATCGCTTATTGTCACAAGTAGGCTTCAAATGAAGTTACTGTAAAAAGCCCCTAGTCGCCACATTCCGGCGCCTGTTCAGGGACGCTGTTACGGGAATTGAACCGTGCTGCTGGTCTGCCTTGGTCTGCTTTCAAAGCCAGCGAATTAGCCCTGTGTTAAACAGCTCCCGGATGTAGCCGGAGTTATTAAATGTAAGAAGCGTTTTTATTGATCGCAAACTTCAAGCGACTTTGTTTAATTACATATGGAATTTCTCGTTCTGGCGATATACAAACTGGACAGTACATAAACTCATAGATTCATTATGTGAATTAATTTCTGAGAATAGATGGAATTTATGGTTTATAAGTGCGTTTAGAAATGTGAATACTTTACAGATTTACTGGCTTAAAGCAGGGTAGTTGGAGCGAACGTTAAGCACTAAAAGTAACGTATATGTCTGAGTTGTAATTTGAACATTATCTTACCACTATATAAGTGTCATGTTGAACTAATTAAATCACATATATTTCAGAAAGTAACAGGCCGAGACATTTTTGTGAATTATTCAAAACGTCTAATTTTTTTATTATCGAGTAGAAATCAGCTAACAAGACAACTTACTGGCAGTTGCAAATAACTTGCAATCCATCATTAGTGAAGTGATCATTAACTGAACACAAATTACCCCCTACAATTGAGCAGTGTACTGATGAGCATAATATCGATGGTTTTGACATTATTTAGTGTATTTCGAAAACATTGCTTTTCTTTTCTCACCTGTTTTCAGCTCGTTAAGATGTCTTGCCTCAAATATTTTGTGGATCACTGGATGATTTTGAAATTAGATAATTGGATAGTTTTCTAAAAATGTGCATAGTTCCTGGTTTGTTTAACTCGTACCCTATCACCGAGTCTTTGTTACGGAAAATCAAAGTACCCTGAATCTGTAATTTTTAATGTACTTCTTTTCAACGAAACTAATGTTTTCCCAGCTTTCGTCAGACAGACAATGCCGAATGGAGTTTTGAAATGAATATGAATGAATTTTAGCGATATTGTACAAAGTCTTGTCATAAATTGCGCCTGGATAGATTGCAATAAAATAGATTGAATTACATTGAAAGATTGAACGTATCCATCTTCTGAGAACTCTGAGATTAGTGCGCGTGTATTCTGTTTGTGTGCCTGTGGTGATTGTGTTGTTGGGACCAGGAATCTACTTGACTGGCTGTAAACAATTTGATCCATTTCTTGAAGAAAACTTTCATCTGTGAGAAATGTGAACGAATGACTTCACTTTTGACCACGCGTCTGAGAAATTAAATCCCTCACCCAGATTGCAACGGTCATAAAGAACGATGCAAAAACGACAGACAGACTGATGATTTGCTCTATTTTAAGACAGCCATGTATATATCTTGAAAGTTTTCGATTCGGCAATGCAGCGGGAAATTTACACCGTTTTAATCCATGGTTCAGCAGTGTGGTGAATAGAGGAAATTCTTATATATATTGTGTTGTGTACCTGTTACAGATTTTTAAAAAAAAATCCTATTACGACATGCAGGTAGACAGTGTGCCTGCAAAATATACAACAAGATGTAATAGTGGACTAATCATTGATTGTAACTATTTAATTGTTTACCTATGTCGGGCTAATGGAATTCTGTTGATAGAAAGAGGTTTCTCTGTTGGTTGGACAATTGAGGGCTTAGTTCAGATGGTAATGATACAGTTAGTGGAATAATATAACTAAATGGAATAGAATAGAATAGAATCCCTACAGTGTGGAAGGAGGAGATTCGGCCCATCAAGTCTGCAGCGGCCCTTGCTCCGATAGAGCACCCTTCCCAATCCCCCAATCCTAACCCCGTAAACGCCCTAACATTTGGACAATTCAGCACGGCCAATTCACCTAACATACACATCTTTTGACCGTGGGGGGAAACCGGAGCACCCGGAGGAAACCACGCAGAAAAGGGGAGAAAGTACAAACTTCACACAGACAGTCACACGAGGTCAGAATTGAACCTGTGACCCTGGCGCTGGGAGGCAACAGTGCTAACCACTGTATCGCCGTGCCACTATTATGATGTAACTAATTGGAGGAGCCGCGCCTGTAGCACGCAGTTTAGCTTTCAGTCTGTCAAAGGCAGAAGACCTTTCAGTTTGTCGCTGAAAGTGTCTCTCTCCCTTGCTGAAAGCACCTCAGGTTTTTATTTACCATAATAACCTGAGGTAGAGGTTAATCCTTTGACAAAAAAAACGTTCATTCCAATGTACAAAATTCTTAGTGGTCCCTGGCATTACTCCTGGGGGTGAAGTATCCTTTCCTTAGAGTAGACAAATCGAACAATTCTGATGTTTTCCGTCCCGTATTCCCAATAACAGTTCGGGATTTAATGAAATGGACAATGCAATCGGTGAGATTACTCTGCATTTTCATTTTAATTCCAACATGAGTTGTTCGGGCCACTGACAAGGCCAGCATTTGGTACCAATCCTTAAATGCGCCTTGAGAAACTATTGACATGTATCTCCTTAAATTTCCGCAAATCACGTGGTGCAAGGCACATCCACAATCCATTTAGAAAGAGAGATGCAGGAATTCTGGCCAGTGGTTGTGATGGAACTTCAATAGTTCCTTCAATAAGCCACATATCACCCCAAGTCGGTGTGATATGTGGCTTGGAGCGCCGGGGTTATGGTGGTGTGTGTGTGGCCGGGGGGGGGGGGGCGTGGAGGGCTGATTGCAGCTGACGGTGTTCCAGTCCGTATGCTGGTCTTGTCTTTCCACGTAGCAGACACTCGGAATTTGGGAGGTCCTATTGAATGAATGTCAGCGCATTGCTGCAGTGCATCTTATGTATAGTATTGAAAATAATACTGAATACGTTTGCGTCGATGATAGAGGGAGTGAAAATAAAAAAGGTGCTGAATGGAGAGAAAAACGGCATGATTTGCCCTGGACAGTGTTTAATTTCTTGTTTTGCGACAGCTGTGTTATTCCGATGAGACAGTGGTTAGCATTGCTTCCCTGCATCGCCAGGGTGCGGGTTCATTTCAAACCTCCGGCGACTGTCTTTGTGGTGTTTGTACATTCTCCCGTACCCGCGTGGGTTTCCTGCGGGTGCTCCGGTTTCCAACCACAGTCCAAATATGTGCAGTTTAGGCGGCAGAGAGGGGGAGGCACGGTAGCATAATGGTTAACACCATTGCCTCACAGCCCCAGGGTCCTAGTTTGGATTCCCGTCTGCGAGCAGTCTGCACATGTGTGGCTGCGTGGCTTTTCTCCGGTTTCTTCCCACAAGTCCCGAAAGGTGAATTGGACATTCTGAATTTTCCCGAACAGGCTCCATAGTGTGGCGACTAGGAAATGTTCTCAGTAACTTCACAGCAGTGAGCCTACTTGTGTCACTGATAAAGATCATTATGACTGGTCCTTAGCAGGGTGGCCTTTCAGAGGGGTGGCCTCCTGTCATGATTATATGGACATGCACACGTATTTAATATTGTAATGTGATGGAGGCGGAGAACGAGATGTGTCTTTCAAAAGATGAAACAGACAGTGATGATGACCAAATCATGGAACTTATAACAATACTGATTTTGTTGGAAGCAAGTGTTGAATTAAGTGTTACTTAATTCCCACAAATAACGGAGGCTATTTTTTCAACCTACCATTCTTTCTCAGCGATAACGTCTCCGCCCACTCTCTACAGCCTGATCTCCTCCTGTCAGCAACAAAAAACAAACAGCTCGGTTACGTACGGCTGTTTGGCGATGGATTACTCTCCAGAAATCACCAGCCTGACCTGGAAGAAAGATGGACAGGTGATCACCATTGGCAATAAGACTTATCCGTCAGTGAGAAACAAGAAGGGGACCTACACCTTGAGCAGCGAGTTAACCGTCATCGATTCAGAGGTAGGATGCAGCAAAATCAACTGCGAGGTTCGTCACAGCGGGTCAGAGAAGAGCATTGGAATGCAATGTAAGTGTCGTGGTACCTGTGAAAAACGGAACGTTATGATTAACCTGTATAGTGCCTTGGTAAGAATATATTTATTGTATTGTACCTCGCCCTGATCCCTGGAAAATCCAAGTTAGTGTAGATCGACTGCAAAGAACCTGCTAAAAATATTGAACTCTTTGCATATGTTATCAATTTCTTCTCCAAGGCATGTCTAACATGTGTTTCCTGAAGGTCCGAGAAAGAACACCCCTCCAACCGTCATCCTCACCGCGAGCTCCATTAAAGAAACAACAAGCAGCAACTTTGCAACCATCGTCTGCTCAATCAGTGATTTCTATCCAATGCCAATTGCCGTTAAATGGCTGAAGAATGGACAAACCATAGATTCAGGATTTGTTACCTCTCCCGTCTTAGAAGCAAACAGCAACTTTTCGGTGACAAGTCGACTGACAATCTCCGCTGGAGAATGGTTCAGCAACGATATCTACACATGCCAGGTCACACACGAAGGGGTCACCAAAAGTCGAGACGTTAGCGGAGTTGAGGGTAAGAAACAGACTATTTCAGTGCTCATAGAAGTCAGTGATTTACTGACGGTAATACAAAGCACAGAACAACGCCTGATTTCTTACATTACAATGCAGTCAGTTTCCTTTAAAAATCAGAGCTCCATTCGCATTCAGAGCTAGAAAGAAGAGTCATACGGACACTGAACGTTTGCTCTGTTTCTGTCTCCACAGATGCTGGCAGACCTGCCGTGCATTTTCAAAATTCCTGCTTCTTTTGTGTCTACAATTTATAGCTGAAACTGAGACTTATGATCTCCGGAAGGGTTTGCTCAGGCAGTGGGTAGGGAATCCAGAATTCCCTCCACAAAATCGCCCTTGAAACTTCGGTGCTGCATTTAATCTTGCGTTTAATCACGAATATTAAGGGCGTCGTGTCGGTGGATGTAGTTAAGATAGGGAGGCACGGTGGCATAGTTAAGATGGGGCGGCACGGGGGAACAGTGGTTAGCACTGCTGCCTCTCAGCTTCCGGTTCCCGGATTCAATTGCGGCTTGGGTGACTGTGTGAAGTTTACACTTTCGCCACGTGTCTGTATGGGTTTCCTCCGGCTGCTCCGGTTTCCTCCCACAGTCCAAACACATGCAGGTGAGTTGGATTGGCCATGCTAAAGTGTCCAAAAAGTTTTGATGGGGTTTCTGGGTTACGGGGATAAGGTGGAGGTGTGGACTTAAGTAGGATGCTCTTTCCAAGGGCCGGTGTCGACTCGATGGGACGAATACCCTCCTTCTGCACTGTAAATAGAGATCAGCCAACATTTAATAACATTGAGGACAATGCTCCAGGATCTGTACCTTTCCAATGTCATGATCAGATCTGCTTCTGAAGCCAGAATAATACACGAAGAACAAATTGATGCTACTTGACTAATACTTATGAGCTATGGGCAAATTACATCATACCGATAGTGAAAATTATTCTGCACCACAGCAAATATAATTAAAAAGTATTTTCCTTGTCTTTCTTTAAAAAAAAATATTTTTATTAAGGTATTTGAAAATTTTTATAATAATAACATTAACAATGACATCAACATGGTATAATAAACATCTCCCCCCCCCCACCCCCCGGGTCCCAATCTTCACACACCCCAACCATATAGCAACAATCCGGCCCTCACCCCCCCACCTTGGAATACTGCATCTGCTGACATTTAAATTTTCCCCGAGAAAGTCGACGAACGGCTACAACCTCCGGGTGAACCCAACCATTGACCCTCTTAAGGCGAGATTTATCTTCTCGAGACTGAGAAACCCAGCCATGTCACTAACCCAGGTCTCTGCACTCGGGGTCTTCACGTCCCTCCACATTAACAAGATCCATCACCGGGCTACCAGGGAGGCCAAGGCCAAGACATAGAACATAGAAAAATACAGCACAGAACAGGCCCTTCGGCCCACGATGTTGTGCCGAACCTTCGGCCTTTTTCGCCCCCTGAACTACCGGCTCTTCCGATAATCCAAAGATCACTACGTCCAGACTCGGCACCACCCGTGTTTTTAGTACCATGGACATTGCCATATCAAAACCCTGCCAAAACTCTCTAAGCTTCCGGCATGCCCAAAACATGTCGACATGATTTGCTGGGCTTCCCGCGCACCTCACACACCTGTCCTCTACCCCGAAAAACTTGCTCATCCTAGCCACTGTCATGTGTGCCCGGTGGACTCCCTTAAATTGTATCAGGCTAAGCCTGGCACATGATGAGAAGGTATTAACCCTGCTAAGGGCATCCGCCCACAGACCTGCCTCTATCTCTCCTCCTAGCGTGTCCTCCCACTTGCCCTTAAGCTCCTCCACCGGAGTTTTCTCCGCCTCCGAATGCTCCTGGTAAATATCTGAAACCTTCCCCTCTCCCACGCAGGTACTGGAGACTACTCTGTCCTGTATCCCCCGTGACAGCAGCAGTGGGAAGGCAGGGAACTGCTTTCTCAGGAAGTCTCGCACCTGCAAATACCTAAACCCGTTCCCTGCTGGCAATTCAAATTTATCCTCTAAGGCGTTCAAGCTGGGAAATCTCCCATCTCTAAATAGATCCCCTATCCTTCTGATTCCTGCCCTTTTCCAAATCCGGAACCCACCATCCAGCCTACCCGGTACAAACTGATGATTATTATAAATCGGGGTCCAAACCGATGCGCCCTCCACTCTCTTATATCTCCTCCATTGCCCCCAGAGTCTCAGACCCCCCCACCACCACCGGACTTGTGGAGTATCGGGCTGGCGAGAACGGAAGAGGTGCCGCTTTCAGTGCTCCTAAAGTGGTGTTTTTGCATGATGCAGCCTCCAGCCGCTCCCATGCCGACCCCCGACCCCCCCCCTCACTACCACTGACTGATCATGGACATATTAGCTGCCCATTAGTAATTCCCGTACCAGCCTCCCCGAACAGGCGCCGGAATGTGGCGACTAGGGGCTTTTCACAGTAACTTCATTTGAAGCCTACTTGTGACAATAAGCGATTTTCATTTTCATTTTCATTTTCAATTGCAGAAGTTCGGCAGTGCCAACCCACCCTCCCCCGACTGCGCTCCAGCAACACTTTCTTCACTCGCGGGGTTTTACACGCCCACACAAAGCCCGAAATAACCATATTAACCTGCTTGAAAAAGGCCTTTGGCATGAAGATGGGGAGGCACTGAAAGCCAAAAAGAAATCTGTGGAGGACCGTCATTTTCACGGTCTGTACCCTCGCTGCCAGTGATAGGGGGAGCATGTTCCATCTCTTAAAGTCCCCTTCCATTTGTTCCACCAGGGATAGGTTTAACTTGTACAGTGCCTCCCATTCCCGAGCCACCTGGATTCCTAGATATCGAAAGCTCTTCCCTACCATTCTAAGCGGCAGCTCTTCCAGTCTCTTCTCCTGTCCTCTTGCCTGGATCGCGAACATCTCGCTTTCCCCATGTTCAATTTATGCCCCGAAAAATTGCCAAATTCCCCCAGGATTTGGATTACTTCCCCCATCCCCTCCAACGGGTCTGAAATATACAAGAGCAGGTCATCTGCGTAAAGCGAGACCCTGTGTTTCACCCCCACACCCAACCAGCCCTTTCCAGTTCCCAGCGGTTCTTAACGCCATGGCAAATGGCTCTATGGCCAGAGCAAACAGTAGCGGGGAGAAGAGGCACCGTTGCCTTGTCCTGCAGTATAGTTCAAAATATCCTGACCTCAACCGGTTCGTATGCACACTCACTACTGGTGCCTCATAGAGCAACTGCACCCAGTCAATAAAGCCTTCACCAAACCCAAACCTTCCCAGCCCCTCCCACAGATAATCCCACCCCACCAGATCAAAAGCCTTCTCCGCTTCCATCGCTACCTCCGCCTCCTCTCCTTCTGAGGTCATCATAATAACATTCAAAAGCCTTCGAACATTGGCCTTGAGTTGCCTACCCTTTACAAGTCCCGTCTGGTCTTCCCCTAGCACCCTTGGGACACAGTCCTCTATCCTCGTGGCCGGTATCTTAGCCAGCAGTTTGGCCTCCACATTCAATAGAGAAATTGGCCTGTATGACCCACATACCTCCAGATACTTCTCCCGTTTCAGGATCAATGAAATCGAGGCCTGCGACATTGTTGGGGGGGGGGGGGGGGGGGGAGGGGCGGGGGCGGGGTGGGAGGGGTGGGGGGACGACGACTCCTTTCTCTCTTGCTTCATGAAATGTCCTTACCAGCAGTGGGCTCAATGTCTCTGAAAACGTCTTATAGAATTCCACCGGGTAGTCATCAGGCCCTGGTGCGATGCCCTCCTGGATGTCCTACAGCCCCTTGATTAAATCCTCAACCTCAATTGGGGCTCTGAGCCCTTCCACCAGATCATCATCTACCCTCAGAAACCTCAACTGATCCAAAACCTGCCTCATCCCCTCCACCCAAGCCAGGGGTTCCGACTCATATAATTTACTATAGCAGTCCTTAAACACCTCGTTCACCCCCGCTGGGTCCAGGACAGTATTGCCGCCTCTACTCTTTACTTCACCTATCTTCCTGGTCGCCTCCCTTTTCCTGAGCCGGTGCGCCAACATTCTGCTTGCCTTTTCCCTGTACTCATAAATCGCCGCCTTGCCTTCCTCAACTGTTCCACCGCTTTCCCTGTGGTCAACAGCCCAAACTCCGCCTGTAACCTCCGCTGCTCCCTCAGTAGCCCCGCGTCTGGGGCTTCCGAGTATCTCCTGTCCACCTGGAGTATCTCCTCCACTAACCTGTCCCTCACAGCCCGTTCCACCTTTTCTCTGTGGGCCCGTATCGAGATTAATTCCCCTCTGACCACTGCCTTCAAAGCTTCCCAAACTGCCACTGCAGAGACCTCCCCCGTATCATTGGTTTCCAGGTAGTTCTGGTTGGGGCTTGTTAACCCGCCCACAGATTGCTTCGTCCGCTGGCAACATCACACCCAGTCTCCACAGCGGGCGTTGCCCTCTCTCCGCACCAACCCGTAGATCCACCCAATGCGGGGCATGATACGACACTGCAATTGCCGAGTACTCAGTATCCATCACCTCCGGTATTCGCGCCCTGCCCAGAACAAAAAAGTCAATGCGAGAGTATACCTTTGGACATGTGAGAAAAAGGAGAACTCCTTCGCCCTTGGCTGTGCAAACCTCCATGGGTCTACTCCCCCTCCCCACCCCCCCCCCCCATCTGTTCCATACAACTTTTCAATTCCTTTGCCGTGGCCGGCCTCCTCCCTGTCCTGGATTTTGACCGGTCCATTTCTGCATCAATGACTGTGTTAAAATCTCCTCCCATGATCAGGTTATGTGACTCTAAGTCTGGGATCTTACCTAACACCCGCCTCATAAATTCCACATCGTCCCAATTCAGAGCATATGTTCACGAGTATGACACCCCCCCCCCTCCAACTTCCCATTCACCATTATGTACCTACCCACCTTGTCTGACACGATTCTCCCTGCCTCGAATGCCACTCGGTTTTTTGATCAATATCGCTACACCCCTGGTCTTTGAGTCCAGCCCTGATTGGAACACTTGGCTAAAGCACCCCTTTCTCAGTATCGTCTTGTCTGTAACCTTTAGGTGTGTTACTTGTAGCATTGCCACGTCCGCCTTCAGCCCCCTGAATGCGCAAATACGCGAGCCCACTTGACCGGCCCATTCAGCCCTCTGATGTTCCATGTTATCAGTCTGGTCGGGGGACCCCTTGCCGACTAGCCATCACCCTTTTTTAGGCCAGCCTCTAGCTCGCCCCCTCCGCCTCCTCGAGCTCCTCCCTCAGGCATTCGCCGTTCCTGACCTCCCATTTGTCCCCTAGTAACAGTTCCTCCCCTGTCAGCAAAGCAGCTCCCCTCCCTCCCTCCTAGCAACAACACTAGAAACCCAACCCCCCAAGTCAAGCTCCAGCTTAACACCTGCTCACCCCCCACTGCACCTCCGAGAGTCAGCTGACTCATGCTGACTTGATAGCACCCGCCCCTGGCAGCAAAACGTCTGTCTCCCCATTGTTCTCTCCCTTCTCCGCCCACTTGGACAAACATATTAAAAGCATCACATTCCGCAGTAAACAAACATCAGAAAAAAACAGTGAAGAAACAGACACTTTAGAAAAGAAAAAAACAGACAAAAACAGAACCAACCCCAAAGACAATACCCTCTCTAACAAGCTCCCTGCAAGACAAAGTTACCTTTAGCCATCCAAACAGCGCCATATTACACATAGCACTACTTATACTTATACAGCCCAGCACAACAAATCGCCACCACAGTACTCCCCAAGGCTTCAATGTCTTTTAATTCGCCTCCAGACACTTTTCTTTAATAGAAGTCCATACTTCGTCTGGTGTTTCGAAGTAGAAATCCCGTTCCTCGTGTGTGAGCCACAGACTGGCTGGGTACAGCATACCAAACTTCACCCCTTTCTTAAAGAGGGACGTTTTTGCCCGATTAAACCCAGCTCGCCTCTTGGCCAAATCCACGCCCAGGTCCTGATAAATGCGCAGCTCACAATTCTCCCACTTGCTGCTCCGTTCTTTCTAGGCCCACCGCAGAATGTGTTCCTTGTCCAGGAAGCGGTGAAAGCGTACCACTATCGCCCTCGGCGTTTCGTTCACTCGGGGCTTCTTCGCGAGGGCTTTGTGTGCTCTGTCCACTTCCAGGGGCCGAGGGAACACCTCAGCCACCATCAACTTCTCCAACATATCCGTCACATAAGCCCTCGCATCCGATCCCACACTGGGTTAAGCACGAGGGTAGCCAGGAAAGGGTTGGCCAACTGAAGGATAGGCAAGGGAATTTTTGTGTGGAGTCAGAGAAAATAGGCGAGGTACTAAATGAATACTTTGCATCAGTATTCACCAAAGAGAAGGAATTGGTGGATGTTGAGTCTGGAGAAGGGTGTGCAGATAGCCTGGGTCACGTTGAGATCCAAAAAGACGAGGTGTTGGGCGTCTTGAAAAATATTAAGATATATAAGTCCCCAGGGCCGGATGGGATCTACCCCAGAATACTGAAGGAGACTAGAGAGGAAATTGCTGAGGCCTTGACAGAAATCTTTGGATCCTCACTGTCGAAAGGTGATGTCCCGGAGGACTGGAGAATAGCCAATGTTGTTCCTTTGTTGAAGAAGGGTGGCAAGGATAATCTACAGGCCTGTGAGCCTTACGTCAGTGGTAGAGAAATTACTGGAGAGAATTCCTCGAGATAGGATCTACTCTCATTTGGAAGCAATTGGACGTATTAGCGAGAGGCTGCATGGTTTTGTGAAGGGGAGGTCGTGTCTCACTAACTTGATAGAGCTTTTCGAAGAGGTCACAAAGATGGTTGATGCAGGTGGGGCAGTGGATGTTGTCTATATGGACTTAAGTAAGGCCTTTGACAAGGTCACTCATGGCAGACTGGTACAAAAGGTGAAGTCACACGGGATCAGGGGTGAGCTGGCAAGATGGATACAGAACTGGCTAGGTCATAGAAGACAGAGAGTAGCAATGGAAGGGTGCTTTCCTGATTGGAGGGCTGTGACTAGTGGTGTTCTGCAGGGATCAGTGCTGGGACCTTTGCTGTTCGTAGTATATATAAATGATTTCGAGGAAAATGTAACTGGTCTGATTAGTACGTTTGCAGACAACACAAAGGTTGGTGGAATGCGAATAGCGATGAGGACTGCCAGAGGATACAGCAGTGTTTAGATCGTTTGGAGTCTTGGGCGGAGAGATGGCAGATGGAGTTTAATCCAGACAAATGTGAGGTAATGCATTTTGGAAGGTCTAATGCAGGTAGGGAATATACAGTGAATGGTAGAACCCTCAAGAGTATTGACAGTCAGAGAGATCTAGGTGTACAGGTCCACAGGTCACTGAAAGGGGCAACACAGGTGGAGAAGGTAGTCAAGAAGGCATACGGCATGTTTGCCTTCATTGGCCGGGGCATTGAGTATAATAATTGGCAAGTCATGTTGCAGCTGCTTAGAACCTTAGTTAGGCCACACTTGGAGTATAGTATTCAATTCTGGTCGCCACACTACCAGAAGGATGTGGAGGCTTTAGAGAGGGTGCAGAAGAGATTTATCAGGATGTTGCCTGCTTATAGAGGGCATTAGCTATGAGGAGCGGATGAATAAACTCGGTTTGTTCTCACTGGAACGACGGAGGTTGAGGGGCGACCTGATAGTGGTCTACAAAAGTATGAGGGGCATAGACAGAATGGATAGTCAGAGGCTTTTTCAAAGGGTAGAGGGGTCAATTACTAGGGGGCATAGGTTTAAGGTGCGATGGGCAAGGTTTAGAGGAGGTGTACGAGGCAGGTTTTCTACACAGAGGGTAGTGGGTGCCTGGAACTCACTGCTTGAGGATGTGGTGGAAGCAGGGACGATAGTGACATTTAATGGGCATCTTGACAAATGCATGAATAGAATGGGAATGGAGGGATACGGACCCAGGAAGTGCAGAAGATTTTATTTTAGATGGGCAGCATGGTCGGCACAGGTGTGACGGGCCGAAGGGCCTGTTCCTGTGCTGTACCTTTCTTTGTTCTTTGTTCATTGTCCTTTTGCCCTCAAGGAGACCGACGATTCTCAGGTTCTGCCTCCTGAACCTGTTCTCCAAGTCGTCCAGCTTCTCCTGCATTCTTTTCTGGCGGCGTTCGTCATCTCCACCGTGGTCTCCAGCACGGTTATGTACCCCTCGTGCTCGGACACCTTTTTCTCCACCTCCTGGATCGCTCTCCTGTGGGTCTCTTGATTCTGCACAACTTGATCAATCAAAGGCCTTAATCGGGTCCAGCGTGTCCTTCTTCAGCTTGGCGACGCAATCTTCAAAAAACTCCACCAGCTGCCCCATCGGCCACTGTGCCGTCTCCCCGCGGCTGTTGCTCTCCACCATGCTTTCATGCGTTGCCGGCTCTGCTCGCATCTTCCTTATAGGACATTGTCTTCTCGCATGTCCACTTCTAGTCCAATTCTCCATACACCGGAGGGGGATTTCTCCTCACTGTCTCACTCTTCACCGATTTATCCCATAAAATCTGGGAAAAACCGGGGGGAAAAAGGTCCAAAACTCCGTCACAGGCGGAGCTATCAAATGTGCGACCTACTCCACCATGGCCGCCACCGGAAGTTCCTTGTAATTCACCCCTCTATTGACAGGCGGGTGTCTTCAAAAAGTTTAAACAATAAATAAACTATTAAACAACTATGAAGCAAAATTTTGCTCATTGGAATTATAAACAGAAAATGCTAGAAGCTCTCAGCAGCTCTCAGATTATGTGGTGAGATATAGCCAGTTAACATTTCGAGTTCATATGACTTGTCTTCAAAAACTTCATTTTGATTTATTTGGTGTCAGAAATTCGGGATTTTGATTTGAAATTCAGTTTGAGACAGCATAATTTTCAGGTCCGAATCATAACTTTGGAACCGGAAATATGATTTAAAAAAAAAAATGTTTATTCAAGGTTTTCAATACATTTTTGCAAAACAGTCCAAAAAGGAAAGAAAATATACATAAGAAAAATAAAAAAGGGAGGGTCTTACTCCATCCCCTCCAAAAACTTAAACCACTAAACATTAAACTATCTAACAAACTAAGAACAAAAATGGGGCAAACGCCCCTACAATAATAAAAACAAGCCAAAAACCCCTCCACCCCCCCCCCCCCCCCCCCATGGGTTGCTGCTACTCTTGACCTCCACCTAATGTTCTGCGAGAAAGTCTAAGAAAGGTTGCCACCGCCTGGAGTACCCCTGCACAGACCCTCGCAAGGCAAACATTATCCTCTCCAACTTGATAAACCCTGCCATGTCATTAATCCAAGCCTCCACGCTTGGGGGTTTCGCATCCCTCCACATTAGTAGGATCCTCCTCCGGGCTACCAAGGACGGAAATGCCAGAACTCCGACCTCTTTCGGCTCCTGTACTCCCGGCTCATCTGATACCCCGAATATTGCTATCCCCCAGCTCGGTTTTACTCGAGTGTCTAAGACTTTGGACATAGCCTTTGCGAAGCCCCTCCAGTACCCCTCTAGTGCTGGGCACGCCCAGAACATATGGGCGTGATTTGCTGGGCTCCCCGAGCACCGCACGCATCTGTCCTCCACCCCCAAAAACTTTGCACATCCTCGCCCCTGCCGTATGTGCCCTGTGAACCACTTTGAACTGGATCAGGCTAAGTCTGGTGCAAGACGAGGAGGAGTTAACCTTGCCCAGGGCCTCCGCCCACAAGCCCTCATCCAGTTCCTCGCCCAGCTCCTCCTCCCAATTGCCCTTCAGCAACTCTACCGAGGAGGGTACGCAGAGGTAGTGGGTGCCTGGAACTCACGACCGGAGGAGGTAGTGGAAGCAGGGACGATAGGGACATTTAAGGGGCATCTTGACAAATATATGAATAGGATGGGAATAGAAGGATACGGACCCAGGAAGTGTAGAAGATTGTAGTTTAGTCGGGCAGTATGGTCGGCACGGGCTTGGAGGGCCGAAGGGCCTGTTCCTGTGCTGTACATTTCTTTGTTCTTTGTTCTTTGTTCTTTGAGGCTCCCTCCCCCTCCTGCAACGCCTGATAGATCGCCGTGACCTTGCCCTCTCCCACCCATACACCCGAGGTCACCCTGTCCTGAATCCTCCTTGTGGGAAGCAACGGAAATTCCCTTACCCGCCTTCTCACAATTGCCCTCACCTGCATGTACCTAAAAGTGTTTCCGGGGGTAACCCAAATGTCTCCTCCAATGCCCCAAGGCTAGCAAAAGCCCCCTAAATAAATAGGTCCCCCATCCTTTTAATCCCGGCCCGATACCAGCTTGGGAATCCGCAAAGTATCCTGCCTGGTGGAAACCTATGATAATTCCACATTGGCGACAAAATTGAGGCCCCCAACTCACCCCTGTGCTGTCTCCATTCCCCCCAGATCCTCAGTGTCGCCGCCACCACCGGGCTCCTGGTGTACCGCGCTGGCGGTAGCGGCAAAGGTGCAGTCACCAGCGCTCCCAAGCTAGTGTCCACGCATGACGCCACCTCTAATCATTTCCATGTCACGCCCTCTCCCTCCATCACCCATTTCCGAATCATTGCCACATTGGCTGCCCAATAATAACTACTCAGGTTCGGTAGTGCCTGCCCACCCCTGGCCCGACTATGCTCCAGAAACAGCCTCTTGACCCTCGGGGTCTTATTTGCCCATGCAAATCCCATAATGCTCCTGCTTACTCGCTGAAAAAAGTCCCTGGGGATGAGGATGGGCAGGCACTGGAACACAAACAGGAACCTAGGGAGGACTGTCATCTTAACAGACTGCACCCTGCCCGCCAGGGAGAGTGGCAACACCTCCCATCTCCTAAATTCTTCCTCCAACTGGTCTACCAACTACGCCAAATTAAGCTTATGCAGGGCCTCCCAACTCCTGGCCACCTCAATGTCCAAATATCGGAAATTCCTCTCCATCCTCTTAAGCGGCAGCTCCTCCAGCCACCTGTCCTCGCCCCTCGCATGCACCACAAGGAGCTCACTCTTCCCCACGTGAAGATTGTAGCCTGAGAAGTCCCCAAACTCCCGAAGGATCACCATGACCTCCACCATCCCCTCCACTGGATCTGCGATGCGCAAAAACAGGTCATCAGCGTACAACAAGACCCGATGTTCCACCCCTCCCCGGACCAACACCCTCCAGTTTCTCGATTCCCTCAACGCCATGGCCAGTGGCTCAATTGCCAAAGCACACAACAGAGGGGATAGGGGGCAGCTCTGTATCGTCCCACGGTACAACCTAAAATATTCTGATCTCTGCCGGTTCGTAGATATGTTCGCCACCAGGGCCTGGTATAACAATTTGACCCACCCTATGAACACCTCTCCGAACCCAAACCTGCGAAGCACTTCCCACAGGTACTCCCACTCCACCCGATCAAAGGCCTTCTCTGTGTGCATTGCCTCCACCACTTCTGCCTCCCCACCCTCCGAGGGCGTCATAATCACATTCAGGAGCCTCCGCACGTTTGCATTTAACTGCCTGCCCTTCATGACCCTGTCTGGTCCTCGTGTGTCACTCCCGGGACACAGTCCTCCATCCTTGTGGCTAGGACCTTTGCCAGCAACTTGGCATCTACATTAAGGAGCGAGATCGGCCTATACGAGCCACACTGCAGCGGGGCCTTGTCCCGCTTAAGGATCAGCGAGATCAGCGCCCGAGACATTGTCGGGGGGGGGGGGGGGGGGAGAATCCCTTCCTCCCTCGCCTCGTTGAAGGTTCTCACCCGCAGCGGACCCATCAGATCCACAAACGTCCTGTAAAATTCGACCGGGAACCTATCAGGCACCGGGGCCATGCCCGCCTTCATGCTCCACAACCCCGTAAGACGCTCCTCTATCCCAATCGGGGCCCCCAGGCCTGCCACTTGCCCCTCCTCCACTCTCGGGAACCTCAATTGGTCCAGGAACCGCCGCATCCCCTCCCCCCCCTTCCGGGGGTTCTGACTTATACAGGTTCCCATAGAAATCCCTAATACCTCATTTATTTTATCCAAATTCCGCACCGTGTTCCCCCCTCTGTCCCTGATTCCTCCAATTTCCCTCGCCGCCTCCCTCTTGCGTAGCTGATGCGCCAGCATCTGGCTCGCCTTCTCCCCAATTTCGTAGACTGCCCCCTGCACCTTCCTCCACTGGGTCTCAGCTTTCCCCATGGTCAACAAATCAAATTCCGTTTGGAGGCTCCGTTGCTTCTTCAGCAGCCCCTCTTTAGGTGAATCCGCATACCTCCTATTCACCCTTAATATCTCCATGGCCAACCTCTCCCTCTCCGTCCTCTCTCTCTTCTCCCTGTGAGCCCTAATTGAGATTATCTCTACCCTAACCACCGCTTTCAGAGCCTCCCATACCGCACCAACTGGTACTCCCCATTATCATTGTCCTCTATGTGGCTCGGAATACACCCGTGGACCCACCTACAAACCTCCTCATCTGCCAACAGTCCCATGTCCAAGCGCCACAGCGGGCGCTGGTCCCTTTCCTTCCCCAACTCCAACTCCACCCAGTGAAGGGCGTGGTCCAAAATCGCTATGGCCCAATATTCCGTTTCCTCCACTCTTGGAATCAGTGTCCTGCTCACCACAAATAAGTCTATCCGTGAATAGGCCTTATGCACGTGGGAGAAAAAAGAGAACTCTGGCCGCTGGCCTAGCAAACCTCCATGAATCTACTCCCCCCATCTGATCCATAAACCCCCTGAGAACCTTGGCCGCAGCTGGCCTCTTGCCCGACCTCGACCTGGATCGGTCCAGTGTTGGGTCCAGTAGCGTACTAAAGTTTCCCCCCCCCCCCACCCCATTATCAGGCTCCCTGCTTCCAGTTCCTGCACTAAGAAGGGGGCCACGCTTCTTAGCGCAGGAAAAAAGCCACTGATTTTCTACCCGGGCATGCCCCGTCCCCAGTGGCGCAGCTCCTTTCTCCTGCCACCTCTCACCAATTCCCAACGACCCAGGGCCTCGTGCCCCCCTCCCCCCCCCCCCCTTCGAACGTGAGGAGCGGCCCCTCCAAAAAAATCCCATGCCCATTAAAACACACATATCACATCCAATCATCCCTTCCCACTCCCCAGCATTCCCAAAACCCACAGAAAACCATTAGTTCGAGCAAAATTCTTCGTTCTGAATAAAGGTCCACACCTCCTCTGGTGTATCGAAATAATAGTGGCGGTCCTGAAAAGTGACCCACAATCGCGCCGGCTGCAACAGCCCGAACTTCACCCCCTTTCGGTGGAGAAGCGCCTTGGCCCGGTTGAATCCTGTCCTCTTCTTGGCCAGCTCTGCACTCCAGTCTTAGTCGATGCGGTTCTCCATATTCTCCCACCTGCTGCTCCGTTCTTTCTTCGCCCATCTCAGGACGCACTCTCTGTCCGTGAAGCGGTGAAACCTCACCAATACGGCCCTTGGCGGCTCATTTGCCTTAGGCCTCCTTGGCAGGACTCTGTGAGCCCCTTGCAGCTCCTGGGGCCTCGGGAAGGCCCCCACACCCATTATGGTATTCAGCATCGTGGCTACACATGCCCCGATGTCGGACCCCTCCACACCTTCAGGGAGACCCAGAATCTGGAGATTCTTCCTCCTCGACCTGTTCTCCAGGTCTCCTGCTACTTATAATGCAGCACCTCTTGCGCCTCCACTTTCACCGCCAGGCCCAGGGTCTCGTCCTCGTTTTCAGAGGCTTTCTGCTGCACCTCTCTAATCGCCATCCCTTGAGCCTTCTGGGTCTGCACCAGGCTCTCAATCGACGACGCTTTGATTGGGGCCAGCATCTCTGCTTTCAGCTCCACAAAGCAGCTTTTCCGGAACTCCTGCTGCTCCCGCGACCATTGCGCCCACGCTGCCTGGTCTCCGCCCGCCGCCATCTTACCTTTTCGCGCCCGTTCTCCTCTATTCTCCAAGATCACTTTTTTAACCGCTCCACTCCTGGTCCACTCCATGCAATGTTGGGGGAACCATACTGCTGCCTTCCCACACCGGGAATCGTCGTCCATGTGCCGCTGGGGCTCCTCAAGAGGGCCCAAAAGTCCGTTCACGGCGAGAACTGCCGAACGTGCGACCTACCCAGGCATAGCCGCAACCGGAAGCTCTGGAAATATGATTTCAGACGAGATATGATATTAGGCGCAATGACTGTTGGTTGGGCATAAATTAATCAGAGATTCCGAGGGCAATATTTACTCAGTTTGCACCTCAATCATGCCACAATTACATGATTTAGACGTGATGTGGAGATGCCGACGTTGGACTGGGGTGGTCACAATAAGAAATGCCCACCCCAGTCCAGCAGCACATAGGTTCACAGCGCCAGGGTGCCAGGTTCAATTCCCCGCAGGGTCACTGTCTGTGCAGAGTCTGCACGTTCTCCCCATGGCTGCGTGGGTTTCCTCCCGGTGCTCCGGTTTCCTCCCACAGTCCAAAGATGTGCATGTTAGGCGGTTTGGCCATGGTAAATTGCCCTTAGTGTCCAAAAAGGGTTAGGAGGGGTTATTGAGTTACGGGCATAAGGTGGAAGTGAGGGCTTAAGTGCATCGGTGCAGGCTCGATGGGCCGAATGGGCTCCTTCTGCACTGTCTGTTCTCTGTTCTAAGTCTTGCAACACCAGGTTAAAGTCCAACAGGTTTAGTTAGAATCACTAGCTTTCGAAGCGTAGCTCCTTTATCAGGTGATGAAGGAGCCCGATGAAGGAGTTACGGTACGAAAGCTAGTGATTCCAAATACACCTGTCAGACTTTAACCTGATGAATTATACGGCAGGTGCTTATTCTGCAACAGTTGTATTTTGCTGCCAGTACACAATTTCTATTTTAGGGTTACATTGGAGCTTTTCTAAACCATTATCGTTCCAAAAAAATATGTTTGTTGATAAATAGTCAGAAAAAGATAGCTCGAAGACGATTTATTTCCATCTAGAAAGTGAAGGCGAAATGCTGCTTTCCTGATTACGAAGATTGACCTGTGTTTTCTTTGCGTTTCTCTTTCACAGGTCCTTCCCCATGCGGTAATCCCACAATTACTCTTCTGCCGCCGCCAATAGAACAGGTCTTATTGGGGGCGACGGTGACCTTAACCTGCATCGTTTCTGATGCACTTCATAGAGTGAACGTGTCGTGGACCCAAGAACATAATGCTTTGAATTCAAAGATTGCTGTCCAAACTGGTGAGGCCTCTGACAGCGTGATCAGTAAGTTAACCATTTCAACGCAAGCATGGCTGAGTGGGTCAGAGTTCTCCTGCCTGGTGACCCATGAGAATCTGCCGACTCCTTTAAAGAAATCCATCTACAAGGTAGAAGGTGAGCAATGAGATTCAAGCAATACGGTGATTACGGCGTTTGTGTAGGGTCCGATGTTAGCATTCAGTGCATTAATTGTTTACTCTGTTTGGTAGTTCCATCAACTGGAAACACAGAAAATAGATACAGCAGTAGGGCATTCCGCCCGTCGAGCCTGCATCACCATGACCGCATGGTAACACAGTGGTTATCACTGTTGCTTCACAGCATCAGGGACCCGGGTTCGATTCCCGGCTTGTGTCACTATCTGTGCGGAGTCTGCAAGTTTTCCCCGTGTCTGTGTGAGTTTCCTCCGGGTGCCCCGGTTTCCTCCCACAGTCCAAAAATGTGCGGGTTAGGTGGATTGACTATGCTAAATTGTCCCGTGGTGTTACTGGGTTATGGTGGTCGGGTGGAGACGTGGGCTTAAGTAGGGTGCTCTTTTAAGGGCCGGTGCAGACACGATGGACCGAATGGCCTCCTTCTGCACGGTAAATTCTGTGAAACCATTCAATGTGATCAGGCTGTTTATTTTTCTCAATACCATACTCCTGCTCTCTCCGTGTACCCGTTACCCTTTAGAGTCTATTAATCAATCTACTTCCTTCTTAAAATATTCACCGTCTTGGCCTCCACAGTCTTCTGTGGTAGAGAATTCCACCGGCAGCACACTGCGTGAAAATAAATAATCCTGATGTCAGTCCTGATGTCTTACATCCTAAACTGAGAACGTGGCCCACTTTTTCTTGGTCCCCCGGTCAGGTAAAACAATATTCCTCTATCCAGCCTGCCAGCTCTGTCAGAATTTAAATGCTTCAATTAAATCCCCTCACATTCTTCTGAACTCCAATCAATACAGTCCGCATCGACCCAATCGCTCCTCATACGGAAATCCTGCCATCCTACTAGTTAAGGGGAATAAAATTGCAAATAATGCTCCAGTGACATTCATGTTCCTGGAGTCACGTCATCATGCAGCGAAGGTCAACATACAATTTTCCTTCTCAATGCTCGTTGTACATACATGCTTGCTTTAAGTTATGACAGCAAGGTCCCTTTTACATCAACATTTGGCAATTTGTCAAAATGTAAAAAATAATCTGCTTATCTCTTTTTGCCACCGACGTGGACAATTTCACACTTAGCCACGCTATACTATATCTGCCAGGCATTTGCCAACTCCCGTGACTTGTCTAAATCACTTGAAGTCTCTTAAGTTCCTGTTTATCATTCTTCCCCACCAAGTTTCGTGCCTTATGCAAAGTAGGGAATAATATTGCTCCGCACATCCATATCATTGATGTCTATTGTGAATAGCTGTGGCCCGAGCATTGATCCCCGCAGGACACCCATTGTCACCGACTGTCGCTCTAAAAAAGACCCGTTTGTTCCTATTCTCTGGTTCCGGTCTGCCATTGAATTCTCAATCCATCAATATACCACCTCCAATCCCGTATGATTTTATTTTGCACACTAGCATATAACGTGGGACTTTATCAAACGCTTCCTGAAAATCCAAATACACCACATACACCCGTTCTGTCTCACCCATCCTGTGAGTTACATTCTCCAAAAAAGAAAGCAGCTTTTGTCAAAACTGATTTTTCTTTCATGAAGGCATATTCACTTTGTCTGATCCAGTTCATATTTTTGATGTGTTCTGTTATCATCTCCTCAGAATATAATCGAGCATTTCCCCCACTACTGGTGTCCGGCTAACCGTTCTGTAATTCCCCACGTTCCCCTTCCCTCAGAGTTTTTAAAATTGTGGGTTACTTTCCCACCTTCCAATTTTTAGGGACTTTTCCAGAATCTATGGAATTGTGTAAGATGTTAACTAACGCATTCCTTATGGTCCTTTATTGCCCTGGGGTGTAGATTTTCAAGCTGCGGCGATTGATAGGTTTTCAGCCCCATAAATGTTTCCAGCACTTTTTAAATTCATACTAATCTCATTTTATTTCTCCATCTCACAAGACCCCTGATTCCTTAGCATTCCTCGAAATATATTTGTGTTTTCCTCCGTGAAGAAAAAACGAAAGTAACTGTTTAATTGCTCTGCTATGTCCTCATTCTCTGTGAATTATCCCGTTTCAGATTGCAGAGACCTCCGTTGTCTTCACTAATCTTTTAAAACGAAATTAATATTAGAAAATTTTACAGTCCGCTTTAATATGACTTGCAAGTTTACTTTCATACTCTATTAACCCTCCCCTTAATAAATATCTTGGGTCCTCCTTTGCGGAACTCTGAACTTCACTCAATCCCCAGGGTTGCTCCATTTTCGAGGAACATCTATGACTCCACCTATGACCACCTGATAAGTGGCTGAACTAACTTGAATTGAAGGTAATGCTGCTGCGCTCAAATTGCATAAGGTGGGAAGAGTCTGATTTGTACCTTGCAAAACAACACAGACCAGTTGGGCTGAACATCCTGTTTCTGTGCTGTACACTCTCTGCAACTTTCCAGCCCAACTCTATCAGTTCTCAGAGAAAATAATTGTGTCCACCGCTGCTTCGAGTGGGGAAAACAATTGATACCAAATTGAAAAATGGAAACCGATAGAATTGAACACAGCTCACATTTCTCGCAGCTCTAAATAGCTCTATTCATATGATTCGTTAGTTTATTAACATGTATTGTAAATTTTCTGCAGTTAAAGATCTGCGGGAACCATCCGTGTCTGTCCTCCTGCCCTCGGCAGTAGAAGTATCCGCTCAGAAATTCATCTCCCTCAGCTGCTTAGTGAGAGGATTCTCCCCCCCGAGAGATCTTCGTCAAGTGGACCGTGAATGACAAGCCAGTGAATCCCTGGAACTACAAGAACACCGAGGTGGTGGCAGAGAACGGAAATAGCTCCTTCTTTGTATACAGCCTGTTATCCATTGCAGCGGAGGAGTGGGCCAGCGGTGCGTCCTACTCCTGTGTGGTGGGACATGAAGCGATCCCCTTGAAGACCATCAACAGAACGGTTGATAAATCCAGCGGTAAACCGAGTTTTGTGAACATTTCACTTGCATTGATGGACACCATTAATTCATGTCAATGAGATTTATCAGTTATATTTCCAATTTCAATAAAAATAATAAAGGCCTCTTCCAGCAATAGTCTTTTAAACATACAATCACCTCATGAATGTTTTCCACTTTAGCAATATTAGATCTTTTCAAGTGAAGTCGGATAGATACAGATCTCGAACCCAAGCCTTGTACAACCAAAACTCCCAGATCAGATATATCCTCCGTTAGAGACAGAGTGTAGTTCATTCACTAATGTATTATGCAAACCCGCTTTTCGAACTTTCCTCCCGCTGAGGATAATTCTTACAATTTTCCGTTTCTGGCAAGCAAGCACAGCGCATTTATATCTCGGTGTTCTTGCTTGTCCTTTCATTCTTAATATTGTCGTTAGATTTAAGTCAATCAATCACAGCCACTGGGAGTTGAAGTGTGGCTCACACAATAATCTCCACCAGGGAGAACATAAAGAAATTGTTAACTCGCCGTACACCTACTCCCCCACCAGATAGGAGCAGCTCTTCGTTAATTCACTGTACTCCCACTTCCCAACAAAGATAGGAGGAAGGGATTAATTAATCCACTCTACCGCCAGTTAAAGAAAATTGAGAGGGAAGGGACAATGGTTAAGCTACAGTACCTCCGCTCCCACAACAAAGGGAGGGATCAGGGCATTAGTTGCCCCACTGCACCTCCACTTCCTGATTAAAGAGGGGGGGGGCATTATTTAATGCACTCTACCTCGAATACGCCAGCAAAGAGTGGGGGGGGGGGGTTGTTATCTCAATGTATCTGAACTTCCCCAACTAGAGAGGTTGAAGGGAACTAATAACCCACGGTGCCAGCATTAGTTAGTCAATTGTACTGCCTTTAAACACAAGTGAGGGGATGGGCAACTGTGAATCCACCGGACCTCCACTCAGGAACAAAGCACGGAGGGGAACCTATTTAATCCACTATACGCCCATTTACAAACAACACGAGCAGTCAGGGCATTAGTTAATTTTCTGTACCTCCACTTGCGCACAAAAAGAGAGGGAAAAGCATGACACCGCTAGTTGCCCCCACACCTCCAACAAGAAGAGGGTCAGAGGCATTAGGCCAGCAGTGGACCCCGACGTCTCAAACAAGTGGAGGGGAAGGACCATTTGGCGACCTATTGTACCTCCACTTACCACGAAGAGGAGGAGGTCGGGCATTTGGTCATCTATTGCATCTATTGCACACCCCACTTCCTCAATAACAAGAGCAGGAGTCGCATTAGATCATCCATTGTACCTGCAATTTCCTAACGAGGAGAGGGTAAGGGCTATTGGGTCACCCTCTGTATACCAATTTCGCCAACAGAGAAACGGTCTTGGGCAGTAGTTCGCTCAATGTACTCCTCTCCCCGCCCAAACAAAGAGAGGGGGAGGGACATTTGGTGACGCAGTATGCCACCACTCATCAACAGGGAAAGCTGAAATGGAATTAACACATTTTACCTCCACTGCCCAAAAGAACATTTAAATAACGTCATTATTCACTCCATTCTGCCTCCACCGTCTCAAAAGTGACACCCGAAGGAGAAATTCCTTAGACTTCGGTATCTACGTTTGGAAGTGTTTATATGTTTGGAAGTAAGCCGCTCTCTATGATAAGGACTCTGTTGCCAAAATTGTAGGATGAATTATAGCATTGTGGCTGAGGATTTTAAGCTTCCGTCATACTAAATGTGGTGTAAAATATGCAACGCAATGTTAGAAGACTTTAGCACTCAGTTAATCACAATTCAGATCGAATCTTGTGATTGAATCCCCACAGGGTTTGAAGATTCTGTCCCTGCGTTATATGCAATGCATCGTTGAATTCCTGCATTAGTTCACCTGATGTCAACTTGCATTTCACAGGAGATAGATTCATCCGCTGAAAACTGAAAATATTATCAATCGCTCAGATCGCCAGGCTCTGACTCGGTTATTTTTACCTGACAAAACGTTTAATAGAGAAAATGAATTATCTGACTAAATTATACATACCTATCACAAATGCACAAACATAAATACACACACATGCACAAATGCACCAGATACTACATGCACATACATGCAGGCATGCACACAGACATACACTTAGAGACTCACACGAGACACCGATATGCACAGGCACAGAAGCACATGCACACAAATACATGGAACTCACAGAAACACGTATAGACACAAAACATGTATACGAAGACATGAACATATATCAGTACATTGTTCGGAACTTTCAACAAAATATAAATACAGATAGTAACAAATACATGCGCAGAAAAAAATGCATACTAACGTAAGAAAATACTAATTAGAAGGATGAGTCGGCCACACGGCCCCATGAGCCTACTTCGCCGTACAGTAAGATTATAGCTGATCTGATTGGAACTTGAACCCCACATTGCTGAATATCCCCGATAACCTCTCACCCGCTTGTTAATTAAGAAACAATTTAACACTGCCTTAAAAATATGCAATGACTTTTCTTCTACTGCCTTTTGAGGAAGAGAGTTCCTGAGTCTCACAATCCTCTGAGAGAAAAAAACGCTCCTCATTTCCGTCTTAAATGAGCGATCCTGTCGTTTTAAACAGTCACCTCCTAGTTCAAGCTTCTCCAACAAAAGGACTTCCTTGACAATTAAACCCGTTCAATTTTGGGATTAGAACATAGAACATAGAACACTACAGCGCAGTACAGGCCCTTCGGCCCTCGATGTTGCGCCGACCTGTGAAGCCACTCTAAAGCCCATCTACACTATTCCCTTATCGTCCATATGTCTATCCAATGACCATTTGAAACCCTTAGTGTTGGCGAGTCCACTACTGTTGCAGGCAGGGCATTCCACACCCTTACTACTCTCTGAGTAAAGAACCTACCTCTGACATCTGTCTTATATCTATCTCCCCTCAATTTAAAGCTATGTCCCCTCGTGCTAGACATCACCATCCGAGGAAAAATGCTCTCACTATCCACCTTATCCAATCCTCTGATCAACTTGTATGCCTCAATTAAGTCACCTCTTAACCTTCTTCTCTCTAACGAAAACAGCCTCAAGTCCCTCAGCCTTTCCTCATAAGATTTTCCCTCCATACCAGGCAACATTCTGGTAAATCTCCTCTGCACCCTTTCCAATGCTTCCACATCCTTCCTATAATGCGGCGACCAGAATTGCACGCAATACTCCAAATGCGGCCGCACCAGCGTTTTGTACAGCTGCAACATGACCTCATGGCTCCGAAACTGAATCCCTCTACCAATAAAAGCTAACACACCATACGCCTTCTTAACAACCCTCTAAACCTGAGTGGCAACTTTCAGGGATCTATGTACATAGACACCGAGATCTCTCTGCTCATCCACACTGCCAAGAATCTCACCATTTGCCCAGTACTCTGTATTCCTGTTATTCCTTCCAAAATGAATCACCTCACACTTTTCTGCATTAAACTCCATTTGCCACCTCTCAGCCCAGCGCTGCAGCTTATCTATGTCCCTCTGTAACTTGTAACATCCTTCCGCACTGTCCACAACTCCACCGACTTTAGTGTCATCTGCAAATGTACTCACCCATCCTTCTACGCCCTCCTCCAGGTCATTTATAAAAGTGACAAACAGCAATGGCCCCAAAACAGATCCTTGTGATACACCACTAGTAACTGGACTCCAGTCTGAACACTTCCCATCAACCACCACCCTTTTTCTTCTTCCAGCTAGCCAATTTCTGATCCAAACTGCTAAATCTCCCTGAATCCCATGCTTCCGTATTTTCCTGCAGTAGCCTACCGTGTCGAACCTTATCAAACGCTTTACTGAAATCCATATACACCACATTAACTGCTTTACCCTCATCCACCTGTTTGGTCACCTTCTCAAAGAACTCAATAAGGTTTGTGAGGCACGACCTATCCTTCACAAAACCGTATTGACTATGTCTAATCAAATTATTCCTTTCCAGATGATTGTACACCCTATCTCTTCTAAACATTTCCAAGATTTTTCCCACAACAGAAGGAAGGCTCACTGGTCTATAGTTACCGGGGTTGTCTCTACTCCCCTTCTTGAACAAGGGGATAACATTTGCTATCCTCCAGTCTTCTGGCACTATTCCTGTTGACAAAGATGATTTAAAGATCAAAGCCAAAGGCTCAACAATCTCCTCCCTAGCTTCCCAGAGAATCCTAGGATAAATCCCATCCGGCCCAGGGGACTTATCTATTTTCACCCTTTCCAGAATTGTTAACACCTCCTCCTTATGAACCTCAAGCCCTTCTAGTCTAGTAGCCTGAATCTCAGTGTCGTAACCCGTCGCTGATCTGTTTCCAACTGATGATTAACTTTACTTAGATAAGGAGAGTAGTATTGTATGCAGCACTCTTGATGTGGCATCGCCAATTCCCTGTACAACTGAAACATAACCTCCCTCCTGTTGTAATCAATTCCACTCACAGTAAACGGACGCATTCTATTAGCTTACATAACAACTAACATTTCCTGCATGATAGACTTTTGCGTTTCATACGCAAAGACACCCAGGCGCCTCTGCACCACAGAGCTCGACAGTTTCTCATAATTTAGAAAATAATCTTCCCTTTTCGTCCTGCCAAAATTGACAAGTTCACATTTTTCCACATTATACTCCCTTTACCAGTTTTTTGTCCTCTTCACAATTTATTTTTCTACATACATTTTTGACATGACCAAATTTAGAAACAATACCATCACTTACTTCATCCAAGTCAATTGTATAAATCGTACCTAAATAAGTCCCAGCATTTTGCCCTTTGGCATACCATTCGTTATATTTTGCAAACCAGAAAACACCATATATGCCAGCTCTGTTTCCTGTTAGCTAGCCAATCTTTAATCCATGCCAATATGTTACCGCATACACCAAAAGCTTTTATTTTGGACAACCTTTCATGTTGTATCTTATCGAATACATTCTGGAAAGCTAAGTACAGTGCATCCATCGGTTCGCCATTATGTATAGCTTCGTAATCGCCAATCAATTGATAAACATAACTCCCCTTTCACAGAACATGTTGGCCAGAATTCTACGGTTATTGCGATTCAATTTTCTCACCGGCAGCGAACTCCACCAGCGCGTTACAAGGCGGGATTCTCCCGTTCCCCAGCCACATGTTCACAGGCGGCGGAATCTATCTTCCCGCCGTTTGTCAGTGGGATTTCCCTTTTTTTAACCAACGTAGCCCGCCGTGGTGCGCTGCCGGCGGGAAACGTGATACGCTAGGCCCATGGGTGGGATGGGGTGCCTGGGAGGGGGGGGGGGAGGAAGTCGGGAAATCCCATCAGCGGGAAGAGAGAATCACTCTATCAACAAACAGCGCGGCGGCCCAGAAACACCTGGTTGGCGGATTGGAGAATCACGTCCATTGACTCTGCCTGAATGTGTTGTTGTTTCCCCCCCAAGTACTCTCCTGTAATGCTTTTGCCAATAGTTTCTAACATTTTCCCGAGGCTTACTGGCCTCTAGTTTCCTTATTTTGGTCTCCCTCTAGTTTTAAAAAATGGAGTAGCATTTTATATCTTCCAATTTAATGGAAGATTCCCCAATTTAGGCAATTTGGGAAAAGTAAAACTCATGCACCATTCCTTGGAAGACGTTAGCGTGAGGTGCATCTGGAGGCGAAGATTTATGAACACATAAACCCAACAATTCGTCAATACCACTTTCTGTGATCCTGTTGATCGTAATTTTACTTTCTTCCACCAATTACCTGATTTCAGTTATTTTATTTACTTGTGTTCTCAATAGTGAAGGCTGATGCAACATTAATTTTAGCCTTGTTTTGCATTATCAATCCGCTGACGCACTTTCCGTACGGCCAAATCTCACTTTGTTAAATAGTTTCTTATTTAAATCTCGATATAAACTCGTCCTATTCATCTTTGTATTACTATCTCGCTTTCTCTGGTACTCCAGCTGTGCCAGTGTTTGACAATATGGTCGGAATTCTCTCGCCGTTGGAATTCCTATTCTCGCTGGAAGCCACCTTCGCCAATAGTTTTCGTGGGTTGGCTTCAATGGCAAATCCCATGGACAACCAGAAATAGAAAATCCCAGCGCTTGAAAACAGCGCGCTGCCGAGAAACACATGACTTTGGGACTTGAGAATCCAGTCCACTGTCCTTAAATTTTTACTTAGCCATGGATGACTGCCTCCCATGATGGTTGCCATCCATGTAACGTTTCTTTCTCTTTGAATTGCGTCCATTCTGTGTATCCAGATATACCCATGTAAAAGTCTGCACTAGACTGCTACTAATCTATCTCTGAATCTAATTGACCAGTTCACTCTTTGCTTGGAAGCACTTATCTGTCCCTCAAAATTAATGTAAACGTCAATTATGACATTGGGTGGCTTCATTATGAGCTTACCAATTAACACAATCTAGTTGCACAATATCGCCTCCTGTATAGCCGGGTCTCTGGGTCCACAACGTGCTGTTCAAGAAACTATCCCGAAAACTCTACATCCTCTTAGTGTACGATATTTTTTCCATTTAATTTTTGCAATCTCTATGATAGCTCCATACCTTTCCGGCAAGCTCCCATTATCTCTTCTTTCGTGGAATCAAAGAAGTATCATAGGATCCCTACAGTGTGGAAGGAGGCCAATCGGCTCATGGGGTGAGCACCGACCCTCTGAAAGAGCACCCTATCTAGGCTCATTCCAACGTCCTTTCCCCGCAACCCCAACTAACTTGCACATCTTTGGACACTCGGGGGGAATTTAGCAGACAAAACCACCTAATCTGTACATCCTTGGACTGTAGGAGGAAACCGGAACATGTGGGGAAACACATGCAAACTCGACGGGAAGGTGCAAACTCCGCGCAGTCACCCAAGGCCGAAATTGGACCCGATTCCTTGGCACTGAGGCAGCAATGCAAACCGCCACGAGCGACACGGTCGCATGTTCTGTCCTACTGTACAGGAGTGATCCTGTATATCACTCAAAAAATTCGCTTTTTGCCTTTATCATTTCTTATCTAACCCAAAATTGCTTCTACATTCTGATTTCATGAACTTAAATCATGCCACACTAATATGACAATGCCATCATTAATTACAAGGCACCCTCCATTTTGTTTTCTTCCTGCCCTTTCTAAATGTCACATAACCCGTACAATGCAGGACCCAATCTATGCGATCCTGCAGCCATTCCTCTGCAATGGATATCGGATCGTACTTATTAATTTCAAATTGTGGTATAATTTTATAAATTTATATCTGGCAACACGCACGCACACACAGAAAAACACACGTGAGACACAAAATAAAAACTCCGGAATAGGGATCAGCAGGCATGAATATATAAAAACCAATTAACACAAACATTAATGAACACTCCAATTGCACACTTTTTCATGCAGACTGACAGGAAAACAAAACATGAAGAGAGTTATTGACACAACAATACATACGTATTGTGTGGCACGGTAGCACAGTGGTTCGCACTGTTGGTTCACAGCGCCATGTTCGATTCCCGATTCTTGGATCACTGTCTGTGTGACGTCTGCATGTTCTCCCTGAGTCTGCGTGGGGTTCCTCCGGGTGCTCCGCTTTCCTCCCACAAGTCCCAAACGAAGTGCTGTTAGATAATTTGGACATTCTGACTCTCCCTCTATGTACCCGACCAGGCGCCGGAATGTGGTGACGAGGGGCTTTTCACAGTAACTTCATTGCAGTGTTAATGTAAGCCTACTAGTGACAATAAAGATCATTATTGAGCCAACACTCACTGGCACATCAACAAACAAAATTCACTCATACACACAAACAAAGAACAATTGAAAACACAGGATACTCGTGCACACATACGAAACTGGAAATAAACACAAGTATTAACGCCAGGCTATTTGTGAAAGTACAATTCAAACGTCCCACTTTTTAAACGACATAACCATTAAAATGTCTCTAGCAAACATTTCTCTCTACCAAAACAATGACCGCGAAGCACTTGCATCACAAATAAACAAACATGATGGGAAATCACATCCGTGTCTTAATAATACTAAAAGTCGCAGTTTAAAGCTCAGTGCCTGAGTGCATCTCCCTCAATATTCATCAGCATGTGCTCCAAATTACAATTCAATGAAATTGGTCGAAAATTTAAATGCTGAAGAATTTTGTAATACCTTCCGGCATGGAAGATATTCGGATGCGAAGGAAATATTTTAGAGATGTGTTCTGGAATGTAAGGAACTTCATTTTAGATATTGAAAGTTAAATTAGAGAATAAATTAATATCTTATGAATTGAATACTATAAATCAAAAAGCAACAATAAAATGTCCTGGATTAATAACCAATCTAATTATTTTCCCTCGTCCCTATCCCCATAGATTACACAGACCGTAGCTGGATTGAAAGCGATAAATATGATAAAGGCAAAGTCTGTACCACCGCTACCACATTCATCATCCTGTTCTTCCTCAGCATTTTCTACAGCGCGGCCGTCACTCTGGTGAAGGTGAGAAGATGCAATCGACTTACACATCAAACTGACAGAAGCAGTTTGAAAAATCTCTGAATATTTCCTTAGTTAAAAATATGTAACCGTAATGCCCCAGATTATAAACATGTGCTTCAATATTTTATCCCTCATTTACAGGTCAAGTGACCAGTTGAATTTTGTGACTCGAGGAGTATTTCTCAGCTTTTTATTAAGTTCCCTGTGATACAAATGCAATATCAGCTCTTTCTGGCTCTTACAGTAAAATACCTTTAGTTTATAATTTAGAACCTGTAACTTAGACAACCATGGACTTTAAATATGTTCTTTTTATGCTTTAAATCTGCGAGATGATTATGTTTGTGTTATAAATGTAGCTTGTAATGTCCCTGTTCTTGTAATGCCATCTGTAAATACATAATGTGTTTCGTTGCTGATCCAGATGTATTCTTTTTCGTTTATGTGGAGTTGCTGTTTATCTTTCTGCTGTCTGTTACTGTTCTACATACAGTTGGCAGCTCAGACCTCATGTATTCTGTTCTCAGTTTGATTTTCAATCGTTTTATTCACTTTAATTAACTTTGAAATGCTCTCTGAAATTGTCAATAAACCTTGAATGTGATTACTCTGTGCGGTAATGATCAAGCTCGGCTATTGTTTCCACAGTGACTAAATTGAGTGCTCTAAGCCTTCCTCTGAATTTTGTCAGTGGGATGTCTTCAATCATATGAGTCGATTAAGTATGGCTTTACTGAACTCCTTTCTCCAAGATGAAGCGTCACAGCTCAATTTTCCCTAATAAACAGCTTTTACCTTTGCCAGACAGGTGCTTTTCAGCATGCCTGTTTGGGAGGTTTTTGAGCTGAAGGCCCTTCTGTGAAAGAGTCACTGCGCCACCCAGTGACCCATACGGGTTTGGACACCTTTACGACTGCCTTTTTGCAGTTAGCTCCGGAGACAAAACGATTGAACAG
The DNA here is from genome assembly GCF_047496885.1 of Scyliorhinus torazame. Lineage (NCBI taxonomy): Eukaryota > Metazoa > Chordata > Chondrichthyes > Carcharhiniformes > Scyliorhinidae > Scyliorhinus > Scyliorhinus torazame. Next base: position 186,680,982 of record NC_092711.1, on the reverse strand, counting down.
CGAGGGGAACCTCGGTGATTTCACTCATACTCTGGACTGACACATGTCAGCTGGTTCAAAATATAATGTGCTCTGCTTTATCAGAGGCCGACCGAGGTGAGTATATGGGTCAACAAAGCTTTCTGGCCACTGTCTCCGCTGCTTCTTCCAGCAGCAAGTGTTAGGTACAGATCGATGCCTTTTACACTTGCGTGGGATGCGGTAGCGTCTGGTAGTATCACTGTTGCTTGTCCTTGAACGGCTTGTCTTTCTACACCATTCCGCAGGGCTGGTGAGATTCACCCATTGCTGTAGCTGTGGAGTTACTTGCATGCCAGTCCGAATAAGGATGATAGATTTCCTTCCATAATAGTTTGCACTGCTGCCTGAAAGCGCCAGGGACTCGAGTTTGATTCCGAACTGTCTGCCTGTGTGGAGTTTGCACTTTCTCCCCGTGTCTGCGTGGGTTTCATCCGGATGCTCGTGGTTCCTCCCACAGTCCAAAGCTGTGTAAATTAGGTGGATTGGCCAAGATAAATTGTCCGTTAGGATTGTAAGGTTGGGAGAGGATAAACGGCTAGAGCAGGGATTAGGCATAGGCATCGTTCTCTTTCGAAGGGTCGGTGCAGACTCGATGGGCCGAATGGCCTCCTTATGCACTGTACGAATTATATGATAAAAGACAGCATTGAACCAGATAGGAACTTGAACTAATCGCCGATATTTGTCACGATCACCAATCCAGTACCGAACTTTTGGTTCCCTATTTCATTGATTGAATTCAGATTACAAGAACTAAGAGCAGGAGTAGGCCATCTGGCCCCTCGAACCTGCTCCGCCATTCAACGAGATCATGGCTGATCTTTTGTGGACTCAGCTCCACTTTCCGGGCCGAACACCATAACCTTTAATCCCTTTATTATTAAAAAAAACTATCTATCTTTATCTTAAAAACATTTAATGAAGGAGCCTCAACTGCTTCACTGGGCAAGGAATTCCATAGATTCACAACCCTTTGGGTGAAGAAGTTCCTCCTAAACTCAGTCCGAAATCTACTTCCCCATATTTTGAGGCTGTGCCCCCCCAGTTCTGCTTTCACCCGCCAGTGGAAACAACCTGCCCGCATCTATCCTATCTATTCCCTTCATAATTTTATATGTTTCTCTAAGATCCCCCCCTCATACTTCTAAATTCCAACGAGTACAGTCCCAGTCTACTCAACCTCTCCTCGTAATCCAACCCCTTCAACTCTGGGATTAACCTAGTGAATCTCCTCTGCGCACCCTCCAGCGCCAGTACATCCTTTCTCAGGTAAGGAGACCAAAACTGAACACAATACTCCAGATGTGGCCTCACTAACACCTTATGCAGTTGCAGCATAGCCTCCCTAGTCTTAAACCCCATCCCTCTAGCAATGAAGGACAAAGTCCTTCAGAGACCCCATCCTACATCTGTCCCCAGTTCGTCCTCCCATTTTTGTCTGGTCTCGTCCAGTGGAGTTCGGGCTCTGTCCAGTAGCTGTCCGTATCTTTTCCCACGTTCCCTTCTCATTGCTTGTGCCTATCAGGTCCTCTCGTCGTGTGGTTCATGTGGCCCCGGTGTACCCTACTGTGTTTTATTTGGAGGTGTCTAATTTCCTGTCATTTTGCTAGCCTCCACTTCCTCGTCAGTTCTTCTAGTGTCGCCAGTCTGTGCCCTACGTAGAAGTCCCCGACCGTCAATGTGCCCCCACCCCGCCTCATCCTTTGAAGGTGGTATCCAGCATGGCTGTGGGGAATCTGTGATTGCCGCATATGGGAGCCATGGGGGACATTTTGGCTATCCCGAAGTGTTGTCTCAGCTGGGTCCACGTATTCAGCATGGCCTCTATCACTGGGCTCGTTGGATTGGATTTGATTTGTTTATTGTCACGTGTACCGAGGTACAGGGAAAAGTATTTTTCTGCGAGCAGCTCAACAGATCATTACGGACATGGGAAGAAAAGGGAATAAAAGAAAATACATAATAGGACAACACAAGATATACAATGTAACTACATCAGCACCGGCATCGGATGAAGCATACAATGTGTAGTGTTAGTGAGGTTAGTCCATAAGAGGGTCATTTAGGAGTCTGGTGACAGTGGGGAAGAAGCTGTTTTTGAGTCTGTTCGTGCGTGTTCTCAGACTTCTGTATCTCCTGCCCGATGGAAGAAGTTGGAAGAGTGAGTAAGCCGGGTGGGAGGGATCTTTGATTATGCTGCCCGCTTTCCCCAGGCAGCGGGAGGTGTAGATGGAGTCAATGGATGGGAGGCAGGTTTGTGCGATGGACTGGGCGGTGTTCACGACTCTCTGAAGTTTCTTGCGGTCCTGGGCCGAGCAGTTGCCATACCAGACTGTGATGCAGCCAGGTAGGATGCTTTCTATGGTGCATCTGTAAACGTTGGTAAGGGTTAATGTGGACATGCCGAATTTCCTTAGTTTCCTGAAGAAGTACAGGCGCTATTGTGCTTTCTTGGCGGTAGCGTCGACGTGGGTGGACCAGGACAGATTTTTGGAGATGTGCACCCCTAGGAATTTGAAACTGCTAACCATCTCCACCTCAGCCCCGTTGATGCTGACAGATGTGTGTACAGTACTTTGCTGTCTGTATCTTGTTGAGGGTGATGGGAGTGCTGCTGTGGCAAGAGACCGCAGGATGCCTCCTCGATTTGTACCCAATCTGTGTCTGGTTCTTGTACCTCACTCTTTCTGCCGTTGCTGCCCGGCGGTAGTATTGTAGGTTTCCTTCTTTGCAGTGTCTGTTTGGGAATTCTCGGGTTCTAACCGCCGCCTCCCCCCCCCCCCCCCCCCCCACCCACACGCACACACAAACACCATGATTAGACTGTCTACGTTTTGGAAAAAGGCCTTGGGGATGAAGATCAGAATGGATCTAAACAGGAAGAGGAACCTTGGCAGTACGTTCAGCTTGATCGTCTGCACTCTCCGCCAGGGAGAGAGGGACGACAGAAGCTACTTGAGGAATTACTGGACGCAAACATTCTAGGTGGAGAAAATTGTAGCAAGATGTATGAATGACTGGTGGAGACGGCCAACACTGTCCTGAACGCAACATGGAGGAAATGGGAGGAAGACCTGGGGATCGAAATGGGGCTGGGGACTCTGGAGCTGCGCACATAGGGTCAACTCCACGTCCACGTGCGCAAGACTCAACCGAACGCAACTGAAGGTGGTACATAGAGTCACTTAACAAAAACTGGAATGAGTAGGTTCTGCCCGGAGGTGGAGGACAGATGCGAACGGTGCCAAACAGGCCCGGTCAACCACGCTCACATGTTCTGGTCTTGCCCCAGACTTTTGGGGTACAGGACAGCCTTCTTCGAGGCAATGTCCAAAGTGGTGGGGATGAGGGTGGAGCCGTGCCCTAAAGTGGCGGTCTTCCGGGTATCAGACCATCCAGATCTCTACATGGGGAGGAGGGCGGACCCCTATTGCATTAGCCTATCTGATCGCCCGCCGTAGAATCCTGCTCGGCTGGTGGTCAGCAGCACCACCTAAAGCTGCAGATCGGCTGTCCGACCTATCGGAATTTCTCCAAATGGAGAAAATCAAATTCGCCATCCCGGGGTCGGAACATGGCTTCCTCAGAACATATCAGCCATTCACCCAACTGGTCCAGGACCTGTTTGTGGCCAACGAACAAACAAATAGATAATCAAGTAGCCAAGAGCCAGGGGAAAGGGAGGGAGGAACCGGGGCGGGGAGGGGGAGGGGGGGGGGGTGGTGCAGTGCAAGAGGGGCAGCCAAACACTGTTGAAAAGAAAGGGGAGTTGCAGAGAGGTAGGGGAGGGGGGAAGGCGACAGGGAAGGGGTGAAGGGTGGGGGCACGGAAGCAAGAAGGACAAGGGGAGTAGAATAATAGAGGGTATCCAGAGGGGAGGAAAGATGAGGGAACACAAACTGGAAGGAGCGCACGGGAAACGACAACGACCACAACAAACGCAGCAAGGCAAAAGAGAGTAAGAAAGTGCAGGAGGAAGGAATGACAGACGGCCGAGGCAGAGGCAAACGCACAAAAACAAAAAAACAAACCGACCGGGAGAAGCAAGTAACAGCAGGGGCACCACCCACGCGCCCCTCCTACACAGCTTTCTTTTGCCTGTACTGTATGTATTTTAATAAACTAGAAAACAAAAACAGAAAAATGGGGGTGGGGGAGAAAGTGTAATGAAATATTCTCTTCATTGTTTCTCTGTATATACACTTCCTCTGTTATTATTTTCCCACCCTTTGGTTTATTAACCATATAGTGTTTTTGTTATTTATTTTTGGTTACCCTGTGTGTACATCTGTAAATATATCAAGCATAAAGCCTAATAAAAACATTTTTAAAAATCCACTGTGTGTTGTGCATACATTGACTGACTGGGTTCAATATTTATGATATGCTAATTAGTATTGTCCATCTCTTCATTCTCACACCTGCTCCAAAATATGTGAAATAATTCTACTTATTGTAATAGAATCACTTCAGTGCATAAGGACGCTATTAGACCCATCAACGCTGCAAGGACCCTCTGAAAGAGCACCTTACCTAGTGTCAATACCTCTGCCGCCCCCTGCAACCGCATCTAACCTGTGCATCCTTGGACACTGAAGAGCAATTTATGGCTAGTCCACCTAACCTGCACATCTTTGGACTTTGGGAGCACACCGGAGCAGGTGAAAACCACGAAGGCACAGGAAGAAATTGCAAACTCCACACAGACAGTAATCCAAGGCCTGAATTGAACCAGGGTCTCCAAGCAGATATCCATGGTGCCACCGTGTGGTCTGAGTTTCCTCAGATGTTTCTGCTTAGTTAGAAAGAGATTGCACTCTATTGGCTCGATGCTGTTATACGCTTTGTTTGCTATGTATAAAGGTTTCAGCAATATGTCAAAGAACTAAGCACAAAGAACACTACAGCACAGGAACAGGCCCTTCCGCTCTCTAAGCCTGCGCCGACCATGGTACCTGCCTAAACTAAACTCTATGCACTTACGGAATCTGTATCCTTCCATTCCCACCATATTTATATATTTGTCTAGATCCCCCTTCAATGCCACTATCGTACCTGCTCCCACCACCTCCCCAGGCAGCGCCTTCCATACATTTACCACCTTGTGTGTAAAAAACTTCCCTCGCACATCAGTTCTAAACTTTTCCACACCCACTTTAAATCTATGTCCCCTAGTACTTGACTCTCCTGCCCTAGGAAAGAGCGTCTGACTATCCACTCTGTCCATGCCACTCATAACTTGTAGGCCTCTATCAGATCGCATCTCAACCTCCGACATTCCACTGAGAACAGACGGAGTTTATCTAACCTCTCCTCATAGCTAATGCCCTCCATACCAGGCAACATCCTAGTAAACCGCTTCTGTACCCTCTCCAAAGCATCCACATCCTTCTGGTAGTGCGACGACCAGAAGTGTACACAATATGCCAAATAACTAAAGTCCTGTACAGCTGCAATATGACTTGCCAAATTTTATATTCAATGCCCTGACCGATGAAGGCCAGCTTACCGTATGCCTTCTTGACCACATTCATTGCCACATTCAGTGATCGGCGGACATGCACGGCCAGATATCTCTGCCTGTTAGTACTCGCATGAGTTCTACCATTTATTGTGTAATTCCTACATGCATTGGACCTTCTAAAGTGCATTACCTCACACTTGTCCGGATTAAACTTCACCTGCCATTTCTCCGCCTAAGACTCCAACCAGTTTGTATCCTTTTTTTTAGAAAACATTTTATTGAGGCATTTATAATTTAAAATTTTTAACATTTTAACATTCTAAACAACAGAGCGGTCCGACACACGCAGAATCCCCACAATAACACACCCAACTTCCCCCGCCCTAACTCCTAACTACCCATTTATTAGATGGCAACAGTTAGTTGTAATACATGAAACAGGAAGCTACCTGACCTCTGAACCTGAACTGGATCGGAGGCGGAGACCTGCCACCTTTATACATGAGCCCGAGGGGAGGAGCCACAGGCGGAGCCAGCAGGGACAAGCCCAGGCATGTAACAATACAGTACAATACAGTGGTTTACCACAAAAGGCAAATGCAATGCTTGCATTCATGTCGAGAGGGCTAGAATACAATAGCTGGGGTGTACTTCTCAGGCTGCATAAAGCTCTGGCCAGACCGCATTTTGACTTTTGTCAGTGAGCAGTTGCGAACCCCGTATCCAAGGAAGGCTTTGTTGGCCCGGAAAATTGTCGAGAGGAGGTTCGCAAGAATAATCCCTGGACTGAAGAGCTTGTAATATGAGCAGCGGTTGAGGATTCTGGGTATGTACTTGTTGGAGTTTAGAAAGATGAGAGGGGATCTTTTTGAAGATACTGAGATATCTTAAAGCATACTGAGAGGCCTCGATAGAATGGACGCGGAGAGGCTTTTTCCACTTGGAGGTAAAATTAGACTGAAGGGACGATCCTTTAAAACTGAGTGGAGGAGCGATTTCTTCAGCTGGAGGGTGGTGTATCTGTGGAACTCTTTGCCACACAAAGCTGTGGAAGCTAAATCACTGAGTGTCTTTAAGACAGAGATAGATAGAGTCTTGGTTAATAGGGAGATCAGAGCTTATGGGGAGAATATAGGAGAATAGAAATGAGAACCATATCAGCCATGATTGAAAGGCGGAGCAGACCCGATGGGCCGAATGGTCCTATTCTGCTCCTATGTCTTAAGGTCTTATTGTTTTGTTGTATTATGGCCATGAGGTGACACGTTTGGTTTTAGAAAATGATGTTGATGATGGCCCACAGCGCCTTATAAATAACCAAACTGTAGTTGCTAGATCTGTTCGAAATTTGTCCGAGTTAATGAGGTGCTAGTATCACAGAACACAATTCATGGTATCCCCAAATAGAACCCGGAACTTCGTCTCCAAATGTAGTGTGGGATGTTGACCCTCTCATGGACAAAGGCGCCTCTGGCAGGTAGGTTATCTGGATTGGATTGGATTGGATTTTCTTTATTGTCACGTGTACCGAGGTACAATGAAAAGTATTTTTCTGCGAGCAACTCAACAGATCATTAAGTACATGAAGAGAAAAGGAAATAAAAGAAAATGCATAATAGGGTAACACAAGGTACACAATGTAACTACATAAACACCGGCATCGGGGACGCATACAGGGGTTTAGGGATAATGAGGGCAGTCCATAGGAGGGTCGTTTACGAGTCTGCTAACCGTGGGGAAGAAGCTGTCTTTGAGTCTGTTCGTGCGAGTTCTCAGTCTTTTATATCTCCTGCCAGATGGAAGAAGTTGGAAGAACGAGTAAGCCGGGCGGGAGGGGTCTTTGATTATGCTGCCCGCTTTCCCCAGGCAGCGGGAGGTGTAGATGGAGTCAATGGATGGAAGGCACGTTCGTGTGATAGACTGGGCTGTGCTCACGACTCTCTGAAGTTTATTGCGGTCTTGGGTCGGGCAGTTGCCTCACCAGGCTTTGATGCAGCCAGGTAGGATGCTTTCTATGGTGCATCTGCAAAAGGTGGCGAGAGTTAATGTGGACATGCCGGATTTCCTTAGTTTCTTGAGGACGTATAGGCGCTGTTGTGCTTTCTTGGTGGTAGCGTCGACGTGGTGGACGAGGACAGATTTTTGAAGATGTGTACCCCTAGGAACTGAAACTGCTGTCCATCTCCACCTCGGCCCCGTTGATGCTAGCAAGGGTGTGTCCAGTACTTTGCTTCCTGAAGTCAATGACCGGCTCTTCAGCTTTGCTGGCATTGAGGGATAGATTGTTGTCGCTGCACCACTCCACTAGGTTCTCTATCTCCCTCCTGTATTCTGACTCCTCGTTATTCGAGGCCCGGCCCACTATGGTCGTACCAGCAGCAAATTTGAAGATGGAGTTGGAATCAAATTTTGCCAGGCAGTCGTGTGTGTACACGGAGTATAGTAGGGGGCTAAGTACGCAGCCTTGCTGTGCCCCGGTATTGAGGACTACTGAGGAGGAGGTGTTGTTTATTCTTACTGATTGAGGTCTGTGGGCCAGAAGGTCGAGGATCCAGTTGCAGAGTGAGGAGCCAAGCCCTAGGTGTTGGAGCTTTGATATGCGCTTGGCTGGGATTATGGTAATGAAGGCTGGGAGTATGGTAATGAAGGTGGAGCTGTAGTCAATAAATAGGAGTATGGTGTTGGAGTCCTTGTTGTCGAGATGCTCTAGGGATGAGGGTAGGGCCAGGGAGATGGCGTCTGCTGTGGATTGGTTGTGGCAAATTGTAGTGGATGAAGGCCGTCTGGGAGTATGGAAGTGATGCGCGTCATGACCAACCTCTCGAAGCACTTCATTACGACTGAATCAGGGCAACCGGACGGTAGTCAATGAGGCACGTTGCCTGGTTCTTCTTTGGCACCGGTATGATGGGGGTCTTCTTGAAGCAGGAAGAGGTCAATTATGTTTTCCCTCATGTTGGTCCCTTTATCTCCTGGCACAAAGCAGCCTTGCGGCAATATCCTTCAGGAATCGCGAGTCCTGTTGCTACCCAGATATTCTTGGTCATAGCACAGAAGTCGTTCGACCAGAATGTAATCCATGCCCTTTGCAATTTCACTGATTCTGTCAACTGGTGTTCAACATGGAGCAGCACTGCTGCATCAGTTGAGGTACATATGGTAACCCCCAGGAGGTTGCCGTGCCAAAGTTTTACCTGATGCCATGAGAGCCCATTGGGTTCATAATCGATGTTAAGGTCTGCCAGGACAACTCCCTCACGGTTCTATTTCATTGGTCTTGCATATTTGCTGGACCGATCCTGCCGATGCTTCAGAACAGACCGAAGCATCATGATCCTTGCATCAGTGACATTATCTGTAGCGTGTGATTCCGTAGCAATGACTCCAGAACCATAAGGTCGAGGAAAACAGGAAGAGGAGCAGGCCATTCGGCCCCTTCGACCTTGCTCCGCAATTCAATATGTTCGTGCCTGATAGTACAATTCAGTAACCTGCTCCCGGCTTCCCCTGTATATCATATGCCCCTTTAGCCGGAAGAACTACACCTAAAGCATCTTGATAATATACAACGTTTTAGCCTCAGCTGCTTCCTGTGGCGGTGACTTCCAGAGGCTCACCACTCGCTTGGTGAAAGGATTTCTCCATGTCACAGTACGAAATGGTTGACCCCGTGTCTGGACTCCTCTGCTGCCTTCGGGAATATCCTCCCGCATCTACCCTGTTTAGCCATGTAATAATATGATTGGTGTCTTTGAGATCCCGCTAATTGTCCTGAACTCAAAAGAATGTAATAAGAATCGACTCGATCTCCCCTCATACGTCAGACCCGCCATCCGAGGAATCAGTCTGGTAAACTTTCGCTGCATTCCCTCAATAGCAAGAACACATTTCCTCTGATAAGGAGACCAAACTGCACATAATATTCCAGTGTAGTCTTACCAAGGTCACGTGCAAGTGCAGCAAGACATCCCTCCTCTTATATTCGTATTAACTCGCTGTGCAGGCCAACAGACCAGTTGCCTTCTTCGTCAGCTGCTGCGCCAGCACGCATACCTTAATCGCCGGGTGTCCAAGGACACAAAAGTCTCTTTGCACATTCAACTCCCTTAATCTATAACCAATCAGAAGTATTCTAATTCCCTGTTTTGTGCTACCAAATTTGCTAACAGTACATTTTTCCACGATTTACTGCACCTGCCATGTATTGTTCCATTCATTCAACTTGTCCGAATCACGCTTGAACATACCCGAATCCTCCTCACAGCTCGTACGTCCTCCCAGTGTTATGCCATCTGCGGATCTGGAGATATTACATTTAATTTCATCATCAAAATCGTTAATATATATTGCGAATAGCTGGTGTCTCAGCATTGAACCCTACATTATCTCAATATTCACTGCCTGCCACTTGAAAAAAAAATCATTCCTATTCTTTGACTGTCAACCAGTTTTATACCCATCTCAACACACTGCCCCAATCGCATGCACTTTTAGATTACACGCTAATCTCTTATGTGTGTTTATTTCGACAACCTTCTGAAACTCCAAATTAACTACATCCACTGGCTCCTATTCATCAACTCTGCTGGTAACATTCTCGAAGAATTTGAATAGGTTTGTCAAGCATGGTTCCCCTTTCCTAAAATCCATGTTGAATCTGTCCGACCCTACCACTGTATCCAAGTAACTATACCAGCAATTGCTTTATTTGCCTGTGGGAAATTTCTCGCGATTTGGGAACCGACCCCAGCTACTTTGAAAGCGAACTTTGCAGGATCAATACGGCTGGGCTTACGGTTTCATTTTCCACAGCCTTATTCAACACCAGTAGTTCCAGCCAGTCTCCATCCTCCCTCCTTCCCTCCACTCTCGCCCCATTCCCCGACCTCCATTTCCTCCTCCATACTCTCACCACCCCCTTTCGGATGTTTCACAACTGCTTGTCCAAGTTTACATTACCACGGACCACCATCGATCCAAGATAGCAACCCAGATTCATGGCACTTTGTGACAAAGTGGCACGAGATCGTAGTCAGTAGGAGGTTTCCTTGCCCATGTTGAACCTGAATCTATGAGCCTTCATGTTTTTCAGAGTTGAGTACTCCTTGTTGGGTAGGCCAATTATTGTCTCAGGAAAATGTTTGGTATTACTCCGCGGAATGACGCCCTGAAGATCTAAAACCTCTCTGTGGTGACTGGCTGAACGTCTGGAGCAAACTAAATTAGTAGATTTAACATTGTTGAGGGGAGGCGGTGGCGGAACGGTACTGCCGCTTGGCTAGTATTCCCGAGACCCAGGGGCAATGATCTGGGGACCTAGGTTCGAATTCTAGGTGGTGGAATTTAAAACTCAATTCAATATCTGGAACTTATCGACTCCAGGCCCACAGCAATATAGTTAGCTCGACATAGCCGAGAAACCGGTATAAAAACACGATAAAGTAGGACGGAACACTCCTATTGACCGAGGCACCGGAAACTACAACTGCAAATCCAGTTCTACCGACGCTGACCAGTCCTCCTGACATATATCTGGGGGATTATTGGGAGAACTGTGCACAGACTAGTCAAGCAACAGCCTGACATAGGATGCTCACAGAATCATACCTTGCAGACAATGTGCCAGACATCAGTATCACCACTCCTGAGTATGCACTGTCTCGTCCCAGAAGAATTGGTGGCACCGTGATATACAGTCGTGAGGTAATTGCCCTGGGAGTACTCAACTCTCTAAACCATGAAGGCTCATAGATTCAGGTTCAACATGGGCAAGGAAACCTCCTGCTGATTACCACGTACCGTCCATCATGAGCTGACTAATTAGTACTCCTCCATGTCGAACACCAGCTGAAGGAAGCACTGAGAATGGCAAGGGCGCACAACAGACTCTGAGGGGGGCTTTAATGCCGAAAGAGTGGTTCGGTAGTACCACAACAGATGGCCGTGACATAAAGGACATAGTTGCTGCAGCAAGTAGTGAGGGATCACACAAGAGGGAAAAACGTCTTGATGTCTGCCTCCCCTACCTGCCTGTTGCAGATGCATCTGTCCATGACAGTAAAAGTAGGGGAGACAAATTGCCCTCTTCACATTGAACATACCCTCCATCGTGTTGTGAGGCACTACCACCGTGTTAAATGGGATATACTTCGAACAGATATAGCCACTCAAGACTGGGCATGCATGTGGCCCTTCAGCATCAGCAGAATTGTCCTCAACCATAATCTGGAACCTCATGGCCCTGCATATTCCTCACTCTGCCATTACCAACAAGCTGCGTCATCAACCCTGCATCATTGAATCATGGAATTTACGGTGGAGAAGGAGGCATTTCGGCCCATCGAGTCAGCACCGGCCCTTCGAAAGAGCACCCTACTTAAGCCCACGCCTCCATCATATCTCTCCATTCCCGTAATCCATTAACCCACCTCACCTTTTGGACACTAATGGGCAATTTAGTATGGCCAGTCCACCTAACTTGCACATCTTTGGACAGTGGGAGGAAACCGGAGCACCAAGAGGAAACCAATGGAGACACGGGGAGAGCGGGAAGGCATGTCAGGAGCAACACCAGGTATACTTAAGAATGAGGCATCAGCTTGGTGAAGATACAACAGAGTGACTACTTTTGTGCCAAACAGCGCAAGCAGCAATTAATGGACAAAGCTAAGTGATTCCACAATAAATGCGTCATATCTAAACTCTGCACTCCTGACATATCCGACCGTTAATAGTGATGACCGTTAAACAACTCACTGGATGAAGAGGCTACTAAAATACCCCCATACCCAATGCTGGATGTCGGCACGGTGGCATTGTGATGAGCAGTGCTACCTCACAGCTCCAGTGAACCGGTTGAATTTCCACCTAGGGTGACTGCCTGTGTGGAGTTTGAACTTTCTCCCCGCGTCTGCGTGGAGTTCCTCGGGTGCTCGGGTTCCACCCATAGTCTACAGATGCGCAGCTTAGGTGGATAGACCATGATCAATTTGCTTCTTAGTGTCCAAAATGTTAGAGGTTAGGTTATGTGGGGTTACTAGGTTACGGGATAGAGTCGGGGCCTGGCCAAAGGTAGGGTACCCTTTCAGAGGGTCAGTGAGGACTTGAATGGCCGAATGTCTCATTCTGCAATGTAACGATTCTATGTTCATCTGTGCAAAAAACAAGCCTGAAGCATTCGCACAGTCTTCAGCTGAAAATGTCGAGTGGATGATCCATCTCCGTCTCCTGCGGAGGACCCAGTGCAATCCACGCCACGTGATATCAAGAAACAGCTGAAGGCACTGGATACAGCAAAGGCAATGGGCCCTGTAAATATTCCGATAATAATATTGAAGACCTCTGTTCCAGAAGTGGCCGCACCCTTAACTACGCTGTTGCAAACAGCTACAACACCGGCCTCCACCTGCAAATATGGAACATGGCCCAGGTTGTTTCTGTGCACAAGGAACAGGACAAACCCAACCCAACCAGTTTCAGCCCTGTGAGTTTACTCTCCATCCTCAGCAAAGTAATGGAAGCGTCATCAACAGTGCTACAAGCGGCAGCTACTCAAGGACGCTCAGTTTGGTTTCCGCCAGGGTCACTCAGCTCCTCAGTACTGAAAATTGTGCAGTCATCTGCGAACATCCCCACTTCTGGCCTTATGATGGAAGGAAGGTCATTGATGAAGCAGCTGATGATGGTTGGACCCAGGACGCGACCCTGGGGAACACATCCACAGTCATATACTGGAGATGAGATGATTGACCTCAGGTTCATAGCTCCTTGAAGGTGGAGTCGATGTGGACAGGGTTGTGGAGAAGGCATTCAGCGTGCTAGGTTCTATTGGTCAGAATATTGAATACAGGAGTTGGGACGTCTTGTTGAAATTGCACCACATTGGTAAGACTACACATGGAATACTGTGTTCCGTTCTGGTCACCCTATTATAGGAAGGATATTGTTAAACTAGAAAGAGGGCAGAAGGGATTTACGAGGATGCTACCAGGACTTGATGTTCTGAGTTATAAGGAGAGGCTGGATAGGCTGGGACTTTTTTTCCCCAGAGCGTAGAAGGCTTATAGAGGTATATAAATGATGAGGAGCATAGATAAGGTAGACAATCAACATATTTTCCCAAAGGTAGAGGAGTGTAGAACTAGAGGGCAGAGGTTTAAGGTGAGAGGGGAGAGATACAAAAGAGACCAGAGGGGAAATTGTTTCACACAGAGGGTGGTGAGCATCAGGTGAAAGCTGCCAGAGGCACTGGTTGAGGCGGGTACAATTTTTTCATTTAAAAAACAGTTAGACAGTTGCATGGGCAGGGTGGATATAGAGGGATGGTTAGCTCCTCAGTTAATGAAGCAGTCCATGTCCAAATGCAGCAAACCTGAAAAATATCAATGCTTGGGCTGACAAGTGGCAAGTTACATTCGCGTAAAAAACGTGCCAGGGTTGCCTACAAGAGAGGATCTAACCATCTTTCCTTGACATTCAATGGCATGAGCATCGCTGAATCCCCCACAATCAACTTCCTCGTGGTTACCATTGATCAGAAAGTGAACTGCACTAGCCATATTAATAATGTGGCTACCAGAGCAGGTGAAAGGCGAGTTACTCCTGACCCTCCAAATCCATTTACCATCTACAAGGCTAAAGTCATGAGTGTAATGTAATACTCTCCACTGTCTTGGATGAGTGCAACTCCAATATCACTGACAAAGTCCAACACCATCCGGGAAAAAACAGTCCACTTGATGGCTCCCCCTTCCACAGACATTGAATCCCTCCACCACCGACGAACAGTGGCAGCTGCATGTACCATCCAGAAGATACACTGAAGTAACTTGGCAATGTTCCTTTGGCAGCACCTTCCAAATCCATGAGCACTACCATCTAGAATGACAAGAGCAGCAGGTACCTGTGAACTGTCTCACCTGGAGTTTCACCTCCATTTCACTCATTAACATGCTTTGGAAAACTATCGCCCGACCATCACTATCAATGGATTGTAGTCCTGGAACTCCCTCTCTAACAGCACTGTGAGTGTACGTCCACCTTATGGACTGCTGAAGTGTTTCAATGAGGAAACTCGCCAGCACCTTCTGAAGGACAACGAGGTTTGGGCAAAAATGCCTGTAAATGTTTTTTTTTCAACATTGGCACAAAATGTGAAAATAATATGCCACAGGTTGTTTGAATGTATTCTTGGTGAGTATGATCCCACTGAGTAAAGCGATTTCACAATTACGCCATGTAAATGTTCACGAGAAGACTTTTGAAGCTGACAGGATGTGATTCCTTCGGAGTAAGCTTTGCTTAACGGTAAAATGTTCTCGATCAAATTGTTCTCCAACAATGAAAATAATGACAACATTTACAAATCTATTGACGTTCTTGTAACTCCAGTCCTACTGGGGACAAATATAATTCAGAAATTAGAATTTTTGTTATGCCACATGAAATGACAATAAATGGTTATGTGGCCTATTATTGCCTCTGGTAAAATGCGCCCTCTGCTGTTAGATTCTATAATGTTAATGAAAGGGGTTTCTTGGCGAACGAAGATTGTAGACAACTATAGGAAATCATAGCGAAAATAGTCAAATAAAACTGGAACCTTCAACGCTGAAGGCACACGTGGAGTAACATATAAAATTAAATAAGTCACATATCTGAGTGTTGTATAGGGATGGATTGTGCGAGAGAGCATGTCCAGGAGCTCCATCAGTCTGGTTGATGGACTGTATCATGGAGAGTACAGGACATAATGTTCTGGATCTTAATGTAGCAGGGAGATTAGGGACTGCATCAGTGATTGTGCAGGAGAGAATGATCCTCAGCTCCATGTGTCAGAGATTGCGCCAGGAATTGTATCAGTGATTGTACAAAAAACATATCCTGAAGCTCCATTTTTATGCTATTAATTGGGTGTGACAGGGATACTGTTATGGACTGAACTAAAGACGAGGGCCTTGAGCCCAGTCTATTTTGACGATTGGGAATTATCAGGGAATATATCAGAATGAATATCTTGGAGCTACATTTGACTGGGTTTGTATGAAGGACTCTACAATAGAGTAGGTCCTGGTGTTCCATCTAACAGGGGAATGTAAAGGCTAGAGGTAGTGGTGACAAAACATTGAATTCTTTACCCGTCAGTCTGACCTCAATTAAACTCAAGATGGAGTTGTAGGCATAGTATTATTTATTTTTAACCAACTTGCAAGTCTGACTCGCTTCTCAGGGACACAGAACACAGAACCAGTCTCCTGGACCCCTTGGAAACGAATGAGGTCGGAGAGAAAGTGATCTCTGCAAATACATTCAAATGGCATCAGGTTTCACATACAGATTCCCATAAGGTCATCCTATACACCTCCTGACCTGGCCATACATCCTAATTGGCTCACTTCTCATTCCTTAACCCAGGGCCTCTTATGACCCAGCATCCTTTTCCACTCCTCTATCAGGCACCACTCCCCCATTCCTTGACATGCTTGCTGATATCCTTTGTCCTTTGTGAACTCACTAGAATTAAACTGGCCTCTATCTACATTATTGGAACTAATATTTAAACTTACTATTTTATATCACATTCGTCATTCCCTCCTTTTATCATTTCATGATAACCTATCTATTCAATCCTGATCTAAGAAGATTCGTCACTGCATTTCCAATTCCTGTTGCGCACTCCAACATCCGCTGCACCCTTGTGGATCCTAACAGCCAAGATTCTAGGGGCGTCTATCTGTTCAAGTGCACCCCGCATTCTACCCATCATGCAATTAAGGATGGCAAGGCCCACAAAGATGCAGCCGAGTGCCACTGCTAAATATATGGCAATATTTACCAACCAGTCCTTCCAACCTCCAAATCCCCAGTTACCCCAAGAGCCAGGGTCCTGCATTCAGTCCAGGTGATCCTGTATGCAATCCATAAATTTTGTGATGTTAGCGGTTAGGTCTTGAACTGCCATGATACACTTGCCCTGCACTATGGCGCATACCCCACCCTCACGGGCCAGAAGATAGTCAAGAGCATACCGGTTCTGCATTGCAAACAACCGCAGCTGAGACAATTCCTTGGTTATTGCCATGAGGGCTCCCAAGGTTTCGTTTCCCAGGATGGTAAGGCCACAAATAAAATAATTCCTATCGCTAACCGTCAAGGAACCCCACACACCTCCTAGTTTATCCAGCTTTGGAACGCCCATTCGGTCCTCCCAGCAATGCGGAAAGCCCTAGTCCCAACAGTGATATGAGAGACATTCGCCCAGCCACAAAGGAGCTGGAGGCCGGCGTTCAATGGAACGCAGGTGGTGTTGTAACAAACGCATTGTCCAGACGCCTGAGTGATATGACACCTCCTGTCCGTACAGGTGGGGGACAGACATGTTATATTCGTTTCCACCTCTACCAGCAAACAGCCGTACCCATCACTGCCGAAACAATTCTCGTACGACTGGGAGTCTCTATTGGGAGTGAAATGGCTCGGTATGTACGCCCTCCACCGTTGCAGCCTATCATACTGTGAGTGGGAATTATCCCGAGAAAGGGGAAGGCAAATAGCCAGTGTTGCTGAACCCGGATCATAAGGAAGAGTGACTTGCTCGGGTGGTGGCTCAGAACGCTGACAATGAACCACCGTTTGGGGAGTGCCCCAAAGCGGTGAAACAGGAAATAACCTGGACACCGCTGCGGGGTTCGGGTAGCAGACAACCCATTCCTGGCTATACAAGCGGTGGTAAATCTGGTAGAAGAGATTCATACTACCCGGGTTTTCCTCAGTCTGGGTCCAAAATGAATTAAGTGTATCTCCTGATAACCTACGTTCTAGTTGTACTCCCCTCCTTACACGCCCCGTCCTCTCTCTAGTTCCCCTCTCTCTCTCACAACCTCTTCCTACCCTCTCCTGACGGTCTGATTTTACCTTTATGGCACCAATCTTAACACATTCAAAATCAAATTTACATGTACTCTAAAAACAAGGCAATGTCCATGTAATGTTCTCTTCCCATCGCCGGGACCGGTGCAATTGCTTCATGTGTCCTGCATTGTCTATTAACCTGATGACCTTCCATGAGTCGATACCATGTCCTCGTATATGGGGGCAGCGAAGAACATCTGCATAAACGAAATGTCCTTGTAGTTTGGTTGTTGTCACTCCAAGCGAGGCGAGGCCGAAGATTACACAGGCGGTGCGCAGCCACCCCATCATACGTCACACCTGTAAAACAGCGCTGGGGAAGGGAGGCAGGTTAGCAACCGACATTTTTACAGTGGTAGAGGTGGTCCCAATTTACAGTGGTGGAGGTGGACCCAAGCACTCCGCCCCTCCACTTTAACTGCAGTGGTGGTGGTAAGGAGAACTTGGAAGGGCCCCTCACATCGTGGCTCCGATCATTTCCGAGTCCAATTGTTTGACCATGACATAACTACCGGCTGCACTGAAAGTGAGCTAGGTACTGGGGGCGTTGGCGGGCGAGCCACACGGACCTGGCCATGGAGCTCCTTGAGGACCTTAGTGAGGGCTAGAACATAGGTGGTCATCTCTTCAGTCATATGGTGAAACTGAACCAGCCAGGGAGCATGCAGGCTCCAGGGAGTTCTCAGGGGCCTGCCATAAAAGATCTCGGCAGGAGAAAGCCGGGCCGGTCCCGCAGGTGTAACCCGCAGCTGGAAGAGGGTAACGGGGAGCAACCAAAGCCATGTCAGTCCTGTGTCTGCTCTTTATTTAGCCAATTTAGTTTTGAGGGTCTTATTGTGTCTCTCAACCAACCCGGCTGCCTACAGTCTGTACGCACAGTGTAACTGCTGGCGTATGCCTAACTGGGAGCAGAACTCCTTGTTAATCTGTCCAATAAAATGAGGCCCGTTATCAGAACTTAACTGAGCTGGTATACCGTACCGGGGAATGATTTCCCGCATCAGAACTTTAACCACAGTAGCAGCTTTATTATCGGTAGTCGGATACGCCTCGACCCATCTGCTGAACACATCCACTATGACCAAAACATATTTAGAACATTGACAACATTGACATCTTTCCAACTCAATGTAATCCATTTGGAGCGTCTCAAAGGGACCATTGGGCAACGGGGTTTGCCTCATACCACCAGTGATATCTTTGCCGGTGTTATTTTTCTGACAAATCAAACACCGATTACTGATACTCTCGGCCAACCCCTGCATTTTAGGGTGCCACCAAGTGTCCTGCAACAAATCACTAGTCTCCCGGGCCCCACAATGAGTTGCAAAGTGTACACATTCGATGACCCATAAAGCCAGTACATCAGACATACAAGTCTGATGTGCTGGCGTGGTCCATAAAGAAGAAACAGAATCATATGTACAACCTAACCGTTTCCACATTTGTTTATCACTCTCAGGAGCGTCCCCCTGTAACCTTATGACGTCTTGGATGGTTGGCATTGGCTTGTCAGAAGCAGACCTATTTACAGCAGATCGTTTAGTCTGAGTCAACATTTTGGGCCCCATCACTTGCTGAATTTGTGCGGCTGTCCGCGCTGCACAATCTGCTTGTTCATTACCAACGTCAACTGGGGTCTTACCGTTTGTATGGGCAGCGCATTTAATGACGGAAATCTGCGCGGGCATAAGGAGGGCCTGCAGTAGGTCATTAACTAAACCCCGGTGGGATATTTCCGTGCCGGCCGAGGTAAGGAATCCCCTATTCTTCCAGAGCTGTCCGAAGTCATGAACTACCCTGAAGGCGTATCGGGAGTCAGTGTAAATATTTATCCGACTATCTACCCCAAGTATACATGCACGGGTAAGGGCAGAAAATTCGGCTTGTTGGGCTGAATAAGGGGTCTGAAAAGCGGCCGCTTCAGGACCAGACCATCCTGATCTACGATTGCGGCCAGTGGGGCGTATTAATGCACTGCCATCAACATACATAATCATGTCAGGTTGTTCTAACGGAATATCACTCAGATCGTCCCTTATTGTGGTAGTGTCCTGAATCAAGGCTAAACAGTCGTGGCCAGGTGCGTCTTCATAGACAGGGGGACCGCTAAGAAAACAGGCTGGATTGATATTGGTACAGTATTTAAATGTCAGACGTGGATTGTTCAAAAGGTATATTTCATACCTATTCTGAAGAGCTGCGGTAAGATGCTGAGTCTGCAGTTGCCCCAGTAGTGCGATGACCGAGTGGGAGCTATACACCATAATATCCTGGTGGAGAGTTATATTGGCAGCAGCCTGCAAACTATTGTATATCGCTGCCAAGATCTGGGTGCAAACAGGATGGCCCAACGCCACTAGATCAAGTTTGGAAGAGTAGTATGCTACGGGACGGTGCTTGTTCCCATGTTGCTGGGTGAGTACCGCGGTTGAACATCCTTCCAGAATAGTACAGTATATCTGGTACGGTCTGTCGTACAAGGGCCTACCGAGGGCCGGTGCTTGTAACAAGGCCTGCTTCAGGCAATGGAAGGCTTCGAGTGCCTCGGTGGTGAGAGTAAAATTCCCCCTTCAATAGTGTAAGGCGTCAGCAGCTTTGTATATACAGTGATGTTTGGTATCCACTTCCTACAATAATTCACCATACCCAGCCAATGAGGGACCTCCTTGGCTGTGGTAGGTGCGGGGAATTGGCATATTGGTTCAACCCTACTGGGTTCGAGACTTCTTTCTGTGGCTGTAAGTAAAACTCCTAAGACCTTGACCTTTGTCTGAGCCACCAGGACCTTTGATTGTGAAACAACGTAACCCAATGAGGATAGGTGGTTTAATAACTGGATCACATCATCCCTATTACTGGGCTCGTCAGGACCCGCTACCACTATGTCATCTACATACAGCACTAGAGTGGAGCCATGCTCAAATGTCAAGGCCTGGAGTTGGGTCTGCAGACATCTGGAGAAGAGCTTAGGTGAGTTGACGAACCCCTGTGGCAGTCGGGTCCAGGTATATTGTTGTCCATTGTAAGTGAAGTCAAACAAATATTGGCTTTCAGATGCGAGTGGAAGGGCAAAGAATTATGGCGAATACCCGGGCTCGAGCTGGACTTTGAGCCAGTATGTGGGCAGGATTAGAGATGAGAGCATGTAACGGCTGTGCGATGGCATTGATTGAACGTAAATCCTGTACTAATCGGTACTGGTCTGGTTTGGCTGGTTTAGGCACAGCAAGTATGGGGGTGTTACATTCTGATTGGCAAGGGACAGAAATACCCTGTTGCAACAGCTCTCGGATTACTTTGTCTATAGACGGGGCAGCTTGGGGTTTCAGGGGGTATTGCCGAATGGAAGGCAGCTTTACATGATCCTTAATCGTTACCTTCATGGGTGTAACATTTGTCTTTCCCACTTGTGATGGGTATTCCACCCAGACCTGTGGATTGACATATTCCAAAACGTCACGTCCCGGTGATGCTGAAGTCGAGTGTTAATCGTTTCAGGGCCCTCAAAATATTTTATGGAAGTGCTGTCTGGCGTGACTTGAAGTGCGTACTCTGTTGGATCTGAATGATCCACTGCCCTCCTTACCATAGGCCCCAGATCTGTCGTAGGCCAGGGTAACGTGGCGAAGTGAATGTTCAATGTCTAACGTCCACCACTGCGGAATGATAGAAATATAGCACTGTTGTCTCATCCTCCATGATTGAACAGTTACCCCTTCGTATCCGCACTCTAGCTGTAGCTGGAAGATACACAGTAAATCTCGGGCCAACAATCCAGCAGTCACCACAAACTGATGTTACAGCATCAGGGTTTGGTATTTTCCTAATCGGCAACTGTCTCAGAGTCTCACTAGGGGGCGCTCTAGCAGATTCCTCTGGCTCTTCAAAGACTTCGACGTCCTTCCCTTCCACTAGGGGGCGCTGCAGCTCCTCAGATCCATTCCCATCCTCTTTCTTGGTTCTCATACTTTTCTGTCCTACCATATCGGTCTGAAGGGACCTAGGTGGTATGCGTGATTGTTTCTGGATAGGATCAGGCACCTCTCTCATTGTGCGAGATCGGGTCCTAGAGCTAACTGGGCTTGTTGAACAGAGCTCCCCTTCTCTAACAGACAGTGAAGATGCTGAAATAGGACCCAAGCTATCAACCGAAGGGGCTGGAGAGGATGGCATGATTTGAATCTAAATGATGATACGCTGGTGGTTCCGGAATTAGTGCAGACAATGCTACTGGTGCAGTCGGGACTCTAGACGACATGGTCCAATTTTCTAGGTCCTCATCTGCTTCTGTCAATGGAAGGCCAGCCACTGAACTACGTAGCTCATTTTTTAAAACTCGAGTCCACCCTCTCTTTACTTGCGCGTTTTTTATGAATGCACACTCCTTTTTCAAGATCTCCAGAGTTTTCTGGTTCCCCCTTTCACTAATTGGAATCCCCATTTTAAGTGCATTTTCTTGCCAACTTAATAACATGATCTTATCCCTCTCATGTTGACAATATTGTCTCCATAATCTAATTAACTCTTTAGCTTTCAAACTTTGGCTCTCTTTAAAAAAAAAAATATTTGCCTATTTATAACCAAAGGCAACTTTTGCCACTTGGCAAAATTATTAAAAAGGTTTTAACAGTGTTCTTTTAAAACTTAAAATGTTTGAAAATTCAAATTGAATTACTGCAACCTGCGAGCTTAGCTCTGATCTCAACTCAGAACTGAATTTACGATTTGCTTAACACAAACTTGTATAACTTTTACAACTTAATTAATTCTTTATGTTAACAATTTTTCTTCTAACAAGTTTTTCTTACATTCACAAAAATGTTGGCTGCTATCAATGAGGGAGCAGTTAGCTGCGGTGATTTATACCGGAGCAAAGTCAACTGTCATCTCCAGATTTACACTTTTAAAAATGGTGGCAGTGAGTTTCTTTAAGATTCTCTTAATTCACAAATAAAATGGGATAAACATTATTTCAAGTAATTCAAACTTAAGATTCTGGCAATTTCAATCAATTGCTTGCTAAAATAATTAACTTTTATCAAAGAGGTGGTGAAATCCACTGGTTTCCTTTAATTAATTCCAAACGTAACTTTGCTGGAGTTTCACTGACTCGAAAGA
Organism: Scyliorhinus torazame; assembly: GCF_047496885.1. Taxonomy (NCBI): domain Eukaryota; kingdom Metazoa; phylum Chordata; class Chondrichthyes; order Carcharhiniformes; family Scyliorhinidae; genus Scyliorhinus; species Scyliorhinus torazame. The sequence goes on along the minus strand of NC_092711.1, from coordinate 186,658,466 downwards.
AAGGTATCCAATTACACCACAAGCTGCAACTTTGCTGGAGTTTCACTGACTCGAAAGAAAGGTATCCAATTACACCAACACTAACTCGAAAGAAATGTATCCAATTACACCACAAGCAGCGCGTGTGAGAAGCACTGTCTGGAGTCGTTACCTTTGGCTGCTGCTGTTAACCCTTTGAGAGATTTCTGCTTTCACTAACATGCAGCATCCAGTTCTATCGATGTTCTTCTGTTTTGAAATTTATCCAAACATTTCCCCATAATGAAATGAAATGAAAGGAAAATCTATTATTGTCACAAGTAGGCTTCAAATGAAGTTGCTGTGCAAAGCCCCTAGCCGCCACATTCCGGCGCCTGTTCGGGGAGGCTGTTACGGGAATCGAACCGTGCTGCTGGCCTGCCTTGGTCTGCTTTCCACGCCAGCGATTTAGCCCTGTGCTCTGACTAGTCCTCAAGACTGCGTTTCTTGCCACTACAGTCCAAGGATACAATTTTAGTTTAATCAACTATCGATTTAAAAACACCCTTGGAAATGAACCCTCCTCTCTGAGGTCCCATCTGTTCATCAAAACACTCACACATGGAATTAAACCATCAATTTCGATGTCCCATCAATTCCAAAACTAACCCAAAACCGAACTATCAATTATGACATCCTATCAGTTAAAATTTCTAATCCCCAGACTGACCTTTGATTTCGTCGAGACGATCTTCCATACCAACCGCGAGTGACCAGGCCAATCAGACCATAAGAAGAGGGGAAAACCAATGTGTGTCATTTTCCAGCTACACACATTGTGGGCCAGTTTCCACTTTCCTTGTCCAAAATCAGTTTAATTCTGATTTCGCAGTTGGTCGATAACCATCTGGAGAAATCCCGGGTTTCCGGGACAAATGTTGAATTCTTTACCCGTCAGTCTGGCCTCAATAAAACTCGAGATGGATTTGTAGGCATAGTATTATTTATTTTTAACCAACTTGCAAGTCTGACTCGCTTCTCAGGGCCACAGAACACAGAACCCGTCTCCTGGACCCCTTGGAAACGAATGAGGAAGGAGACAAAGGGATCTCTGCAAATACATTCAAATGGCATCATGTTTCACATACACGATTCCCATAGGTCATCCTGTACCCCTCCTGACCTGGCCATACATCCTAACTGGCTCACTTCTCATTCCTTAACCCTGGCCTCTTGTTACCCAGCATCCTTTTATCCTCCTCGACCAGACACCCGTCCCCCTTCAATGCCATGCTTTCTGAAATCCTTTGTCTGTGAACTCACTAGAATTAGACCGGCCTACATCTACATTACTGTAACTAATATATGTAAACTAACTATTTTATATCACATTCGTCACACCCAAGGAAAAGGATTTAGATTTAGCCGAGGCCGTGCGCGTAAGTTTAAGGGTAGCTTCGCGTCACTCAGAATTCACCCTGGTGATCCGTGATGTTAAAGCGAGCATGGCACGTGGGCGGCCATTTTGAGGCGAACGGAGAGTGGGCGGGATTCAGTGCCCTATAATCATGAGAAAAAATAATTGGCTCGTTGATTTTACTCTCACTCTGCACACCGGATTTCGAGAACTGAGCCCATCCAAAACTGAGGGCGCGAACATAAAAAGCAAGAGGGTAGCTAGGGAAAGGGTTGGCCCACTGAAGGATAGGCAAGGGACTCTATGTGTGGAGCCAGAGGAAATGAGCGAGGTACTAAATGAATACTTTGCATCAGTATTCACCATAGAGAAGACATTGGTAGATGTTGAGTCTGGAGAAGGGTGTGTAGATAGCCTGGGTCACATTGAAATCCAAAACGACGAGGAGTTGGGTGTCTTAAAAAATATTAAGGTAGATAGTCCCCAGGGCCTGATGGGATCTACCCCAGAATACTGAAGGAGGCTGGAGAGGAAATTGATGAGGCCGTGACAGAAATCTTTGGTTCCTCACTGTCTTCAGGTGATGTCTCGGAGGACTGGAGAATAGCCAATGTTGTTCCTCTGTTTAAGAAGGGTAGCAAGGATAATCCAGGGAACTACAGGCCGGTGAGCCTGACTTCAGTGGGAGGGAAATTACTGGAGAGAATTCTTCGAGACAGGATCTACTCCCATTTGGAAGCAAATGGACGTATTAGTGAGAGGCAGCATGGTTTTGTGGAGGGGAGGTCGTGTCTCACTAACTTGATAGAGTTTTTCGAGGAGGTCACTAAGATGATTGATGCAGGTAGGGCAGTGGATGTTGTCTATATGGACTTCAGTAAGGCCTTTGACCAGGTCCCTCATGGTAGACTAGTACAAAAGGTGAAGTCACACGGGATCAGGGGTGAGCTGGCAAGGTGGATACAGAACTGGCTCGGTCATAGAAGGCAGAGAGTAGTAAAGGAAGGATGCTTTTCTAATTGGAGGGCTGTGATCAGTGGTGTTCCACAGGGATCAGTGCTGGGACCTTTGCTGTTTGTAGTATATATAAATGATTTGGAGGAAAATGTAACTGTTCTGATTAGTAAGTTTGCAGATGACACAAAGGTTGGTGGAATTGCGGATAGCGATGAGGACTGTCAGAGGATACAGCAGGATTTAAATTGTTTTGAGACTTGGGCGGAGATGTGGCAGATGGCGTTTAATACGGACAAATGTGAGGTAATGCATTTTGGAAGGTCTAATGCAGGTAGGGAATATACAGTGAATGGTAGAACCCTCAAGAGTATTGAAAGTCAAAGAGATCTAGGAGTGCAGGTCCACAGGTCACTGAAAGGGGTAACACAGGTGGAGAAGGTAGTCAAGAAGGCATACGGCATGCTTGCCTTCATTGGCCGGGGCATTGAGTATAAGAATTGGCAAGTCATGTTGCAGCTGTATAGAACCTTAGTTAGGCCACACTTGGAGTATAATGTTTAATTCTGGTCGCCACACTACCAGAAGGATGTGGAGGCTTTCGAGAGTGTGCAGAAGAGATTTACCAGAATGTTGCCTGGTATGGAGGGCATTTGCTATGAGGAGCGGTTGAATAAACTCGGTTTGTTCTCACTGGAACGAAGGAGGTTGAGGGGCGACCTCATAGAGGTCTACAAAATTATGAGGGGCATAGACAGAGTGGATAGTCAGAGGCTTTTCCCCAGGGTAGAGGGGTCAATTACTAGGGGGCATAGGTTTAAGGTGAGAGGGGCAAGGTTTAGAGTAGATGTACGAGGCAAGTTTTTTACGCAGAGGGTAGTGGGTGCCTGGAACTCGCTACCGGAGGAGGTGGTGGAAGCAGGGACGATCGTGACATTTAAGGGGCATCTTGACAAATACCTGAATAGGATGGGAATAGAGGGATACGGACCCAGGAAGTGTAGAAGATTGTAGTTTAGTCGGGCAGCATGGTCGGCACGGGCCTGGAGGGCCGAAGGGCCTATTCCCGTGCCGTACATTTCTTTGTTCTTTGTTCTTTGAACCTACTTGGCATATAGATAAAGCAGCGAGTGTGGATTTCAGCTCATTCGGAGGACGAACACGGGAGCCAGACATTTATTTGTCTGCGATTTAATATCTCCATGTCAAATCGAAATGTCTGTTTTGAATTTCTATGATATGCTTAGGGTCAATACTGTTTCAGTTAATTTTACAGAGTCTTAGAAGGAGAGGTTTTAGAAGGACGGAAATGAAATGAAACACCACAACAAGAATGTCTGGTTGTTCAGTCTGTGAAAATATTAATCAATAAAGATCAATTGACAGGAAAAGCCACAGTTGCATCTGTCCACGACAGCATTGGGTATGGTTGATCGCCACACGATTATGTTGGATACGACGCCCTTCCTTCACACTGAGGATACATATTTTCTAAAAATATATTTATTCTCCTCCTTTTTCACATTTTCTCCCCAATTTACTCCCAACAATAATCAGTATCGAATGTGATATCAACCCCATATCAATAACAACGATCCCATCCTCCCACCAAAGCCCAGACATTGGCCCGCATGTTAACATAAACAAATGACAAAAAGGAATCAGGAATCACCCATAGTCACCATTAACACATACAGTCCCCCTCCCCCACTCCCTCCCAGCCCCCCCCTAATGTTCAATCTCATTTAATTCTCGAAAATGCACAATGAATAACACCCATGAATAGTAGAACCCCTCCATCCTTCTCCTGATCTCAAATTTGACCTTTTCAAGCGTTAACAATTCCAGCATGGCCCCCGCCATGCCAGTACACAGGGTAGAGAGGTTGATCTCCACCCTAACAGGCTACAACATCTGCCTCCGCGCCCGTTTCCAACCCTGGCTGATCCGACACCCCGAATATGGCCTCCCGAGGGCCCGGGTCCAGTTTCCTGTGCACCACTTTAGTGATTACCCGAAATAGCTCCTTCGAGTAATCCTCCAGCTTTGGACAGGACCAAAATATATAAACGGGTTTTGCGGGGTCATCCCCGCAACGTTCACACACATCTGCTATCCCCTCAAAGAGCCGGCTCATCCTCACCCTTGTAAGGTGCACTCTATAAAGCACTATCAGCTGTATCAGCCCCAACCTCGCCCACGAAGTGGAGGCGTTCACCCTCAGAGCACCTCACAGCAGAAGACCCCCTCCATACCCTCTCCGAACTCTTCCTCCCACTTTGCCGTGATCCCTTCTAGTGGCGCATTCTCCTCCCCAAAATAACCCCGTAAACCGCCGATACTACCTCCTTCTTCAGTCCCCCTGTCGTCAGCACCTCCTCCAGCAATGTGGAAGCTGGCTCTACTGGGAAGCTCTGTCTCTCCTTTCTGGCAAAGTCTCGAACCTGCGTGTATCTAAATATTTACTCCTGCTCCAGCCCATAGTTCGCTCCCAGCACCTTCAATCCCGCAAAACGACACTACAAAATATTCACTCTTGTCTAGATTTAATTTGTACCCTGAGAAAGGCCCAAACACCTGAAGCAGCTCCAGTATTCCCCCTATTGACACACTTGGTTCCGACACGTATAATAATAAGTCATCGGGATATAAAGACACCCTATGCTCTCTCACCCCCAGAACATCCCATCATATTTTATGACAATTCCACGGTAGAAAGTCAGATCGATTTCAAACAGACCTACCAACTGAAGATTGCATATCTAATAACGTGCACTGGACCATCAGCATCAGCAGAATTCTACTCAACCATAATCGGTAACATGATGGCCCGAACTTTCTCCCTCTGTACCATTGCTATTAAGCCGGAATGCAACCCTGGTTTAATGTAGAGTGCAGAAAAGCAAGCCAGGAATAAGACTAAACATACTGAATTCCACAGTGTCAACCTTATGAGGCGACTGCACAGGACAGCCTGTATGTAAGGCAAATTTAGTAGCACGCGTTAGATAGAGGGAAGTCAACCTACGGGCAAATTATCAGAACTAAGTTCTGTAGTCCTGCCACATCCTGTCATGAATTATGGTGCACGATTAAGCAATTGATTGGAGGTGGAGGCCCCACAAATATACCCCATCTTCACTGATGTGGGCCCCTACATTTTACTGCAAAGAACAAGGGGCCGAATTCTCCGGCCCTGAGACTAAATATTCACGCCTGGGCAGGATTCCTGGACTTTTACGATAGCAAAGTTTTCGCTGCACCTAGACTGATTCAAAGGCCGTTGGAGGGCGAGAACTGACGCCACGTGCAACACAATCCATTCCAATGTGAAACTGTGCCTGATTAACCGGTTTTGTGATTGACCCTCAGGAGGCTGAAAAGCGGTAGCCGCATATACAAACTGCAGTCTCCACGAACACCATCCCAGCGAACAAGGTAGCAGTTAGGAGAGCGGCACCCCGTTTCACCCCGTGCTGGATACCACGGAGGAGGGGCCAGTACCCCGGCATGTGAAGGAGGCTGACAGCCAACGCCGTCCGCCGGCCTGATCGCAGGTCGCAGAGGTGGTCAGAATCGTGGACAACATCGTACGGACTGGCCAGCAAGGCTGGAAGAAACTGCACGACCTTCTCAGTTGGCCAGGGTGATTACGTACCACTGTGCCCCTGGCAACAACTCCTGTACCCCACACCCGTAAGGTGGTGCCCTATCCTGAGGGCGGGCGAAGCCACCCTCCACTGCACTACATACCTGTAACCACACTGGTCGCCATGGCCGGGTGCACTGGCCACTGAAGTCAACAGTACCCAGCACCCCGGCTGTATGCTTCGTACTATCTAATTACGTGCGTTTTCTGTCCCCTCTCTCCAGGAGAAGACCACCCACCCCCTGGGCTGTATGCGCCGGATGGTCTAATACTGTGCGAGTTCATTCTCCTCCGCCCCCCCCCCCCCCCCCCCCACGAGAAGGCCACCCTATGAGTCGGACGGTCTAATACTGTGACTTTCCTGTCTCTCCCCCTTCCGTCCCAGGAGAAGGCCACCCATAACCACCGAGAACGGGAGTGTACTGGAATACGACACCCGGACCTAAGACCCCACACTGCATCAGGGCTGAGGGCCCTGGACGTGGTCAGCGGGCCGAAGAAAGGGCATTTGCCGTGGTGAACGTCAGCACCGGACGAGGACGTGAGACTCCACTGAGTAGCAGTTCCCTGTGAGACGTGTGCCAACCCCCCCCCCCCCCCCCCACCAAGATCACCTGCACACGACCCGCACACCCAACACGACCCTCACACAACCCTCACACTCACATACACACACCACCCTCACCCCCACCCCATCCCCACCCCACAGACCCCTGCACGATCACCTCTACTTCCTTCTCCCAGACACACCTCCTTCCCCAACACACCCCACCAGCCCCACTCCCGCATCGACATGCGGTCTAATCATGCATCTTGTATTGTGCCTTGCAGCAGCTGCTGCTGATGGATCGGGCCCTTCTGCTGCCCCCCCCCCCCCCCCCCCCGACCCAAGCCCAATCTCAGCCAGAACCCCAGGTGCTGACAACCGAGGAGGACGAATCGACCCGAATCCCAGCACACGCTGAAACTCGTCCGAGAATTACATAGATTTCCATCACAGCTGCCTCCAACACCATCCCATGGAACACTCATCTCGGTTGGCCTTGTTACTGAAGTGTCGCCAGGGGCACTATCTAATGCGCACTACACACGTGCTCCAGTAGAACGGGTGATGGTGGGAACTCCCGGGGCGGCGGGCAGTTGGAGGGTGGGTTTACCTCAGGGACCAGCTGCCGTTCAGACAGTTTTCAGACTTCTGGAACGAGTTGACCCAACGGTCGTGGCGACACAGTCGCAGAGTCATGGACTACATGTGGGTTTTTTTGGCGAGGATCCAGCACTTGTAGGTGCAGCTGGAATAGTCCAGCCACGCGCATGAGCACAACGTGGTGCCGGCGATGCGTGCCACCCATAAAAACATTACATTGGTGGCGTCCATGGTGGAAGTCTTGGGGAATAAGTCCAAGTCCTGCGGCAGTCTGAGCCAGAGGCCCAGGACAGGGCTGCCCTCAAACAGGCAGCCATGAGCCAGTGCCACATGGACATTGCAGCAGCGCTAATGAGAGTGGCCCAGTCACAGCAGGCCATGGCTGAGAGCATCAGCGGCATTTCTCAGGCCTGGCTGACATAACACAGATACAGACATAGATGGCCCAGCCCTAGAGGGAGATGGCGCAGTCACTATCTGATGTGGTACAAATCTTAAAGGTGGTGGCACAGTCGCGGCGTCATATGGCGCAGTCGCAGAGATAGATGGTCTGCTCCCTGTGAGCCATGTCCATAAGCATTCAGACCAAGATGACAGCGGGCATCCAGGTCTGGCAGCGCCAGGTGGCGGAGGAGCCTCACGGTTAGCTCCGCTCGCATCTCCGTCCAATGAAATAGCCTGTGCTCATCAGGCAACCCGAGGGAGAGGGAGGTGATGCGGTCAGTGCGGGTGAATTCTGCAGGGGACGTGCGGGAAAACTGTAGCAGCTCGGAAAACCCCCTCCTGTCCCTGGCGCATCACATGGGCAGCCGGTAGAACAGGGTGGCACTAAGGCACCTGGACACCTGAACAGCAGCCGGGCCCATCCAGGCCAGGTCGGTTCAGAATATGGCCGCCAAAGCGGATAAGGTCAGAGGACTGGAATCACAGCAGGCTGCCTCTACTCCTGATGCATCCTCTGGATGTCTACCTGGGAGGAGCGTTAGGGCCGGTAAGGTCAAAGCAGTAGACACCAGTTACGTAGGCACGGGTGCCGGGCACAGTTTAGCGATAGGGACGAGGGCACAAATCTGTATATATGTCTTCACATTAAACACCTGTGCAACATGCTACAAACTGCTTTGGTGCTCTGTCAGAAGAGTGCGAAGGATGGGATGGTCTGGGCTGACCGTAGGGGGCACTGGGCGAATGGGTGGGCATTGAGGGTAGGCTTGGCTCAGGAACTGCAGTTCTGCCAGCGCTCCGCGCACAGGTGATCCACCCAGAACCCCCTCATCATCACCGCCTTTGCCAGCCCATGGATCCGATGGGACCGTGTGATGTAATGACCAGCCCACATGCAGGGATCACTCTGCTGGACGGTGGGAAGTGCTGCCATGGCAGGAGTCAGACATTGTCAAATTATGCGGAGCATCAGAGTACATCGCAGAGTGGGATGTCATGATCCTCCATCCCATAAACCATGTATCGTAGTGCGACAGGTATGGATCATTGAGGGGGCTCCAGGTGTGTGGGGGGGGGGGGGGGGGAAGCGGGGTGGGTGCGGACCGGGGTGTGTGGAGTTGGTATGTGGTGTCCGTGTCACTGCCCCCCGCCCCGCAGTCGGTGAACCTGGAGGTGATCAGAGTGGTCTGTGGCCACCGGCCCTTGCGCACATGTTATCCGGCTTTTTGTTCCTGCCAGAGGCCAATGTCCTGCACATCCTCGCCTTTCACTGAATCCTCCTCGTCGGATGGGCGTCGCGCTCATCTTGCTCCTCCACCACGTTTTCCGGCTGCTGTACGATATTGTGGAGGACGCAAAAGGCCACCGCGATTAGGGCGACCCTCCCAGTGCTATACTGGAGGGCCCCTCCAGATCCGTCCACGCACCTGAACTGAATCTTCAGGATGCCGAAGTACTGCTCGATCACGCAATTGGTCGCTGCATGGACGTCATTATAGCAGGTCTCTGCATCGGCCTGTAGACTCCCGAAACGTGCAAGCAGCCACGACCATAGCAGTAAACCCCTGTCGCTATTGAGCCAAACCGCAGGCAGGGATGCGCCTAGAAGAGACCAGGAACCATCGAGTGTGTCGATTATCCTCAGGACCCGAGGAGTCTCAGTGACGGTGGCGAACACCGCTGCACGGGCATATGGGTGGCTCGTTCCACATTGAAATGGTTTTATTCTGCCGACTAGGCATATGGGGCCTCCGTGGTGGCGCGGAAGTTCCAGTGCAGCGAGCTCTGTGAGATCTCAGATGGTCCCCACCCTGCGCCTGGAATGAGCCCGCAGAGTAAAGGTTCAGGGCGACCATCACTATGACGGCCACTGGGAGCGACCGTCCTCCCCCATTACCCTGCAGTGCCAGGGGTGCCATGATCTGGCAATGTTGCACTAACCCCCTGCTCAGCCAGAGTCTTCGTCGGCATGCCGGGTCCTGCAAGTCCTCAAATGACAGGCGCTATGACAGCCTCATCCAGTGCCTCCGTTGCACCTCCTCTTCCTCAGACTGTTGACCGGTCAGTATATTCCCGTTTATTGTGACTTCTCTTTTACTGTATGCCGTCTCTGAATGCATTCCCTCACAGTTAGCTGAAAGCACTTGTGATTTTGCTGAGTGTAACTAAAAATAATAATAAATTTAGAGTACCCAATGTTTTCCTCCAATTAGGGGAAATTTAGCGTATCCAATCCACCTACACTGCACATCGTTGGGTTGTGGGGGTGCGACCCACTCAGACACCGGGAGAATGTGAAAACGTCGTGCTGAATGCAATTCTGAAGACATGGTGAAGCGTAAATTTTCAGTTCACATTTGGGTAACCATTTGCCAGCTGCCATCCGGCCCAGGTCATGGCAGTGAATGCATTGTCTCTGAACCATTAGACCACCCGGACTCTACTATCAGATTCTCAGCCCCGCCTTGTCCATCTTCCTTTGTATCAGTTAATACCTCCTGACTTGCTCCCTATCGCAGACCGTCATTTTCATCTGTTTTACCAAATGACCCCTAACTTTAAAATCAAGGACAAGTTTCTCCTACTGAATGCAATTTTTAGATGGGCCACTTATTTGGCCAATTAAAACAATGATTGCCCTTCGATGGAACATGGAATCGAGAGCTACGCATGTGTAACTTTCGATTTCCAAAGTCCACCATCCATTCACTGCGGCTCTCGTGAAAGTTACAATGCAACACACGGCAGGCATTCATCACTGAAAGGAACTGGCACACATAACATTCTAAGAACTTGCCGGTTTCATCCCTCCTAAGTGTAATGGCGATCGCGTTTTCCTAAGATAACAAAACGTTCGCTGTTTGAATCTTGGCAGAAACATTATTAAATCGTATTGATCTCCCGGTATGAGGAAAAGTTGCCTGTTTGCTGTTAAATATTAATGTATCACATTGACGTCCAGCCATGCGATAGTTACACTTCCCCAAGTTTTTAATTATATTCTGAAAAAAGCAGCTCTGGAGAAAGAGACAAAAAATGTAAAAGAGTGCCACTTTATGATTCTGGTGTTAATCAAGTTCTGTATCGCACGAGTAAGACTATCAGCCGAGGTACCGTTCCACAAAACAATCTTCTGAAGTCCAATCAGAGGGCGCGATTACACATTCTGGGTCGCTCGCTTTGACAGGGTTTCCTTCATATGCATATTACGGTTGATTTTCTAAACAAAAGGCTCCCCAGTTCAAAACCGTACGTAAAAAACTGTCAAAATCGTGTCTAAAGTTTCCCAACTCAAGTTTCCTGTTGAATGTGAACTGAATACTTCATTAGTCAAAGGATTGAAGATTTCATTTTCATTATTCCTCTTCAAATACATTCAATAAAATCGTGACATCATTTGGCTGACACCTGGTGTTTGGAGAGTTGCGACTGGAATGTTGCTGCTTTTCTGCGTTCTCTTATCCCACTGTTAGGACGCCAGGTCAACCCTCAACAGTGGCTTCGGGACTAGATCAGATGCCATAATGTTTTAAAGTTCTACTGCGGTGATGAAAGATCGATTGGCTCCAGGAATTAGAATGTAAGTAATAGGGCCTGAGTAGTATTGTATAAACAAACTTTATAAAAGAAAAGAAAAGGCTAACAATGTTTCGACTTTTACTTAATCTCTAACACTAATAGATATAATGTAGTTCCTTCACCTTAACACCTTGTTCCCATGAAACAACAGTTTTCATGAACACGCAGCCCTTGGTTACACTGACACAAACAGCCAAAGGCAATACTTGCATTTACAAAGCTATTTTCTTCTGTTCGGGCCAATTTCTCCGAACGTTTTTCCAAAGTCTGCGCTGGTGGCAACTTTCATGACTTATCTGGCTAATTTCCAGAGCTTTCTCCCTGTAACTGTTCTGAACAACATTTTTTCTCTCTCTCTCCCTCTAAGCTCCGTCCACCCCCTCAAACAAATGTTCTACCCTGAGGGGGCCAAATATGTATCCATTATCGTTGTCTTGGCTGTCAGATTTTCCATTCCCGTTTCTACAGAAAATCAGTGCGATGTCATTCATTTGCGACTAACCTTCCATTGACGGACTCATGGGTCAACAAACTCTATATTGGGATAATGGTTGGCGAAGCAAAGGCGCCCCAAATGAAACGTGAGTGGATAATGTTGGTTGACCCAGGTTTTCTTTTATATTCCCATTAACGACGATAAGACTGAATAGGTGAAGGCAACTCAGACTGTGAGGGTATCCCTCTGACTCTTGCTTGCAGTCTGTTCCCTCAGTCTGTTGAACGCCTAAATTCCCTGCTACGTCTTGGACCCATGTCCAAGTCTCTGTGGCGCAATTGGTTAGCGCGTTCGGCTGTTAACCCAAAGGTTGGTGGTTCGAGACAACCCAGGGACGCGGTTTGTTCTTACATTTAGGGCAGCACGGTGGTGCAGTGGATTAGCCCTGCTGCCTCATGGCGCCGAGGTCCCAGGTTCGATCCCGGCTCTGGGCGACTGTCAGTGTGGAGTTTGCACATTCTCCCCGTGTTTGAGTGGGTCTCGCCCCCACAACCCAAAGATGTGCAGGCTAGGTTAATTGGGCACGCAGAAAACTGCCCCTTAATTGGAAAAAATGAATTGGGTACTCTAAATTTATGGGCAGCACGGTAGCATTGTGGATAGCACAATTGCTTCACAGCTCCAGGGTCCCAGGTTCGATTCCGGTCACTGTCTGTGCGGAGTCTGCACATCCTCCCCGTGTGTGCGTGGGTTTCCTCTGGGTGCTCCGGTTTCCTCCCACAGTCCAAAGATGAGCAGGTTAGTTGGATTGGCCATGATACATTGCCCTTAGTGTCCAAAATTGCCCTCAGTGTTGTGTGGGGTTACTGGGTTATGGGGATAGGGTGGAGGTGTTGACCTTGGGTGGGGTGCTCTTTCCAAGTGCCAGTGCAAACTCGATGGGCCAAATGGCCTCCTTCTGCACTGTAAATTCTATGACCCCATTTCTGGACACAAGTTCCAAATACCTCCCTATCATGACATCACTCACTTTGGAGCCGAGGAAGAGATCATTATTGATGGTTTTGTTTGAAAGCAACAATCTAATAGATTTTTAATGATAAGATATCATAGACTCATATTCACAGATTCAAGAGTTTTACAGTACAGAAATAGTCGCTTCGGCCCATTGTGTTTGTACCAGCCACCAAACACCGATCTGTCTTCTGAATTCTCCCTCAGTTTAACCGAACAGGCACCGGACTGTGAAAACTAGGGAAATTTCACAGTCACTTCATTGCAGTGTTAATGTAAGCCTACATGTGACATTAATAACGATTATTTTTATTATCCTATTTTCCAGCACTTGGTACGTAGCATCGTATGTTGTTGCGTTTCAAGTGCTCATTAAAATGCTTCACAAATATTCTGAGGGTTCCTGCCTCTACCATCCTGTCAGGCAGTGAGATCCAGTTTCGCCCAACCTTCTGGGTGAAAATGTTTTTCCACACACCTTCTCTAAATCTCTTGCCACTTACCTTAAATCTATGGTCCCATCTGACTTTTCGATCCCCTGCCAAGGCAAAAAACGTTCTCCACCATATCTATGTCCCTCATAATTGTGTACACCTCAATCAGGTCCCCGCTCAGCCTACGTGTTCAGTCTAACACGTGCTGAAAAAATAATTATGTATTATAATGTATCATGTTCAAAATAAAAACAATATTAAAAAACGAAGCTAGCATCAGATAACGATTGAGACATATTTTTATTGTTACTCAAGGACCAATTTATACTTTCTAGAAATGTATGATAATGATTGCTGATGGAAAGAAAATATTTAAACCGTTTTCCGTGGATTGTCTCGAAATGCAAACCTTTCAGTTAACAGCCGAACGGGTTGATCAGTTGTGCCATAGACACTGACAAGAAACTGTACTACCTCTACGCAGTGCCTCACAAACACTGATAATATTTCCTCTCTCTACCCAGTACCACGCAATCACTGCCAATCTGTCCTCTCTCTCGCGAGTGCCTCACACACACAAAGATCTGTCCTCTCCACCGAGTGACTCACAATATGTCCTCTCGGTACCGAGTGCGCAACAATCACTATAAATTTGTTCTCTCTGTACGGAGTGTCTCACAATGACTGGAATTCGCAGCCAGCAGCTGAGATAATGACACAACACATCCGAAAGAAGCCGGTGTAAGTTTCAATGAGCATTTTTTGAGTAATGCCGATTTGGGGTCTACAACGGGTCTGTGGTCAAATATTGCTCTTTTACCATCTGTCCTAACAAAGCACAACAGGCGAGGGCTGCTGTTGAACACTCAATGAAGGGCCTGAATGGGCTGTCGTGTGGGACAGTATTAATTTCACACCGAGGTTATGGCGTCATTGTCTGATTACCAGCTAGTCCTCCGATTCTTTAAAAGATAATTGAAGATACAGCAGCACAGTGGTAATGCTATTGAACATAAATCCCGTGACCCATGCCATAGCTCGAGTTATATATATTTGCATCCGTCATGGAAAATGTGGGAATTCAAATTCTGTAAATGTATTTAAGTAGAATAAATCGTTCCTATAAATAAATAATACGTCCGCGATCGCTGTTTTTTTTAAAATTCCCACTCACTTCCTTTATTTATTTTGGAAGCAGAAATGTTTGAATCCTTCTTTTGTCTCCCTTACACAGAACTCCTGGTCAACAGCACTGCAGTTTTCTCTTAACTGTCTTCTGGAATAGTTTATAATCCCTCGGGCTGTGTGTGGTTCACCCCAGCTGATCGCTTGAAAATATATATGGGCCATAAATGGTTCAGCTTGCAAGCGTCGATCACACCCCAGTACCGAGATCTGGACAGCAATTCATTTCTAACATTTGTCAACAATAATATTGCTCCCTCTGTCTACTAGAATAGCAAATGTGTTTCAGTGCATTGACAATACTGAAGAGAATATCCTCATTTAATTTTATACCTTTATTTAATTATGACTCTGTTGATAATTATCGATATCCCTCTCAAGGGCGAAACGTTTGTTAGATGCATTTTCTGGTGTTCGATGACACAATGCATGTTTTATTCGTTGGTAAATTGTCAGAGTACTGGACATACGGACATAATTACTTTGTCTTTATTACAGAAATGTTTTGTCCATTGCTAGGTTTATGAACACAAGGATGCGGATGTGTGTGAGGTATTAGTAAACGGGGAACAATTCATGACAATCTATTTTCCTTTCCGACCATATTATACCCGCAAAATCGAAACCACAATTGATACGGTTATTGACGTTGATTTATTACCTGGCATCCAAGAAACGTTCAGGCGCCGGACTCTCTGTTCCCAATTGAATAAAGAGATACCATGTGGCCCACGGGGCCTATGGGAATGCAGCAGATCAGAGTCTGCTCGGGAAGTGGGCTGTGAAGTAATTGAGATGAGGCTGCAGACCCGAACTCTTTGAAGATGCCAAGTACATCAATCATTACTCAATTAGGGAAATGGATTAGGATCCTCAAAGTAGTGATTGTGGTTCTTGCAGTCGTGGCGATGTGCAACACGAAGAGGAACAATGATAGAACAAATATAATGTAACATTTATATCATCTGTTAATATTTTCAGAATTTGAATATTCTAGATAACAGGCTCAGTGGATATTTCACCCCATTCTTTAACTCTTCTCTAAATTCCCTCTGCGTCCCTGCATAAATAAATGGGTTGATGCAGGAGCTCAAGAACTGAAGCATGTATCCACCTTCCTCCAGAGTAAATGTTGATTCACCAGAGCCCGAACCTGAGAAATAAGTAACCTTCACAACGCGAACATAGATAATGTTTATAAAGTATAACAAATATAACAGGATGAAGCTACCTGAGATGGCGAAAAGTAAAACAATGGACTTCCTCCGCCTAACCATTTCTAGGTCAGTCTGATTTGCCTCAGTACTCTGGCCTAGGAGTCTCCTGCGGGCTCGATTGGCCCCTAGAATGTGTCTGACAGTCAGAGCATTGAGCAGCAAGATAACAACCAAAGGGAGCCACGGGGTTAAAATGGCGAGGACCCAGTCAAATGCCGCCCATTCATATGACATATAAAATATTGATTTCACACTGCAGAAAGAGGGTATATTATTGAGTATTAAAGTAGGCTCGTAAATAAAGTACCAGGGGATATTTCGCACACATCCCAGAGCACAGACAGTGCCTATAACCAGGCCAGCTGCTTTTTCGTTGCAATACTTGGTTTTAAGCTTCTGGCAACAAATGGCTACAAATCTATCAAAGGTGAATGCGACTGTTACACCGACAGAACAGTCTCTGATTCCATAAATTAGCACAAAACTAAGGCTGCAGACCGGTGTTATGGACATGAAACTAAATGGGAAATAAATACCAACAATCCGGTTTAATATCACAGAGGTGATAATGACTAGTAGATCCGTCGCAGCCATGGATACCAGGTAATAAGTGATACATCTGGAGAGACCGCATCTTCCTTGGCAAAATATTATGATCACTGCCAAATTAGCTGTGAAGAGAAAACCATAGCCAATGATTAAGCGATGGACAGAATTAGAGATCAAAACGATAATGTGGACAACACTCACTCAACAACCTTTGGCAAGCATTTCTGCCGGGACGACGTCGGACTCCATCCTGTATGGAACATTATTGTCCACAGTACTCTCAGAAAAATATACACTCAATCTTGTAGCGAACATTGGGCTTCAAAGATTGTGACTTCATTACGAGAAATAAAGTACAGCATCTTCTTGTTAAATGTGTAAAGAAGTGTGATATCCGTCACTGATATTGGAAATTTCAGGGACAATAAATATTATTTCTGCCATGAAATTTGGCACACAGGTAGAAAATGACATTCGCTAGGAATAACTGTAATGCACTCCAAATGGGGACAACAATGCTATTGCTTAAGTGGTATGAAACTATTTTGCATGGAAATGAAATAGCCTGGGCTGACGGATTTATTATTGGAAAGACTTTGAACAAGCGATCCCAGTAGCAAATGCAAGAACGCAAATATATGAAGTTCCTGCGGGCGTTCAATCGGCAGCGCTATCACATCAGAAGTTTTTGCATTCATGCCCGAATTCAGCACAACAGCATTGACGGAATGCTGCACTATCAGGGGTGCTGTCCTCCGACTGCATCCATAAACTAAAGCCCTTTTAATTAAAAAACTAACACAATATCTACACGAGTGTAACAAAGAAGAGCGATTAAGACTCCAGAACAAGTTAAAACATATATACTGTGGTGTATTAGCCAGAATTAATAAAAATTAGAGCCACGTTTACAGAGTGACAACTCTCCACATTCACACAGTAGAACGATGACAAAGCGTGATGTTTGTTTGGCAATGCGCCGGCACTGACATTCTCATTTTATTATTTTAAAAATGTTTTAATGCTCCTCCATTTTCACATTTTCATCAATTTACACCCACCAATAAATAATGAACAACAACAAATACAACGATAATCCCCTGGCCAACAATCCCTGTATCGCACTCACCCCGAATCAGCCCCCAACATTTTAAGTACAAAACACAAAAGAGAAAGAATCAAGAATCCACCATCAACCCAGACATAATTACCAATGACATATACATTCCAACCTCCCCAACACGCGCATCACCTTCGAGATTACCCTGATGTTCGATGTCGTTTAATTCTTGAAAATGCATGCTAAACAATGCCAATAAGTTGTAGTACCCTTCCATCCTTCCCCTCAACTCAAACTTAACTTTCTGGAGCATTAAGACCTCCAGCCGGTCTCCCCGCCACGCCGAGACATGGGGCGGAGAATCTGACCTCCCTTCACCCCAACAGGACTCGCCTTCGGGCGATCAGCGAGGCGAAGGTTAAAACATCTGCCTCCATACACGCTTCCAACGCTGGCTGATCCGACACTTCGAATATGCGTTCTAGGGGACCTGGTTCGAGTCTCACGTGCACCAACTTCGAGGTTACCCTGAACACATCCCTGCAATACCCCTTCCGCTTTCGACAGGACCAACACATTTGAACGTGATTTGCGACCCCCCCCCCACCCCCACACACACACAGACAGCGTTCACAAACATCCTCCACCCCTCAAAGAGTTGGCTCATCCTCGCCTTTCTGAGGTACGCCCTATATACCACATTCAACTGTATCAGCCCCAACCTTGCGCACGAGGTTGAGGCATTCACCCTCTGGAGTACCTCACAGCACAACCCCTCCTCATACCCTCGCCCAATTCGTCCTCACAATTCGCCTGAATCCCCTTCAGTGATGCCTCATCCTCCCCCAGAATCATCCCATAAATCATTGACACCGCTGACTTCTCCATTCCTCCAGTCGTCAGTACCTCTTCCAACAGTGTGGGAGACAGCGCCACCGGAAAGTTCTGGACTTCCTTCCGAGCCAAATCTCGGACCTGCATATACCTAAACATCTCCCCATGCCCCAACCCATATTTATGCCAGAGCTTCTCCAGCCTCGCACAGCGGCCCAGCAGAAAAAAAAATCATTGAATAGTCTTACTCCCCTCTCCTCCCGTCTCCGAAACCTCCCATCCCACTTGCTTGGCTCAAACATATCGTTTCCCCGGGTCTGGATTGCCCTTGACCCCGCCCATAACCTAAAATGCTGACGCCACTGCCATCAGATCTTCAACGTCGCCACCACCACCGGACTGCCCGAATATTTTCCTGGGGCCAACGGGAGCGGAGCTGTTGCCAACGCCCTCAATCCCGACCACCTGCACAGACGATCCTCTATTCTAACCAACTGGGAGTTCCCTCCTGTAACCCAGCTCCCCTCCTCAGCATTCGCCGCCCAGCAATAATACAGTAAATTCGGGAGACCGAACCCCGCTGACTGCCGTCCTCTCTGCAACAACATCTTTCTAATCCTAGCCACCCCACCTCACCCTAAATAACCGAGAAAATCATCTTTTCCACCTCCTTAAAAACGCCTTTGGCAAAACGATCGGCAGGCACTGAAAAATGAGCGAACACCGCGGCAAAATATTCTTCTTAATTTCCTGTACCCGACCAGCCAGGGACAGAGGAATGACCAGCTCCCCTTGCCAAGTCCGCTTCCACCCACCCCACCAAATTAGAATATTCTGCCAAAGGAGCCCAGCCACCACCGCCCCCGCGCCCCCCCCCCCCCCCGCCATCTGCACGCCCAGGTAGTTAAAGTGGTTCGCCGCCCTGCGGAATGGCAACAACCCACGAATGCCCTCTCCCCCGGTCGGGGCACCGCAAAATATTCGCTTCTGTCCAAATGTAGCTTATACCCCTAAAAATACCCAAACACTCGAAGCAGCTCCAGTATACCACCCATTGCAGTGCCATTCTCAATAAGCAAAATATAATTGCACTGCTAGAGTGAGATCACAATATTCCAGAATCATGACTACACAAGAGGAGGCCATTTTGAAAGTTGTATTCGCACAGGTTCTCCAAATGAATATTTCACATACCGCCATTCTCCTAGTTTGTCCCTCCTCATCGTGCACATTGTCCTTTTACAGACTCAGGACTTGCATTCAAGACCCCAACCCTTCTACTGTTGAAGACATTTTTGTTTTCCTCGGGTTGCTTTTGCTTCCTTAGCAAATTGTTTTGTATCGATGCCCTCTCATTCTTGATTCTTTTACATATTTCGAACACTTTGTAAAGATCAACTCCAATCAGACGCTGAGGATCGTTTATACCTCTCTCAAATATCCACTCAGCCTTCTCGGAGATAAACAATTCTAACTCCTCAAATCTGTAATTTTAACTGATGTCCATGACCACAGAAACACATCCGTTACTTCGGAGAAGGAGGCCATTAATCCAATCTGTACTGCAAAGTCTCTACAAGTAGGAATGATGGCGTCCTGCCAGTCCCTTGCCCTTTTGCAGTATCCCAGCACATTGTTGCTCCCTATAAATTCTGTCCAGCCCTCTCATCATTTTGAAATCTCAATGAAATCTCCTCTTAACCGTCTTCCCTCCATGGAGAACAGTCCTATCCTGTTCAATCAATCCCCTGACTTAAGTTTCGAACCCCTGGCACTATTTCTGTAAACCTCTCGAAGGTATTAGCATCCATCTATTGTGTGCCGCCAAGAAATATGCACATATATTCCAGCTGACTTCTAACCAGTGTCTTGTATAATAATAATCTTTATTGTCACACGGAGGCCTACATTAACCCTGCAATGATTTTACTGTGAAAAAACATTAATCGCCACAATCAGGCGCCTGTTCGGGTACACAGTGCGAGAATTCAAATGTCCAAATTATCTAACAGCACGTCTTTCGGGACTTGTGGGAGGAAACGAGAGCACCCGGAGGAAACCCACACAGACACAAGGAGAATGTGCAGACTCCGCATAGACAATGACCCAAGCTTGAAATCGAACCTGGGACCCTGGAGCTGTGAAGCAACAGTGCTACCCATTGTGCTACCGGGTAGAAGTTCAGAAAGAAGTCTGACAACACCAGGTTAAAGTCCGACGGTTTATTTGAATGACATGTTTTCGGAGTGCTGCTCCTTCATCAGATCAAGTGGAAGCAGATTTACAATCAATATTTTTTGAACAAAGGTGTAACATTAGGAAATTCCCAGTCTTCTGATACCTCCTGAGTCTCGGGAAGAATGAACAATTATGGTATTGTGGTCGGTGCCCGTGCAATTTACATTCCCACCAATTTCATATCCTTAGATGTGTCTCACCAGTAATGGTGCTTTGTCAAATTGAAGTACCAATAGTGCACTCAGCATTCCTCCTTACCAGCATTGAACCCTTCCACTGACAGTGCTTCCTCGCCTTTCGCCATGGTCTGCGGAGCATCTACCACCTTGGTAACTATGTAATTGTTACCGTTATTATTTTACCTGTACCCTTTCTAATATCTGTATATCTTTCCTAAACTTCAGCTCCCATAATCTGATGAAATCCTCCACCTGAGCCAGGTAAAACTAAACTGTCAAGATAAAGCGATTAAAATGTGCTGCTAATTGGGAGACATTATATCATTTTAAGTTGTAAAATGTTCACCGCTAATTGGAACACACTGCAATGTTAAAGGGAAAAGATTGCACCATTAACTTGCAAAAGCACAACAGCAATGATTTGCAATGCTGTCCATACAGAAGGAAAGCTACGGTGGCAGGTGGCATTGTTATCTAGTAATTCAGACAGGTAAAGAAATGCTCTGCGGTCCCAGGTTCAATTCCCAACCCTGAAGAAGGTGAAATTGATGGAGCGGCATTGTAGGCCTTGGGTGACTGTCTATGTGGAATTCTCCTCTTCCCTCCCACATTCTAACGATGTGCAGTTTGGGACTGGTCATGATTGCCCCTAGTGTCCAGGGAATGCGCAGGCTGTGACTTGGATGTTTGGTGGGAAGTGGGTCTGGGTATCGTGCGTTTTCGGAGGGTCAGGGAAGACTTCAATGGGCTCTTTCTGCACTGCAGTGATATTATGATTTCATGAACATTATCATGTTCACATGGAGAATTTAAACCGTTAGACTGTAAAGCAAAGGAAAGTTTTCCGGCATGCATAAAAGAAGCAGAGCAGGGAAACGAGAACCGTCATGCTACTGAGCAATTATTCAAAAATCTCATTCACAAACAAAATATATTACCTGGAACTCCGATAATTGCAAGGACAGGATAATAAATGGCAAACACCAGACCCTTTGGTGCGGCGTGCATTTTGATATGCAGTTAAACACAAAATTGTCACCTTTATACATCGTGTCTGGCTCCAGGGACGCATTAGCATATTGTCACAATTGATCCTGATGTCTGGCTCCAGGGAGACAATTAGACTGTTTCACCTTTCAATGGATTACACGAATTGAAACAAACATCAGTCGTAAAGTGCTGCCCGTCCTTTTTTCTGAGTTGATGGAATGAAACATTTTTCATTGCACTGACATCCTGCACAGTGAAATTACCAGCTTGCACCGTATGATCCCATTCATCATTCAAAAAATAAATATAAATAAGCGGTTTCAATAGTGAAATGAGTATTGTGTGAGCTTATTTTGCCACGAAAAAAATGCTAATTGTAAAGAAAGAACACTCATATGAAACAATCAACAACTGACATAGTTTAGCAAGATATGCCTTTTGTAGCTATTATGGTTTCTAGGATAGTAAAGTGTGATGTGTGATGCGAGAAAGCACAGAAAAGAAGGATGCCAATTCAGTGGAACAATGAGAAATGATGTCAAATATTAAAATAGTTTTCTCATTGTAAACATACCCGGACTTACACAATGTTTGGCGAAACTGCTTCTGTGAGAGTGTTCTGTACAGGTCTCTCGCTACCGCGTAAATATACTCGGGATTAACAAACAAAAACATTGGAAGAAAGCAGGAAATACAATTGGCTTTATTATATGATAGTTCAGGGTAAACAACCGCCACATTAACTATTCTCAGTTTTTCAAGTGAAGCATGCACACAGGGGAAATGGACGTTATCCAGGAATCGAACAGGTTACTGGGACAACAACCAGTAGAGTATGAATCTTGCGTTTGCCTCTCTCTGGCAGTGAGAAACCATTTCCCTACTCCATTATGATACGGAACTCAAGTACTAAAAATCACCTTTTGGGTTTTGTTTTCAATTATTCTTTCCTGGGATGTAGGCCTTGCTGACAATGCCACCTTTTGTTTCTCAGCTACTGGTCTTTAGGTGTGTGACAATTTTAGAGGGGGGCATTCCTGTGGTTCTGGAGTCACATGTAGGCCAGCCCAGTTCAGGACGGCAGGCTTCCTTTCCCAGATGTTTTTCTTACAACAACAGTTTTGTGGTCATCATTAGACTTTCAATTCCATCATTAGACTTTCAATTTGTTTATATTACGGCCTTCAATATATTGTGTATTGTTTCAATCAATTTTTTAACTGAATAAGCTTGTTACGGATTAATTTAATAATGCGGTCTCACGCCTTGACCTTTGCTTACCAGTTCTCACCAGCGCTGATTTTGCTTGTGTTACGATAACACATCTTTTAAGAGTAAACAAAGAGGCGGAGAGCCAAGGGAAGAGGAGAGAACAAGTGAAGAAGAGCCAGAAACCAAACATTGCAAGATGTCACAGCGTGCTCTCACTGATCCCTCATATTACTGCACACAAATACTGAAAATTACTGTCTGACTGTGTTGTGTTGGTTCGTGTCCTACCTAACTCCAGCCCCAAATGCAGACTGCCTTAAATTTGGAGTGTTATCTTAATAATCGCCCTAAGCTGAATTCAAGGAAGCAATTGTTTTCGTTCTGATATAATGAACCACGTCTCCCCGAAGGACAGCGACCATTGGCGATATAATCTTTTTCCAGATCGCCTGGTAAATAATTTGTTAGTCAAGATTCACCTGTCCTGAGATTAGAAGGGTCAATGGTCAATTTCAAAAATTGCATCTCTCCCCTTTCACAAAATGCAAGAGGTGGTTTCTGATGCTGCATGGAGACAAACAAGAGACGCCATACCCTACAAATCGTTAACAGGTTTATTTCAGGACTATTTCTCATGTAATTCACATTGAAATGGATAAATGCATCGCAACGTTCTTGACATAAATCATAATGACAACGTTAAAAGATAATATAATATAGTCTTAGGTCGAGTAGAGAATTCATTAAAAACTTTCGAAATGCAATCTCATAGTTAATGACAAATTAAGAATACCCATCACTTTCAAAGTAATGCTTTACCTGAATCCCAATTTAATCATTGCTGAGGACGTTGGGCGGAAAACGTGTCACTTTACGATTCCCAACTCCTCGTAAATTGGAAAAACATTGAAGGAGTTGTCCCAGTAACCGTCTAAAATATTGCTGATGTTCTGAAAGGATATTGGTAGTTATACCTTCCTCAATCGGGATACATCATTATCTAGCAGCCATGGGTGTTACATCTGTTAACTCTTCCACTGAGACGTGTTATTATCATTCTGTATTATTTGTGTTAACACGCTTTTGTTATTCATACTGTGAGCCAACATATAATCATCGTGCTTTAAAATATGTCCTAAAATGTTTTCGTCTGTTGAACCATTTAAAAAAAATTCTAGAGAAGAGATTTTGCACTTTTATCAAAAAATATAATTTTTAAAGTCTGTTTCACCAGTCTGCCGAGGAAAGACTTAAGAATAATTCATGAATAAAGAAAGGACACGCAATACCATAATAGAAGCTTTGAAACTCCTTTAAAAACAACTAAAGATTGTGATTAAGAACAAAGACAAAGAAAATTACAGCACAGGAACAGGCCCTTCCGCCCTCCCAGCCTGCACCGACCTGTCTTCCATTAGTGCAAAGAGAACTTGATAGACCCTGGAGGTATTTTATGCGTGGGACAGAGGATGTCTGTTCAACACCTCTTGAAACTAAAATGTCAGCCGGTGTTGGCTATATATGTAGCTAAAGGCTTTTGAGTAAAACTGGTCATGCTTCAATATGTCCATTTTCTCAATTTTTTTAAATTTGGAGTACTCAATTCTATTTTTCCAAATAAGGGGCAATTTAGTGTGGACAATCCACCTAGCCTGCATATATTTTTGGGTAGTGGGAGTGAAACTAATGCAGAAACTGGGAGAATGTGTAAACTCCACACGGTCAGTGCACTATACCACTATGCTGCCCATCAATTCAATTACAACATCCCAAATACATATTCATTCTACCTATAGTGATATATATCCCACACGTGTAGACCAATTATTTTGTTTATGAGTTAGTATTTAGCATTAGACCATAAGACTGAGGAGCATAATTAGGCCACTCGGCCCAGGGCGTCTGTTCCACCATTCAATCATGGCTGATATTTTTCTCATCCTCATTCTCCTTTCTTCTCCCCATAAACCCTGATTCCCCTATTAATCAATAACCTATCTATCTCTGTCTGAAAGACACTCAGTGATTTGGCCTCCACAGCCTTCTGCGGCAAAGAATTCCAGAGACTCGCCATCCTCTGGCTGAAGAAATTTCTCCTCTACTCTGTCTTCAAGGATCGTCCTTTCAGTCTGAGATTGTGTCTTTTGCTTCTAGTTTTGTTGCCTCACAGTACCAGGCACGCTAGCCTGAATCTGGACTTGGCTGACAGTTTGTGTGGAGTTTGCAACTTTCCTTCTCTGGTGCGGAAACTACAGGAAACAATTATGA
The DNA here is from genome assembly GCF_047496885.1 of Scyliorhinus torazame. NCBI lineage: Eukaryota > Metazoa > Chordata > Chondrichthyes > Carcharhiniformes > Scyliorhinidae > Scyliorhinus > Scyliorhinus torazame. The sequence goes on along the minus strand of NC_092711.1, from coordinate 186,633,702 downwards.
GAGTCAGAACTAATTAGTTGGAGAGACACGGATTAATCATGAACAGTCAGTATGGTTTGTTAAGGGGAGGTCATACCTGACCAAATTGATTAAATTATTCGATGAGATGGTCAGCTGTGTAGCTGAGGGAATTGCATTTGACGTAGTCTACTTGGACGTCAGGAAGGCTTTGATAAGGTCCCAAATGGGGGGATAATAATGAAGGTAAGAGCTCATGGAATCCAAGGATATTTGCAAAATAGGATCCAAAATTGGCTGAGTGATAGGAAACAGAGGGTGAGAGGTGTTTTTATGACTGAAAGCCTGTGTCTAGTGGTATCCTGCTTTGATCTGTATATGAACCTTTCCTGTTTGTGATTTATATGAATTATTTAGATCTGAACGTATGAGGGTTGATCAGAAAGTTTGCGGATGATACAAAAATTGGTGGGTTGGTAAAAATCGAGGAAGATGATCTTCAATTAGAGCACGATATCGATGGACCGGTCAGGTGGGCTGATCAACGGCAAATGGAATTCAATCCGGATAAGTGTGAGGTGAAACACCTGAGTAGGTCAAACAGGGCAATGGAATACATGATAAACCGCAGGACCCTGGGAAGCACCGATGATTTGAGGGATCTTGGTGTGCATATATACCGGTTCCTTAAGGTAGCAGAGCATTTGGATACAGTTGTTAGGAAGACATATGGTATTCCTGCCTTTATTAGCCGAGGCATAGACTTAAAGAGCAAGGAGGTTCTGCTGGAACTGTATGAAACGTTGTGAGGCCACAGCTAGAGTATTGTGTGCAGTCCGAAAATCCACATTACAGGATCGTTGTGATATCAGTCAAAGGATGCAGAGGAGGTTTACCAGGATGTTGCCTGGGATGGAGAGTGTTGGTCCTAAAGAGAGACTGGATACAATTGGATTATTTTCTTTGGAGCAGAAGCGACTGATTGAGATCTGAAAATTGCGAGGGGCAGAGATAGAGTCGGAAGGAGCAAACGTTTCCCCTTGGTGGAGGGGTCAATGACCAGGGGCCACAGATGTAAGGTGAGGGATAGAAGGCTCAGAGGGATGTGAGGAAAAACATTCTTAAATAAAGGGTGGAAGAGTATGGAATTCGCTGCCTGAAAGTTTGGGAGACGCATGGACCCACATACATTAAAAAATATTTAGATGTGTATTTGCGGTTCCAAGGCATACAAGGTTATAGGCCAAGTGCTGGAAATGGAATTAGAATCGTTAGGTGGTTGTTTTTGAAAGGCGGAGTCGCGATCAGCGGAAGGGTGTATTGATATGACTCTGTGACTCCCCATGTCTCCACGGGTTTCCTCCGGGTGCTCCGGTTTTACACCACTGTCCAAATATTTAAAGGTTATATGTGTTAGCCATGCTAGTAATTGCCCCTTAGTGTACAAGAATGTGCAGGTTAGGTGGAGTTATGGAAACGCGGGAGGGGAGGGGGGGGGTGGGGGGGGGCGACATGGGCGCAATTAGGGTGCTCCTTCGGAGACCCGATCCAGACGCGATGGACAGAATGGCCTCCTCTGCACTGTAGGGACGTGGCGCCGCTGGGAAGGTGATAATTTGTCCCACAGTCCTAATTATCATTGACTAAGTCGTTTGTATGCCGTTTCATTGGGTAACTAAGAGTCAACAGTTTTGCTGTGGGTGTTGTTTCAATCCCAAACGATATTAGTCTGGGACAGTACGGCCGCAGACTGAACCCTGCCTCTATAGATCCTAACTTTGTTTTTTTATGGAATTGGATTAACAAAGGCACAGGATTAACGATTAACTTTAAACAATATAAAAACTTTAAGCAAGCAGATTTCACTATCATACACAACACCTTCCCACCAATTAAACATTTTCAAATATGTACAGATTTATACAGATTACACAAATTACAAGCTTCATCCTCTACTCTAATATTCGCAAGAAGTACACAATTCATGAAAATCATTTGATGAAATTTTTCGGGCACAGGGAACAGATAGGCGTTTTTGCGGCCGCAAAAGAGAATCCAGGATGGTATGTTGCCTCCAAAGATCAGGGATGTCACTGAACGGTTGTAGAGTATACTAAAGGGGGAGGACAAAGAGACAAATATCGTGCTAAGAATTGCTACCAACGTCTAGGCAAAACAAAGGATGAGGTTCGGCAAACAGAATTTAGGGAGCTAGGAAGTAGATTAAAAATCAGACCGCGGAAGGTAATAATCTCTTGATCACTTCTGGTGCCACGCGCTAATGACTGCAGAAATAGGAGTTTAGTTGAAATAAATTAATGGCTGTAGAGCTGGCGCAAGAGCGTGGTCTTTAGATTTCTGATACTTGGAATCATTTTTGCGGACGGTGGGTACTATCCAAGGCGGAGTGTGTGAACCTGAGCCGAACTAGTTTGAACGTCTTTGCAGGGACACTTGCGATTGCCATTGGAGAGCATTTAAACTACCTTGGCTGGGGGCTCGGGTCCTGAGTGTGAATGTTCAGCAGGGATAGATGCAGAGCCAAAATTAGAAGAAACATCAAAAGTATCAGGAAGGCATATAATGACTAGACCAGGTCTGTCACAAGGGAGTTTGGCAAGATGGGATGGCAATTATTTCAATTCACGTCATCTCACAAACACGGAAGATGAGTTGAGGGCAAACATTGAAACATGTTGCTATGTTGGCAGCAGGGTGGCGTCGCTGATTGGCTGTTGCGGGGAGTGAATTGTGGAAAGATGCTGTCGGGTGAGTTTCTAGAGCTAATATATTTCAGTAAGAAGTCTTACAACACCAGGTTAAAGTCCAACAGGTTTGTTTCAAACTCTAGCTTTCGGAGCACTGCTCCTTCCTCATTCACCTGGGGAAGGAACAGTGCTCCGAAAGCTAGTGTTTGAAACAAACCTGTTGGACTTTAACCTGGTGTTGTAAGACTTCTTACTGTGCTCACGCCAGTCCAACGCCGGTATCTCCACATCATAGTATATTTCAGGCAGTGGCTAAACCCGAGACAGTGCACAGGTAGTGTCTCCCACCCATCCTCCTCTTCTAACCAAAAGAAAGACGGTGTGGTGAGTTGGTGAGGTAAGCTTTTGTTTCCTTTTCCTCTCTCCACCCTTTCACCACCTCGAACCTGCGGGGCAGTGTGAAAATCAGGTAAGCTTTTTTTCTCTCTCTGTAATTGTCAAGTGGATAAATGGAAGGGATGGCAGAGAGGGTAGTGCAACGTTCCTCCTGCAGGGTGTTCGAGGTGAGGGACACCGTCAGTGGCCCTGCTGAGTTTTCCTGCGGGAAGTGCACCCATCTCCAGCTCTTCAAAGATCCTGTTAGGGAACTGGAGCTGGAGCTGAATGAACAGAGGACATTCGGGAGGCAGAGTCGGTTATAGATAGAAGTTACTCCTGATAATGAAGGTAGCTCGGTGAGGTTTAAAAGGAGAGGGAAGAAGCAGTCAGTGCAGGGATCCCCTGCAGTTGTTCCCCTCAATAACTGTTTTGGATACTGTTTTTTTTTTTTGGGGGGGGGGGGGGAGGGGGGGCCTACCAGAGGTAAGCCACGGTGACCAGGTCTCTGGCACTGAGTCTGTCCCTGTGGCCCAGAAGGGAAGGGGAAGAGCATTGGTTATTGGAGACTCTATAGTTAGGGGTACAGATAGGCGGTTCTCTGGCAACGATAGTGGCTCACGGATCGTGTGTTGCCTCCCGGGTGCCAAGGTTCGTGTCATCTCTGATCGTGTTTTCAGGATCCTTAAGGGGGAGGGGGAGCAGCCACAAGTCGTGGTACACACCGGTACCAGCGACATAGGTGGGAAAAGGGACCGGGATGTTCAACAGGAATTTAGGGAGCTAGGGTGGAAGCTGAGAGCCAGGACAGACCGTGTTGTCATTTCTAGTGTGCTGCCAGTGCCATGTGCTAGCGAGGCGAGGAACAGGGAGACAGTGCAGTTAAATACGTGGCTACAGGGATGGTGCAGCAGGGAGGGTTTCAGTTATTTTGATAATTGGAACACATTCTGGGGAAGGTGAGACCTGTACAAACAGGACGCGTTACACCTGAACCAAAGGGGCACCAATATCCCGGGAGGAAAATTTGCTACAGCTCTTCGGGGACGAGGGGGTGGGGGGGGGGGGGGGGGGTGTTAAACTAATTTGGCAGGAGGATGTGAAACTGATTTGTAGTCCAGGAGATAGCGTTGCTGGAGTTCAGGAAGTTGAGGGTAGTGCAGTACCGAGGAAGGTACCAAGGTCACAAGAGTGGACCTGCAGGCATAAAGGTGGGTTGAAGTGTGCCTACTTCAATGCGAGGAGCATCAGGAATAAGGTTGGTGAGCTTGAAGCATGGACTGGTACCTGGGACTACGATGTTGTGGCCATTACGGAGACGTGGATAGAACAGGGGCAGGAATGGTTGTTGGAGGTTCCGGGGTTTAGATCCTTCAGTAAGATTAGGGAAGGTAGTAAAAGAGGTGGAGGAGTAGCATTGTTAATCAAGGATAGTTTAATGGCTGCAGAAAGGCAGTTTGAGGAGGATCTGTCTACTGAGGTAGTGTGGGCTGAAGTTAGATATAGGAAAGGAGCGGTCACTTAGTTAGGAGTTTTCTATAGGCCCCCAAACAGTAACAGAGATGTGGAGGAAAATATTTCAATGCTGATTTTGGATAGGTGCGGTAGTCACAGGGTAGTTGTCATGGGTGACTTTAACTTTCCAAATATTGATAGGAACCACTAGAATTCTTTTTTTTAATTTAAAAAAATATATTTATTAAAGTTTTTCACACAATTTTTCTCCCTTACAAACAATAACGCCACCCCCCCCCCCCCCGTAACAAAATAACGAGAAATCGCGCAGAGCAAGATATATACATGGCAAAATTATATATTTACATGTCTTTGTACACTGGCTCTCTCCCATACGTACCAGTTTCCCCAAACCTTCATGTTATCATTTGCTCATCTACCCTCCCAGGTAGTCCCCCCTTCCCCCCCCCCCTTATCAGGACGCCGCCCCCCCCCCCCACCCCGCCCCAGGTTGCTGCTGCTGACTGACCTTCCTCTAACGCTCCGCAAGATAGTCTAGGAACGGTTGCCACCGCCTGTAGAACCCCTGCGCAGACCCTCTCAAGGCAAACTTAATCCTCTACAACTTTATAAACCCAGCCGTATCGTTTATCCAGACCTCCACGCTGGGGGGGGGGGGGGGGGGGGGGGGGGGGGGCTTCGCCTCCTTCCACATTAGCAAGATCCTTCGCCAGGCTACTAGGGACGCAAAGGCCAGAATGCCGGCCTCTTTCGCCTCCTGCACTCCCGGCTCGTCCACTACTCCAAATATTGCTAGCCCCCAGCTTGGCTTGACCCGAACTTTCACCACCTGAGATATTGCTCCTGCCACTCCTCTCCAGAACCCCTCCAGTGCCGGGCATGACCAAAACATATGGACATGGTTCGCCGGGCTCCCTGAGCACCTTCCACATCTGCCCTCTTCCCCAAAGAACCTGCTCAACCTCGCCCCCGTCAGGTGAGCTCTGTGAACCAGCTTAAATTGTATCAGGCTGAGCCTGGCACACGAGGAGGAGGGATTAACCCTACCTATGGCATCCGCCCACAGACCTTCCTCGATCTCCTCCCCCAGCTCCTCCTCCCATTTACCCTTCAACTGTTCTACCAGCGGTTCCCCTTCTTCTTTCATCTCCTGGTGTATTTCCGACACCTTGCCCTCCCCGACCCATACAGCCGAGATCACCCTGTCTTGAATTTCTTGTGCCGGGAGCAACGGGAATTCCCTCACCTGTCGCTTCACAAAAGCCCTCACCTGCATATATCTAAAGACATTTCCCGGGGGTAATCCAAACTTCTCCTCCAGTGCCCCTAGGCTCGCAAACGTTCCGTCAATGAACACGTCCCCCATTCTTCTGATCCCTGCCCGCTGCCAGCTCTGGAACCCCCGTCCATCTACCCCGGGACAAACTGATGGTTACCCCTGATCGGGGACCACACCGATGCTCCCATTGCACCCCTGTGCCGTCTCCACTGGCCCCAGATCCTTAGCGTTGCCGCCACCACCGGGCTCGTGGTATACTTTGTCAGCGAGAGCGGCAGCGGTGCCGTCACAAACGCCCCAAGGCTCGTTCCTTTACAGGACGCCATCTCCATCCTCTTCCATGCCGCCCCCTCCCCTTCCATAACCCACTTGCGGATCATCGACATATTTGCTGGCCAATAGTATCTCCCCAGGTTTGGCAGCGCCAACCCTCCTCGGTCCCTACTGCGTTCCAGGAACCCTCTCCTTACCCTCGGGGTCTTATTCGCCCACACAAACCCCATAATACTCCTACCTACTCTCTTAAAAAAGGCCTTAGTGATCATGATGGGAACGCACTGAAACACAAACAAAAACCTCGGAAGGACCACGATTTTGACCGACTGCACTCTACCCGCCAGCGAGAGCGGTAACATGTCCCTTCTTTTAAAATCCTCCTCCATTTGCTCCACCAACCTCGTCAAATTCAGTTTATGTAGGGGCCCCCAACTCCTGGCTATCTGGATCCCCAGATACCAAAGCTCCCCTCCGCCCTCCTCAGCGGTAGGTGCCCTATCTCTCTTTCTTGGTCCCCCGCCTGTAATACAAAGAGCTCACTCTTCCCTACATTGAGCTTATAGCCCGAAAACTCCCCAAACTCCCTCAGAGTTTGCATGACCTGAACCATCCCCTCCATTGGATCCGCCACGTACAGCAACAGGTCATCCTCATATTGTGACACCCGTTGCTCTTCTCCCCCTCGGACCACTCCACTCCATTTATTAGACTCCCTCAATGACATGGCCAATGGTTCGATCGCCAATGCGAACAACAGGGGGGACTGGGGGCACCCCTGCCTCGTCCCTCGGTACAGTCGAAAGTAATCCGACCTCCGCCGGTTCGTCACTACACTCGCCACCGGGGCTCTGTAAAGGAGCTTAACCCAACTGATAAACCCTCCCCCGAACCCAAACCTACGCAGCACCTCCCAGAGGTACTCTCACTCTACTCGGTCAAAGGCCTTCTCCGCGTCCATAGCTGCCACTAGCTCCACCTCGCCCTCCACCGATGGCATCATTATCACGTTTAAGAGCTGCCGCACATTGGTGTTTAGCTGCCTACCCTTTACAAATCCTGTCTGGTCCTCGTGAATCACCCCCGGGACACAGTCCTCGATCCTCGTGGCCAGCACTTTTGCCAGCAACTTTGCATCCACATTAAGGAGCGAGATCGGCCTGTACGATCCACATTGCAGTGGGTCCTTGTCCCACTTTAGGATCAAAGAAATTGTCGCTTCCGACATTGTCGGAGGTAGGGTCCCCTCCTCTCTTGCCTCATTAAAGGCCCTCACTAGTAGCGGGGCCAACAGGTCTACGTACTTCCTGTAAAACTCCACCGGAAACCCGTCCGGTCCCGGGGCCTTCCCCACCTGCATGCTCCCCAAACCCTTGCTCAGCTCCTCCAACCCAATTGGTGCCCCCAAGCCAGCCACCTCTTGCTCCTCCACCCTCGGGAATCTCAGTTGGACTAGGAAGCGTCTCATACCCTCTTCCCCCGCTGGGGGCTGGAATCTGTACAGCTCTTCATAGAAGGCCTTAAATACCTCGTTTATTTTCGTGGCACTCCGAACCGTGGCTCCCCTTCCATCTTTGACTCCCCCTATTTCCCTCGCTGCCATCCTTTTACGGAGCTGGTGTGCCAGCATCCGACTAGCCTTTTCCCCATACTCGTTGGTCGCCCCCTGCGCTTTCCTGCACTGTGTCTTCGCCTTCCCTGTGGTCAACAGGTCAAACTCCGTCTGGAGCCGTCGTCTTTCCCCAAGTAATCTTTCCTCCGGGGCCTCTGCGTATCTCCTGTCCACTCTCAAAATCTCCCCCACTAACCTCTCCCTTTCCATGCCCTCTGTCTTCTCCCTATGAGCCCGAATGGAGATTAGCTCTCCCCTGACCACCGCCTTCAATGCCTCCCATACCACCGCACCGCCCCGTTGTCGTTGGCCTCCAAGTACCTTTCGATACACCCCCTCACCTTCCCACACACCACCTCGTCCGCCAGCAGTCCCACATCCAGCCGCCACAGCGGGCGTTGGTCCCTCACCTCTCCCAGCTCCAGTTCCACCCAGTGCGGGGCATGGTCCGAAACGGCTATGGCCGAATACTCCATCCCCTCCACCCTCGGGATGAGCGCCCTGCCCAGAACAAAAAAATCTATCCGGGAGTAGGCTTTGTGTACATGGGAAAAGAAAGAAAATTCCCTGGCTTGCGGCCTTGCAAACCGCCATGGGTCCACTCCCCACATCTGATCCAATGAGCCCCTAAGTACCTTGGCCGCCGCCGGCCTCTTTCCAGTCCTTGATTTGGAGCGGTCCAGTGCTGGATCCAACACTGTATTGAAGTGCCCTCCCATTATCAGGCCTCCTTTCTCCAGGTCCGGAATGCGAACCACTAGAATTCTAATAGTTTGGATGGGGCTGTTTTCATCCAGTGTGTGTAGGAGGGTTTCCTCACTCAATATGTGGATAGACCGACAAGAGGCGGGGCCACATTGGATTTAGTACTGGATAATGAGCCGGGCCAAGTGTTAGATTTACTTGTGGGAGAGCACTTTGGAGATAGTGACCACAATTCGGTGACATTCACTATAGCAATGGAGAGGGACAGGAACATAACTGGGGGAAGGGTAATTACGATGAGATTAGGCAAGAATTGGGGAGCATAAGATGGAAACAGGAACTGTCAGGGTTAGGCACAATTGCGATGTGGAGCTTGTTCAAGGAGCAAATACTGCGTGTCCTTGATACATATGTCCCTGTCAGGTAGGGAGGAAATGGTCGAGTGAGGGACCCATGGTTTACAAAAGAAGTTGAATGTCTTGTTAAGAGGAAGAAGGGGCTTCTGTAAGGATGAGAAAACAAGGTTCAGTTAGGGCATTTGAGGGATACAAGATAGCTGGGAAGGAGCTCAAGAATGGGCTTAGGAGAGCTAGGAGGGGGCATGAGAAATCTTTGGCGGGTAGGATCAAGGAAAACCCCAAGACTTTTTACACTTATGTGAGGAATAAAAGAATGACAAGGTGAAGTTAGGGCCGCTCAAGGACCGTAGTGGGACCGTGTGCATGGAGTCTGAAGACATAGGAGAGACCCTAAATGAATACCTTTCTTAAGTGTTCACAAAGGAGAGGGGCCATGTTGTTGAGGAGGATAGGGCGATACAGGCTGCTAGGCTGGAGGAGGTAGATATTCGGAAGGAAGTTGTGTTATAAATGTTGAGAAGCCTGAGGTTAGATAAGTCTCCTGGGCCTGCTGGGATATATCCTAGGATTCTTTGGGAGGCGAGGGATGAGATTGCAGAGCCTTTGGCTTTGATCTTTATGTTCTACAGGAATAGTGCCAGAAGACTGGACAGAGGCGAATGTTGTCCCCTTGTTCAAGAAAGGGAATAGCTATAACCGTGGCAATTATAGGCCGATTAGTCTCACTTCGGTCATAGGTAAATTATTTGAAATGATCCTGAGAGAAAATGAAATCAAATGAAAATCGCTTATTGTCACAAGTAGGCTTCAAATGAAGTTACTGTGAAAAACCCCTAGTCGCCACATTCCGGCGCCTGTTCGGGGAGGCTGGTACGGGAATTGAACCGTGCTGCTGGTTTGCCTTGGTCTACTTTCAAAGCCAGCGACTTAGCCCTGTACTAATCAGCCCCTGCGGATAGGATTAATGATCATTTGGAAAGATACAGCTTAATCCAGGATAGTCAGCACGGGGTTGTGAGGTGTAAGTCTTGCCTCAGAAGTTTGATTGTATTCTTTGAGAAGATAACTAAGTACAGAGATAAAGGTAGAGCAGTTGATGTCGTAGACATGGATTTTAGTAAGGTGTTTGATTAGGTGCCCCATGGTCGGCTCATGCAGAAAGAAAGGAGGCATGGCATAGAGGGTAATTTGGCCGACTGGATCAGTAACTGGCTATCACATAGAAGAGATGATAAATTTTCATCCTGGAGCCCAGTCACTAGCGGTGTACCACAGGGATCAGTGGTGGGTCCCCTGCTATTTGTGATTTTTGTCAATGACTTGGATGATGGAGTTGAAGGTTGGGTTCGTAAATTTGCTCATGACACCAAGATTTTTGGCGTAGTGGATAATGTGGAGGGCTGTTGTAGGCTGCAAAGTGACACTGATTGGATGCAGAGCAGGGCTGAAAAGTGGCAGATGGAGTTTAACCTTGATAAGTGTGAGGTAATTCATTTTGGCAAGACAAATTTAAATGCGGATTACAGGGTTAACGGCAGCGTTCTGAAGAACGTTGAGGAGCAGGAGATCTCGGAGTTTATGTCCATAGATCGCTGAAAGTTGCCATCCAAGTGGATAGAGCCCTGAAGAAAGCCTATGCCGTGTTAGCATTTATTAACAGGGGGATTGAATTTAAGAGCCGTGAGGTTATGCTGCAACTGTATAATACCTTGGTTAGACCACATTTGGAGTATTGTGTGCAGTTCTGGTCACCTCATTATAGGAAGGATATGGAAGCATTGGAAAGCGTGCAAATGAGATTTACCAGGATGCTGTCTTGTTTGCAGGATAGGTCTTATGTGGAAAAGTTGAGGGAACTAGGGCTTTTCTCGTTGGAGCGAAGGAGGATGAGAGGTGAATTAATTGCGGTGTATAAGATGATGAGAGGGATAGATAGGGTGGACGTTCAGCGACTTTTTCCTCGGGTGGATGTAGCTGCTACAAGGGGGCATAACTATAAGGTTCATGGTGGAAGATGTAGGAAGGATGTCAGAGGTGGGTTCTTTACTCAGAGAGTGGTTGGGGCGAGGAACGCATTCCCAGCTATGGTAGTGGAGTCGGACACTTTTGGAACTTTCTAGCAGATATTGGATATGGAGTGCACTACAATGATTGGGAGTACGTTGATTTGATCTTAATTTCAGACTAGTTCGGCACAACATCGTGGGCCGAAGGGCCTATACTGTGCTGTACAGTTCTATGTCATTGCTCTCACTGAGACATGAAAGATTGACAGCTCACTACTCCAGGATCTCGGATCTTCAACCGAGACAGGAAGAACGTAACAGAGAAGGGACGTTACAATTTTGAACAGGGAATCAATTGCAGCAGTGAGGATAGCCGAGAGGGCTAATCAACTGAACAAATATTGCTATAAATTAAGAGACAAAAAGGACCAAGCACATATCTGGGAATGTTATATCGACACTCTCACAAGCCGAGAGAAATACAAGAACAGACATATAGGAAAATCAGAAAGAAGTGTAAAAGTAATAGGGTAGTGATAATGGAGATTTCAACTTTCCGACCAGTAACTGCGGTAGAGTAAAAGGTTTAAGGGGAGCAGAATTCTTAACTATCATCCAGTTAAAAAACTTAAACCTGTACGTCTAATTTTTTTTAAAGATTGAAGGCTGTCCTGGTCTTCATCTTAGTTAATGAAGCCGGACATGTGGTTGAAGTATCAATGTGTGAGCAATTTTCAGGCAGCGATCATAACCCCGTTAGATTCAAGATGGTTGTGGAAATGGAGAAGGCCTGGAATCAAGGTACTGAATAGGGGCGGTGCGGGAGTGGGGGGAAGGGGGATTTTAAGAATATCTGATGTGGTTTGTCAAGAGGGAAATCTGTGACAGAACAGTAGAGAGCACCCAAGAAGGAAATAGGCAGAGTGCACGACCATCATGTTCCAATGTTGACACAGGGGGACCAACAAATCCAGTGAACACGCGATATCAAAGGACATACAGCATTTGATAAGAAGGAAAAGGCAGGCGTATGGCTGATATCGAGGGCTGAAAACAATAGAAACCCGAGGCGAATAGAATGTGCAAGAGGGAACTTGCAAATAACACTCGGACAACATAGAGGGGACATGAAACTATGCTGACAGTTAAAGTAAAAGTTAAAGTAAAGGAAAATCCTAAGTTATTTTTACAAGTACTTTAAGGGTAAAATACTACCTGGGGAAAGATAGGGCCTGTCAAAGACCACGGTGGTAATTTGTGTTTGAAGCCAGAGGACATAGGTAGGGGTCTAAATTATTACTTTAAGTCGATTTTCAATCTTGAGAGGGACGGTCTGGGGATTAAGGAGGCGGGGTGTATTACAATTAAAGAGATTGACATCGACGGAGAGGAGGTTCTGAATGATCAACTTTATATGTACACAAACCCCCTGGGCCGGATAAAATGTATCCCTGGCTACTGAGCGAGGAAAGGACTTAGCAGAAGCGCTGGCAATAAACATGAATTCCTCTCTGGCCGGAGGACTGGAGGGTAGCCGATTGTACAATTATTCATAACGAGAGGAAAGGATGAACCAGGAAACGACAGACCGCCAACTTGCCCCCGTGGTGGGGAGAATATTGGAATAACTTCTGAGGGACAAATTTAACTTACATTTTGGCAGGCTGGGATCAATCAAGAACAGTCAGCATGCTTTTGTTAAAGGTAGTTCATGTCTGACGAACTTGATTACGTTTTCCGTGGAGATGACCAGTTATGTAGATGTGGGAAATGCGTTTCAGGTGTTTACTTGGATATATGGAAGGATTTTGATCATATCCCACATTGTCGAGTGCTAGTGAAAGTCAGAGCTATTGGGAATCACGGAAATCTGACAATTGGGAATCGGAATTGGCTGAGTGGCAGGAAGCAGAGGCTAATGATCGATTGGTGTCTTCCTGACTGGATGCCTGTGTGAAGTGACGTCCCACTATCAACTAGGGGGCCCTTGCTGTTTCTGTTTTATATCAATTATTCAGACATGGGTTTAGGAAGGTTGATCACTAAATTCGCAAACACGGGCACATTACCAACAACCAGAATGGGGAGGTCTCAGCCTCCACTTCTGAGAGGCATTGCAGGTGGTGATAACGGGGAAAATTCTTGCGTACATGGTGCTCAAAGACAGGAAGGAGAGGTGGCTGGTCGGCCCCCTACTGGAGGTTGATCGGCCGTACCACTCGGACCCGACCGAGGAACCAGTGGCGTAGAAAAATAGGCTACAGATTAACTTTAGTCTGTTCGTCACTCAGAAAACAATGCACCAGCTCCTGCAGACACTAGGGACCTATTACCAGCATGGATCCAAAGCCTGCCACCTGCTTGCTCACCCAGTTGAGAAAGCACGCAGCTACGAGGGAAATTGATCAGGTTAATGGCAGATGCGGTAGGCCAGTCGCGATGCCAGAAAAAAATCAATGAAGCCTTCGCCACCTTCTTCGAAGGACTTCACACATTCGAGCCCTCGGAGGGGGACTTCTAGATGAAGCAATTCCTTTATCGACTTGATATGCCAGTCGTGGGCGAAGAGAAGAAACTGGGCTAAGCAACAGCATCAGAACGGGGCGGGGGAGGGGGGGGGGGAGCTGGGGGGGGGGGCGGGGGGGAGTCATTGTGAGTATCAACTCCATGCAGGCGGGGAAGGCGCCGGGGCCAGATGGATTCTCGGGAGACTTGTACAAAACATTCGCGCGCCAGCGTTGGCAGCGCACCTGCCGGAGATGTTCGCAGGTTCACTTGTAAGGAGAATGCTACCACCAGCTCTAGGGGAAGCCTCAATATCGCTGGTAACCAAAAAGATCAATTATCGGACTGAATCATAGTCCTAGAGGCTCATTTCACTAATCAAGATAAACACAACGATCCTGACAACTTAGCAAGTTAAACGCAAAACTGACTTCGTGTTAGGTGACAGAGGGTAGGGAGAGGAGGGTGTTTCTTTGACTGTGTCTCAGTGTCCAGTAGCATATCACAAGGATCAGCGCTATCGCTCCTGATATATACATAGAAACAAAAGAGATAAGAAAGAGGTGGAGGCGGCGGCATGGGGTGGCAGACAAGTTTGCAGATGAGACGAAGGTCGGCAGGTTTGTTAATAGTGTGAGAGAAGGTCGCAGTTTACAGAAGGACATAGATGGATTCCTCAGATGGGCAGTTCGGTGGTAGATGGATTTCAAACCTGGAAATTGTCAGGAGATGTACTTTGGTAAAATAACAAGATAATAAAGTACTCAATTCATGATAGGGAACTAGGAAGCTTAGTGGAACAGAGCAATCTGTGCGCGCTTGTCAACAGATCCCTGAACAGGGCAGGGCATGTTAATAGGTTGTCAAGAAGGCATGCTGGATAATTACTTCTTCAGACGTGGCATATATAATATGAACAGGGGGGTTATGTTGTAGCTGCACTAATGTTTGGTGAGCCCACAGATGGAGTACCGTGTGCAGTTCTGGTCGTTTCACTGTAGGAAGGGTTTGATGTGCTGAAGATGGTTCAGAGGTGATTCCCAGGACGCTGTCGGGGATGGAATATTACAGCTACCAAGAGAAGCTAGTTAGCCTCGGGCTGTTTTCCTACGACCAGAGAAGGTTGAGACGCGATCTTAATGATCTGCTTATGATTATGCGCCGTATGGACAGATTGGATGTGAAGCATCTGCTCCCCTTAATTCAAAATTCAATAACGAGGGCGCATAATTATAAGGTGACGGGAAGGATGTTGACAGGGGAATTTAATTTCACCCAGAGAGTGGTGGGAGTCTGGAAAGCACTGCTATAAGGAATAGAGGCAGGAAATCTCACAACGTTTTAAAAAAACTTCGATGAACACATGACATGCCTTTTATTCAAGGTTGTGTGCCAAGTTCTGGAAAGTGGGCTTAGTGTAGGTTTGATGTAGCTTCGTTGGTGCAGACTCGATGGGCCAAAGGGCGCCTTCTGTGCTTTCTGACTCTATGACTGGAAGAAATTCTTAATTATTTATTCAGCAAAGCCAAAGATTGGTGATAAAATCATAAACTCCCACACCCCCTAGTAAAATCCACATTTTAACGTGCACTGAGCAGGATGATGACCCTTCACAAACTCGACCACGCCTCGCACCAAAAGGATGTGAGGCTCTGCTTCCTCCGTCAATGCTGGCCCTGAACTTAGAGGAATCCTCCAGGGCTGCTGTACTGAACATTCTGCAACAGACCCACTTTCCAATGCGGGTTGGAGTTCCGGGCGTGTGAAACCAAAGAAACGTGTTGATGCGGATTGCTATGCCACACACGATCTGAGGCAACAACATTACTTCAAAGTTACAGTATGGTCACAAAATGGGGGCGGGGGGGGGGGCGTTGGGGGCTGCATACCGCATTGCAAGGACAGCTCTAAACTCTTGTTTAACATCTATTCCTGAATTATTTATAGTTAATCATTGTTCGTCATTGCTCCCCGCAACTCTCTCGATGCAGCATAATTGAAAGAGAATAGTTGTGCCGATGAATTATTAAATCATAGAATCATAGAGTTTACAGTGCAGAAGGAGGCCATATGGCCTATCGAGTTTTCACCGGCCCTTGGAAAGAGCACCCTACTTAAGCCCATACCTCCACCCTATGCCCGTAACCCAGTAACACCACCTAACCTTTTTTTTTTACTCTAAGGACAATTTAACTTGGCCAATCTACCTAACCTGCACATCTTTGGACTGTGGGAGGAAACCGGAGCACCCGGAGAAAACCCACGCACACACGGGGAGAACGTGCAGACGCCACACAGCCAGTGACCCATGCCGGGAATCGAACCTGGGACCCTGGAGCAATTAAGCAACTGTGCTAACCACTATGCTAAAGTGCTGCCCACCATGCTATGGTGCTGCCCAAATCAAATGTTATTAAATCTTCCGGCGATCAAGAATATGAAAATCAAACCAACGGGTCGTCAGAGGGGAATATGCTCCAGTCGACAGGTTTGAAATGGCTATTTGCTTTCGCAAAATCCTTTAATTTATTATCTGTTTCCCATTTACAGATATACAGAACTGGTCAGTCAGTTTAATCAACTTCGATGTCACTGGGGGTGTCGTCCGAATTGATCTATGCAACGGTGACCTTTGTTTTTCATTTGTCACCAGCAGTTCCTCAACCTCCATATTTAAGAACACGGATATATAGTTGTGAAACACACCGCAGTGTTCAGAGGACAATGTGGGAATTAAGAAGTTCATAAGATAGTAGAAATTTACGAGCAAGAGTCGGCCGTTGGGCCGCTCGATCTACTCCGCCATTGAATGGAATCGTGGCTGATCCGACATTCCCAACGTCCTGTTTCCTGGCCTTTCCACGTAACTCTTGACTCCATTACTGATCAAGAATCTGTCAATCTTTGCCTTAAATATCTCCAGAGATTCTGACCTCTCAGCTGCCTGTGGTAACGAGTTCCAAAGACTCACAACCTTGAAAGTAGAAATTCCTCCTCATCTGAGTCAGAAATTGGCACACGTTTCGAATAACAATCTTTATTAGTGTCAGAAGTAGGCAATGGAGTTACTGTGAAGATCACCGAACCGCCCCACTCTCACCCCTGTTCAGGGACACTGAGGGAGAATTTAGAAAGTCCAATTCACCGATCAAGCACGCCTTTCAGGGCTGGTGGGAGGAAACCGGAGCGCCCGGTGAATCCCACGAGGACGCTGGAAAAACGTGCAGACTCTGTGCCGACAGTGACACATGCCAGAAATCGTACCAGTGTCTCTGGCGCTGTGGAGCAACAGTGCTAACCACTGTGCTACCGTGTTGCCCAGTGTCTCTTCTGAGGCGAATCCTTCTAGTACTAGACTCTCCGAAGTGTACAAACACCCTCTCAGCTTTTACTCTATAAAGCTCCTTAAAAATCATATACATTGAAATGTAAACCCGTCTCATTCTTCGACATTCCAACGAGTAGAGTCCCAAGCTGTTTAACCTTAGCTGATAAGGTAATCTCTCCATCCCGTATATCATGCTTTCGAACCTTCTCTGAAGTGCCTCCAATGAAATAATATATTTCCTTAAATAAGGGAACCAAATCTGTTCACGGTGCTCCCCCGTACGTTTTACAATTGCAGCCAAACTTTCCACCTCTTACACTCTAAATGACTTTAAAATAAGGACCAACATTCCATTTGTCTTTTGATCGCCAGCTGCACCGAGTTTAATTTTTGTTTCGTGAACGAGTACCCTCTCGTCCCATTGTACTGCAAAGTTCTGCAGTTTTTCTCCATTGAAATAATATTCGTTTGTTGTACCTTCCAAGGTGAACATCTTTCAAATGTTGCCACATTATACTCTATTTGCATCAAGGTGTCTTTACAACCTGCTGCAACCCTTCTCACAACTTGCCCTTCAAATTGTCGAGAGGGATACAACGTGATGAAAATCATGTATCGCTATTTCATAGAGTCGAGTTATAAGCAGGATCCGGACTCGGGGACGGTTGGCAGGGGTGGGGTGGGGGCGTGCGGGGAGAGTTGGGGGCTGAGGTGAGAATGCAATATTTATACATTAAATTGGTAACCTTAACGTTCGGTAGCAGAGTCGTTGGATTCCATTTTCCATTTGTCATGGTGTGCTGGTAATGTCACTGAAACAATAATAAATACATCTCGGTTAAGGTTCTCTAGAAAGGATTCCAGAGACAGTTTCAAACGAGAGCTGGACATATGTTTGAAAGTGAGGAATTTAGAGGGCTAAGTAGATGAGGCTGGGGAATGGGACTATCCCGGTAGCTCTTTTGGGTCTGGTGCAGGCAAGATTAGCCGCATGACTCTCCCTGTGTTGTAATCTTCTATTATTTTGCTTCTACGCTC
Organism: Scyliorhinus torazame; assembly: GCF_047496885.1. Taxonomy (NCBI): domain Eukaryota; kingdom Metazoa; phylum Chordata; class Chondrichthyes; order Carcharhiniformes; family Scyliorhinidae; genus Scyliorhinus; species Scyliorhinus torazame. The sequence goes on along the minus strand of NC_092711.1, from coordinate 186,616,080 downwards.
AATAATGTTCATCCTTCGCTACAGACACTTTGCAATCCGATTGACTCCCAACGGTTTCAAGAACTGCACGGCGAAGCATCCATATAACTAAAATTCGGGGCAGCCAGAAAAATCCTTCCGATGCTAGTGGCGGCCACATATCATCAAATATTGATTGAAAACGTTAATCTTTGCGCCACCCTTTGCGCTGGTGGCTCTGCAGAAAACCTTGATAGATGCAGCACAGGGACGCTAACTTGAAACTACTCAGGCAATATTACAAAACAGGACGAATAATTAATTAAGCATTCTTTCCATTCTTAAAGGCAAATATTGCTATTCAACTGAAAGTGAGCGATTGTTGATATGAAAGCGTATAAAATTTACAAGCAGAGTAGAGTAGGGAATACAAGTCGAATTAGCTATTGATTTTATGTTCTGCATAATTTTACTAATTTCATAATTTGCTGTAGAGAATATAAGATCCCATCCATTATCTCCTTCCTGAATTTACTTTGGGTCCCTGCATAAATGAACGGGTTGATGCAGGAGCTCAAAAACTGAAGCATGTATCCCATTTCCTCCAGGTTAAATGTTGATTCCCCAAAACTGGAACCTGAGAAATAAGCAACATTCGCGCGATTCGGACATAAAATATCGTTACAAAGTAAAATAAATATAATAGGATGAAGCTGCCTGAGATGGCGAAGAGTAAAACAATAGACTTTCTCCTCTTCTCTATCTCTGGATCAGTCTGATTCTCTGCATTGTTCTGCGTCCGGAGTCGTCTGCGGGCTGTGTTGGCCTCGAGAATATGTCTGACGGTAAGAGCATTCAGCAATAAAATCAGAAAGAATGGGAGGCAGGGAGTTACTATGACGAGAATCCAGTCAAATGCGGCCCATGCAGGTGATGTGTAATATATTATTTTTATGAAACAGAACCACGGTACATTATTAATGGTGTACACAGGTTCATATATAAAATAGAGAAACGTATTTCTGAGACAGCTCAGTGTACAGACTGTCCCGATAACCCGAAGAGACGTTTTCACGGTGCAGTATTTTACTTTCAGCTTCTGGCAACAAATCGCCACAAATCGGTCAAAAGTAAAAGCGACTGTCAACCAGGCAGTGCAGTCTATTACTGAATATATCAGGGCAATACGAAAACTGCATAATGGTGTTATTGATAAAAAGGAGAGTGGGAAATAAATGCCAGAGATGCAGTTTAAAATCACAGCGGTAATAATGAGTAGAAGATCGGTGACGCCCATTGACACCAGGTAGTAAGTGATACATCTGGAGAGACCGCATCTTCCTCGGGACAGGATCACAATTACTGCAAAGTTAGCTGTAAAAATATGATGCAAAGGAAGAGAATGTGAGCTGAAACACGGGAAACTTATAGGCATTCATTAGAGTTAAGGAAAACATAAAAGGTACTGGGCTGACTCACAGCAAAATTATCCCATTTAGCTGATCTATGTGAACAGCTTTGAGACGCTATCTCGGAGTTGAACACATCGCTTCTGCTAGGGATACTAGTTTCTGAGTTCAAAATAATAGTTCATTTGAGAGATAAGCTGTGGAATTTTCACTGAAAGCGAAACAAGATGTTTGTCAACTAAGTGGCAACCGTGGAGACTGTCAAATAGGTTCAAGGTCAAAAAATCCTTCATCTTTTAGTCTATTGTAGAAATCTTAATTATTGGAAAATTTGGGGTTCACCTTGTTGTGACAATGGACAATCAGTGAGATGACATCTGGCCATTGCGTATTCTGAATTTAAAGAGGGGATATTGATGCATGCACATTAATAACACGGAATTCTTCGACCGGCCATTGGAATATTCGTGTCAGAAAGTGACCGATGTCGAAGTTTCATACGGAGGAAGACTTCCTGAGGTGCAATACCTCCTTAATACTGCTGTGGACCACCGGTATTACCTTTGAATGTCTTCATAATGGCGGATGCTGAAATTACAGCGCTGTGTCTCAGATACTCCAGATACCTCAAATGGCACAACATGTGGAGAAAAATAATGAGGCAGGGAAGAGTGGGAGATATGGTCACACAAGTGAACGGGAAGAAATGAAGCAGCAAGTAACGTGGAAGAGATGAATCGAGGAAGCCAAACGGAGGTTATAGTATATACATGCACAATATGTGTTTGGAGAAAATGCAAATCAATATGACGTCGACTCGTCACAGTTGCATTGCCACTATCTCTTCGAAATTCCGATTCTAATCAATTCTGCTTCAATCCCTCCCTTCATTTTTGTCAGTCAAGGAATTATTCAATGCTTCAATGACAATAATTAAGTAATAATTCGTGGGAATTAACCTGGCCACACAGATGCCAATACCCAGTGGATCTGCATTGGACTGTATAATCAAACTTATAATTATCGCTCAGTAGCAGTATCAATAAGAGAATAGAACAAAATTTTTGCTGTGCAGAAGTAGTGATAATGAACCTAACAGCAACAATGAAAAGTAAAAAATAGAACTCCCTGTGCCATTTACTTATCGTGAGCCCATTCACACGCAGCTGTCATGCCAAAGCCAATAACATAATTCAAAATATGTTGATACGATAATAATGTAATAAATTCGCCTCAACAAGCTGTTGCAATAGCATAATGGAACAATACATTTGAAGCGTGAGATTAGCGTGATTCGTGAACCACATTTGCAGTTATATTATCAAAATAGTATTATACGTAAATTGAGAGATAGAACCTTAAACCACATGAAGTGCGTAATCAAATAATTGTAAATAAATATTGTCAATGTGAAGAATATGCTGCATTCAAAGTAATTAAAGGTCTTTTCAGATGATTACAATATATCTTTAAATGGGTAACATTTTAGCAGCGAAGCCAATGCGTTTTGTCGTTTGATTCGAAATTACATGTTATTCAATGCGTTAAATCGGACCTGAAAGGATAGTTTACACCATTACATACGCGAAAGTATAACCTTATAGATGAAATGATTCATGGAAAAATGATATTTTTAAAGTAAAGAAACGTAATTACGAAATCGAAGCAGTTATTCAGGTCACCATGATACCCTTCTCTGTAATAATACAGTACCTGGAACCCCGATAGCGGCAAGAATAGGATAATAAATGGCATACACCAGTCCTGTTGGTGATCCGTGCATTTCTATCAGAAATTCCGTGCGCAATCTGCACAGCGCTGAAAGATTGGCACATTTATATCCGATGGTAGGCCCCAGAGAGATGATGAGCTGTTTTGATTTCTTTATTAACTGCACTAATTGTAGATTGGCACAGATCCTAATGGGATCGGGATTTAACAGCCCAGGGACCATTGTTATCTAAAATGTCGCGTTTCAATTCCAAAGTCTTTTGAAAACAATGGGTTGTAATGTTCAAAACGATGAATGTATATTGAAAATCATTTATATTAAAAGTCTCAGGCTTGTTTAAGTTTTTTTCAGCACAAGATGTAACTGAAGGCAATATACTACTGCTGTAGGCAATGTTTTCGCTCTTAAACATAATTCAGCCCTGGTAATCACGGTTCAAACATAATATTTGGCTCGCAATCTGGCTCGAATGCTATGCATTCATTGAAACAGAATGGCAAGGTTCAGTTAAACATCGTTACATTACGTTTGCATGGGGCCAGTTATTCATGGTTCAAATCAATGCCGATTTGCCCAGGTCACTGCCGTTATGTTCAGTGTGGGACTCTCAAGTGGATAAGGCCAGTTGAGACCCATTATACTGGCTTTGAAATTGTCCACTTAAACCCCATTATATTCAGTGTGAGCAGATCCTGTTGAGCTTCTGTAAATTCGGCCTATGGTTGGTTCTCTTCTATCGATTTGCATTTTGTGTTTACAGTTTCACAGTCACAGTAGACAGCCTCCTCCCAGCAAGCTGGCGTACTGCCTGGACGAGGGGAAATTAAGCAATGTTAAACTGAGTGTGGGCAGATTTACTTCAGCGTTTTAATACCCAGTGCCATTGTATACATACAGATAGAGGGTTATATGCAGTGTGGGAATGACCACCTAATGTCATGGTGGTACGAAATATTTAAATGTTTAGATATCCGGTTCAGCAATTTTAAAGTAATTGTGAATTGTTCCAGGAAAGCGCTGTTGTGCTTTGCAGGCGCCGCTTCGTGGTCAGGAAAATTCGCTGAATGCATTTTCAATTTTCAAATGTACTGCTCAACGTGCTTACAGACAGCGTTCACTGATTCAGTTCAGCGTGTTTACTGTCACTCTCCATTGGACCAGGTCGGTAGTTTAACATCCCGAGTTGATGAAATCCTGTTCAGCATGGATGCCTTCAGTGTGCACAGGAGCAGCTCACGCCGCTCTGCTGACAGTGCGACGTGGCTAAAGGGAGCGAGTTGCAAAACATCCTATCGTGTTGGAAGAACACGATAGTTTTAGCACCATCTGTAGCCAGCTCCAGCTCTAGCTAAGAAGGTTGTGCAGCGCTGGTCCGAGGAGACAGAAGAGCTCTTACGTGACTGCTTAGAGACAGTGGACTGGTCCATATTTAAGAGCTCAGCGACCAACTTAAATGTGTATGCCACCACCGTCACAGACTTCATCAGAAAATGTGTGGACGACTGCGTGCCAAAGAAAGCAGTACGTGCGTTCCCCAACTGGAAACCATGGCTCAATCGCGAGATTGACAGCCTACTGAAGGACAGATCTGAGGCGTTCAAGGCAGACGACCCTGACCTGTACAAGAAATCCAGGTACGACCTCCGCAAAGCCATCCAAGATGCCAAGAGAGAATATCAAACCAAGCTAGAGTCACAGACAGACTCTCGGCGGTTGTGGCAAGGACTAAACAACATAACGGGCTACAAAGCGAAGCCGAACAGTATCTCTGGCAACAGCGGACCCTCCCCGATGAACTCAATGCATTCAATGCTCGGTTCGAGCAGGTAACCAACAATACGCTGGCGAGTGCCCCAGCAGCCTATAATTCACCCATACCCACCATCACAGCCTCCGAAGTCAGATTGGCCTTCCTGAAAGTGAGCCCTCGGAAGGCGACGGGCCCAGACGGGATCCCTGGTCATGCACTCAGAGCCTGCGCGGAGCAGCTGGCAGAGGTGTTCGCGGACATTTTTAACCTGTCCCTACTCCACTCCGTGGTCCCCACCTGCTTCAAGAAGACCACCATCATACCGGTACCAAAGCAGAACCAGGCAACGTGCCTCAATGACTACCGACCAGAGGCCCTGATGTCAGTCGTAATGAAGTGCTTCGAGAGGTTGATCATGAAGCACATCACCTCCATACTCCCAGAACGCCTTGATCCACTTCAATTCACATACCGCTGCAACCGGTCCACATCAGACACCATTTCCCTGGCCCTACACTCATCCCTAGAGCATCTCGAAAGCAAGGACTCCTACATTAGACTTCTATTTATTGACTACAGCTCCTCCTTCAACATCATAATCCCAGCCAAGCTCATATCAAAGCTCCAAAACCTAGGACTTGGCTTTCCACTCTGCAACTGGATCCTCGATTTTCTGACCAATAGACCACAATCAGTAAGAATGAACAACAACACCTCCTCCACAATAGTCCTCAACACCGGCGCCCCGCAAGGCTGCGAACTTAGCCCCCTACTCCACTCCCTGTACACAAATGACTGCGTGGCAAAACTTGGTTCCAACTCCATCTACAAGTTTGCTGACGATACGACCATAGTGGGCCGGATCTCGAATAACGATGAGTCCGAATACAGGAGGGAGATAGAGAATCTAGCGGAGTGGTGTAGCGACAACAATCTCTCCCTCAATGCCAGCAAAACTAAAGAGCTGGTCATTGACTTCAGGAAGCACACCCCTGTCAGTATCAACGGGGCCGAGGTGGAGATGGTTAGCAGTTTCAAATTCCTAGGGGTGCACATCTCCAAAAATCTGTCCTGGTCCACCCACGTCGACGCTACCACCAAGAAAGCACAAGAGCGCCTATACTTCCTCAGGAGACTAAGGAAATTCGACATGTCCACATTAACCCTTACCAACTTTTACAGATGCACCATAGAAAGCATCCTATCGGGCTGCATCACAGCCTGGTATGGCAACTGCTCGGCCCAGGACCGCAGGAAACTTCAGAGAGTCGTGAACACCGCCCAGACCATCACACAAACCTGCCTCCCATCCATTGACTCCATTAACACCTCCCGCTGCATGGAAAAAGTGGGCAGCATAATAAAAGATCCCTCCCACCCGGCTTACTCACTCTTCCAACTTCTTCCATCGGGCAGGAGATACAGAAGTTTGAGAACACGCACGAAGACTTAAAAAAAACTTCCTCCCCACTGTCACCAGACTCCTAAATGGCCCTCTTATGGACTGACCTCACGCGAATAAGACCCCGAAGGTAAGGAGAGGGTTCGTGGAACGCACTAGGGACCAAGGAGGGCTGGCGCTGCGAAACCTAGGGAGCTACTACTGGGCAGCAAATGTGGCGATGATCCGCAAGTGGGTTATGGAGGGAGAGGGGGCGGCATGGAAGAGGATGGAGATGGCGTCCTGTAAAGGAACGAGCTTCGGAGCGTTGGTGACGGCACCGCTGCTGTTCTCGCCATCAAAGTATACCACGAGCCCGGTGGTGGCGGCAACGTTAAGGATCTGGGGCCAGTGGCGACGGCACAGGGGTGCAGTGGGAGCCTCGGTGTGGTGCCCGATCAGAGGTAACCACCGGTTTGTCCCGGGGAAGATGGACGGGGGGTTCCAGGGCTGGCATCGGGGGGTATTAGAAGAATGGGGGACCTGTTCATTGACGGGACATTTGCGAGACTAGGGGCACTGGAGGAGAGGTTTGAGTTACCCCCAGGAAATGTCTTTAGATATATGCAGGTGAGGGCTTTTGTGAGGCGACAGGTCAGGGAATTCCCGTTGCTCCCGGCACAAGAAATTCAAGACAGGCTGATCTCGAGTATATGGGTCGGGGAGGGCAAGGTTTCGGCAATACACCAAGAGATGAAAGAAGAGGGGGAAGCCCTAGCAGAAGAGTTGAAGGGTAAATGGGAGGAGGAGCTGGGGGAGGAGGTCGCAGAAGGTTTGTGGGCTGATGCCCTGGGTAGGGTTAATTCCTCCTCCTCATGTGCCAGGCTTAGCCTAATACAATTTAAGGTAGTTCACAGAGCGCACTTGACGGGATCGAGGTTGAGTAGGTTCTTTGGGGTTGAGGACAGATGTGGAAGGTGTTCAGGGAGTCCTGCGAACCATGTCCACATGTTTTGGTCATGCCCGGCACTGGAGGGCTTCTGGAGAGGAGTGGCGGGAGCAGTATCTCTGGTGGTGAAAGTCCGGTTCAAGCCAAGCTGGGGGCTAGCAATATTCGGAGTAGTGGATGAGCCGGGAGTGCAGGAGGCGAAAGAGGCCGGAATTCTGGCCTTTGTGACCGTAGTAGCCCGGCGAAGGATCTTGCTGTTGTGGAAGGAGGCGAAGCCCCCTAGCCTGGAGGCCTGGATAAATGACATGGCTGGGTTAATAAAGCTGGAGACGATTAAGTTTGCCTTGAGAGGGTCTGCACAGAGGTTCTAGAGGCGGTGGCAACCGTTCCTAGACTACCTCGCAGAGCGTTAGAGGAAGGTTGGTCAGCAGCAGCAGCAACCCTGGGGGGGGGGGGGGGGGGGGGGGCGGGGGGTGGGGCGGGGGAGGGGGGAACGAGAGATTGTTTGAGGGGATGGATGAGCAGGAGATAACATGGAGGGTGGGGGAAACTGGCACGTGCGGGCGAGAGCCACTGTATAAAGCTATGTAAATATACCATTGTGCCATGTATATATCTTGCTCAGTGCGATTTTGTGTTATATTGTTACGGGGGGGGGGGTGGTTATTGTTTGTAAGGGGAAAAATTGTGTTGTTAATAAACTTTAATAAATATATATATTTTTTAAAAATGGGATGACTTCATTAGCACTACACCCTGTATGCTTCATCCGATGCCAGTGCTTTTGTAGTTACATTGTATATGTTGTGTTGCCCTGTTATGTATTTTCTTTTATTCCCTTTTCTTCTCATGTACTAAATGATCTGTTGAGCTGCTCGCAGAAAAATACTTTTCACTGTACCTCGGTACACGTGACAATAAACAAATCCATCCATCCTTTGAACATTCGCAACATTTTCCATTGTGATGCCAGAGTTTCAGCATTCGTTGTATTCTTCCTCTATATGTAGTCTGAATCATCCGTGATCAGAATGTTTTTATTCATTCGGCACATGGCGACATCACAACCGATATATTCACTTTGGTAGTGCCCCACACTTTTACATCGAGCTGAGGATTGGTGCTGTTCCTGATGCCTTTCAACGCATTAACCTTTTTCAGTTCTCTTTGCCTTTTCGTCATTGACACACAATCTTTCCATTTTCCCTTCAGGATGGACTTTGGTCTATGGTTATTTTTGAAGTGAGGTCTAAGTGGTGACTATAGATCACGATAGGCTTACCCTTGATTAACTTGTTAAAACATTGAGCACTTCACTGATAACTACGTTCATTGAGATTAATTTAAAGTTCCGATATGAGAACGCAGAGTGCCGCAGCGACGCCTGCCCTTCAACGAGATATTTGGGACAATCCTTTTTCCATTGTTGTTCAGATTCACACTCTCACCTACACCTTTTTAATCTCGCACGTTCATGACCGCATTCGTGCCATCAAAACACAGAGTTAAATTTCCCTTAGGAGGAGTATGCCATTCGGTATTTCAAACCTGCTGCACCATTCAATATGATCATGGCTAATCATTTACTGCAGCCCCACACCCCCGCACTCTCTCTATTGCCCTTGACACTTTAAGAGTCTAGAAATCTACATATATTTGTTTATTTAATAAAATCAGCGATTTGGCCTCCAGTTCCTTCTGTGGGGACGAAATCCATCGCTTTATCACCCTCTTAGTGAAGTCTTTTCTCCTTATATCAGACCTAAATGACCTGCCCGTATCCTGATATTGCGACTCCTTGTTTTAGACCCACAATCCACATTCGCACCTGCCCCTAGACAGACCAAACAACATCCCAGAATGCAGTGTTTCAGCCGTGTTAGAAATGTAAACGTTTCCATTCAACCCCTCTCATTCTGCTGCGCTCGAGTGGTACAGACAAGTCGACCAATGTAGTGTCATACCACCATCCTGCCATCTAAGGATCAGCCTGCGAAACCTTCTCTGCACTCCTTGTATCACAAGTTCTGAAGTGTCGACGGCTAAACTGCACATAATGCTGTATGTGTGGGATCACCAGGGCCTTGCACAGCTGCTGTACATGTAGTCACATCCTATTGCATTGAAGGCCAGTATACCATTTCCCTTCATAACTGCATTTTTGCTTTCAGTGACTGGTGTGCTAGGAACCTAATTCTCTTTGTGCGTCAACATTTCCCAATTTAAGACCATTTAAAATACTGTTCCATCTATTTCTCCGTCCGAATGAGGCAAGTTCACATTTATTCACGTTGCCCTGCAGCTGCCACGTTCTTCTCCATCAAGCAACATGTCTTAATTACCCTAAGGTCGTTTACGGTTCCCCCCGAGCCTGGAAATGCTGTTTCCCAAACTTATCCTTCCAGACTCTCTCAAGATTCATCTATGATTTTTCAATCCCCTCCTTTTCATTACTATTTCCCATGGAGTTATGGAGTTTTGGAACCATAAATGCAGAGTGTAAGGGAGTCAGAGAGGTTTACAGAACCAACAGAGGCCTTTCGTGCCATAGAACGGAAATATATTCGAATCCGGATTGTCAGCATGTGGTCCTTAACCTTGTATGCTATGTCTTAAGTTTTCATCTCGACGTTTCTTAAATGCTCCCTGCCTCAACTACTCTTTCAGGAAGTAAGTGATAATAAGCGATTTTCGTTTCATTTTCATTTCAAGTGTCAGATTCCCACCACTTTCTGTGCGAAAACGGATTCCCTCAAATCCCGTATAAATCTCCTTTTCCCTCCCTTAAGCCTGTGCCAACTTATTATTAATCCCTCAACTGATGGAAAAAAGGTTCTTCTTATCGACCCTATCTGTGTTATTCATAATTATGTTACCCTCGTTCATATACACCCTTAGCCTTACCTGCTTTAAGAAAAACAACTCCAGCCTCTCTTGATTGATGGAACGATCCAGCACTGGCAACATCCTGGTGAATGCTGCACTCTCTGCAACCATTTTCTTCTTGTATTGTGGTGACCAGAGCTGCACACAGTATGCTAGCCGTGGCTTAACGGGCGTTTTATACATTATCAACTCTCTGCTGTTATATTCTACGCTTCTGCTAATAAAGGAGAATACGCCAAATGCGTTTAACACATATTCCTTTTTACTGTAGATTATTAATGTGGTTGTTATTATTATCATTATTATTATTTGTTTTGATTGGCTTTCGGGTTGATGTAATTGCCTGTGCCCTCTTGCCTGGCCCTCCCATGTGTCAGAAGCAATGTCACCATCCCCTCATTATCTTTTTCTAATATTTCATTAAATTTCAGAACTTAATATCTTCCCTTCATCCACTTGTTTGAGAAGATATAATGTGTGTCTTTAAATTCTAATGTTGAACCTTTGAACAAGTCCGAAGTTCCTACTTCATGCACAAATATCCTGTCGAAATTCGCTTAGGGCAATAGCCATACATGCCACTTTCATAAGATGGTATTTTCCAGTATCTGCCAATGCTTTACAAAAGCAAAATAAAATCGCAAAAGCGTATAAGTGGCAAAGGAAGCTTGACACAAATTTCAAAGTTTCGACAGTATGAGTTAAGTGTACAAATCAGTATGTAAAAGTAACGAGTATGTTACAATTAAAGTAACATAATGCACATTCCATATCCATTCAAAATGAATTCAAGTAACACATGTTCAGAGGAAACAATAAAATGAATCTTTATTAGTGTCACAAGTAGGCTTACATTAGCACTGCAATGAAATTGCTGTGAAAACCCCGAGTTGCCACACTACGGTCCCTGTTTGGGTACACTGAGGGAGAATTCTGAATGCACAATTGACCACAAGCACGTCTTTCAGGAATTGTAGGGGGAAGCCTGAGCACCCGAAGAACACCCACGCAGGCATATGGCACAAGGTCTGCAGAGCTAGAAAAATTGCAGAATGTTAAGTTAACAAAACCAAAACTCGTTACCTGTTGTGGAAAAAGATGACCATCAGAACACAAGACATAGGAGCAGAGTTAGGCCACTCGGCCCATCTAGTTTGCTCCGCTTCTCAATCATGGCTGATATTTTTTTCATACCGATTCTCCTGCCTTCTCCCCATAACACCGATCCCTTTATTAACCAGGAACCAATCTATCTCTGTCTTAAAGACACTCAGTGATTTCGCCTCCACACCCTCCTGCGGCAAAACGTTCCACAGATTCACCAGCCTCTGGCTGAAGAAATTCCTCCTCATCTCTGTTTAAAGGATGGTCCCTTTAGTCTGAGAATGTGTCCTCTGCTTGTCGTTTTTCCTGCAAGTGGAAACATCCTCTCCACGTCCACTCTATCCAGGTTCGCAGTATCCTGCAAGATTCAATAAGATCCCCCCACATCCTTCTAAGAGAATTGAGACCCAGACTCCTCAACCGTTCCTCGTACAACAAGCTCAACATTCAAGGGATCATTCTTCAAAACCTCCTCTGGACACGTTGCAAGGCCAGCACATCCTTCTTAGGGGCCCAAACCTGCGCCCAATACTCCAAATATGGTCTGATCAGAGCCTTATATAGCCTGAAAACTACATCCCGTTCTTGTATTCTAGCCCTCTCGACATGAATGTTAACATTGCATTTGCCTTCCGAACTGCCGACTGAACCTGCACATTAACCTCAAGAGAATCATGCACAAGGACTCCCAAGCCCTTTTGTGCTTCTGGTTTCCTAAGCATCTCCCCATTTAGAAAATCGTCTTTGCCTCCATTTTTCCTTCCAAAGTGCATAACCTCACAATTTCCCACATTGTATTCCATATGCCAATTCTTTGCCCACTTTCGTTGACTGTCCAAGGCCTTCTGCAGCCCGCCTGCTTCCTCAATACTACCGTCCATCAAGAAATCGTTGTATCATCTGCAAACCTAGCAAAAGTGTCTTCAGTTCCTTCTTCCAGATTATTAAAGTACATTGTGAAAAATTGCGGTCCCAGCACCGACCCCTGAAGCACACCACTAGTTACCGGCTACCATACTGAAAAAGGCCCCTTTATCCCCACTCTCTGCCTTCTGTCAGTCAGACAATTCTCTATCCAAGCCAGGACCTCACCCTTAACACCATGGGCGTTTGACTTAACAGTCTCCTATGCGGCACCTTGTCAAAGGCATTCGGAAATTCTAATTAAATCACATCCACTGGTGCTCCTTTGTCTAATTTCCCTGTTACTTCCTCAAAGAACTCTAACAGATTTGTCAGACATGACGTTCCCTTGACGAAGCTGTTCTGACTCAGTGCTATTTTATCATGCGCTTCCAAGTACTCCACGATCTCATCTCTTATAATGGTCTCTAAAATCTTATAAATGGCCGAAGTCAGGCTAAACGACCTACAATTTCTCATCTTCTGCCTCCATCCCTTCTTAAATAGCGGTGTTATATTCGTCACTTTCCTCTGGGATGCTTCCTTCCCCCAGTGATTCCTGAAAGGTCACCTCAAACAACTCAACAATCTCCTCAGCTATCTCTTTTCGTACCCTGTGGTGTAGTCCATCTGGTCCAGGTGATTTATCCACCTTCAGACCTTTCCGTTTTCCAAAATCTTATCCTTAGTGATAGTCACTGCACTCACCTTTGTACCCTGATTCTCCTGGTGCTCTGGCTTCCCACTTGTGTCTTCCACCGTGAAGACTGATGTAAAGTAACTATTAAGTTCCTATGCCATTTCGTGTTTCCTATTATTACTTCTCCAGCCACATGTTCCAGTGGTCCAATGTCTATTTTTGCCTCTGTCTTACCTTTTATATATTGAAAAAAAACTCTTCCTATCTTCCTTAATGTTACTAACTAGCTTGCCCACATATTTGATTTCATTTTTATTTTATTTATTGTCACATGTGCCGAAGTACATTGAAAAGTATTTTTCTGCGGCTGAGGGAACGTACACAGTACGTATATAGTAGACAAAAGAATAATCAGCAGAGAACATTGACACATGGTACATCGATAAACAGTGATTGGTTACAGTGCGGAACAAGGGGCCAAGCAAAGCAAACAAAGCAAATACATGAGCAAGGGCAGCATAGGGTGTCTTGAACCATGTTGTTACAGGGAACAGGTCAGTCTGAGGCGGAGCCGTTGAAGATTCTTACAGCTGTGGGGAAGAAGCTGTTCTTATGTCTGGGTGTGCGTTTCTTCAGACTTCTGTACCTTCTGCCCGATGGAAGGATCTAGAAGAAGGCAATGCCTGGGTGGGAGGGGTCTCTGATAATGCTGTCAGCCTTCCTGAGGCAGCGGGAAGTGTACACAGAATCACTGTGGGGGTGGCAAGCTTGTGTGCTGCGTTGGGCTGAGTTCACCACATTCTGCAGGTTATTGCGGCCTTGGACCAAGCAGTTGCCATACCAGGCTTTGCTGCAGCCGGATAGAATGCTCTCTATCGCACATCTGTGGAAGTTTGTGAGAGTCGATGCTGACCAGCCAAATTTCTTTAGCTTCCGTAGGACGAAGAGGCATTGTTGTGCTTTCTTGACTGTTGCATCGACGTGAGTGGACCAGGACAGACTGTTGGTGATTATGACCCCCAGGAACATAAAGCTATCGACCATCTCCACTTCGGAGCCATCGATGCAAACGGGAGAGTGCGTCCTGCTACGCTTCCTGAAGTCGATGATCAGTTGCTTGGTCTTTCCAACATTTAGAGAAAATTTTCTTTCAGTACACCATGCAAAAAAATGATTTACCTCACTCCTATAGACTGATTCGTCGTTGTTTGAGATACGGCCCACCACAGTTGTATCATCAGCAAACTTATAAATTGAGTTGGAGTTAAATCTTGCCACGCACTCTGTATTGGGAGTACAGTGGAGGACTAACAGCACATTCTTGCGGGACTCCCGTGTTGAGGACTATTGTACTGGAGGTCCTGTTGCCTATCCTGACAGATGCGGTCTGTTGGTGAGGAAGTCAAGGACCCAGCTGCAGAGGAACGGGTCAAGTCCAAGATTGCGGAGTTTGGTTATTAGTCTTGTTGGGATAATGGTGTTGAAGGCGGAGCTGTAGTCTATGAACAGCACTCTTACATAGGTGTCTTGTTGTCGAGGAGTTCGAGTGTTGATTGCAGAGCCAGCAAGATAGCATCTGTTGCGGATCGTTTGCGGTGTTAGGCAAACTGCAGTGGATCGAGACCGTCTAGGAGACTGGCAGTGATCTGTCTCATGACGAGCCGTTCGAAATATTTCACCAGTCGGTAGTCGTTGAGGTAGGGTGCCTTGTTCTTCTTTGGTACTGGTATTATGGTGGTCTTCTTGAAGGAGGTGCGTACCTAGTTTAATTTGTGTTTCGTGAACGAGTACAACGTGATGAAAATCATGTATCGCTGTTTCATAGTTTCATAGAGTCGAGTTATAAGCAGGATCTGGCGAAGGTTGGCGAGGGTGGGGGGGGGGGGGCGCGGGGAGGGTTGGGGACTGAGGTGGGAATGCAATATTGATCTTCATACATTAAATTGGTAACCTTAGTGTTCGGGAGCAGAGTCGTTGGATTCCATTTCTCATTTGTCAAGGGGTGACCGTGGTCTGCTGGTAATGTCACTGAAATAATAATAAAGAGACCTCGGTTTAGGTTCTCTGGACATAGATTCAAATCCGGACCAGGTGTGATGCAATATGGAGTAAGAAATAACTAATGTACAGGCAGCATGATGAATGGTGACTACGACCGATGGTTGCTGAAATCCATCAATTAATGTTACACCTCTACAAATCATTGGTCAGGCCACACTTGGAATAAAAGCAGTAAATACAGGACAATCTCAACAGGTCTGACGGGATCTATGGAGAGAAAAAGAAGCTAACGGTTCGAGGCTGGATGAATCTTTGTCAACGCTTTGTCGAGCTTTGACAAGGCTAAACCAGCCACAAACCTTCGCTCCCTTTTCCTCTCCACAGATGCTGTCAGACCTGCTGAGATGGTCCGGAATTTTTTGTTTTTGTTTCAGGTTCCAGAATTTGCTGCAATTTGCATTTATCCACATTTGGAATATTGTGGTTAATTTCCCACCTTCTTTCAGGCAGGATGTTAAAGCCCTAGAGAGAGTGCAGAGACATTAACTACAATGATACCAGCATTCAGGAATTAGAGATACAAGGAAGGATTAGATAAATTAGGTTTGTTCTCCTTAGAGCAGAGAAGATTAAGAGGTGACCTTATTGAAATGTTCAATATTATGACCAATTTTGACAAGGTGAAGAAGGATATTCTGTTTCCACTCGTTGGTAAGTCAGTGACTCGGGTCACAGAGTCACGATGGTCAACAAGAGAGCAAGGATTGAGATGAAGAGAAAGATCTACACTCCGAGGTGTTTGGATTTGGAGTGCACTGTCCGGGGGCGTGGTGGAGGCTGAACCCAGAGACAGTTTCAAAAGAGAGCTGGGCATCTGTTTGAAGATGATGAATGTAGAGGGTTACGTAGAAAAGGCTAGGGAATGGGACTATCCCGGTAGCTTTTTCGGGGCGGGTGCAGGCAAGATTGGCCGCATGAGTCTCCCTGTGTTGTAAACTTCTATTATTTTGATTCTATGCTCAATAATGTTCATCCTTCACAACAGACACATAATCAGCCGATTCACTCCCAACAGTTTCACAAATGGCACGGCGAACCATGCATGTAACTAAAATTCGGGACAAGCAGGAAAATCCCCGCGATGCTAGTGGCGGCCACATATCATCAAATATTGATTGAAAACGTTAATACAGCCCCTTTGCGCTGGTGGCTCTGCAGAAAACCTTGATAGATGGAGCCAGGGACGCTAACTGGAAACAACTAGTGGCAAATTGAAAACAGGACGAATAATTAATTAAGCATTCTTTATACATTCTTAAAGGCAAACATTGATAAACAACTAAAAGTGATATGGGAGCGTATAAAATTTACAAGCAGAGTAGAGGAGGGAACAAAAGTCGAATTAGCTATTGATTTGATGTTCTGCATAATTTTACTAATTTCATAATTTGCTGTAGAGAATATAAGATCCCATTCTTTATCTCCTTCCTGAATTTACTTTGGGTCCCTGCATAAATGAACGGGTTGATGCAGGAGCTCAAAAACTGAAGCATGTATCCCATTTCCTCCAGGTTAAATGTTGATTCCCCAAAACTGGAACCTGAGAAATAAGCAACATTCGCGATTCGGACATAAAATATCGTTACAAAGTAAAATAAATATAATAGGATGAAGCTGCCTGAGATGGCGAAGAGTAAAACAATAGACTTTCTCCTCTTCTCCATCTCTGGATCAGTCTGATTCTCTGCATTGTTCTGCGTCCGGAGTCTTCTGCGGGCCGTGTTGGCCTCTAGAATATGTCTGACGGTAAAGGCATTCAGCAATAAAATCAGAAAGAATGGAAGGCAGGGGGTTACTATGACGAAAATCCAGTCATATGCGGCCCATGCAGGTGATGTGTAAAATATTAACTTTATGCCACAGAACCACGGTACATTATTAATGGTATACAGAGGTTCATATATAAAATAGAGAAACGTATTTCTGAGACAGCTCAGTGTACAGACTGTCCCGATAACCCGAAGAGACGTTTTCACGGTGCAGTATTTTACTTTCAGCTTCTGGCAACAAATCGCCACAAATCGGTCAAAAGTAAAAGCGACTGTCAACCAGGCAGTGCAGTCTATTACTGCATATATCAGGGCAATACGAAAACTGCATAATGGTGTTATTGATAAAAAGGAGAGTGGGAAATAAATGCCAGAGATGCGGTTTAAAATCACAGCAGTAATAATGAGTAGAAGATCGGTGACGCCCATTGACACCAGGTAGTAAGTGATACATCTGCAGAGACCGCATCTTCCTCGGGACAGGATCACAATTACTGCAAAGTTAGCTGTAAAAATATGATGCAAACGAAGAGAATGTGAGGCTGAAACACGTGGAAACTTATAGGCATTCATTAAAGTCAAGGAAAATATAAATGTTACTGGGCTGACTCACATCAAATCATTCCCATTTAGCCGATCTATGTGAACAGCTTTGAGACGCTATCTCGGAGTTGAACACATCGCTTCTGCAAGGGGTACTTGTTTCTGAGTTCAAAATGATAGTGCATTTAAGAGATAAGATGAGGAATTTTCACTGAAAGCTAAACAAGATGTTTGTCAACTAAATGGCAAGCGTGGAGACTGTCAAGAAAGTTGAAGGTGAAACAATCCCTCATGTTTTAGTCTATTGTAGAATTCTTAATTATTGGAAAATTTGGGGTTCAACCTGCTAAGATAATGGTCAATCAGTGAGAAATGGTCTGGACATTGCGTATTCTGAATTTAAAGAGGGGATATTGATGCATGCACAGTAAAAACACGGAATTCTTCGACCGGCCATTGGAATATTCGTGTCAGAAAATGAACGATGTCGAAGTTTCATTCGGAGAAAGACTTCAGGGAGGTGCAGTACCTCCTCAATACTGCTGTGGGCCGCCGGTGTTCACTTTGAATTTCTTCATAAGGGCGGATGCTGAAATTACAGCGCTGTGTCTCAGATACTCC
Source organism: Scyliorhinus torazame (assembly GCF_047496885.1). Taxonomy (NCBI): domain Eukaryota; kingdom Metazoa; phylum Chordata; class Chondrichthyes; order Carcharhiniformes; family Scyliorhinidae; genus Scyliorhinus; species Scyliorhinus torazame. Next base: position 186,598,374 of record NC_092711.1, on the reverse strand, counting down.
AGATACCTCAAATGGCACAATATGTGGAGAAAAATAGTGAAGCACGGAAGAGTGGGAGATATGGTCAGACGAATGAACAGGAACAAATGAAGCAGCAAGTAATGTGGCAGAGACGAATCAAGGAAGCCAAACGGAGACTGTGGTATATACAGGCACAGTGTGTGTTTGGAGAAAATGCAAATCAATATGATCCTGACTCATCACAGTTGCATTGCTAATATCTCTGCCTAAATTGCGATTCAAAACAATTCTGCTTCAGTACCTCATTGCATTTTTATCAGTCAAGGAATTATTCAATGCTTCAATGACATTAATTAATTAATAATTCGTGAGAATTAACCTGGCCACACAAATGCCAATACCCAGCAGATCTGCATTAGACCGCATAATCAAACTAATAATTATCGCTCAGTAGCAGTGTCAATAACAGAATAGAACAACATTTTCGCTATGCAGAATTAGTGACAATGAACCCAACAGAAACAATGAAAGTGCAAAATGGAACTACCTGTGCCATTTACTTATAGTGAGCCCATTCACACGCAGCTGTCATGCCAAAGCCAATAACATAATTTCAAATTATGCTAACACCACAATAATGTGATAAATTCTCCACACCAAGCAGTTGCAATAGCATAATGGAACAATACGTTTGAAGCGTGCGATTAGCGTGATTTGTGAACCACGTTTGTAGTTTCAGTATCAAAATAGTATTACACGTAAATCGCGAGATAGAACCTTAAACCACACGAAGTACGTAATCAAATAATTGTAAATAAATATTGCCAATGTGAATAATATGCTGCATTCAAAGTAATTAAAGGTCTTTTAAGATGATTACAATATATCTTGAAATGGGTAACATTTTAGCAGCAAAGCCAATGCATTTTGTCGTATGATTCGAAATTACATGTTATTCAAAGCGTTAAATCGGACCTGAAAGGATAGTTTACACCATTACATACGCGAAAGTATAACCTTATAGGTGAAATGATTCATGGAAAAAATGATATTGTTCAAGTAAAGAAATGTAATTACGAAATCGAAGCAGTTATTCAGGTCACCATGATACCCTTCTCTGTAATAATACACTACCTGGAACCCCGATAGCGGCAAGGATAGGATAATAAATGGCATACACCAGTCCTGTTGGTGATCCGTGCATTTCTATCAGAAATTCCGTGCGCAATCTGCACAGCCCTGAATGATTGGCACATTTATATCCGATGGTAGGCTCCAGAGAGATGACGAGCTGTTTTGATTTCTTTATTAACTGCACTAATTATAGTTTGGCACAAATCCTAATGGGATCGGGATTTTTGTTTTGATGGAGCTAAATGTTCTTTCACTGAGCTGATGCTGCTCTACCCAGCAGCTGCTGTAACAACCCAGAGATAATTGTTAGCTAAAATGCGCTTTTCTCTTCCAAACACTTTTGAAAACAGAGGGTTGTACTGTTCAAAACGATGAATGTATACGAAAAATCAGAGGCAATATACAACTGCTAAAGGCAAAGTTTTCTCTCTTAAATATCATTCAGCCCAAGTAATCACGGTTCAAACTTAATATTTACCTCGCAACCTGGCTCGAATGCTGTGCATTCACTGAAACGGAATTGAATACTCAGTATGGCAAGGTTCATTTAAATATTGTTACATTACGTTTGCATGGGGCCAGTTATTCATGGTTCAATTGAATTCAAGCCTATTTGCCCAGGTCACTGCCGTTATGTTCAGTGTGGGACTCTCAAGTGGACAAGGCCAGTTGAGACTCATTACACTGGCTTTGAAATTGCCCAGTTAAACTCCATTACATTCAGTGTAAGCAGATCCTGTTGAGCTTCTGTAAATTCGGCCTATGGTTGGTTCTATTCTATCGATTTGCTACTTGTGTTTACACTTTCACATTCACTGTAGACAGATTCCTCCCAGCAATCTGGCGTACTGCCTGGGCGAGGGGAAATTAAGCAATGTTAAACTGAGTGTGGGCAGATTTAATTCACCTTTTTAATATTCAGTGCCATTGTATCCTACAGACAGAGGGTTATATGCAGTGTGGGAATGACGACCTAATGTCATGGTGGTACGATATATTTCAATATTTAGATATCCGGTTCAGCAATTTTAAAGTAATTGTGATTTTTTTTCCAGCAAAGCACTGTTCTGCTTTGCAGGCCGCTTCGTGGTCAGGGAAAATCGCTGAATGTATTTTCAATTTTGAAATGTCCTGCTCAACGTGCTTACAGACAGCGTTCACTCATTCAGTTCAGCGTGCTTACTGTCGCTCTCCATTGGACCAGGTCGGTGGTTTAACATCCCGAGCTGATGAAATACTGTTCAGCATGGATGCCTTCAGTGTGTACAGGAGCAGTTCACGACGCTCTGCTGACAATGCAACGTGGTTAAAGATAGCGAGTTGCAAAAAATCCTATCCTATCGGAAGAACACAACAGGATTAGCACCATCTGTCGCCAGATCCTTTGAACATTCGCAACATTTTTCATTCTGATGGCAGACTTTCAGCATTCGTTATATTCTGCCTTTATATCTAGTCTGAACCAGTCGTGTTCAGATGGTTTCATTCATTCGGCACATTGTGAGATCACAACCGTTATATTCACTTTGGTAGTGCCCCGCACATTTACATAGAGCTGAGGATTAGTGATGTTCCTGGTGCCTTTCAACGCGTTAAACCTTTTCAGTTCCCTTCGCCTTTTCGTCATTGACGTGCACTCTTTCCACTCTCCCTTCAGGATGGGCTTTGGCCTATGGCTATTTTTGAAGTGAGGTCCAAGTGGTGACTATATATCACAATAGGCTTACCCTTGATTAACTTGTTAAAACATTGAGCACTTCCTACGTTCAGTGAGATTAATTTAAAGTTCCGATATGAGTACGTATAGTGCTGCAGCGACGCCTGCCCTTCAACGACATATTTGGGGCAATCCTTTTTCCATTGTTGTTCAGATTCACACTCTCATCTACAACGTTTTAATCTCGCACGTTCATGACCGTATTCGTGCGATCAAAACACAGAGTTGAATTTTTTCAGGAGGAGGAGTAGGCCATTCGATATTTCAAACTTGCTGTACCATTCAATATGATCATGGCTAATCATTTACCGCAGCCCCACAGCCCCGCACTCTGTCCATTGCCCTTGACACTGTAAGAGTCTAGAAATCTACATATATTTGTTTATTTAATAAAATCAGCGACTTGGCCTCTAGTTCCTTCTGTGGGGGCGAAATCCACAGCTTTATCACCCTCTAAGTAAATACATTTCTCCTTATCTAAGACCTAAATGACCTATGCGTATCCTGATATTGCGACTCCTTGTTTTAGACCGACAATCCTCATTCGCACCTGCCCCCAGACAGACGAAACAACACCCCTGAATGCAGTGTATCAGCCGTGTCAGAAATGTATCCGTTTCAATTAAACCCTTCTCATTCTGCTGCGCTCGAGTGGTATAGACAAGTCAACCAATATCGTGCCATACCACCATCCTGCCATCCAGGGAATCAGCCTGCTAAACATTCTCTGCACTCCTTGTATCACAAAGTCTGAGGTAACGAGGGTAAAACTTCACACAATGCTCCAGGTGTGGGCTCACCAAGGCCTTGCCCAGCTGCTCTACATGAAGTCACATCCTCTTGTAATGAAGGCCAGTATACAATTTCGCTTCAAAACTGTATGTTTGCTCTCAGTGACTGGTGTGCTAGGAACCTAATTCTCTTTGTCGTCAACATTTCCCAATTTAATACCATTTAAAACACTGCTCCATTTATTTCTCCGTGCGAATGAGATAATTTCTAATTTATTCACGTTGCACTGCAGCTGCCACGTTCTTCTCCACTCAAGCAACATGCCCAAATTACCTTAAAGTCGTTTACGTTCCTCCAGAGCCTGGAAATATTGGTTCCCAAACTTATCCTTCCACACTCTCTCAAGATTCGTCTATAATTTTTCAAATCCCTCCTTTACATTCCTATTTTCCATGGAGCTATGGAAACATAAAGGCAGAGTGTAATGGCGTCACAAAGGTTTACAGAACCAAAAGAGGCCCTTCAGCCAATCGTGCCTATACCTGCCATAGAACGCCAATATATCCGAATCTGGATTGTCAGCACGTGGCCCGTAACCTTGTACGCTATGTTTCAAGTGTTCATCTCGACGCTTCTTAAAAGCTCCCTGCCTCAACTACTCTTTCAGGAAGTAAGTGACAATAAGAGATTTTCGTTTCATTTTCATTTCAAGTGTCAGATTCCCACCACTTTCTGTGCGAAAACGGATTCCCTCAAATCCCGTATAAATCTCATTTTCCCTCCCTTAAGCCTGTGCCAAATTATTATTAATCCCTCATCTGATGGAAAAAAGGTTCTTCTTATCGAACCTATCTGTGTTCTTCATAATTATGTTACCTTCGTTCATATACACCCTTAGCCTTATCTGCTTTAAGAAAAACAACTCCAGCCTCTCTTGATTGATGGAACGATCCAGCACTGGCAACATCCTGGTGAATGCTGCACTCTCTGCAGCCATTTTCTTCTTGTATTGTGGCGACCAGAGCTGCACACAGTATGCTAGCCGTGGCTTAACGGGGTTTCTCCATTATCAACTCTCTGCTGTTATATTCTACGCTTCTGCTAATAAAGGAGAATACGCCAAATGTGTTTAACGCATATGCCTTATTAATGTAGATTATTAATGTTGTTGTTGTTATTATTATCATTATTATTATTTGTTTTGATTGGCTTTCGGGTTGATGTAATAGCCTGTGCCCTCTTGCCTGTCCCTCCGCCGCGTCAGTAGCAATGTCACCATCCCCTCATTATCTTTTTCTGATATTTCATTAAAAGTTCAGTAGTTAATATATTCCCTTTATCCACTTGTTTGAGAAGATAGAATATGTGTTTTTAAATTCTAATGTTGAACCTTTGAACAAGTCCGAAGTGCCGACTTCATGCACACATATCCTGTAGAAATCCGCTTAGGGCAATAGCCATACATGCCACTTTCATACAATGGTATTTTCCAGTATCTGCCAATGCGTTCCTTAAGGAAAATAAAATCGCAAAAGAGTAGATGTGGCAAAGGAAGTTTGACACAAATGTAAAAGTTCCGACAGTTTGGAGTTAAGTGTACAAATCAGTATGTAAAAGTAACGAGTATGTTACAATTAAAGTAACATAATGCACATTCCATATCCATTCAAAATGAATTCAAGTAACACATGTTCAGAGTAAACAATAATAATAATCTTTATTAGTGTCACAAGTAGGCTTACATTAACACTCCAATGAAGTTACTGTGAAAATCACGCTACCCAATGTCAACCTCCACCCTATCCCCACAACCCAGTAACCCCACCCAACACTAAAGGCAATTTTGGACACTAAGGGCCATTTATCATGGCCAATCCACCTAACCTGCATATTTTTGGACTGTGGGAGGAAACCGGAGCACCCGGAGGAAACCCACGCACACACGGGGAGGATGTACAGACTCCACACAGACAGAGACCCAAGCCGGAATCGAACCTGGGACCCTGGAGCTGTGAAGCAATTGTGCTATCCACAATGCTACCCATGCTGTGTAACAAGAGGCCCAGGGTTAAGGAATGCGAAGTGAGCCAATCAGGGTATATGGACAGGTCAGGAGGTGTATAGGATGACGTATGAGAATCTTGTATGTGAAACTTGATGCCATTTGAATGAGGTTTGCAGAGATTTCTTTGTCTCCGATATCACTCGGTTCTGTGTTCTGAATCTCTGTGGAGCGAGTCAGCTTTCAAGTTGTTTAAAAATAAATAATACTATACCTACAAATCCATCTCGCGTTTTATTGAGGCCGGACTGACGGGTAAAGAACTCAATATTGTCATTTGGTGCCGGAACCGGGATTTCTCCAGCCGGTCACCCGCCAGCTGCGAAATCAGAATTACACTGATGTTGGACAAGGAAAGCGGACATTGGCCCACAATGTGTGGAGCTGGAAAATGACCACATTACGTTTCCCCTTTTCTGGTCGTCTGATTGCTCTGGTCACTCGTGGTTGATACGGAAAGATCATCTCGATGAAATCAAAGGTCAGTCTGGGGATTAGAAAATTAAAAAATTCAGTCGATGTAGGTACGACTGAGGGTTAAAAAAAACGAAAAAACAGATGGGACGTCGGAAGGACCGTTCAGTTCCACGTGTGTTTTGTGCGACGACGGTTAGAAATAACTGATGGGATATCATAATATTGATAGTTCAATTGCGGGTTCATTGTGGAATTGAAGGGACGTCGAAAGGACGGTTCAGTTCCACGTGTGTTTTGGAAACTATAGTTGATTAAGCTTAAATTGTATCCTTGGACTGCAGTGGCGAACAACGCAGTCTTGAGGACTAGTTCGAGATTATGGGGAATTGCTTGGATAACACGAGTGGTCCAAACAGTTCATTGCAAATATTATGTGATATTTACCCCAAAAAGTGAGGGATTTTAGGAAAATGTCAGCAATTTAAGGAAATAATTGCTTGGGGGCACTAAATATCTGGTCATCATTAAGAAAATTCAGGGTGAAATCTGGAAAAAGAACCAAAGTATGAAAGCCAAAGAGCTAATTGGATTATGGAGACAATATTGTCAAGAGGAACATAGAACATAGAACAATACAGCGCAGTACAGGCCCTTCGGCCCACGATGTTGCACCGAAACAAAAGCCATCTAACCTACACTATGCCATTATCATCCATATGTTTATCCAATAAACTTTTAAATGCCCTCAATGTTGGCGAGTTCACTACTGTAGCAGGTAGGGCATTCCACGGCCTCACTACTCTTTGCGTAAAGAACCTACCTCTGACCTCTGTCCTATATCTATTACCCCTCAGTTTAAAGTTATGTCCCCTCGTGCCAGCCATATCCATCCGCGGGAGAAGGCTCTCACTGTCCACCCTATCCAACCCCCTGATCATTTTGTATGCCTCTATTAAGTCTCCTCTTAACCTTCTTCTCTCCAACGAAAACAACCTCAAGTCCGTCAGCCTTTCCTCGTAAGATTTTCCCTCCATACCAGGCAACATCCTGGTAAATCTCCTCTGCACCCGCTCCAAAGCCTCCACGTCCTTCCTATAATGCGGTGACCAGAACTGTACGCAATACTCCAAATGCGGCCGGACCAGAGTTCTGTACAGCTGCAACATGACCTCCCGACTCCGGAACTCAATCCCTCTACCAATAAAGGCCAACACTCCATAGGCCTTCTTCACAACCCTATCAACCTGGGTGGCAACTTTCAGGGATCTATGTACATGGACACCTAGATCCCTCTGCTCAGCCACACTTTCAAGAACTTTACCATTAGCCAAATATTCCGCATTCCTGTTATTCCTTCCAAAGTGAATCACCTCACACTTCTCTACATTAAACTCCATTTGCCACCTCTCAGCCCAGCTCTGCAGCTTATCTATATCCCTCTGTAACCTGCTACATCCTTCCACACTATCGACAACACCACCGACTTTAGTATCATCTGCAAATTTACTCACCCACCCTTCTGTGCCTTCCTCTAGGTCATTGATAAAAATGACAAACAGCAACGGCCCCAGAACAGATCCTTGTGGTACTCCACTTGTGACTGTACTCCATTCTGAACATTTCCCATCAACCACCACCCTCTGTCTTCTTTCAGCTAGCCAATTTCTGATCCACATCTCTAAATCACCCTCAATCCCCAGCCTCCGTATTTTTTGCAATAGCCTACCGTGGGGAACCTTATCAAACGCTTTGCTGAAATCCATATACACCACATCAACTGCTCTACCCTCGTCTACCTGTTCAGTCACCTTCTCAAAGAACTCAATAAGGTTTGTGAGGCATGACCTACCCTTCACAAAGCCATGCTGACTATCCCTGATCATATCATTCCTATCTAGATGATTATAAATCTTGTCCCTTATAATCCCCTCCAAGACTTTACCCACTACAGACGTGAGGCTCACCGGTCTATAGTTGCCGGGGTTGTCTCTGCTCCCCTTTTTGAACAAAGGGACCACATTTGCTGTCCTCCAGTCCTCTGGCACTATTCCTGTAGCCAATGATGACATAAAAATCAAAGCCAAAGGTCCAGCAATCTCTTCCCTGGCCTCCCATAGAATCCTAGGATAAATCCCATCAGGTCCCGGGGATTTATCTATTTTCAGCCTGTCCAGAATTGCCAACACCTCTTCCCTACGTACCTCAATGCCATCTATTCTATTAGCCTGGGGCTCAGCATTCTCCTCCACAACATTATCTTTTTCCTGAGTGAATACTGACGAAAAATATTCATTTAGTATCTCGCCTATCTCTTCAGACTCCACACACAATTTCCCATCCCTGTCCTTGACTGGTCCTACTCTTTCCCTAGTCATTCGCTTATTCCTGACATACCTATAGAAAGCTTTTGGGTTTTCCTTGATCCTTCCTGCCAAATACTTCTCATGTCCCCTCCTTGCTCGTCTTAGCTCTCTCTTTAGATCCTTCCTCGCTACCTTGTAACTATCCATCGCCCCAACCGAAACTTCACACTTCATCTTCACATAGGCCTCCTTCTTCCTCTTAACAAGAGATTCCACTTCCCTGGTAAACCACGGTTCCCTCGCTCGACGCCTTCCTCCCTGTCTGACCGGTACATACTTATCAAGAACACGCAGTAGCTGATCCTTGAACAAGCCCCACTTATCCAGTGTGCCCAACACTTGCAGCCTACTTCTCCACCTTATCCCCCCCAAGTCACGTCTAATGGCATCATAATTGCCCTTCCCCCAGCTATAACTCTTGCCCTGCGGTGTATACGGAATAAGATCATGCTATCAAGTTGGCAAGAAAATGCCCTGAAAATGGGGATTCCAATTAGTGAAGGGGGAACCAGAAAAGACAGCCTGAGTGAGTGAGACACAGACAGAGTGAGAATTTGAAACTTGCTAATTTGGTGCAGTGAGGTAATTCGGTGAAGAGTGGGAGAAGGTGCTTGTTTCCGACTGTTTTGTTCTCTCTCTTTCTTCGGGCCTAATTTCGGGTGCCGTTCGGAGGAGGAGGAGCAGTCTCTGTGAGTATAACAACATAACGGTAACATCCTGTTTTCCAGTCCACCCCCCCCCCCCCCACAAAAGGAACGTCAGAGGGAAGCTGTGATCTGATTGGTTGATAGCAAATCTGCCCCAAATTTAAAAAACACACAGCTAAACTCGTAAACTTAAATTAAACTAATTAATTAATTAGAAATGGCTGGTCAGGTGATGTGCTTGAGCTGCTTGATGTGGGAGCTGGCAGATCCCCTTGCGAGCTGCAGCGACCACATCTGCAGTAAGTGTTGGCTGCTCGAAGAGCTCGGGCTCAGAGTTGATGAGCTGGAGTCTGAGCTTCAAACACTGAGGCACGTCCGGGAGGGGGAGACTTACCTGGACACTGTGTTTCAGGAGGCAGTCACACCTGTCAGAGTAAGTAGTTTAAATCCTGCCAGTGGCAAGGGACAGCAGGGTGTGACTGCAAGTCAGGCAGGTAAACGGGACCAGCAGTCAGGAACTCAGGAGCCTCAGGCCTTGACCCTGTCCAACTGTTATGAGGCACTTGGTCCCTGCGTGGATGGCGAACAGGGCTGCAGGAAGGATGAGTCAGCTGACCAAGGCACCATGGTTCAGCAGGCCATTCAAAGGGAGGGAGTAAATAGGCAAGTTGTAGTTGTAGGGGATTCTATTATCAGGGGGATAGATAGTATCCTTTGTGAGCAGGATAAAGAGTCCCGCATTGTATGTTGCCTGCCCGGTGCTAGGGTGCGGGACATCTCTGACCGGCTTGAAAGGATACTGGAGCGGGAGGGGGAGGGTCCAGTTGTTGTGGTCCATGTCGGTACCAACAACATAGGCAAGTCTAGAAAAGAGGACCTGTTTAGAGATTATAAAGAGCTAGGATTCAAATTAAAAAACAGATCCCTAAGGGTCATAATCTCCGGATTACTGCCCGAGCCACGTGCAAATTAGCATAGGGAGGCACGAATATGGGAAGTTAACACGTGCCTGAAAGAGTGGTGTGGGAAAGAGGGGTTCCTTTTCATGGGACACTGGCATCAGTTTTGGGACGGGGGGACCTATACCGTTGGGATGGTCTCCACCTGAACCGAGCTGGGACCAGTGTTCTGGCGAAAAGCGTAAATAGGGTGGTCAATAGGACTTTAAACTAGAGATTGTGTGTGTGTGTGTGTGGGGTGGGGGGGTGGGGGAAGGATGACAGTCAGGGAACCAAGAGGTGAAGTAATCAGTGGGAAGCGTAGCTGCTTAGGAATACAAAAAAGCACAAAAAGACAGAACCCAGGAGAGGTTACGATAGTCCCTATCCCACAAAATATGACACAGTGTATGGAAAGGCTCAGTAAACCAAGGTCCACCACACTAAGAAAACAAAAAGGGACGGTCAATAGAGAATTAAAGGTGCTCTATTTAAATGTGCGCAGTGTACGGAACATGGTAGATAAGTTTGTGGCCCAGATTGTGACTGGCAGATATGATGTGGTAGGCATCACAGAGACGTGGTTGCAGGGGGTTCAGGACTGGCATTTAAACATCCAGGGATTCACAACCTATCGAAAAGACAGAGGTGGGCAGAGGGGGTGGGGTTGCCTTGTTAATTAGGAATGAAATGAAATCAATAGCACTAAACGACATAGGGTCAGATGATGTGGAGTCTGTGTGGGTAGAGTTGAGGAACCGCAAAGGCAAAACAACCGTAATGGGAGTTATGTACAGGCCTCCTAACAGTGGCCAGGACCAGGGGCACAAATGCACCACGAAATAGAAAGTGCATGTCAGAAAGGCAAGGTCACAGTGATCATGGGGGACTTCAATATGCAGGTGGACTGGGTAAACAATGCTGCCGGTGGACCCAAGGAAAGGGAATTCACAGAATGTTTACAGGAGGGCTTTTTGGAACAGCTTGTGATGGAGCCCACGAGGGAACAGGCCATTCTGGACTTAGTGTTATGTAATGAGCCAGACTTGATTAAAGATCTTAAAGTAAGGGAACACTTAGGAGGCAGTGATCATAATATGGTAGAATTCAATCTCCAATTTGAAAAAAAGAAGGTAGAATCAGATGTAAAGGTGTTAGAGTTAAATAAAGGGAACTACAGGGGCATGATGGAGGGACAGACGAAAATCGACTGGGAGCAGAGCCTAGTGGGAAAGACAGTAGAACAGCAATGGCAGGAGTTTCTGGGAGTAATTCAGGACAAAGTACAGAGGTTCATCCCAAATAAAATAAAGGTTATCAGAGGGGGAATTAGGCAGCCATGGCTGACAAAGGAAGTTAGGGAATGCATCAAAGCAAAAGAGAAAGCCTATAATGTGGCAAAGAGTAGTGGGAAGTCAGAAGATTGGGAAGGCTACAAAAACAAACAGAGGATAACAAAGAGAGAATTAAGGAAAGAGAGGATCAAATATGAACGTCGGCAGTCAGTCTTCACAGTAGAAGCCATGAGTAATATCCCAACAATTCAGGAGAGTCAGGGGGCAGAGTTTAATATGGTAGCCATCACAAAGGAGAAAGTGCTAGAGAAACTAAGAGGTCTAAAAATTGATAAATCTCCGGGCCCAGATGGGCTACATCCTAGAGTTCTGAAGGAGAGAGCTGAAGAAATAGTGGAGGCGTTAGTTATGATCTTTCAAAAGTCACTGAAGTCAGGGAAAGTCCCAGAGGATTGGAAAATCGCTGTTGTAACCCCCCTGTTTAAGAAGGGAACAAGGAAAAAGATGGAAAATTATAGGCCAATTAGCCTAACCTCGGTTGTTGGCAAGATTCTAGAATCCATTGTTAAGGATGAGATTTCTAAATTCTTGGAAGTGCAGGGTCGGATTAGGACAAGTCAGCATGGATTTAATAAGGGGAGGTCGTGCCTGACAAACCTGTTAGAGTTCATTGGAGAGATAACAAATAGGTTAGACCAAGGAGAGCCAATGGATGTTATCCATCTTGACTTCTAAAAGGCCTTTGATTAGGTGCCTCACGGGAGACTGCTGAGTAAAATAAGGGCCCATGGTATTCGAAGCAAGGTACTAACATGGATTGCCGATTGACTGTCAGGCAGAAGGCAGAGAGTTGGGATATGGCAACCGGTGATGAGTGGTGTCCCGCATGGTTCAGTGTTGGGGCCACAGCTGTTCTCTTTATATATTAACGATCTAGATGACGGGACTGGGGGCATTCTGGCTAAGTTTGCCGATGATACAAAGATAGGTGGAGTGGCAGGTAGCATGGAGGAGGTGGGGAGGCTGCAGAAAGATTTAGACAGTTTAGGAGAGTGGTCCAAGAAATGGCTGATGAAATTCAACGTGGACAGGTGCGAGGTCTTGCACATTGGAAAAAAGAATAGACGCATGGACTATTTTCTAAACGGTGATAAAATTCATAGTGCTGAAGTGCAAAGGGACTTGGGAGTCCTAGTCCAGGATTCTCTAAAGGTAAACTTGCAGGTTGAGTCCGTAATTAAGAAAGCAAATGCAATGTTGTCATTCATCTCAAGAGGCTTGGAATATAAAAACAGGGATGTACTTCTGAAGCTTTATAAAGCATTAGTAGGCCCCATTTAGAATACTGTGAGCAATTCTGGGCCCCACACCTCAGGAAGGACATACTGGCACTGGAGCGGATCCAGCGGAGATTCACACGGATGATCCCAGGAATGGTAGGCCTAACATACGATGAACGTCTGAGGATCCTTGGATTATATTCATTGGAGTTTAGCAGGTTGAGTGGAGATCTAATAGAAACTTACAAGATAATGAATGGCTTAGATAGGGTGGATGTAGGGAAGTTGTTTCAATTAGCAGGGGAGACTAGGACCCGGGGGAACAGCCTTAGAATAAAAGGGAGTTCCTTTAGAACAGAGATGACGAGAAATTTCTTCAGCCAGAGAGTGGTGGGTCTGTGGAATTCATTGCCACAGAGGGCGGTGGAGGGCGGGACGTTGAGTGTCTTTAAGACAGAAGTTGATAAATTCTTGATTTCTCGAGGAATTAAGGGCAATGGAGAGAGAGCGGGTAAATGGAGTTGAAATCAGCCATGATTGAATGGTGGAGTGGACTCGATGGGCCGAATGGCCTTACTTCCCTCCTATGTCTTATGGTCTTATAATTCCCCTCAAGTATGTGCTATGTTAATGCATTGCCTACCACCTTTCTTGCCTACTGCCGTGAAATGTAATAACATAAATTGGACAGAGAACGACCCTTCCCAGATACTCTGATTTTATTGGAAGGGGGATGTAGGCCAGGAAGAAGGCTCAGTTACAAAGATTAAGATTGAGTATGTAATGAAAAAGGATGATCTGAGACCCCAACCAGCGGCAGATACAGTAGCGTACCATTTGGAATCCCAATATTGTGACCTTGCGTGGTTGGATCAACAAGGGGAGGATACCAAACCCACCCAAATGGACCCTCAGCCCGTCTTTATGGCCCACCGTTTGCACCAACAGCTTTACAACTGCCGCCCCCTCTGAGGGGCCAGTGATCTACTGGGAAAAGTGGACAGGGCAGGTTTAGAGGGAACAATAATGTTTTAATTGTGGCCATATAGATCAGTGGCATTAGGAATGCCCCTTTAAAAGACGGGCAGCAGAAGGAGACTACCCGACCCAAAGGAGGGGGTCCCCACCAAGGGGAGGACAGACGAGGTGCACCGACTGCTCCCAGGCAAATACTTTCCCAACACAAGATTGACTAGCTAATTTAGTCATAAGGACTCTCCAATCGGACAGGGAACCTACTATCTCTCTGCAGATAGGAGATCAACATTACCCATTTTTTATCGAAACTGGAGCAACCATGTCTTCAGTGCAATCAGAACTTCGACTACCACTATCCGACCACACCCAGCATTTGTCGGGGTTCGAAGGACAGGTGTGTGAGTATCCTATTTCTGAACCTGTGACAGTCACTTATGAGAATAAGTCTACAGATCATCAGTTTGTGGTGACTACTGGATTTGACTGTAACTTGTTGGCCCGAGATTTACTGTGTACCTTCCAGCTACAGATAAAGTGCGGAGACGAAGGGGTAACGGTTCAATCATGGAGGATGAGACAATAGGGCTATATTTCTATCACACCCCAGTGGTGGACGTTAGACATTGAACATTCACTGCACCACGTTACCCTGGCCTATGACAGAACCGGACAGAACAGGGAGTTGGAGGACAAATACCGGCCGTTAATTGGGATCGAATGGACAGTCAAGATTACAGCCACAGTCACGGGAAAAGAAGGTACAGCCGATTTTGTAACAATACCACCACATTTATGGCCACAGTCAGCTTCTGTAGGCCCTCATATTACAGGTCCATGACCAGTACCATGCCAAGGATCTGGGGCCTATGGTAAGGATGGCAGTGGATCATTCAGATCCGACAGAGTACGCACTTCAAGTCATGCCAGACGACACTACCATAAAATATTTTGAGGTCCCTGACACGGTTAACACTGGACTTCAGCATCACCTTGGACGTGACGTTTTGGAATATGTCAACCCACAGGTCTGGGCAGAATACCCATCACAAGTGGGACAGGCAAATGTTACACTCATTAAGGTAACGATTAAGGACCATGTAACACTGCCTTCCATTTGGCAATATTCCCGAAAACCCCAGCTGCCCCCTCTATAGACAAATTAATCCGAGAGCTGTTGCAACAGGGTATACTGGTCCCTTGCCAATCAGAATGTAACACCTCCATACTTGCGGTGCCCAAACCAGGCAAACCAGACCAGTACCGGTTAGTACAGGATTTACGTTGAATCAATGCCATCGCACAGCCGTTGCAAGCTCTCGTCCCTAATCCCGCCCACAGACTGGCTCAAATTCCAGCTGGAGCCCGGGTCTTCGCCATAGTTGACCTCCAGCACGCGCTGGTGTAGGAAGCAATCATCAGCTGTTAGCGGACAAAGTGCGGCTCTTCAGCCAATTTATTGGTCACCAGCCAATTAATCAAACCGGTTCACACCCCATATCGCGTACTGATGCCGAGAAATCGGAGGTCTCCTGTTCGAACCAGTAGAAACCAGCAGAGTTTTCTCCCCGCACTTCACTCTCGTGATAACCTTACATGTCTCGAAACATTAGCTCCCTTTTGTCTTCACAGATGCTGTCAGTCCTGCTCAGATTGTCCGGTATTTTCTGTTTTTACCTCACTACGATACTTCGGCGGTACCTGAATCTGATGAACAGTTCCCATTCCTCACCCTCGGGTCAATGAGGCCTTTACATCCTAATCAGGAATTCGTCCTTATTCTAGTGGCACCCTGGAACTCCCGCCCCACCATTCTCAACGTCTGCGAGAGCTGACTGTGCTGGTCTCTATATCCCTGCTTCTGATTCATGGGCCTTAATTAGGGCGGTCCTACGAAACACTTCATCAGAAACTTCCTAATTCTCAAGGATAGTTTCATCCTCTAACCTCTCTGTGTAGTGCCACTTTATCTGTGGTGGTGAACCTTGTTTACCCGTAACCCTGGCCACCACACAGGACGTAAAAATCTTTGGAAATTATTCCTGTAACTGTCATGACTCCTTAACGTCCATTGGACTCTCGGTAGTCATGGTTGAAGCTACACCCTTGACTCCTGCAAAATCATGACGCAAACATCAGGCCACACCGTCCACTGGTTACTGCTTGAGCATCCCAACACTTATTGGACTTGTCACAAAATCAACTCCGATTGTATTTTCTACAAGGGATCTGGGAAATAATCTGTCCTTATCCCTGTCACAAATACCTTAGCTTTCAATGGCCTTTCCGCAGTGAAAGCAAATCCTTCTGCAGGAAGACTGTTTGAGTAGCCCATCTCACTTAAATAGTAAAGAGTTGGCTGCCACAATTGAGGAAACGCGGATGATCTTCCTCTTAAACACAATCAACCCATGAATCTCATCTGCCACATTCGTCAGACCTGCTCCCACAGCAGTGTTTACCTCATTTCTTCTAAATCCAGTTAAAGTTGCAGTGGTCCCTGTGGTATTCACCACTTTTATTCCCTTTTCTGAATGCGCCTTCTGAACTCCCACCGGCCCCATCTGTTTCCTTTGCCACTTTCACCATGCTGAATGAACGTGTCCCGGCTTGTTGCAATGGTAACACCGAGGCTTATGAGTCTCACCTCCACCCTCACTGCCTTCCATCTTGGTCTCAGGCCGAGACCCTGGAGCAGTCCTGGTTATCCATTCTCTACCTTGCAAACTGCCGTCCTTTCACTCTCCCAGTTCCTATCGTTTTCAAAATTATGGGGGTGACGAAACAAAGGTTTAAATGTCTGGAAAAGATCAGCATCGTCAGCCATAATTTTTGCTTGTTTCACCGTCTGTTCTTCAACGTGGGTGGTTATTGTGAAGGTAGGGCATGATTAAATTTCTCTAAGAGAATTACCTCTCTTAGAGCCCCATAGGTAGTTGGAACTCCAAATGCTGCTTACCATCTCTCAAGAATGTTCAGCTGAAACCTTTCGAATTTGGCATATGTCTGTCCTTGCTGTCTCCGTAAATCCGGAAACGTTTGCCTGTGTGCTTCGCGTATCAAATCCTATGTATCCTAAATAACCCTTGTTTTTTTTACCTAATCATAAATCTTCAACACCCACTATTAAAGGATAGAATAAACCTCATGTGCCCACCACGTCAATTTACTTAGCACGAAGGGCGGCAGTGTGGTGCAGCGGTTAGCACTACTGCCTCACAGCGTTGAGGACCCGGATTTGATCCCGTCCCCGGGTCAGTGTGTAGTTTGCACGTTCTCCCCGTGTTCGCATGGGTCTCACGTCCACAACCCCACGATGTGCTGCATACGGGGATTGGCCACGCTAAATTGACCCATCATTTGAAAAAATAAAAATAAATACTTTGAATGGGTGATATCCCATTTTCCTTTGGGCACCCCATTTGTGTTGCTACTTTCTGAAAACCCACAAACAGGGTAACTACTTCTTTCACTTCGAATTTTGTGAGGACTTGCATACATTGAAATATATCGCCACTTGGTTCCATTCTAAGATTAAGCTCCCCTGTTATTCCTGGAAGCTCCAGTATAATGTCTCATGCCCTAAACTGGAAATCCCTCTCTTTTTCTTTTCCCTATCTCCCTCTTTTGCCTTTTCCTCGTTTGTTATTCATTTCTGGGATGTGGGCATCGCTGTTTAGACCAACATATAATCCCATCCCTAATTGCCCTTCAAAAGGTGGTAATGAATTGCGTTCTTGAACCCTGAGGTGTAGATACGTACACTGTGCTGTCAGGGACGCAGTTCCAAGATTTCACCCCCGCGACAATGAAGGAACGGCGATATATTTTTAAGTTAGGGTTGTGAATGACTTTGAGAGAATCCTCCAGGTGGCGGGGTTCCCAGATATCTGCTGCTCTTGTCCATCTATGTGCTAATGGTTGTGGGTTTGGAATGCGGTGTCTATTGAATCTTGGCGAGTTATTGCAATGCATCTTGTAGATGGTAACCATGGCTGCCGCTCATCGTCGCTGGGTGGAGTGTTTGAATGTTTGTGCAAGGGGGAGCTATCAAGTAGGCTGCTGTGCTCTGGATGTTGTCGAGTTTCTTGAGTTTTGTTGTAGCTGCACTCATCCAGGCCAGTTGCGAATATGCCATTGCTCTCCTGACTTGTGCCTTGTAGATAGTTGGCAGTTTTTGAGGGACCAGAAGGTTAGTTACTCGCCGTCGCATTCCTAGCCTTTGACCTGCCCTCGTATTCACAGTATTAATATGGCCAGCCCAGTTCAGTTTTTGATCAATAGTAACCCCGAGGGTGTTTATTATGGGGGATTCAGCGATGGGGTAATATCGTTAAATGTAAATGGGCGATGGTTAAATCCTCTATTGCAGGACAATGTAATTGCCATAAATGGTGCTCTGATTTAAACCTTGAAATATCCATCTCCATTTCGTTTTGTTGCATGTCATTTTCTTTCTGTATTATGTTTACTTCCGTTTCATGCTGGAACTGCAACCAGTTGCTCAATTTACCCACCAGGAAATGACCTTGATGCGAGATATCTTTGTGGGTTCTCCTGTGTTTCTAGCATCTCTTTCAAGTGTAAATATTGAGCAATCACATCAGTTACCACAATCTTCCTAGCCCTAGCTGGTACCTCTACTTTGAATTCCTCTGCTTATTCAAATTCGGCTTGTGTGCCTTCTCGAAGCCTTTTTACCTAAACCAGAGACTAGTCGTCCACCTGAAGTTAGCTATTGGCAACTTCTAGAGCCATCTGTTATCTTGCTACAAACCAGTTGTCTCTTTTTAATTCATATTGTAACCCAAACTTCACCGTCTGCCATTTTAACGTACCTGGAATTGAGCCCACAAGTTGTGTCACGACACCCTGGGCAAGAAAGCGGTAAATTCCAGCCCTGACTTGACACCGAATCAAGACACAAGTGACTGAACCAATAATTCTCAGAAAAGTACCTGAAGTCTTTGGCGTTGACTGCCCTATAGGTGCAGCCACAAGGTTTGTAGATTTCAACACAATTAACTTGTGTTTAAAACAAGAACTATGATGAAATATGCAGAAAATACTGGTAAACTATTATCTACTAATAGTAATAATTCCCCACTTTACCTACCTCCGCCCCACCCTCCATATATTTAGCTGGTAAGTCTTCATTTGCGCCCAATTATAAATTCCCCTCTTCCTGACTGTAAGACATTTGTCTGCACGAATCTTTATCTCTTCAAATACCAATATAAATGTTGGTAGTCAGTTATTCAAGTTTACTCTCACACTCCGTCCCCCCCTTTTTAAAATCACTTTGTCCTCCTTTGCTGAATTTTGAACTGCTCCCAATTCACAGGACTTCTCTTTTTTCTGACCAGTTTGAATGCCTCTTCCTTGGATATAATACCGGGCTGGAAACTCTGATCTGAAGCTGCATGTTTCTCGGTGGTGCATTGTACGCTGGCGGTGGGATTCTCTCTTCCAGCCCTTGTCAATTGAATTTTCTACTGCATGCCGCCGGGAAACCCGTGGAGGTGCTGCGCTGCCACAGGGAAAGAGAATCCCAGCGACTGGAGAATTCCAGATATTGACTCCAATTATCTTTTCAGCTGTGTTTAAATCACCTTTCTTGTTTTATTTTTGCGCCAGACAGGAAAGTACAACATTTGCAGTTCACTCTTGGATCTCTAAATGTTTGTCATTGCTTATACATCGTCAGGCATTTAAGTAACGTTCCTCCACCATTCATCACAGCAAACCCGTGTCTCATAGCACTGTAGCTTCCTTTATTTATATCTCGAACACTAGCCTCAGAATCAACAATGCCAAGAATGGCGTTTCCTCTAATTGGTTCTTCAATGTATTGGTCCAGAAAACCATGCTGTAAAAAGTCAAGTAATTATTTCTCTATGGTATTGTTACTAATTTTATTTGCCTAATTTATGTTCAGATTAACGCCACTCATAACTCAAGAAGTTACTTTATTGTGTGCATCTCTAATTTTCTGGTTAATACCTTACCCAAAATCTACACTACAGTGTGACGTCTATTGTCAAACACCACTGACTTTTTTTTCGCTTTGGTGTTTCTCAGCTCTATCCTTGCCGATTCCATGTCGTCAGAGCTAATCTATATCATCACTGTTGCATCAGTTTCTTCTTTAATCAGCAATGCACCTCCAACAACTATTCATTTTTGTCTTTACTAAATTCTGAAATCTCTGGATGTTCAGTCCCCATCCCTGGTCATCTCTCAGCTACGTCCCCGGGTCCCCACGATATGAAACTCGTTTCCATCCATTTGCACAAGTAATTCATCCACTCGTTTGAGAATGCTCCACACATTAAGCCTTAAGTCTTGTCTCCTTTAATATCCCTTGTCCCATTCCCATTACTTTTCACAGCAGCCTGTTTGAATCTGGCCCGTTTTTAATATGTCTATGACTTTTCATATTTACCTTTCGGTCTTTTTTTCTTATCCTTGTTTCCCCATCCTCTGACTTGCATAGGTTAACATCCATGGACAGACACAATTTAATCGGTGTTAGAGTTGCATTGCTGGTTAAAGAAGAAACTGGTGCAACAGTTGTAGACGTAGATTAGCTCCGACGACATTGAGTCGGCAAGGATAGAGCTGAGAAACACCAAAGGGAGAAAACGTTAGTTGTGTTTGACAATAGACGCCTGAACTGTAGTGTAGATTTGGGGTAAGGTATTAACTAGAAAATCAGAGATGCACAAAATAAAGTCACTGCGTGCACTATGAGTGGCATTAATCTGAACATAAATTAGGCAAATCAAATTAGTAACAATACCATAGAGGAATAATTCCTGGATCCTTGCCATTTTAGTTTAAACCTTCACAAATGACTCTAGCAAATACTCCCTGCAGGACATCAGTCCCGGTACTATTCAATTGCAAAAATGCAGTTTGTACTGATCCCACCTCCTTCCAAACCTGCAAAAATATCTCAGGAATCTGAAGACTCGCACCACCTCTTCAGTCACGCTTTCAGCTAACATGTTCTGCTATCATCAATGTAATCTATCTATCAGTGCTTTGATTAGCCAGTGTCACTGTTAGAAACCCTGAAATCACCACCTTTCAGGTCCTAATTTTCAACATAACCATTAACTCTGTCTGTTCTGTTTTGTGGGCCTCATCCATTTTTTTTTACTATGTCGTCTGTACCAATGTGTCTCACGATTGCAGGTTCTTTAACCTCCCAGTACAAAAAGTCATGTAGCCGCTCTGAGACATCCTTGCAATTAAAAAAACGGCAGACTATATACCGGAGTCCCCTTTGCGGCCGCAGAAACGCCGATCTATTCCCCTTACAATAGAATCCTCTATATTCTCTAAAAGGACATAGGTTGTTGGTGGAGTGGGCGATCAAGCGGCAGATGGAATGTGACACAGGTAAGTGTGAGGTCATTAATTTAGTGAATCTAACCAGTTATACGGAGTACACAATAAATGGAAAATAAACTAAGAGGGTACATGAAGTGAGAAGTTTTGGTGTGAATGTACAAAGGTCCCAAAACGCAATATTTCGAGTAGACACGTGTGAAAAGAAAGCATCTGGAATGCTCTCATTTATTGGCAGAGCCACAGAATATAAAAGTAAGGATATAATTTTGGTATTATGTAAAGCACTGGCAAAGCCACAACTGGAGTCTTGTGTGCAATTCTGACCACCACATTACAGGAAGGACGTAATTACACTCGAGAGAGTGCAGAGGAGGTTTGTAAGACTGGTGCCAGATATAGAAACGTATAGCTACGATGAGCGATTGGATAGAACAACGAATAAAGAAAATTACAGAACAGGACCAAGCCCTTCGGCCCTCCCAGCCTGCGCCGATCCAGATCGTTTATCAAAACCTGTTGCCTATTTTCCAATGATCTACTTCCTTCTGTCCCCGCCCTTTCATAAATCTGTCTAGATGCATCTTAAATGATGCTATCGTGCCCGTCTCTACCTCCTCCGCTGGGAAAGCATTCCAAGCACCCACCAACCTCTGCGTAAAAAACTTTCCACGCATATCTCCCTTAAACTTTCCCCCACACACCTTGAAATCGTGACCCCTTGTAATTCACACCATCACTCTTGGAAAAAGCTTGTTGCTATCCACCCTGTCCATAACCTCTCATAATTTTGTAGACCTCAATCAGGTCCCCCCTCAACCTCCGTCTTTCCAACGAAAACAACACTAATCTACTCAACCTTTCTTCATAGCTAGCACCCTCCATACCAGGCAGCATCCTGGTGAACCTCCTCTGCACCCTCTCTAAAGCAGTCACGTCCTTCTGGTAATGTAGCGACCAGAACTGCACCCAGCATTCCAAATGTGGCCTCACCAAAGTCCTATACAACTGTAACATAACCTGCCGACTCCTGTACTCAATACTCCGTCCAATGAAGGCAAGCATGCTGTATGCCTTCTTAACCACTCTATCGATGGACCTGAACTCCCAGATCCCTCTGTACATCAGTTTTCACCAGGACTCTTCCATTGACCGTATAGTCCGCTCTTGAGTTAGATCTTCCAAAATGCATCACCTCTCATTTGCCTGGATTGAACTCCATCTGCCTTTTCTCTGCCCAACTCTCCAATCTATCTGTATTTTGCTGTATTCTCTGACAGTCCTCCTCGCTATCTGCAACTGAAAAATGAAATGAAATGAAAATGAAAATCGCTTATTGTCACGAGTAGGCTTCAATGAAGTTACTGAGAAAAGCCCCTAGTCGCCACATTTCGGCGCCTGTTCGGGGAGGCTGGTACGGGAATTGAACCGTGCTGCTAGCCTGCCTTGGTCTGCTTTAAAAGCCAGCGATTTAGCTCAGTGAGCTAACCCAGCCCCCAACTCCACCAATCTTAGTGTCATCTGCAAACATGCAAATCAGACCACCTGTACCTTCGTCCAGATCATTTATGTAGGTTGAGGTTATTTTATTTGGAACAAAGAAGGCCGAGGAGTCCCTTATTTGAGGTGCACAAAATTGTGAGGGGAGGAAATACAGTGGGCAGGAAAACGTTGTTTCCCTTGTTGGGGAATTCTAGAACCAGGGAACATAGTTTCTATATAAGTGACAGAAGGTCTACAAAGAACAAAGAACGTTGTGCAGAGGGGGCATGAGGAATAACCTTTTACAGCGAGGCTACTGGAAGTCTAGGATTAGCTGCCCGCGTTTGTGGTGGAGGCTGAGATCCAAAACACTTTGAAAAGGTATCCTTTATCTGCCCCACAAACTATTAATCACAAAATAATGTCCTTCGACACTATTAATAATGAATGTAATAAATACGTAGCCGAGCATACTCACCAAATCACCTGCTTCCACTTGCCCTGCGTCACTTTTGAATCCTGAATCCAGCCCAGGAGCTTCAAACTCCAAGGTAGAACTCAGATTTCGCATAGCACTCGTGCTATTTTCAATCTCCTCTCGCACTCCTATCCAGGAACTGCCCACGCTGGTTGCCGTTTAGTTGCCAGCCGGGGGCCGCCTGCGGCATGTTGCAAACTTTACGCCCGTCGGCTGTCCTACCGAGTGCGAGCGCCCAGCAGACGAAACATTCAGGCATATTGTTTAATTCACAGAATTGTACGTTGGGTAAAAAGGTAATTTGGCCATTACATCTGCATTGGCGAAGTGCGTGGATGGTGCTGAGCCACCAACTCTATTGTTAAGAGTCAAGGGCTTGAGGTTCATAAGGAGGAGGTGTTAGCAATTCTGGAAAGTGTGAAAATAGCTAAGTCCCCTGGGCCGGATGGGATTTATCCTAGGGTTCTCTGGGAAGCTAGGGAGGAGATTGCTGAGCCTCTGGCTTTGATCTTTAAGTCATCTTTGTCTACAGGAAGAGTGCCAGAAGACTGGAGGATAGAAAATGTTGTCCCCTTGTGCAAGAAGGGGAGTAGAGACAACCCCGGTAACTATAGACCACTGAGCCTTACTTCTATTGTGGGCAAAACCTTGGAAAGGTTTATAAAAGATAGGATGTATAATCATCTGGAAAGGAATAATTTGATTAGAGATAGTCAACACGGTTTTGTGAAGGGTAGGTCGTGCCTCACAAACCTTATTGAGTTCTTTGAGAAGGTGACCAAACAGGTGGATGAGGGTAAAGCAGTTGATGTGGTGTATATAGATTTCAGTAAAGCGTTTGGTAAGGTTCCCCACGGTAGGCTACTGCATAAAATACGAGGCATGGGATTCTGGGTGACTTAGCAGTTTGGATCAGAAATTGGCTAGCCGGAAGAAGACAAAGAGTGGTGGTTGATGGGAAAAGTTCAGACTGGAGTACAGTTACTAGTGGTGTACCACAATGACCTGTTTTGGGGTCACTGCTGTTTGTCATTTTTATAAATGACCTGGAGGAGGGCGTAGAAGGATGGGTGAGTAAATTTGCAGATGACACTAAAGTCAGTGGAGATGTGGTCAGTGCGGAATGATGTTACAAGTTACAGAGGGACATAGATAAGCTGCAGCGCTGGGCTGAGAGGTGGCAAATGGAGTTTAATGCAGAAAAGTGTGCGGTGATTCATTTTGGAAGGAATAACAGGAAGACAGGGTACTGGGCTAATGGTGAGATTCTTGGCAGTGTGGATGAGCAGAAAGATCTCGGTGTCCATGTACATAGGTCCCTGAAAGTTGCCACCCAGGTTGAGAGGGTTTTGAAAAAGGCGTACGGTGTGTTAGCTTTGATTGGTAGAGGGATTGAGTTTCGGAGCCATGAGGCCATGTTGCAGCTGTACAAAACTCTGGTGCGGCCGCATTTGGAGTATTGCATGCAATTCTGGTCGCCGCATTATAGGAAGGATGTGGGAGCATTGGAAAGGGTGCAGAGGAGATTTACCAGAATGTTGCCTGGTATGGAGGGAAGATCTTATGAGGAAAGGCTGAGGGACTTGAGGCTGTTTTAGTTAGAGAGAATAAGGCTAAGTGGTGACTTAATGGAGGCATACAAGATGATCAGATGATTGGATAAGGTGGACAGTGAGAGCCTTTTTTCTCGGATGGTGATGTCTAGCACGAGGGGACATAGCTTTAAATTGAGGGGAGATAAATATAAGACAGATGTCAGAGGTAGGTTCTTTACTCAGAGAGTAGTAAGGGCGTGGAATGCCCTGCCTGCAACAGTAGTGGACTCGCCAACACTAAGGGCATTCAAATGGTCATTGGATAGACATATGGACGATAAGGGAATAGTGTAGATGGGCTTTAGAGTAGTTTCACAGGTCGGCGCAACATCGAGTGCCGAAGGGCCTGTACTGCGCTGTAATGTTCTATGTTCTATGTTCTTATACTTTAATAACCCTCATATTTTGAGCATCATTATCAAATTTCTCTTAATGCTCATTCGTTCAATGGATTACAGTCCATTAATGCAATATCTTACATTCAGTCCTGCAACCATTCTCGAAAGCCTGTCTTGCACAGTCTCAAGGGCCATGTCAAACATCCAATATCTTTTGCCTGCGTATTGGACCTGATTCTTCCACTGTTCCAAAAGTTTGTTGAGCAGAACGTTTCGTTTGTAATCTGTGAATCGCTAGGATTTATTTCAAAACATCCCAGGTGTCTTTCATTGCTTTTCAACACACGTTAGCAATTCTCTGCAGCCATACCTTTCGCTATGTCCTTCTTCAGAATGTTACCAAGTTGTCAAGGATATAAAGATACCTTCAGAATGAAATTATCTGCTTGTTAGAGAAGATTTCAATGGACGTAGCAAAAGTAGCAATGAACTAACACATCCAGCAAGGTTTCATTTTCTGCAGGCTTGTGGACAAATTATATTATCATGCCTAGAATCAGTCACTGTTTCAAGGAAATGGAGCGACAATATACCCTTTGACTTTCTTGAGAATCAAATGGAGTCTGCCATTTGTATGAATATTGCTGTCACGAAGTCACAAAGATATTGCGTAATTGACATAATTAAGTGTTTTGGATAAATATCTTGGAGGGCGGTGGAGGCGGGTGTGGGGGGGGGGGGGGGGGTAGTGGAGCGGGTAGCCAGGATCAGATAAAGGACTTGACATAAATTAAGATTGTTCCATGCGCTCTGAAGAATGACGAGTCATATGTAATGGAGATAAAAGATACAATAACAGCAGAACATGACAACTGTGCATCAAGAAAAGCAGAGTCCGGATTTGTTTTCCATTTGTTCGGTAATTTAATTGGCACAGCTGCATATGACAGCATTTCATGAAATCGTACAATAAGCTAAATGTTATGACAGAGAAAGTGGCCACTTGGTCTACTGTGCCTGCGCCTAACGAACAGTGGAGCTACCCAGCCAAATCCCACTACGCAGTGTTTGGTCTGTAGCTCTGCAGCTCAGTATCCTCATCACCTCTTTACTCTTCCTACCAATCACTTTGAATTCATGCCCCCATAGATACTGCCCTCTCTGATAAAGTAAATCGGCTCTTTCCATCCACTCTTTTCCAGGTGTTTCACAATTTCATACACCTCAAGCCAATCTACTTTCAGACTCCTCTGTTCCAAGGAGACCAACCCAGCCTCTGCAGTTTTTCCTCATAACTACAACTTTTCAGCACGCGCAACATGCAGATAAATCTACCCTCTGCTGTCTCTAATGCAATGGCACAATTTCAGAAATTAGGTGTCTGGCGCTGCATACAGTACTCAAGGGTTGACCTAACGAATCATTTGTACAGTTCCAACGTAACGTCGCTGCACTTATTTCTGTACATTCGCTAATGAATAAAAGGATTTGCTCAAACTATCCTTCTCTGATCGTTTATATGTTCTGATGAATGTAGGACTATTAAACATATATTGCAGTATTTGTATATGTTCCAATTATCATATTAAAATCTGGGTTAGGGTGTTTATGCAACAGATGCAATAATATATTTTCAAAACCCTTGTGAAAGTCCGACGGCAGGCGGTGCCATTAAGATGACGTAAACGTGTGTGCATAGTTATTTCAAACCGTGCTTATGTTCAAGAGGAGCGGCTAATGGGTTGTTTTGTGATATCTGCTGATTAGATCATCAGAGATATTGTGCTTCAACTTCAGTAATTGAGACATGGGAATAAAGTGGAATAAAGATGATGCAACGAATCATCAAGGCCTGTGGCAGATAGTTTTGTCCTCGATTCTGCCAGTATCTGTGAGCTCAACTGCAGCTTTTTCACAATGCCGGGATATAACAATCCGACACAGACAGCAAGATTTTTCTCTTCAGGCAGCCTTCCAAGCCATCTCTACACAGAAAGTATCACTTTGCTTGCGAAATTTGTTTATCAGAACCATTTGACATGTGCTGGACTTTTCTTAACTGGAGGTAAATAACATATAAGTTAGTAATAAAGAGGGTCTCCTTTTGTTGCTAAGAATTGTTTAAAAAAAAAGAGATCATTTATTGAAGGTATATCCAAAGCATATAGTGAATACATAAACAGGAACACTCCAGAACATTAAACAACAAACACCACATAACATGTGAACAATTCATATAATACTATAACAGTACAATATAACAAGATCCCCTATATATATAAATATGGCGCCAACACCCTCAACAAGAAATAAAGTGAACATGTTAATTTCTTAGTAAAGCAAAATAATGAACTCCCCCGCCCCTAAACAGTCAACAAAATTCCCTGATGACAGTTTAGTGGTTCTTGAAAAAGTCGATGAGCAGCTTCTACCTCACAGAGAACTCCTCATCCGAACCTATAATGGCGAACATTACCTTTTCCAAATGAAGGAACTCAGCAAGATGGCGTATCCATGACCCAGTGCCTGGCGGTTCTGAAGCCCGTCAATTGAGCAAAATTGTCCTTCGTGCCAGTAAGGAGCCGAAAGCCACGACGTCTGTCCCCTTTCAACCATGACACCAGGATCCCCAGAGACAACAAAGATAGCTACCCATGGAAAAGGCGTGACCACGGCGCCCACCACCCGTAACAGTACATCCGTAACATCCTTCCAAATCCCCACTAGCTATGGACAAGACCAGAAAATGTGAACATGGATTGCAGGGGATCCGACAAATGAACAGCCGCTTCCAGGAAGAAAGGCTCAGCCTAGCTGGTGTCATATACGCTCTGTGCAGAACCTTAAGCTGTACAAGACTGAGCACAAGACGAGGAAGCATAAACCATATGCAACAGTTCCGCTCAAATCCAGCCACACACCTCACCTCCCAACTCCTCTTCCTATCTCTGCTGCAACGATACCATCGAGACTTACTCCCAACTGGCATACTCAGCATACACATCGGTGGCTTACCTCTTCCAATATCAACATCGTAGAGGAGCTTGTCCTATAGACTCAACGGCTATAACATTGGAACTGCACTTAACTTTTTGTTAAAAAAAAACTAATCTAAAAGTACCTAAACTCATTACCCTTGGGCATTTGATCAGCCTCCAACCGCTCAGTTAGGCTTGCAAACGTCCCACCCTATATTGCAAACGATATTATTAAACAAGGAAGAGTGTTAAAAAGATCTACTAGGATGCCCCCGGACCATGATGGTTTGAGTTATAAGGAGAGGCTTGATAGACTGGGACCTTTTCCTAAGAGCGTAGGAGGCTTAGGGGTGATCTTTTAGAGGTCTACGAAATAATGAATGGCATAGATAAGGTAGATAGACAACACATTTTCCGAAAGGCAGAGGAGTTTCAAACTAAAGGGCATAAGTTTAAGGTAAGAGGGTAGAGATTCAAAATGGTCCAGAGGGGCAATTTCTTCACACTGAGAGTAGTGAGTGGCTGGAACAAGCTGACAGAAGCAGTATTAATGCGCGTCCATTTTAGCTTTTTTCATTTAATCATAGAACTTACAGGGCATAAGGAGGCCATTCTGCCAATCCAGTCTGCACTGGCCCTTGCAAAGAGCACCCTACCCAATCCCACCCCTCCCACCTTATCCCCGTAACCCAGTAACCCCACCTAACATGTTTTGGACACTAAGGGCAATTTAGCATGGTCAGTCCACCGAACCTGCACGTCCTTGGACTGTGGAAGGAAACTAAAGCACCCAGAGGAAACCCACGCAGACTCGGGGAGAACGTGCAGACTCCGCACAGACAGTGACCCAAGTCGGGAATCGAACCTGGGACCCTGGAGCTGTGAAGCCCCTGTGCTAACCAGTGTGCTAACATGCCGCCCACTGTACTACCGTGACGCCCACACGGTACGGTAACATTTAAAAAGCATTTAGCCTGTTAAGGGGCACAAAGGAACACATTGTATTCTTCTCTTTGAAGTTTTAGTGTGAGTCATCCTAATGTCTGTATAAAAGACAGACAGAAAGCGCACTTAGTAAGCATTGCGCTGGTCAAGGAGACGCAGCCTGAGTGAGTGAGACACAGGGAGAGTGAGAATTTGGTAATTTGGTGCAGTGAGGTAATTCGGTGAAGAGTGGGAGAAGGTGCTTTTTCCCGACTGTTTTGTTCTCTCTCTTTCTTCGGGCATAATTTTGGGAGCCGTTCGGAGGAGGAGGAGCAGTCTCTGTGAGTATAAAAACCTAACGGTAACTTCCTGTTTTCCAGTTTTTTCCCCCAAACGTGACGTCAGAGGGAAGCTGTGATCTGATTGGTTGATAGCAAATCTGCCCCAAATTAAAAAAAAAACACAGCTAAACCCGTAAACTTAAATTAAACTAATTAATTAATTAGTGATGGCTGGTCAGGTGATGTGCTTGAGCTGCTTGATGTGGGAGTTGGCAGATCCCATTGCGAGCTGCAGCGACCACATCTGCAGTCAGTGTTGGCTGCTCGAAGAGCTCCGGCTCAGAGTTGATGAGCTGGAGTCTGAGCTTCAAACACTGAAGCACATCCGGGAGGGGGAGACTTACCTGGACACTGTGTTTTAGGAGGCAGTCACACCTGTCAGAGTAAGTAGTTTAAATCCTGCCAGTGGCCAGGGACAGCAGGGTGTGACTGCAAGTTAGGCAGGTAAAGGGAACCAGCAGTCAGGAACTCAGGAGCCTCAGGCCTTGACCCTGTCCAACAGGTATGAGGTTTTTGCTCCCTGTGTGGATGGCGAACAGGGCTGCAGGAAGGATGACTCAGCTGACCAAGGCACCATGGTTCAGCAGGCCATTCAAGGGGAGGGAGTAAATAGGCAAGTTGTAGTTGTAGGGGATTCTATTATCAGGGGGATAGATAGTATCCTTTGTGAGCAGGATAAAGAGACCCGCATGGTATGTTATCTGCACGGTGCTAGGGTGCGGGATATCTCTAACCGGCTTGAAAGGATACTGGAGAGGGAGGGGGAGGATCCAGTTGTTGTGGTCCATGTCGGTACCAACAACAACATAGGCAAGTCTAGAAAAGAGGACCTGTTTAGAGATTATAAAGAGCTAGGATTCAAATTAAAAAACAGGTCCTCAAGGGTCATAATCTCCGGATTACTGCCCGAGCCACGTGCAAATTGACATAGGGAGGCAAGAATAAGGGAAGTTAACACGTGGCTGAAAGAGTGGTGTGGGAAAGAGGGGTTCCTTTTCATGGGACACTGGCATCAGTTTTGGGACAGGGGGGACATATACCGTTGGGATGGTCTGCACCTGAACCGAGCTGGGGCCAGTGTTCTGGCGAAAAGAGTAAATAGGGTGGTCAATAGGACTTTAAACTAGAGATTTGGGGGGGGGGGGAGGGAATGTCAGGGAACCAAGAGGTGAAGTAATCAGTGGGTAGCGTAGCTGCTTAGGAATACAATAAAGCACGAAAAGACAGAACTCAGGAGAGGTTACGATAGTTCTCATCCCACAAAATATGACACAGTGTATGGACAGGCTCAGTAAACCAAGCTCCACCACACTAAGAAAACAAAAAGGGACGTTCAATAGAGAATTAAAGGGGCTATATTTAAATACGCACAGTGTACGGAACAAGGTAGATGAGCTTGTGGCCCAGATTGTGACTGGCAGGTATGATGTGATAGGCATCACAGAGACGTGGTTGCAGGGGGTTCAGGACTGGCATTTAAACATCCAGGGATTCACAACCTATCGAAAAGACAGAGAGGTGGGCAGAGGGGGCGGGGTTGCGTTGTTAATTAGGAATGAAATGAAATCAATAGCACTAAACGACATAGGGTCAGATGATGTGGAGTCTGTGTGGGTAGAGTTGAGGAACCACAAAGGCAAAAAGACCATAATGGGAGTTATGTACAGGCCTCCTAACAGTGGTCAGGACCAGGGGCACAAAACGCACGACGAAATAGAAAGTGCATGTCAGAAAGGCAAGGTCACAGTGATCATGGGAGACTTCAATATGCAGGTGGCCTGGGTAAATAATTCTTCCAGTGGATCCAAGGAAAGGGAATTAATTGAATGTTTACAGGAGGGCTTTTTGGAACAGCTTGTGATGGAGCCCACGAGGGGACAGGCTATTCTGGACTTAGTGTTATGTAGTGAGCCAGACTTGATTAAAGATCTTAAAGTCAGGGAACACCTAGGAGGCAGTGATCATAATATGGTAGAATTCAATCTCCAATTTGAAAGAAAGAACGTAGAATCAGATATAAAGGTGTGACAGTTAAATAAAGGTAACTGCAGGGGCATGAGGGAGGAACTGACGAAAATCGACTGGGAGCAGAGCCTAGTGGGAAAGACAGTAGAACAGCAATGGCAGGAGTTTCTGGGAGTAATTCAGGACAAAGTACAGAGGTTCATCCCAAAGAAAATAAAGGTTATCAGAGGGGGAATTAGGCAGCCATGGCTGACAAAGGAAGTTAGGGAATGCATCAAAGCGAAAGAGAAAGCCTATAATGTGGCAAAGAGTAGTGGGAAGTCAGAAGATTGGGAAGGCTACAAAAACAAACAGAGGATAACAAAGAGAGAAATAAGGAAAGGCAGGATCAAATATGAAGGTAGGCTAGCCAGTAACATTAGGAATGATAGTAAAAGTTTATTTAAATACATTAAAAACAAACGGGAGGCAAAAGTAGACATTGGGCCGCTCCAAAATGACGCTGGTAATCTAGTGATAGGAGACAAGGAAATAGCTGAGGAACTAAATAAGTACTTTGCGTCAGTCTTCACAGTAGAAGACATGAGTAATATCCCAACAATTCAGGAGAGTCAGGGGGCAGAGTTTAATATGGTAGCCATCACAAAGGAGAAAGTGCTAGAGAAACTAAGAGGTCTAAAAATTGATAAATCTCCGGGCCCAGATGGGCTACATCCTAGAGTTCTAAAGGAGATAGCTGAAGAAATAGTGGAGGCGTTAGTTATGATCTTTCAAAAGTCACTGGAGTCCGGGAAAGTCCCAGAGGATTGGAAAATCGCTGTTGTAACCCCCCTGTTCAAGAACGGAACAAGGAAAAAGATGGAAAATTATAGGCCAATTAGCCTAACCTCGGTTGTTGGCAAGATTCTAGAATCCATTGTAAAGGATGAGATTTCTAAATTCTTGGAAGTGCAGAGTCGGATTAGGACAAGTCAGCATGGTTTTAGTAAGGGGAGGTCGTGCCTGACAAAACTGTTAGAGTTCTTTGAAGAGATAACAAATAGGTTAGACCAAGGAGAGCTAATGGATGTTATCTATCTTGACTTCCAAAAGGCCTTTGATAAGGTGCCTCACGGGAAACTGCTGAGTAAAATAAGGGCCCGTGGTATTCGAGGCAAGGTACTAACATGGATTGACGATTGACTGTCAGGCAGAAGGCAGAGAGTTGGGATAAAAGGTTCTTTTTCGGAATGGCAACCGGTGATGGGTGGTCTCCCGCAGGGTTCAGTGTTGGAGACACAGCTGTTCTCTTTATATATTAACGATCTCGATGACGGGACTGGGGGCATTCTGGCTAAGTTTGCCGATGATACAAAGATAGGTGGAGGGGCAGGTAGTATGGAGGAGGTGGGGAGGCTGCAGAAAGATTTAGACAGTTTAGGAGAGTGGTCCAAGAAATGGCTGATGACATTCAACGTGGGCAAGTGCGAGGTCTTGCACTTTGGAAAAAAGAATAGAGGCATGGACTACTTTCTAAAAGGTGACAAAATTCATAATGCTGAAGTGCAAAGGGACTCGGGTGTCCTAGTGCAGGGTTCTCTAAAGGTAGACTTGCAGGTTGAGTCCGTA
Source organism: Scyliorhinus torazame (assembly GCF_047496885.1). Lineage (NCBI taxonomy): Eukaryota > Metazoa > Chordata > Chondrichthyes > Carcharhiniformes > Scyliorhinidae > Scyliorhinus > Scyliorhinus torazame. Next base: position 186,565,788 of record NC_092711.1, on the reverse strand, counting down.
ATTAAGAAAGCAAGTGCAATGTTGTCATTTATCTCAAGAGGCTTGGAATATAAAAGCAGGGATGTACTTCTGAAGCTTTATAAAGCATTAGATAGGCCCCAGTTAGAATACTGTGAGCAATTTTGGGCCCCACACCTCAGGAAGGACATACTGGCACTGGAGCGGGTCCAGCGGAGATTCACATGGATGATCCCAGGAATGGTAGGTCTAACATACGATAAACGCCTGAGGATCCTGGGATTATATTCACTGGAGTTTAGGAGGTTGAAGGGAGATCTAATAGAAACTTACAAGATAATGAATGGCTTAGATAGGGTGGACGTAGTGAAGTTGTTTCCATTGCAGGGGAGACTAGGACACGGGGGCACAGCCTTAGAATAATAGGAAGTCACTTTAGAACAGAGATGAGGAGAAATTTCTTCAGCCAGCGAGTGGTGGGTCTGTGGAATTCATTGCCACAGAGGGCGGTGGAGGCCGGGACGTTGAGTGTCTTTAAGACAGAAGTTGACGAATTCTTGATTTCTCGAGGAATTAAGGGCTATGGAGAGAGAGCGGGTAAATAGAGTTGAAATCAGCCATGATTGAATGGTGGAGTGGACTCGATGAGCCGAATGGCCTTACTTCCGCTCCTATGTCTTCTGGTCTTATGGTCTAAATATGGACAGGGAGGAATATGGACCAAATGCGGTCAATTGGGATTAGCTTTGTCGTAACAACTGGGCAGCATTGTCAATTTTGGCCGAAGGGCCTGTTTTCATGCTGTCAATGTCTAACATTTTGTCACTGATTGCCACTGATTGGAGTCTTCCTATACATGCGCTCGAAACCAAAATGCAATTGGAACTGGTTCCGGACCCTCCAAGTGGAAACCACCACTGGGTTTGATGAACACCTATCCGGCGAAAAAGGAAGGGGAGCAGAACCCAATGCCCTTAAGGTCGTTCCTCGACACGAGGTCTCCTCCACTTTCCATCAAACTGATCCCTGGTCCAACAGCCATCTTCGGAACATAACAAGAGCAGCAGTCCAGTATGAACGCTGAAAATGTGGAAGGGCCAGGCCACCGACACGTCTACTCCTCTCCAGATATACCCTTTTAAGACGTGGACCCTCCCCACCCACACAAAACCAAAGCACGTCTATTAATCTTTCTGAAAAATAATTTGGGCAGAAAGAATGGGAGGTTCTGAAAAAGAAAGAAGAACCTTGGTAGGATCACCGTCATAATAGTCTGGATTACTCCGGACAAAGATAGAGGCAGGCTGTCCCACCTGTTGAAGTCCTCTTCCATCCCCTCTACTAAGCATGTCTAATTGTGTTCGTGAAGTTGAACCCAATCCCGCGCCAGCTGAATCCCCAAATAGCAGCAACTCTTACTGGGCAGGTGAAATGGGAGCCGACAGCCCTCCTGTCCTCCGGAGCCAATAAAGAACATCTCACTGTTTGCCATGTTAGGCTTGTATCCATAGCAGGAACAGAATTCCTTTAGAATTCCCAGAAACTGAGTGATATACTCCAAGGGATTGGAAACATACAGTAGGAGGTTGGCACCATATATGGAAAGATGCCCCCCCTCTTCCCCCCCCCCCCCCCCCCCCGCTTACTACCCCGTGCCGCTCCAGATGTTCGAAGAGCCATTGCTAAAGGTTCGATCGCAAGGGCGAATAGAAGCGGAGAGAGCGGACACCACGGCCTCGTCCTATGCTGCACAGCAGTAGACTCCGAACTAACCCGGTGAGTGGAGATGCTTGTCTCCAGAGCTGTATATAACAAATGAACCCAGACCACAAACCGCTACCCGAACCCAAACCGTTCCGAAACGTAACAAAGGTACTCCCACTCCACTCCGTCAAATGCCTTCTCAGCATCCATTATCCACACAACCTCCATACCACTTCCTCCAGCAACATCATGATAACGTCAAATAGCTTCCGAATATTAGACACTCCGTCTTTTACTAAGCCAGCTTAATCATCTCCAACCATGTTCGGCACGCAACCCGCAATACGGGTAGCCACGATCTTTCCCAGGAGTATTGCATCGACATCCAGGAGCGAAATGGGACGGTAAGATACGCATTGTACCGGATCCCGATCCTTTTTTTGGATAAGGGAGATGGAGGCCAGTGAGAGCGGAGGGAGGAGCGTGCCCATTCCCAGCGCCTCATTGTACATCCGTACCATCAATGGACCACTTTCCCAAAACAGTTATAGCATTCGACTAGAAATCCGTCCGGTCCCGCGGCCTTCCCTAACTGCATTGACTTCACACACCCCAGAATCTCCCGCAGACCTACCGGAGCCTCCAATGCTTGCGTCCTCGCCTGACCCACCATTGGAAACTCCAACCATCTTGGAATTTAATTCTCAGTTCGCCCCACGATGGCGGTTCTGATTGGTGTAGCCTTCTATAAATGTACGCAAAGAATTTATTAACCCCCGCAGGGCCCGTGACCACCTCTCCCCCACGTCCCTAGGTTTACCTATAAACCTATCCGCCGTGAGTTTTCTCAGTTGATTAGCGAGCATTCTGCCAGATTGCTCTCCATATTCATACAAGAACACCCTGGCTCTGCTCAGCTCTCTCATTGTTCCTCTATGGTGACCAAATTTAACTCCACCTGGAGCCTCTGATCCTCCCTCAACAGTATCCCGATATTCCCGGAATCTGCGGTAACTGCTAAGATCTTTAGCCGATGAGCCCTGATCGAAATAGGTTCTCCCCTCACCACCACCTCCTTTGCCTCCCGTAGCATCCCGGCGGAGACCTCACCAGTGTCGTTCTGACCGAAATAATTACTAATGACACCTTCCAATCTCTCACATAAACCCATATTCGGAAGGAGATGTCATGAGAATGTCAGTTTAACAAAAGGTAGTCTGCTAAAGTTACGGCAGTGATGTCGGAGTGTGGGTGGAGCTGAGCTCTGGCTCTGGTTTTTAGTTTCACTTTGAGAAAAGCTTGGTTGTGCTTCAGTGTTGGAGCTGATGCCAGCCAAAGAATGTGTAATGTTGTTCTCTCTGCCATGTAAAGACTATCTCTTGACCATTTGGTGAATTCAGAGTGATAACTGTTCTCAGTAGTGAATGTAAACCTGATGTGCTTCTGTTAAATGTTTTTTTTTGATGTCCAATGGATGTTAAAAGGAAAGTTTAAGTATTACCTCGAATGTTGTATTCTTTGGGGGGTTGTATGTGAACTGAATTACTGTTAGATGTCTGCTGTACCACACCTGTAGAGTGGTCCGTGTGCTCCCCTTACCACAATCCAGTAAAATCGTGGCTCAGGTGAACTCCATGATACACTTTGGGGCTGTCTAAATCCTGGTCCATAACAATTTGGGGGCTCGTCCTCGATACAGGTCTATCTATTGGATTGGCTTCGTGAACTTAAAGACAATGAGGGGTGAGCATATTGTGTTTGCTTTATAGGTGTGGTATTTCAGTTCAGGTGGGGAGTGCGTTGTGGCCAATGGCTCTTTCAGAGGCTCAGAAGTTTTTGGGGGTGGAGACTGTCACACGCAGTCTCTTACGGGCAGAGACTAAAAGCAGACTGTTAGATTTGGAAAAAAACGTTGCAGTTAATATTACCTGACAAAATGCGAAAAGATGAGGTAATTATGGCGGTGGCTAAGCATTTAAAGTTGCCCGAGATACCGTTTGACTATTTGGAAATGGCAAAAATTCCGTACCAAATTAAACAAATGGAACATGAGAAAGAATGAAAGCAGCTTAAATAGAAAGAACTAGAGAGGAAAAAGAAAGAGAGAGAGAGCTTGAACGTCGGAAAATGGCCATGAAACATGACATTCAGTTAAAATTGGCTGATTTAAAGGGAAATGTACAGTTTGAGGATAGTGATGACAATAGACAATAGAACATTACAGCGCAGTACAGGCCCTTCGGCCCTCGATGTTGCGCCGACCTGTGAAACCAATCTAAAGCCCAACTACACTATTCCATTGTCATCCATATGTTTATCCAATTACCATTTAAATGCGCCTAATGTTGGTGAGTCCACTACTGTTGCAGGCAGGGGATTCCACGCCCTTACTACTCTCGGAGTAAAGAACCTACCTCTGATATCTGTGCAATATCTATCTCCCCTCGATTTAAAGCTATGTTCCCTCGTGCTAGCCATCACCATCCGAGGAAAAAGGCTCTCATTGTCCACCCTATCTAATCCTCTGATCATCATGTATGTCTCTATTAAGTCACCTCTTAACCTTCTTCTCACAAACAAAAACAGCCTCAAGCCCCTCAGCCTTTCCTCATAAGATCTTCCCTCCATACCAGGCAACATCATGGTAAATCTCCTCTGCACCCTTTCCAATACTTCCATAACCTTCCTATAATGCGGAGACCAGAGTTTTGTATAGCTGCAATCGTTTTGTATAGTTTTGTATGGCTCCGAAACTCAATCCCTCTACCAATAAAAGCTAACACACCGTACGCCTTCTGAACAACCTTATCAACCTGGGTGGCAACTTTCAGGGATCTGTGTACATGGACACCGAGATCTCTCTGCTCATCTACACTGCCAAGAATCTTACCATTCGCCCAGTACTCAGTATTCCTGTTACTCCTTCCAAAATTAATCACCTCACACTTTTCTGCATTAAACTCCATTTGCCACTTCTCAGCCCAGCTCTGCAACCTCTGTAACCTGCAACATCCTTCCGCACTGTCCACAACTCTACCGACGTTAGTGTCATCCGCACATTTACTCACCCATCCTTCTATGCCCTCCTCCAGGTCATTTATAAAAATGACAAACAGCAGTGGCCCCAAAATAGATTCTTGTGGTACACCACTAGTAACTGAACTCCAGGCTGAACATTTCCCATCAACTACCACCCTCTGTCTTCTTCCAAATAGCCAATTTCTGATCCAAACCGCTAAACCACCCTCAATCCCATGCCAGCGTTGATGAGCATAAATAGAAAGAGTGGCAAAGTCGAAGGCTTTGTGGGGATCTATTTAAACATGTCCAAGCATTGCCAATGTTTGCCGAGAAGGTGGCGAAACAAATAAAATGGCCACAGGACATGTGGGTATTCCTGATTCAAACAAAGCTGGTCGGTCGGCCTAGTGAAGTGATTGCATCACTACCGGTGAAGGTATGTGGGACGTAGGAAGAGGTGAAAAAATCCATCTTGGGTGCATACGAACTTGTGCCTGAATCCTGCAGACAAGGGTTCAGAATTTAAGGAAAGAATTTGGACAAACATACATGGAGTTAGAAAAAAAAAATCAAACAGAGTAATTTTGATAGGTGGATAAGGGCTTTGAAAATAGATCAAACGTATGAAGGTCTCAGAGAAATAAGACTTTTGGAGGAGTTTAAAAATTATATTCCTGATGCAGTGAGAACTCATGTGGAAGAGTAGAGGGTTAAAACTGCGAGGTTAGCAGCAGAAATGGCAGATGATTATGAATTATTTCATGAATCAAAGCTTGGTTTCCGACATCAGTTTCAGCCTGTGAAGGATAGAAACTGGCGACATGGGAAATACTCAAGTGGTAGAGGTGACAAAACATAAATTTCTTTACCCGTCAATCTGGCCTCAATAAAAGTCGAGATGGATTTGCAGGTACAGCATTAGTTATTTTATTTGGCTTGCAAGCCTTTCTCAATTCACAGCAAGTACAAAGCACATCTTGCTTCGTACACCTCCGGAATCAAGTGAGTCTGTAGGACAAAGGGATCTCTACTAATCACACAACTGGCATCAAGTTTCACATACACGATTCCCATAGGCCATCCTATACGCCTCCTGACCTATCCATACACTCTAATTGGCTCACTTCCAATCCCTTCCTCTGGCCCCTATTACCCAGCATCCTTTTCCCCTCCGTAGCTGGACACACCTCTTCCTTTGCTTTGCCATGCGGTCTGAAATCCTTTGTCTGTGAACTCACCAGGATGAGACTGGCCTATCTCTACATTACAGTAACTAATATCTCTGAAGTAACTATTTTATATCACATTCGTCATTCCCTCCTTTTATCATTCCATGATAACCGAACTATCCAATCCATAGCTACGGTCCCTCATCTAAAAAGATCCGTCGCTGCATTTCCACTTCCTGGCGTAGCCCCCCTTCATCTGCTGCACCCTCATGGATTTTGACAGCTAAGATTTTAGGGGCGTTGATCTGTTCCAGTGCACCCCGCATTCTACCCATCACACATTTAATGATGGCTAGGCCCACAAAGATGCAGCCGATAGCCACCACTAAATACATGGCCATATTTATCAACCAGTCCTTCCAACCTCCAAATCCCCAGTTACACCAAGAGCCAGGATCCTGCATTCCGTCCAGGTGATCCCGTATGTGATCCATAAATTTAGTGATGTTAGCGGTCAAGTCCTGAACTCCCATGATGCACTTGCCCTGTACTATGGCGCATACCCCACCCTCACGGGCCAGAAGATAGTCAAGAGCATACCGGTTCTGCATTGCAAACAACCGTAGCTGAGATAACTCCTTGGTTATTGACCCGAGGGCTCCCAAGGTTTCATTTCCCAAAATGGTATGGCCACAAATAAAATAATTCCTATCGCTGACAGCCAAGGAACCCCCCACACCTCCCAGTGTCAAAACGCTCAGAATTCCCCACCGGGCTGAGGGGCCCCGGTTGGGTGCGAGAACCTGAGGTTTTTTCCAGTTCTCGCAGAATTCAGCTGAGACTGCCCGGCGTGCTAACTGATTATGCAGCATCCACGCCGAGGGGCAGGGGACTGTGGTAGGGACTAGAGTCCCAATGGCAATTTGGCGGGGAAATGGGGGTGACAAAACATTGGTCGCTGTGCCATCAAATAAAAAGTAGTATTCTTGCTCCGTGTGCAGGCTAGCATCACAATCAGTATATCGGTTGCGTAAGGATCCCCCAGTAGCCCAGTTTATCCAGCTTCGAAACGCCCATTCGGGCAGCCTAGCAATGCGGAATGCCCTAGTCCCAACAGTGATATGAGAGACATTCGCCCAGCCACAAAGGAGCTGGATGCCGGCGTTCAATAGAACGCCAGTGGTGTTGTAACAAACGCACTGGCCAGATGCCTGGGTGATATGACACCTCCTGTCCGTACAGGTGGGGAACAGACATGTTATATTCGTTTCCACCTCTACCAGCAAACAGCCGTCTCCTTCACTGCTGAAACAATTCTCGTACGACCGGGAATCCCTATTGGGAGTGAAGTGGCTAGGTATATACGCCCTCCACCGTTGCAGCCTATCATACTGTGAGTGGGAATTATCCCGAGGAAGGGGAAGGCAAATAGCCAGTGGTGCTGAACCCGGATCGTAAGGAAGAGTGACTTGCTCGGGCGGTGACTCGGAACGCTGACAATGAACCACCGTTTGGGGAGTGCCCCAAAGTGGTGAAAGAGAAAATAACCTAGACACCGCTGCGGGGTTCGGGTAGCCGACAACCCGTCCGTGGCCATACAAGCAGTGGTAAATCTGGTAGAAGAGATTCATACTACCCGGGTTTTCCTCAGTGTGGCCTTTAACTAAATAAAGTGTATCTCCTGATAACCTACGTTCTAGCTGTACTCCCCTTCTCACACGCTCCGTCCTCTCTCTCGTCCCCCTCTCTCTCTCACAACCTCTTCCTACCTTCTCCTGACGGTCTGATGTTACCGTTATCGCACCAATCTTAACACATCCAAAATCAAATTTACATGTACTCCAAAAACAAGGCAATGTCCATATAATGTTCCCTTCCCATCGCCGGGACTGGTGCAATTGCTTCATGACTCCTGTATTTTCCGTTATCCTGATGACCTTCCATGAGTCGATACCATGTCCTCGTATATGGGGGCAGCGAAGAACATCACCTCTGCATAAACGTAATGTCCTTATAGTTTGGTTGGGTTACAAATGTAGATAATAGTTCCCTTTTCCATGTCCGTCGCCAATAACACTCCAAGCAAGGCCGAATATCACACAGACCATCATAGCCACCCCATCATGCTCCACACCTGTAAAATAGCACTGGGGAAGGGAGGCAGGTTAATCTGTCCAAGAAAATGAGGCCCGTTATCAAAACTCAACTGAGCTGGTATAATGTACCGGGGAATGATTTCCCGCATCAGAACTTTAACCACAGTAGCAGCTTTATTATCAATAGTCGGATACGCCTCAACCCATCTGCTGAACCCATCCACAATGACCAAAACATATTTATAACATTGACACCTTTCCAACTCAATGTAATCCATTTGTAGCGTCTCAAAGGGACCACTGGGCAACGGGGTTTGCCCCATCCCACAAGGGATACCTTTGCCGGTGTTATATTGCTGACAAATCAAACACCGATTACTGAGACTCTGGGCCAACCCCTACATTTCAGTGTGCCACCAAGTGTCCAGCAACAAATCACTAGTCCCTCGAGCCCCACAATAAGTTGCAAAGAGTACACATTCAGTGACACATAAAGCCAGTATATCAGACATACAGGTCTGATGTGCTGGCGTGGTCCATAAAGAGGAAACAGAATCATATGTACAACCGAACTGTTCCCACATTTGTTCATCAGGAGCGTCCTCCTGTAACCTTATGACGTCTTGGATGGTTGGCATTGACTTGTCAGAAGCAGACATATTTATAGTACATCGTTTAGTCTGACGTAACATTTTAGGTACCATCACTTGCTGAATTTGCGCGGCTGTCCGCGCTGCACAATCTGCTTGTTCATTACCAACGTCAACTGGGGTCTTACCATTTGTGTGAGCAGCGCATTTAATGACGAAACTCTGCGCGGGCATAAGGAGGGCCTGCAGTAAGTCATTAACTAAACCCCGGTGGGATATTTGACCACACATAATCATGTCAGGTTGTTCTGACGAAATATCACTCAAATCGTCCCTTATTGTGGTAGTTTCCTGAATCAAGGCTAAACAGTCGTGGCCAGGTGCGTCTTCATGGACAGGGGGACCACTAAGAAAACAGGCTGGATTGATAGTGGTACAGTGTTTAAATGTCAGACGTGGATTGTTCAAAAGGTATATCTCATACCTATTCTGACGAGCTGCGGTAAGATGCTGAGTCTGCAGTTGCCTCAGTAGTGCGATGACCGAGTGGAAGCTATACACCGTAATATCCTGTTGGAGAGTGAGAGCATGTAACGGATATGCGATGGCATTGATTGAACGTAAATCCTGTACTAATCAGTACTGGTCTGGCTTGGCTGGTTTAGGCACAGCAAGTATGGGGGTGTTACATTCTGATTGGCAAGGGACCAAAATACCCTGTTGCAACAGCTCTCGGATTAATTTGTCCATGGACGGGGCTGCAATCGAGTGTTACTCGTTTCAGGGACCTCAAAATACTTTATGGCAGTGCCGTCTGGCGTGACTTGAAGTGCGTACTCTGTTGGATCTGAATGATCCACTGCCCTCCTTACCATAGGCCCCAAATCCCTGGCATGGTACTGGTCGTGGACCTGACGTGTAATATGAGGGCTTACCGAAGCGGACTGTGGCCATAAATGTGGTGGTATTGTAACAAAACCGGCTGTACCTTCTTTTCCCGTGACTGTGGCTGTAACTTTGACTGGCCATTTGGTCCGAATTAATGGCCGGTATTTGTCCTCCAACTCCCTGTTTTGTCCGGTTCTGTCATAGGCCAGGGTAACGTGATGCAGTGAATGTTCAATGTCTAACGTCCACCACTTGGGGATGATAAAAATATAGCACTGTTGTCTCATCCTCCATGATTTAACCGTTACCCCCTCGACTCCGCACTCTAGCTGTAGCTGGAAGATACACAGTAAATCTCGGGCCAACAAGTTACAGTCCAATCCAGTAGTCACTACAAACTGATGATCTGCAGACTTATTCTCGTAAGTGACTGTCACAGGTTCAGAAATAGGATACTCACACACATGTCCTTGGAACCCCGACAAATGCTGCGTGTGGTCAGATAGTGGTAGGCTAAGTTCTGATTGCAGAGAAGACATGGCTGCTCCAGTGTCGATTACAAATGGGTGATGTTCATCTCCTATCTGCAGAGAGATAATAGGTTCCCTGTCCGATTAGAGAGTCCTTATGACTAAAGTAGCTAGTGAATCCTGTGTTGGGAAAGGGTTTGCCTGGGAGAAGTCAGTGTATCTCGTCTGTCCTCCCCTTGGTGGGTACGCCCTCCTTTGGGTCGGGTAGTCTCCTTCTGCTGCCTGTCTTTTAAAGGGGCATTCCTGTTGCCAGTGATCTGCACGGCCGCAATTAAAACATACATTGCTTCCTCTATATCTGCCCCGTCCTCTTCTCCCAGTAGACCAATGGCCCCTCAGAGGGGGCGGCGGTTGTAAAGCTGAGGGTCCCTTTGGGTGGGTTTGATATCCTCCCCCTCGCTGATCCACCCACCCAAAGTCACAATATTGGGGTTCCAGCTGGTAAGCTACCATTTCTGCCGCTTGTTGGGGTCGCAGATCATCCTTTTTCACTACATACTCAGTCTTAATATTTGTAACTGAGCCTCCTTCCTGGCCTACACCCTCCTTCCAATAAAATCTGACTGCCCTTGCCATCTGGGAAGGGTCGTTCTCTGTCCAATTCATGTTATTACATTTCACAGCAGTAGCCACGGAAGGTGGTAGGCAATGCATTAACATAGCACAATATTGAGGGGAATTCTGACCATTTTGATATGGCAAGTCGCCTGACTGCCCACGGTAGATTTCATTAAAACGTTCCAGAATTTCCTCTGGCTCTTCAATCTTCTTAGGTATTAGGTCTAAGATAGCAGAAATATTTATGGGCTTTTGAAATGTGCTATTCAACGCATTCGGGATTTGTGTCCCTCTATCGTAGTCTAATGCATAGGCTTGCTGAAGTGCGGTGTGGCTAGCATAATTCAAGTGATAAGATGATTGCGGTACTCTGCGGGGGTTAAAACCTGCTGGACTAGGGCCCAGAGGTCCCTAGAATCAGCTTAATAAATTGAGATGTTAGTTCTCAGGGAATCCACGAAAGCAGCAGGAGATTCTTTTCTATCTGGGATTGTAGCCATAATAGCCATCATCTCACTGGGTGTCCATGGGAAATAAACGTCTATCGTGGGCTGGGCCCCGGCAGTCACGTCAAGGTTTGGTATCTTCCTAATCGGCAACTGTCTCCGAGCCTCACCAGGCGGTACTCTAGCTATTTCCTCTGGTTCTTCCAAGACTTCGACGTCCCTCCCTGTCACTAGAGGGAGTTCTTTCTCTTTCAAACCTGGCATCTCCCTTTGTTCTCGAAATTTGCGGTTTCCCCTTGGTCTGAAGGGATTTAGGTGGTATGCTTAATTGTTTCTCGTTAGGATCAAGCCCTTCTCTCGCTGTCCGAGATCGGGTCCTAGAGCTACCTGGGCTTGTGGAACAGAGCTCCTCCTGACCCACTGATCGTGAAGATGGCAAATCGGGACCCACGCTATCAACCAAAAGGGCTGGAGTGACTGGCATGATTGGAATCTGGGGAGCAGTGACTGGATATAAATTATTATACTCTGGTGGTTCTGGAATTAGTGCAGACAATGCTACAGGTGCAGTCGGAACTTTTACTGACATTTTTAAATCATCGAATTGATCATTTTCTGTCAATTCAAGGCCAGCCATTGAACTACGTAGCCCATCTTTTGTTTGACCCGAGCCTTTCCTGTCTTTACTTGCGCGTTTTTTTTTGAATGCACATTCCTTTTTCAAAACCTGTAATTTTTTTTTTGTTACCCTGTTCACTAATTGGAATTCCCATTTTAAGGGCATTGTCCTGCCAACTTGATAACATGATCCTATCTCTTTCCTCTTGACAATATTGTCTCCATAATCTAATTAACTCTTTAGCTTTCATACTTTGGCTCTTTCTTTTTTAAAAAATTATATATTTTTTTTATTTGCTTATTTATAACCAATGGCAATTTTTGCTCCTTGTCAAAATGATTGAAAAGGTTCTAACAGTGTTCTTCTAAAACTTAAAATGTTTGAAAATTCAAATTGAATTACTGCAACATGCAAGCTTAGCTCTGATCTCAACTCAGAACTAAATTTACGATTTGCTTAACAGAAACTTGTATAACATGTACAACTTAATTAATTCTTTATCTTAACAATTTTTCTTTGAACAAGTTTTTCTTACATTCTCAAAAATGTTGGCTGCCATCAATGAGGGAGCAGTTAGCTGCGGTGATGTATACCGGAGCAAAGTCAACTGTCATCTCCAGATTTACACTTTTTAAAATGGTGTCAGTGAGTTTCTTTAAGTTTCTATTAATACACAAATAAAATGAGATAAACATTATTTCAAGTAAGTAAACCTTAAGATTCTGGCAATTTCAATCAATTGCTTTCGAAAATAGTAACTTTTATCAAAGAGGTGGAGAAACCCACTGGTTTCCTTTAATTAATTCAAAACGTAACTTTGCTGGAGTTCACTGACTCAAAGGAAAGGTACCCGATTACACTACAGGCTGCTGCTGTTATCTCAAGGCCTGAGTGAGAAGCACTGTCTGTCGTCTTTAACTTTGGCTGCTGCTGTTAACCCTTTGAGAGACTTCTGCTTCAACCAACATGCAGCATCCCGCTCTATGGATGTTCTTTGTCTTGAAATTTATCCAAGCAATTCCCCACAATCTCAACTAGTCCTCAGTACTGCGTTTTTCGCCACTACAGTCTAAGGGTACAATTTTAGCTTAATCAACTATAGATTTAAAACACTCGCACATGGAATTGAATCATCTTCAGATTTAAAAACACTTATTGAACTGAACCTTCATCTATTGAAGTCCCATCAGCCTTAAAAACACTTATACATGGAATTGAATCATCGTTTTAGATGTCCCATCAACCCAAAACCTAACCCAAGCCGAATCAACAATATGAAATCCCATCAATTAAATTTCTAATCCCCAGACTGACCTTTGATTTCGTCAAGACGATCTTTCCGTACCAACCGCGAGTGACCAGACTAATCAGACGATAAGAAGAAGGGAAAAAGCAATGCGCGGTCATTTTCCAGCTATACATTGTGGGCCCCTTCTTCCCACTCTCTCTGTTCATAATCAGTCTAATTCTGATTTTGCGGTTGGTCAGAACCGTCTTGAGAAATCCCGGGTTTCCGGCACCAAATGACAAAACATAAATTTCTTTACCCGTCAGTCTGGCCTCAATAAAAGTCGAGATGGATTTGCAGGTACAGCATTAGTTATTTTATTTGGCTTGCAAGCCTTTCTCAATTCACAGCAAGTACAAAGCACATCTTGCTTCGTATACCTCCGGAATCAAGTTAGTCTGTAGGACAAAGGGATCTCTACTAATCACACAACTGGCATCAAGTTTCACATACACGATTCCCATAGGTCATCCTATACCCCTCCTGACCTATCCATACACTCTAATTGGCTCACTTCCAATCCCTTCCTCTGGCCCCTATTACCCAGCATCCTTTTCCCCTCCGTAGCTGGACACACCTCGTCCTTTGCTTTGCCATGCGGTCTGAAATCCTTTGTCTGTGAACTCACCAGGATGAGACTGGCCTATCTCTACATTACAGTAACTAATATCTCTAAAGTAACTATTTTATATCACATTCGTCTGAGACAAAGGTGATCTGATGGGAGATAATAAGGAGCGTGTCCCTGAGATTAAAAAAGAAATCCAGGACGGTGGAAACGAAATGAAAAGTTTCAAATGTTTTCACTGTAATAAACTAGGCCATGTAAAGCCGCACTGTTGGTGGTTGAAGAAAAGCGCTGGGAAGGCTGATGTGGTAAAACAGGATAACACAATGGGGGTTGTTAAAGTGGTAAAGGAAAGCCCAGTTGAAGCGAAGGAGGTGCAAAAGAATGTACAGCCTAATCAAGAGGTGATTGATAACAAGGTGCGAGATCTCTGTAAATAATTGACTTGTGTGTCATGTGTATCAGGAAGAGCAGGTAAAGAAGTAACCATTTTAAGAGATACGGGGGCTAGTCAATCTTCAATGGTAAGAGATGAGAAGTTATGTAGTTTGGGAAGAATATTGCCAGAAAAGGTGTTAACATGTATAATTCAGGGTGAGAGAAGTAGTAGTATTTCATTATATAAGGTAAGGTTGGAAAGTCCAGTGAAGAGTGGTGAAGTGGTAGCACGAGTAATAGGGAAACTATATTGTCCAGGGATACAGTTTATCTTGGGTAATGATATAGCTGGATCGGAGGTGGGAGTGATGCCTACTGTGGTTGATAAGCTAGTGGAAAATCAGACAACTGAAGTGTTGAAGGACTAATATCCTGGGAATTTTCCAGATTGTGTAGTAACAAGGTCGCAAAGTCACAGGTTAAGGCAAGAGGAGAAATCAAAGAGTGAAGATCAAGTTGAAGTTCAATTATGAGAAACGATTTTTGACCAGTTGTTGAAAAAGGACAAGAACAGGTGGAGGATGCAGCGGATAATTTTAGTTCAGGAAAATTGGCGGAGTTACAACAGAAAGATGGAGAAATAACACGGATGCATCAGAAAGCTTACACGGAAGAGGAATCTGAGTGTATACCAGAGTGTTATTACCGTAAAATGATGTCTTGCTGAGAAGATGTGGACCTTTACACATGCAGGCGGACGAAAAGTGGGCAGAAGTTCATCAAGTCGTATTGCCGGTACGGTACATAAAGGAGGTGTTGCGAGTTGCACATGAGGTACCAGTGGGAGGTGTTTTGGGAGTAAGGAAAACTCAAGCTAAAGTACAAAAACCTTTTTCTTGGCCTGAACTACATAAAGATGGAGTAGAATTTTGTCAATAATGTCGCACATGTCAAGTGATAGGGAAACCTCAAGCCGTGATAAAACCAGCGCCCTTAATAACCATTCCAGCATTTGTGTAACCTTTTACAATGGTCCTAATTGATTGTGTAGGACCGCTTCCTAAAACCAGAGGTGGGAATCAATATCTTTTGAAGATAATAGATGTGCCTACTAAGTTTCCAGAGGCCATTCCAGTACGTATTATTACAGCAAAAAATATTGTGGTCGAGTCACTTAAATTCTTTACTAGATATTGACGACCCACAGAAGTACAATCGGATCAAAGATCGAGTGTTTCCTCAAGGTTATTGAAAGAAGTTATGGATAGCTTCGCAATAAAACAATTAAAATCAACCGCGTACCATCCAGAATCGTAGGGAGCGTTAGAAAGATGGCATCAGACATTAAAGACAATGTTGAGGGCTGATTGTCAAGATTATACAGAGGATTGGGTTAAAGGAATTCCATTCGTACTGTTTGCAATTAGGGATGCACCTAATGAGTCAACCAAATGCAGTCCTTTTGAACTAGTTTTTGGTAATGAGGTCAGAGGACCACTTACATTGATGAAGGAAAAATTGGTGAGTGACAAATCGGAAAATAAATTATTGGGTTACGTGTCAAATTTTAGGGAACTACTAAATAGAGCATGTGAATTGGCTAGACAACATTTAAAAGTTACACAAAATGTGATGAAACGGGTAGCGGACAAGAAATCCAAAGTTCGTAGTTTTGCCCGTGGAGATAGAGTTTTAGTGTTGTTACCAGTGATAGGTGGACGTTCTGTGGAACTTATCAGATTGAAAGGAAATTAAGTGAGGTGAATTATGTGGTAAAAACGCCAGATAGAATGAAGCCTCACCGAGTGTGTCATGTGAATATGCTTAAAAGGTACTTTGAAAGAGAAGGAGCGAAAACTAAGAGGTTTTAATGATTTTAACTCAAAGTGACGAACCAAATCCAGATGACTGTGAATTTGACATACCTCAAATTAAATGGAAAACGAGAATGTGCTTAAAAATTGGAAAAATTGTTGAGTTACCTTCCAGAGGAAAACCGGACTGACCTGAAAGAGATATTGCAGCGTCCCCGAACCGGCGCCGCAATGCGGCGACTAGGGGCTTTTCACAGTAACTTCATTTGAAGCCCACTTGTGACAAAAAGCGATTTTCATTTCATTTCATTGATGTCACATGGGCAAGTTTCTAGAGATAAATTGGGAAGTACTAAAATGGCTTTACATGATGTAGATGTGGGAAATGCTGTTCCAATCAAACAACATCCATATTGACTTCACCCTTTAAAATTGGCACAGATTAACAAAAAGATTGAGAGAATGCTTTAAAATGGCATAATTGTAGTGGGTTGCAGCCAATGGAGCTCACCCACAGTGATGGTACCTAAACCAGACGGTACCCAACGGTTCTCTGTTGACTATAGAAAGGTTAATACCGTCACAAGAACGGACTCTTATCCTATCCCACGTTTGGAGGATTGCATTGAGAAAGTGGGCCAGTCAGCTTTTATTTCCAAACTGGATTTACTTAAAGGTTATCCGAAAGGGGAAAGGAAATTTCACCTTGTGACTCCAAATGCTATACACCAATTCAAAGTTATGCGACTTGGCATGAAAAACGTGCCAGCCACATTTCAACGGTTAACTAACAATGTCGTTTCAGGATTACCCAATTTGTGCGGTATACATCGACGATCGGGTAATTTTCAGGCAGACACGGAAAGGACATTTAAAACATCTGATGGAGTTATTCGATCGACTTCATTAGGCGGGTTTGGTGATAAACCTAGTTTTGTGAGGGCCACGAAGAATCCAGCATGAGTTGCAGGATAGAAGAAATAACATTTATTTACAATAACATATATATACAACAGCAGCAGCAACTCCTTTGCTGCTCACTCTCCTCTAGCCGGTTCCAAACTGGCCAGCTTTATTTATGCAGGGAATCTGCTAATGATTTCTCCGCACACTCATTGGGGAAGCACATACTCCCAAAGGATTGTGGGATTGTTATTAGTCCCCAGCCAGTGATAAACAGGCACGTTATATGGGGTGGTCCTGTATGAAAACAAAAAACGAGCTAGTCCCATATCCATCGACCTGGAAGACTGCTTCTTTAGGCCTCGTTTGAATGTCTGCACTGCGTGCTCCGCCAACCCATTTAAAGCCAGGTGGTATGGGGCGGTGCAGATATGGCGTATACCGTTCATCTTCATGAACCTCGCAAACTCCTCACTTGTGAACGGAGTGCTGTTGTCCGTGACCTGCACTTCAGGGAGGCCATGCGTACTGAAAGACAAACGAATCTTCTTGATTGTTGCTCAGGACGTTGTGCCTACCATCTTGTGCACCTCTAATCATTTCGACTGGGCATCGATTAATAGAAGGAACATGGATCCTTGAAAAGAACCGGCGAAATCCGCATGCAAGCGCGCCAAAGGCCGCTCTGGCCATTCCCAGTGATGTAGGGGCACGGCCGGAGGGAGCTTCTGATGCCCCTGGCAAATGGAGGAGTTTTGGGCCACCTTCTGAATGTCGGTGTCGAGGCCAGCCACCAGACATAACTCCGGGCCAACAGTTTCATTTTGGTCACACCCGGATGCCCATGGTGCAAGTCTCTTGGTATCAGCCCCTGTCCTTTTTCTGGGGCAATCACACGCATTCCCCACAAGAGGATACCGTCTTCCACGCTAAATTCTTGCAGCTTGGAGTAAAATTCCCGCAACTCAACTGGGAGCTGTCTTTGCTGCCCACCATGCAGGACTATGTGCCGTACCTTTGACAGGACTGGCTCCATCTGGGTCCAGTCATGGATCTGTGATGCCGTGACAGGCAAGGTATTCATAAACAATAGGGTTGCAACCACCTCACCGGTCGTGCGGGTCGACATGGGGCAGGACGATAACGGCAATCGACTCAGTGCATCGGCATTCGCTATCTGGGTTCCTGGTTTGTGTTTCAGAGAATACTCGGAGGCAGTGTGCAACGAGGCCCAGCGCTGGATCCGTGCGGAAGCAATGGGCGGTATTAGCTTATGATCTCGGAAAAGTCCAGGCAGAGGCTTATGATCAGTCATGATAGTGAAGTGGCGGCCATACACTTACTGGTGGAAGCGTTTCACCGCAAAGACCACCACAAGGCCCTCCTTCTTGATCTGCGCATACTTCTTTTCCGCTGCAGTCAATGTGCGGGAGGCGAAAGCTATCGGCCGCTCGGCCCCGTTCTACATCTTGTGGGACAAGACGGGCCCAATACCATATGGGGATGCATCACATGTGATGAGCAAAGGCTTTCCAGGATCATAGTGGGTTAGTAACCCAGACAACGTCAATTGTTGTTTTACCCACCGGAAAGCGGTTTCCTGCGGCTGACCCCCAAACCCAGGTGTGATTCTTCTTTAGCAGAAGATGCAACGGGGCCAGCGTAGTTGCCAGATTGGGGAGGAACATCCCGTAATAGTTTACGAGGCCGTGAAAATAACGAAGATGCGAAGTGTTAGTCGGGGCGGGGGCCTGTTGAATTGCACGCACCTTCTCTGTGACGGGGTGCAAACCTTCGCGGTCCCCCACCCCCGATAACCCAGGTAGACTACTTCCTTCGCCTGAAAGACGCACTTTGTGCAACATAAACGGATTCCAGCTTCAGAAAAGCGTCAAAGGACAGCCTCCAAATTTCCAAATGCTCCTGCTCCGACGTCCCTGTAATGTAAACGTTGTCAAAGTAGACAGCGACACGCAGTAAACCTCTCAAAATGCCCTCCATGACGCGTTGAAAAATAACGCAGGCAGAGTATACCCCAAAGGGCATCCGTGTATATTCGTACAGGCCATGGTGTGTATTAATCATTACATATGGCCAGGAGGCAGGGTCCAGCTCCAACTGCAGGTAGGCATGACTCATATCTAATATCGTGAACGAGAGCCCGCCTGCAAGCTTTGCGTAGAGATCCTCTATGCGAGGCACTAGATATCGGTCGAGCCGGGAAGTCGTATTCACTGTAAGTTTATAGTCGCCGCACAAGTGAACTGTGGCACCTGGCTTCATTACCAGTACAATTGGTGCTGCCCAGTAAGCGAAACGGACGGGCCTGATAAGACCCAAAGGCTCCAAACGAGTGAGCTCCCCTTCTACCTTCTCGAGCAAGGTGTAAGGCACCGGGCGCACCCGGAAATAGCGCAGCGTGGCTCCTGGTTCGACTTGGATACGGGCTACGGCCCCTTTTATTTTCCCCAAACTGGGCTGGAATACATCTGGGTACCGTCCTAACACCTCAGTCAACCCTCCAGAAACTGTTCGGAGGATGTACTGCCACTGCAACAGCAAATGGCGCAACCAGTCCCGACCCAACAGGCTGGGCCCATGGCGCACCACGATAAGTGGAAAACGCCCCTCCTGGCGTCCATAAACAACAGGGGTCATCGTAGTTCCTGCAATGTCCAATGGTTCCCCCGTGTAGGTGGCCAACCTGGCTTGTGTGTGCGTTAATGTAAGGGTCTGTATACCCTGCTTGATGCAGTCGAATGTCTTCTGGGCGATCACGGAGACTGCTGTGCCAGTGTCCAACTCCATCTCAAGCGGGTGACCATTGACCCGTACTGTCACCTTAATGGGGGCCACACGGGGAGCTGCCACACAATGCAGCTCAGGCAGTCGTCCTCCGTCTCCACGTCCTCGGGAGTAGTCGCTGCAGGTTCATCCAAATGGAAGGTATGGCCCGTGGGCTGGCCCTAGTCTTGGTCGGAACGACGGCGCCTCTGGCGCCCCCTGGACCGGCATCCGCGACGGGGTCGGCGCCCACAAGTCTGACACGGACCTGGCTCCTCATCCATTGGTTCTGGAGAAGGCTCCCTTCGGGGAGGAATGTCCGAAGGCCACTGGCGTCGATCCAGAAACGCCTCGCCCAAGGTACCGGAGGGGTGCGGGGGAATGCTTTTGGACGGAAGGGGTCGCGCCCCAAGGCATGCACCTCCATTCCCAGTAGCTCCTGCACTCCCCGTTTTGCGCTCACTCTGGGCAATACTATTTGAATGGCCTGTTGAAAAGTCAATGATGGCTCAGCTAACAACTTCCTCTGGGTGGCCGCATTGTTAATACCACAAACCAAACGGTCGCGTAACATTTCTGACAAGGTCTCACCATACTCACAGTACTTCGCAATCCTGCGTAGCCTGGATATAAACTCGGCAAGGGATTCTCCTGGGGTCCTCTCAGCGGTATTGAACCGGTAAAGCTGGACTATCGTGAACGGGATTGGGTTAAAATGTTGCTCCACTAAGTTCGGAAGTTCATCAAATGTTTTGGTGTCCGGCGCAGCTGGGTACTTAAGACTCCTAATCAACCCAAACGTATGCGGGCCGCAGGCAGTGAGCAATATGCCCACCAGGCGCTCGTTTTCGGTGATGTTGTTTGTCCGGAAATAGTAACACATTCGTTGTCCATACTGGTTCCAGCTTTCCAGCGCAGCGTCAAAAACATCCAAACGTCCATACAGAGGCATGGTGTAATGGAAAACAACTTCCAACCTGTATCCAACAAAAATCCAGGGAGGTGGCTTCAGCAGTGTAGACAGCTATTCACTTTAACCCACGTCGTCAGTTTTGTGAGGGCCACGAAGAATCCAGCACACGTTGAAGAATAGAAGAAATAACATTTATTGACAATAACGTATATATGCAACAGCAGCAGCAACTCCTTTGTTGCTCACTCTCCTCTAGCCGGTTCCAAACTGGCCAGCTTTATTTATGCAGGGGAATCTGCTAATGATTTCTCCGCTCCCTCATTGGGGAAACTCATACTCACAAAGGATTGTGGGATTGTCATTAGTGCCCAGATAGTGGTAAGCAGGCAGGTTATGACACATAGCCAAAAGTGAATTTGGAAAAGCCCAAGTCACTTTCCTTGGCCAGACAATCGGACAGTGTCGAATTGTTCCACGGGATATGAAAACAAAAGTTATTGGGGAGTTTACGATACCCTTGACACAAAGGGAACTAATGCAATTTATTGGCATGAGTGGATTTGATTGAACATTTGTGTAAAAGTTTTGTTGCGTGGTTGCTTTACTGACGGACTTGCTCAAGAACGCAACAAATTCCAATGGACAGCGGAGTGTCAACAGGCATTTGGCGGCCTGAAGGTTGTGTTAACCACTGTTCCTGTGTTAGCCACCCCAAGTTATGTGAAACATTCAAAGTGGCGGTTGATGCGACTAATGTGGGCGTCCGTGCGGTGCTTGTACAAGACGACCACAAAGGGCTCGAGCGGCTTATTGGTTATTTTTCAAAGAAATTGAATTCTCACCAGAAAAAATATTCAATGATTGAGAAGGAGACTTTGAGTTTGGTGTTGGTTTTGCACCATTTTCACATTAATGTGACCAGCAATCCATCTGACACCATTGTATATACTGATCACAATCCGTTGACGTTTTTGGAGCGATTCCGGAATAACATTGCAAGGCTGTTTCGCTGGAATATATTATTAGGTGAACTCCATGATACATTCTGAGGTTCTCTAAACCCTGGCCCAAAACAGAGGCCTGTAGGGTATAGAAGTGGACTGTTTCTCCGCCCGCAGGTCTATCCAGTGACAGGCGTGATCAGGCATCACAATAGCCGAGTGCTCTGTCCGAGCAACTCTAGGAATCAGCGACTTGTCCAAACCAAAAACATCTATTCGGGAATAATATTTGTGCATATGCGAATTAAGGAAAACTCCCTTGCCTTTGGCCTCCCAAAGCGCTTGGATCGATGCCCTCCATGAGTAGCATGAATTTCGACACCTCTCCAGCCATCACCGACGTCCACCTAGATCTTTGGCTTGATCGGTCTAGCTCTGAATCCGAGATTGTATTAATATCTCTCACCAGAATGAATCTGTGCGAATCTACGTCCGGGATCAGAGACAAAACCGCCTCGTAAAATCCACATTGTCCCAATTTGGGGCATATATATTGCTCAGTTCCACTGGGGAGCCTTCCAACCGCCCCCTTGCCAACACACATCTACCACTTGGATCCGCAATGAACCTCTTCATTGAAAAATAAACCCTCCACCTGTCACTACAGATATTGTCTCGCGTTCATATCCAGACCAGAATGATATGCCTGGCCAATCCATCCTCTTCTCAATTTTGTCTGCTCTACCACCTTTAGATGAGTCGCCTGAAAAAAATCAAGACCGCCCCCAGGCACTTCAGATGAACAAATATGCGCGACCTTTTAACAGGGCCATTCAGACCTTAATGATTCCAAGTTATCAATCGAGTATTTGCGCCAAAATCCCCAGGTCCGTAGGTGCCCACCGCCAGTCTTCCACTGGCATCGACTCCCAGATCGCAGATGTCCCCAGCCAGGCCAGTTGGTAGGATTTTGCAAGCGCTAGCCAGATGGTTGGTGGTGGCGAGGGGGAGTGAATGTAATGCGATTGAATCCAAGGTGCCAGTTGAGGCCGTACTCATGTGTGCAGAACTTGGCTTTACGTTTCTACTCGGCGATTCGGCGTAAGTCTGTAAAGACTTAATCGACAAATAAAGCAATCACCAATTGTCCTGGCTTGAGACAATTCACACCTCTTTAACCTGTGAATATCCCTCTCTTCAGTTGCTCCGTCTGGAGCTGTAAAGAGGCAATTACCTGCAAAGACTCGCATTCAAAATATCGTCTTGCATCTTTGACTTTGCCTATATATATGTTTCTGGAACCCACCTCTTCATTTACCTGAGTAAGGAGCTGTGCTCCGAAAGCTAGTGATTCAAAACAAACCTTTTATACTTTCACCTGGTGTTGTACGACTTCTTACTGTGCTCGCCCCAGTCCAACGCCAGCATGTCCACATCATGGTGCAAAAGGAAGAAGCTCCTAAAGGCTTCAGAACGTCTTCGATTCTCAAGGAGGACCGAGCCAATCAAAGTCAGTGTAATGGGCAACGTTTACGAGCATCTGCAGGCCACCAGCAAATAATCCAGCCTTTCCTTCTTTTGGGACTTCCAGCATCATTGATGGGTTTGGTTCACTCGGTTTGAAAACAAGAAATGGCTGAACGCACTGGCTACAGGCCATTACAACATCACGGAATGACGGGGTTCAAGGGCAGCACGGTAGCATTGTGGATAGCACAATTGCTTCACAGCTCCAGGGACCCAGGTTCGATTCAGGCTTGGGTCACTGTCTGTGCGGAGTCTGCACATCCTCCCCGTGTGTGCGTGGGTTTCCTGTGGGTGCTCCGGTTTCCTCCCACCGTCCAAAGATGTGCAGGTTAGGTGGATTGGCCATGATAAATTTCCCTTAATGTCCAAAATAGCCCTTAGTGTTGGGTGGGGTTACTGGGTTATGGGGATAGGGTGGGGTTACTGGGTTATGGGGATAGGGTGGAGGTACTGACATTGGGTAGGGTGCTCGTTCCAAGAGCCGGAGCAGAATTGATGGGCCGAATGGCCTCCTTCTGCACTGTAAATTCTCTGGTAAATTCTATGATAAGGTTAGCTACGCTCCTAGCGAAGCTGGGGAACTAACTGCGTCTGTGAATGTTCAGAATATCTTCGAAATCGTTGAGCGTGGAATCTCATTCCAATGGTAACGTGGATCGGATGGTAACGTGTATCCAGGGAGAAGTAGCAATTAGCTTCCTTCGGTAGCATAACTCTTGATATTCACAACACTTTGCTGGGATTTTTCAGACTCTCAGTCTATCAAATGTTAGCGCACATGGTGCAGCCATTGCGTCAATGCTTGAATACCTGACACATCCTTCTCAGCAAAGCTGCAACACTGACATTGTGAAACATTGTCAAGGTTTTCCATATAGAAGAAGCGCAGATCATATCTAATCAGTTACTGCCCAATCATCCGTAATATCGTGGATAATTTCACAGGTATTGGTGCCGCCTGCCACATCCATGACAATGAACGATTAACCAAAACTAAGCTTGGCCATTTGTTTCCAGACCTCAGTGAAGACTTTAAAGCAAGGAGGGAAAAAGAACAGTACTTCGAAGATGGGGTGAGAATGAAAGTGAGTGCCTTTTCCACCGACACTGAATTTGACAGACTGTGGCACAGGCATGCCGGGAATATTGAACACAATGGGAAACGGGGGAAAATGTAATTGAGGGAAGGACTATGGACTACCAATGTGCAACAACTGATCCACTTGAAGAGGCACCTTTCTATCGGTGTCAAATTCACGTTTTACTCGTAACTGCCCCATCATTTTTCCGGGCCCTGCTAGATGTTGACTTTAACATTTGAACATTGGGAGACAAATGGTTTTGGGACAAAATTAAATCCAGATCTGTAGAAGTGCTCAGCTTGGCGCTTTGTCTTTCTCCCAAACGACGTGTTAGCAACACTCGCTGCAGCCGACAAAGGACCAGACAAAGAATTTCATCTTCTCTCTGTTAAAATTAAGAGGTTTGGAATATTGGTATTGTTTATCGGCTGTCTCTATAGTTAATGGTTTGAAAATAAGTGACTCATATGGTTATTCTACAGTCTGCCTGAAAGCGCATCTTTAGAATTTAGATATTATTGGACGAGCAAATAGCTTGAGTGAGAAGCTGCTCGGTGTTTAAGCGTGGATACAATGGCAAAAAACCTGCGTTATAACAGTGGATAGAGTTCCACTCTCGAACGTCCCAGAAAAGTGTTCAAAATCGCCAGAGATGTACATTGGAGGATTTAAAATCTGCGTCCCGAACTGGCCCATGTTCTTCACTCAATCCGAAAAAAGACGCTGCAATTGAGGGATTTGAAAGATATCTTGAAGATTCACATAAGAATTAATTAATCTGCCAGGCTCTCGGTCAGAGAGAACAGTGAGAGTCGGAAGTCGCCATGGTTCAGCACACAGGCCTATGGGTCCGAGATTGCAAGCACATTGGAAGTCCAAATTCCTCGAATTCAAACAAACATGGATGTTTTGCCCTTCTTTACTTAGAGGGAGAAATCTCTAGCAAAGCCGAAATGTGAAGGCAATTCTTGAATCGAAGTTTTCCAGCCTGGGAAGCGAAGAATATTTATGAAGTCAGTCTCTGGACAAGTACATTCTAAAAAAAAGGAACATTAAATAGAAATGCGTGAAATACATCTTTTTGCTTGTGTAAAGGATCAGTCAAGTGTCATTCTGTTCTGTGGTAAGATGTTTAAATTGCTTTCCAGGTTTTCTTCAGTAAATGGTGGTTTATTGCGAACGTAGTAATAAGTGTACCACCCTTGCATATTTTAAATAGAAGTTTGAGTTTACTTGTTAAGGCTATACGTCTGTCCGGAGATGGATGGATGGATAATAATGTACGTAGTGTGTTCAGAATCCAGGCACGCCTGCAGATCCAAAATAATGTCCTGGTAACGAAGGATATATTTGACAGATTGAAAGCTGGGACGACAGGACCATATGCCCTGGGATAAACAATGATTTAAATTCCACAGCAAGTTTCTGCAAGCTGGCACTAACTGATCTGGAGCTACAGAACATTGCTATTGACATTGTCGAACAAGACACGATTTGCAAACACAGGGTAAATATGTGAAGACATATATACCCTCGTGTTGGCAAGTGACGTGTTTAGACGAGTATGCAAAGCATGGCGTTGGCTTCACAGTCAGAGGAATATTGACAGAAACGATTTAGGTACCAGAAGCAACGTATGAAACATTCATGTCTTTGCTCCTGTCAGCACATGGAAGCACTGTCAACATCATCATCAGCAGAAATGTGGTTGGTTCGTAAATGCTCTCAGTGATGGAAAATAAATGGTGGCACAGCCAGCGACGCTCACATCCCAAGAAAGAATTTAAAAACAATATCTGCGCTCCTGAAAGAGCACTGAGTGTCAGCCTCTCAAAAATCAGTTACATAATTCTCAACACGGTCTTCTTAGGAACATTTGAAATTGTGACATTGTATCTTCAAGCCAGTTACGTTCAATTGGGTTAGTCAGGGATTCGTGAACAGCCTGCATTGGCCAACATGGGGTGAGAAAGATTAATGGCAAAACGCAACACTTTCTGGAAGTTTTAACACTGAATAATCTCGGCGGAATCATCAATTACTTTCAGGGCAAACATTCCCACAAGATGTCAGGACATTATGCAAGAGCTGGCACGAACCTGACTTGATTTTCTCCGAATATGCAAAGATTTGTGGAAAAACAAATCTTCTTTACCCATTTGCCCTTTCATTGGTGTCTATCCTGATATTGCTCTCGACCCCAAGCACACGTTCATTTGTGCCACCATTGCCAGTCAGACTATGACACCAACCGGACCCCTTCAACACACTTTTCAAATGATCACGTGAAAGGATAACCATCTTTTAACCATCAGACTGCATTTCATGAGACCACAAGACAGAGATATGAGTGGTGGGGGAAGGATATCACAGTGTAGAATGATCGTCATCTTTTTCTGTTCTCGTTGCACTTTGCGGTGTGATGTGAGGGAGTATTCACAAATTAAAATATGTAGTAAATAATAAAATATTACAGCTTTGATTTGAAAAACCCATTTTATTATCAAATTTCGTGGTTTCAGTTGTGTTTACGTTCAGCGTAAATATCGGTTCAGAACATTTTGAGCATTTTTGTTAACTGAATACATACAGGCGCCGGAATGTGGCAACTACGGGCTTTTCACAGTAATTCATTTGAAGCCTACTTGTGACAAAAAGCGACTTTCATTTTATAAGCAATTTTGAGAATTTACTGAAAATCCATTCAAAAAGTCTGTGTTTCCCTCCAATGTCCCTGTCAGTCAGGGAAGAGATGGTCGAGTGAGGGAACCATGGTTGACAAGAGAGGTTGAATGTCTTGTTAAGAGGAAAAAGGAGACTTATGTAAGGCTGAGGAAACAAGGTTCAGACAGGGCATTGGAGGGATACAAGATAGCCAGGAGGGAACTGAAGAAAGGGATTAGGAGAGCTAAGAGAGGGCATGAACAATCTTTGGCGGGTAGGATCAAGGAAAACCCCAAGGCCTTTTACACATATGTGAGAAATATGAGAATGACTAGAGCGAGGGTAGGTCCGACCAAGGACAGTAGCGGGAGATTGTGTATTGAGTCTGAAGAGATAGGAGAGGTCTTGAACGAGTACTTTTCTTCTGTATTTACAAATGAGAGGGGCGATATTGTTGGAGAGGACAGTGTGAAACAGACTGGTAAGCTCGAGGAAATACTTGTTAGGAAGGAAGATGTGTTGGGCATTTTGAAAAACTTGAGGATAGCCAAGTCCCCCGGGTCTGACGGAATATATCCAAGGATTCTATAGGAAGCAAGAGATGAAATTGCAGAGCCGTTGGCAATGATCTTTTCGTCCTCACTGTCAACAGGGGTGGTACCAGGGGATTGGAGAGTGGCGAATGTCGTGCCCCTGTTCAAAAAAGGGACTAGGGATACCCCTGGGAATTACAGCCCAGTTAGTCTTACTTCGGTGGTAGGCAAAGTAGTGGAAAGGGTACTGAAGGATAGGATTTCTGAGCATCTGGAAAAACACTGCTTGATTAGGGATAGTCAGCACGGATTTGTGAGGGGTAGGTCTTGCCTTACAAATCTGATTGAATTATTTGAGGAGGTGACCAAGCATGTGGATGAAGGTAAAGCAGTGGATGTAGTGTACATGGATTTTAGTAAGGCATTTGATAAGGTGCCCCATGGTAGGCTTCTGCAGAAAGTAAGGAGGCATGGAATAGTGGGAGATTTGGCCAGTTGGATAACGAACTGGCTAACTGATAGAAGTCAGAGAGTGGTGGTGGATGGCAAATATTCAGCCTGGATCCCAGTTACCAGTGGCATACCGCAGGGATCAGTTCTGGGTCCTCTGCTGTTTGTGATTTTCATTAATGACTTGGATGAGGGAGTTGACGGGTGGGTCAATAAATTTGCAGACGATACGAAGATTGGTGGTGTTGTGGATAGTAAGGAGGGCTGTTGTCGGCTGCAAAGAGACATAGTTAGGATGCAGAGCTGGGCTGAGAAGTGGCAGATGGAGTTTAACCCTGAAAAGTGTGAGGTTGTCCATTTTGGAAGGACAAATATGAATGCGGAATACAGGGTTAACGGTAGAGTTCTTGGCAATGTGGAGGAGCAGAGAGATCTTGGGGTCTATGTTCATACATCTTTGAAAGTTGCCACTCAAGTGGATAGAGCTGTGAAGAAGGCCTATGGTGTGCTCGCGTTCATTAACAGAGGGATTGAATTTAAGAGCCGTGAGGTGATGATGCAGCTGTACAAAACTTTAGTAAGGCCACATTTGGAGTACAGTGTACAGTTCTGGTCACGTCATTTTAGGAAGGACGTGGAAGCTTTGGAAAAGGTGCAAAGAAGATTTACCAGGATGTTACCTGGAATGGAGAGTAGGTCTTACGAGGAAAGGTTGAGGGTGCTAGGCCTTTTCTCATTAGAACGGAGAAGGATGAGGGGCGACTTGATAGAGGTTTTGAAGATGATCAGGGGAATAGATAGACAGTCAGAGACTTTTTCCCCGGGTGGAACAAACCATTACAAGGGGACATAAATTTAAGGTGAAAGGTGGAAGATATAGGAGGGATATCAGGGGTAGTTTCTTTACCCAGAGAGTAGTGGGGGCATGGAATGCACTGCCTGTGGACGTAGTTGAGTCGGAAACATTAGGGACCTTCAAGCAGCTATTGGATAGGTACAGGGATTACGGTAAAATGATATAGTGTAGATTTATTTGTTCTTAAGGGCAGCACGGTAGCATTGTGGATAGCACAATTGCTTCACAGCTCCAGGGTCCCAGGTTCGATTCCGGCTTGGGTCACTGTCTGTGCGGAGTCTGCCCGTCCTCCCCGTGTCTGCGTGGGTTTCCTCCGGGTGCTCCGGTTTCCTCCCACAGTCCAAAGATGTGAAGGGTAATGATAAATTGCCCTTAGTGTCCAAAATTGCCCTTGGTGTTGGGTGGAGGTGTTGAGTTTGGGTAGGATGCTCTTTCCAAGAGCTGGTGCAGACTCAGTGGGCCGAATGGCCTCCTTCTGCACTGTAAATTCAATGATAATCTATGATTAATCTAGGACAAAGTTTCAGCACAACATTGTGGGCCGAAGGGCCTGTTCTGTGCTGTATTTTCTATGTTCTATGTTTTCTATGTTCTATGTTCTTTTTCGCCTTTCATTTTTTTTCAAATTTAGTTCAGATTTTCTACCAACCATTTTCCGGATTTTATTTCACGGAAATCCCCGAGATGTGATTTTTATTTCTTTATTTTTTTCAAACAATCAATTTAGAGTACCCAATTAATTGTTTCTAATTAAGGGGCAACTTAACATCGCCAATCCACCTCACCTGCACATTTTTGGATTGTGGGGATGAAACCCACGTAAACACGGGGAGAGGGTGCAAATTCCACATGGACAGTGACCCAGAGCCGGAATCGAACTTGGGACCTGCCGCGAGGCAGCAGTGCTCTCCATCCGCCACCGTGCTGCCGCCCCCCCCCCCCCCCCCCCCGCCCTGAGGTGAGAATATAATTTCCCATTACAAGGCAATTTAGCGTGGCCAATCTACCGACACTGCACATCCTTAGGTTGTGGCCGTGAGATACTCGCAGGCACGTGGAGAATATGCAAACTCTATGTGAATAAGGACCCGGGGCTGGGATCGAGTCTGGATTCTCACTGCCGTGATGCAGCAGTGCTAACGACTGCGCCACCGTGCCGACGATGATTTTATACTTACAGTTCCCATGCTCCACCTGTCTGAGTGTGTTACACCTTTGCTCCACAGTGACGAGGCCGCAAATCCCTGAGGTACGTTTTTATACTTACAGTTCCAATGCTGTGCCTCTCCAAGTCTGCTTCATCCCTGCTCCCCGTTGACTAGGTCGTTGAATTCCCGAGGTGAGTTTTTATACCAACAGCTCCAAGGCTCCGCCTCTCTGAGTCTGCTCCAACTCCGCTCACTGGTGACTCGGCCGCGAATCCCGAGAGAAGGTTTTATACTTACAGCTCCAATGCTTCGCCTCTCCGAGTGAGCTCCAGCTCCGTTCCCAGGTGACTTCCTTGGAGCAAGAGAGATTGAGAGGACATTGAGAAATGTATACAACATGGCAGATTAGAAAAAACAATGTTTGAATTCTCTGTTGCAGAGGGTTGTGGAGGTGCATTCATTGAGACCGTTCAAAGCAGAGGACCAGGGGTTTCTGCATCCCAATTACATTGCGGGATACGAGGAGTGAAGTAGACTATCGCCGTAATCTAGATAATGAATCAGCAGGTTCCAGGGGCCGTATGGCCTGATCTTGTTTCTATGTCGCCACTCATGTGAATATTTAGCGTAGCTCACATTTCTCCGAGAGAAAGGGTGTGTTTAAATGTACATATTTAAAGCCGTTACATCCTTCACTCAGAATCATATAAAATTTAATTGAGAACCACAAAGCCCCATTTCAGATTAATCTGAGATTTAATTAATAAATCAAATTTTGGATAAAAATGGCCGAACTTCTTCCTTTTATTCAGTCTGTGATCCTCCTCTGCCCTTTTGGATGATCACTGTAAGGAATCTGTAAGGAATCTGTAAGGAAGAGTAAGCTTGTGTGACGGAACATCGGTCCGATCGGTCCAAACATACAAAGTAGCAAAGATCAGTGGGAGACTAGAGGACTGGGAAATCTTTAGGGGGCAACAGAAAGCTACTAAAAAATCTATAAAGAAGAGTAAGATAGATTATGAGAGTAAACTTGCTCAGAATATAAAAACAGATAGTGAAAGTTTCTACAAATACATAAAACAAAAAAGAGTGGCTAAGGTAAATATTGGTCCTTTAGAGGATGAGAAGGGAGATTTAATAATGGGAGATGAGGAAATGGCTGAGGAACTGAACAGGTCTTTTGGGTCGGTCTTCACAGTGGAAGACACAAATAACATGCCAGTGACTGATGGAAATGAGGCTATGACAGGTGAGGACCTTGAGAGGATTGATATCACCAAGGAGGTAGTGATGGGCAAGCTAATGGGGCTAAAGGTAGACAAGTCTCCTGGCCCTGATGGAATGCATCCCAGCGTGCTAAAAGAGATGGCTAGGGAAATTGCAAATGCACTAGTGACAATTTACCAAAATTCACTAGACTCTGGGGTGGTCCCGGCGGATTGGAAATTAGCAAACGTGACACCACTGTTTAAAAAAGGAGGTAGGCAGAAAGTGGGTAATTATAGGCCAGTGAGCTTAACTTCGGTAGTAGGGAAGATGCTGGAATCTATCATCAAGGAAGAAATAGCGAGGCATCTGGATGGAAATTGTCCCATTGGACAGACGCAGCATGGGTTCATAAAGGGCAGGTCGTGCCTAACTAATTTAGTGGAATTTTTTGAGGACATTAACAGTGGGGTAAATAACGGGGAGCCAATGGATGTGGTATATCTGGATTTCCAGAAAGCCTTTGACAAGGTGCCACACAAAAGGTTGTTGCATAAGATAAAGATGCATGGCATTAAGGGGAAAGTAGGAGCATGGATAGAGAATTGGTTAATTAATAGAAAGCAAAGAGTGGGGATTAATGGGTGTTTCTCTGGTTGGCAATCAGTAGCTCGTGGTGTCCCTCAGGGATCAGTGTTGGGCCCACAACTGTTCACAATTTACAGAGATGATTTGGAGTTGGGGACCAAGGGCAATGTGTCCAAGTTTGCAGACGACACTAAGATAAGTGGTAAAGCAAAAAGTGCAGAGGATACTGGAAGCCTGCAGAGGGATTTGGACAGGCTAAGTGAATGGGCTAGGGTCTGGCAGATGGAATACAATGTTGACAAATGTGAGGTTATCCATTTTGGTAAGAATAACGGCAAAAGGGATTATTATTTAAATGATAAAATATTAAAACATGCTGCTGTGCAGAGAGACCTGGGTGTGCTCGTGCATGAGTCGCAGAAAGTTGGTTTTCAGGTGCAACAGGTGATTAAGAAGGCAAATGGAATTTTGTCCTTCATTGCTAGAGGGATGGAGTTTAAGACTAGGGAGGTTATGCTGCAATTGTATAAGGTGTTAGTGAGGCCACACCAGGAGTATTGTGTTCAGTTTTGGTCTCCTTACTTGAGAAAGGACGTACTGGCACTGGAGGGTGTGCAGAGGAGATTCACTAGGTTAATCCCAGAGCTGAAGGGGTTGGATTACGAGGAGAGGTTGAGTAGACTGGGACTGTACTCGTTGGAATTTAGAAGGTTGAGGGGGTATCTTATAGAAACATATAAGATTATGAAGGGAATCGATAGGATAGATGCGGGCAGGTTGTTTCCACTGGCGGGTGAAAGCAGAACTAGGGGGCATAGCCTCAAAATAAGGGAAAGTAGATTTAGGACTGAGTTTAGGAGGAACTTCTTCACCCAAAGGGTTGTGAATCTATGGAATTCCTTGCCCAGTGAAGCAGTAGAGGCTCCTTCATTAAATGTTTTTAAGATAAAGATAGATAGTTTTTTGAAGAATAAAGGGATTAAGGGTTATGGTGTTCGGGCCGGAAAGTGGAGCCGAGTCCACAAAAGATCAGCCATGATCTCATTGAATGGCGGAGCAGGCTCGAGGGGCCAGATGGCCTACTCCTGCTCCTAGTTCTTATGTTCTTATGACAGCAATAACCAGTATTTATAAATAACTGTGAATACAACGAATCACGACAAATAGCTTCGCAGGAGCGAGTATCAAGAAAGATTTAACACTGAGCCATGCAGAGCTGGGGTGGATCTCCTTGGAGCAAAGTGGATTGAGAGGACATGGAGAGAGACGGAGCAGATGGTCATATTCCTTTTTATAGTTTAGAAAAGGAAAGTTTCAATAGGAGATAGGACAGGGACCGGAGACACATATGGACGTTTCTGGTGACAGTGATGGAGGTGAAATGGGAGGAGGAAGATTCATTTTGTGCAGTGAGTAATAACGAACCGAAATTCGCTGCCAATGAAGATGATGAACGAGTTAAAACAGTATTAATTCAAAAATAAATTGTATGGACACTAGAAGTAAAAAAAACTCTCCACGGCTGTGTGTTTCGAGTGGTGGATTCAGACTGATTGGATTGCTGTGTAAAGAACCCACGATTGGCTGAGTAAAGTTACCCAGTATAATAAGATTCGAAAGTCAAGTTCTCAGGAATGTTGTGCTTGTCTTGCATCAGTGTTGGTACTTTGCTCATAGAACCATGGAGTTTTACAGCACACAAATACGTTCTTCGGCCCATCGAGTCTGCGATGGCCATCAAGCCCCTATCTACCTTGTTTACATTTTCAAGCCAATTACACCAAGCTTTGTATGGTCTGGCGTTTTAAGTGCTCATCTAAATACTTATGTTGTGACACTGTCCACTTCTACAAAGCTTTCAAGCAGTCAGTTCCAGATTCCCACCACCCTCTGCGTGAAAACTTGTTTCCCTCACATCCCCTCTAAATCTACTTCCCCTTATCATAAATCTATGCCCCATTGATATTGGCCGCTCTACTAATGGAAAACATCCTGCCTATCAATCTTATCTATGCCCGTCATTGTGCACACCTCAATCAGCATTCCATCCTGATCGCACCTCCCTTCCACAGGCCCTCTTTGCTCTACGTAAAAGAAACACAGCCTAATTAGCCACTCTTCATAGCTAAAACTTTGCAGTCCAGACAATATTCTGGTGAATCTTCTCTGCACCCATTTTAGAAATACAGCATTTTCCCTACAGTATGCCGACCAGAACTGCGCACAATACTCTAGCTGTGGCCTAACGAACATTTCAAACAACTCCAACATACCATTACCCACACATCCAATGCCTCAGCTAATAAATGTCAGTATCTTCCGAACCAGATTTTCTACCTGTCTTTCCGCCTTTAGGAATCTTTGGAGATGCACCCTCATCGTCCTTGGGACTCTCTATACGTCGTCGTCGTCCCTTGTTCATTGTGTATTCGCTTACCTTGTTGGTCCTTCCAAAATTTAGCACCTCACATTTTTCAGGGTCAAATTCCACTTGCCACTGTTCTCCCCGCCTGACCATCTCGTCTATGTCCTTTTGTAATCTAAAGCTTTCCTGATCGCTATTTACCAGACAACTAATTTCGTATCATCTGCGAATTTGCTGATAATAGCTTCTACTTTTGGGTTCAGATCATTAATGAAGACTACAAACAGCAAGGTATCAAGCACCGATCCCTGTAGTACACTATTGCACAGAGGTGTCTGGTCACAGAAACAACTTTTGACCATGAACTTTTGCTTTCTAGCACTGAACCAATTTTGGATCCAATTTGCCACAATTTGCATCACCTTGTCAAAAGCCATACTTTAATCTGGCCCCTTGCTTGCCAAACCACCCTAGGGTACATCTCATCTGGGCCTAAGGAGGTACGGGCAGAGTTAACCTAGCTTAGTCATGAACCCGTTGCCTTTTATTTCCTTTCCGGACCTTCTTCATGAGAGACGAGTTCCTCTGAAATGATAACAGGTTTAGGCAGTGATTGTCAGCCATTGAGAACAATAATTGTGTTAAATGAAACATGAAATCGTTCCACAAGCTGCTGATGTGTAACTTTCAATTTCCAAAAACTACAAAATTAATCGCAGTGCTCCTGGGAAATTTGCGTCAAACGACAGATACCCAGCACTGAAAGTATCTGACACACATAGAATCATACAATTTACAGTGCAGAAGGAGGCCATTCAGCCCATCAGGTCTGCACAGGTCCTAGCAAAGAGCTCCCTACTCAAGCCCACGTATCTATCCTATCCCCGTAACCCAACTTAACATTTTCTTGACACTAAGGACAATTTATGAAGGCCGATCCACACGATCCACACCTAACACGCACGTCTTTGGACTGTGGGGAGCACTCAGAGGAAACCCACGCAGGCACGGGGAGATCGTGCAGACTCCACACAGTTAAAGGGCTACAGGAAGAGATCAATCATGGTCTGATCAAATGGCAGAGCAGGCTCAAAGGACTGAATTGTCTACTTCTGTTCCTAATTCCTATTTTCCATCCCTGAAGGACGTGAGTGAATCAGATGGGGTTTCAATCGGCAATGGTTCCATTGTTGTTGCAGATTTTTATTGAATTCACATTTCACCACCTGCAATGGTGGGATTTGAACCCGGGACCCCATGCATTGCCCTGTGTGTCTAAATTCCTAGTCCAG
Organism: Scyliorhinus torazame; assembly: GCF_047496885.1. Classification (NCBI taxonomy): domain Eukaryota; kingdom Metazoa; phylum Chordata; class Chondrichthyes; order Carcharhiniformes; family Scyliorhinidae; genus Scyliorhinus; species Scyliorhinus torazame. Next base: position 186,530,906 of record NC_092711.1, on the reverse strand, counting down.
TGACAATACCACTATGCCACCACCTACCCCTTGTCAAATTGTAATCAAATTGTAATTGTTTGATCACTTATTTGTTTCTGAATGGAGTGGTTGTCACATCGCTTCTTTGAAAGGGCCAACAAGATTTTAAATACCTGCTCATCTCGAAACGTTTTGTTGCACATTAACAGAATATATAATGACAGCCATTACTCTTCCTCCAAGAGACAAAAATTGGGATAAATGTAATTTTTTTGATTCTGATGTTAGATCAATTTCTCTGCTGCAGACCGAGGGTTTTCAGCCGAATTGTCCTTCCGAAACAAGATTCTGAAGTGGAATCAGACTGCACGTGTTGATGTTCTAGTCTGCTCACTTTGGTCATGAGTAGAGATTCTTCTAACCTCGTTGTCAGGTTTGCCTTATATGTGAAAGGCTCCCTGGTTCGAAACATTATCAAAACTCATTGTTCTAAAGTTCTCAAACACAGGTTCGTTGTTGAATGTGAATGATATCAATCCAAATATTTGCTGTTCACCATTTCTTAAAAAATACATTCAACAAAATAGTAAGTGTATTCTGCTGGCAGCAGGTACGTAGAGAGCTTGGGATTCCAACTTTTCCCTGTCTCACTCACTGTGGAGCTGAGAGGATCGAATCTGCACCGACCCTCCGAAAGGGCATCCCACCTTGGCCCAATTGGTAACTCATCCCCTAACCTTTGGCCACGAAGGCTGTGTTTTTCAATCTTTCTTTGCTCGGACCCCATTTTTACCAACCGACTATCCTTCGGGATCCATGACAGCCGACGTTCGCGGCACACGCCCGCCGACCTTCGTGACCCATGTCACCGGAATACCACAATCAATGCCACTTGGACGTCACGACCCACCGTTTTTGCTTAACTTTAATGTGACAGGTGAGACTGCTTGGCCCTCAAGATCTCACTTGCTTTGGCATTGAATGTTGCACTTCTGCTAAGGAGGACAGCTGATGTGTTAAGTTCTCACTGTATCAGTTGAAAAACGTCAAGAAGCTTGTCCTCGAACTCGCCATGCTTCGTCTTGAAATGCTTTAAAGTTTGAGGGTTTTAACCTTTCATTTGTCATTTCTTCCCTGCATATAACATTCGGGAGCTTTGCACCCGGACCTACTCTATGGGCCAAATGGTCTCCCTCTACACTCCAGGAATTCTATGATGTTCTATGCAGGCTGCTATAAAATGGAGGACTCTCTCTCGCGCCCAGAGCACGTGCTGTCTGTGTTCGGGGTATGTGACCTGCTCTCCTTCTCCTGGAGAGAAGACTCCATAGATGTTTAAAAATAAACTGCTCTTGGGTCAGCGCGCTGACGTCAGGAGGAGGTGGTCTGCCTCGTTGCGTCCTGGTCTGCGCACTGCTGAGGGGACGCATGCACATAAGTGCCGGCATTCTGAAAGCCCGTCGCGGAAAGCATTGAGGCCATTTCATATTTCTCCCCGCGATCAGGAGCCCCGCGACCCTCCCGAGACCCGCCCGCTACCCATCCGTGAGTTGCAACCCTGTGTTTGAAAATGACTACTTTAAACCGTACAAGAAGAAAGTAGTTTAGATGCCATTAATACACAAAAGAATGAGTGATTTTCAGAAAGAAGGTTCGTCATTGAGTATTAATGGACAGACGAAGAAATTACAATATGAAAACAACTTCCTTGCATTTGCCACCCATAAAGCTCTCCACGTATTGCTATCATAGAGCAGAGAATTGTCCAAAGTACACAACACGATCTTGGTTATAACGCATTCTGTCCGGCAAGAATGGTGTCTGGAAGACGTTAGGATCAGGCTGAGGCTCAGGTACTTTGTCGGAATTCCATACGACCTGGGAGGAGCTGGAGTGCAATATCCCAGGATCTGCATTGTGTCCTTAAGTAAATATGGATTTTCATATCCTTCCCATTGCTTGTGCCAGAATACCAACCTTCTTCTGATCCCTCTCTCCCGACTGACCGAAGTGACTAAGCCCACGCGTCCCCAGTATGCCTTGATGCTGCCAGATTCCTGTTCCCAATTATCGGCCTTATGGTGACTCTGGCTGGGCTCAGGCGAGGAATTCCAGAGCATTAACGTGAGTAATGCTAAGCTGTTAAAATTGGGTCTCCACACCCACAGATGTACCGCGTGTGCCATGCTACTTTGGTATTTACACATAAGGAAAATCTCCTCTCTTCACTCCCCCCCCCCCCCAATTAAAACGAGAGCTATATAATTACTGGTAAACTAATGTCGCAGATATCAAGTCAGTTGATGATTGATGTGGCCATGCCAAGAATCATCACGATTGTAAAGAGAACTGTAGGTGAGAGTGCTGCAAACCAATGAACAGGAAACTTCAAACACCTGACCAGTGCTGGCTTTGTGAATTCACAAGTCTAATGTTCAAAAAAATAAGCAAAAACATGTTATACACTATTACAAGAAACCAGCATATTCTTATGTATTCGTCTGCGAGTCACATTGCCACTGAAGAGAAACATGATGTCTGCAATGTTCTTCGGCAGTCACTCTGGGATTTGTTCTTAAACTCTGCCGCACACATCATGTGCGTACAGTGCAGCAGGAGTAAAATTCAAGCAGAGTCGGTCTCGGTCCTGGGAGGCAATCTGAAAAATTGGGTATACATCATTTTGCACCCAAATTAAAACAAAATATTGTGATGAAAGCTTGGCCCTTAATTAATTCCTCACAAGATTGGTTTCTTCTGAGCGGCCAGACAGTTCCGTTATGTGGTGCAATTGCTCTTTAACTTCTGACTGAACACCACTGTGTCATTACTGTGTATGGAAGTGACTCCATCCTCAAATCACTCTGTTTGTGAGGCTTGGAATAGTAAGGGGTAGGGTGGAGTACTTCCATCCGAAAGCCTTAACTTTTGATGGATAAAGTCCTCGGAGCATCACGTAAACAGTGATCTCCTGCGCCTTCTCAATCACAAGTGTTTGCTAAGGGTCCTTTCGCAAGGTCATGTTGATGATGAATTAGAACTATTCACCTCATTCTATGCCGTCTTCCAAACGTTGAATATGAAACGAGTCCCGCAGGGCTACGGCAGTTGCCCGCCGGTAGTCCACGCACCGTCTCTGGATTCCACCCAGGTCGGGCAACATGACGACAGGGGAGATCTAATCACTGCAACTCAATTCAATAAGACAGCCCTGAGCAGATACTCAATTGTCTTCTGTACCTGCGAAAGGTTAGCTGCATTTGACCACCATGAATGTCGTTTGATTGGAAACATGTCCTCCACATCTATGGCATTTATTGCTAACCCCGTTCGATCTAGTTTTTTTTCTGTGAATACATTCATAGAACTGCAGTGACTCTGTCACATAGCTCCGGCTCCTATCTAGGACATGGCGCAAGCATTGCTTTTAAATGTTCAGTACTTCCTAATTGTCCAAAATAATTATTGGCAAGTCACTGTCAGAATTTGATCGTCGTTTTCCCTTTGCTTCGTGACTAACAATACTGCCTGCTTGTTCTCAGCTCCTCTCACTCGACGCTTTTGAACCTGATGACTTTACGTACTCTGTGTGATTCGTATCAATCTGGAGTGAATACCAGACAGTTATCCTCGTTCACTTTCGTTTCAGTGGACCATAGCCCACTGCATCGAACTATCAGGGGTTCGTGTGACACAGTTAATAACATGAGCAACCTTCCCCTCTCTGGTTATTAAATACTGAGTCTGTGTGTTCGTATCAGTCCTGGCTTGCACTCCCTGCTGGGATGTCTTTACATTTGTTACGCTTGTTTCCCTCTGTTTTAATTAAATCAACCTCTGAATTTAATATGTTGCCTGTGTGTCTATCTCATTGCCATTTATCCAGCTAAAAAAATGATAACTTGATCTTGTTGTCTGTCTCATTTTCATTCAGCATGCTAAAGATGGTATTTTCTCACCGGTCCCACACTGGGTTCACAATTTATTCTTCTTTTGGCTTAGCTTATGAGACACGCAATCCAAAAATATTCCACGGGGGACTGTTTGCAATTAACCAGTGGCAGGATTCTCTATCATCTGTTAGACTACGCTACGCATCACTACCATCTTGAACCCTGTAATATCATTCTGTTAAATGAACTGAAAGCCTGAAATATACAACATTTCTACGACGCCTGTCATATACTTGCCCGATCTTCAATCTCCACTGAAAGTTTATTTTTTACAATAATAATTTATTTCCTTCCTCCGAGAATGCTACTGATCAGCACCGTTTCTTTTAATATCCCTTATGAACAACACATGTGTTTATCCAACGACATTATGGATTGAATCGCTTCTTTATCTCTTGACATTTTAATGTATTTTCCCCGTGGATGCTGTCCTTATGGAAATATTTTAGCCTGGCAGACAAATACCTTAAACACGCCACATTCTTGTCATTCTGTCACTGTGCAGGGTTTGCACACATGTGCAGTCCTACTGTGTTCTCCTTTACATCGTGTAAACTCCCACCTGCTTCTCCTGTTCTCCAGCCCATAATTTCATATTTCCAGTTTTAAGATTTGTAATAGCCCATGGACAACCATTTATTTAATTATTAGCATAGTGATGTGGTGTGGCCCAGATTATTACAACGAATATATATGACATTTTACATATTTCACCCATTCAAAAGATTCTGTTGTATTTTGACGTGAAAAGTCGTTGGAGTTTCCGACCCCTCTTATCTGGCTGACATATACTCTCTTGCACCTTCCTGGTCCCTGAACCAGCTCATGGTTGCTTACAAGCTCCGTAGCTTGTCTGACAGTCTGCTTTTCAACATGAGATCTAATCATTCTGGATAATGCATCTTTCAATTCCCCTTACAGAATTATTTCTATAAAGTGTTCATGGGTTTCTTCTATTTTCTAAGCTCTTAACCACCTATCAAAATTATTTTCTTTAATCTTTCCGAATTCAAGGGAAGTCTGATTAGACTGTTTTCATACAACTCTAAAGTGCTGTCTGTACACCTCCGGTACAAGCTCATCCTAATATAGCTTTCTTTCCTGTCTCATAGTCTCCAGACCTTTCTTCTGATAAGGACACAGAGACTACATTAGCTCTAGCTACAAGTGTTGTCTGTAAGAGTAGGGTCCAAATATCTTAAGGCCATCTCAGCTGTTTGTCTATTTTCTCAAAACCACAAAAAAAGCCCCGGGATTTCTCTCATCAAATTTTGGTAGAGCTTGTACATATCTTGACATGTCTCCACCAGGCTCTCTTTTAGAATGATCTTCTTACACCGTCTGCTCTAACCATTTGTTTGCCGGTGCCAGTGTGCTGAGTTGGAAATCTCTCCCTCGCGCGTTCTCTCTTTTCCCATGCGGCTTTCTCCATTTTCTATTTAAAGTCCCTCCCTTTTCGTTCCCGTTGAAACGCTCTCGCCATCTTTTTCCTGCACCTCTAAGTTCTTAATTTATATGCTTCTTTGTAATTGATGCTTCGCTAATTCAAAATGTTCACTTCTTGCAATTGTGGGTCTGGATAATTCCACTCGTATATTTAAATGTAATGTTAGGCTTTCAATTATTTCAGCCTTCTTAGATCCTGCCGTAAGACCTCTTCCAATTTATCTGCCAATTCCCTCAGTTTGGCTTTAGGCACACCTTTCCAGCACACACTACAAGAAAGATGTGGAGACTTTGGAGAGGGTGCACAGGAGATTTGCCAGGATGTTGCGTGGTCTGGAGGGTGTTACGTATGCGGAGGGCCTGAATAAGCTCGGACTATTTTGATTAGAACGACGGAGTTTGAGGGGTGACCTGATCGAGGTCGACAGGATTATGAGGGCCATGGATTGCGTGGATGGGCAGGCGCTCATTCCCAGGGTGGAGGGGTCAGTCAACAGGGGGCATAGGTTTAAAGTCCGTTGGGTGGAGTTTAGAGGAAATGTGTGAGGCAGGATTTTTACACAGAAGGCGGTGAGTTCCTGGAACGCGTTGCCAGGAGGGGTTGTGGAAGCAGATACATTAACAGCATTCAAAAGGCATCTTGACAAATACATGGATAGGACGAGTATAGAGGGATTCGGCACAAGGAAGTGCTGAGGGTTTTGGCCAAGGTTAGTATCATGACCGGTACAGGCTTGGAGGCCGAAGGGCCTGTTCCTGCTGTGTCGTTCATTGTTCTTTGCTCATGCTACATTTTTATAATTTACTTCCAGATAAGTTCAAGTTAGATCAAGAGCAATTTTCTTCAGTCTTTTAACGTTGATATGACACGTTCTTGCTTGGTTCCAGTTGTTTTTCACTGTCGTTAGGTTCAAAATTACAAAATCCCTACACCCAAAGAATGAAGCCGTTTAAGACGCTCGGCACGAGCCCCCAAATTCTGTCAAGTAGCACGTTGATGTTATATGCAAAGGTATCCCAACTTGGAACACCGGTTCGCGGGGATGTATGGTTTGTTTGTTTTAATTTGAAGGGACAAGTGAACCTCCAGGGATAATAAATAGCCGAGTCGTTGTGTAACAAATAATACAGACGATATATTAAATTAAAGAAAAGACAAATACACTTACATAATTAAGATGTATGAATTACCAACCGCACACAGTTTGCAGAAACATAGAGGCATAGAAAAAAATAGGAACAGGAACAAGCCATTCGGCCCTTCAAGTCCGCTCCATAATTCATTTTGATCAGGGCTGATCATTCAAAATAGCCTAATTGCGCCTTCCCCCTATCCTTTGACCCCTTCGCTCTAAGTGTTATCTTCTTGAAACCGTACAATGTTTTGGACTGAACGATTTCCTGTGGTAAAGAATTCCACAGGCTCACCACTCTCTAAATGAAGAATTTTCTCCTCATCTCAGTCCTAAATGGTCCACTCCGTATCTTCAGACTGTGACCCCTGATCCTGGACACACTCACCATCAAGAACATCGTTCCTGCATTAACCCTGTCCTGGCCTGTTAGAATTTCATTGGTTTCAATGAGATCTCCCTCATTCTTCTGAACTCCAGCGAATGCAATCCTAACCGATTCAATCTCTCATAGTACTTCGTAGTGCAACATTTTTTTCACTCCTCTAAATCATTAATATATATTGTAAATAGCTGGAGTCCGAGCACTGATCCCTGTGGCATCCTGTTAGTCAATGCGTGGCATTTTGAAAAAGACCCGTTAATTTCTACTCTTTGTTTCCTGTCTGCCAACCAGTTTTCTATCCACCTCAATACACTATCCCCAATCCCGTGTACTTTAATTTTACATGCTAATCTTTTATGTGGGACTTTGACAAAGGCCTTCTGAAAATCCAAATACACCACATCCATTGGCTTCCCTTCATCAATTCTACTCGAGACATCATCGAAGAATCCCGGTAGATTTGTCTAGTATGATTTCCCCTTCATAAATCCATGCTGACTCTGTCCGATTCTGCCACTGTTTTCTAAGTACTCAGCTGTAAAATCTTTGATACTGGATTCTAGAATTTTCGCCTCTTCTGACGTCAGGCTTACTTGTCTATAAATCACTGCTTTCTCTCGACCTCCACTTTTAAAAAGTGGAGTTACATTAGCCACCCGCCAATCTTCAGGAACTGTTTAACAGTCTATAGAATCCTGGAAGTTGACCACCAATGCACACGCTATTTCGAGAGGCACCTCTTTCGGTACCCTGTGATGTAGATTATCAGGCCCTGAGGATCTATCAGCCTTCAATCCCATCAATGTCCCCAACACCTTTTCTCTACTGATATTGATCACCTTCAGTTCCTCTTTCTCACTAAACGCTGCATTCGCCTACATTTCTGACATCTTAAGTGTATCCTCATTTATGCAGACAGTATCGAAGTAAGTATTGAGTTGCTCAGCCATGTCTTTATCCCCTATAAGACTTACCCGTTTCTGACTGTAAGGGGCCTATATTTGCCTTCACCAAGATTTTTCTCTTCACGTACCTGCAGAAACTTTTAGAGTCAGTCTTTATGTTCCCTTCAACTGACGTTTGTACTCTACTTTCCCCTTCTTAATCAATCCCTTGGTCCTTCTTTGCTGAATTCTAAACCGCTCCTAATCCTCAGACCTGTTGTTTTTCTTGGCCAGTTTGTATGCTACTTCCTTCGATCGCATCCCATCCCTAATTTCTCTTGTAAGCCATGGATTGGCCACCTTTTCTGTTTTACTTTTGCAGACAGGAATAGACAATTCTTGAAGTTCGCCCATGTGCTCTTTGAATGCTTGTCATTGCCAATCTACCGTCATACCTTGAAGTAAAATTCCCCAATCGATCACAGCCAACTCACGTCTCATTTTATCATAATTTCCTTTGGTAAGATTCAGGGCCCTCGCCTCAGAATCAACTATTTTACTCTCCATCTTGATGGAAAATTCTGTCATATTATGGTCGCTCATCCCCAAGAGATCTCGCACAACTAGATTGTCAACGATTCAGTTGTCATTGCACAGTACCCATTCTAGTTTGGCCGGTTCTCTAGTTGGCTCCTCAACATATTCATCCAGAAAACCATCCCGCATACACTCCAAACATTCTTCCTCTTAGATAGTGTGCCTAATTTGATTTTCCCAATCTATATGCAGATTAAAATCACCTAGAATGACAGTTGTTCCGTTATAACATGCGACTCTAATTTACTGTTTAATGCCGTTCCCAACAATATTACTGTGGTTCGGCGGTCTATATGTGACACCCACTAAAGTTTATGCCCCTTACTGTTTCTCAGCTCTACCCATACGGACTCTGCTTTTCCGGAACTACTGTCCTCCCCCACTACAGTGTTATTTTCCTCCTTGGCCAGCACTGCAACCCACTGCCTTTTCCTTTTTGTCTGTCTTTCCTAAACATGGGACATTCCCTTCACATCCCTGGTCACACTGCAACCATGTCTCCGTAATTCCGACTATATCATACTGTTCACATCTATTTGTGGGATTGGTTCATTCACTTTAAATCGAATGTTCCATGCATTAACACACAGAGCCTTTCAGCTTGTGTTTTTAACATTCCTAGTTCCGCTCCCTATATTTTTCTCTGTGGCCCCATTTGAATCTGGCTCTTGGTTGACCTGCCTCTGACTTTTCTTATTCCCTTTTCTGTCTTTTGTTTTTGTCCTTCTTTCCTCCTCCTCTGACTCCGTGTACCGGTTCCCAACCCCCTGCCATATCAGTTTGAACCTTCCCCCAAAACGCTAGCAAATACTCGCCCGAGGACATCAGCTATAGTCCTGCCCAGGTGTAACCCGTCCAGTTTGCACTCGTCCCGCATTCTCCAGAACCGGTCCAATGCCCCAGGAATATGAATCACCCCCCCTCACACCATCTCTTCAGCCAGCTATGTATCCGATATATCCTGTTATTTCTAGTCTACCTAGCACGTGGCGCTGGTAATAATCCTGAGATTACTACCTCAGAGGCCCGAGTTCCCAACGATCTTCCTAACTTCCTTTTTTACGCTTTCTGAACCTCATCCCTTATTACCCATGTTATTGGTACCAATGTGCTCCACGACCTTTGCTATTCACGCTCCTCCTCCAGAATGCCTTGTAAATGCTTTGAGACAGCCTTGACCCTCGCAACCTGGAGGCAACAGACCATCCTGGAGTCTGGTTTGCGGCCACATAAATGTGTATCTATTCCCCTTACAATTGAGTCGCCTATAACTGTTCGATTATCACACTTTGTATTGCTCACCTCTTCAGCAGAACCACCGTGGTGAAACGAATTCGGCTGCTGCTGCTTTCCCCTAAGAGGTTATTGCCCTCATCAGTATCGAAAGCGGTATATGTTTTACAGAGGGAATGGCCACAGGACATTCCAGCACTTCCTGCCTATCTCTCTTATTCTGCCTGGTGGTCACCCATTCCCTTCCTGCCTGTGAATTCTGAGCCCGTGGTGTGACCACCTCTGTATGCATGCTATCCACGACATTCTCTGCTTTGCAGATGTTCCACAGTGTCCCAAGCCACCTCTCCAGCTCCGGAATTCGGGATTCCAAGAGCTGCAGCTAGAGACACTTCCTGCACACATGTTGGTCCCGCGCATTGGCAATGTACCCGGCCTCCCACATTGAGTGGGAGGAGCAAACCAAGGCTTTGAGATTTCCTGCCTTGACGTGACCCTTTAAATTAAATCTTTCGAAGATGCTTCGAATCAGATTGTATCCAATTCTCTCGGGCACTTATTTCCTTGTTCTCATAACCACCAATTTATAGCCCTTGCAGATTCTGAACCTCAAAACGGATAGAAGTGACTCTGGTTACAAAACATGTCTGTGATACGAACCTCTATCAAACTTTCACTGTTTCCAAATCAACATCCAATTTGAATTACCAGCTGTAGTTACCACAACATACAAGGATGATACTCAGATCTGGTAAATGCATTCGCCTGGTCTAGTGAAGACATTTTAATTCATATTACGAAGGTTTACTTGGACGCTGGTTTTCAGAAGTCAGAGTGGGCCTAGGTAGAATTCTCTTTCAGAGGGTTGGTGCAGCTCAATAGACAGAAGGCCTCTTTCTAAATTGTAGAGATTCTATGATTCTAAGTCAATGTGGCCATTCAGACCATTCAGTCATTACGTTTCCACACAAATTTCTACTGTGCTCATGAAACTCTTTCTGAAAGTTCCAAAGTTCAGCGAAATTAATGATTAATATTGAGCTGACCATTCCTCCTTGTAAGGACGCCTATCCACATCCATAGGTAATACCCAGGCTGTCATAATATAAAACAATTGACATTTATCAATGTCATTGCTCATGCTGTGATGTGGACATGCCGGCGTTTACATAGAATTTATATAGAATTTACAGTGCAGTAGGAGGCCATTCGGCCCATCGAGTCTGCACCGGCTCTTGGAAAGAGCACTCTACCCAAGGTCAACACCTCCACCCTATCCCCATAACCCAGTAACCCCACCCAACACTAAGGGCAATTTTGGGCACTAAGTGCAATTTATCATGGCCAATCCACCCAACCTGCACATCTGTGGACTGTGGGAGGAAACCGGAGCACCCGGAGGAAACCCACGCACACACACGGGGAGGATGTGCAGCCTCCGCACAGACAGTGACCCAAGCCGGAATCGAACCTGGGATCCTGGAGCTGTGAAGCAATTGTGCTATCCACAATGCTACCGTGCTGCCCCAGAAAATCGCTTATTGTCACAAGTAGGCTTCAATGAAGTTACTGTGAAAAGCCCCTAGTCGCCACATCGCCTGTTTGGGGAGGCTGTTACGGGAATTGAACCGTTCTGCTGGCCTGCCTTGGGCTGCTTTCAAAGCCAGCGATTTAGCCCTCTGCTAAACAGCCCAACAGCGTTGGACTAGGGTGAGCACGATAAGAAGACTTACAACACCAGGTCAAAGTCCAAAAGGTTTGTTTCGAATCACTAGCTTTCGGAGCACAGCTCCGTCACCTGAGGAAGGAGCTGTGCTCCGAAAGCTAGTGATTCGAAACAAACCTATTGGACTTTAACCTGGTGTTATAAGACCTCTTACATTGCTCATGCTGAATAAACATTAAATATTAATTTGAATTCATAACGGTTTCATTCCATTGGCAGTTAAAAACCTAAATTTTCCCCACACAATGGATTGAGTACATCTTACTTATGTCACTCCATCTTACAATAATCGCCCACCCCTTCGTCATTCCTAATGAATTAGCATTGCAAAAGTTTTAATGATTTCCATTTTTTGAACAATTCATAATCGGATAAAATTCCTTCCACAAATCCTATGTATGATTGCGCAGTTCTTGGTTTAAATTTTGCAGCACAATTCATAGCACAACTATTCTCGCCTGGGATTCAAGGTATCTCTCCCGCATACAAACACGCAGACACACAAACACCCAAACATACACACATAAACATATACACAGATACACCGTTACAGACAGACACACATACATACACGCACACAAACAGAAATACACACATACATACATATAGAACATAGATAACAGAGAACATACAGTGCAGAAGGAGGCCATTCGGCCCATCGAGTCTGCACCGACCCACTTAAGCCCTTACTACCACCCTATCCCCGTAACTCAATAACCCCTCCTAACCTTTTTTGGTCACTCTTGGAAAGAGCACCCTACCCAAACTCAACACCTCCACCCAACACCAAGGGCAATTTTGGACACTAAGGGCAATTTACCATGGCCAATCCACCTAACCTGCACATCTTTGCACAGTGGGAGGAAACCGGAGCACCCGGATGAAACCCACACAGACACGGGGAGACCGTGCAGACTCCGCACAGACAGTGACCCATGCCGGGAATCGAACCTGGGACCCTGGCCCTGTGAAGCCACAGTGCTATCCACTTGTGTTACCGTGCTGCCCCTAAATACACACAGAAACATACACACTGAAACACATAGCTACACACAAAAACACACACATACGCGCACACACGCATATATACACACATGCGCATACATAAACGGACACACACACTCACACACAAGAACATACAGAAAGACATTTAGTTTTGTACCTCCGGCTTGTCTGGGGCGTGATGCTGGAGGAGGCGTAGGGCTTTGAGGAGGGGGAGATTATTTCGTCGGCTCGAAGTCAATCTGATTTAACGATGTATCCATATCGAAAGTCAAGCCGCTGAATCATTGACATTCCATTCATTTGTGTCTTCTTGATTTACATTTTTATTCGCAATAGAACATTGTTATCAGGAGCTCAGTTGGCAAAACTTTCTCCTCTTGATGTTATACTGAGGGACCGTCTTCTCTGCCGTACGGATATAACAACCCCCTCGCATTATTTCGAAGAACTGGAGGAGAACAACCACGAGCAATGATGGGCAATGTTCATATCCCAGTCAATTTTAAAAACACGACCTATCAGGTCAATATTATATTGCTGCCTGTGGGAGATTGTTGTGCGCAGATTGGCTGCTTCAAAGAATGATTAAATCCCCCATTTACTTAGCTGGAATATTTACGAACAGAAGAAATAGGAGCAGAAGTGGAGCACACCGCCCATCGAGCCTGCTCCACCATTAAATCGAATCAAGTCCAATATTCGGTTTCAGATTTATTTCCCAACTACTCCTCGTTTGGCTAAATTCCACTAAAGACTGAAAATCATTTTATCACAACCACAAATGTACGGAACGATGGAGCAAGACTTACAACGGTGGTGGTCGAGCATTAAGCTATTTCCAGTGACACGTGAAAGGCACTATATTATGTTTTCCCTTCTTAGTTTCATTTATTCTAATAGCTGCAAAACAAATTATTGTGTTGAGCTACTAGCTCATCGACTTCTAGAATTATTCTAACCCCAAGGTGAGAAGTGGAGGGCATTTAGCTCCTCAGGACTGGACCAACGCTGTGAAATAACTTTCCTCTGCTGTTTTCTCATAGTCCTGTTTTGCGTTTCTTGGCTCCAACTGTCGCGATTGGAAACATATTTCAGGAAATAATAGATTGATCACTGTGGTCCCACTTATGTAACTGCAGAGCGAGACATATTTCTATTATGTTAAATTGTCTGTTATATTATGTTAATCCGTCTTTTCTGATATGTTAAACTGTTTTTATAACATGTTAAACTGTTTTTCAACTATTGCTTCACTAGATCATCCCAAAGTTATTGGAAGCCGTTGGGAATGAGGCACGAAATATAGCAGAGTAAGAAAGGATAATGTGGAACCAGAGATCACGCGAACCTGGCTGAAAAATGTGTTCCATTCCTTTCCAAGCAAGGGAAATAATAAATCGGGAATTTATTCTTTATTTCATTCACGTTAGGTGGAGGTAGCCGTATTTTCACCATCACTTGCACTTATCAGCATACTCTTGACATAAATATAAGGAACTTCTGTTTAATGGTGAGCTGGTCACTATTGAAGCACGGGCGCCTCTGCATAGCCGCCCCTTCTCTTCGGCTAGATTTAATGCAATTTCCAATGGAAAACTAGGGACGTTTGTAATATTTTACAGAAAGAATGGTCAATGCGGCAGCAAACAATGCCAGCAATATTAGCAGAACCTACATTGCTGCCACGGATATGAAATATTGAGCGAAATCCGCCTTAAATATTGTCCAGGTGGTATCATGTATCAAAACCACTTCCCAAATCATTTCTGCTCATACGGAAATTAAAACTCCCACGGGCGCCACAGATTGCCCTGGTGATCGCCAATAAAGATCACACCTATTACATTAACAACAATTGAGATATTTAAGCCTTTTGCTAATCTTAAGGTGCACAGACCGTTACATTAGTCTATAGTTATATGCATCTAAATTTTTTGGGCTATCAGGAAAATATGATGAGCTGCAACATCAATGAAAGTGATTCCTTGTGATATGTAACGATCATAGATTTTATAAGGGGAAATCTTGCTGAATTAAATTACTGGACCTTTGTTTAATGACAATCATAGAAGGTTGACGAGAATAATACTGCAGACTTAACCTACATGGACGTTCAACAGCACTTGATCAATTGCCACGCAATAGACAAATGAGCAAATAAGGAGCTCATGGAATAAAATGACTTTGCAACATGGACACGAAATTGGCTACGTGACAGGAAACAAAGGGCTGGGTGAGTGGTAATTAATCGGACTGAAATAGGTTTTAGTGTGGAATTCCCTGGGCATCGTGTATCGGGACACGTCCTTTTCATGATATCCATTAATGGCCTAAATGTTGGTGTACAGGACGTAACTTCAAATATAATCTTGACGCATTTCGAGCAGAGAGGGATAGCACAGAAATTTAAAATGGCACAGTTTGTTTTCTGGAAGCAGACAAGTGGAAGATGACAAATGATACAGTGAGCGCGAAGTGATGAACTGGTTCGGGTGTTTCTGTGCATAAAACTTTGAAAGTTTCATTTAGAAAAACAGACGGTTTCACTGATTAACGAATAATCGCACAGAGATAGAAGCAAGCAAATTGCGTTAAACAGTGCATAAACCATTGGCCCGTCTTCAATTAAAGTGTTGTGTCCAGTTCTGGAGACCACGCGTTAACAAAGACGGGAAGGCATTAGAAGTGGTGTGGAAAAGACTCATAGGAACTGTTCGTAAAATAAGAAACTTCAAACACATAGAGAAAATGCAGAAGTGGCAATGGTCTCCTTGGAGCAAAGAAGCTTGAAGAGAGATTGTGATAGAGGTGTTCGCATTGATCAGTGGTTCGGACAGAGTAAATAGAGAGAAACTGTTCTTATTGGTGAAAGGATAGTATACCAAAGGACCCCGAGGTAAAATAATTGGGAAACAAAGTACGGCGACCTGAGGGATATCATCTTTCACGCAGTGAGTGATTGGTATCTGGGATGCATTGGTTGAGGTTTTGGTGGAGTAGGCCACCAAATCATTACCAAAATAAATCGGGTCATTATCATAACTGGAAACCAAATTCTTCTACCACGGGAAAGATGCTTGGTTCCTTCAGGGGCTGAGCACGGACACGACTGACAAAATGGACCTCTTATGTTCAATAAGAATTCGATGATGCGATTATTATGATCAGAAACAGGAGTGGAAAAGGACAAAAAAGAAAGAAATGTACAGCACAGGAACAGGCCCTTCGGCCCTCCAAGCCCGTGCCGACCATACTGCCCGACTAAACTACAATCTTCTACACTTCCTGGGTCCGTATCCTTCTATTCCCATCCTATTCATATATTTGTCAAGATGCCCCTTAAATGTCCCTATCGTCCCTGCCTCCACTACCTCCTCCGGTAGTGAGTTCCAGGCACCCACTACCCTCTGCGTAAAAAACTTGCCTCGTACATCTACTCTAAACTTTGCCCCTCTCACCTTAAACCTATGCCCCCTAGTAATTGACCCCTCTACCCTGGGGAAAAGCCTCTGACTATCCACTCTGTCTATGCCCCTCATAATTTTGTATACCTCTATCAGGTCGCCCCTCAACCTCCTTCGTTCCAGTGAGAACAAACCGAGTTTATTCAATCGCTCCTCATAGCTTATGCCCTCCATACCAGGCAACATTCTGGTAAATCTCTTCTGCACCCTCTCTAAAGCCTCCACATCCTTCTGGTAGTGTGGCGACCAGAATTGAACACTATACTCCAAGTGTGGCCTAACTAAGGTTCTATACAGCTGCAACATGACTTGCCAATTCTTATACTCAATGCCCCGGCCAATGAAGGCAAGCATGCCGTATGCCTTCTTGACTACCTACGTTTTGACATAAACTACAATAGCAAGGTTTGTCCAGCAGATGGTAGTGAAATAGTGATAGTTTGCATTACATATTTCGGTTATGTCTGAATCATCACTGAACTGGGCCCTGCCCCTCTCCATATTAAACTGGAACCGGCGTCTGTTTCCATTGCCCCATATCAGGTCTCTAGCCGTATTAGAGCAAGTCATTTTCAACTGTTTCTATACGCGGCCCGATCTCTGTTGTTACTATACTCGACCAAGACCCTCCTTGCATTCCATGCTCCATTGCATGTTATGACCGCTCTGAACCATCTGTCAATTGATATGAAAAAGGGGCAATGCCTCAAATATAACTACATTATACCCTGTCTCTCTTTGCACTAAACCTGACCATGTTCCTGTTTCCTTTGGACGAAGCTTTGTCGCAGTTATAATTCTACCAGCCCCTGCCATAGTTCTATTAAACTCGAAGATGACCTAGTTAATGCTGCACCAGTCCATTTCTGTGCTTTTATCACAATGTGCCCATACATGATGTTCTTCTTGATATAATAGATAATACAGCATGTCAATACAGCCTTTATCAATAGAAGCATTGAGTTCAAAGGCAAGGACGTTATTTAAACAGTAATTCAGTATCAACTTGAGGACTTCCCTTGGTGCTTCGGAAGGGTCTGAAGATACTCGTGCTAGTGCAGAACAGTTTCGCAGGGATGATTCCAGCGATGAGGAAAGTTAGTTGGAGCGATAGATTTTAGATGTTGGGACTGCTTTCCCTGGAAACGTTGAGAGAAGATGTGATAGAGTTATCAAAATAAAAAGGGCTTTGGACAGTATGGAGGGGGCGACACTGTTCATTTGGTGGAAGAATCAAGAACCTAAGGGCACAAATGTAAGTTAACTGGGAAGAAAAGAGCAACGGCGTCATGGGAAAGCTACTTATTAATGCAAATAATGATGACGATCTGGAATTGACTGCCAGATGGTGTGGTAGAGGACTGGACAATCGAGGTATTCAAAATGAAATTGGATCATTAGCTGAAAGTACAAGGGAAAAAAACTGGACCGCAGGGAAAATGAGAGGGGGCTACTCAAGGTGATATGTCGAATGGTCTGTAGGATGCTGACAATACGACCAATGTTTTGCTTTTATGTTGGTCTTAAGTCATATTTATGGATTTTATCGTGATCACAGTTGAAAAAGCTCAGTTTAAGTTTGTGCTGGAGGTCTTCCAGTTGCGGCTATGCAGAGCTAAGTCGCACGTTCGGCAGCTCCCGCTTGGAACGGACCTTTGGGCTCTTTTCAGGGCCCCAATGGCAATTTTCCGACATTTCCCAGTGTGGGAAGAAGACTGCAACATTCACCCGACAGTGTATGGCTTTGACCAGAAGCGGGGCGACTAAAAAAGTGGTGGTGAAGCCAAAGAAAGTGCGAGGGAAGAAGAGCAAGATGGCGGCGGGCGGGGACCAGGCAGCGTGGATGCAGTGGGCGCAGGAGCAGCAGGAGGTTATCCAGCGATGCTTCAGGGAGCTCAAACGGACCTGCTGGTGCCGATGAAGGCTTCTATTGATAAGCTGCTGGAGACCCAGGTGGCCCAGGGGGTGGCGATCCGCGAGGTCCGACAAAAGATCTCAGATAACTAGGACGAGATCTTGGGCCTAGCGGTAATGGCGGAGGCGCACGTGGCGCTCCACAAGAAATGGCAGGAACAGTTCGACGAGATGGACAATCGGTCGAGGCGGAAGAATCTGCGGATCCTGGGTCTCCTGGAGGGGCTGGAGGGGTCGGACGTGGGGGCCTATGTGGTCACCATGTTAAACTCGCTGCTGGGAGCAGGGTCCTTCCAGGGGCCCCTGGAGCTGGAACGGGCCCATAGAGTGCTGGCGAGGAGGCCCAAGGCTAACGAGCCACAGCGGGCGGTGCTGGTGTGGTTTCATCGGTTCGCTGATTGAGAGTGCGTACTCAGGTGTCCAAGAAAGAGAGGAGCAGCAGGTGGGAGAATGCGGAGGTTCGAATATGTTAGGACTGGAGCGCGGAGGTGGCGAATAAGAGGGACGGGTACAACTGGGCGAAGCTGGTGCTGCACAGGAAGGGTGTGAAGTTTGGCATGCTGCAGCTGGCGCGTCTGTGGGTCACCTACAAGGACCAGCACCATTATTTTGAGTCCCCGGAGGAGCAGGCCGAGAAGCTGGACACAAACTGAGGGTCGTGATGGGGGGGGGGGGGGGTGACGGGGCGGTGGGGGGGGGGGGGGTGGGGGGGAGGTCAGGCATGGGGATGGTCGGGGATTGTTCTTGTTGTGTTACATTTTGAGTGGGGTGTTCTTTGTTCTTGTTTATTTTTTGTTCGGTTTGCGTGGTTAGGGTGGGTTGGGCACTGTTTTGGTTGGGTCTGTCGGGTGGGCTCTTGGAGGGGGGCAAGTAACAGAGTAGGGGGTGGATGGCCGGTAGGAGGGATGGGGCCCCGCGGGGGAGGAGGAGGCCCGAGTCGGGGGTGAGGGGACTGGGCCTCTAAAAGGAGCTGCGCTAGAGGAGGCGGCGCCGGGCAGGTGGAAAGCGCAGTTTTTTTCCCGTGCTGAAGGCTGGAGGGGGTGGGGCCGGAGCGGGGAAGCGCAGGTTTTTTTCCCGCGCTTGGGATGGAAGGGGGAGGCGGAGAGCCTGCTGGTGGGTAATGGAGGGGAGGGGAAGTCCCACAATGGGAGGAGTCGAAGGAGAGGCGGGAGCGGCTGGGGTCAGCAGCAGTCAGCTGACTTGCGGGAGCACAATGGGGGGAGCAATGGAGCTAGGAGGGGTCCTAGCTGGGGTGGGGGGGGGGGTGAGGGGAAAGCGGGTTGCTGCTGGTATGGTCAAGGGGGAGCTGGAGCAAGTAGAGGGGGTTGGGACGGGGTTCTGACGCCGTGGGGAACGGGCCGGGCGTGGGGCGCGGGCGCGTGGCTGGCCGAGGGGGGATTATGGGTAGTCGGCGGGGGAGGGGTCGTGTTGCCCTCTGATCCGGCTGATAACCTGGAACGTAAGGGGACTGAATGGGCCGGTTAAACGGGCCGAGGTGTTCGCACAACTGAAGGGGCTGAAGGCGGATGTGGTCATGCTTCAGGAGACACACCTGAAGGTGGCAGACCAGGTAAGTTTGAGGAAGGGGTGGGTAGGCCAGGTGTTTTATTCGGGGTTGGATGCCAAAAATCGGGGGGTGACGATCTTGGTGGGAAAGAGGGTGTCGTTCGAGGCATCGAGCATTGTGACAGACAATGGAGCTAATGGTAAGTGGTAAGCTGCAAGGGGAGAGGGTGGTGCTGGTCAACGTGTACGCCCCGAACTGGGACAATGCGGTTTTATGCGGCGCATGTTGTGTCGGATCCCGGAATTGGAAGTGGGGGGCCTGATAATGGGGGGGGGGGGGACTTTAACACGGTGTTGGATCCTGCACTGGATCGCTCCAGGTCTAGGACGGGTAGGAGGCCACCGCCGGCCAAAGTGCTGAGGGGGTTTATGGACCAGATGGGAGGGGTGGACCCTTGGAGATTTGCAAGGCCGGGGGCTAGGAAATTTTAATTCTTCTCGCACGTTCATAAGGCCTATTCCCGGATCGACTTTTTTGTTATGAGCAGGGCGTTGATTGCGAGAGTAGAAGATACCGAGTACTCGGCGATAGCCATTTCGGATCACGCCCCGAATTGGGTAGACCTAGAGCTTGGGGAGGAGAGGGATCAGCGCCCGTTGTGGCGCTTGGAGGTGGGACTGTTGGCGGACGAGGAGATGAGCGAGCAGGTCCGAGGAAGCATAGAGAGATAACTGGAGGCCAACGATAACAAGGAGGTCTGAGTGTGGATGGTCTGGGAGGTGCTGAAGGCGGTTGTTAGGGGAGAGCTGATCTCCATTAGGACCCACAAGGAGAGGAGAGAGCAGAGGGAGAGGGCGAGGCTGGTGGGGGTGATGGTGAGGGTAGACAGGAGGTTTGCGGAGGTGCCGGAGGAGGAACTGTTGAGGGAGATGCCTAGCCTCCAGGCCGAATTCGATCTGTTGACCACCAGGAAGGCGGAGGCGCAGTGGAGGAAGGCCCAGGGGGCGATTTATTAATATGGGGAAAAGGCAAGTCGGATGCTGGCGCATCAGTTTCGGAAGCAGGATGTGGCTAGGAAGATCGGGGGAGTTAAGGATAGGAGAGGGAGTGTAGTGCGGAGTGGGGTTCGCATCAATGGGATCTTCAGGGACTTTTATGAGGAACTGTATCGGTCTGAGCCCCCACTGGAGGAGGGAGGGATGGGCCGAATTCTGGACCAACTGAGGTTCCCGAAGGTGGAAGAGGGACTGCTGGCGGGATTAGGGGCCCCGATTGGGCTGGAGGAGCTGGCCAAAGGGATAGGGATCATGCAGGCGGGGAAGGCACCGGGGCCGGATGGTTTCCCGGTCGAATTTTATAAAAAATATGTGGTCCTGTTCGGCACGTTGCTGGTTAGGACCTTCAATAGACATATAATTTACAGTGCAGAAGGAGGCCATTCGGCCCATCGAGACTGCACCGGCTCTTGAAAAGAGCACCCTACCCAAGGTCAACACCTCCACCCGATCCCCATAACCCAGTAACCCCACCTAACACTAAGGGCAATTTTGGACACTAAGGGCAATTTATCATGGCCAATCCATCTAACCTGCACATCTTTGGACTGTGGGAGGAAACCGGAGCACCCGGAGGAAACCCATGCACACACTGGGAGGATGTGCAGACTCCGCACAGACAGTGACCCAAGCCGGAATCGAACTTGGGACCCTGGAGCTGTGAAGCAATTGTGCTATCCATAATGCTACCGTGCTGCCAATGAGGCAAGGGAGGGGTGGGCTTTGCCCCCGACGATGTCCCGAGCACTGATCTCCTTGATCCTGAAGCGGGACAAGCACCCCCTGCAGTGTGGGTCTTATAGGCTGATTTCGTTGCTAAATGTAGATGCCAATGTTCTGGCGAAGGTCTTAGCCACGAGAATTGAGGATGTGGTGCCGCAGGTCATCCACGAAGACCAGACGGGGTTCGTGAAGGGGAGGCAGTTGAACGCAAATGTGCGGAGGCTCCTGAACATTATCATGATGCTGGCGAGGGAGAGGGAGGCGGAGATACTGGCGGCGATGGACACTGAGAAGGCCTTCGATAGGGTAGAGTGGGGGTACTTGTGGGAGGTGCTGAAGAGGTTAGGGTTTCGGGAGGGGTTCGTCAGGTGGGTTAGGCTGTTGTACGAGGTCTCGAATGCGAGTGTGGCCACGAACAAGAGGATGACTGAGTACTTCCGGTTGCATCGAGGGATGAGGCAGGGGTGTCCCCTCTCCACCCTGCTCTTCACACTGGCAATTGAACCCCTGGCTACGGCACTGAGGGAGTCGATGAACTGAAGGGGGCTGGTGCGGGGTGGGGTGGAGCATAGGGTTTCGCTCTATGGGGATGACTTGCTGCTATATGTGGCGGACCCAGTGGGAGGAATGCCGGAGGTAATGAGGATCCTCAGGGAGTTTGGGGATTTCTCAGGGTACAAGCTCAACATGGGGAAGAGTGTGTTGTTCGTGGTTCACCCAGGGGACCAGGAGAGGGGGATTGGCGAGCTCCCACTAAAAAGGACGGAGAGGAGCTTCAGGTTTTTGGGGGTCCAGGTGGCCAGGAGCTGGGGGGCCCACGCATAGGCTTAATTTCACGAGGCTGGTGGAGTAAATGTAGGAGGAGTTTAAGAGGTGGGACGCGTTGCCGCTGTCCCTGGTGGGTAGGGTGCAGTCAGTCAGGATGACGGTGCTCCCAATGTTTTTCTTCCTGTTCCAGTGCCTCCCCATTCTTATCCCGAAAACCTTCTTTAGGCGGCTCAATAGGAGTATAACTTGGTTTGTGTGGGCGTGAGGGACTCCGAGGGTGCGAAGAGTATTCCTGGAGCGGAGGAGGGATGGGAGGGGCTGGCGCTGCCTAACCTCTGTGGGTACTACTGAGCCGCTAATGCGGTGATGGTGCATAAGTGGGTGATGGAGGGGGAGGGTACGGCCTGGAAGTGGCTGGTGACGGTATCTTGTGGGGTACGAGTCTGGAGGCGCTGGCAATGGCGCCGCTGCCGCTCCCTCCAATGAGGTATACCACGAGGGAACCACCGGTTTGTCCCAGGGAGAATAGATGGAGGGTTTTCGGGGTGGCACAGGGCAGGGTTAAGAAGATTGGGGAACCTGTTTGTGGATGGGACGTTCGGGAGCCTGGGTGAGCTGGAGGAGAAGTACGCCCCCCCCCCCACCCCGGGAAACACCGTTAGGTATCTACAGGTAAGGGCGTTTGCCAGGCGGCAAGAGGGGGAATTCCCGCTGCTGCCACCATTCACGGTATAAGTCAGGGTGCTCTCAGGGGTGTGGGTTGGAGAGGGGAGGAATTCGGAAACATATCAGGTGATGCAGGACGAGGAGGAGGCCTCGGTGGAGGAGCTGAAAGGTAAGTGGGAGGAGGAGTTTGGGGAGGAGATCGAGGAGGGGACGTGGGCAGATGCCCTAGGGAGGGTGAATTCTTCCTCTTCGTGCACGAGGCTCAGCCTCATACAATGTAAGGTGCTGCACAGGGCACACATGACTGGGACAAGGATGAGCCGTTTTTTGGGGGGTGAGGACAGGTGTGTAAGGTGCTCAGGGAGCCCAGCAAACCAGACCCATATGTCCTGGGCATGCCCAGCGCTGGAGGAAGTTTGGAAGGGTGTAGCGAGGACGGTTTCGAAGGTAATAGGACCCAGGGTCAAACCGGGCTGGGGGCTCACAATATTTGGGGTTGCAGAGGAGCCGGGAGTACAGGAGGCAAAAGAGGCCGGTATTCTGTCCTTTGCATCCCTGGTTGCCTGGCGAAGGATTCTTCTTCAGTGGAAGGATGCGAGGCCCCCAAGTGTGGAATCCTGGGTCAACGATATGGCGGGGTTTATTAATTTGGAGAGGGTGCAATTTGCCTTAAGGGGCTCGGTGCAAGGGTTTTTCAGGCGGTGGCAGCCGTTCTTAGACTTCCTGGCAGAACGGTAGACAATGGTTAGCAGCAGCAGCAACACTGGATGGGGGTGGGGGGGGGGGGGTGGGGGGAGTTGTCTATTTTATTTTTGTTTGTGTATACTGGGGGATCTGAGGGGGTGTATATATTTGTTATGTTCGCTATGTGTTTTGGCGGGTGTTAATTTATTATTTATGTACAGGGGGGAGGGGGGCACAGGGCTGTTTTGTTTTGTTTTGTATTTCATTCTATTGGGTTCCTTTTACATTTTGTTGTTGATATTTTGTGACAACCTTAATAAAAATTATTTAAAACAAAAGACTTTGTGCTGGAGTGACTATTTACAGTAAAGGCTTGCAACTGGATCCCAGCTGCTTGCGAGGAACGGGTGTAAATAATTTAATTATTTTCAATGTACAGAAAAGTCTAGGTTTGTGGAATTGTAGCCTTTTTAATAACACAATACAGTTGTGGGCTTCGTTGTCAAGAAATTATGAATTCAACAGCATTAAATTATTATGTCACCTTTTCTGCAAACAATATCATGCATGACTAGGTTTGTTGATTAAATATGTCTGTTCGTTGGAACAGCTGTAAAACTGTTGGAAGAAAATCTTCATGTGATGACATTATTGTAGGAACTGTTCCTACCGTTCCTTTTCGATGGATTTATAATTCCTGGAACTTACATTAAAAATGTTGGATGTGAACGTTTATTACAGGTGGGATTATTGATAAGAGAATGAAACATTGTTTTAACTATCCTGTGCCTAGAGGTTTACGACATTTCTTCACAATGCAAATCACCTCAGGAGAGCGGGGGTGGGGGTGGGGGCGCAGGGGAGCAGGGAATTAGATATGGTAATTGGCCTTCAGTCCACATGCTTTTAGATACAGAGGTTAAGTGACAACTGTCTACTCTCCTAGCCAATGAACACTGTTTACTTTGACCATTTGGAATATCAAACTATTTGTTGTCACAGTTTTACCATTGTTCATGAGGCACGATTCTCCTCAGATCCATTTCAATGCTTTTAATTCAGAGAAATAAGGAGAAAGACATCACGTCTGTTGGAAGCAGCAAGGATTCCAAGCACTTTGAGGGATGCAAATCATCCACGGTATGTTCACAGATTTGATTAATTATTCGGAATTTTGCTATGTTAGAAATTATTCGGAATTTTGATATTTCAATTAAAAGTGTTTTATATCTCAATTACAGACCATCTACTGTGTTGCAACTGTCAATTACCGGGCCCGAAGCAGACTTGATCATGGTATAATAATGATCTCAGAGGCTGAATCTAATGTATGAATAACATATACTGTTTTGACTGCTTCGGCTCTTGAATGGAACAAAACAGGGTATGGAAGAACATCCGATTGCAATTTAAAAGCAAATAATAAAGAAGCATTGATGTTTTGGGCATGGTGCAGTCTTCTGTGTAATGATGAGTGACGCAGAGAAGAGTGTGGTAAAATAGTAATGGAGACATCAAGACTGACACCCGTATTAGAGACTCCATCTGACTAAGTTAGGGAGGCAGTGGCTCAGTGGTATTGTCGCTGGACTAGCAATCAAGAGACCCAGGATCATGAATACAATACGGATCTGAAATTAAACGTCTAATTATGACTACAAAATCACTGTCGATTGTCGTAAAAGCCATCTGGTTCACGAACGTCCTTTAGGGAGAGAAACTTGTGTTTATGACCTGATCGGGCAATATGCTACTTCATAGCAATGTGGTTCACTCTTAAATACCCTGAGGAATGAATAATGAATGCTGTCACAACCAGCAGGGCCCACAGCCCATGAACGAATAAAGAACAAAGAACAAAGAAAGGTACAGCACAAGAACAGGCCATTCGGCCCTCCAAGCCCGTGCCGACCATGCTTCCCGACTAAACTACAATCTTCTACACTTGCTGGGTCCGTATCCCTCTATTCCCATCGTACTCATGTATTTGTCAAGATGCCCCTTAAATGTCACTATCGTCCCTCCTCCGGCAGCGAGTTCCAGGCACCCAGTACCCTCTGTGTAAAAAACGTACCTCGTACATCTACTCTAAACCTTGCCCATCGCACCTTAAGCCTATGCCCCCTAGTAGTTGACCCCTCTACTCTGGGGAAAAGCCTCTGACTATCCACTCTGTCTATGCCCCTCATAATTTTGTAGACCTCTAGCAGGTCGCCCCTCAACCTCCGTCGTTCCAGTGAGAACAAACCGAATTTATTCAACCGCTCCTCATAGCTAATGCCCTCCATACCAGGCAACATTCTGGTAAATCTCTTCTGCACTCTCTCTAAAGCCTCCACATCCTTCTGGTAGTGTGGCGACCAGAATTGAACACTATACTCCAAGTGTGGCCTAACTAAGGTTCTATATAGCTGCAACATGACTTGCCAATTATTATACTCAATGCCCCAGCCAATGAAGGCAAGCATGCCGTATCCCTTCTTGACTACCTTCGCCACCTGTGTTGCCCCTTTTCGTGACCTGTGGACCTGTACACCTAGATCTCTCTGACTTTCAATAAGGAAAAAGATTGTTATACCCAACGGGAGCTAATGATTACATAAGGGTTTCTGATATCTGAGGGGATAATTATGCAGAGGACCGAGGAACAGCAAGGGATCTGTTCCCTCACAACTTTTCCTTTAGTTTTTTGGGATGGACGGAGGCACACGGACCGAACTTGACAGATCCGAGAAAGCGATATTTTAAGTGTTCAGTCTGGTGCTCATTGTGACGGAACACGCCAAATACCAAAATCCCGGGAAAATAAAATTCAGTTCCTCGAATATTCAATGAGATGCTATTTCTCTGAGTGCCGTCCTGTGAAATTCGTTTCAAAGAAGCGGGTTATGAATAATAGTGACTTCCTGCAAGATATCTGACAATTATCAGCACAATCATACAGTCACTTTCGATTGAGAAGATAAGCCCAAGCAGTAAACTAATGTGATTATCATATTCCATTTGGTCCAAGTAAAGGGCAGTGGTAGGTACCAAAATGAAATAAGAAGATACATAAATGCACGAAGATAAATAGGATAAGAGGCTGATAATCGTTGAAAAAAGCCATTCAGACCATTTTGCCAGCACTTTCTCACATCCGCTCACTTAGTTTAATTTGCCATACTCCTGCAGATGTATTTATTTATATATTACACGTGAAAACATAGAACGCGCAATGTTACTGAGATAAGGCCTGGTGTGGGATTAGGTAGAATGTTCATTCAGAGAGACAGCGAATAATTCATTGACCGAATGACCACTTTCTGCACTATGAAGATACTATGATTCTAATTCTGCTATTTTAAGTCTTAAAGTATAGAGACGTACTTTAATTTGCAAATTGTAATGTAATTTACGAAGTAGAATTTGCTTCACGCTTTTCAACTCATGCCATCTCACGGTTTAAAAACAGTTCTCCTCATCTGAGTACTACAGTTCAATTAAATGTAATCTTCCTACTCTGGTTATTGAATGTTCTTCCAGCTGATACAGACTCTCTTCATTTACTTTATCAAAAGTATTAATGATTTTGAGCATGTATGTGACAGAGATGGACTCAGGTGTGGAGGATGACTTCAGACATAAGACTGCGGACAACGCATGCCATTTCGCAAGGGAATAGAATAAGTTGGAAGAAGTGATGTGAGAGAAATCTTGAGAAGTTGAGGATAAAAGTGACGCAGGAGAAAATGACGCGACATTTAAGGTAGCAAGCTATCAGTCCGCGGCTTGAGGGAACCGGGAATGTCAAGTTACTGACCCAGGAACATTCAACGATGCCGTGGAATGGAAACTCTAAACAGGTCACATTTGTCTCATTTGTAAAAGTCACTACAATGTGACCTATGTGACTGCACTGACTCTGTGCCAAGGTTTAGGCAGGGTGACAGATGTTTCCGCCAGATTGTGGCGCCTGGACTTATTTTCTGCTCAGAAGTGAGATTGTCGGTTTGCAGCCAGCTGCAGAGAAATAGGAAGTTGGGTTACCTGACAATTAAACAACAGGCGTTAGGCACATGTGTTATCGCCGTGAAAAGTCTTCCTGCCTAGGAGGGTGAACTCACTCTGACAGAATGAAACAGAACACGATGGACTGTTTTTCGTTTTAGTATTTCTTTCATCTCAATTCTTACGTTGATGGCTAAAACATACGTGATTCGTTGGTATTAAAACATTAAAGAAAATTAGAGACGGCGTGTGCGTTACCTCTGGGAGACGAAAGATAACATTAAAGCTATTAACACGTTCATGG
The DNA here is from genome assembly GCF_047496885.1 of Scyliorhinus torazame. NCBI lineage: Eukaryota > Metazoa > Chordata > Chondrichthyes > Carcharhiniformes > Scyliorhinidae > Scyliorhinus > Scyliorhinus torazame. Next base: position 186,503,508 of record NC_092711.1, on the reverse strand, counting down.
AACATTATTTTAAAATGTAATGATTTAAGTCAGTTATGTGTTGCCTGAGAAAAGGAGGAAGGCGGTTTAGCGAGTTAACTGGCCGTTGTGTGAGGTTAAAGTTAGTTAAGTTGTCTTTGATAATGTTTGAGTGACTAAGCTGGTATCTGTATGCGCGTGCGAGAGGTTAATGAACCAACTTATGTTTCAGAAGAGCTCAGTGAGTTAGGTGCTGTGATGGAGAACAAAGAGCAGGTACGCGTGTCAGATGGTGTCACAGAGAAGACGGAGAGCGGAGAAGAGGCGTTAATTCAGTGACATGAAGACTCAGGAAACGATTTAATTGAGTTCGGTCTTAAAGTTACATTCATGGTCAATGGACCCTTTAGTGTCACATCGCTTTCTGAGCAAGAACGTTTGATCAAGGATAAATGTTAACGGTAGCAAATGTACAATTTCAATGAAGTATCATAATCTGCTGATAATGAAATATTTCTAATATCATTATATATTGCATAAAAGTAAATAATTGTAACAGGAAACACTCGGTGGACATTGTAATTATGAAAAATTATGTTTTCCACACATATAAACACACACACAGACATATCCACATATGTCTCATAATCATGCAACGAAAATCTGATTGCATTCTCACAGGCGAGTAAATATATATCATGATTGATAATATCAATATAGACAGCAGAAACATGGTCCAGTGTAATATATACATAGACAGATTCTGGTGTGACATAAAGAGGCAATCACCTGTGTAATATAAAAGGAGACAGGATCTGATGCAGGATTTGTGGCCTTATGTAGAGAAAATAAAGAGAGTTCCGAGTGTGGTATAAGACGAGAAGTGAGCTAATGTAGTATAATACAGACAGGGTCTACGGCAACATAAAAATAACCATCGTCTGGGGCAATATATGCAGAGGACGATTCAGTGAATTAGTAGCTAATAAATCAGTGTCCTCTGGTTACTAAGCCTGCTACCCGTGGATACAGTTTCTTTGTCAATAACGAATCACTAACATTTGTCATTTACGCTATTTGTACTTAACCTCCCCATGAACTGCTCAATTGTAAGGAAATCTATCCCAACATCCAGCTGCTTTGGTAGCGCATCTCATGCACTGTAAAGGTCATTATTTTATAGATCTCTCTGCCTCGCGCGATTCAGATATTATTGTTGACATTAATTGAATTTTAAATTATTTATCATTGCCATCGTGTCAGAATAATATCCATGACTGATAAAAGAAAACCGGCTCCCAACTCCGTGGATCCGTTTCAGACTGGACCCCGACCATGAAATTTAGGTACACTAAGCTAACTGTTAGAATGGCTAAACATCGGTTAAAAGTCGTGCTTCAGTGAAATGGATAGGCTCTCTCAGGAAAAAAATACAATGGTGAATTCCTACAACAGGTACTGGAGCCATGATCCAGGCGTGTGACTCAGTGCTGAAACTTTGTTGCATATTCAGTAGTGTCAACTTTATTTATGATGATATTTCAGCCTTAGAGGTAGTATAGCAATATTATCACGGGGCCAGTAATTAAGAAGGCTGACATAATCATCCGGAGATATGAGTCCAATTCAATTTTGGCAGCTGAGAGAATTCCAAATTAATTAATTAGTAAATCCGAAATAAAAATGCTAGCGTCCTTCATTACAACATTGAACATTCAGCACTTTCAGAAAGGGCAATTTGGTTCACTAATGTCTTTCAGGGAAGGAAATCCGCCCTCACCCCTGATCTGTCCTACATGTGCCTCCAGTTCCACAGCGATGTCGTTTACTCAGGATTTGCCAGTGATTCTCACATCCTGAGAATAAATATAATCAATGCACAGTTCTGCGTATTCTGGAAATCTAAAACAAAAGCAAGGAAATTACTAATCATGTCAGTTGTCACCAGAGGAAAGAGAAACGGATTCACCAAACGGGTGGGTGCAAAATCTTACTGATACAATTCTAAAAAACATCATTTTCTCCCCAATGTCCTCGATCGACATTTATTCTTCAACTGAAATCTCATATTTATCACATCTGTTTGTCAGCGCTTGTGGTCGACAAATTAGTTGTTGCATGTCCAACAGTAAAGAGTGCCTGAACTTCAACAAAAATACTTCAAAGCGTTTTAAGTGTTTTAAGTGCTCGGCTAAAGCGTTTTATAAATAGACGTTCTTTCGCGATGTGAACTGCATAAAAACAATTTGTGATAAAGTGAAATTTCTGAGATCAATCTAATTATAATTAAAAAATCGCAGCCATCTATATCAAGAGTAAAATGGTTCTTCGCCCGAGTCCTCCCTAACAGTATGTATGTATTTCATTCTGTCTGCTGATCCATCACAAGAATATCATTTGTTGGAGTGATCATTAAACGGGGCTGTTGTTGCTTCATACAGGATGTCACAGGAGTTGAGTAACATTCCCTTCCTGCGATAAGGAGAAGTTCGCAGAGTTTCAGAGCTTAAAAAAATAAAATCGACTGCAGTTCTGTTGCTTGGTGGAGTCGTTACATCAATCCGCCTCATTGACAATGTTAAGTTCCTGAAGGTGGCTCGTAGCTAAGCGGTCAGCACTCAGGAAACATACATTTGATTTACAGGATAAACATTCAGATGCCTCCTTTCAATAGCATTTGGCATGCTAGCCTCCATATCTGCAAACAGTTGGCTTGTATAATGTGAGGAGTTTGTTCCTGATCTCCAGACCCACAATGAATGGCAATAACCATCCGCACAGTGAATAGAATCAGTTTGTTCATCAGCCTTATAAAGTTCCATAAATCAATTCCTACGATAGATAGTAATATATCTTTGCAATGATATATAGTCCCGGCGTTATCATAGCATTCCTACAGTGCAGAAAGAGACATTTCGGTCCATTGAGTCGTCACGGACCCTTGGGAAGAGCACCGGACTTAGGTCCACTCCTCCACTCCATTCCCGTAACACAGTAACCCCACCGAATATTTAAACACTAAGGGTCAATTTAGCATGGCCAGTCCACCTAACCTGCGCATCTTCGGACTGTGGGAGGACCGGAGAACCCGGAGGAAACTCAGGCAGAAACAAAGAGAAAATACAAATTCGACACAGTTACCCGAGGCCGGAATTCAACCGGGTCTCTGGCGCTGTACTTAAAGTGAATGCACATGAAAGAAAAAATGACATTACTGCTTATGCAGGAATCTTGAACAAAAACAGAAAATACTGTTGTTAGCAGTGCTAACCATGTGCCACCGTGCCGTCATGTTGCAAAACAGACAGCCATCTTTATCGTTTGATAATCTAACTTTATCTTTGTTGCCCCCCACCTGCACAACGGTATAAATCTGACCCTATTTCCAGTTCTCTGCAGGTTTGACAAAGAGTAATCCTGACTCGAAACGTTAGGTCCAACCTTTCTCCACAAATGCTGTCAGACCTGCTGCGATTGTCCAGTATTTTTGTTTTTTGTTTCAGATTCCAACATACGCAGTAATTTGCTTTTTTCTTTGATGTGCATCCACTTTAAGGTGTTGAAATAAAGAGTTAATTGACAAGGAAATCTTTTATTCTCAAGTAACAGATGGTAACATTAATTTCACTCCTGGAAATAGTGGAAATGTATAATGAACCATTAAATCAAACAAATCTCCTGATACAGATCAAAGGCCTGCTTTAAATATTACCCTATTGTAACAATTTAGTCCATTCTGTCGGGATGTGGAGGGTGGGAGGTGAATCAAGTCGCCACCTCCAGCAAGGAATGAACAGGCGGCGCCTGGAAACCCGTCCCCTTCTGCCGGGTATTTAAATAACGCTCATTTGGTCTGTAATCCATCAGTTCGGGAGTTGGTTTGTTCAGTGAGTTCCTGACATAAACACTTTCGCCAAAGCACCAGAGGATGAGGGGGGCGATTTCTCTCAGTTTGTTTCTAACGTTCTTATCCCGTGAGTAGTTTTAATAGTCTACGTTTCTCAATGCTACTGACTCAGTGTTTGTCTGACTGTGGGATGTCCCAGAATCAGCAATAATTTTTATCAGCATTAACCCTCTGGGTTTTTGGTCTATTGTTTTCAGGTGCCCAGTCCGATACTGTGTTGACTCAGACAGTGGCAACCACCGGGCGTCGAGGAGAAACACTGAGACTGACCTGTAAAACCAGCGGGTTCAAACTCGGCAGCTACTACATGCATTGGCTCCGACAAGATCCCGGACAGGGACCGCGGTGGCTGGTTGCTTACTACAGTTCATCATATAAGTATTACGCCTCAGATATCGAGAACCGATTCACCGCGTCCAAAGACACCGTCAACAATATTTTCGCTTTGGATATGACGGACATGAAGACCGAAGACACGGCCATCTATTATTGTGCAAAGGATTTTAGCAATTGGGGGGACGCACAGTAGTTAATGTCAGTACATAAATGCTCTCGGTACTAATTGACTGGGACCGGGTCAGTGCTTGTTTTTACAATATAAATTGACATGTGAAGTATACTTTGTGCCCAGCACTCTCCGAATAACGCGCCTTGAGATGGAAAATCTGTAATAATTATTAATTATCAGTTGGTTTTGTCAGTAGCATGCCCATGCGTTACTCTCCGAAATATAAAACATTCGGCTCATTTATGAAGAGTTAACGGTATCTTCAAATTCAATTTCAATTTATTGAACGTTTTTTGTGATTTTAATTTGCCTTTGGGTTGTGAGTATTTAAAAAAAACGGTGGTTTTCTGTCCACTTTTTTGTACAGCCAGTTATTGTAGTACCCATCCCAGGGAACGTAACACTGTGAAGGTTTCGACCTCTGGGGACAAGGGACGACGGTGACAGTTGCTGCAGGTAAGAAGCATGCAATCATTTAGTTACTGTTTTATTTGAGTCTTTGTTTTATATTTTTGTCTTTTTACATAATTCAGTCGTTCACTGAACCGTAAATATTGTGGAATCGGTAGTGATATTTGTTGCATTGTTTCATGTGATTCTGCGGAGAAGGGGGTTACAGAATTCCACTGTTCCTTGACAAAAGATGCTGCTGCGGGATTTAGTCCCTGTTTGTTGTGGTTTGATGTTTATCTGCTGATAATACTACGTAGCCGAGTTTCTTTAAATAATTAACATCTGTTAAAGAGTCTGTTGTGCCTGCAATTTTTAATCTCCGTGGAAACTAATGGCTTCTGCGGTTATCACGAGCTGCAAACATTTCATCAAAGTTACATAATTTCACCCAATATTAATAAAATGTGTTAAAGTCCTAATACTGATTTATTGAACATGTTCCACTTACTTACAATGGTGGTGTTATTATTATGCGTCTGTTTCGTTTAATAATTCATACGTTTGGTAACGAGTGGCTTTTATGGATGCTAGATTGAGCTTTTCTTACAATGTTACATTTCGTTCTATGATACCATGTCATAGAATTGAGCTGCTTCTCCATTAAAACGGTTTCAGCCCGAAGTGGGACTTGTCCACCCCCCCCATCCCGCTGAGGAGATTGGGTGTTTGGTTGACTTTGAATGATTCAAATTTGTGAACCGTTTAGCGTTCCTTTGTTTTTTAAACAAGGTGACACTGCGCGGTTCCACGTTTAATTGTCGAATACAAACAGTCTACGCGTTTGAACGTGCATGAAGCACGATTTTCTGGCGCATGCAGGCAGGCTTCGGAAATGACTTCAAAAATAAAGATATGTTACAAATTTATTTAAAATTGATGATTACAGATTTAAGTAAGGGTGGCATAGAACGTTAATTCAGGACATGATTCGTTGCTGCAATCGTTAACGACGTAACTAACGGGTTTGCAAATTTAAAAGTAAATCTATTATGTTACAAACAATTTTATCAGGATATACTATGACTCCATATTAACTGAAAGGGTTTTTCTATTAATACCATTCATCATTAACTGTCTTTCACAATTGTGCTGTGCTCTCGCACAATTAACATGGACAGAACAGTTACGAAAATAGATTTTAAAAAATATACATGAACCTACTTCATGAAAACATCGTGATTCCACAGCAGTGGTCAGTTTCACAAGATATTTTGAATTATATTTATATCCCCGATTAACTTTTCATTCTCTTAAATGAGAGTTTTTCAGTGCAGTTCGGAAAAATATGTTTTGGTTAAAACATTATTTCAGTACATCCGCAAGCATGCTGGTCATTCAATGTCATCTGTAGTTTGATAGCGATGTACTAATATAATGTTGAACATTTTCTCAGAGTTCGAAGTTGTTGGCAGTGACTGGATTGTGCCATGATTTATTTAATTTGTCGGAAGTAACAGACTGCATATGACTAGAGACTGTCATGTCCAGATTGGAATTTAAACAAATGCATTTAATTGCAAGAGGTTAATATTCGTTTTGCATTTAATAACAACATCCAGTCTTCCATGGCTCCGTGTAGAATGGAGAGAATTATCGGAAGAAAATAGGATCGAATAGAAGAACAAATTATATGTGATCCTCATGCTTATTTATTTTTTAAATATGAAATCGAACAACAAAGTCTAGCCGCCGTCAGTCATTCTGTTTCAGTGTCGCAGAGAATATGAGTAAATTGTTATTGTTATATTTTACACTAATTAATTTGAAGCTTCCTCTATGAAATGGTATTATTAATAATTGCGTTACGGAGATGAAATTAAATGAAAATCGCTTATTGTCACAAGTAGGCTTCAAATGAAGTTACTGTAAAAAGCCCCTAGTCGCCACATTCCGACGCCTGTTCAGGGACGCTGTTACGGGAATTGAACCGTGCTGCTGGTTTGCCTTGGTCTGCTTTCAAAGCCAGCGAATTAGCCCTGTGTTAAACAGCTCCCGGGTGTAGCCTGAGTTATTAAATGTAAGAAGCGTTTTTATTGATCGCAAACTTCAAGCGACTTTGTTTAATTACATATGGAATTTCTCGTTCTGGCGATATACAAACTAGACAGTACATAAACTCATAGATTCATGATGTGAACTAATTTCTGAGAATAGATGGAATTTATGGTTTATAAGTGCGTTTAGAAATGTGAATACTTTACAGATTTACTGGCTTAAAGCAGGGTAGTTGGAGCAAACGTTAAGCACTAAAAGTAACGTATATGTCTGAGTTGTAATTTGAACATTATCTTACCACGATATAAGTGTCATGTTGAACTAATTAAATCACATATATTTCAGAAAGTAACAGGCCGAGACATTTTTGTGAATTATTCAACACGTCTAATTTTTTTATTATCGAGTAGAAATCAGCTAACAAGACAACTTACTGGCAGTTGCAAATAACTTGCAATCCATCATTAGTGAAGTGATCATTAACTGAACACAAATTACCCCCTACAATTGAGCAGTGTACTGATGAGCATAATATCGATGGCTTTGACATTATTTAGTGTATTTCGAAAACATTGCTTTTCTTTTCTCACCTGTTTTCAGCTCGTTAAGATGTCTTGCCTCAAATATTTTGTGGATCACTGGATGATTTTGAAATTAGATAATTGGATAGTTTTCTAAAAATGTGCATAGTTCCTGGTTTGTTTAACTCGTACCCTATCACCGAGTCTTTGTTACGGAAAATCAAAGTACCCTGAATCTGTAATTTTTAATGTACTTCTTTTCAACGAAACTAATGTTTTCCCAGCTTTCGTCAGACAGACAATGCCGAATGGAGTTTTGAAATGAATATGAATGAATTTTAGCGATATTGTACAAAGTCTTGTCATAAATTGCGCCTGGATAGATTGCAATAAAATAGATTGAATTACATTGAAAGATTGAACATATCCATCTTCTGAGAACTCTGAGATTAGTGCGTGTGTATTCTGTTTGTGTGCCTGTGGTGATTGTGTTGTTGGGACCAGGAATCTACTTGACTGGCTGTAAACAATTTGATCCATTTCTTGAAGAAAACTTTTATCTGTGAGAAATGTGAACGAATGACTTCACTTTTGACCACGCGTCTGAGAAATTAAATCCCTCACCCAGATTGCAACGGTCATAAAGAACGTTTCAAAAACGACAGACAGACTGAAGATTTGCTCTATTTTAAGACAGCCATGTATATATCTTGAAAGTTTTCGATTCGGCAATGCAGCGGGAAATTTACACCGTTTTAATCCATGGTTCAGCAGTGTGGTGAATAGAGGAAATTCTTATATATATTGTGTTGTGTACCTGTTACAGAATTAAAAAAAAAATCCTATTACGACATGCAGGTAGACAGTGTGCCTGCAAAATATACAACAAGATGTAATAGTGGACTAATCATTGATTGTAACTATTTAATTGTTTACCTATGTCGGGCTAATGGAATTATGTTGATAGAAAGAGGTTTCTCTGTTGGTTGGACAATTGAGGGCTTAGTTCAGATGGTAATGATACAGTTAGTGGAATAATATAACTAAATGGAATAGAATAGAATAGAATCCCTACAGTGTGGAAGGAGGAGATTCGGCCCATCAAGTCTGCAGCGGCCCTTGCTCCGATAGAGCACCCTTCCCAATCCCCCAATCCTAACCCTGTAAACGCCCTAACATTTGGACAATTCAGCACGGCCAATTCACCTAACATACACATCTTTTGACCGCGGGGGGAAACCGGAGCACCCGGAGGAAACCACGCAGAAAAGGGGAGAAAGTACAAACTTCACACAGACAGTCACACGAGGTCAGAATTGAACCTGGGACCCTGGCGCTGGGAGGCAACAGTGCTAACCACTGTATCGCCGTGCCACTATTATGATGTAACTAATTGGAGGAGCCGCACCTGTAGCACGCAGTTTAGCTTTCAGTCTGTCAAAGGGAGAAGACCTTTCAGTTTGTCGCTGAAAGTGTCTCTCTCCCTTGCTGAAAGCAACTCAGGTTTTTATTTACCATAATAACCTGAGGTAGAGGTTAATCCTGTGATAAAACAACGTTCATTCCAATGTACAAAATTCTTAGTGGTCCCTGGCATTACTCCTGGGGGTGAAGTATCCTTTCCTTAGAGTAGACAAATCGAACAATTCTGATGTTTTCCGTCCCGTATTCCCAATAACAGTTCGGGATTTAATGAAATGGACAATGCAATCGGTGAGATTACTCTGCATTTTCATTTTAATTCCAACATGAGTTGTTCGGGCCACTGACAAGGCCAGCATTTGGTACCAATCCTTAAATGCGCCTTGAGAAACTATTGACATGTATCTCCTTAAATTTCCGCAAATCACGTGGTGCAAGGCACATCCACAATCCATTTAGAAAGAGAGATGCAGGAATTCTGGCCAGTGGTTGTGATGGAACTTCAATAGTTCCTTCAATAAGCCACATATCACCCCAAGTCGGTGTGATATGTGGCTTGGAGCGCCGGGGTTAGGGTGATGTGTGTGTGTGTGGGGGGGGGGGGGGGGGGGGCGTGGAGGGCTGATTGCAGCTGACGGTGTTCCAGTCCGTATGCTGGTCTTGTCTTTCCACGTAGCAGACACTCGGAATTTGGGAGGTCCTATCGAATGTATGTCAGCGCATTGCTGCAGTGCATCTTATGTATAGTATTGAAAATAATACTGAATACGTTTGCGTCGATGATAGAGGGAATGAAAATAAAAAAGGTGCTGAATGGAGAGAAAAACGGCATGATTTGCCCTGGACAGTGTTTAATTTCTTGTTTTGCGACAGCTGCGTTATTCCGATGAGACAGTGGTTAGCATTGCTTCCCTGCATCGCCAGGGTGCGGGTTCATTTCAAACCTCCGGCGACTGTCTTTGTGGTGTTTGTACATTCTCCCGTACCCGCGTGGGTTTCCTGCGGGTGCTCCGGTTTCCAACCACAGTCCAAATATGTGCAGTTTAGGCGGCAGAGAGGGAGAGGCACGGTAGCATAATGGTTAACACCATTGCCTCACAGCCCCAGGGTCCTAGTTTGGATTCCCGTCTGCGAGGACTCCGCACATGTGTGGCTGCGTGGCTTTTCTCCGGTTTCTTCCCACAAGTCCCGAAAGGTGAATTGGACATTCTGAATTTCCCCGAACAGGCTCCATAGTGTGGCGACTAGGAAATGTTCTCAGTAACTTCACAGCAGTGAGCCTACTTGTGTCACTGATAAAGATCATTATGAATGGTCCTTAGCAGGGTGGCCTTTCAGAGGGGTGGCCTCCTGTCATGATTATATGGACATGCACACGTATTTAATATTGTAATGTGATGGAGGCGGAGAACGAGATGTGTCTTTCAAAAGATGAAACAGACAGTGATGATGACCAAATCATGGAACTTATAACAATACTGATTTTGTTGGAAGCAAGTGTTGAATTAAGTGTTACTTAATTCCCGCAAATAACGGAGGCTATTTTTTCAACCTACCATTCTTTCTCAGCGATAACGTCTCCGCCCACTCTCTACAGCCTGATCTCCTCCTGTCAGCAACAAAAAACAAACAGCTCGGTTACGTACGGCTGTTTGGCGATGGATTACTCTCCAGAAATCACCAGCCTGACCTGGAAGAAAGATGGACAGGTGATCACCATTGGCAATAAGACTTATCCGTCAGTGAGAAACAAGAAGGGGACCTACACCTTGAGCAGCGAGTTAACCGTCATCGATTCAGAGGTAGGATGCAGCAAAATCAACTGCGAGGTTCGTCACAGCGGGTCAGAGAAGAGCATTGGAATGCAATGTAAGTGTCGTGGTACCTGTGAAAAACGGAACGTTATGATTAACCTGTATAGTGCCTTGGTAAGAATATATTTATTGTATTGTACCTCGCCCTGATCCCTGGAAAATCCAAGTTAGTGTAGATCGACTGCAAAGAACCTGCTAAAAATATTGAACTCTTTGCATATGTTATCAATTTCTTCTCCAAGGCATGTCTAACATGTGTTTCCTGAAGGTCCGAGAAAGAACACCCCTCCAACCGTCATCCTCACCGCGAGCTCCATTAAAGAAACAACAAGCAGCAACTTTGCAACCATCGTCTGTTCAATCAGTGATTTCTATCCAATGTCAATTGCCGTTAAATGGCCGAAGAATGGACAAACCATAGATTCAGGATTTGTTACCTCTCCCGTCTTAGAAGCAAACAGCAACTTTTCGGTGACAAGTCGACTGACAATCTCCGCTGGAGAATGGTTCAGCAACGATATCTACACATGTCAGGTCACACACGAAGGGGTCACCAAAAGTCGAGACGTTAGCGGAGTTGAGGGTAAGAAATACATCATTTCAGTGCTCATAGAAGTCAGTGATTTACTGACGGTAATACAAAGCACAGAACAACGCCTGATTTCTTACATTACAATGCAGTCAGTTTCCTTTAAAAATCAGCGCTCCATTCGCATTCAGAGCTAGAAAGAAGAGTCATACGGACACTGAACGTTTGCTCTGTTTCTGTCTCCACAGATGCTGGCAGACCTGCCGTGCATTTCCAAAATTCCTGCTTCTATTGTGTCTACAATTTATAGCTGAAACTGAGACTTATGATCTCCGGAAGGGTTTGCTCAGGCAGTGGGTAGGGAATCCAGAATTCCCTCCACAAAATCGCCCTTGAAACTTCGGTGCTGCATTTAATCTTGCGTTTAATCACGAATATTAAGGGGGTCGTGTCGGTGGATGTAGTTAAGATAGGGAGGCACGGTGGCATAGTTAAGATGGGGCGGCACGGGGGAACAGTGGTTAGCACTGCTGCCTCACAGCTTCCGGGACCCGGATTCAATTGCGGCTTGGGTGACTGTTTGAAGTTTATACTTTCGCCACGTGTCTGTATGGGTTTCCTCCGGCTGCTCCGGTTTCCTCCCACAGTCCAAACACGTGCAGGTGAGGTGGATTGGCCATGCTAAAGTGTCCAAAAAGTTTTGATGGGGTTTCTGGGTTACGGGGATAAGGTGGAGGTGTGGACTTAAGTAGGATGCTCTTTCCAAGGGCCGGTGTCGACTCGATGGGACGAATACCCTCCTTCTGCACTGTAAATAGAGATCAGCCAACATTTAATAACATTGAGGACAATGCTCCAGGATCTGTACCTTTCCAATGTCATGATCAGATCTGCTTCTGAAGCCAGAATAATACACGAAGAACAAATTGATGCTACTTGACTAATACTTATGAGCTATGGGCAAATTACATCATACCGATAGTGAAAATTATTCTGCACCACAGCAAATATAATGAAAAAGTATTTTCCTTGTCTTTCTTTAAAAAAAAATATTTTTATTAAGGTATTTGAAAATTTTTATAATAATAACATTAACAATGACATCAACATGGTATAATAAACATCTCCCCCCCCCCCCCCCCCCACCCCCCGGGTCCCAATCTTCACACACCCCAACCATATAGCAACAATCCGGCCCTCACCCCCCCACCTTGGAATACTGCATCTGCTGACATTTAAATTTTCCCCGAGAAAGTCGACGAACGGCTACCACCTCCGGGTGAACCCAACCATTGACCCTCTTAAGGCGAGATTTATCTTCTCGAGACTGAGAAACCCAGCCATGTCACTAACCCAGGTCTCTGCACTCGGGGTCATCGAGTCCCTCCACATTAACAAGATCCATCACCGGGCTACCAGGGAGGCAAAGGCCAAGACATAGAACATAGAAAAATACAGCACAGAACAGGCCCTTCGGCCCACGATGTTGTGCCGAACCTTCGGCCTTTTTCGCCCCCTGAACTCCCGGCTCTTCCGACAATCCAAAGATCGCTACGTCCAGACTCGGCACCACCCGTGTTTTTAGTACCATGGACATTGCCATATCAAAACCCTGCCAAAACTCTCTAAGCTTCCGGCATGCCCAAAACATGTGGACATGATTTGCTGGGCTTCCCGCGCACCTCACACACCTGTCCTCTACCCCGAAAAACTTGCTCATCCTAGCCACTGTCATGTGTGCCCGGTGGACTCCCTTAAATTGTATCAGGCTAAGCCTGGCACATGATGAGAAGGTATTAACCCTGCTAAGGGCATCCGCCCACAGACCTGCCTCTATCTCTCCTCCTAGCGTGTCCTCCCACTTGCCCTTAAGCTCCTCCACCGGAGCTTTCTCCGCCTCCGAATGCTCCTGGTAAATATCTGAAACCTTCCCCTCTCCCACGCAGGTACTGGAGACTACTCTGTCCTGTATCCCCCGTGACAGCAGCAGTGGGAAGGCAGGAAACTGCTTTCTCAGGAAGTCTCGCACCTGCAAATAACTAAAGCCATTCCCTGCTGGCAATTCAAATTTATCCTCTAAGGCGTTCAAGCTGGGAAATCTCCCATCTCTAAATAGATCGCTATCCTTCTGATTCCTGCCCTTTTCCAAATCCGGAACCCACCATCCAGCCTACCCGGTACAAACTGATGATTATTATAAATCGGGGTCCAAACCGATGCGCCCTCCACTCTCTTATATCTCCTCCATTGCCCCCAGAGTCCCAGACCCCCCCCCGCCCCCCCCCCACTACCGGACTTGTGGAGTATCGGGCTGGCGAGAACGGAAGAGGTGCCGCTTTCAGTGCTCCTAAAGTGGTGTTTTTGCATGATGCAGCCTCCATCCGCTCCCATGCCGACCCCCGCCCCCCCCTCACGACCACTGACTGATCATGGACATATTAGCTGCCCATTAGTAATTCCCGTACCAGCATCCCCGAACAGGCGCCGGAATGTGGCGACTAGGGGCTTTTCACAGTAACTTCATTTGAAGCCTACTTGTGACAATAAGCGATTTTCATTTTCATTTTCATTTTCAATTGCAGAAGTTCGGCAGTGCCAACCCACCCTCCCCCGACTGCGCTCCAGCAACACTTTCTTCACTCGCGGGGTTTTACACGCCCACACAAAGCCCGAAATAACCTTATTAACCTGCTTGAAAAAGGCCTTTGGCATGAAGATGGGGAGGCACTGAAAGCCAAAAAGAAATCTGTGGAGGACCGTCATTTTCACGGTCTGTACCCTCACTGCCAGTGATAGGGGGAGCATGTTCCATCTCTTAAAGTCCCCTTCCATTTGTTCCACCAGGGATAGGTTTAACTTGTACAGTGCCTCCCATTCCCGAGCCACCTGGATTCCTAGATATCGAAAGCTCTTCCCTACCATTCTAAGCGGCAGCTCTTCCAGTCTCTTCTCCTGTCCTCTTGCCTGGAGCGCGAACATCTCGCTTTCCCCATGTTCAATTTATGCCCCGAAAAATTGCCAAATTCCCCCAGGATTTAGATTACTTCCCCCATCCCCTCCAATGGGTCTGAAATATACAAGAGCAGGTCATCTGCGTAAAGCGAGACCCTGTGTTTCACCCCCCCACACCCAACCAGCCCTTTCCAGTTCCCAGCGGTTCTTAACGCCATGGCAAATGGCTCTATGGCCAGAGCAAACAGTAGCGGGGAGAAGAGGCACCGTTGCCTTGTCCTGCAGTATAGTTCAAAATATCCTGACCTCGACCGGTTCGTATGCACACTCACTACTGGTGCCTCATAGAGCAACTGCACCCAGTCAATAAAGCCTTCACCAAACCCAAACCTTCCCAGCCCCTCCCACAGATAATCCCACCCCACCAGATCAAAAGCCTTCTCCGCTTCCATCGCTACCTCTGCCTCCTCTCCTTCTGAGGTCATCATAATAACATTCAAAAGCCTTCGAACATTGGCCTTGAGTTGCCTACCCTTTACAAGTCCCGTCTGGTCTTCCCCTAGCACCCTTGGGACACAGTCCTCTATCCTCGTGGCCGGTATCTTAGCCAGCAGTTTGGCCTCCACATTCAATAGAGAAATTGGCCTGTATGACCCACATACCTCCAGATACTTCTCCCGTTTCAGGATCAATGAAATCGAGGCCTGCGACATTGTTGGGGGGGGGGGAGGGGCGGGGGGGGGGGGGGGTGGGGGGACGACGACTCCTTTCTCTCTTGCTTCATTAAATGTCCTTACCAGCAGTGGGCTCAATGTCTCTGAAAACGTCTTATAGAATTCCACCGGGTAGTCATCAGGCCCTGGTGCCTTGCCCTCCTGGATGCCCTACAGCCCCTTGATTAAATCCTCAACCTCAATTGGGGCTCTGAGCCCTTCCACCAGATCATCATCTACCCTCGGAAACCTCAACTGATCCAAAACCTGCCTCATCCCCTCCACCCAAGCCAGGGGTTCCGACTCATATAATTTACTATAGCAGTCCTTAAACACCTCGTTCACCCCCGCTGGGTCCAGGACAGTATTGCCGCCTCTACTCTTTACTTCACCTATCTTCCTGGTCGCCTCCCTTTTCCTGAGCTGGTGCGCCAACATTCTGCTTGCCTTTTCCCCGTACTCATAAATCGCCGCCTTGCCTTCCTCAACTGTTCCACCGCTTTCCCTGTGGTCAACAGCCCAAACTCCGCCTGTAACCTCCGCTGCTCCCTCAGTAGCCCCGCGTCTGGGGCTTCCGAGTATCTCCTGTCCACCTGGAGTATCTCCTCCACTAACCTGTCCCTCACAGCCCGTTCCGCCTTTTCTCTGTGGGCCCGTATCGAGATTAATTCCCCTCTGACCACTGCCTTCAAAGCTTCCCAAACTGCCACTGCAGAGACCTCCCCCGTATCATTGGTTTCCAGGTAGTTCTGGTTGGGGCTTGTTAACCCGCCCACAGATCGCTTCATCCGCTGGCAACATCACACCCAGTCTCCACAGCGGGCGTTGCCCTCTCTCCGCACCAACCCGTAGATCCACCCAATGCGGGGCATGATACGACACTGCGATTGCCGAGTACTCAGTATCCATCACCTCCGGTATTCGCGCCCTGCCCAGAACAAAAAAGTCAATGCGAGAGTATACCTTTGGACATGTGAGAAAAAGGAGAACTCCTTCGCCCTTGGCTGTGCAAACCTCCATGGGTCTACTCCCCCTCCCCACCCCCCCCCCCACCCCCCATCTGTTCCATACAACTCTTCAATTCCTTTGCCGTGGCCGGCCTCCTCCCTGTCCTGGATTTTGACCGGTCCATTTCTGCATCAATGACTGTGTTAAAATCTCCTCCCATGATCAGGTTATGTGACTCTAAGTCTGGGATCTTACCTAACACCCGCCTCATAAATTCCACATCGTCCCAATTCAGAGCATATGTTCACGAGTATGACACCCCCCCCCCTCCAACTTCCCATTCACCATTATGTACCTACCCACCTTGTCTGACACGATTCTCCCTGCCTCGAATGCCACTCGGTTTTTTGATCAATATCGCTACACCCCTGGGCTTTGAGTCCAGCCCTGATTGGAACACTTGGCTAAAGCACCCCTTTCTCAGTATCGTCTTGTCTGTAACCTTTAGGTGTGTTACTTGTAGCATTGCCACGTCCGCCTTCAGCCCCCTCAAATGCGCAAATACGCGAGCCCACTTGACCGGCCCATTCAGCCCTCTGATGTTCCATGTTATCAGTCTGGTCGGGGGACCCCTTGCCGACTAGCCATCACCCTTTTTTAGGCTAGCCTCTAGCTCGCCCCCTCCGCCTCCTCGAGCTCCTCCCTTAGGCATTCGCCGTTCCTGACCTCCCATTTGTCCCCTAGTAACAGTTCCTCCCCTGTCAGCAAAGCAGCTCCCCTCCCTCCGTCCTAGCAACAACACTAGAAACCCAACCCCCCAAGTCAAGCTCCAGCTTAACACCTGCTCACCCCCCACTGCACCTCCGAGAGTCAGCTGACTCATGCTGACTTGATAGCACCCGCCCCTGGCAGCAAAACGTCTGTCTCCCCATTGTTCTCTCCCTTCTTCGCCCACTTGGACAAACATATTAAAAGCATCACATTCCGCAGTAAACAAACATCAGAAAAAAACAGTGAAGAAACAGCCACGTTAGAAAAGAAAAAAACAGACAAAAACAGAACCAACCCCAAAGACAATACCCTCTCTAACAAGCTCCCTGCAAGACAAAGTTACCTTTAGCCATCCAAACAGCGCCATATTACACATAGCACTACTTATACTTATACAGCCCAGCACAACAAATCGCCACCACAGTACTCCCCAAGGCTTCAATGTCTTTTAATTCGCCTCCAGACACTTTTCTTTAATAGAAGTCCATACTTCGTCTGGTGTTTCGAAGTAGAAGTCCCGTTCCTCGTGTGTGACCCACAGACTGGCTGGGTACAGCATACCAAACTTCACCCCTTTCTTAAAGAGGGACGTTTTTGCCCGATTAAACCCAGCTCGCCTCTTGGCCAAATCTACGCCCAGGTCCTGATAAATGCGCAGCTCACAATTCTCCCACTTGCTGCTCCGTTCTTTCTAGGCCCACCGCAGAATGTGTTCCTTGTCCAGGAAGCGGTGAAAGCGTACCACTATCGCCCTCGGCGTTTCGTTCACTCGGAGCTTCTTCGCGAGGGCTTTGTGTGCTCTGTCCACTTCCAGGGGCCGAGGGAACACCTCAGCCACCATCAACTTCTCCAACATATCCGTCACATAAGCCCTCGCA
Organism: Scyliorhinus torazame; assembly: GCF_047496885.1. Classification (NCBI taxonomy): domain Eukaryota; kingdom Metazoa; phylum Chordata; class Chondrichthyes; order Carcharhiniformes; family Scyliorhinidae; genus Scyliorhinus; species Scyliorhinus torazame. The sequence goes on along the minus strand of NC_092711.1, from coordinate 186,486,139 downwards.
TCCGATCCCACACTGGGTTAAGCACGAGGGTAGCCAGGAAAGGGTTGGCCAACTGAAGGATAGGCAAGGGAATTTTTGTGTGGAGTCAGAGAAAAGGGCGAGGTACTAAATGAATACTTTGCATCAGTATTCACCAAAGAGAAGGAATTGGTGGATGTTGAGTCTGGAGAAGGGTGTGCAGATAGCCTGGGTCACGTTGAGATCCAAAAAGACGAGGTGTTGGACGTCTTGAAAAATATTAAGATATATAAGTCCCCAGGGCCGGATGGGATCTACCCCAGAATACTGAAGGAGACTAGAGAGGAAATTGCTGAGGCCTTGACAGAAATCTTTGGATCCTCACTGTCGAAAGGTGATGTCCCGGAGGACGGGAGAATAGCCAATGTTGTTCCTTTGTTGAATAAGGGTGGCAAGGATAATCTACAGGCCGGTGAGCCTTACGTCAGTGGTAGAGAAATTACTGGAGAGAATTCTTCGAGATAGGATCTACTCTCATTTGGAAGCAATTGGACGTATTAGCGAGAGGCTGCATGGTTTTGTGAAGGGGAGGTCGTGTCTCACTAACTTGATAGAGTTTTTCGAAGAGGTCACAAAGATGGTTGATGCAGGTGGGGCAGTGGATGTTGTCTATATGGACTTAAGTAAGGCCTTTGACAAGGTCACTCATGGCAGACTGGTACAAAAGGTGAAGTCACACGGGATCAGGGGTGAGCTGGCAAGATGGATACAGAACTGGCTAGGTCATAGAAGACAGAGAGTAGCAATGGAAGGGTGCTTTCCTGATTGGAGGGCTGTGACTAGTGGTGTTCTGCAGGGATCAGTGCTGGGACCTTTGCTGTTCGTAGTATATATAAATGATTTCGAGGAAAATGTAACTGGTCTGATTAGTACGTTTGCAGACAACACAAAGGTTGGTGGAATGCGAATAGCGATGAGGACTGCCAGAGGATACAGCAGTGTTTAGACCGTTTGGAGACTTGGGCGGAGAGATGGCAGGTGGAGTTTAATCCAGACAAATGTGAGGTAATGCATTTTGGAAGGTCTAATGCAGGTAGGGAATATACAGTGAATGGTAGAACCCTCAAGAGTATTGACAGTCAGAGAGATCTAGGTGTACAGGTCCACAGGTCACTGAAAGGGGCAACACAGGTGGAGAAGGTAGTCAAGAAGGCATACGGCATGTTTGCCTTCATTGGCCGGGGCATTGAGTATAATAATTGGCAAGTCATGTTGCAGCTGCTTAGAACCTTAGTTAGGCCACACTTGGAGTATAGTGTTCAATTCTGGTCGCCACACTACCAGAAGGATGTGGAGGCTTTAGAGAGGGTGCAGAAGAGATTTATCAGGATGTTGCCTGGTTATAGAGGGCACTAGCTATGAGGAGCGGATGAATAAACTCGGTTTGTTCTCACTGGAACGACGGAGGTTGAGGGGCGACCTGATAGAGGTCTACAAAAGTATGAGGGGCATAGACAGAATGGATAGTCAGAGGCTTTTTCACAGGGTAGAGGGGTCAATTACTAGGGGGCATAGGTTTAAGGTGCGATGGGCAAGGTTTAGAGGAGATGTACGAGGCAGGTTTTCTACACAGAGGGTAGTGGGTGCCTGGAACTCACTGCCGGAGGATGTGGTGGAAGCAGGGACGATAGTGACATTTAATGGGCATCTTGACAAATGCATGAATAGAATGGGAATGGAGGGATACGGACCCAGGAAGTGCAGAAGATTTTATTTTAGATGGGCAGCATGGTCGGCACAGGTGTGACGGGCCGAAGGGCCTGTTCCTGTGCTGTACTTTTCTTTGTTCTTTGTTCATTGTCCTTTTGCCCTCAAGGAGACCGACGATTCTCAGGTTCTGCCTCCTGAACCTGTTCTCCAAGTCGTCCAGCTTCTCCTGCATTCTTTTCTGGCGGCGTTCGTCATCTACACCGTGGTCTCCAGCACGGTTATGTACCCCTCGTGCTCGGACACCTTTTTCTCCACTTGCTGGATCGCTCTCCCGTGGGTCTCTTGATTCTGCACAACTTGATCAATCGAAGGCCTTAATCGGGTCCAGCGTGTCCTTCTTCAGCTTGGCGACGCAATCTTCAAAAAACTCCATCAGCTGCCCCATCGGCCACTGTGCCGTCTCCCCGCGGCTGTTGCTCTCCACCATGCTTTCATGCGTTGCCGGCTCTGCTCGCATCTTCCTTATAGGACATTGTCTTCTCGCATGTCCACTTCTAGTCCAATTCTCCATACACCGGAGGGGGATTTCTCCTCACTGTCTCACTCTTCACCGATTTATCCCATAAAATCTGGGAAAAACCGGGGGGAAAAAGCTCCAAAACTCCGTCACAGGCGGAGCTATCAAATGTGTGACCTAATCCACCATGGCCGCCACCGGAAGTTCCTTGTAATTCACCCCTCTATCGACAGGCGGGTGTCTTCATAAAGTTTAAACAATAAATAAACTATTAAACAACTATGAAGCAAAATTTTGCTAATTGGAATTATAAACAGAAAATGCTAGAAGCTCTCAGCAGCTCTCACATTATGTGGTGAGATATAGCCAGTTAACATTTCGAGTTCATATGACTTGTCTTCAAAAACTTCATTTTGATTTATTTGGTGTCAGAAATTCGGGATTTTGATTTGAAATTCAGTTTGAGACAGCATAATTTTCAGGTCCGAACCGGAAATATGATTTTAAAAAAAAATGTTTATTCAAGGTTTTCAATAAATTTTTGCAAAACAGTCCAAAAAGGAAAGAAAATATACATAAGAAAAATAAAAAAGGGAGGGTCTTACTCCATCCCCTCCAAAAACTTAAACCACTAAACATTAAACTATCTAACACACTAAGAACAAAAATGGGGCAAACGCCCCTACAATAATAAAAACAAGCCAAAAACCCCTCCACCCCCCCCCCCCCCATGGGTTGCTGCTGCTCTTGACCTCCACCTAATGTTCCGCGAGAAAGTCTAAGAAAGGTTGCCACCGCCTGGAGTACCCCTGCACAGACCCTCACAAGGCAAACATTATCCTCTCCAACTTGATAAACCCTGCCATGTCATTAATCCAAGCCTCCACGCTTGGGGGTTTCGCATCCCTCCACATTAGTAGGATCCTCCTCCGGGCTACCAAGGACGGAAATGCCAGAACTCCGACCTCTTTCGGCTCCTGTACTCCCGGCTCATCTGATACCCCGAATATTGCTATCCCCCAGCTCGGTTTTACTCGAGTGTCCAAGACTTTGGACATAGCCTTTGCGAAGCCCCTCCAGTACCCCTCTAGCGCTGGGCACGCCCAGAACATATGGGCGTGATTTGCTGGGCTCCCCGAGCACCTCACGCATCTGTCCTCCACCCCCAAAAACTTTGCACATCCTCGCCCCTGCCGTATGTGCCCTGTGAACCACTTTGAACTGGATCAGGCTAAGTCTGGTGCAAGACGAGGAGGAGTTAACCTTGCCCAGGGCCTCCGCCCGCAAGCCCTCATCCAGTTCCTCGCCCAGCTCCTCCTCCCACTTGCCCTTCAGCAACTCTACCGAGGCTCCCTCCCCCTCCTGCAACGCCTGATAGATCGCCGTGACCTTGCCCTCTCCCACCCATACACCCGAGGTCACCCTGTCCTGAATCCTCCTTGTGGGAAGCAACGGAAATTCCCTTACCCGCCTTCTCACAATTGCCCTCACCTGCATGTACCTTAAAGTGTTTCCGGGGGTAACCCAAATGTCTCCTCCAATGCCCCAAGGCTAGCAAAAGCCCCCTCAATAAATAGGTCCCCCATCCTTTTAATCCCGGCCCGATACCAGCTTGGGAATCCGGAAAGTATCCTACCTGGTGGAAACCTATGATAATTCCACATTGGCGACAAAATTGAGGCCCCCAACTCACCCCTGTGCTGTCTCCATTCCCCCCAGATCCTCAGTGTCGCCGCCACCACCGCGCCAGGGTGCCAGGTTCAATTCCCCGCAGGGTCACTGTCTGTGCAGAGTCTGCACGTTCTCCCCATGTCTGCGTGGGTTTCCTCCTGGTGCTCCGGTTTCCTCCCACAGTCCAAAGATGTGCATGTTAGGCGGTTTGGCCATGGTAAATTGCCCTTAGTGTCCAAAAAGGGTTAGGAGGGGTTATTGAGTTACGGGCATAAGGTGGAAGTCAGGGCTTAAGTGCATCGGTGCAGGCTCGATGGGCCGAATGGGCTCCTTCTGCACTGTCTGTTCTCTGTTCTAAGTCTTGCAACACCAGGTTAAAGTCCAACAGGTTTAGTTAGAATCACTAGCTTTCGAAGCGTAGCTCCTTTATCAGGTGATGAAGGAGCCCGATGAAGGAGTTACGGTACGAAAGCTAGTGATTCCAAATACACCTGTCAGACTTTAACCTGATGAATTATACGGCAGGTGCTTATTCTGCAACAGTTGTATTTTGCTGCAAGTACACAATTACTATTTTAGGGTTACATTGGAGCTTTTCTAAACCATTATCGTTCCAAAAAAAAATGTTTGTTGATAAATAGTCAGAAAAAGATAGCTCGAAGACGATTTATTTCCATCTAGAAAGTGAAGGCGAAATGCTGCTTTCCTGATTACGAAGATTGACGTGTGTTTTCTTTGCGTTTCTCTTTCACAGGTCCTTCCCCATGCGGTAATCCCACAATTACTCTTCTGCCGCCGCCAGTAGAACAGGTCTTATTGGGGGCGATGGTGACCTTAACCTGCTTCGTTTCTGATGCACTTCATAGAGTGAACGTGTCGTGGACCCAAGAACATAATGCTTTGAATTCAAAGATTGCTGTCCAAACTGGTGAGGCCTCTGACAGCGTGATCAGTAAGTTAACCATTTCAACGCAAGCATGGCTGAGTGGGTCAGAGTTCTCCTGCCTGGTGACCCATGAGAATCTGCCGACTCCTTTAAAGAAATCCATCTACAAGGTAGAAGGTGAGCAATGAGATTCAAGCAATACGGTGATTACGGCGTTTGTGTAGGGTCCGATGTTAGCATTCAGTGCATTAATTGTTTACTCTGTTTGGTAGTTCCATCAACTGGAAACACAGAAAATAGATACAGCAGTAGGGCATTCCGCCCGTCGAGCCTGCATCACCATGACCGCATGGTAACACAGTGGTTATCACTGTTGCTTCACAGCATCAGGGACCCGGGTTCGATTCCCGGCTTGTGTCACTATCTGTGCGGAGTCTGCAAGTTTTCCCCGTGTCTGTGTGAGTTTCCTCCGGGTGCTCCGGTTTCCTCCCACAGTCCAAAGATGTGCGGGTTAGGTGGATTGACTATGCTAAATTGTCCCGTGGTGTTACTGGGTTATGGTGGTCGGGTGGAGACGTGGGCTTAAGTAGGGTGCTCTTTTAAGGGCCGGTGCAGACACGATGGACCGAATGGCCTCCTTCTGCACGGTAAATTCTGTGAAACCATTCAATGTGATCAGGCTGTTCATTTTTCTCAATACCATACTCCTGCTCTCTCCGTGTACCCTTTACCCTTTAGAGTCTATTAATCAATCTACTTCCTTCTTAAAATATTCACCGTCTTGGCCTCCACAGTCTTCTGTGGTAGAGAATTCCACCGGCAGCACACTGCGTGAAAATAAATAATCCTGATGTCAGCCCTGATGTCTTACATCCTAAACTGAGAACGTGGCCCACTTTTTCTTGGTCCCCCGGTCAGGTAAACCAATATTCCTCTATCCAGCCTGCCAGCTCTGTCAGAATTTAAACGCTTCAATTAAATCCCCTCACATTCTTCTGAACTCCAATCAATACAGTCCGCATCGACCCAATCGCTCCTCATACGGAAATCCTGCCATCCTACTAGTTAAGGGGAATAAAATTGCAAATAATGCTCCAGTGACATTCATGTTCCTGGAGTCACGTCATCATGCAGCGAAGGTCAACATACAATTTTCCTTCTCAATGCTCGTTGTACATACATGCTTGCTTTAAGTTATGACAGCAAGGTCCCTTTTACATCAACATTTGGCAATTTGTCAAAATGTAAAAAATAATCTGCTTATCTCTTTTTGCCACCGATGTGGACAATTTCACACTTAGCCACGCTATACTATATCTGTCAGGCATTTGCCAACTCCCGTGACTTGTCTAAATCACTTGAAGTCTCTTAAGTTCCTGTTTATCATTCTTCCCCACCAAGTTTCGTGCCTTATGCAAAGTAGGGAATAATATTGCTTCGCACATCCATATCATTGATGTCTATTGTGAATAGCTGTGGCCCGAGCATTGATCCCCGCAGGACACCCATTGTCACCGACTGTCGCTCTAAAAAAGACCCGTTTGTTCCTATTCTCTGGTTCCGGTCTTCCATTGAATTCTCAATCCATCAATATACCACCTCCAATCCCGTATGATTTTATTTTGCACACTAGCATATAACGTGGGACTTTATCAAACGCTTCCTGAAAATCCAAATACACCACATCCACCCGTTCTGTCTCACCTATCCTGTGAGTTATATTCTCCAAAAAAGAAAGCAGATTTTGTCAAAACTGATTTTTCTTTCATGAAGCCATATTCACTTTGTCTGATCCAGTTCATATTTTTGATGTGTTCTGTTATCATCTCCTCAGAATATAATCGAGCATTTCCCCCACTACTGGTGTCCGGCTAACCGTTCTGTAATTCCCCACGTTCCCCTTCCCTCAGAGTTTTTAAAATTGTGGGTTACTTTCCCAGCTTCCAATTTTTAGGGACTTTTCCAGAATCTATGGAATTTTGTAAGATGTTAACTAACGCATTCCTTATGGTCCTTTATTGCCCTGGGGTGTAGATTTTCAAGCTGCGGCAATTGATAGGTTTTCAGCCCCATAAATGTTTCCAGCACTTTTTAAATTCATACTAATCTCATTTTATTTCTCCATCTCACAAGACCCCTGATTCCTTAGCATTCCTCGAAATATATTTGTGTTTTCCTCCGTGAAGAAAAAACGAAAGTAACTGTTTAATTGCTCTGCTATGTCCTCATTCTCTGTGAATTATCCCGTTTCAGATTGAAGAGACCTCCGTTGTCTTCACTAATCTTTTAAAACGAAATTAATATTAGAAAATTTTACAGTCCTCTTTAATATGACTTGCAAATTTACTTTCATACGCTATTAACCCTCCCCTTAATAAATATCTTGGGTCCCCCTTTGCGGAACTCTGAACTTCACTCAATCCCCAGGGTTGCTCCATTTTCGAGGAACATCTATGACTCCATCTATGACCACCTGATAAGTGGCTGAACTAACTTGAATTGAAGGTAATGCTGCTGCGCTCAAATTGCATAAGGTGGGAAGAGTCTGATTTGTACCTTGCAAAACAACACAGACCAGTTGGGCTGAACATCCTGTTTCTGTGCTGTACACTCTCTACAACTTTCTAGCCCAACTCTACCAGTTCTCAGAGAAAATAATTGTGTCCACCGCTGCTTCGAGTGGGGAAAACAATTGATACCAAATTGAAAAATGGAAACCGATAGAATTGAACACAGCTCACATTTCTCGCAGCTCTAAATAGCTCTATTCATATGATTCGTTAGTTTATTAACATGTATTGTAAATTTTCTGCAGTTAAAGATCTGCGGGAACCATCCGTGTCTGTCCTCCTGCCCTCGGCAGTAGAAGTATCCGCTCAGAAATTCATCTCCCTCAGCTGCTTAGTGAGAGGATTCTCCCCCCGAGAGATCTTCGTCAAGTGGACCGTCAATGACAAGCCAGTGAATCCCTGGAACTACAAGAACACCGAGGTGGTGGCAGAAAACGGAAATAGCTCCTTCTTTGTATACAGCCTGTTATCCATTGCAGCGGAGGAGTGGGCCAGTGCCTGTGTGGCACTGTCCTACTCCTGTGTGGTGGGACATGAAGCGATCCCCTTGAAGACCATCAACAGAACGGTTGATAAATCCAGCGGTAAACCGAGTTTTGTGAACATTTCACTTGCATTGATGGACACCATTAATTCATGTCAATGAGATTTTTCAGTTATATTTCCAATTTCAATAAAAATAATAAAGGCCTCTTCCAGCAATAGTCTTTTAAACATACAATCACCTCATGAATGTTTTCCACTTTAGCAATATTAGATCTATTCAAGTGAAGTCGGATAGATACAGATCTCGGACCCAAGCCTTGTACAACCTGTATCTTCCAAAGGGGCAGCACGGTAGCCTTGTGGATAGCACAATTGCTTCACAGCTCCAGGGTCCCAGGTTCGATTCCAGCTTGGGTCACTGTCTGTGCGGAGTCTGCACATCCTCCCCGTGTGTGCGTGGGTTTCCTCCGGGTGCTCCGGTTTCCTCCCACAGTCCAAAGATGTGCAGGTTAGGTGGATTGGCCATGATAAATTGCCCTTAGTGTCCAAAATTGCCCTTAGTGTTGGGTGGGGTTACTGGGTTATGGGGTTACTGGGTTATGGGGATAGGGTGGCGGTGTTGACCTTGGGTAGGGTGCTCTTTCCAAGAGCCGGTGCAGACTTGATGGGCCGAATGGCCTCCTTCTGCACTGTAAATTCTATGATTCTATGAACCAAAACTCCCAGATCAGATATATCCTCCGTTAGAGACAGAGTGTAGTTCATTCACTAATGTATTATGCAAACCCGCTTTTCGAACTTTCCTCCCGCTGAGGATAATTCTTACAATTTTCCGTTTCTGGCAAGCAAGCACAGCGCATTTATATCTCGGTGTTCTTGCTTGTCCTTTCATTCTTAATATTGTCGTTAGATTTAAGTCAATCAATCACAGCCACTGGGAGTTGAAGTGTGGCTCACACAATAATCTCCACCAGGGAGAACATAAAGAAATTGTTAACTCACTGTACACCTACTCCCCCACCAGATAGGAGCAGCTCTTCGTTAATTCACTGTACTCCCACTTCCCAACAAAGATAGGAGGAAGGGATTAATTAATCCACTCTACCGCCAGTTAAAGAAAATTGAGAGGGAAGGGACAATGGTTAAGCTACAGTACCTCCGCTCCCACAACAAAGGGAGGGATCAGGGCATTAGTTGCCCCACTGCACCTCCACTTCCTGATTAAAGAGGAGGGGGCATTATTTAATGCACTCTACCTCGAATACGCCAGCAAAGAGTGGGGGGGGGGGGGGGTTGTTATCTCAATGTATCTGAACTTCCCCAACTAGAGAGGTTGAAGGGAACTAATAACCCACGGTGCCAGCATTAGTTAGTCAATTGTACTGCCTTTAAACACAAGTGAGGGGATGGGCAACTGTGAATCCACCGAACCTCCACTCAGGAACAAAGCACGGAGGGGAACCTATTTAATCCACTATACGCCCATTTACAAACAACACGAGCAGTAAGGGTATTAGTTAATTTTCTGTACCTCCACTTGCACACAAAAAGAGAGGGAAAAGCATTACACCGCTAGTTGCCCCCACACCTCCAACAAGAAGAGGGTCAGGGGCATTAGGCCAGCAGTGGACCCCGACGTCTCAAACAAGTGGCGGGGAAGGACCATTTGGCTACCTATTGTACCTCCACTTACCACGAAGAGGAGGAGGTCGGGCATTTGGTCATCTATTGCATCTATTGCACACCCCACTTCCTCAATAACAAGAGCAGGAGTCGCATTAGATCATCCATTGTACCTGCAATTTCCTAACGAGGAGAGGGGAAGGGTTATTGGGTCACCCTCTGCATACCAATTTCGCCAACAGAGAAACGGTTTTGGGCAGTAGTTCGCTCAATGTACTCCTCTCCCCGCCCAAACAAAGAGAGGGGGAGGGACATTTGGTGACGCAGTATGCCACCACTTATCAACAGGGAAAGCTGAAATGGAATTAACACATTTTACCTCCACTGCCCAAAAGAACATTTAAATAACGTCATTATTCACTCCATTCTGCCTCCACCGTCTCAAAAGTGACACCCGAAGGAGAAATTCCTTAGACTTCGGTATCTACGGTTGGAAGTGTTTATATGTTTGGAAGTAAGCCGCTCTCTATGATAAGGACTCTGTTGCCAAAATTGTAGGATGAATTATAGCATTGTGGCTGAGGATTTTAAGCTTCCGTCATACTAAATGTGGTGTAACATATGGAACGCAATGTTAGAAGACTTTAGCACTCAGTTAATCACAATTCAGATCGAATCTTGTGATTGAATCCCCACAGGGTTTGAAGATTCTGTCCCTGTGTTATATGCAATGCATCGTTGAATTTCTGCATTAGTTCACCTGATGTCAACTTGCATTTCACAGGAGATAGATTCATCCGCTGAAAACTGAAAATATTATCAATCGCTCAGATCGCCAGGCTCTGACTCGGTTATTTTTACCTGACAAAACTTTTAATAGAGAAAATGAATTATCTGACTAAATTATACATCCCTATCACAAATGCACAAACATAAATACACACACATGCACAAACGCACCAGATACTACATGCACATACATGCAGGCATGCACACACACACACAGACATACACTTAGAGACTCACACGAGACACCGATATGCACAGGCACAGAAGCACATGCACACAAATACATGGAACTCACAGAAACACGTATAGACACAAAACATGTATACGAAGACATGAACATATATCAGTACATCGTTCCGAACTTTCAACAAAATATAAATACAGATAGTAACAAATACATGCGCAGAAAAAAATGCATACTAACGTAAGAAAATACTAATTAGAAGGATGAGTCGGCCACATGGCCCCATGAGCCTACTTCGCCGTACAATAAGATTATAGCTGATCTGATTGGAACTTGAACCCCACATTGCTGAATATCCCCGATAACCTCTCACCCGCTTGTTAATTAAGAAACAATTTAACACTGCCTTAAAAATATGCAATGACTTTTCTTCTACTGCCTTTTGAGGAAGAGAGTTCCTGAGTCTCACAATCCTCTGAGAGAAAAAAACGCTCCTCATTTCCGTCTTAAATGAGTGATCCTATCGTTTTAAACAGTCACCTCCTAGTTCAAGCTTCTCCAACAAAAGGACTTTCTTGATAATTAAACCCGTTCAATTTTGGGATTAGAACATAGAACATAGAACATAGAACACTACAGCGCAGTACAGGCCCTTCGGCCCTCGATGTTGCGCCGACCTGTGAAGCCACTCTAAAGCCCATCTACACTATTCCCTTATCGTCCATATGTCTATCCAATGACCATTTGAAACCCTTAGTGTTGGCGAGTCCACTACTGTTGCAGGCAGGGCATTCCACACCCTTACTACTCTCTGAGTAAAGAACCTACCTCTGACATCTGTCTTATATCTATCTCCCCTCAATTTAAAGCTATGTCCCCTCGTGCTAGACATCACCATCCGAGGAAAAATGCTCTCACTGTCCACCTTATCCAATCCTCTGATCATCTTGTATGCCTCAATTAAGTCACCTCTTAACCTTCTTCTCTCTAACGAAAACAGCCTCAAGTCCCTCAGCCTTTCCTCATAAGATTTTCCCTCCATACCAGGCAACATTCTGGTAAATCTCCTCTGCACCCTTTCCAATGCTTCCACATCCTTCCTATAATGCGGCGACCAGAATTGCACGCAATACTCCAAATGCGGCCGCACCAGCGTTTTGTACAGCTGCAACATGACCTCATGGCTCCGAAACTGAATCCCTCTACCAATAAAAGCTAACACACCATACGCCTTCTTAACAACCCTCTCAACCTGAGTGGCAACTTTCAGGGATCTATGTACATGGACACCGAGATCTCTCTGCTCATCCACACTGCCAAGAATCTTACCATTTGCCCAGTACTCTGTCTTCCTGTTATTCCTTCCAAAATGAATCACCTCACACTTTTCTGCATTAAACTCCATTTGCCACCTCTCAGCCCAGCGCTGCAGCTTATCTATGTCCCTCTGTAACTTGTAACATCCTTCCGCACTGTCCACAACTCCACCGACTTTAGTGTCATCTGCAAATGTACTCACCCATCCTTCTACGCCCTCCTCCAGGTCATTTATAAAAATGACAAACAGCAGTGGCCCCAAAACAGATCCTTGTGATACACCACTAGTAACTGGACTCCAGTCTGAACACTTCCCATCAACCACCACCATTTTTCTTCTTCCAGCTAGCCAATTTCTGATCCAAACTGCTAAATCTCCCTGAATCCCATGCTTCCGTATTTTCCTGCAGTAGCCTACCGTGTGGAACCTTATCAAACGCTTTACTGAAATCCATATACACCACATTAACTGCTTTACCCTCATCCACCTGTTTGGTCACCTTCTCAAAGAACTCAATAAGGTTTGTGAGGCACGACCTATCCTTCACGAAACCGTGTTGACTATGTCTAATCAAATTATTCCTTTCCAGATGATTGTACACCCTATCTCTTCTAAACATTTCCAAGATTTTTCCCACAACAGAAGGAAGGCTCAGTGGTCTATAGTTACCGGGGTTGTCTCTACTCCCCTTCTTGAACAAGGGGATAACATTTGCTATCCTCCAGTCTTCTGGCACTATTCCTGTTGACAAAGATGATTTAAAGATCAAAGCCAAAGGCTCAACAATCTCCTCCCTAGCTTCCCAGAGAATCCTAGGATAAATCCCATCCGGCCCAGGGGACTTATCTATTTTCACCCTTTCCAGAATTGTTAACACCTCCTCCTTATGAACCTCAAGCCCTTCTAGTCTAGTAGCCTGAATCTCAGTGTCGTAACCCCTCGCTGATCTGTTTCCAACTGATGATTAACTTTACTTAGATAAGGAGAGTAGTATTGTATGCAGCACTCTTGATGTGGCATCACCAATTCCCTGTACAACTGAAACATAACCTCCCTCCTGTTGTAATCAATTCCACTCACAGTAAACGGACGCATTCTATTAGCTTACATAATAACTAACATTTCCTGCATGATAGACTTTTGCGTTTCATACGCAAAGACACCCAGGCGCCTCTGCACCACAGAGCTCGACAGTTTCTCATAATTTAGAAAATAATCTTCCCTTTTCGTCCTGCCAAAATTGACAATTTCACATTTTTCCACATTATACTCCCTTTACCAGTTTTTTGTCCTCTTCACAATTTATTTTTCTACATACATTTTTGACATGACCAAATTTAGAAACAATACCATCACTTACTTCATCCAAGTCAATTGTATAAATCGCACCTAAATAAGTCCCAGCATTTTGCCCTTTGGCATACCATTCGTTATATTTTGCAAACCAGAAAACACCATATATGCCAGCTCTGTTTCCTGTTAGCTAGCCAATCTTTAATCCATGCCAATATGTTACCGCATACACCAAAAGCTTTTATTTTGGACAACCTTTCATGTTGTATCTTATCGAATACATTCTGGAAAGCTAAGTACAGTGCATCCACCGGTTCGCCATTATGTATAGCTTCGTAAACGCCAATAAATTGGTAAACATAACTCCCCTTTCACAGAACATGTTGGCCAGAATTCTACGGTTATTGCGATTCAATTTTCTCACCGGCAGCGAACTCCACCAGCACGTTACAAGGCGGGATTCTCCCGTTCCCCAGCCACATGTTCACAGGCGGCGGAATCTATCTTCCCGCCGTTTGTCAGTGGGACTTCCCTTTTTTTAACCAACGTAGCCCGCCGTGGTGCGCTGCCGGCGGGAAACGTGATACGCTAGGCCCATGGGTGGGATGGGGTGCGGGGGGCGGGGGGGGGGGGGGGGGGGGGGAGGAAGTCGGGAAATCCCATCAGCGGGAAGAGAGAATCACTCTATCAACAAACAGCGCGGCGGCCCAGAAACACCTGGTTGGCGGATTGGAGAATCACGTCCATTGACTCTGCCTGAATGTGTTGTTGTTTCCCCCCCAGTACTCTCCTGTAATGCTTTTACCAATAGTTTCTAACATTTTCCCGAGGCTTACTGGCCTCTAGTTTCCTTATTTTGGTCTCCCTCTAGTTTTAAAAAATGGAGTAGCATTTTATATCTTCCAATTTAATGGAAGATTCCCCAATTTAGGCAATTTGGGAAAAGTAAAACTCATGCACCATTCCTTGGAAGACGTTAGCGTGAGGTGCATCTGGAGGCGAAGATTTATGAACACATAAACCCAACAATTCGTCAATACCACTTTCCTGTTGATCGTAATTTTACTTTCTTCCGCCAATTACCTGATTTCAGTTATTTTATTTACTTGTGTTCTCAATAGTGAAGGCTGATGCAACATTAATTTTAGCCTTGTTTTGCATTATCAATCCGCTGACGCACTGTCCGTACGGCCAAATCTCACTTTGTTAAATAGTTTCTTATTTAAATCTCGATATAAACTCGTCCTATTCACCTTTGTATTACTATCTCGCTTTCTCTGGTACTCCAGCTGTGCCAGTGTTTGACAATATGGTCGGAATTCTCTCGCCGTTGGAATTCCTATTCTCGCTGGAAGCCACCTTCGCCAATAGTTTTCGTGGGTTGGCTTCAATGGCAAATCCCATGGACAACCAGAAATAGAAAATCCCAGCGCTTGAAAACAGCGCGCTGCCGAGAAACACATGACTTTGGGACTTGAGAATCCAGTCCACTGTCCTTAAATTTTTACTTAGCCATGGATGACTGCCTCCCATGATGGTTGCCATCCATGTAACGTTTCTTTCTCTTTGAATTGCGTCCATTCTGTGTATCCAGATATACCCATGTAAAAGTCTGCACTAGACTGCTACTAATCTATCTCTGAATCTAATTGACCAGTTCACTCTTTTCTTGGAAGCACTTATCTGTCCCTCAAAATTAATGTAAACGTCAATTATGACATTGGGTGGCTTCATTATGAGCTTACCAATTAACACAATCTAGTTGCACAATATCACCTCCTGTATAGCCGGGTCTCTGGGTCCACAACGTGCTGTTCAATAAACTATCCCGAAAACTCTACATACTCTTAGTGTACGATATTTTTTCCATTTAATTTTTGCAATCTCTATGATAGCTCCATACCTTTCCGGCAAGCTCCCATTATCTCTTCTTTCGTGGAATCAAAGAAGTATCATAGGATCCCTACAGTGTGGAAGGAGGCCAATCGGCTCATGGGGTGAGCACCGACCCTCTGAAAGAGCACCCTATCTAGGCTCATTCCAACGTCCTTTCCCCGCAACCCCAACTAACTTGCACATCTTTGGACACTCGGGGGGAATTTAGCAGACAAAACCACCTAATCTGTACATCCTTGGACTGTAGGAGGAAACCGGAACATGTGGGGAAACACATGCAAACTCGACGGGAAGGTGCAAACTCCGCGCAGTCACCCAAGGCCGAAATTGGACCCGATTCCTTGGCACTGAGGCAGCAATGCAAACCGCCACGAGCGACACGGTCGCATGTTCTGTCCTACTGTACAGGAGTGATCCTGTATATCACTCAAAAAATTCGCTTTTTGCCTTTATCATTTCTTATCTAACCCAAAATTGCTTCTACATTCTGATTTCATGAACTTAAATCATGCCACACTAATATGACAATGCCATCATTAATTACAAGGCACCCTCCATTTTGTTTTCTTCCTGCCCTTTCTAAATGTCACATAACCCGTACAATGCAGGACCCAATCTATGCGATCCTGCAGTCATTCCTCTGCAATGGATATCGGATCGTACTTATTAATTTCAAATTGTGGTATAATTTTATAAATTTATATCTGGCAACACGCACGCACACACAGAAAAACACACGTGAGACACAAAATAAAAACTCCGGAATAGGGATCAGCAGGCATGAATATATAAAAACCAATTAACACAAACATTAATGAACACTCCAATTGCACACTTTTTCATGCAGGCTGACAGGAAAACAAAACATGAAGAGAGTTATTGACACAACAATACATACGTATTGTGTGGCACGGTAGCACAGTGGTTCGCACTGTTGGTTCACAGCGCCATGTTCGATTCCCGATTCTTGGATCACTGTCTGTGTGACGTCTGCATGTTCTCCCTGAGTCTGCGTGGGGTTCCTCCGGGTGCTCCGCTTTCCTCCCACAAGTCCCAAAAGACGTGCTGTTAGATAATTTGGACATTCTGACTCTCCCTCTATGTACCCGACCAGGCGCCGGAATGTGGTGACGAGGGGCTTTTCACAGTAACTTCATTGCAGTGTTAATGAAAGCCTACTTGTGACAATAAAGATCATTATTAAGCCAACACTCACTGGCACATCAACAAACAAAATTCACTCATACACACAAACAAAGAACAATTGAAAATACAGGATACTCGTGCACACATACGAAACTGGAAATAAACACAAGTATTAACGCCAGGCTATTTGTGAAAGTACAATTCAAACGTCCCACTTTTTAAACGACATAACCATTAAAATGTCTCGAGCAAACATTTCTCTCTACCAAAACAATGACCGCGAAGCACTTGCATCACAAATAAACAAACATGATGGGAAATCACATCCGTGTCTTAATAATACAAAAAATCGCAGTTTAAAGCTCAGTGCCTGAGTGCATCTCCCTCAATATTCATCAGCATGTGCTCCAAATTACAATTCAATGAAATTGGTCGAAAATTTAAATGCTGAAGAATGTTTGTAATACCTTCCGGCATGGAAGATATTCGGATGCGAAGGAAATATTTTAGAGATGTGTTCTGGAATGTAAGGAACTTCATTTTAGATATTGAAACTTAAATTAGAGAATAAATTAATATCTTATGAATTGAATACTATAAATCAAAAAGCAACAATAAAATGTCCTGGATTAATAACCAATCTAATTATTTTCCCTCGTCCCTATCCCCATAGATTACACAGACCGTAGCTGGATTGAAAGCGATAAATATGATAAAGGCAAAGTCTGTACCACCGCTACCACATTCATCATCCTGTTCTTCCTCAGCATTTTCTACAGCGCGGCCGTCACTCTGGTGAAGGTGAGAAGATGCAATCGACTTACACGTCAAACTGACAGAAGCGGTTTGAAAAATCTCTGAATATTTCCTTAGTTAAAAATATGTAACCGTAATGCCCCAGATTATAAACATGTGCTTCAATATTTTATCCCTCATTTACAGGTCAAGTGACCAGTTGAATTTTGTGACTCGAGGAGTATTTCTCAGCTTTTTATTAAGTTCCCTGTGATACAAATGCAATATCAGCTCTTTCTGGCTCTTACAGTAAAATACCTTTAGTTTATAATTTAGAACCTGTAACTTAGACAACCATGGACTTTAAATATGTTCTTTTTATGCTTTAAATCTGCGAGATGATTATGTTTGTGTTATAAATGTAGCTTGTAATGTCCCTGTTCTTGTAATGCCATCTGTAAATACATAATGTGTTTCGTTGCTGATCCAGATGTATTCTTTTTCGTTTATGTGGAGTTGCTGTTTATCTTTCTGCTGTCTGTTACTGTTCTACATACAGTTGGCAGCTCAGACCTCATGTATTCTGTTCTCAGTTTGATTTTCAATCGTTTTATTCACTTTAATTAACTTTGAAATGCTCTCTGAAATTGTCAATAAACCTTGAATGTGATTACTCTGTGCGGTAATGATCAGGCTCGGCTATTGTTTCCACAGTGACTAAATTGAGTGCTCTAAGCCTTCCTCTGAATTTTGTCAGTGGGATGTCTTCAATCATATGAGTCGATTAAGTATGGCTTTACTGAACTCCTTTCTCCAAGATGAAGCGTCACAGCTCAATTTTCCCTAATAAACAGCTTTTACCTTTGCCAGACAGGTGCTTTTCAGCATGCCTGTTTGGGAAGTTTTTGAGCTGAAGGCCCTTCTGTGAAAGAGTCACTGCGCCACCCAGTGACCCATACGGGTTTGGACACCTTTACGACTGCCTTTTTGCAGTTAGCTCCGGAGACAAAACGATTGAACAGCGAGGGGAACCTCGGTGATTTCACTCATACTCTGGACTGACACATGTCAGCTGGTTCAAAATATAATGTGCTCTGCTTTATCAGAGGCCGACCGAGGTGAGTATATGGGTCAACAAAGCTTTCTGGCCACTGTCTCCGCTGCTTCTTCCAGCAGCAAGTGTTAGGTACAGATCGATGCCTTTTACACTTGCGTGGGATGCGGTAGCGTCTGGTAGTATCACTGTTGCTTGTCCTTGAACGGCTTGTCTTTCTACACCATTTCGCAGGGCTGGTGAGATTCACCCATTGCTGTAGCTGTGGAGTTACTTGCATGCCAGTCCGAATAAGGATGATAGATTTCCTTCCATAATAGTTTGCACTGCTGCCTGAAAGCGCCAGGGACTCGAGTTTGATTCCGAACTGTCTGCCTGTGTGGAGTTTGCACTTTCTCCCCGTGTCTGCGTGGGTTTCATCCGGATGCTCGTGGTTCCTCCCACAGTCCAAAGCTGTGTAAATTAGGCGGATTGGCCAAGATAAATTGTCCGTTAGGATTGTAAGGTTGGGAGAGGATAAACGGCTAGAGCAGGGATTAGGCATAGGCATGGTTCTCTTTCGAAGGGTCGGTGCAGACTCGATGGGCCGAATGGCCTCCTTATGCACTGTACGAATTCTATGATAAAAGACAACATTGAACCAGATAGGAACTTGAACTAATCGCCGATATTTGTCACGATCACCAATCCAGTACCGAACTTTTGGTTCCCTATTTCATTGATTGAATTCAGATTACAAGAACTAAGAGCAGGAGTAGGCCATCTGGCCCCTCGAACCTGCTCCGCCATTCAACGAGATTATGGCTGATCTTTTGTGGACTATCTATCTTTATCTTAAAAACATTTAATGAAGGAGCCTCAACTGCTTCACTGGGCAAGGAATTCCATAGATTCACAACCCTTTGGGTGAAGAAGTTCCTCCTAAACTCAGTCCGAAATCTACTTCCCCATATTTTGAGGCTGTGCCCCCCAGTTCTGCTTTCACCCGCCAGTGGAAACAACCTGCCCGTATCTATCCTATCTATTCCCTTCATAATTTTATATGTTTCTCTAAGATCCCCCCTCATACTTCTAAATTCCAACGAGTACAGTCCCAGTCTACTCAACCTCTCCTCGTAATCCAACCCCTTCAACTCTGGGATTAACCTAGTGAATCTCCTCTGCGCACCCTCCAGCGCCAGTACATCCTTTCTCAGGTAAGGAGACCAAAACTGAACACAATACTCCAGATGTGGCCTCACTAACACCTTATGCAATTGCAGCATAGCCTCCCTAGTCTTAAACCCCATCCCTCTAGCAATGAAGGACAAAGTCCTTCAGAGACCCCATCCTACATCTGTCCCCAGTTCGTCCTCCCATTTTTGTCTGGTCTCGTCCAGTGGAGTTCGGGCTCTGTCCAGTAGCTGTCCGTATATTTTCCCACGTTCCCTTCTCATTGCTTGTGCCTATCAGGTCCTCTAGTCGTGTGGTTCATGTGGCCCCGGTGTACCCTACTGTGTTTTATTTGGAGGTGTCTAATTTCCTGTCATTTTGCTAGCCTCCACTTCCTCGTCAGTTCTTCTAGTGTCGCCAGTCTGTGCCCTACGTAGAAGTCCCCGACCGTCAATGTGCCCCCACCCCGCCTCATCCTTTGAAGGTGGTATCCAGCATGGCTGTGGGGAATCTGTGATTGCCGCATATGGGAGCCATGGGGGACATTTTGGCTATCCCGAAGTGTTGTCTCAGCTGGGTCCACGTATTCAGCATGGCCTCTATCACTGGGCTCGTTGGATTGGATTTGATTTGTTTATTGTCACGTGTACCGAGGTACAGCGAAAAGTATTTTTCTGCGAGCAGCTCAACAGATCATTACGGACATGGGAAGAAAAGGGAATAAGAGAAAATACATAATAGGACAACACAATATATCCAATGTAACTACATCAGCACCGGCATCGGATGAAGCATACAATGTGTCGTGTTAATGAGGTTAGTCCATAAGAGGTCATTTAGGAGTCTGGTGACAGTGGGGAAGAAACTGTTTTTGAGTCTGTTCGTGCGTGTTCTCAGACTTCTGTATCTCCTGCCCGATGGAAGAAGTTGGAAGAGTGAGTAAGCCGGGTGGGAGGGATCTTTGATTATGCTGCCCGCTTTCCCCAGGCAGCGGGAGGTGTAGATGGAGTCAATGGATGGGAGGCAGGTTTGTGTGATGGACTGGGCGGTGTTCACGACTCTCTGAAGTTTCTTGCGGTCCTGGGCCGAGCAGTTGCCATACCAGACTGTGATGCAGCCAGATAGGATGCTTTCTATGGTGCATCTGTAAACGTTGGTAAGGGTTAATGTGGACATGCCGAATTTTCTTAGTTTCCTGAAGAAGTACAGGCGCTATTGTGCTTTCTTGGCAGTAGCGTCGACGTGGGTGGACCAGGACAGATTTTTGGAGATGTGCACCCCTAGGAATTTGAAACTGCTAACCATCTCCACCTCGGCCCCGTTGATGCTGACAGATGTGTGTACAGTACTTTGCTGTCTGTATCTTGTTGAGGGTGATGGGAGTGCTGCTG
Source organism: Scyliorhinus torazame (assembly GCF_047496885.1). Classification (NCBI taxonomy): domain Eukaryota; kingdom Metazoa; phylum Chordata; class Chondrichthyes; order Carcharhiniformes; family Scyliorhinidae; genus Scyliorhinus; species Scyliorhinus torazame. The sequence goes on along the minus strand of NC_092711.1, from coordinate 186,465,760 downwards.
TGGCCAGAGACCGCAGGATGCCTCCTCGATTTGTACCCAATCTGTGTCTGGTTCTTGTACCTCACTCTTTCTGCCGTTGCTGCCCGGCGGTAGTATTGTAGGTTTCCTTCTTTGCAGTGTCTGTTTGGGAATTCTCGGGTTCTAACCGCCCCCCCCCCCACACGCACACACAAACACCATGATTAGACTGTCTACGTTTTGGAAAAAGGCCTTGGGGATGAAGATCAGAATGGATCTAAACAGGAAGAGGAACCTTGGCAGTACGTTCAGCTTGATCGTCTGCACTCTCCGCCAGGGAGAGAGGGACGACAGAAGCTACTTGAGGAATTACTGGACGCAAACATTCTAGGTGGAGAAAATTGTAGCAAGATGTATGAATGACTGGTAGAGACGGCCAACACTGTCCTGAACGCAACATGGAGGAAATGGGAGGAAGACCTGGGGATCGAAATGGGGCTGGGGACTCTGGAGCTGCGCACATAGGGTCAACTCCACCTCCACGTGCGCAAGACTCAACCGAACGCAACTGAAGGTGGTACATAGAGTCACTTAACAAAAACTGGAATGAGTAGGTTCTGCCCGGAGGTGGAGGACAGATGCGAACGGTGCCAAACAGGCCCGGTCAACCACGCTCACATGTTCTGGTCTTGCCCCAGACTTTTGGGGTACAGGACAGCCTTCTTCGAGGCAATGTCCAAAGTGGTGGGGATGAGGGTGGAGCCGTGCCCTAAAGTGGCGGTCTTCCGGGTATCAGACCATCCAGATCTCTACATGGGGAGGAGGGCGGACCCCTATTGCATTTGCCTATCTGATCGCCCGCCGTAGAATCCTGCTCGGCTGGTGGTCAGCAGCACCACCTAAAGCTGCAGATCGGCTGTCCGACCTATCGGAATTTCTCCAAATGGAGAAAATCAAATTCGCCATCCCGGGGTCGGAACATGGCTTCCTCAGAACATAGCAGCCATTCACCCAACTGGTCCAGGACCTGTTTGTGGCCAACGAACAAACAAATAGATAATCAAGTAGCCAAGAGCCAGGGGAAAGGGAGGGAGGATCCGGGGCGGGGTGGGGGAGGGGGGGGGGGTGCAGTGCAAGAGGGGCAGCCAAACACTGTTGAAAAGAAAGGGGAGTTGCAGAGAGGTAGGGGAGGGGGGAAGGCGACAGGGAAGGGATGAAGGGTGGGGGCACGGAAGCAAGAAGGACAAGGGGAGTAGAATAATAGAGGGTATCCAGAGGGGAGGAAAGATGAGGGAACACAAACTGGAAGGAGCGCACGGGAAACGACAATGACCACAACAAACGCAGCAAGGCAAAAGAGAGTAAGAAAGTGCAGGAGGAAGGAATGACAGACGGCCGAGGCAGAGGCAAACGCACAAAAACAAAAAAACAAACCGACCGGGAGAAGCAAGTAACAGCAGGGGCACCACCCACGCGCCCCTCCTACACAGCTTTCTTTTGCCTGTACTGTATGTATTTTAAAAAACTAGAAAACAAAAACAGAAAAATGAGGGTGGGGGAGAAAGTGTAATGAAATATTCTCTTTATTGTTTCTCTGTATATACACTTCCTCTGTTATTATTTTCCCACCCTTTGGTTTATTAACCATGTAGTGTTTTTGTTATTTATTTTTGGTTTCCCTGTGTGTACATCTGTAAATATATCAAGCATAAAACCTAATAAAAACATTTTTTTAAATCCACTGTGTGTTGTGCATACATTGACTGACTGCGTTCAATATTTATGATATGCTAATTAGTATTGTCCATCTCTTCATTCTCACACCTGCTCCAAAATATGTGAAATAATTCTACTTATTGTAATAGAATCACTTCAGTGCATAAGGACGCTATTAGACCCATCAACGCTGCAAGGACCCTCAGAAAGAGCACCTTACCTAGTGTCAATACCTCTGCCGCCCCCTGCAACCGCATCTAACCTGCGCATCCTTGGACACTGAAGAGCAATTTACGGCCAGTCCACCTAACCTGCACATCTTTGGACTTTGGGAGCACACCGGAGCAGGTGAAAACCACGAAGGCACAGGAAGAAATTGCAAACTCCACACAGACAGTAATCCAAGGCCTGAATTGAACCAGGGTCTCCAAGCAGATATCCATGGTGCCACCGTGTGGTCTGAGTTTCCTCAGATGTTTCTGCATAGTTAGAAATATATTGCACTCTATTGGCTCGATGCTGTTATACGCTTTGTTTGCTATGTATAAAGGTTTCAGCAATATGTCAAAGAACTAAGCACAAAGAACACGACAGCACAGGAACAGGCCCTTCCGCTCTCTAAGCCTGCGCGACCATGGTACCTGCCTAAACTAAACTCTATGCACTTACGGAATCTGTATCCTTCCATTCCCACCATATTTATATATTTGTCTAGATCCCCCTTCAATGCCACTATCGTACCTGCTCCCACCACCTCCCCAGGCAGCGCCTTCCATACATTTACCACCTTGTGTGTAAAAAACTTCCCTCGCACATCAGTTCTAAACTTTTCCACACCCACTTTAAATCTATGTCCCCTAGTACTTGACTCTCCTGCCCTAGGAAAGAGCGTCTGACTATCCACTCTGTCCATGCCACTCATAACTTGTAGGCCTCTATCAGATCGCATCTCAACCTCCGACATTCCACTGAGAACAGACTGAGTTTATGTAACCTCTCCTCATAGCTAATGCCCTCCATACCAGGCAACATCCTAGTAAACCGCTTCTGTACCCTCTCCAAAGCATCCACATCCTTCTGGTAGTGCGACGACCAGAAGTGTACACAATATGCCAAATAACTAAAGTCCTGTACAGCTGCAATATGACTTGCCAAATTTTATATTCAATGCCCTGACCGATGAAGGCCAGCATACCGTATGCCTTCTTGACCACATTCATTGCCACATTCAGTGATCGGCGGACATGCACGGCCAGATATCTCTGCCTGTCAGTACTCGCATGAGTTCTACCATTTATTATGTAATTCCTACATGCATTGGACCTTCTAAAGTGCATTACCTCACACTTGTCCGGGTTAAACTTCACCTGCCATTTCTCCGCCTAAGACTCCAACCAGTTTGTATCCTTTTTTTTTAGAAAACATTTTATTGAGGCATTTATAATTTAAAATTTTTAACATTTTAACATTCTAAACAACAGAGCGGTCCGACACACGCAGAATCCCCACAATAACACACCCAACTTCCCCCGCCCTAACTCCTAACTACCCATTTATTAGATGGCAACAGTTAGTTGTAATACATGAAACAGGAAGCTTCCTGACCTCTGAACCTGAACTGGATCAGAGGCGGAGACCTGCCACCTTTATACATGAGCCCGAGGGGAGGAGCCACAGGCGGAGCCAGCAGGGACAAGCCCAGGCATGTAACAATACAGTACAATACAGTGGTTTACCACAAAAGGCAAATGCAATGCTTGCATTCATGTCGAGAGGGCTAGAATACAATAGCTGGGGTGTACTTCTCAGGCTGCATAAAGCTTTGGCCAGACCGCATTTTGACTTTTGTCAGTGAGCAGTTGCGAACCCCGTATCCAAGGAAGGCTTTGTTGGCCCGGAAAATTGTCGAGAGGAGGTTCGCAAGAATAATCCCTGGACTGAAGAGCTTGTAATATGAGCAGCGGTTGAGGATTCTGGGTATGTACTTGTTGGAGTTTAGAAAGATGAGAGGGGATCTTTTTGAAGATACTGAGATATCTTAAAGCATACTGAGAGGCCTCGATAGAATGGACGCGGAGAGGCTTTTTCCACTTGGAGGTAAAATTAGACTGAAGGGACGATCCTTTAAAACTGAGTGGAGGAGCGATTTCTTCAGCTGGAGGGTGGTGTATCTGTGGAACTCTTTGCCACACAAAGCTGTGGAAGCTAAATCACTGAGTGTCTTTAAGACAGAGATAGATAGAGTCTTGGTTAATAGGGAGATCAGAGCTTATGGGGAGAATATAGGAGAATGGAAATGAGAACCATATCAGCCATGATTGAAAGGCGGAGCAGACCCGATGGGCCGAATGGTCTTATTCTGCTCCTATGTCTTAAGGTCTTATTGTTTTGTTGTATTATGGCCATGAGGTGACACGTTTGGTTTTAGAAAATGATGTTGATGATGGCCCACAGCGCCTTATAAATAATCAAACTGTAGTTGCTAGATCTGTTCGAAATTTGTCCGAGTTAATAAGGTGCTAGTATCACAGAACACAATTCATGGTATCCCCAAATAGAACCCGGAACTTCGTCTCCAAATGTAGTGTGGGATGTTGACCCTCTCACGGACAAAGGCGCCTCTGGCAGGTAGGTTATATGGATTGGATTGGATTGGATTTTCTTTATTGTCACGTGTACCGAGGTACAATGAAAAGTATTTTTCTGCGAGCAACTCAACAGATCATTAAGTACATGAAGAGAAAAGGAAATAAAAGAAAATGCATAATAGGGTAACACAAGGTACACAATGTAACTACATAAACACCGGCATCGGGGACGCATACAGGGGTGTAGGGATAATGAGGGCAGTCCATAGGAGGGTCGTTTACGAGTCTGCTAACCGTGGGGAAGAAGCTGTCTTTGAGTCTGTTCGTGCGAGTTCTCAGTCTTTTATATCTCCTGCCAGATGGAAGAAGTTGGAAGAACGAGTAAGCCGGGCGGGAGGGGTCTTTGATTATGCTGCCCGCTTTCCCCAGGCAGCGGGAGGTGTAGATGGAGTCAATGGATGGAAGGCACGTTCGTGTGATAGACTGGGCTGTGCTCACGACTCTCTGAAGTTTATTGCGGTCTTGGGTCGGGCAGTTGCCTCACCAGGCTTTGATGCAGCCAGGTAGGATGCTTTCTATGGTGCATCTGCAAAAGGTGGCGAGAGTTAATGTGGACATGCCGGATTTCCTTAGTTTCTTGAGGACGTATAGGCGCTGTTGTGCTTTCTTGGTGGTAGCGTCGACGTGGTGGACGAGGACAGATTTTTGAAGATGTGTACCCCTAGGAACTGAAACTGCTGACCATCTCCACCTCGGCCCCGTTGATGCTGGCAAGGGTGTGTCCAGTACTTTGCTTCCTGAAGTCAATGACCGGCTCTTCAGCTTTGCTGGCATTGAGGGATAGATTGTTGTCGCTGCACCACTCCACTAGGTTCTCTATCTCCCTCCTGTACTCTGACTCCTCGTTATTTGAGACCCGGCCCACTATGGTCGTACCAGCAGCAAATTTGAAGATGGAGTTGGAATCAAATTTTGCCAGGCAGTCGTGTGTGTACACGGAGTATAGTAGGGGGCTAAGTACGCAGCCTTGCTGTGCCCCGGTATTGAGGACTACTGAGGAGGAGGTGTTGTTTATTCTTACTGATTGAGGTCTGTGGGCCAGAAGGTCGAGGATCCAGTTGCAGAGTGAGGAGCCAAGCCCTAGGTGTTGGAGCTTTGATATGCGCTTGGCTGGGATTATGGTGATGAAGGCTGGGAGTATGGTAATGAAGGCGGAGCTGTAGTCAATAAATAGGAGTATGGTGTCGGAGTCCTTGTTGTCGAGATGCTCTAGGGATGAGGGTAGGGCCAGGGAGATGGCGTCTGCTGTGGATTGGTTGTGGCAAATTGTAGTGGATGAAGGCCGTCTGGGAGTATGGAAGTGATGCGCGTCATGACCAACCTCTCGAAGCACTTCATTACGACTGAATCAGGGCAACCGGACGGTAGTCAATGAGGCACGTTGCCTGGTTCTTCTTTGGCACCGGTATGATGGGGGTCTTCTTGAAGCAGGAAGAGGTCAATTATGTTTTCCCTCCTGTTGGTCCCTTTATCTCCTGGCACAAAGCAGCCTTGCGGCAATTCCTTCAGGAATCGCGAGTCCTGTTGCTACCCAGATATTCTTGGTCATAGCACAGAAGTCGTTCGACCAGAATGTAATCCATGCCCTTTGCAATTTCACTGATTCTGTCAACTGGTGTTCAACATGGAGCAGCACTGCTCCATCAGTTGAGGTACATATGGTAACCCCCAGGAGGTTACCATGCCAAAGTTTTACCTGATGCCATGAGAGCCCATTGGGTTCATAATCGATGTTAAGGTCTGCCAGGACAACTCCCTCACGGTTCTATTTCATTGGTCTTGCATATTTGCTGGACCGATCCTGCCGATGCTTCAGAACAGACGGAAGCATCATGATCCTTGCATCAGTGACATTATCTGTAGCGTGTGATTCCGTAGCAATGACTCCAGAACCATAAGGTCGAGGAAAACAGGAAGAGGAGCAGGCCATTCGGCCCCTTCGACCTTGCTCCGCAATTCAATATGTTCGTGCCTGATAGTACAATTCAGTAACCTGCTCCCGGCTTCCCCTGTATATCCTATGCCCCTTTAGCCGGAAGAACTACACCTAAAGCATCTTGATAATATACAACGTTTTGGCTTCAGCTGCTTCCTGTGGCAGTGACTTCCAGAGGCTCACCACTCGCTTGGTGAAAGGATTTCTCCATGTCACAGTACAAAATGGTTGACCCCGTGTCTGGACTCCTCTGCTGCCTTCGGGAATATCCTCCCGCATCTACCCTGTTTAGCCATGTAATAATATGATTGGTGTCTTTGAGATCCCGCTAATTGTCCTGAACTCAAAAGAATGTAATAAGAATCGACTCGATCTCCCCTCATACGTCAGACCCGCCATCCGAGGAATCAGTCTGGTAAACTTTCGCTGCATTCCCTCAATAGCAAGAACACATTTCCTCTGATAAGGAGACCAAACTGCACATAATATTCCAGTGTAGTCTTACCAAGGTCACGTGCAAGTGCAGCAAGACATCCCTCCTCTTATATTCGAATTAACTCGCTGTGCAGGCCAACAGACCAGTTGCCTTCTTCGTCAGCTGCTGCGCCAGCACGCATACCTTAATCGCCGGGTGTCCAAGGACACAAAAGTCTCTTTGCACATTCCACTCCCTTAATCTATAACCAATCAGAAGTATTCTAATTCCCTGTTTTGTGCTACCAAATTTGCTAACAGTACATTTTTCCACGATTTACTGCACCTGCCATGTATTGTTCCATTCACTCAACTTGTCCGAATCACGCTTGAACATACCCGAACCCTCCTCACAGCTCGTACGTCCTCCCAGTGTTATGCCATCTGCGGATCTGGAGATATTACATTTAATTTCATCATCAAAATCGTTAATATATATTGCGAATAGCTGGTGTCTCAGCATTGAACCCTACATTATCTCAATATTCACTGCCTGCCACTTGAAAAAAAAATCATTCCTATTCTTTGACTGTCAACCAGTTTTATACCCATCTCAACACACTGCCCCAATCGCATGCACTTTTAGATTACACGCTAATCTCTTATGTGTGTTTATTTCGACAGCCTTCTGAAACTCCAAATTAACTACATCCACTGGCTCCTATTCATCAACTCTGCTGGTAACATTCTCGAAGAATTTGAATAGGTTTGTCAAGCATGGTTCCCCTTTCCTAAAATCCATGTTGAATCTGTCCGACCCTACCACTGTATCCAAGTAACTATATCAAGCAATTGCTTTATTTGCCTGTGGGAAATTTCTCGCGATTTGGGAACCGACCCCAGCTACTTTGAAAGCGAACTTTGCAGGATCAATACGGCTGGGCTTACGGTTTCATTTTCCACAGCCTTATTCAACACCAGTAGTTCCAGCCAGTCTCCATCCTCCCTCCTTCCCTCCACTCTCGCCCCATTCCCCGACCTCCATTTCCTCCTCCATACTCTCACCACCCCCTTTCGGATTTCACAACTGCTTGTCCAAGTTTACATTACCACGGACCACCATCGATCCAAGATAGCAACCCAGATTCATGGCACTTTGTGACAAAGTGGCACGAGATCGTAGTCAGTAGGAGGTTTCCTTGCCCATGTTGAACCTGAATCTATGAGCCTTCATGGTTTTCAGAGTTGAGTACTCCTTGTTGGGTAGGCCAATTATTGTCTCAGGAAAATGTTTGGTATTAATCCGCGGAATGACGCCCTGAAGATCTAAAACCTCTCTGTGGTGACTGGCTGAAGGTCTGGAGCAAACTAAATTAGTAGATTTAACATTGTTGAGGGGAGGCGGTGGCGGAACGGTACTGCCGCTTGGCTAGTATTCCCGAGACCCAGGGGCAATGATCTGGGGACCTAGGTTCGAATTCTAGGTGGTGGAATTTAAAACTCAATTCAATATCTGGAACTTATCGACTCCAGGCCCACAGCAATATAGTTAGCTCGACATAGCCGAGAAACCGGTAGAAAAACACGATAAAGTAGGACGGAACACTCCTATTGACCGAGGCACCGGAAACTACAACTGCAAACCCAGTTCTACCGACGCTGAACAGTCCTCCTGACAGATATCTGGGGGATTATTGGGAGAACTGTGCACAGACTAGTCAAGCAACAGCCTGACATAGGATGCTCACAGAATCATACCTTGCAGACAATGTGCCAGACATCAGTATCACCACTCCTGAGTATGCACTGTCTCGTCCCAGAAGAATTGGTGGCACCGTGATATACAGTCGTGATTGCCCTGGGAGTACTCAACTCTGTAAACCATGAAGGCTCATAGATTCAGGTTCAACATGGGCAAGGAAACCTCCTGCTGATTACCACGTACCGTCCATCATGAGCTGACTAATTAGTACTCCTCCATGTCGAACACCAGCTGAAGGAAGCACTGAGAATGGCAAGGGCGCACAACAGACTCTGAGGGGGGCTTTAATGCCGAAAGAGTGGCTCGGTAGTACCACAACAGATGGCCGTGACATAAAGGACATAGTTGCTGCAGCAAGTGGTGAGGGATCACACAAGAGGGAAAAACGTCTTGATGTCTGCCTCCCCTACCTGCCTGTTGCAGATGCATCTGTCCATGACAGTAAAAGTAGAGGAGACAAATTGCCCTCTTCAAATTGAACATACCCTCCATCGTGTTGTGAGGCACTACCACCGTGTTAAATGGGATATACTTCGAACAGATATAGCCACTCAAGACTGGGCATGCATGTGGCCCTTCAGCATCAGCAGAATTGTCCTCAACCATAATCTGGAACCTCATGGCCCTGCATATTCCTCACTCTGCCATTACCAACAAGCTGCGTCATCAACCCTGCATCATTGAATCATGGAATTTACGGTGGAGAAGGAGGCATTTCGGCCCATCGAGTCAGCACCGGCCCTTCGAAAGAGCACCCTACTTAAGCCCACGCCTCCATCATATCCCTCCATTCCCGTAATCCATTAACCCACCTCACCTTTTGGACACTAATGGGCAATTTAGTATGGCCAGTCCACCTAACTTGCACATCTTTGGACAGTGGGAGGAAACCGGAGCACCAAGAGGAAACCAATGGAGACACGGGGAGAGCGGGAAGGCATGTCAGGAGCAACACCAGGTATACTTAAGAATGAGGCATCAGCTTGGTGAAGATACAACAGAGTGACTACTTTTGTGCCAAACAGCGCAAGCAGCAATTAATGGACAAAGCTAAGTGATTCCACAATAAATGCGTCATATCTAAACTCTGCACTCCTGACATATCCGACCGTTAAGAGTGATGACCGTTAAACAACTCACTGGATGAAGAGGCTACTCAAATACCCCCATCCCCAATGCTGGAGGTCGGCACGGTGGCATTGTGGTGAGCAGTGCTACCTCACAGCTCCAGTGAACTGGTTGAATTTCCACCTAGGGTGACTGCCTGTGTGGAGTTTGCACTTTCTCCCCGCGTCTGCGTGGAGTTCCTCGGGTGCTCGGGTTCCACCCATGGTCTACAGATGCGCAGCTTAGGTGGATAGACCATGATCAATTTGCTTCTTAGTGTCCAAAATGTTAGAGGTTAGGTTATGTGGGTTTACTAGGTTACGGGATAGAGTCGGGGCCTGGCTAAAGGTAGGGTACCCTTTCAGAGGGTCAGTGAAGACTTGAATGGCCGAATGTCTCATTCTGCAATGTAACGATTCTATGTTCATCTGTGCAAAAAACAAGCCTGAAGCATTCGCACAGTCTTCAGCTGAAAATGTCGAGTGGATGATCCATCTCCGTCTCCTGCGGAGGACCCAGTGGAATCCACTCCACGTGATATCAAGAAACAGCTGAAGGCACTGGATACAGCAAAGGCAATGGGCCCTGTAAATATTCTGATAATAATATTGAAGACCTCTGTTCCAGAAGTGGCCGCACCCTTAACTACGCTGTTGCGAACAGCTACAACACCGGCCTCCACCTGCAAATATGGAACATGGCCCAGGTTGTTTCTGTGCACAAGGAACAGGACAAACCCAACCCAACCAGTTTCAGCCCTGTGAGTCTACTCTCCATCCTCAGCAAAGTAATGGAAGCGTCATCAACAGTGCTACAAGCGGCAGCTACTCAAGGACGCTCAGTTTGGTTTCCGCCAGGGTCACTCAGCTCCTCAGTACTGAAAATTGTGCAGTCATCTGCGAACATCCCCACTTCTGGCCTTATGATGGAAGGAAGGTCATTGATGAAGCAGCTGATGATGGTTGGACCCAGGACGCTACCCTGGGGAACACATCCACAGTTATATACTGGAGATGAGATGATTTACCTCAGGTTCATAGCTCCTTGAAGGTGGAGTCGATGTGGACAGGGTTGTGGAGAAGGCATTCAGCGTGCTAGGTTCTATTGATGCTACCAGGACTTGATGTTCTGAGTTATAAGGAGAGGCTGGATAGGCTGGGACTTTTTTTCCCCAGAGCGTAGAAGGCTTATAGAGGTATATAAATGATGAGGAGCATAGATAAGGTAGACAATCAACATATTTTCCCAAAGGTAGAGGAGTGTAGAACTAGAGGGCAGCGGTTTAAGGTGAGAGGGGAGAGATACAAAAGAGACCAGAGGGGAAATTGTTTCACACAGAGGGTGGTGAGCATCGGGTGAAAGCTGCCAGAGGCACTGGTTGAGGCGGGGACAATTTTTTCATTTAAAAAACAGTTAGACAGTTGCATGGGCAGGGTGGATATAGAGGGATGGTTAGCTCCTCAGTTAATGAAGCAGTCCATGTCCAAATGCAGCAAACCTGAAAAATATCAATGCTTGGGCTGACAAGTGGCAAGTTACATTCGCGTACAAAACGTGGCAGGGTTGCCTACAAGAGAGGATCTAACCATTTTTCCTTGACATTCAATGGCATGAGCATCGCTGAATCCCCCACAATCAACTTCCTCGTGGTTACCATTGATCAGAAAGTGAACTGCACTATCCATATTAATAATGTGGCTACCAGAGCAGGTGAAAGGCGAGTTACTCCTGACCCTCCAAATCCATTTACCATCTACAAGGCTAAAGTCATGAGTGTAATGTAATACTCTCCACTGTCTTGGATGAGTGCAACTCCAATATCACTGACAAAGTCCAACACCATCCGGGAAAAAACAGTCCACTTGATGGCTCCCCCTTCCACAGACATTGAATCCCTCCACCACCGACGAACAGTGGCAGCTGCGTGTACCATCCAGAAGATACACTGAAGTAACTTGGCAATGTTCCTTTGGCAGCACCTTCCAAATCCATGAGCACTACCATCTAGAATGACAAGAGCAGCAGGTACCTGTGAACTGTCTCACCTGGAGTTTCACCTCCATTTCACTCATTACCATGCTTTGGAAAACTATCGCCCGACCATCACTATCAATGGATTGCAGTCCTGGAACTCCCTCTCTAACAGCACTGTGAGCGTACGTACACCTTATGGACTGCCGAAGTGTTTCAATGAGGAAACTCGCCAGCACCTTCTGAAGGACAACGAGGTTTGGGCAAAAATGCCTGTAAATGTTTTTTTTTCAACATTGGCACAAAATGTGAAAATAATATGCCACAGGTTGTTTGAATGTATTCTTGGTGAGTATGATCCCACTGAGTAAAGCGATTTCACAATTACGCCATGTAAATGTTCACGAGAAGACATTTGAAGCTGACAGGATGTGATTCCTTCGGAGTAAGCTTTGCTTAACGGTAAAATGTTCTCGATCAAATTGTTCTCCAACAATGAAAATAATGACAACATTTACAAATCTATTGACGTTCTTGTAACTCCAGTCCTACTGGGGACAAATATAATTCAGAAATTAGAATTTTTGTTATGCCACATGAAATGACAATAAATGGTTATGTGGCCTATTATTGCCTCTGGTAAAATGCGCCCTCTGCTGTTAGATTCTATAATGTTAATGAAAGGGGTTTCTTGGCGAACGAAGATTAAAGGCATGGAAATAATGAATTGCAAATGGATCAATGCGGTAAATTTCTTGAACAGGAATCCAAATATTCATGGCAGAGATGTGTTTCAAACATGCTATCATGTTTAAATAGCAGATCAACAAATATGCCAATTGTAGACAACTATAGGAAATCATAGCGAAAATAGTCAAATAAAACTGAAACCTTCAACGCTGAAGGCACACGTGGAGTAACATATAAAATTAAATAAGTCACATATCTGAGTGTTGTATAGGGATGGATTGTGCGAGAAAGCATGTCCAGGAGCTCCATCAGTCTGGTTGATGGACTGTATCATAGAGAGTACAGGACATAATGTTCTGGATCTTAATGTAGCAGGGAGATTAGGGACTGCATCAGTGACTGTGCAGGAGAGAATGATCCTCAGCTCCATGTGTCAGAGATTGCGCCAGGAATTGTATCAGTGATTGTACAAAAAACATATCCTGAAGCTCCATTTTTACGCTATTAATTGGGTGTGACAGGGATACTGTTATGGACTGAACTAAAGACGAGGGCCTGGAGCCCAGTCTATTTTGACGATTGGGAATTATCAGGGAATATATCAGAATGAATATCTTGGAGCTACATTTGACTGGGTTTGTATGAAGGACTCTACAATAGAGTAGATCCTGGTGTTCCATCTAACAGGGGAATGTAAAGGCTAGAGGTAGTGGTGACAAAACATTGAATTCTTTACCCGCCAGTCTGACCTCAATTAAACTCAAGATGGATTTGTAAGCATAGTATTATTTATTTTTAACCAACTTGCAAGTCTGACTCGCTTCTCAGGGACACAGAACACAGAACCAGTCTCCTGGACCCCTTGGAAACGAATGAGGTCGGAGAGAAAGTGATCTCTGCAAATACATTCAAATGGCATCAGGTTTCACATACAGATTCCCATAAGGTCATCCTATACACCTCCTGACCTGGCCATACATCCTAATTGGCTCACTTCTCATTCCTTAACCCTGGGCCTCTTATGACCCAGCATCCTTTTCCACTCCTCTATCAGGCACCACTCCCCCATTCCTTGACATGCTTGCTGATATCCTTTGTCCTTTGTGAACTCACTAGAATTAAACTGGCCTCTATCTACATTATCGTAACTAATATTTAAACTTACTATTTTATATCACATTCGTCATTCCCTCCTTTTATCATTTCATGATAACCTATCTATTCAATCCTGATCTAAGAAGATTCGTCACTGCATTTCCAATTCCTGTTGCAGCACTCCAACATCCGCTGCACCCTTGTGGATCCTAACAGCCAAGATTCTAGGGGCGTCTATCTGTTCAAGTGCACCCCGCATTCTACCCATCATGCAATTAAGGATGACAAGGCCCACAAAGATGCAGCCGAGTGCCACTGCTAAATATATGGCCATATTTACCAACCAGTCCTTCCAACCTCCAAATCCCCAGTTACCCCAAGAGCCAGGGTCCTGCATTCCGTCCAGGTGATCCTGTATGCAATCCATAAATTTTGTGATGTTAGCGGTTAGGTCTTGAACTGCCATGATACACTTGCCCTGCACTATGGCGCATACCCCACCCTCACGGGCCAGAAGATAGTCAAGAGCATACCGGTTCTGCATTGCAAACAACCGCAGCTGAGACAATTCCTTGGTTATTGCCATGAGGGCTCCCAAGGTTTCGTTTCCCAGGATGGTAAGGCCACAAATAAAATAATTCCTATCGCTAACCGTCAAGGAACCCCACACACCTCCTAGTTTACCCAGCTTTGGAACGCCCATTCGGTCCTCCCAGCAATGCGGAAAGCCCTAGTCCCAACAGTGATATGAGAGACATTCGCCCAGCCACAAAGGAGCTGGAGGCCGGCGTTCAATGGAACGCAGGTGGTGTTGTAACAAACGCATTGGCCAGACGCCTGAGTGATATGACACCTCCTGTCCGTACAGGTGGGGAACAGACATGTTATATTCGTTTCCACCTCTACCAGCAAACAGCCGTACCCATCACTGCCGAAACAATTCTCGTACGACCGGGAGTCTCTATTGGGAGTGAAATGGCTCGGTATGTACGCCCTCCACCGTTGCAGCCTATCATACTGTGAGTGGGAATTATCCCGAGGAAGGGGAAGGCAAATAGCCAGTGTTGCTGAACCCGGATCATAAGGAAGAGTGACTTGCTCGGGTGGTGGCTCGGAACGCTGACAATGAACCACCGTTTGGGGAGTGCCCCAAAGCGGTGAAACAGAAAATAACCTGGACACCGCTGCGGGGTTCGGGTAGCAGACAACCCATTCCTGGCTATACAAGCGGTGGTAAATCTGGTAGAAGAGATTCATACTACCCGGGTTTTCCTCAGTCTGGGTCCAAAATGAATTAAGTGTATCTCCTGATAACCTACGTTCTAGTTGTACTCCCCTCCTTACACGCCCCGTCCTCTCTCTAGTTCCCCTCTCTCTCTCACAACCTCTTCCTACCCTCTCCTGACGGTCTGATTTTACCTTTATGGCACCAATCTTAACACATCCAAAATCAAATTTACATGTACTCTAAAAACAAGGCAATGTCCATGTAATGTTCTCTTCCCATCGCCGGAACCGGTGCAATTGCTTCATGAGTCCTGCATTGTCCGTTAACCTGATGACCTTCCATGAGTCAATACCATGTCCTCGTATATGGGGGCAGTGAAGAACATCTGCATAAACGAAATGTCCTTGTAGTTTGGTTGTTGTCACTCCAAGCGAGGCGAGGCCGAAGATTACACAGGCGGTGCGCAGCCACCCCATCATACTTCACACCTGTAAAACAGCGCTGGGGAAGGGAGGCAGGTTAGCACCGACATTTTTACAGTGGTAGAGGTGGTCCCAATTTACAGTGGTGGAGGTGGACCCAAGCACTCCGGCCCTCCACTTTACCTGCAGTGCTGGTGGTAAGGAGAACTTGGAAGGGCCCCTCACATCGTGGCTCCGATCATTTCCGAGTCCAATTGTTTGACCATGACATAACTACCGGCTGCACTGAAAGTGAGTTAGGTACTGGGGGCGTTGGCGGGTGAGCCACACGGACCTGGCCATGGAGCTCCTTGAGGACCTTAGTGAGGGCTAGAACATAGGTGGTCATCTCTTCAGTCATATGGTGAAACTGAACCAGCCAGGGAACATGCAGGCTCCAGGGAGTTCTCAGGGGCCTGCCATAAAGGATCTCGGCAGGAGAGAGCCGGGCCGGTCCCGCAGGTGTAACCCGCAGCTGGAAGAGGGTAACGGGGAGCAACCAAAGCCATGTCAGTCCTGTGTCTGCTCTTTATTTAGCCAATTTAGTTTTGAGGGTCTTATTGTGTCTCTCAACCAACCCGGCTGCCTGCAGTCTGTACGCACAGTGTAACTGCTGGCGTATGCCTAACTGGGAGCAGAACTCCTTGTTAATCTGTCCAATAAAATGAGGCCCGTTATCAGAACTTAACTGAGCTGGTATACCGGACCGGGGAATGATTTCCCGCATCAGAACTTTAACCACAGTAGCAGCTTTATTATCGGTAGTCGGATACGCCTCGACCCATCTGCTGAACACATCCACTATGACCAAAACATATTTAGAACATTGACAACATTGACATCTTTCCAACTCAATGTAATCCATTTGGAGCGTCTCAAAGGGACCATTGGGCAACGGGGTTTGCCTCATACCACCAGTGATATCTTTGCCGGTGTTATTTTGCTGACAAATCAAACACCGATTACTGATACTCTCGGCCAACCCCTGCATTTTAGGGTGCCACCAAGTGTCCTGCAACAAATCACTAGTCTCCCTGGCCCCACAATGAGTTGCAAAGTGTACACATTCGATGACCCATAAAGCCAGTACATCAGACATACAAGTCTGATGTGCTGGCGTGGTCGATAAAGAAGAAACAGAATCATATGTACAACCTAACCCTTTCCACATTGGTTTATCACTCTCAGGAGCGTCCCCCTGTAACCTTATGACGTCTTGGATGGTTGGCATTGGCTTGTCAGAAGCAGACCTATTTACAGCAGATCGTTTAGTCTGAGTCAACATTTTGGGCACCATCACTTGCTGAATTTGTGCGGCTGTCCGCGCTGCACAATCTGCTTGTTCATTACCAACGTCAACTGGGGTCTTACCGTTTGTATGGGCAGCGCATTTAATGATGGAAATCTGCGCGGGCATAAGGAGGGCCTGCAGTAGGTCATTAACTAAACCCCGGTGGGATATTTCCATGCCGGCCGAGGTAAGGAATCCCCTATTCTTCCAGAGCTGTCCGAAGTCATGAACTACCCTGAAGGCATATCGGGAGTCAGTGTAAATATTTATCCGACTATCTACCCCAAGTATACATGCACGGGTAAGGGCAGAAAATTCGGCTTGTTGGGCTGAATAAGGGGTCTGAAAAGCGGCCGCTTCTGGGATCAGACCATCCTGATCTACGATTGCGGCCAGTGGGGCGTATTAATGCACTGCCATCAACATACATAATCATGTCAGGTTGTTCTAACGGAATATCACTCAGATCGTCCCTTATTGTGGTAGTGTCCTGAATCAAGGCTAAACAGTCGTGGCCAGGTGCGTCTTCATAGACAGGGGGACCGCTAAGAAAACAGGCTGGATTGATATTGGTACAGTATTTAAATGTCAGACGTGGATTGTTCAAAAGGTATATTTCATACCTATTCTGACGAGCTGCGGTAAGATGCTGAGTCTGCAGTTGCCCCAGTAGTGCGATGACCGAGTGGGAGCTATACACCATAATATCCAGTTGGAGAGTTATATTGGCAGCAGCCTGCAAACTATTGTATATCGCTGCCAAGATCTGGGTGCAAACAGGATGGCCCAACGCCACTAGATCAAGTTTGAAAGAGTAGTATGCTACGGGACGGTGCTTGTCCCCATGTTGCTGGGTGAGTACCGCGGTTGAACATCCTTCCAGAATAGTACAGTATATCTGGTACAGTCTGTCGTACAAGGGCCTACCGAGGGCCGGTGCTTGTAACAAGGCCTGCTTCAGGCAACGGAAGGCTTCGAGTGCCTCGGTGGTGAGAGTAAAATTCCCCCCTTAAATAGTGTAAGGCGTCAGCAGCTTTGTATATACAGCGATGTTTGGTATCCACTTCCTACAATAATTCACCATACCCAGCCAATGAGGGACCTCCTTGGCTGTGGTAGGTGCGGGGAATTGGCATATTGGTTCAACCCTACTGGGTTCGAGACTTCTTTCTGTGGCTGTAAGTAAAACTCCTAAGACCTTGACCTTTGTCTGAGCCACCAGGACCTTTGATTGTGAAACAACGTAACCCAATGAGGATAGGTGGTTTAATAACTGGATCACATCATCCCTATTACTGGGCTCGTCAGGACTCGCTACCACTATGTCATCTACATACAGCACTAGAGTGGAGCCATGCTCAAATGTCAAGGCCTGGAGTTGGGTCTGCAGACATCTGGAGAAGAGCGTAGGTGAGTTGACGAATCCCTGTGGCAGTCGGGTCCAGGTATACTGTTGTCCATTGTAAGTGAAGTCAAACAAATATTGGCTTTCAGATGCGAGTGGAAGGGCAAAGAATTATGGCGAATACCCGGGCTCGAGCTGGACTTTGAGCCAGTATGTGGGCAGGATTAGAGATGAGAGCATGTAACGGCTGTGCGATTACATTGCATTGATTGAACGTAAATCCTGTACTAATCGGTACTGGTCTGGTTTGGCTGGTTTAGGCACAGCAAGTATGGGGGTGTTACATTCTGATTGGCAAGGGACAGAAATACCCTGTTGCAACAGCTCTCGGATTACTTTGTCTATAGACGGGGCAGCTTGGGGTTTCAGGGGGTATTGCCGAATGGAAGGCTGCTTTACATGATCCTTAATCGTTACCTTCATGGGTGTAACATTTGTCTTTCCCACTTGTGATGGGTATTCCACCCAGACCTGTGGATTGACATATTCCAAAACGTCACGTCCCGGTGATGCTGAAGTCGAGTGTTAATCGTTTCAGGGCCCTCAAAATATTTTATGGAAGTGCTGTCTGGCGTGACTTGAAGTGCGTACTCTGTTGGATCTGAATGATCCACTGTCCTCCTTACCATAGGCCCCAGATCTGTCGTAGGCCAGGGTAACGTGGTGAAGTGAATGTTCAATGTCTAACGTCCACCACTGCGGAATGATAGAAATATAGCACTGTTGTCTCATCCTCCATGATTGAACCGTTACCCCTTCGTATCCGCACTCTAGCTGTAGCTGGAAGATACACAGTAAATCTCGGGCCAACAAGTTATAGTCCAATCTAGCAGTCACCACAAACTGATGTTACAGCATCAGGGTTTGGTATTTTCCTAATCGGCAACTGTCTCAGAGTCTCACTAGGGGGCGCTCTAGCAGATTCCTCTGGCTCTTCAAAGACTTCGACGTCCTTCCCTTCCACTAGGGGGAGCTGCAGCTCCTCAGATCCATTCCCATCCTCTTTCTTTGTTCTCATACTTTTCTGTCCTACCATATCGGTCTGAAGGGACCTAGGTGGTATGCGTGATTGTTTCTGGATAGGATCAGGCCCCTCTCTCATTGTGCGAGATCGGGTCCTAGAGCTAACTGGGCTTGTTGAACAGAGCTCCCCTTCTCTAACAGACAGTGAAGATGCTGAAATAGGACCCAAGCTATCAACCGAAGGGGCTGGAGAGGATGGCATGATTTGAATCTAAATGATGATACGCTGGTGGTTCCGGAATTAGTGCAGACAATGCTACTGGTGCAGTCGGGACTCTAGACGACATGGTCCAATTTTCTAGGTCCTCATCTGCTTCTGTCAATGGAAGGCCAGCCACTGAACTACGTAGCTCATTTTTTAAAACTCGAGTCCACCCTCTCTTTACTTGCGCGTTTTTTATGAATGCACACTCCTTTTTCAAGATCTCCAGAGTTTTCTGGTTCCCCCTTTCACTAATTGGAATCCCCATTTTGAGTGCATTTTCTTGCCAACTTAATAACATGATCTTATCCCTCTCATGTTGACAATATTGTCTCCATAATCTAATTAACTCTTTAGCTTTCAAACTTTGGCTCTCTTTAAAAAAAAAATATTTGCCTATTTATAACCAATGGCAATTTTTGCCACTTGGCAAAATTATTTAAAAGGTTTTAACAGTGTTCTTTTAAAACTTAAAATGTTTGAAAATTCAAATTGAATTACTGCAACCTGCGAGCTTAGCTCTGATCTCAACTCAGAACTGAATTTACGATTTGCTTAACACAAACTTGTATAACTTTTACAACTTAATTAATTCTTTATGTTAACAATTTTTCTTCTAACAAGTTTTTCTTACATTCACAAAAATGTTGGCTGCTATCAATGAGGGAGCAGTTAGCTGCGGTGATTTATACCGGAGCAAAGTCAACTGTCATCTCCAGATTTACACTTTTAAAAATGGTGGCAGTGAGTTTCTTTAAGTTTCTCTTAATTCACAAATAAAATGGGATAAACATTATTTCAAGTAATTCAAACTTAAGATTCTTGCAATTTCAATCAATTGCTTGCTAAAATAATTAACTTTTATCAAAGAGGTGGTGAAATCCACTGGTTTCCTTTAATTAATTCAAAACGTAACTTTGCTGGAGTTTCACTGACTCGAAAGAAAGGTATCCAATTACACCACAAGCTGCAACTTTGCTGGAGTTTCACTGACTCGAAAGAAAGGTATCCAATTACACCAACACTAACTCGAAAGAAATGTATCCAATTACACCACAAGCAGCCTGTTATCTCAAGGCCCGTGTGAGAAGCACTGTCTGGAGTCGTTACCTTTGGCTGCTGCTGTTAACCCTTTGAGAGATTTCTGCTTTCACTAACATGCAGCATCCAGTTCTATCGATGTTCTTCTGTTTTGAAATTTATCCAAACATTTCCCCATAATGAAATGAAATGAAATGAAAATCGCTTATTGTCACAAGTAGGCTTCAAATGAAGTTGCTGTGCAAAGCCCCTAGTCGCCACATTCCGGCGCCTGTTCGGGGAGGCTGTTACGGGAATCGAACCGTGCTGCTGGCCTGCCTTGGTCTGCTTTCAAAGCCAGCGATTTAGCCCTGTGCTCTGACTAGTCCTCAAGACTGCGTTTCTTGCCACTACAGTCCAAGGATACAATTTTAGTTTAATCAACTGTAGATTTAAAAACACCCTTGGAAATGAACCCTCCTCTCTGAGGTCCCATCTGTTCATCAAAACACTCACACACTCTTGGAACTGAACCCTGCTCACTGAGGTCCCATCAGTTCATCAAAACACTCACACATGGAATTAAACCATCAATTTCGATGTCCCATCAATTCCAAAACTAACCCAAAACCGAACTATCAATTATGACATCCTATCAGTTAAATTTTCTAATCCCCAGACTGACCTTTGATTTCGTCGAGACGATCTTCCGTACCAACCGCGAGTGACCAGGCCAATCAGACCATAAGAAGAGAGGAAAACCAATGTGTGTCATTTTCCAGCTACACACATTGTGGGCCAGTTTCCACTTTCCTTGTCCAAAATCAGTTTAATTCTGATTTCGCAGTTGGTCGATAACCATCTGGAGAAATCCCGGGTTTCCGGGACAAATGTTGAATTCTTTACCCGTCAGTCTGGCCTCAATAAAACTCGTGATGGATTTGTAGGCATAGTATTATTTATTTTTAACCAACTTGCAAGTCTGACTCGCTTCTCAGGGCCACAGAACACAGAACCCGTCTCCTGGACCCCTTGGAAACGAATGAGGAAGGAGACAAAGGGATCTCTGCAAATACATTCAAATGGCATCATGTTTCACATACACGATTCCCATAGGTCATCCTATACCCCTCCTGACCTGGCCATACATCCTAACTGGCTCACTTCTCATTCCTTAACCCTGGCCTCTTGTTACCCAGCATCCTTTTATCCTCCTCGACCAGACACCCCTCCCCCTTCCTTACCATGCTTTCTGAAATCCTTTGTCTGTGAACTCACTAGAATTAGACCGGCCTACATCTACATTATTGTAATTAATATATGTAAACTAACTATTTTATATCACATTTGTCACACCCAAGGAAAAGGATTTAGATTTAGCCGAGGCCGTGCGCGTAAGTTTAAGGGTAGCTTCGCGTCACTCAGAATTCACCCTGGTGATCCGTGATGTTAAAGCGAGCATGGCACGTGGGCGGCCATTTTGAGGCGAACGGAGAGTGGGCGGGATTCAGTGCCCTATAATCATGAGAAAAAATAATTGGCTCGTTGATTTTACTCTCACTCTGCACACCGGATTTCGAGAACTGAGCCCATCCAAAACTGAGGGCGCGAACATAAAAAGCAAGAGGGTAGCCAGGGAAAGGGTTGGCCCACTGAAGGATAGGCAAGGGACTCTATGTGTGGAGCCAGAGGAAATGGGCGAGGTACTAAATGAATACTTTGCATCAGTATTCACCATAGAGAAGACATTGGTAGATGTTGAGTCTGGAGAAGGGTGTGTAGATAGCCTGGGTCACATTGAAATCCAAAACGACGAGGAGTTGGGTGTCTTAAAAAATATTAAGGTAGATAGTCCCCAGGGCCTGATGGGATCTACCCCAGAATACTGAAGGAGGTTGGAGAGGAAATTGCTGAGGCCTTGACAGAAATCTTTGGATCCTCACTGTCTTCAGGTGATGTCCCGGAGGACTGGAGAATAGCCAATGTTGTTCCTCTGTTTAAGAAGGGTAGCAAGGATAATCCAGGGAACTACAGGCCGGTGAGCCTGACTTCAGTGGGAGGGAAATTACTGGAGAGAATTCTTCGAGACAGGATCTACTCCCATTTGGAAGCAAATGGACGTATTAGTGAGAGGCAGCATGGTTTTGTGGAGGGGAGGTCGTGTCTCACTAACTTGATAGAGTTTTTCGAGGAGGTCACTAAGATGATTGATGCAGGTAGGGCAGTGGATGTTGTCTATATGGACTTCTGTAAGGCCTTTGACCAGGTCCCTCATGGTAGACTAGTACAAAAGGTGAAGTCACACGGGATCAGGGGTGAGCTGGCAAGGTGGATACAGAACTGGCTAGGTCATAGAAGGCAGAGAGTAGTAATGGAAGGATGCTTTTCTAATTGGAGGGCTGTGATCAGTGGTGTTCCACAGGGATCAGTGCTGGGACCTTTGCTGTTTGTAGTTTCTATAAATGATTTGGAGGAAAATGTAACTGTTCTGATTAGTAAGTTTGCAGACGACACAAAGGTTGGTGGAATTGCGGATAGCGATGAGGACTGTCAGAGGATACAGCAGGATTTAAATTGTTTTGAGACTTGGGCGGAGATGTGGCAGATGGCGTTTAATCCGGACAAATGTGAGGTAATGCATTTTGGAAGGTCTAATGCAGGTAGGGAATATACAGTGAATGGTAGAACCCTCAAGAGTATTGAAAGTCAAAGAGATCTAGGAGTGCAGGTCCACAGGTCACTGAAAGGGGTAACACAGGTGGAGAAGGTAGTCAAGAAGGCATACGGCATGCTTGCCTTCATTGGCCGGGGCATTGAGTATAAGAATTGGCAAGTCATGTTGCAGCTGTATAGAACCTTAGTTAGGCCACACTTGGAGTATAATGTTCAATTCTGGTCGCCACACTACCAGAAGGATGTGGAGGCTTTCGAGAGTGTGCAGAAGAGATTTACCAGAATGTTGCCTGGTATGGAGGGCATTTGCTATGAGGAGCGGTTGAATAAACTCGGTTTGTTCTCACTGGAACAAAGGAGGTTGAGGGGCGACCTGATAGAGGTCTACAAAATTATGAGGGGCATAGACAGAGTGGATAGTCAGAGGCTTTTCCCCAGGGTAGAGGGGTGAATTACTAGGGGGCATAGGTTTAAGGTGAGAGGGGCAAGGTTTAGAGTAGATGTACGAGGCAAGTTTTTTACGCAGAGGGTAGTGGGTGCCTGGAACTCGCTACCGGAGGAGGTGGTGGGAGCAGGGACGATAGTGACATTTAAGGGGCATCTTGACAAATACCTGAATAGGATGGGAATAGAGGGATACGGACCCAGGAAGTGTAGAAGATTGTAGTTTAGTCGGGCAGCATGGTCGGCACGGGCCTGGAGGGCCGAAGTGCCTATTCCCGTGCCGTACATTTCTTTGTTCTTTGTTCTTTGAACCTACTTGGAATATAGATAAAGCAGCGAGTGTGGATTTCAGCTCATTAGGAGGACGAACACGGGAGCCAGACATTTATTTGTCTGCGATTTAATATCTCCATGTCAAATCGAAATGTCTGTTTTGAATTTCTATGATATGCTTAGGGTCAATACTGTTTCAGTTAATTTTACAGAGTCTTAGAAGGAGAGGTTTTAGAAGGACGGAAATGAAATGAAACACCACAACAAGAATGTGTGTTTGTTCAGTCTGTGAAAATATTAATCAATAAAGATCAATTGACAGGAAAAGCCACAGTTGCATCTGTCCACGACAGCATTGGGTATGGTTGATTGCCACACGATTATGTTGGATACGACGCCCTTCCTTCACACTGAGGATACATCCCATCATATTTTCTAAAAATATATTTATTCTCCTCCTTTTTCACATTTTCTCCCCAATTTACTCCCAACAATAATCAGTATCGAATGTGATATCAACCCCATATCAATAATAACGATCCCATCCTCCCACCAAAGCCCAGACATTGGCCCGCATGTTAACATAAACAAATGACAAAAAGGAATCAGGAATCACCCATAGTCACCATTAACACATACAGTCCCCCTCCCCCACTCCCTCCCAGCCCCCAGCCCCCCCCCCCCCTAATGGTCAATCTAATCTAATTCTCGAAAATGCATAATGAATAACACCCATGAATAGTAGAACCCCTCCATCCTTCTCCTGATCTCAAATTTGACCTTTTCAAGCGTTAACAATTCCAGCATGGCCCCCGCCACGCCAGTACACAGGGTAGAGAGGTTGATCTCCACCCTAACAGGCTACAACATCTGCCTCCGCGCCCGTTTCCAACCCTGGCTGATCCGACACCCCGAATATGGCCTCCCGAGGGCCCGGGTCCAGTTTCCTGTGCACCACTTTAGTGATTACCCGAAATACCTCCTTCGAGTAATCCTCCAGCTTTGGACAGGACCAAAATATATAAACGGGTTTTGCGGGGTCATCCCCGCAACGTTCACACACATCTGCTATCCCCTCAAAGAGCCGGCTCATCCTCGCCCTTGTAAGGTGCACTCTATAAAGCACTATCAGCTGTATCAGCCCCAACCTCGCCCACGAAGTGGAGGCGTTCACCCTCAGAGCACCTCACAGCAGAAGACCCCCTCCATACCCTCTCCGAACTCTTCCTCCCACTTTGCCGTGAACCCTTCTAGTGGCGCATTCTCCTCCCCAAAATAGCCCCGTAAACCGCCGATACTACCTCCTTCTTCAGTCCCCCTGTCGTCAGCACCTTCTCCAGCAATGTGGAAGCTGGCTCTACTGGGAAGCTCTGTATCTCCTTTCTGGCAAAGTCTCGAACCTGCGTGTATCTAAATATTTACTCCTGCTCCAGCCCATAGTTCGCTCCCAGCACCTTCAATCCCGCAAAACGACACTACAAAATATTCACTCTTGTCTAGATTTAATTTGTACCCTGAGAAAGGCCCAAACACCTGAAGCAGCTCCAGTATTCCCCCTATTGACACACTTGGTTCCGACACGTATAATAATAAGTCATCGGGATATAAAGACACCCTATGCTCTCTCACCCCCCAGAACATCCCATCATATTTTATGACAATTCCACGGTAGAAAGTCAGATCGATTTCAAACAGACCTACCAACTGAAGATTGCATATCTAATAACGTGCACTGGACCATCAGCATCAGCAGAATTCTACTCAACCATAATCGGTAACATGATGGCCCGACCTTTCTCCCTCTGTACCATTGCTATTAAGCCGGAATGCAACCCTGGTTTAATGTAGAGTGCAGAAAAGCAAGCCAGGAATAAGACCAAACATACTGAATTCCACAGTGTCAACCTTATGAGGCGACTCCACAGGACAGCCTGTATGTAAGGCAAATTTAGTAGCACGCGTTAGATAGAGGGAAGTCAACCTACGGGCAAATTATCAGAACTAAGTTCTGTAGTCCTGCCACATCCTGTCATGAATTATGGTGCACGATTAAGCAATTGATTGGAGGTGGAGGCTCCACAAATATACCCCATCTTCACTGATGTGGGCCCCTACATTTTACTGCAAAGAACAAGGGGCCGGATTCTGCGGCCCTGAGACTAAATATTCACGCCTGGGCAGGATTCCTGGACTTTTACGATAGCAAAGTTTTCGCTGCACCTAGACTGATTCAAAGGCCGTTGGAGGGCGAGAACTGACGCCACGTGCAACACAATCCATTCCAATGAGAAACTGTGCCTGATTAACCGGTTTTGTGATTGACCCTCAGGAGGCTGAAAAGCGGTAGCCGCATATACAAACTGCAGTCTCCACGAACCCCATCCCAGCCAACAAGGTGGCAGTTAGGAGAGCGGCACCCCGTTTCACCCCGTGCTGGATACCACGGAGGAGGGGCCAGTACCCCGGCATGTGAAGGAGGCTAACAGCCAACGCCGTCCGCCCGACCTGATCGCAGGTCGCAGAGGTGGTCAGAATCGTGGACAACATCGTACGGACTGGCCAGCAAGGCTGAAAGAAACTGCACGACCTTCTCAGTTGGCCAGGGTGATTACGTGCCACTGTGCCCCTGGCAACAACTCCTGTACCCCACACCCGTAAGGTGGTGCCCTATCCTGAGGGCGGGCGAAGCCACCCTCCACTGCACTACATACCTGTAACCACACTGGTCGCCATGGCCGGGTGCACTGGCCACTGAAGTCACCAGTACCCAGCACCCCGGCTGTATGCTTCGTACTATCTAATTACGTGCGTTTTCTGTCCCCTCTCTCCAGGAGAAGACCACCCACCACCTGGGCTGTATGCGCCGGATGGTCTAATACTGTGCGTCTTCATTCTCCTCCGCCCCCCCCCCCCCCCCCCCCCACGAGAAGGCCACCCTATGAGTCGGACGGTCTAATACTGTGACTTTCCTGTCTCTCCCCCTTCCGTCCCAGGAGAAGGCCACCCATAACCACCGAGAACGGGAGTGTACTGGAATGCGACACCCGGACCTAAGACCCCACACTGCATCAGGGCTGAGGGCCCTGGACGTGGTCAGCGGGCCGAAGAAAGGGCATTTGCCGTGGTGAACGTCAGCACCGGTCGAGGACGTGAGACCCCACTGAGTAGCAGTTCCCTGTGAGACGTGTGCCAACCCCCCCCCCCCCCCCCCCCCCACCAACATCACCTGCACACGACCCGCACACCCAACACTACCCTCACACAACCCTCACACTCACATACACACCCATCCCCACCCCACAGACCCCTCCACGATCACCTCTACTTCCTTCTCCCAGACACACCTCCTTCCCCAACACACCCCACCACCCCCACTCCCGCATCGAAATGCGGTCTAATCATGCATCTTGTATTGTGCCTTGCAGCAGCTGCTGCTGATGGATCGGGCCCTTCTGCTGCCCCCCTCCCCCCCCCGACCCAAGCCCAATCTCAGCCAGAACCCCAGGTGCTGACAACCAAGGAGGACGATTCGACCCGAATCCCAGCACACGCTGAAACTCGTCCGAGAATTACATAGATTTCCATCACAGCTGCCTCCAACACCATCCCATGGAACACTCATCTCGGTTGGCCTTGTTACTGAAGTGTCGCCAGGGGCACTATCTAATGCGCACTACACACGTGCTCCAGTAGAACGGGTGATGGTGGGAACTCCCGGGGCGGCGGGCAGTTGGAGGGTGGGTTTACCTCAGGGACCAGCTGCCGTTCAGACAGTTTTCACACTTCTGGAACGAGTTGTCCCAACGGTCGTGGCGACACAGTCGCAGAGTCATGGACTACATGTGGGTTTTTTTGGCGAGGATCCAGCACTTGTAGGTGCAGCTGGAAGAGTCCAGCCACGCGCATGAGCACAACGTGGTGCCGGCGATGCGTGCCACCCATAAAAACATTACATTGGTGGCGTCCATGGTGGAAGTCTTGGGGAATAAGTCCAAGTCCTGCGGCAGTCTGAGCCAGAGGCCCAGGACAGAGCTGCCCTCAAACAGGCAGCCATGAGCCAGTGCCACATGGACACTGCAGCAGCGCTAATGAGAGTGGCCCAGTCACAGCAGGCCATGGCTGAGAGCATCAGCGGCATTTCTCAGGCCTGGCTGACATAACACAGATACAGACATAGATGGCCCAGCCCTAGAGGGAGATGGCGCAGTCACTATCTGATGTGGTACAAATCTTAAAGGTGGTGGCACAGTCGCGGCGTCATATGGCGCAGTCGCAGAGATAGATGGTCTGCTCCCTGTGAGCCATGTCCATAAGCATTCAGACCAAGATGACAGCGGGCATCCAGGTCTGGCAGCGCCAGGTGGCGGAGGAGCCTCACGGTTAGCTCCGCTCGCATCTCCGTCCAATGAAATAGCCTGTGCTCATCAGGCAACCCGAGGGAGAGGGAGGTGATGCGGTCAGTGCGGGTGAATTCTGCAGGGGACGTGCGGGAAAACTGTAGCAGCTCGGAAAACCCCCTCCTGTCCCTGGCGCATCACATGGGCAGCCGGCAGAACAGGGTGGCACTAAGGCACCTGGACACCTGAACAGCAGGCGGGCCCATCCAGGCCAGGTCGGTTCAGAATATGGGCGCCAAAGCGGATAAGGTCAGAGGACTGGAATCACAGCAGGCTGCCTCTACTCCTGATGCATCCTCTGGATGTCTACCTGGGAGGAGCGTTAGGGCCGGTAAGGTCAAAGCAGTAGACACCAGTTACGTAGGCACGGGTGCCGGGCACAGTTTAGCGATAGGGACGAGGGCACAAATCTGTATATATGTCTTCACATTAAACACCTGTGCAACATGCTACAAACTGCTTTGGTGCTCTGTCAGAAGAGTGCGAAGGATGGGATGGTCTGGGCTGACCGTAGGGGGCACTGGGCGAATGGGTGGGCATTAAGGGTAGGCTTGGCTCAGGAACTGCAGTTCTGCCAGCGCTCCGCGCACAGGTGATCCACCCAGAACCCCCTCATCATCACCGCCTTTGCCACCCCATGGATCCGATGGGACCGTGTGATGTAATGGCCAGCCCACATGCAGGGATCACTCTGCTGGACGGTGGGAAGTGCTGCCATGGCAGGAGTCAGACATTGTCAAATTATGCGGAGCATCAGAGTTCATCGCAGAGTGGGATGTCATGATCCTCCATCCCATAAACCATGTATCGTAGTGCGACAGGTATGGATCATTCAGGGGGTTGCAGGTGTGTGGGGGGGGGGGGAGCGGGGTGGGTGCGGACCGGGGTGTGTGGAGTTGGTATGTGGTGTCCGTGTCACTGCCCCCCGCCCCGCAGTCGGTGAACCTGGAGGTGATCAGAGTGGCCTGTGGCCACCGGCCCTTGCGCACATGTTATCCGGCTTCTTGTTCCTGCCAGAGGCCAATGTCCTGCACATCCTCGCCTTTCACTGAATCCTCCTCGTCGGATGGGCGTCGCGCTCATCTTGCTCCTCCACCACGTTTTCCGGCTGCTGTACGATATTGTGGAGGACGCAAAAGGCCACCGCGATTAGGGCGACCCTCCCAGTGCTATACTGGAGGACCCCTCCAGATCCGTCCACGCACCTGAACTGACTCTTCAGGATGCCGAAGTACTGCTCGATCACGCAATTGGTCGCTGCATGGACGTCATTATAGCAGGTCTCTGCATCGGCCTGTAGACTCCCGAAACGTGCAAGCAGCCACGACCATAGCAGTAAACCCCTGTCGCTATTGAGCCAAACCGCAGGTAGGGATGCGCCTAGAAGAGACCAGGAACCATCGAGTGTGTCGATTATCCTCAGGACCCGAGGAGTCTCAGTGACGGTGGCGAACACCGCTGCACGGGCATATGGGTGGCTCGTTCCACATTGAAATGGTTTTATAGTGCCGACTAGGCATATGGGGCCTCCGTGGTGGCGCGGAAGTTCCAGTGCTGCGAGCTCTGTGAGATCTCAGATGGTCCCCACCCTGCGCCTGGAATGAGCCCGCAGAGTAAAGGTTCAGGGCGACCATCACTATGACGGCCACTGGGAGCGACCGTCCTCCCCCATTACCCTGCAGTGCCAGGGGCGCCATGATCTGGCAATGTTGCACTAACCCCCTGCTCAGCCAGAGTCTTCGTCGGCATGCCGGGTCCTGCAAGTCCTCAAATGACAGGCGCTATGACAGCCTCATCCAGTGCCTCCGTTGCACCTCCTCTTCCTCAGACTGTTGACCGGTCAGTATATTCCCGTTTATTGTGACTTCTCTTTTACTGTATGCCGTCTCTGAATGCATTCCCTCACAGTTAGCCGAAAGCACTTGTGATTTTGCTGAGTGTAATTAAAAATAATAATAAATTTAGAGTACCCAATGTTTTCCTCCAATTAGGGGAAATTTAGCGTATCGAATCCACCTACACTGCACATCGTTGGGTTGTGGGGGTGCGACCCACTCAGACACCGGGAGAATGTGAAAACGTCGTGCTGAATGCAATTCTGAAGACATGGTGAAGAGTAAATTTTCAGTTCACATTTGGGTAACCATTTGCCAGCTGCCATCCGGCCCAGGTCATGGCAGTGAAAGCATTGTCTCTGAACCATTAGACCACCCGGACTCTACTATCAGATTCTCAGCCCCGCCTTGTCCATCTTCCTTTGTATCAGTTAATACCTCCTGACTTGCTCCCTATCGCAGACCGTCATTTTGACCTGTTTTACCAAATGACCCCTAACTTTAAAATCAAGGACAAGTTTCTCCTACTGAATGCAATTTTTAGATGGGCCACTTATTTGGCCAATTAAAACAATGATTGCCCTTCGATGGAACATGGAATCGAGAGCTACGCATGTGTAACTTTCGATTTCCAAAGTCCACCATCCATTCACTGCGGCTCTCGTGAAAGTTACAATGCAACACACGGCAGGCATTCATCACTGAAAGGAAC
Organism: Scyliorhinus torazame; assembly: GCF_047496885.1. Taxonomy (NCBI): domain Eukaryota; kingdom Metazoa; phylum Chordata; class Chondrichthyes; order Carcharhiniformes; family Scyliorhinidae; genus Scyliorhinus; species Scyliorhinus torazame. Next base: position 186,435,499 of record NC_092711.1, on the reverse strand, counting down.
TGGCACACATAACATTCTAAGAACTTGCCGGTTTCATCCCTCCTAAGTGTAATGGCGATCGCGTTTTCCTAAGATAACAAAACGTTCGCTGTTTGAATCTTGGCAGAAACATTATTAAATCGTATTGATCTCCCGGTATGAGGAAAAGTTGCCTGTTTGCTGTTAAATATTAATGTATCACATTGACGTCCAGCCATGCGATAGTTACACTTCCCCAAGTTTTTAATTATATTCTGAAAAAAGCAGCTATGGAGAAAGAGACAAAAAATGTAAAAGAGTGCCACTTTATGATTCTGGTGTTAATCAAGTTCTGTGTCGCACGAGTAAGACTATCAGCCAAGGTACCGTTCCACAAAACAATCTTCTGAAGTCCAATCAGAGGGCGCGATTACACATTCTGGGTCGCTCGCTTTGACAGGGTTTCCTTCATATGCATATTACGGTTGATTTTATAAACAAAAGGCTCCCCAGTTCAAAACCGTACGTAAAAATCTGTCAAAATCGTGTCTAAAGTTTCCCAACTCAAGTTTCCTGTTGAATGTGAACTGAATACTTCATTAGTCAAAGGATTGAAGATTTGATTTTCATTATTCCTCTTCAAATACATTCAATAAAATCGTGACATCATTTGGCTGACACCTGGTGTTTGGAGAGTTGCGACTGGAATGTTGCTGCTTTTCTGCGTTCTCTTATCCCACTGTTAGGACGCCAGGTCAACCCTCAACAGTGGCTTCGGGACTAGATCAGATGCCATAATGTTTTAAAGTTCTACTGCGGTGATGAAAGATCGATTGGCTCCAGGAATTAGAATGTAAGTAATAGGGCCTGAGTAGTAGTGTATAAACAAACTTTATAAAACAAAAGAAAAGGATAACAATGTTTCGACTTTTACTTAATCTCTAACACTAATAGATATAATGTAGTTCCTTCACCTTAACACCTTGTTCCCATGAAACAACAGTTTTCATGAACACGCAGCCCTTGGTTACACTGACACAAACAGCCAAAGGCAATACTTGCATTTACAAAGCTATTTTCTTCTGTTCGGGCCATTTTCTCCGAACGTTTTTCCAAAGTCTGCGCTGGTGGCAACTTTCATGACTTATCTGGCTAATTTCCAGAGCTTTCTCCCTGTAACTGTTCTGAACAACATTCTTTCTCTCTCTCTCCCTCTAAGCTCCGTCCTCCCCCTCAAACAAATGTTCTACCCTGAGGGGGCCAAATATGTATCCATTATCGTTGTCTTGGCTGTCAGATTTTCCATTCCCGTTTCTACAGAAAATCAGTGCGATGCCATTCATTTGCGACTAACCTTCCATTGACGGACTCATGGGTCAACAAACTCTATATTGGGATAATGGTTGGCTAAGCAAAGGCGCCCCAAATGAAACGTGAGTGGATAATGTTGGTTGACCCAGGTTTTCTTTTATATTCCCATTAACGACGATAAGACTGAATAGGTGAAGGCAACTCAGACTGTGAGGGTATCCCTCTGACTCTTGCTTGCAGTCTGTTCCCTCAGTCTGTTGAACGCCTAAATTCCCTGCTACGTCTTGGACCCATGTCCAAGTCTCTGTGGCGCAATTGGTTAGCGCGTTCGGCTGTTAACCCAAAGGTTGGTGGTTCGAGACCACCCAGGGACGCGGTTTGTTCCTACATTTAGGGCAGCACGGTGGTGCAGTGGATTAGCCCTGCTGCCTCATGGCGCCGAGGTCCCAGGTTCGATCCCGGCTCTGGACGACTGTCAATGTGGTGTTTGCACATTCTCCCCGTGTTTGAGTGGGTCTCGCCCCCACAACCCAAAGATGTGCAGGCTAGGTTAATTGGGCACGCAGAAAACTGCCCCTTAATTGGAAAAAATGAATTGGGTACTCTAAATTTATGGGCAGCACGGTAGCATTGTGGATAGCACAATTGCTTCACAGCTCCAGGGTCCCAGGTTCGATTCCGGTCACTGTCTGTGCGGAGTCTGCACATCCTCCCCGTGTGTGCGTGGGTTTCCTCTGGGTGCTCCGGTTTCCTCCCACAGTCCAAAGATGAGCAGGTTAGGTGGATTGGCCATGGATTGGCCCTTAGTGTCCAAAATTGCCCTTAGTGTTGTGTGGGGTTATGGGGATAGGGTGGAGGTGTTGACCTTGGGTAGGGTGCTCTTTCCAAGTGCCAGTGCATACTCGATGGGCCAAATGGCCTCCTTCTGCACTGTAAATTCTATGACCCCATTTCTGGACACAAGTTCCAAATGCCTCCCTATCATGACATCACTCACTTTGGAGCCGAGGAAGAGATCATTATTGATGGTTTGGTTTGAAAGCAACAATGTAATAGATTTCTAATGATAAGATATCATAGACTCATATTCACAGATTCAAGAGTTTTACAGCACAGAAATAGTCGCTTCGGCCCATTGTGTTTGTACCAGCCACCAAACACCGATCTGTCTTCTGAATTCTCCCTCAGTTTAACCGAACAGGCACCGGACTGTGACAACTAGGGAAATTTCACAGTCACTTCATTGCAGTGTTAATGTAAGCCTACATGTGACATTAATAACGATTATTTTTATTATCCTATTTTCCAGCACTTGGTACGTAGCATCGTATGTTGTTGCGTTTCAAGTGCTCATTAAAATGCTTCACAAATATTCTGAGGGTTCCTGCCTCTACCATCCTGTCAGGCAGTGAGATCCAGTTTCGCCCAACCTTCTGGGTGAAAATGTTTTTCCACACACCTTCTCTAAATCTCTTGCTACTTACCTTAAATCTATGCTCCCATCTGACTTTTCGATCCCCTGCCAAGGCAAAAAACGGTCTCCACCATATCTATGTCCCTCATAATTGTGTACACCTCAATTAGGTCCCTCCTCAGCCTACGTGTTCAGTCTAACACGTGCTGAAAAAATAATTATGTATTATAATGTATCATGTTCAAAATAAAAACAATATTAAAAAACGAAGCTAGCATCAGATAACGATTGAGACATATTTATATTGTTACTCAAGGACCAATTTATACTTTCTAGAAATGTATGATAATGATTGCTGATGGAAAGAAAATATTTAAACCGTTTTCCGTGGATTGTCTCGAAATGCAAACCTTTCAGTTAACAGCCGAACGGGTTGATCAGTTGTGCCATAGACACTGACGAGAAACTGTACTACCTCTACGCAGTGCCTCACAAACACTGATAATATTTCCTCTCTCTACCCAGTACCACGCAATCACTGCCAATCTGTCCTCTCTCTCGCGAGTGCCTCACACACACAAAGATCTGTCCTCTCCACCGAGTGACTCACAATATGTCCTCTCGGTACCGAGTGCGCAACAATCACTATCAATCTGTTCTCTCTGTACGGAGTGTCTCACAATGACTGGAATTCGCAGCCAGCAGCTGAGATAATGACACAACACATCCGAAAGAAGCCAGTGTAAGTTTCAATGAGCATTTTTTGAGTAATGCCGATTTGGGGTCTTCAACAGGTCTGTGGTCAAATATTGCTCTTTTACCATCTGTCCTAACAAAGCACAACAGGCGAGGGCTGCTGTTGAACACTCAATGAAGGGCCTGAATGGGCTGTCGTGTGGGACAGTATTAATTTCACACCGAGGTTATGGCGTCATTGTCTAATTACCAGCTAGTCCTCCGATTCTTTAAAAGATAATTGAAGATACAGCAGCTCAGTGGTAATGCTATTGAACATAAATCCCGTGACCCATGCCATAGCTCGAGTTATATATATTTGCATCCGTCATGGAAAATGTGGGAATTCAAATTCTGTAAATGTATTTAAGTAGAATAAATCGTTCCTATAAATAAATAATACGTCCGCGATCGCTGGATTTTTGAAAATTCCCACTCACTTCCTTTATTTATTTTGGAAGCAGAAATGTTTGAATCCTTCTTTTGTCTCCCTTACACAGAACTCCTGGTCAACAGCACTGCAGTTTTCTCTTAACTGTCTTCTGGAATAGTTTATAATCCCTCGGGCTGTGTGTGGTTCACCCCAGCTGATCGATTGAAAATATATATGGGCCATAAATGGTTCAGCTTGCAAGCGTCGATCACACCCCAGTAACGAGATCTGGACAGCAATTCATTTCTAACATTTGTCAACAATAATATTGCTCCCTCTGTCTACTAGAATAGCAAATGTGTTTCAGTGCATTGACAATACTGAAGAGAATATCCTCATTTAATTTTATACCTTTATTTAATTATGACTCTGTTGATAATTATCGATATCCCTCTCAAGGGCGAAACGTTTGTTAGATGCATTTTCTGGTGTTCGATGACACAATGCATGTTTTATTCGTTGGTAAATTGTCAGAGTACTGGACATACGGACATAATTACTTTGTCTTTATAACAGAAATGTTTTGTCCATTGCTAGGTTTATGAACACTAGGGTGCGGATGTGTGTGAGGTATCAGTAAACGGGGAACAATTCATGACAATCTATTTTCCTTTCCGACCATATTATACCCGCAAAATCGAAACCACAATTGATACGGTTATTGACGTTGATTTATTACCTGGCATCCAAGAAACGTTCAGGCGCCGGACTCTCTGTTCCCAATTGAATAAAGAGATACCATGTGGCCCACGGGGCCTATGGGAATGCAGCAGATCAGAGTCTGCTCGGGAAGTGGGCTGTGAAGTAATTGAGAAGAGGCTGCAGACCCGAACTCTTTGAAGATGCCAAGTACATCAATCATTACTCAATTAGGGAAATGGATTAGGATCCTCAAAGTAGTGATTGTGGTTCTTGCAGTCGTGGCGATGTGCAACACGAAGAGGAACAATGATAGAACAAATATAATGTAACATTTATATCATCTGTTAATATTTTCAGAATTTGAATATTCTAGATAACAGGCTCAGTGGATATTTCACCCCATTCTTTAACTCTTCTCTAAATTTCCTCTGCGTCCCTGCATAAATAAATGGGTTGATGCAGGAGCTCAAGAACTGAAGCATGTATCCACCTTCCTCCAGAGTAAATGTTGATTCACCAGAGCCCGAACCTGAGAAATAAGTAACCTTCACAACGCGAACATAGATAATGTTTATAAAGTATAACAAATATAACAGGATGAAGCTACCTGAGATGGCGAAAAGTAAAACAATGGACTTCCTCCGCCTAACCATGTCTAGGTCAGTCTGATTTGCCTCAGTACTCTGGCCTAGGAGTCTCCTGCGGGCTCGATTGGCCCCTAGAATGTGTCTGACAGTCAGAGCATTGAGCAGCAAGATAACAACCAAAGGGAGCCACGGGGTTAAAATGGCGAGGACCCAGTCAAATGCCGCCCATTCATATGACATATAAAATATTGATTTCACACTGCAGAAAGAGGGTATATTATTGAGTATTAAAGTAGGCTCGTAAATAAAGTACCAGGGGATATTTCGCACACATCCCAGAGCACAGACAGTGCCTATAACCAGGCCAGCTGCTTTTTCGTTGCAATACTTGGTTTTAAGCTTCTGGCAACAAATGGCTACAAATCTATCAAAGGTGAATGCGACTGTTACACCGACAGAACAGTCTCTGATTCCATAAATTAGCACAAAACTAAGGCTGCAGACCGGTGTTATGGACATGAAACTAAATGGGAAATAAATACCAACAATCCGGTTTAATATCACAGAGGTGATAATGACTAGTAGATCCGTCGCAGCCATGGATACCAGGTAATAAGTGATACATCTGGAGAGACCGCATCTTCCTTGGCAAAATATTATGATCACTGCCAAATTAGCTGTGAAGAGAAAACCATAGCCAATGATTAAGCGATGGACAGAATTAGAGGTCAAAACGATAATGTGGACAACACTCACTCAACAACCTTTGGCAAGCATTTCTGCCGGGACGACGTCGGACTCCATCCTGTATGGAACATTATTGTCCACAGTACTCTCAGGAAAATATACACTCAATCTTGTAGCGAACATTGGACTTCAAAGATTGTGACTTCATTACGAGAAATAAAGCACAGCATCTTCTTGTTAAATGTGTAAAGAAGTGTGATATCCGTCACTGATATTGGAAATTTCAGGGACAATAAATATTATTTCTGCCATGAAATTTGGCACACAGGTAGAAAATTACATTCGCTAGGAATAACTGTAATGCACTCCAAATGGGGACAACAATGCTATTGCTGAAGTGGTATGAAACTATTTTGCATGGAAATGAAATAGCCTGGGCTGACGGATTTATTATTGGAAAGACTTTGAACAAGCGATCCCAGTAGCAAATGCAAGAACGCAAATATATGAAGTCCCTGCGGGCGTTCAATCGGCAGCGCTATCACATCAGAAGTTTTTGCATTCATGCCCGAATTCAGCACAACAGCATTGACGGAATGCTGCACTATCAGGGGTGCTGTCCTCCGACTGCATCCATAAACTAAAGCCCTTTTAATTAAAAAACTAACACAGTATCTACACGAGTGTAACAAAGAAGAGCGATTAAGACTCCAGAACAAGTTAAAGCATATATACTGTGGTGTATTAGCCAGAATTAATAAAAATTAGAGCCACGTTTACAGAGTGACAACTCTCCACATTCACACAGTAGAACGATGACAAAGCGTGATGTTTGTTTGGCAATGCGCCGGCACTGACATTCTCATTTTCTTATTTTAAAAATGTTTTAATGCTCCTCCATTTTCACATTTTCATCAATTTACACCCACCAATAAATAATGAACAACAACAAATACAACGATAATCCCCTGGCCAACAATCCCTGTATCGCACTCACCCCCAATCAGCCCCCAACATTTTAAGTACAAAACACAAAAGAGAAAGAATCAAGAATCCACCATCAACCCAGACATAATTACCAATGACATATACATTCCAACCTCCCCAACACGCGCATCACCTTCGAGATTACCCTGATGTTCGATGTCGTTTAATTCTTGAAAATGCATGCTAAACAATGCCAATAAGTTGTAGTACCCTTCCATCCTTCCCCTCAACTCAAACTTAACTTTCTCGAGCATTAAGATCTCCAGCCGGTCTCCCCGCCACGCCGAGACACGGGGCGCAGAATCTGACCTCCCTTCACCCCAACAGGACTCGCCTTCGGGCGATCAGCGAGGCGAAGGTTAAAACATCTGCCTCCATACACGCTTCCAACGCTGGCTGATCCGACACTTCGAATATGCGTTCTAGGGGACCTGGTTCGAGTCTCACGTGCACCAACTTCGAGGTTACCCTGAACACATCCCTGCAATACCCCTTCCACTTTCGACAGGACCAACACATTTGAACGTGATTTGCGACCCCCCCCCCCCCACACACACACGCAGCGTTCACAAACATCCTCCACCCCTCAAAGAGTTGGCTCATCCTCGCCTTTCTGAGCTACGCCCTATATACCACATTCAACTGTATCAGCCCCAACCTTGCGCACGAGGTTAAGGCATTCACCCTCTGGAGTACCTCACAGCACAACCCCTCCTCATACCCTCGCCCAATTCGTCCTCACAATTCGCCTGAATCCCCTTCAGTGATGCCTCATCCTCCCCCAGAATCATCCCATAAATCATTGACACCGCTGACTTCTCCATTCCTCCAGTCGTCAGTACCTCTTCCAACAGTGTGGGAGACAGCGCCACCGGAAAGTTCTGGACTTCCTTCCGAGCGAAATCTCGGACCTGCATATACCTAAACATCTCCCCATGCCCCAACCCATATTTATGCCAGAGCTTCTCCAGCCTCGCACAGCGGCCCAGCAGAAAAAAAAATCATTGAATAGTCTTACTCCCCTCTCCTCCCGTCTCCGAAACCTCCCACCCCACTTGCTTGGCTCAAACACATCGTTTCCCCGGGTCTGGATTTCCCTTGACCCCGCCCATAACCTAAAATGCTGACGCCACTGCCATCAGATCTTCAACGTCGCCACCACCACCGGACTGCCCGAATATTTTCCTGGGGCCAACGGGAGCGGAGCTGTTGCCAACGCCCTCAATCCCGACCACCTGCACAGACGATCCTCTATTCTAACCAACTGGGAGTTCCCTCCTGTAACCCAGCTCCCCTCCTCAGCATTCGCCGCCCAGCAATAATACAGTAAATTCGGGAGACCGAACCCCGCTGACTGCCGTCCTCTCTGCAACAACACCTTTCTAATCCTAGCCACCCCACCTCACCCTAAATAACCGAGAAAATCATCTTTTCCACCTCCTTAAAAACGCCTTTGGCAAAACGATCGGCAGGCACTGAAAAATGAGCGAACACCGCGGCAAAATATTCTTCTTAATTTCCTGTACCCGACCAGCCAGGGACAGAGGAATGACCAGCTCCCCTTGCCAAGTCCGCTTCCACCCACCCCACCAAATTAGAATATTCTGCCAAAGGAGCCCAGCCACCACCGCCCCCGCGCCCCCCCCCCCCGCCATCTGCACGCCCAGGTAGTTAAAGTGGTTCGCCGCCCTGCGCAATGGCAACAACCCACGAATGCCCTCTCCCCCGGTCGGGGCACCGCAAAATATTCGCTTCTGTCCAAATGTAGCTTATACCCCTAAAAATACCCAAACACTCGAAGCCGCTCCAGTATACCACCCATTGCAGTGCCATTCTCAATAAGCAAAATATAATTGCACTGCTAGAGTGAGATCACAATATTCCAGAATCATGACTACACAAGAGGAGGCCATTTTGAAAGTTGTATTCGCACAGGTTCTCCAAATGAATATTTCACATACCGCCATTCTCCTAGTTTGTTCCTCCTCATCGTGCACATTGTCCTTTTACAGACTCAGGACCTGCATTCAAGACCCCAACCCTTCTACTGTTGAAGACATTTTTGTTTTCCTCGGGTTGCTTTTGCTTCCTTCGCAAATTGTTTTGTATCTATGCCCTCTCATTCTTGATTCTTTTACATATTTCGAACACTTTGTAAAGATCAACTCCAATCAGACGCTGAGGATCGTTTATACCTCTCTCAAATATCCACTCAGCCTTCTCGGAGATAAACAATTCTAACTCCTCAAATCTGTAATTCTAACTGATGTCCATGACCACAGAAACACATCCGTTACTTCGGAGAAGGAGGCCATTAATCCAATCTGTACTGCAAAGTCTCTACAAGTAGGAATGATGGCGTCCTGCCAGTCCCTTGCCCTTTTGCAGTATCCCAGCACATTGTTGCTCCCTATAAATTCTGTCCAGCCCTCTCATCATTTTGAAATCTCAATGAAATCTCCTCTTAACCGTCTTCCCTCCATGGAGAACAGTCCTATCCTGTTCAATCAATCCCCTGACTTAAGTTTCGAACCCCTGGCACTATTTCTGTAAACCTCTCGAAGGTATTAGCATCCATCTATTGTGTGCCGCCAAGAAATATGCACATATATTCCAGCTGACTTCTAACCAGTGTCTTGTATAATAATAATCTTTATTGTCACACGGAGGCCTACATTAACCCTGCAATGATTTTACTGTGAAAAAACATTAATCGCCACAATCAGGCGCCTGTTCGGGTACACAGTGCGAGAATTCAAATGTCCAAATTATCTAACAGCACGTCTTTCGGGACTTGTGGGAGGAAACGAGAGCACCCGGAGGAAACCCACACAGACACAAGGAGAATGTGCAGACTCCGCATAGACAATGACCCAAGCTGGAAATCGAACCTGGGACCCTGGAGCTGTGAAGCAACAGTGCTACCCATTGTGCTACCGGGTAGAAGTTCAGTAAGAAGTCTGACAACACCAGGTTAAAGTCCGATGGTTTATTTGAAGTCACATGTTTTCGGAGTGCTGCTCCTTCATCAGATCAAGTGGAAGCAGATTTACAATCAATATTTTTTGAACAAAGGTGTAACATTAGGACATTCCCAGTCTTCTGATACCTCCTGAGTCTCGGGAAGAATGAACAATTATGGTATTGTGGTCGGTGCCCGTGCAATTTACATTCCCACCAATTTCATATCCTTAGATGTGTCTCACCAGTAATGGTGCTTTGTCAAATTGAAGTACCAATAGTGCACTCAGCATTCCTCCTTACCAGCATTGAACCCTTCCACTGACAGTGCTTCCTCGCCTTTCGCCATGGTCTGCGGAGCATCTACCACCTTGGTAACTATGTAATTGTTACCGTTATTATTTTACCTGTACCCTTTCTAATATCTGTATATCTTTCCTAAACTTCAGCTCCCATAATCTGATGAAATCCTCCACCTGAGCCAGGTAAAACTAAACTGTCAAGATAAAGCGATTAAAATGTGCTGCTAATTGGGAGACATTATATCATTTTAAGTTGTAAAATGTTCACCGCTAATTGGAACACACTGCAATGTTAAAGGGAAAAGATTGCACCATTAACTTGCAAAAGCACAACAGCAATGATTTGCAATGCTGTCCATACAGAAGGAAAGCTACGGTGGCAGGTGGCATTGTTATCTAGTAATTCAGACAGGTAAAGAAATGCTCTGCGGTCCCAGGTTCAATTCCCAACCCTGAAGAAGGTGAAATTGATGGAGCGGCATTGTAGGCCTTGGGTGACTGTCTATGTGGAATTCTCCTCTTCCCTCCCACATTCTAACGATGTGCAGTTTGGGACTGGTCATGATTGCCCCTAGTGTCCAGGGAATGCGCAGGCTGTGACTTGGATGTTTGGTGGGAAGTGGGTCTGGGTATCGTGCATTTTCGGAGGGTCAGGGAAGACTTCAATGGGCTCTTTCTGCACTGCAGTGATATTATGATTTCATGAACATTATCATGTTCACATGGAGAATTTAAACCGTTAGACTGTAAAGCAAAGGAAAGTTTTCCGGCATGCATAAAAGAAGCAGAGCAGGGAAACGAGAACCGTCATGCTACTGAGCAATTATTCAAAAATCTCATTCACAAACAAAATATATTACCTGGAACTCCGATAATTGCAAGGACAGGATAATAAATGGCAAACACCAGACCCTTTGGTGCGGCGTGCATTTTGATATGCAGTTAAACACAAAATTGTCACCTTTATACATCGTGTCTGGCTCCAGGGACGCATTGGCATATTGTCACAATTGATCCTGATGTCTGGCTCCAGGGAGACAATTAGACTGTTTCACCTTTCAATGGATTACACGAATTGAAACAAACATCAGTCGTAAAGTGCTGCCCGTCCTTTTTTCTGAGTTGATGGAATGAAACATTTTTCATTGCACTGACATCCTGCACAGTGAAATTACCAGCTTGCACCGTATGATCCCATTCATCATTCAAAAAATAAATATAAATAAGCGATTTCAATAGTGAAATGAGTATTGTGTGAGCTTATTTTGCCACAAAAAAAATGCTAATTGTAAAGAAAGAACACTCATATGAAACAATCAACAACTGACATAGTTTAGCAAGATATGCCTTTTGTAGCTATTATGGTTTCTAGGATAGTAAAGTGTGATGCGAGAAAGCACAGAAAAGAAGGATGCCAATTCAGTGGAACAATGAGAAATGATGTCAAATATTAAAATAGTTTTCTCATTGTAAACATACCCGGACTTACACAATGTTTGGCGAAACTGCTTCTGTGAGAGTGTTCTGTACAGGTCTCTCGCTACCGCGTAAATATACTCGGGATTAACAAACAAAAACATTGGAAGAAAGCAGGAAATACAATTGGCTTTATTATATGATAGTTCAGGGTAAACAACCGCCACATTAACTATTCTCAGTTTTTCAAGTGAAGCATGCACACAGAGGAAATGGACGTTATCCAGGAATCGAACAGGTTACTGGGACAACAACCAGTAGAGTATGAATCTTGCGTTTGCCTCTCTCTGGCAGTGAGAAACCATTTCCCTACTCCATTATGATACGGAACTCAAGTACTAAAAATCACCTTTTGGGTTTTGTTTTCAATTATTCTTTCCTGGGATGTAGGCCTTGCTGACAATGCCACCTTTTGTTTCTCAGCTACTGGTCTTTAGGTGTGTGACAATTTTAGAGGGGGGCATTCCTGTGGTTCTGGAGTCACATGTAGGCCAGCCCAGTTCAGGACGGCAGGCTTCCTTTCCCAGATGTTTTTCTTACAACAACAGTTTTGTGGTCATCATTAGACTTTCAATTCCATCATTAGACTTTCAATTTGTTTATATTGCGGCCTTCAATATATTGTGTATTGTTTCAATCAATTTTTTAACTGAATAAGCTTGTTACGGATTAATTTAATAATGCGGTCTCACGCCTTGACCTTTGCTTACCAGTTCTCACCAGCGCTGATTTTGCTTGTGTTACGATAACACATCTTTTAAGAGTAAACAAAGAGGCGGAGAGCCAAGGGAAGAGGAGAGAACAAGTGAAGAAGAGCGAGAAACCAAACATTGCAAGATGTCACAGCGTGCTCTCACTGATCCCTCATATTACTGCACACAAATACTGAAAATTACTGTCTGACTGTGTTGTGTTGGTTCGTGTCCTACCTAACTCCAGCCCCAAATGCAGACTGCCTTAAATTTGGAGTGTTATCTTAATAATTGCCCTAAGCTGAATTCAAGGAAGCAATTGTTTTCGTTCTGATATAATGAACCACGTCTCCCCGAAGGACAGCGACCATTGGCGATATAATCTTTTTCCAGATCGCCTGGTAAATAATTTGTTAGTCAAGATTCACCTGTCCTGAGATTAGAAGGGTCAATGGTCAATTTCAAAAATTGCATCTCTCCCCTTTCACAAAATGCAAGAGGTGGTTTCTGATGCTGCATGGAGACAAACAAGAGACGCCATACCCTACAAATCGTTAACAGGTTTATTTCAGGACTATTTCTCATGTAATTCACATTGAAATGGATAAATGCATCGCAACGTTCTTGACATAAATCATAATGACAACGTTAAAAGATAATATAATATAGTCTTAGGTCGAGTAGAGAATTCATTAAAAACTTTCGAAATGCAATCTCATAGTTAATGACAAATTAAGAATACCCATCACTTTCAAAGTAATGCTTTACCTGAATCCCAATTTAATCATTGCTGAGGACGTTGGGCGGAAAACGTGTCACTTTACGATTCCCAACTCCTCGTAAATTGGAAAAACATTGAAGGAGTTGTCCCAGTAACCGTCTAAAATATTGCTGATGTTCTGAAAGGATATTGGTAGTTATACCTTCCTCAATCGGGATACATCATTATCTAGCAGCCATGGGTGTTACATCTGTTAACTCTTCCACTGAGACGTGTTATTATCATTCTGTATTATTTGTGTTAACACGCTTTTGTTATTCATACTGTGAGCCAACATATAATCATCGTGCTTTAAAATATGTCCTAAAATGTTTTCGTCTGTTGAACCATTTAAAAAAAATTCTAGAGAAGAGATTTTGCACTTTTATCAAAAAATATAATTTTTAAAGTCTGTTTCACCAGTGTGCCGAGGAAAGACTTAAGAATAATTCATGAATAAAGAAAGGACACGCAATACCATAATAGAAGCTTTGAAACTCCTTTAAAAACAACTGAAGATTGTGATTAAGAACAAAGACAAAGAAAATTACAGCACAGGAACAGGCCCTTCCGCCCTCCCAGCCTGCACCGACCTGTCTTCCATTAGTGCAAAGAGAACTTGATAGACCCTGGAGGTATTTTATGCGTGGTACAGAGGATGTCTGTTCAACACCTCTTGAAACTAAAATGTCAGCCGGTGTTGGCTATATATGTAGCTAAAGGCTTTTGAGTAAAACTGGTCATGCTTCAATATGTCCATTTTCTCAATTTTTTTAAACTTGGAGTACTCAATTCTATTTTTCCAAATAAGGGGCAATTTAGTGTGGACAATCCACCTAGCCTGCATATATTTTTGGGTAGTGGGAGTGAAACTAATGCAGAAACTGGGAGAATGTGTAAACTCCACACGGTCAGTGCACTACACCACTATGCTGCCCATCAATTCAATTACAACATCCCAAATACATATTCATTCTACCTATAGTGATATATATCCCACACGTGTAGACCAATTATTTTGTTTATTAGTTAGTATTTAGCATTAGACCATAAGACTGAGGAGCATAATTAGGCCACTCGGCCCAGCGCGTCTGTTCCACCATTCAATCATGGCTGATATTTTTCTCATCCTCATTCTCCTTTCTTCTCCCCATAAACCCTGATTCCCCTATTAATCAATAACCTATCTATCTCTGTCTGAAAGACACTCAGTGATTTGGCCTCCACAGCCTTCTGCGGCAAAGAGTTCCAGAGACTCACCATCCTCTGGCTGAAGAAATTTCTCCTCTACTCTGTCTTCAAGGATCGTCCTTTCAGTCTGAGATTGTGTCTTTTGCTTCTAGTTTTGTTGCCTCACAGTACCAGGCACGCTAGCCTGAATCTGGACTTGGCTGACAGTTTGTGTGGAGTTTGCAACTTTCCTTCTCTGGTGCGGAAACTACAGGAAACAATTATGAGAGTCAGAACTAATTAGTTGGAGAGACACGGATTAATCATGAACAGTCAGTATGGTTTGTTAAGGGGAGGTCATACCTGACCAAATTGATTAAATTATTCGATGAGATGGTCAGCTGTGTAGCTGAGGGAAGTGCATTTGACGTAGTCTACTTGGACGTCAGGAAGGCTTTGATAAGGTCCCAAATGGGGGGATAATAATGAAGGTAAGAGCTCATGGAATCCAAGGATATTTGCAAAATAGGATCCAAAATTGGCTGAGTGATAGGAAACAGAGGGTGAGAGGTGTTTTTATGACTGAAAGCCTGTGTCTAGTGGTATCCTGCTTTGATCTGTATATGAACCTTTCCTGTTTGTGATTTATATGAATTATTTAGATCTGAACGTATGAGGGTTGATCAGAAAGTTTGCGGATGATACAAAAATTGGTGGGTTGGTAAAAATCGAGGAAGATGATCTTCAATTAGAGCACGATATCGATGGACCGGTCAGGTGGGCTGATCAACGGCAAATGGAATTCAATCCGGATAAGTGTGAGGTGAAACACCTGAGTAGGTCAAACAGGGCAATGGAATACATGATAAACCGCAGGACCCTGGGAAGCACCGATGATTTGAGGGATCTTGGTGTGCATATATACCGGTTCCTTAAGGTAGCAGAGCATTTGGATACAGTTGTTAGGAAGACATATGGTATTCCTGCCTTTATTAGCCGAGGCATAGACTTAAAGAGCAAGGAGGTTCTGCTGGAACTGTATGAAACGTTGTGAGGCCACAGCTAGAGTATTGTGTGCAGTCCGAAAATCCACATTACAGGATCGTTGTGATATCAGTCAAAGGATGCAGAGGAGGTTTACCAGGATGTTGCCTGGGCTGGAGAGTGTTGGTCCTAAAGAGAGACTGGATACAATTGGATTATTTTCTTTGGAGCAGAAGCGACTGATTGAGATCTGAAAATTGCGAGGGGCAGAGATAGAGTCGGAAGGAGCAAACGTTTCCCCTTGGTGGAGGGGTCAATGACCAGGGGCCACAGATGTAAGGTGAGGGATAGAAGGCTCAGAGGGATGTGAGGAAAAACATTCTTAAATAAAGGGTGGAAGAGTATGGAATTCGCTGCCTGAAAGTTTGGGAGACGCATGGACCCACATACATTAAAAAATATTTAGATGTGTATTTGCGGTTCCAAGGCATACAAGGTTATAGGCCAAGTGCTGGAAATGGAATTAGAATCGTTAGGTGGTTGTTTTTGAAAGGCGGAGTCGCGATCAGCGGAAGGGTGTATTGATATGACTCTGTGACTCCCCATGTCTCCACGGGTTTCCTCCGGGTGCTCCGGTTTTACACCACTGTCCAAATATTTAAAGGTTATATGTGTTAGCCATGCTAGTAATTGCCCCTTAGTGTACAAGAATGTGCAGGTTAGGTGGAGTTATGGAAACGCGGGAGGGGAGGGGGGGTGGGGGGGGGGGGCGACATGGGCGCAATTAGGGTGCTCCTTCGGAGACCCGATCCAGACGCGATGGACAGAATGGCCTCCTCTGCACTGTAGGGACGTGGCTCCGCTGGGAAGGTGATAATTTGTCCCACAGTCCTAATTATCATTGACTAAGTCGTTTGTATGCCGTTTCATTGGGTAACTAAGAGTCAACAGTTTTGCTGTGGGTGTTGTTTCAATCCCAAACGATATTAGTCTGGGACAGTACGGCCGCAGACTGAACCCTGCCTCTATAGATCCTAACTTTGTTTTTTTATGGAATTGGATTAACAAAGGCACAGGATTAACGATTAACTTTAAACAATATAAAAACTTTAAGCAAGCAGATTTCACTATCATACACAACACCTTCCCACCAATTAAACCTTTTCAAATATGTACAGATTTATACAGATTACACAAATTACAAGCTTCATCCTCTACTCTAATATTCGCAAGAAGTACACAATTCATGAAAATCATTTGATGAAATTTTTCGGGCACAGGGAACAGATAGGCGTTTTTGCGGCCGCAAAAGAGAATCCAGGATGGTATGTTGCCTCCAAAGATCAGGGATGTCACTGAACGGTTGTAGAGTATACTAAAGGGGGAGGACAAAGAGACAAATATCGTGCTAAGAATTGCTACCAACGTCTAGGCAAAACAAAGGATGAGGTTCGGCAAACAGAATTTAGGGAGCTAGGAAGTAGATTAAAAATCAGACCGCGGAAGGTAATAATCTCTTGATCACTTCTGGTGCCACGCGCTAATGACTGCAGAAATAGGAGTTTAGTTGAAATAAATTAATGGCTGTAGAGCTGGCGCAAGAGCGTGGTCTTTAGATTTCTGATACTTGGAATCATTTTTGCGGACGGTGGGTACTATCCAAGGCGGAGTGTGTGAACCTGAGCCGAACTAGTTTGAACGTCTTTGCAGGGACACTTGCGATTGCCATTGGAGAGCATTTAAACGACCTTGGCTGGGGGCTCGGGTCCTGAGTGTGAATGTTCAGCAGGGATAGATGCAGAGCCAAAATTAGAAGAAACATCAAAAGTATCAGGAAGGCATATAATGACTAGACCAGGTCTGTCACAAGGGAGTTTGGCAAGATGGGATGGCAATTATTTCAATTCACGTCATCTCACAAACACGGAAGATGAGTTGAGGGCAAACATTGAAACATGTTGCTATGTTGGCAGCAGGGTGGCGTCGCTGATTGGCTGTTGCGGGGAGTGAATTGTGGAAAGATGCTGTCGGGTGAGTTTCTAGAGCTAATATATTTCAGTAAGAAGTCTTACAACACCAGGTTAAAGTCCAACAGGTTTGTTTCAAACTCTAGCTTTCGGAGCACTGCTCCTTCCTCATTCACCTGGGGAAGGAACAGTGCTCCGAAAGCTAGTGTTTGAAACAAACCTGTTGGACTTTAACCTGGTGTTGTAAGACTTCTTACTGTGCTCACGCCAGTCCAACGCCGGTATCTCCACATCATAGTATATTTCAGGCAGTGGCTAAACCCGAGACAGTGCACAGGTAGTGTCTCCCACCCATCCTCCTCTTCTAACCAAAAGAAAGACGGTGTGGTGAGTTGGTGAGGTAAGCTTTTGTTTCCTTTTCCTCTCTCCACCCTTTCACCACCTCGAACCTGCGGGGCAGTGTGAAAATCAGGTAAGCTTTTTTTCTCTCTCTGTAATTGTCAAGTGGATAAATGGAAGGGATGGCAGAGAGGGTAGTGCAACGTTCCTCCTGCAGGGTGTTCGAGGTGAGGGACACCGTCAGTGGCCCTGCTGAGTTTTCCTGCGGGAAGTGCACCCATCTCCAGCTCTTCAAAGATCCTGTTAGGGAACTGGAGCTGGAGCTGAATGAACAGAGGACATTCGGGAGGCAGAGTCGGTTATAGATAGAAGTTACTCCTGATAATGAAGGTAGCTCGGTGAGGTTTAAAAGGAGAGGGAAGAAGCAGTCAGTGCAGGGATCCCCTGCAGTTGTTCCCCTCAATAACTGTTTTGGATACTGTTTTTTTTTTTTTGGGGGGGGGAGGGGGGGCCTACCAGAGGTAAGCCACGGTGACCAGGTCTCTGGCACTGAGTCTGTCCCTGTGGCCCAGAAGGGAAGGGGAAGAGCAGGAGAGCATTGGTTATTGGAGACTCTATAGTTAGGGGTACAGATAGGCGGTTCTCTGGCAACGATAGTGGCTCACGGATCGTGTGTTGCCTCCCGGGTGCCAAGGTTCGTGTCATCTCTGATCGTGTTTTCAGGATCCTTAAGGGGGAGGGGGAGCAGCCACAAGTCGTGGTACACACCGGTACCAGCGACATAGGTGGGAAAAGGGACCGGGATGTTCAACAGGAATTTAGGGAGCTAGGGTGGAAGCTGAGAGCCAGGACAGACCGTGTTGTCATTTCTAGTGTGCTGCCAGTGCCATGTGCTAGCGAGGCGAGGAACAGGGAGACAGTGCAGTTAAATACGTGGCTACAGGGATGGTGCAGCAGGGAGGGTTTCAGTTATTTTGATAATTGGAACACATTCTGGGGAAGGTGAGACCTGTACAAACAGGACGCGTTACACCTGAACCAAAGGGGCACCAATATCCCGGGAGGAAAATTTGCTACAGCTCTTCGGGGACGAGGGGGGGGGTGGGGGGGTGTTAAACTAATTTGGCAGGAGGATGTGAAACTGATTTGTAGTCCAGGAGATAGCGTTGCTGGAGTTCAGGAAGTTGAGGGTAGTGCAGTACCGAGGAAGGTACCAAGGTCACAAGAGTGGACCTGCAGGCATAAAGGTGGGTTGAAGTGTGCCTACTTCAATGCGAGGAGCATCAGGAAAAAGGTTGGTGAGCTTGAAGCATGGACTGGTACCTGGGACTACGATGTTGTGGCCATTACGGAGACGTGGATAGAACAGGGGCAGGAATGGTTGTTGGAGGTTCCGGGGTTTAGATCCTTCAGTAAGATTAGGGAAGGTAGTAAAAGAGGTGGAGGAGTAGCATTGTTAATCAAGGATAGTTTAATGGCTGCAGAAAGGCAGTTTGAGGAGGATCTGTCTACTGAGGTAGTGTGGGCTGAAGTTAGATATAGGAAAGGAGCGGTCACTTAGTTAGGAGTTTTCTATAGGCCCCCAAACAGTAACAGAGATGTGGAGGAAAATATTTCAATGCTGATTTTGGATAGGTGCGGTAGTCACAGGGTAGTTGTCATGGGTGACTTTAACTTTCCAAATATTGATAGGAACCACTAGAATTCTTTTTTTTAATTTAAAAAAATATATTTATTAAAGTTTTTCACACAATTTTTCTCCCTTACAAACAATAACGCCACCCCCCCCCCCCGTAACAAAATAACGAGAAATCGCGCAGAGCAAGATATATACATGGCAAAATTATATATTTACATGTCTTTGTACACTGGCTCTCTCCCATACGTACCAGTTTCCCCAAACCTTCATGTTATCACTTGCTCATCCACCCTCCCAGGTAGTCCCCCCTTCCCCCCCCCCCCCCCTTATCAGGTCGCCGCCCCCCCCCCCACCCCGCCCCAGGTTGCTGCTGCTGACTGACCTTCCTCTAACGCTCCGCAAGATAGTCTAGGAACGGTTGCCACCGCCTGTAGAACCCCTGCGCAGACCCTCTCAAGGCAAACTTAATCCTCTACAACTTTATAAACCCAGCCGTATCGTTTATCCAGACCTCCACGCTGGGGTGGGGGGGGGGGGGGGGGCTTCGCCTCCTTCCACATTAGCACGATCCTTCGCCAGGCTACTAGGGACGCAAAGGCCAGAATGCCGGCCTCTTTCGCCTCCTGCACTCCCGGCTCGTCCACTACTCCAAATATTGCTAGCCCCCAACCTTGGCTTGACCCGAACTTTCACCACCTGAGATATTGCTCCTGCCACTCCTCTCCAGAACCCCTCCAGTGCCGGGCATGACCAAAACATATGGACATGGTTCGCCGGGCTCCCTGAGCACCTTCCACATCTGCCCTCTTCCCCAAAGAACCTGCTCAACCTCGCCCCCGTCAGGTGAGCTCTGTGTACCAGCTTAAATTGTATCAGGCTGAGCCTGGCACACGAGGAGGAGGGATTAACCCTACCTATGGCATCCGCCCACAGACCTTCCTCGATCTCCTCCCCCAGCTCCTCCTCCCATTTACCCTTCAACTGTTCTACCAGCGGTTCCCCTTCTTCTTTCATCTCCTGGTGTATTTCCGACACCTTGCCCTCCCCGACCCATACAGCCGAGATCACCCTGTCTTGAATTTCTTGTGCCGGGAGCAACGGGAATTCCCTCACCTGTCGCTTCACAAAAGCCCTCACCTGCATATATCTAAAGACATTTCCCGGGGGTAATCCAAACTTCTCCTCCAGTGCCCCTAGGCTCGCAAACGTTCCGTCAATGAACACGTCCCCCATTCTTCTGATCCCTGCCCGCTGCCAGCTCTGGAACCCCCGTCCATCTTCCCCGGGACAAACTGATGGTTACCCCTGATCGGGGACCACACCGATGCTCCCATTGCACCCCTGTGCCGTCTCCACTGGCCCCAGCTCCTTAGCGTTGCCGCCACCACCGGGCTCGTGGTATACTTTGTCAGCGAGAGCGGCAGCGGTGCCGTCACAAACGCCCCAAGGCTCGTTCCTTTACAGGACGCCATCTCCATCCTCTTCCATGCCGCCCCCTCCCCTTCCATAACCCACTTGCGGATCATCGACATATTTGCTGGCCAGTAGTATCTCCCCAGGTTTGGCAGCGCCAACCCTCCTCGGTCCCTACTGCGTTCCAGGAACCCTCTCCTTACCCTCGGGGTCTTATTCGCCCACACAAACCCCATAATACTCCTACCTACTCTCTTAAAAAAGGCCTTAGTGATCATGATGGGAAGGCACTGAAACACAAACAAAAACCTCGGAAGGACCACGATTTTGACCGACTGGACTCTACCCGCCAGCGAGAGCGGTAACATGTCCCTTCTTTTAAAATCCTCCTCCATTTGCTCCACCAACCTCGTCAAATTCAGTTTATGTAGGGGCCCCCAACTCCTGGCTATCTCGATCCCCAGATACCAAAGCTCCCCTCCGCCCTCCTCAGCGGTAGGTGCCCTATCTCTCTTTCTTGGTCCCCCGCCTGTAATACAAAGAGCTCACTCTTCCCTACATTGAGCTTATAGCCCGAAAACTCCCCAAACTCCCTCAGAGTTTGCATGACCTGAACCATCCCCTCCATTGGATCCGCCACGTACAGCAACAGGTCATCCTCATATTGTGACACCCGTTGCTCTTCTCCCCCTCGGACCACTCCACTCCATTTATTAGACTCCCTCAATGACATGGCCAATGGTTCGATCGCCAATGCGAACAACAGGGGGGACTGGGGGCACCCCTGCCTCGTCCCTCGGTACAGTCGAAAGTAATCCGACCTCCGCCGGTTCGTCACTACACTCGCCACCGGGGCTCTGTAAAGGAGCTTAACCCAACTGATAAACCCTCCCCCGAACCCAAACCTATGCAGCACCTCCCAGAGGTACTCTCACTCTACTCGGTCAAAGGCCTTCTCCGCGTCCATAGCTGCCACTAGCTCCACCTCGCCCTCCACCGATGGCATCATTATCACGTTTAAGAGCTGCCGCACATTGGTGTTTAGCTGCCTACCCTTTACAAATCCTGTCTGGTCCTCGTGAATCACCCCCGGGACACAGTCCTCGATCCTCGTGGCCAGCACTTTTGCCAGCAACTTTGCATCCACATGAAGGAGCGAGATCGGCCTGTACGATCCACATTGCAGTGGGTCCTTGTCCCACTTTAGGATCAAATAAATTGTCGCTTCCGACATTGTCGGAGGTAGGGTCCCCTCCTCTCTTGCCTCATTAAAGGCCCTCACTAGTAGCGGGGCCAACAGGTCTACGTACTTCCTGTAAAACTCCACCGGAAACCCGTCCGGTCCCGGGGCCTTCCCCACCTGCATGCTCCCCAAACCCTTGCTCAGCTCCTCCAACCCAATTGGTGCCCCCAAGCCAGCCACCTCTTGCTCCTCCACCCTCGGGAATCTCAGTTGGACTAGGAAGCGTCTCATACCCTCTTCCCCCGCTGGGGGCTGGAATCTGTACAGCTCTTCATAGAAGGCCTTAAATACCTCGTTTATTTTCGTGGCACTCCGAACCGTGGCTCCCCTTCCATCTTTGACTCCCCCTATTTCCCTCGCTGCCATCCTTTTACGGAGCTGGTGTGCCAGCATCCGACTAGCCTTTTCCCCATACTCGTTGGTCGCCCCCTGCGCTTTCCTGCACTGTGTCTTCGCCTTCCCTGTGGTCAACAGGTCAAACTCCGTCTGGAGCCGTCGTCTTTCCCCAAGTAATCTTTCCTCCGGGGCCTCTGCGTATCTCCTGTCCACTCTCAAAATCTCCCCCACTAACCTCTCCCTTTCCATGCCCTCTGTCTTCTCCCTATGAGCCCGAATGGAGATTAGCTCTCCCCTGACCACCGCCTTCAATGCCTCCCATACCACCGCACCGCCCCGTTGTCGTTGGCCTCCAAGTACCTTTCGATACACCCCCTCACCTTCCCACACACCACCTCGTCCGCCAGCAGTCCAACATCCAGCCGCCACAGCGGGCGTTGGTCCCTCACCTCTCCCAGCTCCAGTTCCACCCAGTGCGGGGCATGGTCCGAAACGGCTATGGCCGAATACTCCATCCCCTCCACCCTCGGGATGAGCGCCCTGCCCAGAACAAAAAAATCTATCCGGGAGTAGGCTTTGTGTACATGGGAAAAGAAAGAAAATTCCCTGGCTTGCGGCCTTGCAAACCGCCATGGGTCCACTCCCCACATCTGATCCAATGAGCCCCTAAGTACCTTGGCCGCCGCCGGCCTCTTTCCAGTCCTTGATTTGGAGCGGTCCAGTGCTGGATCCAACACTGTATTGAAGTGCCCTCCCATTATCAGGCCTCCTTTCTCCAGGTCCGGAATGCGAACCACTAGAATTCTAATAGTTTGGATGGGGCTGTTTTCATCCAGTGTGTGTAGGAGGGTTTCCTCACTCAATATGTGGATAGACCGACAAGAGGCGGGGCCACATTGGATTTAGTACTGGATAATGAGCCGGGCCAAGTGTTAGATTTACTTGTGGGAGAGCACTTTGGAGATAGTGACCACAATTCGGTGACATTCACTATAGCAATGGAGAGGGACAGGAACATAACTGGGGGAAGGGTAATTACGATGAGATTAGGCAAGAATTGGGGAGCATAAGATGGAAACAGGAACTGTCAGGGTTAGGCACAATTGCGATGTGGAGCTTGTTCAAGGAGCAAATACTGCGTGTCCTTGATACATATGTCCCTGTCAGGTAGGGAGGAAATGGTCGAGTGAGGGACCCATGTTTTACAAAAGAAGTTGAATGTCTTGTTAAGAGGAAGAAGGGGCTTCTGTAAGGATGAGAAAACAAGGTTCAGTTAGGGCATTTGAGGGATACAAGATAGCTAGGAAGGAGCTCAAGCATGGGCTTAGGAGAGCTAGGAGGGGGCATGAGAAATCTTTGGCGGGTAGGATCAAGGAAAACCCCAAGACTTTTTACACTTATGTGAGGAATAAAAGAATGACAAGGTGAAGTTAGGGCCGCTCAAGGACCGTAGTGGGACCGTGTGCATGGAGTCTGAAGACATAGGAGAGACCCTAAATGAATACCTTTCTTAAGTGTTCACAAAGGAGAGGGGCCATGTTGTTGAGGAGGATAGGGCGATACAGGCTGGTAGGCTGGAGGAGGTAGATATTCGGAAGGAAGTTGTGTTATAAATGTTGAGAAGCCTGAGGTTAGATAAGTCTCCTGGGCCTGCTGGGATATATCCTAGGATTCTTTGGGAGGCGAGGGATGAGATTGCAGAGCCTTTGGCTTTGATCTTTATGTTCTACAGGAATAGTGCCAGAAGACTGGACAGAGGCGAATGTTGTCCCCTTGTTCAAGAAAGGGAATAGCTATAACCGTGGCAATTATAGGCCGATTAGTCTCACTTCGGTCATAGGTAAATTATTTGAAATGATCCTGAGAGAAAATGAAATGAAATGAAAATCGCTTATTGTCACAAGTAGGCTTCAAATGAAGTTACTGTGAAAAACCCCTAGTCGCCACATTCCGGCGCCTGTTCGGGGAGGCTGGTACGGGAATTGAACCGTGCTGCTGGTTTGCCTTGGTCTACTTTCAAAGCCAGCGACTTAGCCCTGTACTAATCAGCCCCTGCGGATAGGATTAATGATCATTTGGAAAGATACAGCTTAATCCAGGATAGTCAGCACGGGGTTGTGAGGTGTAAGTCTTGCCTCAGAAGTTTGATTGTATTCTTTGAGAAGATAACTAAGTACAGAGATAAAGGTAGAGCAGTTGATGTCGTAGACATGGATTTTAGTAAGGTGTTTGATTAGGTGCCCCATGGTCGGCTCATGCAGAAAGAAAGGAGGCATGGCATAGAGGGTAATTTGGCCGATTGGATCAGTAACTGGCTATCACATAGAAGAGATGATAAATTTTCATCCTGGAGCCCAGTCACTAGCGGTGTACCACAGGGATCAGTGGTGGGTCCCCTGCTATTTGCGATTTTTGTCAATGACTTGGATGATGGAGTTGAAGGCTGGGTTCGTAAATTTGCTCATGACACCAAGTTTTTTGGCGTAGTGGATAATGTGGAGGGCTGTTGTAGGCTGCAAAGTGACACTGATTGGATGCAGAGCAGGGCTGAAAAGTGGCAGATGGAGTTTAACCTTGATAAGTGTGAGGTAATTCATTTTGGCAAGACAAATTTAAATGCGGATTACAGGGTTAACGGCAGCGTTCTGAAGAACGTTGAGGAGCAGGAGATCTCGGAGTTTATGTCCATCGATCGCTGAAAGTTGCCATCCAAGTGGATAGAGCCCTGAAGAAAGCCTATGCCGTGTTAGCATTTATTAACAGGGGGATTGAATTTAAGAGCCGTGAGGTTATGCTGCAACTGTATAATACCTTGGTTAGACCACATTTGGAGTATTGTGTGCAGTTCTGGTCACCTCATTATAGGAAGGATATGGAAGCATTGGAAAGCGTGCAAATGAGATTTACCAGGATGCTGTCTTGTTTGCAGGATAGGTCTTATGTGGAAAAGTTGAGGGAACTAGGGCTTTTCTCGTTGGAGCGAAGGAGGATGAGAGGTGAATTAATTGCGGTGTATAAGGTGATGAGAGGGATAGATAGGGTGGACGTTCAGCGACTTTTTCCTCGGGTGGATGTAGCTGCTACAAGGGGGCATAACTATAAGGTTCATGGTGGAAGATGTAGGAAGGATGTCAGAGGTGGGTTCTTTACTCAGAGAGTGGTTGGGGCGAGGAACGCATTCCCAGCTATGGTAGTGGAGTCGGACACTTTTGGAACTTTCTAGCGGATATTGGATATGGAGTGCACTACAATGATTGGGAGTACGTTGATTTGATCTTAATTTCAGACTAGTTCGGCACAACATCGTGGGCCGAAGGGCCTGTACTGTGCTGTACAGTTCTATGTCATTGCTCTCACTGAGACATGAAAGATTGACAGCTCACTACTCCAGGATCTCGGATCTTCAACCGAGACAGGAAGAACGTAACAGAGAAGGGACTTTACAATTTTGAACAGGGAATCAATTGCAGCAATGAGGATAGCCGAGAGGGCTAATCAACTGAACAAATATTGCTATAAATTAAGAGACAAAAAGGACCAAGCACATATCTGGGAATGTTATATCGACACTCTCACAAGCCGAGAGAAATACAAGAACAGACATATAGGAAAATCAGAAAGAAGTGTAAAAGTAATAGGGTAGTGATAATGGAGATTTCAACTTTCCGACCAGTAACTGCGGTAGAGTAAAAGGTTTAAGGGGAGCAGAATTCTTAACTATCATCCAGTTAAAAAACTTAAACCTGTACGTCTAATTTTTTTTAAAGATTGAAGGCTGTCCTGGTCTTCATCTTAGTTAATGAAGCCGGACATGTGGTTGAAGTATCAATGTGTGAGCAATTTTCAGGCAGCGATCATAACCCCGTTAGATTCAAGATGGTTGTGGAAATGGAGAAGGCCTGGAATCAAGGTACTGAATAGGGGCGGTGCGGGAGTGGGGGGAAGGGGGATTTTAAGAATATCTGATGTGGTTTGTCAAGAGGGAAATCTGTGACAGAACAGTAGAGAGCACCCAAGAAGGAAATAGGCAGAGTGCACGACCATCATGTTCCAATGTTGACACAGGGGGACCAACAAATCCAGTGAACACGCGATATCAAAGGACATACAGCATTTGATAAGAAGGAAAAGGCAGGCGTATGGCTGATATCGAGGGCTGAAAACAATAGAAACCCGAGGCGAATAGAATGTGCAAGAGGGAACTTGCAAATAACACTCGGACAACATAGAGGGGACATGAAACTATGCTGACAGTTAAAGTAAAAGTTAAAGTAAAGGAAAATCCTAAGTTATTTTTACAAGTACTTTAAGGGTAAAATACTACCTGGGGAAAGATAGGGCCTGTCAAAGACCACGGTGGTAATTTGTGTTTGAAGCCAGAGGACATAGGTAGGGGTCTAAATTATTACTTTAAGTCGATTTTCAATCTTGAGAGGGACCGTCTGGGGATTAAGGAGGAGGGGTGTATTACAATTAAAGAGATTGACATAGACGGAGAGGAGGTTCTGAATGATCAACTTTATATGTACACAAACCCCCTGGGCCGGATAAAATGTATCCCTGGCTGCTGAGCGAGGAAAGGACTTAGCAGAAGCGCTGGCAATAAACATGAATTCCTCTCTGGCCGGAGGACTGGAGGGTAGCCGATTGTACAATTATTCATAACGAGAGGAAAGGATGAACCAGGAAACGACAGACCGCCAACTTGCCCCCGTGGTGGGGAGAATATTGGAATAACTTCTGAGGGACAAATTTAACTTACATTTTGACAGGCTGGGATCAATCAAGAACAGTCAGCATGCTTTTGTTAAAGGTAGTTCATGTCTGACGAACTTGATTACGTTTTCCGTGGAGATGACCAGTTGTGTAGATGTGGGAAATGCGTTTCAGGTGTTTACTTGGATATATGGAAGGATTTTGATCATATCCCACATTGTCGAGTGCTAGTGAAAGTCAGAGCTATTGGGAATCACGGAAATCTGACAATTGGGAATCGGAATTGGCTGAGTGGCAGGAAGCAGAGGCTAATGATCGATTGGTGTCTTCCTGACTGGATGCCTGTGTGAAGTGACGTCCCACTATCAGCTAGGGGGCCCTTGCTGTTTCTGTTTTATATCAATTATTCAGACATGGGTTTAGGAAGGTTGATCACTAAATTCGCAAACACGGGCACATTACCAACAACCAGAATGGGGAGGTCTCAGCCTCCACTTCTGAGAGGCATTGCAGGTGGTGATAACGGGGAAAATTCTTGCGTACATGGTGCTCAAAGACAGGAAGGAGAGGTGGCTGGCCGGCCCCCTACTGGAGGTTGATCGGCCGTACCACTCGGACCCGACCGAGGAACCAGTGGCGTAGAAAAATAGGCTACAGATTAACTTTAGTCTGTTCGTCACTCAGAAAACAATGCAC
Source organism: Scyliorhinus torazame (assembly GCF_047496885.1). Classification (NCBI taxonomy): domain Eukaryota; kingdom Metazoa; phylum Chordata; class Chondrichthyes; order Carcharhiniformes; family Scyliorhinidae; genus Scyliorhinus; species Scyliorhinus torazame. The sequence continues at coordinate 186,408,051 of NC_092711.1, read as the reverse complement.
CAGCTCCTGCAGACACTAGGGACCTATTACCAGCATGGATCCAAAGCCTGCCACCTGCTTGCTCACCCAGTTGAGAAAGCACGCAGCTACGAGGGAAATTGATCAGGTTAATGGCAGATGCGGTAGGCCAGTCGCGATGCCAGAAAAAAATCAATGAAGCCTTCGCCACCTTCTTCGAAGGACTTCACACATTCGAGCCCTCGGAGGGGGACTTCTAGATGAAGCAATTCCTTTATCGACTTGATATGCCAGTCGTGGGCGAAGAGAAGAAACTGTGCTAAGCAACAGCATCAGAACGGGGCGGGGGAGGGGGGGGGGGGGGGAGCTGGGGGGGGGGGGCGGGGGGGAGTCATTGTGAGTATCAACTCCATGCAGGCGGGGAAGGCGCCGGGGCCAGATGGATTCTCGGGAGACTTGTACAAAACATTCGCGCGCCAGCGTTGGCAGCGCACCTGCCGGAGATGTTCGCAGGTTCACTTGTAAGGAGAATGCTACCACCAGCTCTAGGGGAAGCCTCAATATCGCTGGTAACCAAAAAGATCAATTATCGGACTGAATCATAGTCCTAGAGGCTCATTTCACTAATCAAGATAAACACAACGATCCTGACAACTTAGCAAGTTAAACGCAAAACTGACTTCGTGTTAGGTGACAGAGGGTAGGGAGAGGAGGGTGTTTCTTTGACTGTGTCTCAGTGTCCAGTAGCATATCACAAGGATCAGCGCTATCGCTCCTGATATATACATAGAAACAAAAGAGATAAGAAAGAGGTGGAGGCGGCGGCATGGGGTGGCAGACAAGTTTGCAGATGAGACGAAGGTCGGCAGGTTTGTTAATAGTGTGAGAGAAGGTCGCAGTTTACAGAAGGACATAGATGGATTCCTCAGATGGGCAGTTCGGTGGTAGATGGATTTCAAACCTGGAAAGTGTCAGGAGATGTACTTTGGTAAAATAACAAGATAATAAAGTACTCAATTCATGATAGGGAACTAGGAAGCTTAGTGGAACAGAGCAATCTGTGCGCGCTTGTCAACAGATCCCTGAACAGGGCAGGGCATGTTAATAGGTTGTCAAGAAGGCATGCTGGATACTTACTTCTTCAGACGTGGCATATATAATATGAACAGGGGGGTTATGTTGGAGCTGCACTAATGTTTGGTGAGCCCACAGATGGAGTACCGTGTGCAGTTCTGGTCGTTTCACTGTAGGAAGGGTTTGATGTGCTGAAGATGGTTCAGAGGTGATTCCCAGGACGCTGTCGGGGATGGAATATTACAGCTACCAAGAGAAGCTAGTTAGCCTCGGGCTGTTTTCCTACGACCAGAGAAGGTTGAGACGCGATCTTAATGATCTGCTTATGATTATGCGCCGTATGGACAGATTGGATGTGAAGCATCTGCTCCCCTTAATTCAAAATTCAATAACGAGGGCGCATAATTATAAGGTGACGGGAAGGATGTTGACAGGGGAATTTAATTTCACCCAGAGAGTGGTGGGAGTCTGGAAAGCACTGCTATAAGGAATAGAGGCAGGAAATCTCACAACGTTTTAAAAAAACTTCGATGAACACATGACATGCCTTTTATTCAAGGTTGTGTGCCAAGTTCTGGAAAGTGGGCTTAGTGTAGGTTTGATGTAGCTTCGTTGGTGCAGACTCGATGGGCCAAAGGGCGCCTTCTGTGCTTTCTGACTCTATGACTGGAAGAAATTCTTAACTATTTATTCAGCAAAGCCAAAGATTGGTGATAAAATCATAAACTCCCACACCCCCTAGTAAAATCCACACTTTAACGTGCACTGAGCAGGATGATGACCCATTCACAAGCTCGACCACGCCTCGCACCAAAAGGATGTGAGGCTATGCTTCCTCCGTCAATGCTGGCCCTGAACTTAGAGGAATCCTCCAGGGCTGCTGTACTGAACATTCTGCAACAGACCCACTTTCCAATGCGGGTTGGAGTTCCGGGCGTGTGAAACCAAAGAAACGTGTTGATGCGGATTGCTATGCCACACACGATCTGAGGCAACAACATTACTTCAAAGTTACAGTATGGTCACAAAATGGGGGCGGGGGGGGGGGGGGGGGGTTGGGGGCTGCATACCGCATTGCAAGGACAGCTCTAAACTCTTGTTTAACATCTATTCCTGAATTATTTATAGTTAATCATTGTTCGTCATTGCTCCCCGCAACTCTCTCGATGCAGCATAATTGAAAGAGAATAGTTGTGCCGATGAATTATTAAATCATAGAATCATAGAGTTTACAGTGCAGAAGGAGGCCATATGGCCTATCGAGTTTTCACCGGCCCTTGGAAAGAGCACCCTACTTAAGCCCATACCTCCACCCTATGCCCGTAACCCAGTAACACCACCTAACCTTTTTTTTTTACTCTAAGGACAATTTAACATGGCCAATCTACCTAACCTGCACATCTTTGGACTGTGGGAGGAAACCGGAGCACCCGGAGAAAACCCACGCACACACGGGGAGAACGTGCAGACGCCACACAGCCAGTGACCCATGCCGGGAATCGAACCAGGGACCCTGGAGCAATTAAGCAACTGTGATAACCACTATGCTAAAGTGCTGCCCACCATGCTATGGTGCTGCCCAAATCAAATGTTATTAAATCTTGCGGCGATCAAGAATATGGAAATCAAACCAACGGGTCGTCAGAGGGGAATATGCTCCAGTCGACAGGTTTGAAATGGCTATTTGCTTTCGCAAAATCCTTTAATTTATTATCTGTTTCCCATTTACAGATATACAGAACTGGTCAGTCAGTTTAATCAACTTCGATGTCACTGGGGGTGTCGTCCGAATTGATCTATGCAACGGTGACCTTTGTTTTTCATTTGTCACCAGCAGTTCCTCAACCTCCATATTTAAGAACACGGATATATAGTTGTGAAACACACCGCAGTGTTCAGAGGACAATGTGGGAATTAAGAAGTTCATAAGATAGTAGAAATTTACGAGCAAGAGTCGGCCGTTGGGCCGCTCGATCTACTCCGCCATTGAATGGAATCGTGGCTGATCCGACATTCCCAACGTCCTGTTTCCTGGCCTTTCCACGTAACTCTTGACTCCATTACTGATCAAGAATCTGTCAATCTTTGCCTTAAATATCTCCAGAGATTCTGACCTCTCAGCTGCCTGTGGTAACGAGTTCCAAAGACTCACAACCTTGAAAGTAGACATTCCTCCTCATCTGAGTCAGAAATTGGCACACGTTTCGAATAACAATCTTTATTAGTGTCAGAAGTAGGCAATGGAGTTACTGTGAAGATCACCGAACCGCCCCACTCTCACCCCTGTTCAGGGACACTGAGGGAGAATTTAGAAAGTCCAATTCACCGATCAAGCACGCCTTTCAGGGCTGGTGGGAGGAAACCGGAGCGCCCGGTGAATCCCACGAGGACGCTGGAAAAACGTGCAGACTCTGTGCCGACAGTGACACATGCCAGAAATCGTACCAGTGTCTCTGGCGCTGTGGAGCAACAGTGCTAACCACTGTGCTACCGTGTTGCCCAGTGTCTCTTCTGAGGCGAATCCTTCTAGTACTAGACTCTCCGAAGTGTACAAACACCCTCTCAGCTTTTACTCTATAAAGCTCCTTAAAAATCATATACATTGAAATGTAAACCCGTCTCATTCTTCGACATTCCAACGAGTAGAGTCCCAAGCTGTTTAACCGTAGCTGATAAGGTAATCTCTCCATCCCGTATATCATGCTTTCGAACCTTCTCTGAAGTGCCTCCAATGAAATAATATATTTCCTTAAATAAGGGAACCCAATCTGTTCACGGTGCTCCCCCGTACGTTTTACAATTGCAGCCAAACTTTCCACCTCTTACACTCTAAATGACTTTAAAATAAGGACCAACATTCCATTTGTCTTTTGATCGCCAGCTGCACCGAGTTTAATTTTTGTTTCGTGAACGAGTACCCTCTCGTCCCATTGTACTGCAAAGTTCTGCAGTTTTTCTCCATTGAAATAATATTTGTTTGTTGTACCTTCCAAGGTGAACATCTTTCAAATGTTGCCACATTATACTCTATTTGCATCAAGGTGTCTTTACAACCTGCTGCAACCCTTCTCACAACTTGCCCTTCAAATTGTCGAGAGGGATACAACGTGATGAAAATCATGTATCGCTATTTCATAGAGTCGAGTTATAAGCAGGATCCGGACTCGGGGAAGGTTGGCAGGGGTGGGGTGGGGGCGTGCGGGGAGAGTTGGGGGCTGAGGTGAGAATGCAATATTTATACATTAAATTGGTAACCTTAACGTTCGGTAGCAGAGTCGTTGGATTCCATTTTCCATTTGTCATGGTGTGCTGGTAATGTCACTGAAACAATAATAAAGACACCTCGGTTAAGGTTCTCTAGAAAGGATTCCAGAGACAGTTTCAAACGAGAGCTGGACATATGTTTGAAAGTGAGGAATTTAGAGGGCTAAGTAGATGAGGCTGGGGAATGGGACTATCCCGGTAGCTCTTTTGGGTCTGGTGCAGGCAAGATTAGCCGCATGACTCTCCCTGTGTTGTAATCTTCTATTATTTTGCTTCTACGCTCAATAATGTTCATCCTTCGCTACAGACACTTTGCAATCCGATTGACTCCCAACGGTTTCAAGAACGGCACGGCGAAGCATCCATATAACTAAAATTCGGGACAGCCAGAAACATCCTTCCGATGCTAGTGGCGGCCACATATCATCAAATATTGATTGAAAACGTTAATCTTTGCGCCACCCTTTGCGCTGGTGGCTCTGCAGAAAACCTTGATAGATGCAGCACAGGGACGCTAACTTGAAACTACTCAGGCAATATTACAAAACAGGACGAATAATTAATTAAGCATTCTTTCCATTCTTAAAGGCAAATATTGCTATTCAACTGAAAGTGAGCGATTGTTGATATGAAAGCGTATAAAATTTACAAGCAGAGTAGAGTAGGGAATACAAGTCGAATTAGCTATTGATTTTATGTTCTGCATAATTTTACTAATTTCATAAATTGCTGCAGAGAATATAAGATCCCATCCATTATCTCCTTCCTGAATTTACTTTGGGTCCCTGCATAAATGAACGGGTTGATGCAGGAGCTCAAAAACTGAAGCATGTATCCCATTTCCTCCAGGTTAAATGTTGATTCCCCAAAACTGGAACCTGAGAAATAAGCAACATTCGCGCGATTCGGACATAAAATATCGTTACAAAGTAAAATAAATATAATAGGATGAAGCTGCCTGAGATGGCGAAGAGTAAAACAATAGACGTTCTCCTCTTCTCTATCTCTGGATCAGTCTGATTCTCTGCATTGTTCTGCGTCCGGAGTCTTCTGCGGGCTGTGTTGGCCTCGAGAATATGTCTGACGGTAAGAGCATTCAGCAATAAAATCAGAAAGAATGGGAGGCAGGGAGTTACTATGACGAGAATCCAGTCAAATGCGGCCCATGCAGGTGATGTGTAATATATTATTTTTATGAAACAGAACCACGGTACATTATTAATGGTGTACACAGGTTCATATATAAAATAGAGAAACGTATTTCTGAGACAGCTCAGTGTACAGACTGTCCCGATAACCCGAAGAGACGTTTTCACGGTGCAGTATTTTACTTTCAGCTTCTGGCAACAAATCGCCACAAATCGGTCAAAAGTAAAAGCGACTGTCAACCAGGCAGTGCAGTCTATTACTGAATATATCAGGGCAATACGAAAACTGCATAATGGTGTTATTGATAAAAAGGAGAGTGGGAAATAAATGCCAGAGATGCAGTTTAAAATCACAGCGGTAATAATGAGTAGAAGATCGGTGACGCCCATTGACACCAGGTAGTAAGTGATACATCTGGAGAGACCGCATCTTCCTCGGGACAGGATCACAATTACTGCAAAGTTAGCTGTAAAAATATGATGCAAAGGAAGAGAATGTGAGCTGAAACACGGGAAACTTATAGGCATTCATTAGAGTTAAGGAAAACATAAAAGGTACTGGGCTGACTCACAGCAAAATTATCCCATTTAGCTGATCTATGTGAACAGCTTTGAGACGCTATCTCGGAGTTGAACACATCGCTTCTGCTAGGGATACTAGTTTCTGAGTTCAAAATAATAGTTCATTTGAGAGATAAGCTGTGGAATTTTCACTGAAAGCGAAACAAGATGTTTGTCAACTAAGTGGCAACCGTGGAGACTGTCAAATAGGTTCAAGGTCAAAAAATCCTTCATCTTTTAGTCTATTGTAGAAATCTTAATTATTGGAAAATTTGGGGTTCACCTTGTTGTGACAATGGACAATCAGTGAGATGACATCTGGCCATTGCGTATTCTGAATTTAAAGAGGGGATATTGAGGCATGCACATTAATAACACGGAATTCTTCGACCGGCCATTGGAATATTCGTGTCAGAAAGTGACCGATGTCGAAGTTTCATACGGAGGAAGACTTCCTGAGGTGCAATACCTCCTTAATACTGCTGTGGACCACCGGTATTACCTTTGAATGTCTTCATAATGGCGGATGCTGAAATTACAGCGCTGTGTCTCAGATACTCCAGATACCTCAAATGGCACAACATGTGGAGAAAAATAATGAGGCAGGGAAGAGTGGGAGATATGGTCAGACAAGTGAACGGGAAGAAATGAAGCAGCAAGTAACGTGGAAGAGATGAATCGAGGAAGCCAAACGGAGGTTATAGTATATACATGCACAATATGTGTTTGGAGAAAATGCAAATCAATATGACGTCGACTCGTCACAGTTGCATTGCCACTATCTCTTCGAAATTCCGATTCTAATCAATTCTGCTTCAATCCCTCCTTTCATTTTTGTCAGTCAAGGAATTATTCAATGCTTCAATGACAATAATTAAGTAATAATTCGTGGGAATTAACCTGGCCACACAGATGCCAATACCCAGTGGATCTGCATTGGACTGTATAATCAAACTTATAATTATCGCTCAGTAGCAGTATCAATAAGAGAATAGAACAAAATTTTTGCTGTGCAGAAGTAGTGATAATGAACCTAACAGCAACAATGAAAAGTAAAAAATAGAACTCCCTGTGCCATTTACTTATCGTGAGCCCATTCACACGCAGCTGTCATGCCAAAGCCAATAACATAATTCAAAATATGTTGACACGATAATAATGTAATAAATTCGCCTCAACAAGCTGTTGCAATAGCATAATGGAACAATACATTTGAAGCGTGAGATTAGCGTGATTCGTGAACCACATTTGCAGTTATATTATCAAAATAGTATTATACGTAAATTGAGAGATAGAACCTTAAACCACATGAAGTGCGTAATCAAATAATTGTAAATAAATATTGTCAATGTGAAGAATATGCTGCATTCAAAGTAATTAAAGGTCTTTTCAGATGATTACAATATATCTTTAAATGGGTAACATTTTAGCAGCGAAGCCAATGCGTTTTGTCGTTTGATTCGAAATTACATGTTATTCAATGCGTTAAATCGGACCTGAAAGGATAGTTTACACCATTACATACGCGAAAGTATAACCTTATAGATGAAATGATTCATGGAAAAATGATATTTTTAAAGTAAAGAAACGTAATTACGAAATCGAAGCAGTTATTCAGATCACCATGATACCCTTCTCTGTAATAATACACTACCTGGAACCCCGATAGCGGCAAGAATAGGATAATAAATGGCATACACCAGTCCTGTTGGTGATCCGTGCATTTCTATCAGAAATTCCGTGCGCAATCTGCACAGCGCTGAAAGATTGGCACATTTATATCCGATGGTAGGCTCCAGAGAGATGATGAGCTGTTTTGATTTCTTTATTAACTGCACTAATTGTAGATTGGCACAGATCCTAATGGGATCGGGATTTAACAGCCCAGGGACCATTGTTATCTAAAATGTCGCGTTTCAATTCCAAAGTCTTTTGAAAACAATGGGTTGTAATGTTCAAAACGATGAATGTATATTGAAAATCATTTATATTAAAAGTCTCAGGCTTGTTTAAGTTTTTTTCAGCACAAGATGTAACTGAAGGCAATATACTACTGCTGTAGGCAATGTTTTCGCTCTTAAACATAATTCAGCCCTGGTAATCACGGTTCAAACATAATATTTGGCTCGCAATCTGGCTCGAATGCTATGCATTCATTGAAACAGAATGGCAAGGTTCAGTTAAACATCGTTACATTACGTTTGCATGGGGCCAGTTATTCATGGTTCAAATCAATGCCGATTTGCCCAGGTCACTGCCGTTATGTTCAGTGTGGGACTCTCAAGTGGATAAGGCCAGTTGAGACCCATTATACTGGCTTTGAAATTGTCCACTTAAACCCCATTATATTCAGTGTGAGCAGATCCTGTTGAGCTTCTGTAAATTCGGCCTATGGTTGGTTCTCTTCTATCGATTTGCATTTTGTGTTTACAGTTTCACAGTCACAGTAGACAGCCTCCTCCCAGCAAGCTGGCGTACTGCCTGGACGAGGGGAAATTAAGCAATGTTAAACTGAGTGTGGGCAGATTTACTTCAGCGTTTTAATACCCAGTGCCATTGTATACATACAGATAGAGGGTTATATGCAGTGTGGGAATGACCACCTAATGTCATGGTGGTACGAAATATTTAAATGTTTAGATATCCGGTTCAGCAATTTTAAAGTAATTGTGAATTTTTCCAGGAAAGCGCTGTTGTGCTTTGCAGGCGCTGATTCGTGGTCAGGAAAATTCGCTGAATGTATTTTCAATTTTCAAATGTACTGCTCAACGTGCTTACAGACAGCGTTCACTGATTCAGTTCAGCGTGTTTACTGTCACTCTCCATTGGACCAGGTCGGTAGTTTAACATCCCGAGTTGATGAAATCCTGTTCAGCATGGATGCCTTCAGTGTGCACAGGAGCAGCTCACGCCGCTCTGCTGACAGTGCGACGTGGCTAAAGGGAGCGAGTTGCAAAAGATCCTATCGTGTTGGAAGAACACGATAGTTTTAGCACCATCTGTAGCCAGCTCCAGCTCTCGCTAAGAAGGTTGTGCAGCGCTGGTCCGAGGAGACAGAAGAGCTCTTCCGTGACTGCTTAGAGACAGTGGACTGGTCCATATTTAAGAGCTCAGCGACCAACTTAAATGTGTATGCCACCACCGTCACAGACTTCATCAGAAAATGTGTGGACGACTGCGTGCCAAAGAAAGCAGTACGTGCGTTCCCCAACTGGAAACCATGGCTCAATCGCGAGATTGACAGCCTACTGAAGGACAGATCTGAGGCGTTCAAGGCAGACGACCCTGACCTGTACAAGAAATCCATGTACGACCTCCGCAAAGCCATCCAAGATGCCAAGAGAGAATATCAAACCAAGCTAGAGTCACAGACAGACTCTCGGCGGTTGTGGCAATGACTAAACAACATAACGGGCTACAAAGCGAAGCCGAACAGTATCTCTGGCAACAGCGGACCCTCCCCGATGAACTCAATGCATTCAATGCTCGGTTCGAGCAGGTAACCAACAATACGCTGGCGAGTGCCCCAGCAGCCTATAATTCACCCATACCCACCATCACAGCCTCCGAAGTCAGATTGGCCTTCCTGAAAGTGAGCCCTCGGAAGGCGACGGGCCCAGACGGGATCCCTGGTCATGCACTCAGAGCCTGCGCGGACCAGCTGGCAGAGGTGTTCGCGGACATTTTTAACCTGTCCCTACTCCACTCCGTGGTCCCCACCTGCTTCAAGAAGACCACCATCATACCGGTACCAAAGCAGAACCAGGCAACGTGCCTCAATGACTACCGACCAGAGGCCCTGATGTCAGTCGTAATGAAGTGCTTCGAGAGGTTGATCATGAAGCACATCACCTCCATACTCCCAGAACGCCTTGATCCACTTCAATTCACATACCGCTGCAACCGGTCCACATCAGACACCATTTCCCTGGCCCTACACTCATCCCTAGAGCATCTCGAAAGCAAGGACTCCTACATTAGACTTCTATTTATTGACTACAGCTCCTCCTTCAACATCATAATCCCAGCCAAGCTCATATCAAAGCTCCAAAACCTAGGACTTGGCTTTCCACTCTGCAACTGGATCCTCGATTTTCTGACCAATAGACCACAATCAGTAAGAATGAACAACAACACCTCCTCCACAATAGTCCTCAACACCGGCGCCCCGCAAGGCTGCGAACTTAGCCCCCTACTCCACTCCCTGCACACACATGACTGCGTGGCAAAACTTGGTTCCAACTCCATCTACAAGTTTGCTGACGATACGACCATAGTGGGCCGGATCTCGAATAACGATGAGTCCGAATACAGGAGGGAGATAGAGAATCTAGCGGAGTGGTGTAGCGACAACAATCTCTCCCTCAATGCCAGCAAAACTAAAGAGCTGGTCATTGACTTCAGGAAGCACACCCCTGTCAGTATCAACGGGGCCGAGGTGGAGATGGTTAGCAGTTTCAAATTCCTAGCGGTGCACATCTCCAAAAATCTGTCCTGGTCCACCCACGTCGACGCTACCACCAAGAAAGCACAAGAGCGCCTATACTTCCTCAGGAGACTAAGGAAATTCGACATGTCCACATTAACCCTTACCAACTTTTACAGATGCACCATAGAAAGCATCCTATCGGGCTGCATCACAGCCTGGTATGGCAACTGCTCGGCCCAGGACCGCAGGAAACTTCAGAGAGTCGTGAACACCGCCCAGACCATCACACAAACCTGCCTCCCATCCATTGACTCCATTAACACCTCCCGCTGCATGGAAAAAGTGGGCAGCATAATAAAAGATCCCTCCCACCCGGCTTACTCACTCTTCCAACTTCTTCCATCGGGCAGGAGATACAGAAGTTTGAGAACACGCACGAAGACTTAAAAAAAGCTTCCTCCCCACTGTCACCAGACTCCTAAATGGCCCTCTTATGGACTGACCTCACGCGAATAAGACCCCGAAGGTAAGGAGAGGGTTCGTGGAACGCAGTAGGGACCAAGGAGGGCTGGCGCTGCGAAACCTAGGGAGCTACTACTGGGCAGCAAATGTGGCGATGATCCGCAAGTGGGTTATGGAGGGAGAGGGGGCGGCATGGAAGAGGATGGAGATGGCGTCCTGTAAAGGAACGAGCTTGGGAGCGTTGGTGACGGCACCGCTGCTGTTCTCGCCATCAAAGTATACCACGAGCCCGGTGGTGGCGGCAACGTTAAGGATCTGGGGCCAGTGGGGACGGCACAGGGGTGCAGTGGGAGCCTCGGTGTGGTGCCCGATCAGAGGTAACCACCGGTTTGTCCCGGGGAAGATGGACGGGGGGTTCCAGGGCTGGCATCGGGCGGGTATTAGAAGAGTGGGGGACCTGTTCATTGACGGGACATTTGCGAGACTAGGGGCACTGGAGGAGAGGTTTGAGTTACCCCCAGGAAATGTCTTTAGATATATGCAGGTGAGGGCTTTTGTGAGGCGACAGGTCAGGGAATTCCCGTTGCTCCCGGCACAAGAAATTCAAGACAGGCTGATCTCGGGTATATGGGTCGGGGAGGGCAAGGTTTCGGCAATACACCAAGAGATGAAAGAAGAGGGGGAAGCCCTAGCAGAAGAGTTGAAGGGTAAATGGGAGGAGGAGCTGGGGGAGGAGGTCGCAGAAGGTTTGTGGGCTGATGCCCTGGGTAGGGTTAATTCCTCCTCCTCATGTGCCAGGCTTAGCCTAATACAATTTAAGGTAGTTCACAGAGCGCACTTGACGGGATCGAGGTTGAGTAGGTTCTTTGGGGTTGAGGACAGATGTGGAAGGTGTTCAGGGAGTCCTGCGAACCATGTCCACATGTTTTGGTCATGCCCGGCACTGGAGGGCTTCTGGAGAGGAGTGGCGGGAGCAATATCTCTGGTGGTGAAAGTCCGGGTCAAGCCAAGCTGGGGGCTAGCAATATTCGGAGTAGTGGATGAGCCGGGAGTGCAGGAGGCGAAAGAGGCCGGAATTCTGGCCTTTGTGACCGTAGTAGCCCGGCGAAGGATCTTGCTGTTGTGGAAGGAGGCGAAGCCCCCTAGCCTGGAGGCCTGGATAAATGACATGGCTGGGTTAATAAAGCTGGAGACGATTAAGTTTGCCTTGAGAGGGTCTGCACAGAGGTTCTAGAGGCGGTGGCAACCGTTCCTAGACTACCTCGCAGAGCGTTAGAGGAAGGTTGGTCAGCAGCAGCAGCAACCCTGGGGGGGGGGGGGGGGCGGGGGGGGGGGGGGTTGGGGGAGGGGGGAACGAGAGATTGTTTGAGGGGATGGATGAGCAGGAGATAACATGGAGGGTGGGGGAAACTGGCACGTGCGGGCGAGAGCCACTGTATAAAGCTATGTAAATATACCATTGTGCCATGTATATATCTTGCTCAGTGCGATTTTGTGTTATTTTGTTACGGGGGGGGGGGGGGTTGGTTATTGTTTGTAAGGGGAAAAATTGTGTTGTTAATAAACTTTAATAAATATATATATTTTTAAAAAATGGGATGACTTCATTAGCACTACACCCTGTATGCTTCATCCGATGCCAGTGCTTTTGTAGTTACATTGTATATGTTGTGTTGCCCTATTATGTATTTTCTTTTATTCCCTTTTCTTCTCATGTACTAAATGATCTGTTGAGCTGCTCGCAGAAAAATACTTTTCACTGTACCTCGGTACACGTGCCAATAAACAAATCCATCCATCCTTTGAACATTCGCAACATTTTCCATTGTGATGCCAGAGTTTCAGCATTCGTTGTATTCTTCCTCGATATGTAGTCTGAATCATCCGTGATCAGAATGTTTTTATTCATTCGGCACATGGCGACATCACAACCGATATATTCACTTTGGTAGTGCCCCACACTTTTACATCGAGCTGAGGATTGGTGCTGTTCCTGATGCCTTTCAACGCATTAACCTTTTTCAGTTCTCTTTGCCTTTTCGTCATTGACACGCAATCTTTCCATTCTCCCTTCAGGATGGACTTTGGTCTATGGTTATTTTTGAAGTGAGGTCTAAGTGGTGACTATAGATCACGATAGGCTTACCCTTGATTAACTTGTTAAAACATTGAGCACTTCACTGATAACTACGTTCATTGAGATTAATTTAAAGTTCCGATATGAGAACGCAGAGTGCCGCAGCGACGCCTGCCCTTCAACGAGATATTTGGGACAATCCTTTTTCCATTGTTGTTCAGATTCACACTCTCACCTACACCTTTTTAATCTCGCACGTTCATGACCGCATTCGTGCCATCAAAACACAGAGTTAAATTTCCCTTAGGAGGAGTATGCCATTCGGTATTTCAAACCTGCTGCACCATTCAATATGATCATGGCTAATCATTTACTGCAGCCCCACACCCCCGCACTCTCTCTATTGCCCTTGACACTTTAAGAGTCTAGAAATCTACATATATTTGTTTATTTAATAAAATCAGCGATTTGGCCTCCAGTTCCTTCTGTGGGGACGAAATCCATCGCTTTATCACCCTCTTAGTGAAGTCTTTTCTCCTTATATCAGACCTAAATGACCTGCCCGTATCCTGATATTGCGACTCCTTGTTTTAGACCCACAATCCACATTCGCACCTGCCCCTAGACAGACCAAACAACATCCCAGAATGCAGTGTTTCAGCCGTGTTAGAAATGTACACGTTTCTATTAAACCCCTCTCATTCTGCTGCGCTCGAGTGGTACAGACAAGTCGACCAATGTAGTGTCATACCACCATCCTGCCATCTAAGGATCAGCCTGCGGAACCTTCTCTGCACTCCTTGTATCACAAGTTCTGAAGTGTCGACGGCTAAACTGCACATAATGCTGTATGTGTGGGCTCACCAGGGCCTTGCACAGCTGCTGTACATGTAGTCACATCCTATTGCATTGAAGGCCAGTATACCATTTCCCTTCATAACTGCATTTTTGCTTTCAGTGACTGGTGTGCTAGGAACCTAATTCTCTTTGTGCGTCAACATTTCCCAATTTAATACCATTTAAAATACTGTTCCATCTATTTCTCCGTCCGAATGAGGCAAGTTCACATTTATTCACGTTGCCCTGCAGCTGCCACGTTCTTCTCCATCAAGCAACATGTCTTAATTACCCTAAGGTCGTTTACGGTTCCCCCCGAGCCTGGAAATGCTGTTTCCCAAACTTATCCTTCCAGACTCTCTCAAGATTCATCTATGATTTTTCAATCCCCTCCTTTACATTACTATTTCCCATGGAGTTATGGAGTTTTGGAACCATAAATGCAGAGTGTAAGGGAGTCATAGAGGTTTACAGAACCAACAGAGGCCTTTCGTGCCATAGAACGGAAATATATTCGAATCCGGATTGTCAGCATGTGGTCCTTAACCTTGTATGCTATGTCTTAAGTTTTCATCTCGACGTTTCTTAAATGCTCCCTGCCTCAACTACTCTTTCAGGAAGTAAGTGATAATAAGCGATTTTCGTTTCATTTTCATTTCAAGTGTCAGATTCCCACCACTTTCTGTGCGAAAACGGATTCCCTCAAATCCCGTATAAATCTCCTTTTCCCTCCCTTAAGCCTGTGCCAACTTATTATTAATCCCTCAACTGATGGAAAAAAGGTTCTTCTTATCGACCCTATCTGTGTTATTCATAATTATGTTACCCTCGTTCATATACACCCTTAGCCTTACCTGCTTTAAGAAAAACAACTCCAGCCTCTCTTGATTGATGGAACGATCCAGCACTGGCAACATCCTGGTGAATGCTGCACTCTCTGCAACCATTTCCTTCTTGTATTGTGGTGACCAGAGCTGCACACAGTATGCTAGCCGTGGCTTAACGGGCGTTTTATACATTATCAACTCTCTGCTGTTATATTCTACGCTTCTGCTAATAAAGGAGAATACGCCAAATGTGTTTAACACATATTCCTTTTTACTGTAGATTATTAATGTGGTTGTTATTATTATCATTATTATTATTTGTTTTGATTGGCTTTCGGGTTGATGTAATTGCCTGTGCCCTCTTGCCTGGCCCTCCCATGTGTCAGAAGCAATGTCACCATCCCCTCATTCTCTTTTTCTAATATTTCATTAAATTTCAGAACTTAATATCTTCCCTTCATCCACTTGTTTGAGAAGATATAATGTGTGTCTTTAAATTCTAATGTTGAACCTTTGAACAAGTCCGAAGTTCCTACTTCATGCACAAATATCCTGTCGAAATTCGCTTAGGGCAATAGCCATACATGCCACTTTCATAAGATGGTATTTTCCAGTATCTGCCAATGCTTTACAAAAGCAAAATAAAATCGCAAAAGCGTATAAGTGGCAAAGGAAGCTTGACACAAATTTCAAAGTTTCGACAGTATGAGTCAAGTGTACAAATCAGTATGTAAAAGTAACGAGTATGTTACAATTAAAGTAACATAATGCACATTCCATATCCATTCAAAATGAATTCAAGTAACACATGTTCAGAGGAAACAATAAAATGAATCTTTATTAGTGTCACAAATAGGCTTACATTAACACTGCAATGAAATTGCTGTGAAAACCCCGAGTTGCCACACTACGGTGCCTGTTTGGGTACACTGAGGGAGAATTCTGAATGCACAATTGACCACAAGCACGTCTTTCAGGAATTGTAGGGGGAAGCCTGAGCACCCGAAGAAAACCCACGCAGGCATATGGCACAAGGTCTGCAGAGCTAGAAAAATTGCAGAATGTTAAGTTAACAAAACCAAAACTCGTTACCTGTTGTGGAAAAAGATGACCATCAGAACACAAGACATAGGAGCAGAGTTAGGCCACTCGGCCCATCTAGTTTGCTCCGCTTCTCAATCATGGCTGATATTTTTTTCATACCGATTCTCCTGCCTTCTCCCCATAACACCGATCCCTTTATTAACCAGGAACCAATCTATCTCTGTCTTAAAGACACTCAGTGATTTCGCCTCCACACCCTCCTGCGGCAAAACGTTCCACAGATTCACCAGCCTCTGGCTGAAGAAATTCCTCCTCATCTCTGTTTAAAGGATGGTCCCTTTAGTCTGAGAATGTGTCCTCTGCTTGTCGTTTTTCCTGCAAGTGGAAACATCCTCTCCACGTCCACTCTATCCAGGTTCGCAGTATCCTGCAAGATTCAATAAGATCCCCCCCACATCCTTCTAAGAGAATTGAGACCCAGACGCTTCAACCGTTCCTCGTACAACAAGCTCAACATTCAAGGGATCATTCTTCAAAACCTCCTCTGGACACGTTGCAAGGCCAGCACATCCTTCTTAGGGGCCCAAACCTGCGCCCAATACTCCAAATATGGTCTGATCAGAGCCTTATATAGCCTGAAAACTACATCCCGTTCTTGTATTCTAGCCCTCTCGACATGAATGTTAACATTGCATTTGCCTTCCGAACTGCCGACTGAACCTGCACATTAACCTCAAGAGAATCATGCACAAGGACTCCCAAGCCCTTTTGTGCTTCTGGTTTCCTAAGCATCTCCCCATTTAGAAAATCGTCTTTGCCTCCATTTTTCCTTCCAAAGTGCATAACCTCACAATTTCCCACATTGTATTCCATATGCCAATTCTTTGCCCACTTTCGTCGACTGTCCAAGGCCTTCTGCAGCCCGCCTGCTTCCTCAATACTACCGTCCATCAAGAAATCGTTGTATCATCTGCAAACCTAGCAAAAGTGTCTTCAGTTCCTTCTTCCAGATTATTAAAGTACATTGTGAAAAATTGCGGTCCCAGCACCGACCCCTGAAGCACACCACTAGTTACCGGCTACCATACTGAAAAAGGCCCCTTTATCCCCACTCTCTGCCTTCTGTCAGTCAGACAATTCTCTATCCAAGCCAGGACCTCACCCTTAACACCATGGGCGTTTGACTTAACAGTCTCCTATGCGGCACCTTGTCAAAGGCATTCGGAAATTCTAATTAAATCACATCCACTGGTGCTCCTTTGTCTAATTTCCCTGTTACTTCCTCAAAGAACTCTAACAGATTTGTCAGACATGACGTTCCCTTGACGAAGCTGTTCTGACTCAGTGCTATTTTATCATGCGCTTCCAAGTACTCCACGATCTCATCTCTTATAATGGTCTCTAAAATCTTATAAATGGCCGAAGTCAGGCTAAACGACCTACAATTTCTCATCTTCTGCCTTCATCCCTTCTTAAATAGCGGTGTTATATTCGTCACTTTCCTCTGGGATGCTTCCTGCCCCCAGTGATTCCTGAAAGGTCACCTCAAACAACTCAACAATCTCCTCAGCTATCTCTTTTAGTACCCTGTGGTGTAGTCCATCTGGTCCAGGTGATTTATCCACCTTCAGACCTTTCCGTTTTCCAAAATCTTATCCTTAGTGATGGTCACTGCACTCACCTTTGTACCCTGATTCTCCTGGTGCTCTGGCTTCCCACTTGTGTCTTCCACCGTGAAGACTGATGTAAAGTAACTATTAGGTTCCTATGCCATTTCGTGTTTCCTATTATTACTTCTCCAGCCACATGTTCCAGTGGTCCAATGTCTATTTTTGCCTCTGTCTTACCTTTTATATATTGAAAAAAAAACTCTTCCTATCTTCCTTAATGTTACTAACTAGCTTGCCCACATATTTGATTTCATTTTTATTTTATTTATTGTCACATGTGCCGAAGTACATTGAAAAGTATTTTTCTGCGGCTGAGGGAACGTACACAGTACGTATATAGTAGACAAAAGAATAATCAGCAGAGAACATTGACACATGGTACATCGATAAACAGTGATTGGTTACAGTGCGGAACAAGGGGCCAAGCAAAGCAAACAAAGCAAATACATGAGCAAGGGCAGCATAGGGTGTCTTGAACCATGTTGTTACAGGGAACAGGTCAGTCTGAGGCGGAGCCGTTGAAGATTCTTACAGCTGTGGAGAAGAAGCTGTTCTTATGTCTGGGTGTGCGTTTCTTCAGACTTCTGTACCTTCTGCCCGATGGAAGGATCTAGAAGAAGGCAATGCCTGGGTGGGAGGGGTCTCTGATAATGCTGTCAGCCTTCCTGAGGCAGCGGGAAGTGTACACAGAATCACTGTGGGGGTGGCAAGCTTGTGTGCTGCGTTGGGCTCAGTTCACCACATTCTGCAGGTTATTGCGGCCTTGGACCAAGCAGTTGCCATACCAGGCTTTGCTGCAGCCGGATAGAATGCTCTCTATCGCACATCTGTGGAAGTTTGTGAGAGTCGATGCTGACCAGCCAAATTTCTTTAGCTTCCGTAGGACGAAGAGGCGTTGTTGTGCTTTCTTGACTGTTGCATCGACGTGAGTGGACCAGGACAGACTGTTGGTGATTATGACCCCCAGGAACATAAAGCTATCGACCATCTCCACTTCGGAGCCATCGATGCAAACGGGAGAGTGCGTCCTGCTACGCTTCCTGAAGTCGATGATCAGTTGCTTGGTCTTTCCAACATTTAGAGAAAATTTTCTTTCAGTACACCATGCAAAAAAATGATTTACCTCACTCCTATAGACTGATTCGTCGTTGTTTGAGATATGGCCCACCACAGTTGTATCATCAGCAAACTTATAAATTGAGTTGGAGTTAAATCTTGCCACGCACTCTGTATTGGGAGTACAGTGGAGGACTAACAGCACATTCTTGCGGGACTCCCGTGTTGAGGACTATTGTACTGGAGGTCCTGTTGCCTATCCTGACAGATGCGGTCTGTTGGTGAGGAAGTCAAGGACCCAGCTGCAGAGGAACGGGTCAAGTCCAAGATTGCAGAGTTTGGTTATTAGTCTTGTTGGGATAATGGTGTTGAAGGCGGAGCTGTAGTCTATGAACAGCAGTCTTACATAGGTGTCCTTGTTGTCGAGGAGTTCGAGTGTTGATTGCAGAGCCAGCAAGATAGCATCTGTTGCGGATCGTTTGCGGTGTTAGGCAAACTGCAGTGGATCGAGACCGTCTAGGAGACTGGCAGTGATCTGTCTCATGACGAGCCGTTCGAAATATTTCACCAGTCGGTAGTCGTTGAGGTAGGGTGCCTTGTTCTTCTTTGGTACTGGTATTATGGTGGTCTTCTTGAAGGAGGTGCGTACCTAGTTTAATTTGTGTTTCGTGAACGAGTACAACGTGATGAAAATCATGTATCGCTATTTCATAGTTTCATAGAGTCGAGTTATAAGCAGGATCTGGCGAAGGTTGGCGAGGGTGGGGGGGGGGGCGGGGAGGGTTGGGGACTGAGGTGGGAATGCAATATTGATCTTCATACATTAAATTGGTAACCTTAGTGTTCGGGAGCAGAGTCGTTGGATTCCATTTCTCATTTGTCAAGGGGTGACCGTGGTCTGCTGGTAATGTCACTGAAATAATAATAAAGAGACCTCGGTTTAGGTTCTCTGGACATAGATTCAAATCCGGACCAGGTGTGATGCAATATGGAGTAAGAAATAACTAATGTACAGGCAGCATGATGAATGGTGACTACGAGCGATGGTTGCTGAAATCCATCAATTAATGTTACACCTCTGCAAATCATTGGTCAGGCCACACTTGGAATAAAAGCAGTAAATACAGGACAATCTCAACAGGTCTGACGGGATCTATGGAGAGAAAAAGAAGCTAACGGTTCGAGGCTGGATGAATCTTTGTCAAAGCTTTGTCGAGCTTTGACAAGGCTAAACCAGCCACAAACCTTCGCTCCCTTTTCCTCTCCACAGATGCTGTCAGACCTGCTGAGATGGTCCGGAATTTTTTGTTTTTGTTTCAGGTTCCAGAATTTGCTGCAATTTGCATTTATCCACATTTGGAATATTGTGGTTAATTTCCCACCTTCTTTCAGGCAGGATGTTAAAGCCCTAGAGAGAGTGCAGAGACATTAACTACAATGATACCAGCATTCAGGAATTAGAGATACAAGGAAGGATTAGATAAATTAGGTTTGTTCTCCTTAGAGCAGAGAAGATTAAGAGGTGACCTTATTGAAATGTTCAATATTATGACCAATTTTGACAAGGTGAAGAAGGATATTCTGTTTCCACTCGTTGGTAAGTCAGTGACTCGGGTCACAGAGTCACGATGGTCAACAAGAGAGCAAGGATTGAGATGAAGAGAAAGATCTACACTCCGAGGTGTTTGGATTTGGAGTGCACTGTCCGGGGGCGTGGTGGAGGCTGAACCCAGAGGCAGTTTCAAAAGAGAGCTGGGCATCTGTTTGAAGATGATGAATGTAGAGGGTTACGTAGAAAAGGCTAGGGAATGGGACTATCCCGGTAGCTTTTTCGGGGCGGGTGCAGGCAAGATTGGCCGCATGAGTCTCCCTGTGTTGTAAACTTCTATTATTTTGATTCTATGCTCAATAATGTTCATCCTTCACAACAGACACATAATCAGCCGATTCACTCCCAACAGTTTCACAAATGGCACGGCGAACCATGCATGTAACTAAAATTCGGGACAAGCAGGAAAATCCCCGCGATGCTAGTGGCGGCCACATATCATCAAATATTGATTGAAAACGTTAATACAGCCCCTTTGCGCTGGTGGCTCTGCAGAAAACCTTGATAGATGGAGCCAGGGACGCTAACTGGAAACAACTAGTGGCAAATTGAAAACAGGACGAATAATTAATTAAGCATTCTTTATACATTCTTAAAGGCAAACATTGATAAACAACTAAAAGTGATATGGGAGCGTATAAAATTTACAAGCAGAGTAGAGGAGGGAATAAAAGTCGAATTAGCTATTGATTTGATGTTCTGCATAATTTTACTAATTTCATAATTTGCTGTAGAGAATATAAGATCCCATTCTTTATCTCCTTCCTGAATTTACTTTGGGTCCCTGCATAAATGAACGGGTTGATGCAGGAGCTCAAAAACTGAAGCATGTATCCCATTTCCTCCAGGTTAAATGTTGATTCCCCAAAACTGGAACCTGAGAAATAAGCAACATTCGCGATTCGGACATAAAATATCGTTACAAAGTAAAATAAATATAATAGGATGAAGCTGCCTGAGATGGCGAAGAGTAAAACAATAGACTTTCTCCTCTTCTCCATCTCTGGATCAGTCTGATTCTCTGCATTGTTCTGCGTCCGGAGTCTTCTGCGGGCCGTGTTGGCCTCTAGAATATGTCTGACGGTAAAAGCATTCAGCAATAAAATCAGAAAGAATGGAAGGCAGGGGGTTACTATGACGAAAATCCAGTCATATGCGGCCCATGCAGGTGATGTGTAAAATATTAACTTTATGCCACAGAACCACGGTACATTATTAATGGTATACAGAGGTTCATATATAAAATAGAGAAACGTATTTCTGAGACAGCTCAGTGTACAGACTGTCCCGATAACCCGAAGAGACGTTTTCACGGTGCAGTATTTTACTTTCAGCTTCTGGCAACAAATCGCCACAAATCGGTCAAAAGTAAAAGCGACTGTCAACCAGGCAGTGCAGTCTATTACTGCATATATCAGGGCAATACGAAAACTGCATAATGGTGTTATTGATAAAAAGGAGAGTGGGAAATAAATGCCAGAGATGCGGTTTAAAATCACAGCAGTAATAATGAGTAGAAGATCGGTGACGCCCATTGACACCAGGTAGTAAGTGATACATCTGGAGAGACCGCATCTTCCTCGGGACAGGATCACAATTACTGCAAAGTTAGCTGTAAAAATATGATGCAAACGAAGAGAATGTGAGGCTGAAACACGTGGAAACTTATAGGCATTCATTAAAGTCAAGGAAAATATAAATGTTACTGGGCTGACTCACATCAAATCATTCCCATTTAGCCGATCTATGTGAACAGCTTTGAGACGCTATCTCGGAGTTGAACACATCACTTCTGCAAGGGGTACTTGTTTCTGAGTTCAAAATGATAGTGCATTTAAGAGATAAGATGAGGAATTTTCACTGAAAGCTAAACAAGATGTTTGTCAACTAAATGGCAAGCGTGGAGGCTGTCAAGAAAGTTGAAGGTGAAACAATCCCTCATGTTTTAGTCTATTGTAGAATTCTTAATTATTGGAAAATTTGGGGTTCAACCTGCTAAGATAATGGTCAATCAGTGAGAAATGGTCTGGACATTGCGTATTCTGAATTTAAAGAGGGGATATTGATGCATGCACAGTAAAAACACGGAATTCTTCGACCGGCCATTGGAATATTCGTGTCAGAAAATGAACGATGTCGAAGTTTCATTCGGAGAAAGACTTCAGGGAGGTGCAGTACCTCCTCAATACTGCTGTGGGCCGCCGGTGTTCACTTTGAATTTCTTCATAAGGGCGGATGCTGAAATTACAGCGCTGTGTCTCAGATACTCCAGATACCTCAAATGGCACAAGATGTGGAGAAAAATAGTGAAGCACGGAAGAGTGGGAGATATGGTCAGACGAATGTACAGGAACAAATGAAGCAGCAAGTAATGTGGCAGAGACGAATCAAGGAAGCCAAACGGAGACTGTGGTATATACAGGCACAGTGTGTGTTTGGAGAAAATGCAAATCAATATGATCCTGACTCATCACAGTAGCATTGCTAATATCTCTGCCGAAATTGCGATTCAAAACAATTCTGCTTCAGTACCTCATTGCATTTTTATCAGTCAAGGAATTATTCAATGCTTCAATGACATTAATTAATTAATAATTCGTGAGAATTAACCTGGCCACACAAATGCCAATACCCAGCAGATCTGCATTAGACCGCATAATCAAACTAATAATTATCGCTCAGTAGCAGTGTCAATAACAGAATAGAACAACATTTTCGCTATGCAGAATTAGTGACAATGAACCCAACAGAAACAATGAAAGTGCAAAATGGAACTACCTGTGCCATTTACTTATAGTGAGCCCATTCACACGCAGCTGTCATGCCAAAGCCAATAACATAATTTCAAATTATGCTAACACCACAATAATGTGATAAATTCTCCACACCAAGCAGTTGCAATAGCATAATGGAACAATACGTTTGAAGCGTGCGATTAGCGTGATTTGTGAACCACGTTTGTAGTTTCAGTATCAAAATAGTATTACACGTAAATCGCGAGATAGAACCTTAAACCACACGAAGTACGTAATCAAATAATTGTAAATAAATATTGCCAACGTGAATAATATGCTGCATTCAAAGTAATTAAAGGTCTTTTAAGATGATTACAATATATCTTGAAATGGGTAACATTTTAGCAGCAAAGCCAATGCATTTTGTCGTATGATTCGAAATTACATGTTATTCAAAGCGTTAAATCGGACCTGAAAGGATAGTTTACACCATTACATACGCGAAAGTATAACCTTATAGGTGAAATGATTCATGGAAAAATTGATATTGTTCAAGTAAAGAAATGTAATTACGAAATCGAAGCAGTTATTCAGGTCACCATGATACCCTTCTCTGTAATAATACACTACCTGGAACCCCGATAGCGGCAAGGATAGGATAATAAATGGCATACACCAGTCCTGTTGGTGATCCGTGCATTTCTATCAGAAATTCCGTGCGCAATCTGCACAGCCCTGAATGATTGGCACATTTATATCCGATGGTAGGCTCCAGAGAGATGACGAGCTGTTTTGATTTCTTTATTAACTGCACTAATTATAGTTTGGCACAAATCCTAATGGGATCGGGATTTTTGTTTTGATGGAGCTAAATGTTCTTTCACTGAGCTGATGCTGCTCTACCCAGCAGCTGCTGTAACAACCCAGAGATAATTGTTAGCTAAAATGCGCTTTTCTCTTCCAAACACTTTTGAAAACAGAGGGTTGTACTGTTCAAAACGATGAATGTATACGAAAAATCAGAGGCAATATACAACTGCTAAAGGCAAAGTTTTCTCTCTTAAATATCATTCAGCCCAAGTAATCACGGTTCAAACATAATATTTACCTCGCAACCTGGCTCGAATGCTGTGCATTCACTGAAACGGAATTGAATACTCAGTATGGCAAGGTTCATTTAAACATTGTTACATTACGTTTGCATGGGGCCAGTTATTCATGGTTCAATTGAATTCAAGCCTATTTGCCCAGGTCACTGCCGTTATGTTCAGTGTGGTACTCTCAAGTGGACAAGGCCAGTTGAGACTCATTACACTGGCTTTGAAATTGCCCAGTTAAACTCCATTACATTCAGTGTAAGCAGATCCTGTTGAGCTTCTGTAAATTCGGCCTATGGTTGGTTCTATTCTATCGATTTGCTACTTGTGTTTACACTTTCACATTCACTGTAGACAGATTCCTCCCAGCAATCTGGCGTACTGCCTGGGCGAGGGGAAATTAAGCAATGTTAAACTGAGTGTGGGCAGATTTAATTCACCTTTTTAATATTCAGTGCCATTGTATCCTACAGACAGAGGGTTATTAGCAGTGTGGGAATGCCGACCTAATGTCATGGTGGTACGATATATTTCAATATTTAGATATCCGGTTCAGCAATTTTAAAGTAATTGTGATTTTTTTTCCAGCAAAGCACTGTTGTGCTTTGCAGGCCGCTTCGTGGTCAGGGAAAATCGCTGAATGTATTTTCAATTTTGAAATGTCCTGCTCAACGTGCTTACAGACAGCGTTCACTCATTCAGTTCAGCGTGCTTACTGTCGCTCTCCATTGGACCAGGTCGGTGGTTTAACATCCCGAGCTGATGAAATCCTGTTCAGCATGGATGCCTTCAGTGTGCACAGGAGCAGTTCACGACGCTCTGCTGACAGTGCGACGTGGTTAAAGATAGAGAGTTGCAAAAAATCCTATCCTATCGGAAGAACACAACAGGATTAGCACCATCTGTCGCCAGATCCTTTGAACATTCGCAACATTTTTCATTCTGATGGCAGACTTTCAGCATTCGTTATATTCTGCCTTTATATCTAGTCTGAACCAGTCGTGTTCAGATGGTTTCATTCATTCGGCACATTGTGAGATCACAACCGTTATATTCACTTTGGTAGTGCCCCGCACATTTACATAGAGCTGAGGATTAGTGATGTTCCTGATGCCTTTCAACGCGTTAAACCTTTTCAGTTCCCTTCGCCTTTTCGTCATTGACGTGCACTCTTTCCACTCTCCCTTCAGGATGGGCTTTGGCCTATGGCTATTTTTGAAGTGAGGTCCAAGTGGTGACTATATATCACAATAGGCTTACCCTTGATTAACTTGTTAAAATATTGAGCACTTCCTACGTTCAGTGAGATTAATTTAAAGTTCCGATATGAGTACGTATAGTGCTGCAGCGACGCCTGCCCTTCAACGACATATTTGGGGCAATCCTTTTTCCATTGTTGTTCAGATTCACACTCTCATCTACAACGTTTTAATCTCGCACGTTCATGACCGTATTCGTGCGATCAAAACACAGAGTTGAATTTTTTCAGGAGGAGGAGTAGGCCATTCGATATTTCAAACTTGCTGTACCATTCAATATGATCATGGCTAATCATTTACCGCAGCCCCACAGCCCCGCACTCTGTCCATTGCCCTTGACACTGTAAGAGTCTAGAAATCTACATATATTTGTTTATTTAATAAAATCAGCGACTTGGCCTCTAGTTCCTTCTGTGGGGGCGAAATCCACAGCTTTATCACCCTCTAAGTAAATACATTTCTCCTTATCTAAGACCTAAATGACCTATGCGTATCCTGATATTGCGACTCCTTGTTTTAGACCGACAATCCTCATTCGCGCCTGCCCCCAGACAGACGAAACAACACCCCTGAATGCAGTGTATCAGCCGTGTCAGAAATGTATCCGTTTCAATTAAACCCTTCTCATTCTGCTGCGCTCGAGTGGTATAGACAAGTCAACCAATATCGTGCCATACCACCATCCTGCCATCCAAGGAATCAGCCTGCTAAACATTCTCTGCACTCCTTGTATCACAAAGTCTGAGGTAACGAGGGTAAAACTTCACACAATGCTCCAGGTGTGGGCTCACCAAGGCCTTGCCCAGCTGCTCTACATGAAGTCACATCCTCTTGTAATGAAGGCCAGTATACCATTTCGCTTCAAAACTGTATGTTTACTCTCAGTGACTGGTGTGCTAGGAACCTAATTCTCTTTGTCGTCAACATTTCCCAATTTAATACCATTTAAAATACTGCTCCATCTATTTCTCCGTGCGAATGAGATAATTTCTAATTTATTCACGTTGCACTGCAGCTGCCACGTTCTTCTCCACTCAAGCAACATGCCCAAATTACCTTAAAGTCGTTTACGTTCCTCCAGAGCCTGGAAATATTGGTTCCCAAACTTATCCTTCCACACTCTCTCAAGATTCGTCTATAATTTTTCAAATCCCTCCTTTACATTCCTATTTTCCATGGAGTTATGGAAACATAAAGGCAGAGTGTAATGGCGTCACAAAGGTTTACAGAACCAAAAGAGGCCCTTCAGCCAATCGTGCCTATACCTGCCATAGAACGCCAATATATCCGAATCTGGATTGTCAGCACGTGGCCCGTAACCTTGTACGCTATGTTTCAAGTGTTCATCTCGACGCTTCTTAAAAGCTCCCTGCCTCAACTACTCTTTCAGGAAGTAAGTGACAATAAGAGATTTTCGTTTCATTTTCATTTCAAGTGTCAGATTCCCACCACTTTCTGTGCGAAAACGGATTCCCTCAAATCCCGTATAAATCTCATTTTCCCTCCCTTAAGCCTGTGCCAAATTATTATTAATCCCTCATCTGATGGAAAAAAGGTTCTTCTTATCGAACCTATCTGTGTTCTTCATAATTATGTTACCTTCGTTCATATACACCCTTAGCCTTATCTGCTTTAAGAAAAACAACTCCAGCCTCTCTTGATTGATGGAACGATCCAGCACTGGCAACATCCTGGTGAATGCTGCACTCTCTGCAGCCATTTTCTTCTAGTATTGTGGCGACCAGAGCTGCACACAGTATGCTAGCCGTGGCTTAACGGGGTTTCTCCATTATCAACTCTCTGCTGTTATATTCTACGCTTCTGCTAATAAAGGAGAATACGCCAAATGTGTTTAACGCATATGCCTTATTAATGTAGATTATTAATGTTGTTGTTGTTATTATTATCATTATTATTATTTGTTTTGATTGGCTTTCGGGTTGATGTAATAGCCTGTGCCCTCTTGCCTGTCCCTCCGCCGCGTCAGTAGCAATGTCACCATCCCCTCATTATCTTTTTCTGATATTTCATTAAAAGTTCAGTAGTTAATATATTCCCTTTATCCACTTGTTTGAGAAGATAGAATGTGTGTTTTTAAATTCTAATGTTGAACCTTTGAACAAGTCCGAAGTGCCGACTTCATGCACACATATCCTGTAGAAATCCGCTTAGGGCAATAGCCATACATGCCACTTTCATACAATAGTATTTTCCAGTATCTGCCAATGCGTTCCTTAAGGAAAATAAAATCGCAAAAGAGTAGATGTGGCAAAGGAAGTTTGACACAAATGTAAAAGTTCCGACAGTTTGGAGTTAAGTGTACAAATCAGTATGTAAAAGTAACGAGTATGTTACAATTAAAGTAACATAATGCCCATTCCATATCCATTCAAAATGAATTCAAGTAACACATGTTCAGAGTAAACAATAATAATAATCTTTATTAGTGTCACAAGTAGGCTTACATTAACACTCCAATGAAGTTACTGTGAAAATCACGCTACCCAATGTCAACCTCCACCCTATCCCCACAACCCAGTAACCCCACCCAACACTAAAGGCAATTTTGGACACTAAGGGCCATTTATCATGGCCAATCCACCTAACCTGCATATTTTTGGACTGTGGGAGGAAACCGGAGCACCCGGAGGAAACCCACGCACACACGGGGAGGATGTACAGACTCCACACAGACAGAGACCCAAGCCGGAATCGAACCTGGGACCCTGGAGCTGTGAAGCAATTGTGCTATCCACAATGCTACCCATGCTGGGTAACAAGAGGCCCAGGGTTAAGGAATGCGAAGTGAGCCAATCAGGGTATATGGACAGGTCAGGAGGTGTATAGGATGACGTATGAGAATCTTGTATGTGAAACTTGATGCCATTTGAATGAGGTTTGCAGAGATTTCTTTGTCTACGATATCACTCGGTTCTGTGTTCTGAATCTCTGTGGAGCGAGTCAGCTTTCAAGTTGGTTGAAAATAAATAATACTATACCTACAAATCCATCTCGCGTTTTATTGAGGCCGGACTGACGGGTAAAGAACTCAATATTGTCATTTGGTGCCGGAACCGGGATTTCTCCAGCCGGTCACCCGCCAGCTGCTAAATCAGAATTACACTGATGTTGGACAAGGAAAGCGGACATTGGCCCACAATGTGTGTAGCTGGAAAATGACCACATTACGTTTCCCCTTTTCTGGTCGTCTGATTGGTCTGGTCACTCGTGGTTGATACGGAAAGATCATCTCGATGAAATCAAAGGTCAGTCTGGGGATTAGAAAATTAAAAAATTCAGTCGATGTAGGTACGACTGAGGGTTAAAAAAAACGAAAAAACAGATGGGACGTCGGAAGGACCGTTCAGTTCCACGTGTGTTTTGTGCGACGACGGTTAGAAATAACTGATGGGATATCATAATATTGATAGTTCAATTGCGGGTTCATTGTGGAATTGAAGGGACGTCGAAAGGACGGTTCAGTTCCACGTGTGTTTTGGAAACTATAGTTGATTAAGCTTAAATTGTATCCTTGGACTGCAGTGGCGAACAACGCAGTCTTGAGGACTAGTTCGAGATTATGGGGAATTGCTTGGATAACACGAGTGGTCCAAACAGTTCATTGCAAATATTATGTGATATTTACCCCAAAAAGTGAGGGATTTTAGGAAAATGTCAGCAATTTAAGGAAATAATTGCTTGGGGGCACTAAATATCTGGTCATCATTAAGAAAATTCAGGGTGAAATCTGGAAAAAGAACCAAAGTATGAAAGCCAAAGAGCTAATTGGATTATGGAGACAATATTGTCAAGAGGAGAGGAATAAGATCATGCTATCAAGTTGGCAAGAAAATGCCCTGAAAATGGGGATTCCAATTAGTGAAGGGGGAACCAGAAAAGACAGCCTGAGTGAGTGAGACACAGACAGAGTGAGAATTTGAAACTTGCTAATTTGGTGCAGTGAGGTAATTCGGTGAAGAGTGGGAGAAGGTGCTTGTTTCCGACTGTTTTGTTCTCTCTCTTTCTTCGGGCCTAATTTCGGGTGCCGTTCGGAGGAGGAGGAGCAGTCTCTGTGAGTATAACAACATAACGGTAACTTCCTGTTTTCCAGTCCACCCCCCCCCCCCCCCCCCCCACAAAAGGAACGTCAGAGGGAAGCTGTGATCTGATTGGTTGATAGCAAATCTGCCCCAAATTTAAAAAACACACAGCTAAACTCGTAAACTTAAATTAAACTAATTAATTAATTAGAAATGGCTGGTCAGGTGATGTGCTTGAGCTGCTTGATGTGGGAGCTGGCAGATCCCCTTGCGAGCTGCAGCGACCACATCTGCAGTAAGTGTTGGCTGCTCGAAGAGCTCGGGCTCAGAGTTGATGAGCTGGAGTCTGAGCTTCAAACACTGAGGCACGTCCGGGAGGGGGAGACTTACCTGGACACTGTGTTTCAGGAGGCAGTCACACCTGTCAGAGTAAGTAGTTTAAATCCTGCCAGTGGCCAGGGACAGCAGGGTGTGACTGCAAGTCAGGCAGGTAAACGGGACCAGCAGTCAGGAACTCAGGAGCCTCAGGCCTTGACCCTGTCCAACTGTTATGAGGCACTTGGTCCCTGCGTGGATGGCGAACAGGGCTGCAGGAAGGATGAGTCAGCTGACCAAGGCACCATGGTTCAGCAGGCCATTCAAAGGGAGGGAGTAAATAGGCAAGTTGTAGTTGTAGGGGATTCTATTATCAGGGGGATAGATAGTATCCTTTGTGAGCAGGATAAAGAGTCCCGCATTGTATGTTGCCTGCCCGGTGCTAGGGTGCGGGACATCTCTGACCGGCTTGAAAGGATACTGGAGCGGGAGGGGGAGGGTCCAGTTGTTGTGGTCCATGTCGGTACCAACAACATAGGCAAGTCTAGAAAAGAGGACCTGTTTAGAGATTATAAAGAGCTAGGATTCAAATTAAAAAACAGATCCTTAAAGGTCATAATCTCCGGATTACTGCCCGAGCCACGTGCAAATTGGCATAGGGAGGCACGAATATGGGAAGTTAACACGTGCCTGAAAGAGTGGTGTGGGAAAGAGGGGTTCCTTTTCATGGGACACTGGCATCAGTTTTGGGACGGGGGGACCTATACCGTTGGGATGGTCTCCACCTGAACCGAGCTGGGACCAGTGTTCTGGCGAAAAGCGTAAATAGGGTGGTCAATAGGACTTTAAACTAGAGATTGTGTGTGTGTGTGTGGGGTGGGGGGGGGGGGGGTGGGGGAAGGATGACAGTCAGGGAACCAAGAGGTGAAGTAATCAGTGGGAAGCGTAGCTGCTTAGGAATACAAAAAAGCACAAAAAGACAGAACTCAGGAGAGGTTACGATAGTCCCTATCCCACAAAATATGACACAGTGTATGGAAAGGCTCAGTAAACCAAGGTCCACCACACTAAGAAAACAAAAAGGGACGGTCAATAGAGAATTAAAGGTGCTCTATTTAAATGTGCGCAGTGTACGGAACATGGTAGATAAGCTTGTGGCCCAGATTGTGACTGGCAGATATGATGTGGTAGGCATCACAGAGACGTGGTTGCAGGGGGTTCAGGACTGGCATTTAAACATCCAGGGATTCACAACCTATCGAAAAGACAGAGGTGGGCAGAGGGGGTGGGGTTGCCTTGTTAATTAGGAATGAAATGAAATCAATAGCACTAAACGACATAGGGTCAGATGATGTGGAGTCTGTGTGGGTAGAGTTGAGGAACCGCAAAGGCAAAACAACCGTAATGGGAGTTATGTCCAGGCCTCCTAACAGTGGCCAGGACCAGGGGCACAAATGCACCACGAAATAGAAAGTGCATGTCAGAAAGGCAAGGTCACAGTGATCATGGGGGACTTCAATATGCAGGTGGACTGGGTAAACAATGCTGCCGGTGGACCCAAGGAAAGGGAATTCACAGAATGTTTACAGGAGGGCTTTTTGGAACAGCTTGTGATGGAGCCCACGAGGGAACAGGCCATTCTGGACTTAGTGTTATGTAATGAGCCAGACTTGATTAAAGATCTTAAAGTAAGGGAACACTTCGGAGGCAGTGATCATAATATGGTAGAATTCAATCTCCAATTTGAAAAAAAGAAGGTAGAATCATATGTAAAGGTGTTAGAGTTAAATAAAGGGAACTACAGGGGCATGATGGAGGGACAGACGAAAATCGACTGGGAGCAGAGCCTAGTGGGAAAGACAGTAGAACAGCAATGGCAAAGGTTTCTGGGAGTAACTGAGGACACAGTACAGAGGTTCATCCCAAAGAAAAGCAAGGTTATCAGAGGGGGGATTAGGCAGCCATGGCTGACAAAGGAAGTTAGGGAATGCATCAAAGCAAAAGAGAAAGCCTATAATGTGGCAAAGAGTAGTGGGAAGTCAGAAGATTGGGAAGGCTACAAAAACAAACAGAGGATAACAAAGAGAGAAATAAGGAAAGAGAGGATCAAATATGAACGTCGGCAGTCAGTCTTCACAGTAGAAGCCATGAGTAATATCCCAACAATTCAGGAGAGTCAGGGGGCAGAGTTTAATATGGTAGCCATCACAAAGGAGAAAGTGCTAGAGAAACTAAGAGGTCTAAAAAGTTATAAATCTCCGGGCCCAGATGGGCTACATCCTAGAGTTCTGAAGGAGAGAGCTGAAGAAATAGTGGAGGCGTTAGTTATGATCTTTCAAAAGTCACTGAAGTCAGGGAAAGTCCCAGAGGATTGGAAAATCGCTGTTGTAACCCCCCTGTTTAAGAAGGGAACAAGGAAAAAGATGGAAAATTATAGGCCAATTAGCCTAACCTCGGTTGTTGGCAAGATTCTAGAATCCATTGTTAAGGATGAGATTTCTAAATTCTTGGAAGTGCAGGGTCGGATTAGGACAAGTCAGCATGGATTTAGTAAGGGGAGGTCGTGCCTGACAAACCTGTTAGAGTTCACTGGAGAGATAACAAATAGGTTAGACCAAGGAGAGCCAATGGATGTTATCCATCTTGACTTCTAAAAGGCCTTTGATTAGGTGCCTCACGGGAGACTGCTGAGTAAAATAAGGGCCCATGGTATTCGAAGCAAGGTACTAACATGGATTGCCGATTGACTGTCAGGCAGAAGGCAGAGAGTTGGGAGATGGCAACGGTGATGAGTGGTGTCCCGCATGGTTCAGTGTTGGGGCCACAGCTGTTCTCTTTATATATTAACGATCTAGATGACGGGACTGGGGGCATTCTGGCTAAGTTTGCCGATGATACAAAGATAGGTGGAGTGGCAGGTAGCATGGAGGAGGTGGGGAGGCTGCAGAAAGATTTAGACAGTTTAGGAGAGTGGTCCAAGAAATGGCTGATGAAATTCAACGTGGACAAGTGCGAGGTCTTGCACATTGGAAAAAAGAATAGACGCATGGACTATTTTCTAAACGGTGATAAAATTCATAGTGCTGAAGTGCAAAGGGACTTGGGAGTCCTAGTCCAGGATTCTCTAAAGGTAAACTTGCAGGTTGAGTCCGTAATTAAGAAAGCAAATGCAATGTTGTCATTCATCTCAAGAGGCTTGGAATATAAAAACAGGGATGTACTTCTGAAGCTTTATAAAGCATTAGTAGGCCCCATTTAGAATACTGTGAGCAATTCTGGGCCCCACACCTCAGGAAGGACATACTGGCACTGGAGCGGATCCAGCGGAGATTCACACGGATGATCCCAGGAATGGTAGGCCTAACATACGATGAACGTCTGAGGATCCTTGGATTATATTCATTGGAGTTTAGCAGGTTGAGTGGAGATCTAATAGAAACTTACAAGATAATGAATGGCTTAGATAGGGTGGATGTAGGGAAGTTGTTTCAATTAGCAGGGGAGACTAGGACCCGGGGGAACAGCCTTAGAATAAAGGGAGTTCCTTTAGAACAGAGATGAGGAGAAATTTCTTCAGCCAGAGAGTGGTGGGTCTGTGGAATTCATTGCCACAGAGGGCGGTGGAGGCCGGGACGTTGAGTGTCTTGAAGACAGAAGTTGATAAATTCTTGATTTCTCGAGGAATTAAGGGCAATGGAGAGAGAGCGGGTAAATGGAGTTGAAATCAGCCATGATTGAATGGTGGAGTGGACTCGATGGGCCGAATGGCCTTACTTCCCTCCTATGTCTTATGGTCTTATAATTCCCCTCAAGTATGTGCTATGTTAATGCATTGCCTACCACCTTTCTTGCCTACTGCCGTGGAAAGTAATAACATAAATTGGACAGAGAACGACCCTTCCCAGATACTCTGATTTTATTGGAAGGGGGATGTAGGCCAGGAAGAAGGCTCAGTTACAAAGATTAAGATTGAGTATGTAATGAAAAAGGATGATCTGAGACCCCAACCAGCGGCAGATACAGTAGCGTACCATTTGGAATCCCAATATTGTGACCTTGCGTGGTTGGATCAACAAGGGGAGGATACGAAACCCACCCAAATGGACCCTCAGCCCGTCTTTATGGCCCACCGTTTGCACCAACAGCTTTACAACTGCCGCCCCCTCTGAGGGGCCAGTGATCTACTGGGAAAAGTGGACAGGGCAGGTATAGAGGGAACAATAATGTTTTAATTGTGGCCATATAGATCAGTGGCATTAGGAATGCCCCTTTAAAAGACGGGCAGCAGAAGGAGACTACCCGACCCAAAGGAGGGGGTCCCCACCAAGGGGAGGACAGACGAGGTGCACCGACTGCTCCCAGGCAAATACTTTCCCAACACAAGATTGACTAGCTAATTTAGTCATAAGGACTCTCCAATCGGACAGGGAACCTACTATCTCTCTGCAGATAGGAGATCAACATTACCCATTTTTAATCGAAACTGGAGCAACCATGTCTTCAGTGCAATCAGAACTTCGACTACCACTATCCGACCACACCCAGCATTTGTCGGGGTTCGAAGGACAGGTGTGTGAGTATCCTATTTCTGAACCTGTGACAGTCACTTATGAGAATAAGTCTACAGATCATCAGTTTGTGGTGACTACTGGATTTGACTGTAACTTGTTGGCCCGAGATTTACTGTGTACCTTCCAGCTACAGATAAAGTGCGGAGACGAAGGGGTAACGGTTCAATCATGGAGGATGAGACAATAGGGCTATATTTCTATCACACCCCAGTGGTGGACGTTAGACATTGAACATTCACTGCACCACGTTACCCTGGCCTATGACAGAACCGGACAGAACAGGGAGTTGGAGGACAAATACCGGCCGTTAATTGGGACCGAATGGACAGTCAAGATTACAGCCACAGTCACGGGAAAAGAAGGTACAGCCGATTTTGTAACAATACCACCACATTTATGGCCACAGTCAGCTTCTGTAGGCCCTCATATTACAGGTCCATGACCAGTACCATGCCAAGGATCTGGGGCCTATGGTAAGGATGGCAGTGGATCATTCAGATCCGACAGAGTACGCACTTCAAGTCATGCCAGACGACACTACCATAAAATATTTTGAGGTCCCTGACACGGTTAACACTGGACTTCAGCATCACCTTGGACGTGACGTTTTGGAATATGTCAACCCACAGGTCTGGGCAGAATACCCATCACAAGTGGGACAGGCAAATGTTACACTCATTAAGGTAACGATTAAGGACCATGTAACGCTGCCTTCCATTTGGCAATATTCCCGAAAACCCCAAGCTGCCCCCTCTATAGACAAATTAATCCGAGAGCTGTTGCAACAGGGTATACTGGTCCCTTGCCAATCAGAATGTAACACCTCCATACTTGCGGTGCCCAAACCAGGCAAACCAGACCAGTACCGGTTAGTACAGGATTTACGTTCAATCAGTGCCATCGCACAGCCGTTGCAAGCTCTCGTCCCTAATCCCGCCCACAGACTGGCTCAAATTCCAGCTGGAGCCCGGGTCTTCGTCATAGTTGACCTCCAGCACGCGCTGGTGTAGGAAGCAATCATCAGCTGTTAGCGGACAAAGTGCGGCTCTTCAGCCAATTTATTGGTCACCAGCCAATTAATCAAACCGGATCACACTCCATATCGCGTACTGATGCCGAGAAATCGGAGGTCTCCTGTTCGAACCAGTAGAAACCAGCAGAGTTTTCTCCCCGCACTTCACTCTCGTGATAACCTTACATGTCTCGAAACATTAGCTCCCTTTTGTCTTCACAGATGCTGTCAGTCCTGCTCAGATTGTCCGGTATTTTCTGTTTTTACCTCACTACGATACTTCGGCGGTACCTGAATCTGATGAACAGTTCCCATTCCTCACCCTCGGGTCAATGAGGCCTTTACATCCTAATCAGGAATTCGTCCTTATTCTAGTGGCACCCTGGAACTCCCGCCCCACCATTCTCAACGTCTGCGAGAGCTGACTGTGCTGGTCTCTATATCCCTGCTTCTGATTCATGGGCCTTAATTAGGGCGGTCCTACGAAACACTTCATCAGAAACTTCCTAATTCTCAAGGATAGTTTCATCCTCTAACCTCTCTGTGTAGTGCCACTTTATCTGTGGTGGTGAACCTTGTTTACCCGTAACCCTGGCCACCACACAGGACGTAAAAATCTTTGGAAATTATTCCTGTAACTGTCATGACTCCTTAACGTCCATTGGACTCTCGGTAGTCATGGTTGAAGCTACACCCTTGACTCCTGCAAAATCATGACGCAAACATCAGGCCACACCGTCCACTGGTTACTGCTTGAGCATCCCAACACTTATTGGACTTGTCACAAAATCAACTCCGATTGTATTTTCTACAAGGGATCTGGGAAATAATCTGTCCTTATCCCTGTCACAAATACCTTAGCTTTCAATGGCCTTTCCGCAGTGAAAGCAAATCCTTCTGCAGGAAGACTGTTTGAGTAGCCCATCTCACTTAAATAGTAAAGAGTTGGCTGCCACAATTGAGGAAACGCGGATGATCTTCCTCTTAAACACAATCAACCCATGAATCTCATCTGCCACATTCGTCAGACCTGCTCCCACAGCAGTGTTTACCTCATTTCTTCTAAATCCAGTTAAAGTTGCAGTGGTCCCTGTGGTATTCACCACTTTTATTCCCTTTTCTGAATGCGCCTTCTGAACTCCCACCGGCCCCATCTGTTTCCTTTGCCACTTTCACCATGCTGAATGAACGTGTCCCGGCTTGTTGCAATGGTAACACCGAGGCTTATGAGTCTCACCTCCACCCTCACTGCCTTCCATCTTGGTCTCAGGCCGAGACCCTGGAGCAGTCCTGGTTATCCATTCTCTACCTTGCAAACTGCCGTCCTTTCACTCTCCCAGTTCCTATCGTTTTCAAAATTATGGGGGTGACGAAACAAAGGTTTAAATGTCTGGAAAAGATCAGCATCGTCAGCCATAATTTTTGCTTGTTTCACCGTCTGTTCTTCAACGTGGGTGGTTATTGTGAAGGTAGGGCATGATTAAATTTCTCTAAGAGAATTACCTCTCTTAGAGCCCCATAGGTAGTTGGAACTCCAAATGCTGCTTACCATCTCTCAAGAATGTTCAGCTGAAACCTTTCGAATTTGGCATATGTCTGTCCTTGCTGTCTCCGTAAATCCGGAAACGTTTGCCTGTATGCTTCGCGTATCAAATCCTATGTATCCTAAATAACCCTTGTTTTTTTTACCTAATCATAAATCTTCAACACCCACTATTAAAGGATAGAATAAACCTCATGTGCCCGCCACGTCAATTTACTTAGCACGAAGGGCGGCAGTGTGGTGCAGCGGTTAGCACTACTGCCTCACAGCGTTGAGGACCCGGATTTGATCCCGTCCCCGGGTCAGTGTGTAGTTTGCACGTTCTCCCCGTGTTCGCATGGGTCTCACGTCCACAACCCCACGATGTGCTGCATACGGGGATTGGCCACGCTAAATTGACCCATCATTTGAAAAAATAAAAATAAATACTTTGAATGGGTGATATCCCATTTTCCTTTGGGCACCCCATTTGTGTTGCTACTTTCTGAAAACCCACAAACAGGGTAACTACTTCTTTCACTTCGAATTTTGTGAGGACTTGCATACATTGAAATATATCGCCACTTGGTTCCATTCTAAGATTAAGCTCCCCTGTTATTCCTGGAAGCTCCAGTATAATGTCTCATGCCCTAAACTGGAAATCCCTCTCTTTTTCTTTTCCCTATCTCCCTCTTTTGCCTTTTCCTCGTTTGTTATTCATTTCTGGGATGTGGGCATCGCTGTTTAGACCAACATATAATCCCATCCCTAATTGCCCTTCAAAAGGTGGTAATGAATTGCGTTCTTGAACCCTGAGGTGTAGATACGTACACTGTGCTGTCAGGGACGCAGTTCCAAGATTTCACCCCCGCGACAATGAAGGAACGGCGATATATTTTTAAGTTAGGGTTGTGAATGACTTTGAGAGAATCCTCCAGGTGGCGGGGTTCCCAGATATCTGCTGCTCTTGTCCATCTATGTGCTAATGGTTGTGGGTTTGGAATGCGGTGTCTATTGAATCTTGGCGAGTTATTGCAATGCATCTTGTAGATGGTAACCATGGCTGCCGCTCATCGTCGCTGGGTGGAGTGTTTGAATGTTTGTGCAAGGGGGAGCTATCAAGTAGGCTGCTGTGCTCTGGATGTTGTCGAGTTTCTTGAGTTTTGTTGGAGCTGCACTCATCCAGGCCAGTTGCGAATATGCCATTGCTCTCCTGACTTGTGCCTTGTAGATAGTTGGCAGTTTTTGAGGGACCAGAAGGTTAGTTACTCGCCGTCGCATTCCTAGCCTTTGACCTGCCCTCGTATTCACAGTATTAATATGGCCAGCCCAGTT
The DNA here is from genome assembly GCF_047496885.1 of Scyliorhinus torazame. NCBI lineage: Eukaryota > Metazoa > Chordata > Chondrichthyes > Carcharhiniformes > Scyliorhinidae > Scyliorhinus > Scyliorhinus torazame. The sequence continues at coordinate 186,370,149 of NC_092711.1, read as the reverse complement.
CAGTTTTTGATCAATAGTAACCCCGAGGGTGTTTATTATGGGGGATTCAGCGATGGGGTAATATCGTTAAATGTAAATGGACGATGGTTAAATCCTCTATTGCAGGACAATGTAATTGCCATAAATGGTGCTCTGATTTAAACCTTGAAATATCCATCTCCATTTCGTTTTGTTGCATGTCATTTTCTTTCTGTATTATGTTTACTTCCGTTTCATGCTGGAACTGCAACCAGTTGCTCAATTTACCCACCAGGAAATGACCTTGATGCGAGATATCTTTGTGGGTTCTCCTGTGTTTCTAGCATCTCTTTCAAGTGTAAATATTGAGCAATCACATCAGTTACCACAATCTTCCTAGCCCTAGCTGGTACCTCTACTTTGAATTCCTCTGCTTATTCAAATTCGGCTTGTGTGCCTTCTCGAAGCCTTTTTACCTAAACCAGAGACTAGTCGTCCACCTGAAGTTAGCTATTGGCAACTTCTAGAGCCATCTGTTATCTTGCTACAAACCAGTCGTCTCTTTTTAATTCATATTGTAACCCAAACTTCACCGTCTGCCATTTTAAAGTACCTGGAATCGAGCCCACAAGTTGTGTCACGACACCCTGGGCAAGAAAGCGGTAAATTCCAGCCCTGACTTGACACCGAATCAAGACACAAGTGACTGAACCAATAATTCTCAGAAAAGTACCTGAAGTCTTTGGCGTTGACTGCCCTATAGGTGCAGCCACAAGGTTTGTAGATTTCAACACAATTAACTTGTGTTTAAAACAAGAACTATGATGAAATATGCAGAAAATACTGGTAAACTATTATCTACTAATAGTAATAATTCCCCACTTTACCTACCTCCGCCCCACCCTCCATATATTTAGCTGGTAAGTATTCATTTGCGCCCAATTATAAATTCCCCTCTTCCTGACTGTAAGACATTTGTCTGCACGAATCTTTATCTCTTCAAATACCAATAGAAATGTTGGGAGTCAGTTATTCAAGTTTACTCTCACACTCCGTCCCCCCCTTTTTAAAATCACTTTGTCCTCCTTTGCTGAATTTTGAACTGCTCCCAATTCACAGAACTTCTCTTTTTTCTGACCAGTTTGAATGCCTCTTCCTTGGATATAATACCGGGCTGGAAACTCTGATCTGAAGCTGCATGTTTCTCGGTGGTGCATTGTACGCTGGCGGTGGGATTCTCTCTTCCAGCCCTTGTCAATTGAATTTTCTACTGCATGCCGCCGGGAAACCCGTGGAGGTGCTGCGCTGCCACAGGGAAAGAGAATCCCAGCGACTGGAGAATTCCAGATATTGACTCCAATTATCTTTTCAGCTGTGTTTAAATCACCTTTCTTGTTTTATTTTTGCGCCAGACAGGAAAGTACAACATTTGCAGTTCACTCTTGGATCTCTAAATGTTTGTCATTGCTTATACATCGTCAGGCATTTAAGTAACGTTCCTCCACCATTCATCACAGCAAACCCGTGTCTCATAGCACTGTAGCTTCCTTTATTTATATCTCGAACACTAGCCTCAGAATCAACAATGCCAAGAATGGCGTTTCCTCTAATTGGTTCTTCAATGTATTGGTCCAGAAAACCATGCTGTAAAAAGTCAAGTAATTATTTCTCTATGGTATTGTTACTAATTTTATTTGCCTAATTTATGTTCAGATTAACGCCACTCATAACTCAAGAAGTTACTTTATTGTGTGCATCTCTAATTTTCTGGTTAATACCTTACCCAAAATCTACACTACAGTGTGACGTCTATTGTCAAACACCACTGACTTTTTTTTCCCTTTGGTGTTTCTCAGCTCTATCCTTGCCGATTCCATGTCGTCAGAGCTAATCTATATCATCACTGTTGCATCAGTTTCTTCTTTAATCAGCAATGCACCTCCAACAACTATTCATTTTTGTCTTTACTAAATTCTGAAATCTCTGGATGTTCAGTCCCCATCCCTGGTCATCTCTCAGCTACGTCCCCGGGTCCCCACGATATGAAACTCGTTTCCATCTATTTGCACAAGTAATTCATCCACTCGTTTGAGAATGCTCCACACATTAAGCCTTAAGTCTTGTCTCCTTTAATATCCCTTGTCCCATTCCCATTACTTTTCACAGCAGCCTGTTTGAATCTGGCCCGTTTTTAATATGTCTATGACTTTTCATATTTACCTTTCGGTCTTTTTTTCTTATCCTTGTTTCCCCATCCTCTGACTTGCATAGGTTAACATCCATGGACAGACACAATTTAATCGGTGTTAGAGTTGCATTGCTGGTTAAAGAAGAAACTGGTGCAACAGTTGTAGACGTAGATTAGCTCCGACGACATTGAGTCGGCAAGGATAGAGCTGAGAAACACCAAAGGGAGAAAACGTTAGTTGTGTTTGACAATAGACGCCTGAACTGTAGTGTAGATTTGGGGTAAGGTATTAACTAGAAAATCAGAGATGCACAAAATAAAGTCACTGCGTGCGCTATGAGTGGCATTAATCTGAACATAAATTAGGCAAATCAAATTAGTAACAATACCATAGAGGAATAATTCCTGGATCCTTGCCATTTTAGTTTAAACCTTCACAAATGACTCTAGCAAATACTCCCTGCAGGACATCAGTCCCGGTACTATTCATTTGCAAAAATGCAGTTTGTACTGATCCCACCTCCTTCCAAACCTGCAAAAATATCTCAGGAATCTGAAGACTCGCACCACCTCTTCAGTCACGCTTTCAGCTAACATGTTCTGCTATCAGTGCTTTGATTAGCCAGTGTCACTGTTAGAAACCCTGAAATCACCACCTTTCAGGTCCTAATTTTCAACATAACCATTAACTCTGTCTGTTCTGTTTTGTGGGCCTCATCCATTTTTTTTACTATGTCGTCTGTACCAATGTGTCTCACGATTGCAGGTTCTTTAACCTCCCAGTACAAAAAGTCATGTAGCCGCTCTGAGACATCCTTGCAATTAAAAAAACGGCAGACTATATACCGGAGTCCCCTTTGCGGCCGCAGAAACGCCAATCTATTCCCCTTACAATAGAATCCTCTATATTCTCTAAAAGGACATAGGTTGTTGGTGGAGTGGGCGATCAAGCGGCAGATGGAATGTGACACAGGTAAGTGTGAGGTCATTAATTTAGTGAATCTAACCAGTTATACGGAGTACACAATAAATGGAAAATAAACTAAGAGGGGTACATGAAGTGAGAAGTTTTGGTCTGAATGCACAAAGGTCCCAAAACGCAATATTTCGGGTAGACACGCGTGAAAAGAAAGCATCTGGAATGCTCTCATTTATTGGCAGAGACACAGAATATAAAAGTAAGGATATAATTTTGGTATTATGTAAAGCACTGGCAAAGCCACAACTGGAGTCTTGTGTGCAATTCTGACCACCACATTACAGGAAGGACGTAATTACACTCGAGAGAGTGCAGAGGAGGTTTGTAAGACTGGTGGCAGATATAGAAACGTATAGCTACGATGAGCGATTGGATAGAACAACGAATAAAGAAAATTACAGAACAGGAACAAGCCCTTCGGCCCTCCCAGCCTGCGCCGATCCAGATCGTTTATCAAAACCTGTTGCCTATTTTCCAATGATCTACTTCCTTCTGTCCCCGCCCGTTCATAAATCTGTCTAGATGCATCTTAAATGATGCTATCGTGCCCGTCTCTACCTCCTCCGCTGGGAAAGCATTCCAAGCACCCACCAACCTCTGCGTAAAAAACTTTCCACGCATATCTCCCTTAAACTTTCCCCCACACACCTTGAAATCGTGACCCCTTGTAATTCACACCATCACTCTTGGAAAAAGCTTGTTGCTATCCACCCTGTCCATAACCTCTCATAATTTTGTAGACCTCAATCAGGTCCCCCCTCAACCTCCGTCTTTCCAACGAAAACAACACTAATCTACTCAACCTTTCTTCATAGCTAGCACCCTCCATACCAGGCAGCATCCTGGTGAACCTCCTCTGCACCCTCTCTAAAGCAGTCACGTCCTTCTGGTAATGTAGCGACCAGAACTGCACCCAGCATTCCAAATGTGGCCTCACCAAAGTCCTATACAACTGTAACATAACCTGCCGACTCCTGTACTCAATACTCCGTCCAATGAAGGCAAGCATGCTGTATGCCTTCTTAACCACTCTATCGATGGACCTGAACTCCCAGATCCCTCTGTACATCAGTTTTCACCAGGACTCTTCCATTGACCGTATAGTCCGCTCTTGAGTTAGATCTTCCAAAATGCATCACCTCTCATTTGCCTGGATTGAACTCCATCTGCCTTTTCTCTGCCCAACTCTCCAATCTATCTGTATTTTGCTGTATTCTCTGACAGTCCTCCTCGCTATCTGCAACTGAAAAATGAAATGAAATGAAAATGAAAATCGCTTATTGTCACGAGTAGGCTTCAATGAAGTTACTGAGAAAAGCCCCTAGTCGCCACATTTCGGCGCCTGTTCGGGGAGGCTGGTACGGGAATTGAACCGTGCTGCTGGCCTGCCTTGGTCTGCTTTAAAAGCCAGCGATTTAGCTCAGTGAGCTAACCCAGCCCCCAACTCCACCAATCTTAGTGTCATCTGCAAACTTGCAAATCAGACCACCTGTACCTTCGTCCAGATCATTTATGTAGGTTGAGGTTATTTTATTTGGAACAAAGAAGGCCGAGGAGTCCCTTATTTGAGGTGCACAAAATTGTGAGGGGAGGAAATACAGTGGGCAGGAAAACGTTGTTTCCCTTGTTGGGGAATTCTAGAACCAGGGAACATAGTTTCTATATAAGTGACAGAAGGTCTACAAAGAACAAAGAACGTTGTGCAGAGGGGGCATGAGGAATAACTTTTTACAGCGAGGCTACTGGAAGTCTAGGATTAGCTGCCCGCGTTGGTGGTGGAGGCTGAGATCCAAAACACTTTGAAAAGGTATCCTTTATCTGCCCCACAAACTATTAATCACAAAATAATGTCCTTCGACACTATTAATAATGAATGTAATAAATACGTAGCCGAGCATACTCACCAAATCACCTGCTTCCACTTGCCCTGCGTCACTTTTGAATCCTGAATCCAGCCCAGGAGCTTCAAACTCCAAGGTAGAACTCAGATTTCGCATAGCACTCGTGCTATTTTCAATCTCCTCTCGCACTCCTATCCAGGAACTGCCCACGCTGGTTGCCGTTTAGTTGCCAGCCGGGGGCCGCCTGCGGCATGTTGCAAACTTTACGCCCGTCGGCTGTCCTACCGAGTGCGAGCGCCCAGCAGACGAAACATTCAGGCATATTGTTTAATTCACAGAATTGTACGTTGGGTAAAAAGGTAATTTGGCCATTACATCTGCATTGGCGAAGTGCGTGGATGGTGCTGAGCCACCAACTCTATTGTTAAGAGTCAAGGGCTTGAGGTTCATAAGGAGGAGGTGTTAGCAATTCTGGAAAGTGTGAAAATAGCTAAGTCCCCTGGGCCGGATGGGATTTATCCTAGGGTTCTCTGGGAAGCTAGGGAGGAGATTGCTGAGCCTCTGGCTTTGATCTTTAAGTCATCTTTGTCTACAGGAAGAGTGCCAGAAGACTGGAGGATAGAAAATGTTGTCCCCTTGTGCAAGAAGGGGAGTAGAGACAACCCCGGTAACTATAGACCACTGAGCCTTACTTCTATTGTGGGCAAAACCTTGGAAAGGTTTATAAAAGATAGGATGTATAATCATCTGGAAAGGAATAATTTGATTAGAGATAGTCAACACGGTTTTGTGAAGGGTAGGTCGTGCCTCACAAACCTTATTGAGTTCTTTGAGAAGGTGACCAAACAGGTGGATGAGGGTAAAGCAGTTGATGTGGTGTATATAGATTTCAGTAAAGCGTTTGGCAAGGTTCCCCACGGTAGGCTACTGCATAAAATACGAGGCATGGGATTCTGGGTGACTTAGCAGTTTGGATCAGAAATTGGCTAGCCGGAAGAAGACAAAGAGTGGTGGTTGATGGGAAAAGTTCAGACTGGAGTACAGTTACTAGTGGTGTACCACAATGACCTGTTTTGGGGTCACTGCTGTTTGTCATTTTTATAAATGACCTGGAGGAGGGCGTAGAAGGATGGGTGAGTAAATTTGCAGATGACACTAAAGTCAGTGGAGATGTGGTCAGTGCGGAATGATGTTACAAGTTACAGAGGGACATAGATAAGCTGCAGCGCTGGGCTGAGAGGTGGCAAATGGAGGTTAATGCAGAAAAGTGTGAGGTGATTCATTTTGGAAGGAATAACAGGAAGACAGGGTACTGGGCTAATAGTGAGATTCTTGGCAGTGTGGATGAGCAGAAAGATCTCGGTGTCCATGTACATAGGTCCCTGAAAGTTGCCACCCAGGTTGAGAGGGTTTTGAAAAAGGTGTACGGTGTGTTAGCTTTGATTGGTAGAGGGATTGATTTTCGGAGCCATGAGGCCATGTTGCAGCTGTACAAAACTCTGGTGCGGCCGCATTTGGAGTATTGCATGCAATTCTGGTCGCCGCATTATAGGAAGGATGTGGGAGCATTGGAAAGGGTGCAGAGGAGATTTACCAGAATGTTGCCTGGTATGGAGGGAAGATCTTATGAGGAAAGGCTGAGGGACTTGAGGCTGTTTTAGTTAGAGAGAATAAGGCTAAGTGGTGACTTAATGGAGGCATACAAGATGATCAGATGATTGGATAAGGTGGACAGTGAGAGCCTTTTTTCTCGGATGGTGATGTCTAGCACGAGGGGACATAGCTTTAAATTGAGGGGAGATAAATATAAGACAGATGTCAGAGGTAGGTTCTTTACTCAGAGAGTAGTAAGGGCGTGGAATGCCCTGCCTGCAACAGTAGTGGACTCGCCAACACTAAGGGCATTCAAATGGTCATTGGATAGACATATGGACGATAAGGGAATAGTGTAGATGGGCTTTAGAGTAGTTTCACAGGTCGGCGCAACATCGAGTGCCGAAGGGCCTGTACTGCGCTGTAATGTTCTATGTTCTATGTTCTTATACTTTAATAACCCTCATATTTTGAGCATCATTATCAAATTTCTCTTAATGCTCATTCGTTCAATGGATTACAGTCCATTAATGCAATATCTTACATTCAGTCCTGCAACCATTCTCGAAAGCCTGTCTTGCACAGTCTCAAGGGCCATGTCAAACATCCAATATCTTTTGCCTGCGTATTGGACCTGATTCTTCCACTGTTCCTAAAGTTTGTTGAGCAGAACGTTTCGTTTGTAATCTGTGAATCGCTAGGATTTATTTCAAAACATCCCAGGTGTCTTTCATTGCTTTTCAACACACGTTAGCAATTCTCTGCAGCCATACCTTTCGCTATGTCCTTCTTCAGAATGTTACCAAGTTGTCAAGGATATAAAGATACCTTCAGAATGAAATTATCTGCTTGTTAGAGAAGATTTCAATGGACGTAGCAAAAGTAGCAATGAACTAACACATCCAGCAAGGTTTCATTTTCTGCAGGCTTGTGGACAAATTATATTATCATGCCTAGAATCAGTCACTGTTTCAAGGAAATGGAGCGACAATATACCCTTTGACTTTCTTGAGAATCAAATGGAGTCTGCCATTTGTATGAATATTGCTGTCACGAAGTCACAAAGATATTGCGTAATTGACATAATTAAGTGTTTTGGATAAATATCTTGGAGGGCGGTGGAGGCGGGTGTGGGGGGGGGGGGGTAGTGGAGCGGGTAGCCAGGATCAGATAAAGGACTTGACATACATTAAGATTGTTCCATGCGCTCTGAAGAATGACGAGTCATATGTAATGGAGATAAAAGATACAATAACAGCAGAACATGACAACTGTGCATCAAGAAAAGCAGAGTCCGGATTTGTTTTCCATTTGTTCGGTAATTTAATTGGCACAGCTGCATATGACAGCATTTCATGAAATCGTACAATAAGCTAAATGTTATAACAGAGAAAGTGGCCACTTGGTCTACTGTGCCTGCGCCTAACGAACAGTGGAGCTACCCAGCCAAATCCCACTACGCAGTGTTTGGTCTGTAGCTCTGCAGCTCAGTATCCTCATCACCTCTTTACTCTTCCTACCAATCACTTTGAATTCATGCCCCCATAGATACTGCCCTCTCTGATAAAGTAAATCGGCTCTTTCCATCCACTCTTTTCCAGGTGTTTCACAATTTCATACACCTCAAGCCAATCTACTTTCAGACTCCTCTGTTCCAAGGAGACCAACCCAGCCTCTGCAGTTTTTCCTCATAACTACAACTTTTCAGCACGCGCAACATGCAGATAAATCTACCCTCTGCTGTCTCTAATGCAATGGCACAATTTCAGAAATTAGGTGTCTGGCGCTGCATACAGTACTCAAGGGTTGACCTAACAAATCATTTGTACAGTTCCAACGTAACGTCGCTGCACTTATTTCTGTACATTCGCTAATGAATAAAAGGATTTGCTCAAACTATCCTTCTCTGATCGTTTATATGTTCTGATGAATGTAGGACTATTAAACATATATTTCAGTATTTGTATATGTTCCAATTATCATATTAAAATCTGGGTTAGGGTGTTTATGCAACAGATGCAATAATATATTTTCAAAACCCTTGTGAAAGTCCGACGGCAGGCGGTGCCATTAAGATGACGTAAACGTGTGTGCATAGTTATTTCAAACCGTGCTTATGTTCAAGAGGAGCGGCTAATGGGTTGTTTTGTGATATCTGCTGATTAGATCATCAGAGATATTGTGCTTCAACTTCAGTAATTGAGACATGGGAATGAAGTGGAATAAAGATGATGCAACGAATCATCAAGGCCTGTGGCAGATAGTTTTGTCCTCGATTCTGCCAGTATCTGTGAGCTCAACTGCAGCTTTTTCACAATGCCGGGATATAACAATCCGACACAGACAGCAAGATCTTTCTCTTCAGGCAGCCTTCCAAGCCATCTCTACACAGAAAGTATCACTTTGCTTGCGGAAATTTGTTTATCAGAACCATTTGACATGTGCTGGACTTTTCTTAACTGGAGGCAAATAACATATAAGTTAGTAATAAAGAGGGTCTCCTTTTGTTGCTAAGAATTGTTTAAAAAAAAAGAGATCATTTATTGAAGGTACATCCAAAGCATATAGTGAATACATAAACAGGAACACTCCAGAACATTAAACAACAAACACCACATAACATGTGAACAATTCATATAATACTATAACAGTACAATATAACAAGATCCCCTATATATATAAATATGGCGCCAACACCCTCAACAAGAAATAAAGTGAACATGTTAATTTCTTAGTAAAGCAAAATAATGAACTCCCCCGCCCCTAAACAGTCAACAAAATTCCCTGATGACAGTTTAGTGGTTCTTGAAAAAGTCTATGAGCAGCTTCTACCTCACAGAGAACTCCTCATCCGAACCTATAATGGCGAACATTACCTTTTCCAAATGAAGGAACTCAGCAAGATGGCGTATCCATGACCCAGTGCCTGGCGGTTCTGAAGCCCGTCAATTGAGCAAAATTGTCCTTCGTGCCAGTAAGGAGGCGAAAGCCACGACGTCTGTCCCCTTTCAACCATGACACCAGGATCCCCAGAGACAACAAAGATAGCTACCCATGGAAAAGGCGTGACCACGGCGCCCACCACCCGTAACAGTACATCCGTAACATCCTTCCAAATCCCCACTAGCTATGGACAAGACCAGAAAATGTGAACATGGATTGCAGGGGATCCGACAAATGAACAGCCGCTTCCAGGAAGAAAGGCTCAGCCTAGCTGGTGTCATATACGCTCTGTGCAGAACCTTAAGCTGTACAAGACTGAGCACAAGACGAGGAAGCATAAACCATATGCAACAGTTCCGCTCAAATCCAGCCACACACCTCACCTCCCAACTCCTCTTCCTATCTCTGCTGCAACGATACCATCGAGACTTACTCCCAACTGGCATACTCAGCATACACATCGGTGGCTTACCTCTTCCAATATCAACATCGTAGAGGAGCTTGTCCTATAGACTCAACGGCTATAACATTGGAACTGCACTTAACTTTTTGTTAAAAAAAAACTAATCTAAAAGTACCTAAACTCATTACCCTTGGGCATTTGATCAGCCTCCAACCGCTCAGTTAGGCTTGCAAACGTCCCACCCTATATTGCAAACGATATTATTAAACAAGGAAGAGTGTTAAAAAGATCTACTAGGATGCCCCCGGACCATGATGGTTTGAGTTATAAGGAGAGGCTTGATAGACTGGGACCTTTTCCTAAGAGCGTAGGAGGCTTAGGGGTGATCTTTTAGAGGTCTACGAAATAATGAATGGCATAGATAAGGTAGATAGACAACACATTTTCCGAAAGGCAGAGGAGTTTCAAACTAAAGGGCATAAGTTTAAGGTAAGAGGGTAGAGATTCAAAATGGTCCAGAGGGGCAATTTCTTCACACTGAGAGTAGTGAGTGGCTGGAACAAGCTGACAGAAGCAGTATTAATGCGCGTCCATTTTAGCTTTTTTCATTTAATCATAGAAATTACAGGGCATAAGGAGGCCATTCTGCCAATCCAGTCTGCACTGGCCCTTGCAAAGAGCACCCTACCCAATCCCACCCCTCCCACCTTATCCCCGTAACCCAGTAACCCCACCTAACATGTTTTGGACACTAAGGGCAATTTAGCATGGTCAGTCCACCGAACCTGCACGTCCTTGGACTGTGGAAGGAAACTAAAGCACCCAGAGGAAACCCACGCAGACTCGGGGAGAACGTGCAGACTCCGCACAGACAGTGACCCAAGTCGGGAATCGAACCTGGGACCCTGGAGCTGTGAAGCCCCTGTGCTAACCAGTGTGCTAACATGCCGCCCATTGTACTACCGTGACGCCCACACGGTACGGTAACATTTAAAAAGCATTTAGCCTGTTAAGGGGCACAAAGGAACACATTGTATTCTTCTCTTTGAAGTTTTAGTGTGAGTCATCCTAATGTCTGTATAAAAGACAGACAGAAAGCGCACTTAGTAAGCATTGCGCTGGTCAAGGAGACGCAGCCTGAGTGAGTGAGACACAGGGAGAGTGAGAATTTGGTAATTTGGTGCAGTGAGGTAATTCGGTGAAGAGTGGGAGAAGGTGCTTTTTCCCGACTGTTTTGTTCTCTCTCTTTCTTCGGGCATAATTTTGGGAGCCGTTCGGAGGAGGAGGAGCAGTCTCTGTGAGTATAAAAACCTAACGGTAACTTCCTGTTTTCCAGTTTTTTCCCCCAAACGTGACGTCAGAGGGAAGCTGTGATCTGAATAGTTGATAGCAAATCTGCCCCAAATTTAAAAAAAAACACAGCTAAACCCGTAAACTTAAATTAAACTAATTAATTAATTAGTGATGGCTGGTCAGGTGATGTGCTTGAGCTGCTTGACGTGGGAGTTGGCAGATCCCATTGCGAGCTGCAGCGACCACATCTGCAGTAAGTGTTGGCTGCTCGAAGAGCTCCGGCTCAGAGTTGATGAGCTGGAGTCTGAGCTTCAAACACTGAGGCACATCCGGGAGGGGGAGACTTACCTGGACACTGTGTTTTAGGAGGCAGTCACACCTGTCAGAGTAAGTAGTTTAAATCCTGCCAGTGGCCAGGGACAGCAGGGTGTGACTGCAAGTCAGGCAGGTAAAGGGAACCAGCAGTCAGGAACTCAGGAGCCTCAGGCCTTGACCCTGTCCAACAGGTATGAGGTACTTGCTCCCTGTGTGGATGGCGAACAGGGCTGCAGGAAGGATGAGTCAGCTGACCAAGGCACCATGGTTCAGCAGGCCATTCAAGGGGAGGGAGTAAATAGGCAAGTTGTAGTTGTAGGGGATTCTATTATCAGGGGGATAGATAGTATCCTTTGTGAGCAGGATAAAGAGTCCCGCATGGTATGTTATCTGCACGGTGCTCGGGTGCGGGATATCTCTAACCGGCTTGAAAGGATACTGGAGAGGGAGGGGGAGGATCCAGTTGTTGTGGTCCATGTCGGTACCAACAACAACATAGGCAAGTCTAGAAAAGAGGACCTGTTTAGAGATTAAAAAGAGCTAGGATTCAAATTAAAAAACAGGTCCTCAAGGGTCATAATCTCCGGATTACTGCCCGAGCCACGTGCAAATTGACATAGGGAGGCAAGAATAAGGGAAGTTAACACGTGGCTGAAAGAGTGGTGTGGGAAAGAGGGGTTCCTTTTCATGAGACACTGGCATCAGTTTTGGGACAGGGGGGACATATACCGTTGGGATGGTCTGCACCTGAACCGAGCTGGGGCCAGTGTTCTGGCGAAAAGAGTAAATAGGGTGGTCAATAGGACTTTAAACTAGAGATTTGGGGGGGGGGGGGGGGAAGGGAATGTCAGGGAACCAAGAGGTGAAGTAATCAGTGGGTAGCGTAGCTGCTTAGGAATACAATAAAGCACGAAAAGACAGAACTCAGGAGAGGTTACGATAGTTCTCATCCCACAAAATATGACACAGTGTATGGACAGGCTCAGTAAACCAAGCTCCACCACACTAAGAAAACAAAAAGGGACGTTCAATAGAGAATTAAAGGGGCTATATTTAAATACGCACAGTGTACGGAACAAGGTAGATGAGCTTGTGGCCCAGATTGTGACTGGCAGGTATGATGTGATAGGCATCACAGAGACGTGGTTGCAGGGGGTTCAGGACTGGCATTTAAACATCCAGGGATTCACAACCTATCGAAAAGACAGAGAGGTGGGCAGAGGGGGCGGGGTTGCGTTGTTAATTAGGAATGAAATGAAATCAATAGCACTAAACGACATAGGGTCAGATGATGTGGAGTCTGTGTGGGTAGAGTTGAGGATCCACAAAGGCAAAAAGACCATAATGGGAGTTATGTACAGGCCTCCTAACAGTGGTCAGGACCAGGGGCACAAAACGCACGACGAAATAGAAAGTGCATGTCAGAAAGGCAAGGTCACAGTGATCATGGGAGACTTCAATATGCAGGTGGCCTGGGTAAATAATTCTTCCAGTGGATCCAAGGAAAGGGAATTAATTGAATGTTTACAGGAGGGCTTTTTGGAACAGCTTGTGATGGAGCCCACGAGGGGACAGGCTATTCTGGACTTAGTGTTATGTAGTGAGCCAGACTTGATTAAAGATCTTAAAGTCAGGGAACACCTAGGAGGCAGTGATCATAATATGGTAGAATTCAATCTCCAATTTGAAAGAAAGAACGTAGAATCAGATATAAAGGTGTTACCGTTAAATAAAGGTAACTGCAGGGGCATGAGGGAGGAACTGACGAAAATCGACTGGGAGCAGAGCCTAGTGGGAAAGACAGTAGAACAGCAATGGCAGGAGTTTCTGGGGGTAATTCAGGACAAAGTACAGAGGTTCATCCCAAAGAAAATAAAGGTTATCAGAGGGGGAATTAGGCAGCCATGGCTGACAAAGGAAGTTAGGGAATGCATCAAAGCAAAAGAGAAAGCCTATAATGTGGCAAAGAGTAGTGGGAAGTCAGAAGATTGGGAAGGCTACAAAAACAAACAGAGGATAACAAAGAGAGAAATAAGGAAAGGCAGGATCAAATATGAAGGTAGGCTAGCCAGTAACATTAGGAATGATAGTTAAATTTTATTTAAATACATTAAAAACAAACGGGAGGCAAAAGTAGACATTGGGCCGCTCCAAAATGACGCTGGTAATCTAGTGATAGGAGACAAGGAAATAGCTGAGGAACTAAATAAGTACTTTGCGTCAGTCTTCACAGTAGAAGACATGAGTAATATCCCAACAATTCAGGAGAGTCAGGGGGCAGAGTTGAATATGGTAGCCATCACAAAGGAGAAAGTGCTAGAGAAACTAAGAGGTCTAAAAATTGATAAATCTCCGGGCCCAGATGGGCTACATCCTAGAGTTCTAAAGGAGATAGCTGAAGAAATAGAGGAGGCGTTAGTTATGATCTTTCAAAAGTTACTGGAGTCCGGGAAAGTCCCAGAGGATTGGAAAATCGCTGTTGTAACCCCCTGTTCAAGAAGGGAACAAGGAAAAAGATGGAAAATTATAGGCCAATTAGCCTAAGCTCGGTTGTTGGCAAGATTCTAGAATCCATTGTAAAGGATGAGATTTCTAAATTCTTGGAAGTGCAGAGTCGGATTAGGACAAGTCAGCATGGTTTTAGTAAGGGGAGGTCGTGCCTGACAAAACTGTTAGAGTTCTTTGAAGAGATAACAAATAGGTTAGACCAAGGAGAGCTAATGGATGTTATCTATCTTGACTTCCAAAAGGCCTTTGATAAGGTGCCTCACGGGAAACTGCTGAGTAAAATAAGGGCCCATGGTATTCGAGGCAAGGTACTAACATGGATTGACGATTGACTGTCAGGCAGAAGGCAGAGAGTTGGGATAAAAGGTTCTTTTTCGGAATGGCAACCGGTGACGGGTGGTGTCCCGCAGGGTTCAGTGTTGGAGACACAGCTGTTCTCTTTATATATTAACGATCTCGATGACGGGACTGGGGGCATTCTGGCTAAGTTTGCCGATGATACAAAGATAGGTGGAGGGGCAGGTAGTATGGAGGAGGTGGGGAGGCTGCAGAAAGATTTAGACAGTTTAGGAGAGTGGTCCAAGAAATGGCTGATGAAATTCAACGTGGGCAAGTGCGAGGTCTTGCACTTTGGAAAAAAGAATAGAGGCATGGACTATTTTCTAAAAGGTGACAAAATTCATAATGCTGAAGTGCAAAAGGACTCGGGTGTCCTAGTGCAGGGTTCTCTAAAGGTAGACTTGCAGGTTGAGTCCGTAATTAAGAAAGCAAGTGCAATGTTGTCATTTATCTCAAGAGGCTTGGAATATAAAAGCAGGGGTGTACTTCTGAAGCTTTATAAAGCATTAGATAGGCCCCAGTTAGAATACTGTGAGCAATTTTGGGCCCCACACCTCAGGAAGGACATACTGGCACTGGAGCGGGTCCAGCGGAGATTCACATGGATGATCCCAGGAATGGTAGGCCTAACATACGATAAACGTCTGAGGATCCTGGGATTATATTCACTGGAGTTTAGGAGGTTGAAGGGAGATCTAATAGAAACTTACAAGATAATGAATGGCTTAGATAGGGTGGACGTAGTGAAGTTGTTTCCATTGCAGGGGAGACTAGGACACGGGGGCACAGCCTTAGAATAATAGGAAGTCACTTTAGAACAGAGATGAGGAGAAATTTCTTCAGCCAGCGAGTGGTGGGTCTGTGGAATTCATTGCCACAGAGGGCGGTGGAGGCCGGGACGTTGAGTGTCTTTAAGACAGAAGTTGACGAATTCTTGATTTCTCGAGGAATTAAGGGCTATGGAGAGAGAGCGGGTAAATAGAGTTGAAATCAGCCATGATTGAATGGTGGAGTGGACTCGATGAGCCGAATGGCCTTACTTCCGCTCCTATGTCATCTGGTCTTATGGTCTAAATATGGACAGGGAGGAATATGGACCAAATGCGGTCAATTGGGATTAGCTTTGTCGTAACAACTGGGCAGCATGGACAATTTTGGCTGAAGGGCCTGTTTTCATGCTGTCAATGTCTAACATTTTGTCACTGATTGCCACTGATTGGAGTCTTCCTATACATGCGCTCGAAACCAAAATGCAATTGGAACTGGTTCCGGACCCTCCAAGTGGAAACCACCACTGCGTTTGATGAACACCTATCCGGCGAAAAAGGAAGGGGAGCAGAACCCAATGCCCTTAAGGTCGTTCCTCGACACGAGGTCTCCTCCACTTTCCATCAAACTGATCCCTGGTCCAACAGCCATCTTCGGAACATAACAAGAGCAGCAGTCCAGTATGAACGCTGAAAATGTGGAAGGGCCAGGCCACCGACACGTCTACTCCTCTCCAGATATACCCTTTTAAGACGTGGGCCCTCCCCACCCACACAAAACCAAAGCACGTCTATTAATCTTTCTGAAAAATAATTTGGGCAGAAAGAATGGGATGTTCTGAAAAAGAAAGAAGAACCTTGGTAGGATCACCGTCATAATAGTCTGGATTACTCCGGACAAAGATAGAGGCAGGCTGTCCCACCTGTTGAAGTCCTCTTCCATCCCCTCTACTAAGCATGTCTAATTGTGTTCGTGAAGTTGAACCCAATCCCGCGCCAGCTGAATCCCCAAATAGCAGCAACTCTTACTGGGCAGGTGAAATGGGAGCCGACAGCCCTCCTGTCCTCCGGAGCCAATAAAGAACATCTCACTGTTTGCCATGTTAGGCTTGTATCCATAGCAGGAACAGAATTCCTTCAGAATTCCCAGAAACTGAGTGATATACTCCAAGGGATTGGAAACATACAGTAGGAGGTTGGCACCATATATGGAAAGATGATGTTCCACGCCCCCCCTCTTCCCCCCCCCCCCCCCCCCCCCGCTTACTACCCCGTGCCGCTCCAGATGTTCGAAGAGCCATTGCTAAAGGTTCGATCGCAAGGGCGAATAGAAGCGGAGAGAGCGGACACCACGGCCTCGTCCTATGCTGCACAGCAGTAGACTCCGAACTAACCCGGTGAGTGGAGATGCTTGTCTCCAGAGCTGTATATAACAAATGAACCCAGACCACAAACCGCTACCCGAACCCAAACCGTTCCGAAACGTAACAAAGGTACTCCCACTCCACTCCGTCAAATGCCTTCTCAGCATCCATTATCCACACAACCTCCATACCACTTCCTCCAGCAACATCATGATAACGTCAAATAGCTTCCGAATATTAGACACTCCGTCTTTTACTAAGCCAGCTTAATCATCTCCAACCATGTTCGGCACGCAACCCGCAATACGGGTAGCCACGATCTTTCCCAGGAGTATTGCATCGACATCCAGGAGCGAAATGGGACGGTAAGATACGCATTGTTCCGGATCCCGATCCTTTTTTTGGATAAGGGAGATGGAGGCCAGTGAGAGCGGAGGGAGGAGCGTGCCCATTCCCAGCGCCTCATTGTACATCCGTACCATCAATGGACCACTTTCCCAAAACAGTTATAGCATTCGACTAGAAATCCGTCTGGTCCCGCGGCCTTCCCTAACTGCATTGACTTCACACACCCCAGAATCTCCCGCAGACCTACCGGAGCCTCCAATGCTTGCGTCCTCGCCTGACCCACCATTGGAAACTCCAACCATCTTGGAATTTAATTCTCAGTTCGCCCCACGATGGCGGTTCTGATTGGTGTAGCCTTCTATAAATGTACGCAAAGAATTTATTAACCCCCGCAGGGCCCGTGACCACCTCTCCTCCACGTCCCTAGGTTTACCTATAAACCTATCCGCCGTGAGTTTTCTCAGTTGATTAGCCAGCATTCTGCCAGATTGCTCTCCATATTCATACAAGAACACCCTGGCTCTGCTCAGCTCTCTCATTGTTCCTCTATGGTGACCAAATTTAACTCCACCTGGAGCCTCTGATCCTCCCTCAACAGTATCCCGATATTCCCGGAATCTGCGGTAACTGCTAAGATCTTTAGCCGATGAGCCCTGATCGAAATAGGTTCTCCCCTCACCACCACCTCCTTTGCCTCCCGTAGCATCCCGGCGGAGACCTCACCAGTGTCGTTCTGACCGAAATAATTACTAATGACACCTTCCAATCTCTCACATAAACCCATATTCGGAAGGAGATGTCATGAGAATGTCAGTTTAACAAAAGGTAGTCTGCTAAAGTTACGGCAGTGATGTCGGAGTGTGGGTGGAGCTGAGCTCTGGCTCTGGTTTTTAGTTTCACTTTGAGAAAAGCTTGGTTGTGCTTCAGTGTTGGAGCTGATGCCAGCCAAAGAATGTGTAATGTTGTTCTCTCTGCCATGTAAAGACTATCTCTTGACCATTTGGTGAATTCAGAGTGATAACTGTTCTCAGTAGTGAATGTAAACCTGATGTGCTTCTGTTAAATGTTTTTTTTTGATGTCCAATGGATGTTAAAAGGAAAGTTTAAGTATTACCTCGAATGTTGTATTCTTTGGGGGGTTGTATGTGAACTGAATTACTGTTAGATGTCTGCTGTACCACACCTGTAGAGTGGTCCGTGTGCTCCCCTTACCACAATCCAGTAAAATCGTGGCTCAGGTGAACTCCATGATACACTTTGGGGCTGTCTAAATCCTGGTCCATAACAATTTGGGGGCTCGTCCTCGATACAGGTCTATCTATTGGATTGGCTTCGTGAACTTAAAGACAATGAGGGGTGAGCATATTGTGTTTGCTTTATAGGTGTGGTATTTCAGTTCAGGTGGGGAGTGCGTTGTGGCCAATGGCTCTTTCAGAGGCTCAGAAGTTTTTGGGGGTGGAGACTGTCACACGCAGTCTCTTACGGGCAGAGACTAAAAGCAGACTGTTAGATTTGGAAAAAAACGTTGCAGTTAATATTACCTGACAAAATGCGAAAAGATGAGGTAATTATGGCGGTGGCTAAGCATTTAAAGTTGCCCGAGATACCGTTTGACTATTTGGAAATGGCAAAAATTCCGTTCCAAATTAAACAAATGGAACATGAGAAAGAATGAAAGCAGCTTAAATAGAAAGAACTAGAGAGGAAAAAGAAAGAGAGAGAGAGCTTGAACGTCGGAAAATGGCCATGAAACATGACATTCAGTTAAAATTGGCTGATTTAAAGGGAAATGTACAGTTTGAGGATAGTGATGACAATAGACAATAGAACATTACAGCGCAGTACAGGCCCTTCGGCCCTCGATGTTGCGCCGACCTGTGAAACCAATCTAAAGCCCAACTACACTATTCCATTGTCATCCATATGTTTATCCAATTACCATTTAAATGCGCCTAATTTTGGTGAGTCCACTACTGTTGCAGGCAGGGGATTCCACGCCCTTACTACTCTCGGAGTAAAGAACCTACCTCTGATATCTGTGCAATATCTATCTCCCCTCGATTTAAAGCTATGTTCCCTCGTGCTAGCCATCACCATCCGAGGAAAAAGGCTCTCATTGTCCACCCTATCTAATCCTCTGATCATCATGTATGTCTCTATTAAGTCACCTCTTAACCTTCTTCTCACAAACAAAAACAGCCTCAAGCCCCTCAGCCTTTCCTCATAAGATCTTCCCTCCATACCAGGCAACATCATGGTAAATCTCCTCTGCACCCTTTCCAATACTTCCATAACCTTCCTATAATGCGGAGACCAGAGTTTTGTATAGCTGCAATCGTTTTGTATAGTTTTGTATGGCTCCGAAACTCAATCCCTCTACCAATAAAAGCTAACACACCGTACGCCTTCTGAACAACCTTATCAACCTGGGTGGCAACTTTCAGGGATCTGTGTACATGGACACCGAGATCTCTCTGCTCATCTACACTGCCAAGAATCTTACCATTCGCCCAGTACTCAGTATTCCTGTTACTCCTTCCAAAATTAATCACCTCACACTTTTCTGCATTAAACTCCATTTGCCACTTCTCAGCCCAGCTCTGCAACCTCTGTAACCTGCAACATCCTTCCGCACTGTCCACAACTCTACCGACGTTAGTGTCATCCGCACATTTACTAACCCATCCTTCTATGCCCTCCTCCAGGTCATTTATAAAAATGACAAACAGCAGTGGCCCCAAAATAGATTCTTGTGGTACACCACTAGTAACTGAACTCCAGGCTGAACATTTCCCATCAACTACCACCCTCTGTCTTCTTCCAAATAGCCAATTTCTGATCCAAACCGCTAAACCACCCTCAATCCTATGCCAGCGTTGATGAGCATAAATAGAAAGAGCGGCAAAGTCGAAGGCTTCGTGGGGATCTATTTAAACATGTCCAAGCATTGCCAATGTTTGCCGAGAAGGTGGCGAAACAAATAAAATGGCCACAGGACATGTGGGTATTCCTGATTCAAACAAAGCTCGTCGGTCGGCCTAGTGAAGTGATTGCATCACTACCGGTGAAGGTATGTGGGACGTAGGAAGAGGTGAAAAAATCCATCTTGGGTGCATACGAACGTGTGCCTGAATCCTGCAGACAAGGGTTCAGAATTTAAGGAAAGAATTTGGACAAACATACATGGAGTTAGAAAAAAAAAATCAAATAGAGTAATTTTGATAGGTCGATAAGGGCTTTGAAAATAGATCAAACGTCTGAAGGTCTCAGAGAAATAAGACTTTTGGAGGAGTTTAAAAATTATATTCCTGATGCAGTGAGAACTCATGTGGAAGAGTAGAGGGTTAAAACTGCGAGGTTAGCAGCAGAAATGGCAGATGATTATGAATTATTTCATGAATCAAAGCTTGGTTTCCGACATCAGTTTCAGCCTGTGAAGGATAGAAACTGGCGACATGGGAAATACTCAAGTGGTAGAGGTGACAAAACATAAATTTCTTTACCCGTCAATCTGGCCTCAATAAAAGTCGAGATGGATTTGCAGGTACAGCATTAGTTATTTTATTTGGCTTGCAAGCCTTTCTCAATTCACAGCAAGTACAAAGCACATCTTGCTTCGTACACCTCCGGAATCAAGTGAGTCTGTTGGACAAAGGGATCTCTACTAATCACACAACTGGCATCAAGTTTCACATACACGATTCCCATAGGCCATCCTATACCCCTCCTGACCTATCCATACACTCTAATTGGCTCACTTCCAATCCCTTCCTCTGGCCCCTATTACCCAGCATCCTTTTCCCCTCCGTAGCTGGACACACCTCTTCCTTTGCTTTGCCATGCGGTCTGAAATCCTTTGTCTGTGAACTCACCAGGATGAGACTGGCCTATCTCTACATTACAGTAACTAATATCTCTGAAGTAACTATTTTATATCACATTCGTCATTCCCTCCTTTTATCATTCCATGATAACCGAACTATCCAATCCATAGCTACGGTCCCTCATCTAAAAAGATCCGTCGCTGCATTTCCACTTCCTGGCGTAGCCCCCCTTCATCTGCTGCACCCTCATGGATTTTGACAGCTAAGATTTTAGGGGCGTTGATCTGTTCCAGTGCACCCCGCATTCTACCCATCACACATTTAATGATGGCTAGGCCCACAAAGATGCAGCCGATAGCCACCACTAAATACATGGCCATATTTATCAACCAGTCCTTCCAACCTCCAAATCCCCAGTTACACCAAGAGCCAGGATCCTGCATTCCGTCCAGGTGATCCCGTATGTGATCCATAAATTTAGTGATGTTAGCGGTCAAGTCCTGAACTCCCATGATGCACTTGCCCTGTACTATGGCGCATACCCCACCCTCACGGGCCAGAAGATAGTCAAGAGCATACCGGTTCTGCATTGCAAACAACCGTAGCTGAGATAACTCCTTGGTTATTGGCCCGAGGGCTCCCAAGGTTTCATTTCCCAAAATGGTATGGCCACAAATAAAATAATTCCTATCGCTGACAGCCAAGGAACCCCCCACACCTCCCAGTGTCAAAACGCTCAGAATTCCCCACCGGGCTGAGGGGCCCCGGTTGGGTGCGAGAACCTGAGGTTTTTTCCAGTTCTCGCAGAATTCAGCTGAGACTGCCCGGCGTGCTAACTGATTATGCAGCATCCACGCCGAGGGGCAGGGGAGTGTGGTAGGGACTAGAGTCCCAATAGCAATTTGGCGGGGAAATGGGGGTGACAAAACATTGGTCGCTGTGCCATCAAATAAAAAGTAGTATCCTTGCTCCGTGTGCAGGCTAGCATCACAATCAGTATATCGGTTGCGTAAGGATCCCCCAGTAGCCCAGTTTATCCAGCTTCGAAACGCCCATTCGGGCAGCCTAGCAATGCGGAATGCCCTAGTCCCAACAGTGATATGAGAGACATTCGCCCAGCCACAAAGGAGCTGGATGCCGGCGTTCAATAGAACGCCAGTGGTGTTGTAACAAACGCACTGGCCAGACGCCTGGGTGATATGACACCTCCTGTCAGTACAGGTGGGGAACAGACATGTTATATTCGTTTCCACCTCTACCAGCAAACAGCCGTCTCCTTCACTGCTGAAACAATTCTCGTACGACCGGGAATCCCTATTGGGAGTGAAGTGGCTAGGTATATACGCCCTCCACCGTTGCAGCCTATCATACTGTGAGTGGGAATTATCCCGAGGAAGGGGAAGGCAAATAGCCAGTGGTGCTGAACCCGGATCGTAAGGAAGAGTGACTTGCTCGGGCGGTGACTCGGAACGCTGACAATGAACCACCGTTTGGGGAGTGCCCCAAAGCGGTGAAAGAGAAAATAACCTAGACACCGCTGCGGGGTTCGGGTAGCCGACAACCCGTCCGTGGCCATACAAGCAGTGGTAAATCTGGTAGAAGAGATTCATACTACCCGGGTTTTCCTCAGTGTGGCCTTTAACTAAATAAAGTGTATCTCCTGATAACCTACGTTCTAGCTGTACTCCCCTTCTCACACGCTCCGTCCTCTCTCTAGTCCCCCTCTCTCTCTCACAACCTCTTCCTACCTTCTCCTGACGGTCTGATGTTACCTTTATCGCACCAATCTTAACACATCCAAAATCAAATTTACATGTACTCCAAAAACAAGGCAATGTCCATATAATGTTCCCTTCCCATCGCCGGGACTGGTGCAATTGCTTCATGACTCCTGCATTTTCCGTTATCCTGATGACCTTCCATGAGTCGATACCATGTCCTCGTATATGGGGGCAGCGAAGAACATCACCTCTGCATAAACGTAATGTCCTTATAGTTTGGTTGGGTTACAAATGTAGATAATATTTCCCTTTTCCATGTCCGTCGCCAATAACACTCCAAGCGAGGCCGAATATCACACAGACCATCATAGCCACCCCATCATGCTCCACACCTGTAAAATAGCACTGGGGAAGGGAGGCAGGTTAATCTGTCCAAGAAAATGAGGCCCGTTATCAAAACTCAACTGAGCTGGTATAATGTACCGGGGAATGATTTCCCGCATCAGAACTTTAACCACAGTAGCAGCTTTATTATCAATAGTCGGATACGCCTCAACCCATCTGCTGAACCCATCCACAATGACCAAAACATATTTATAACATTGACACCTTTCCAACTCAATGTAATCCATTTGTAGCGTCTCAAAGGGACCACTGGGCAACGGGGTTTGCCCCATCCCACAAGGGATACCTTTGCCGGTGTTATATTGCTGACAAATCAAACACCGATTACTGAGACTCTGGGCCAACCCCTACATTTCAGTGTGCCACCAAGTGTCCAGCAACAAATCACTAGTCCCTCGAGCCCCACAATAAGTTGCAAAGAGTACACATTCAGTGACACATAAAGCCAGCATATCAGACATACAGGTCTGATGTGCTGGCGTGGTCCATAAAGAGGAAACAGAATCATATGTACAACCGAACTGTTTCCACATTTGTTCATCAGGAGCGTCCTCCTGTAACCTTATGACGTCTTGGATGGTTGGCATTGACTTGTCAGAAGCAAACATATTTATAGTACATCGTTTAGTCTGACGTAACATTTTAGGTACCATCTCTTGCTGAATTTGCGCGGCTGTCCGCGCTGCACAATCTGCTTGTTCATTACCAACGTCAACTGGGGTCTTACCATTTGTGTGAGCAGCGCATTTAATGACGAAACTCTGCGCGGGCATAAGGAGGGCCTGCAGTAAGTCATTAACTAAACCCCGGTGGGATATTTGACCACACATAATCATGTCAGGTTGTTCTGACGAAATATCACTCAAATCGTCCCTTATTGTGGTAGTTTCCTGAATCAAGGCTAAACAGTCGTGGCCAGGTTCGTTTTCATGGACAGGGGGACCACTAAGAAAACAGGCTGGATTGATAGTGGTACAGTGTTTAAATGTCAGACGTGGATTGTTCAAAAGGTATATCTCATACCTATTCTGACGAGCTGCGGTAAGATGCTGAGTCTGCAGTTGCCTCAGTAGTGCGATGACCGAGTGGAAGCTATACACCGTAATATCCTGTTGGAGAGTGAGAGCATGTAACGGCTATGCGATGGCATTGATTGAACGTAAATCCTGTACTAATCAGTACTGGTCTGGCTTGGCTGGTTTAGGCACAGCAAGTATGGGGGTGTTACATTCTGATTGGCAAGGGACCAAAATACCCTGTTGCAACAGCTCTCGGATTAATTTGTCCATGGACGGGGCTGCAATCGAGTGTTAATCGTTTCAGGGACCTCAAAATACTTTATGGCAGTGCCGTCTGGCGTGACTTGAAGTGCGTACTCTGTTGGATCTGAATGATCCACTGCCCTCCTTACCATAGGCCCCAAATCCCTGGCATGGTACTGGTCGTGGACCTGACGTGTAATATGAGGGCTTACCGAAGCGGACTGTGGCCATAAATGTGGTGGTATTGTAACAAAATCGGCTGTACCTTCTTTTCCCGTGACTGTGGCTGTAACTTTGACTGGCCATTTGGTCCGAATTAATGGCCGGTATTTGTCCTCCAACTCCCTGTTTTGTCCGGTTCTGTCATAGGCCAGGGTAACGTGATGCAGTGAATGTTCAATGTCTAACGTCCACCACTTGGGGATGATAAAAATATAGCACTGTTGTCTCATCCTCCATGATTTAACCGTTACCCCCTCGACTCCGCACTCTAGCTGTAGCTGGAAGATACACAGTAAATCTCGGGCCAACAAGTTACAGTCCAATCCAGTAGTCACTACAAACTGATGATCTGCAGACTTATTCTCGTAAGTGACTGTCACAGGTTCAGAAATAGGATACTCACACACATGTCCTTGGAACCCCGACAAATGCTGCGTGTGGTCAGATAGTGGTAGGCTAAGTTCTGATTGCAGAGAAGACATGGCTGCTCCAGTGTCGATTACAAATGGGTGATGTTCATCTCCTATCTGCAGAGAGATAATAGGTTCCCTGTCCGATTAGAGAGTCCTTATGACTAAAGTAGCTAGTGAATCCTGTGTTGGGAAAGGGTTTGCCTGGGAGAAGTCAGTGTATCTCGTCTGTCCTCCCCTTGGTGGGTACGCCCTCCTTTGGGTCGGGTAGTCTCCTTCTGCTGCCTGTCTTTTAAAGGGGCATTCCTGTTGCCAGTGATCTGCACGGCCGCAATTAAAACATACATTGCTTCCTCTATATCTGCCCCGTCCTCTTCTCCCAGTAGACCAATGGCCCCTCAGAGGGGGCGGCGGTTGTAAAGCTGAGGGTCCCTTTGGGTGGGTTTGATATCCTCCCCCTCGCTGATCCACCCACCCAAAGTCACAATATTGGGGCTCCAGCTGGTAAGCTACCATTTCTGCCGCTTGTTGGGGTCGCAGATCATCCTTTTTCACTACATACTCAGTCTTAATATTTGTAACTGAGCCTCCTTCCTGGCCTACACCCTCCTTCCAATAAAATCTGACTGCCCTTGCCATCTGGGAAGGGTCGTTCTCTGTCCAATTCATGTTATTACATTTCACAGCAGTAGCCACGGAAGGTGGTAGGCAATGCATTAACATAGCACAATATTGAGGGGAATTCTGACCATTTTGATATGGCAAGTCGCCTGACTGCCCACGGTAGATTTCATTAAAACGTTCCAGAATTTCCTCTGGCTCTTCAATCTTCTTAGGTATTAGGTCTAAGATAGCAGAATTATTTATGGGCTTTTGAGATGTGCTATTCAACGCATTCGGGATTTGTGTCCCTCTATCGTAGTCTAATGCATAGGCTTGCTGAAGTGCGGTGTGGCTAGCATAATTCAAGTGATAAGATGATTGCGGTACTCTGCGCGGGTTAAAACCTGCTGGACTAGGGCCCAGAGGTCCCTAGAATCAGCTTAATAAATTGAGATGTTAGTTCTCAGGGAATCCACGAAAGCAGCAGGAGATTCTTTTCTATCTGGGATTGTAGCCATAATAGCCATCATCTCACTGGGTGTCCATGGGAAATAAACGTCTATCGTGGGCTGGGCCCCGGCAGTCACGTCAAGGTTTGGTATCTTCCTAATCGGCAACTGTCTCCGAACCTCACCAGGCGGTACTCTAGCTATTTCCTCTGGTTCTTCCAAGACTTCGACGTCCCTCCCTGTCACTAGAGGGAGTTCTTTCTCTTTCAAACCTGGCATCTCCCTTTGTTCTCGAAATTTGCGGTTTCCCCTTGGTCTGAAGGGATTTAGGTGGTATGCTTAATTGTTTCTCGTTAGGATCAAGCCCTTCTCTCGCTGTCCGAGATCGGGTCCTAGAGCTATCTGGGCTTGTGGAACAGAGCTCCTCCTGACCCACTGATCGTGAAGATGGCAAATCGGGACCCACGCTATCAACCAAAAGGGCTGGAGTGACTGGCATGATTGGAATCTGGGGAGCAGTGACTGGATATAAATTATTATACTCTGGTGGTTCTGGAATTAGTGCAGACAATGCTACAGGTGCAGTCGGAAATTTTACTGACATTTTTAAATCATCGAATTGATCATTTTCTGTCAATTCAAGGCCAGCCATTGAACTACGTAGCCCATCTTTTGTTTGACCCGAGCCTTTCCTGTCTTTACTTGCGCGTTTTTTTTTGAATGCACATTCCTTTTTCAAAACCTGTAATTTTTTTTTTGTTACCCTGTTCACTAATTGGAATTCCCATTTTAAGGGCATTGTCCTGCCAACTTGATAACATGATCCTATCTCTTTCCTCTTGACAATATTGTCTCCATAATCTAATTAACTCTTTAGCTTTCATACTTTGGCTCTTTCTTTTTTTAAAAATTATATATTTTTTTTATTTGCTTATTTATAACCAATGGCAATTTTTGCTCCTTGGCAAAATGATTGAAAAGGTTCTAACAGTGTTCTTCTAAAACTTAAAATGTTTGAAAATTCAAATTGAATTACTGCAACATGCAAGCTTAGCTCTGATCTCAACTCAGAACTAAATTTACGATTTGCTTAACAGAAACTTGTATAACATGTACAACTTAATTAATTCTTTATCTTAACAATTTTTCTTTTAACAAGTTTTTCTTACATTCTCAAAAATGTTGGCTGCCATCAATGAGGGAGCAGTTAGCTGCGGTGATGTATACCGGAGCAAAGTCAACTGTCATCTCCAGATTTACACTTTTTAAAATGGTGTCAGTGAGTTTCTTTAAGTTTCTATTAGTACACAAATAAAATGAGATAAACATTATTTCAAGTAAGTAAACCTTAAGATTCTGGCAATTTCAATCAATTGCTTTCGAAAATAGTAACTTTTATCAAAGAGGTGGAGAAACCCACTGGTTTCCTTTAATTAATTCAAAACGTAACTTTGCTGGAGTTCACTGACTCAAAGGAAAGGTACCCGATTACACTACAGGCTGCTGCTGTTATCTCAAGGCCTGAGTGAGAAGCACTGTCTGTCGTCTTTAACTTTGGCTGCTGCTGTTAACCCTTTGAGAGACTTCTGCTTCAACCAACATGCAGCATCCCGCTCTATGGATGTTCTTTGTCTTGAAATTTATCCAAGCAATTCCCCACAATCTCAACTAGTCCTCAGTACTGCGTTTTTCGCCACTACAGTCTAAGGGTACAATTTTAGCTTAATCAACTATAGATTTAAAACACTCGCACATGGAATTGAATCATCTTCAGATTTAAAAACACTTATTGAACTGAACCTTCATCTATTGAAGTCCCATCAGCCTTAAAAACACTTATACATGGAATTGAATCATCGTTTTAGATGTCCCATCAACCCAAAACCTAACCCAAGCCGAATCAACAATATGAAATCCCATCAATTAAATTTCTAATCCCCAGACTGACCTTTGATTTCGTCAAGACGATCTTTCCGTACCAACCGCGAGTGACCAGACTAATCAGACGATAAGAAGAAGGGAAAAAGCAATGCGCGGTCATTTTCCAGCTATACATTGTGGGCCCCTTCTTCCCACTCTCCCTTTTCATAATCAGTCTAATTCTGATTTTGCGGTTGGTCAGAACCGTCTTGAGAAATCCCGGGTTTCCGGCAACAAATGACAAAACATAAATTTCTTTACCCGTCAGTCTGGCCTCAGTAAAAGTCGAGATGGATTTGCAGGTACAGCATTAGTTATTTTATTTGGCTTGCAAGCCTTTCTCAATTCACAGCAAGTACAAAGCACATCTTGCTTCGTATACCTCCGGAATCAAGTTAGTCTGTAGGACAAAGGGATCTCTACTAATCACACAACTGGCATCAAGTTTCACATACACGATTCCCATAGGTCATCCTATACCCCTCCTGACCTATCCATACACTCTAATTGGCTCACTTCCAATCCCTTCCTCTGGCCCCTATTACCCAGCATCCTTTTCCCCTCCGTAGCTGGACACACCTCGTCCTTTGCTTTGCCATGCGGTCTGAAATCCTTTGTCTGTGAACTCACCAGGATGAGACTGGCCTATCTCTACATTACAGTAACTAATATCTCTAAAGTAACTATTTTATATCACATTCGTCAGAGACAAAGGTGATCTGATGGGAGATAATAAGGAGCGTGTCCCTGAGATTAAAAAAGAAATCCAGGACGGTGGAAACGAAATGAAAAGTTTCAAATGTTTTCACTGTAATAAACTAGGCCATGTAAAGCCGCACTGTTGGTGGTTGAAGAAATGCGCTGGGAAGGCTGATGTGGTAAAACAGGATAACACAATGGGGGTTGTTAAAGTGGTAAAGGAAAGCCCAGTTGAAGCGAAGGAGGTGCAAAAGAATGTACAGCCTAATCAAGAGGTGATTGATAACAAGGTGCGAGATCTCTGTAAATAATTTACTTGTGTGTCATGTGTATCAGGAAGAGCAGGTAAAGAAGTAACCATTTTAAGAGATACGGGGGCTAGTCAATCTTCAATGGTAAGAGATGAGAAGTTATGTAGTTTGGGAAGAATATTGCCAGAAAAGGTGTTAACATGTATAATTCAGGGTGAGAGAAGTAGTAGTATTTCATTATATAAGGTAAGGTTGGAAAGTCCAGTGAAGAGTGGTGAAGTGGTAGCACGAGTAATAGGGAAACTATATTGTCCAGGGAGACAGTTTATCTTGGGTAATGATATAGCTGGATCGGAGGTGGGAGTGATGCCTACTGTGGTTGATAAGCTAGTGGAAAATCAGACAACTGAAGTGTTGAAGGACTAATATCCTGGGATTTTTCCAGATTGTGTAGTAACAAGGTCGCAAAGTCACAGGTTAAGGCAAGAGGAGAAATCAAAGAGTGAAGATCAAGTTGAAGTTCAATTATGAGAAACGATTTTTGACCAGTTGTTGAAAAAGGACAAGAACAGGTGGAGGATGCAGCGGATAATTTTAGTTCAGGAAAATTGGCGGAGTTACAACAGAAAGATGGAGAAATAACACGGATGCATCAGAAAGCTTACACGGAAGAGGAATCTGAGTGTATACCAGAGTGTTATTACCGTAAAATGATGTCTTGCTGAGAAGATGTGGACCTTTACACATGCAGGCGGACGAAAAGTGGGCAGACGTTCATCAAGTCGTATTGCCGGTACGGTACATAAAGGAGGTGTTGCGAGTTGCACATGAGGTACCAGTGGGAGGTGTTTTGGGAGTAAGGAAAACTCAAGCTAAAGTACAAAAACCTTTTTCTTGGCCTGAACTACATAAAGATGGAGTAGAATTTTGTCAATAATGTCGCACATGTCAAGTGATAGGGAAACCTCAAGCCGTGATAAAACCAGCGCCCTTAATAACCATTCCAGCATTTGTGAAACCTTTTACAATGGTCCTAATTGATTGTGTAGGACCGCTTCCTAAAACCAGAGGTGGGAATCAATATCTTTTGAAGATAATAGATGTGCCTACTAAGTTTCCAGAGGCCATTCCAGTACGTATTATTACAGCAAAAAATATTGTGGTCGAGTCACTTAAATTCTTTACTAGATATTGACGACCCACAGAAGTACAATCGGATCAAAGATCGAGTGTTTCCTCAAGGTTATTGAAATAAGTTATGGATAGCTTCGCAATAAAACAATTAAAATCAACTGCGTACCATCCAGAATCTTAGGGAGCGTTAGAAAGATGGCATCAGACATTAAAGACAATGTTGAGGGCTGATTGTCAAGATTATACAGAGGATTGGGTTAAAGGAATTCCATTCGTACTGTTTGCAATTAGGGATGCACCTAATGAGTCAACCAAATGCAGTCCTTTTGAACTAGTTTTTGGTAATGAGGTCAGAGGACCACTTACATTGATGAAGGAAAAATTGGTGAGTGACAAATCGGAAAATAAATTATTGGGTTACGTGTCAAATTTTAGGGAACTACTAAATAGAGCATGTGAATTGGCTAGACAACATTTAAAAGTTACACAAAATGTGATGAAACGGGTAGCGGACAAGAAATCCAAAGTTCGTAGTTTTGCCCGTGGAGATAGAGTTTTAGTGTTGTTACCAGTGATAGGTGGACGTTCTGTGGAACTTATCAGATTGAAAGGAAATTAAGTGAGGTGAATTATGTGGTAAAAACGCCAGATAGAATGAAGCCTCACCGAGTGTGTCATGTGAATATGCTTAAAAGGTACTTTGAAAGAGAAGGAGCGAAAACTAAGAGGTTTTAATGATTTTAACTCAAAGTGACGAACCAAATCCAGATGACTGTGAATTTGACATACCTCAAATTAAATGGAAAACGAGAAGGTGCTTAAAAATTGGATAAATTGTTGAGTTACCTTCCAGAGGAAAAACGGACTGACCTGAAAGAGATATTGCAGCGTCCCCGAACCGGCGCCGCAATGCGGCGACTAGGGGCTTTTCACAATAACTTCATTTGAAGCCCACTTGTGACAAAAAGCGATTTTCATTTCATTTCATTGATGTCACATGGGCAAGTTTCTAGAGATAAATTGGGAAGTACTAAAATGGCTTTACATGATGTAGATGTGGGAAATGCTGTTCCAATCAAACAACATCCATATTGACTTCACCCTTTAAAATTGGCACAGATTAACAAAAAGATTGAGAGAATGCTTTAAAATGGCATAATTGTAGTGGGTTGCAGCCAATGGAGCTCACCCACAGTGATGGTACCTAAACCAGACGGTACCCAACGGTTCTCTGTTGACTATAGAAAGGTTAATACCGTCACAAGAACGGACTCTTATCCTATCCCACGTTTGGAGGATTGCATTGAGAAAGTGGGCCAGTCAGCTTTTATTTCCAAACTGGATTTACTTAAAGGTTATCCAAAAGGGGAAAGGAAATTTCACCTTGTGACTCCAAATGCTATACACCAATTCAAAGTTATGCGACTTGGCATGAAAAACGTGCCAGCCACATTTCAACGGTTAACTAACAATGTCGTTTCAGGATTACCCAATTTGTGCGGTATACATCGACGATCGGGTAATTTTCAGGCAGACACGGAAAGGACATTTAAAACATCTGATGGAGTTATTCGATCGACTTCATTAGGCGGGTTTGGTGATAAACCTAGTTTTGTGAGGGCCACGAAGAATCCAGCATGAGTTGCAGGATAGAAGAAATAACATTTATTTACAATAACATATATATACAACAGCAGCAGCAACTCCTTTGCTGCTCACTCTCCTCTAGCCGGTTCCAAACTGGCCAGCTTTATTTATGCAGGGAATCTGCTAATGATTTCTCCGCACACTCATTGGGGAAGCACATACTCCCAAAGGATTGTGGGATTGTTATTAGTCCCCAGCCAGTGATAAGCAGGCACGTTATATGGGGTGGTCCTGTATGAAAACAAAAAACGAGCTAGTCACATATCCATCGACCTGGAAGACTGCTTCTTTAGGCCTCGTTTGAATGTCTGCACTGCGTGCTCCGCCAACCCATTTAAAGCCAGGTGGTATGGGGCGGTGCAGATATGGCGTATACCGTTCATCTTCATGAACCTCGCAAACTCCTCACTTGTGAACGGAGTGCTGTTGTCCGTGACCTGCACTTCAGGGAGGCCATGCGTACTGAAAGACAAACGAATCTTCTTGACTGTTGCTCAGGACGTTGTGCCTACCATCTTGTGCACCTCTAATCATTTCGACTGGGCATCGATTAATAGAAGGAACATGGATCCTTGAAAAGAACCGGCGAAATCCGCATGCAAACGCGCCAAAGGCCGCTCTGGCCATTCCCAGTGATGTCGGGGCACGGCCGGAGGGAGCTTCTGATGCCCCTGGCAAATGGAGGAGTTTTGGGCCACCTTCTGAATGTCGGTGTCGAGGCCAGCCACCAGACATAACTCCGGGCCAACAGTTTCATTTTGGTCACACCCAGATGCCCATGGTGCAAGTCTCTTGGTATCAGCCCCTGTCCTTTTTCTGGGGCAATCACACGCATTCCCCACAAGAGGATACCGTCTTCCACGCTAAATTCTTGCAGCTTGGAGTAAAATTCCCGCAACTCACCTGGGAGCTGTCTTTGCTGCCCACCATGCAGGACTATGTGCCGTACCTTTGACAGGACTGGCTCCATCTGGGTCCAGTCATGGATCTGTGATGCCGTGACAGGCAAGGTATTCATAAACAATAGGGTTGCAACCACCTCACCGGTCGTGCGGGTCGACATGGGGCAGGACGATAACGGCAATCGACTCAGTGCATCGGCATTCGCTATCTGGGTTCCTGGTTTGTGTTTCAGAGAATACTCGGAGGCAGTGTGCAACGATGCCCAGCGCTGGATCCGTGCGGAAGCAATGGGCGGTATTAGCTTATGATCTCGGAAAAGTCCAGGCAGAGGCTTATGATCAGTCATGATAGTGAAGTGGCGGCCATACACTTACTGGTGGAAGCGTTTCACCGCAAAGACCACCACAAGGCCCTCCTTCTTGATCTGCGCATACTTCTTTTCCGCTGCAGTCAATGTGCGGGAGGCGAAAGCTATCGGCCGCTCGGCCCCGTTCTACATCTTGTGGGACAAGACGGGCCCAATACCATATGGGGATGCATCACATGTGATGAGCAAAGGCTTTCCAGGATCATAGTGGGTTAGTAACCCAGACGACGTCAATTGTTGTTTTACCCACCGGAAAGCGGTTTCCTGCGGCTGACCCCCAAACCCAGGTGTGATTCTTCTTTAGCAGAAGATGCAACGGGGCCAGCGTAGTTGCCAGATTGGGGAGGAACATCCCGTAATAGTTTACGAGGCCGTGAAAATAACGAAGATGCGAAGTGTTAGTCGGGGCGGGGGCCTGTTGAATTGCACGCACCTTCTCTGTGACGGGGTGCAAACCTTCGCGGTCCCCCACCCCCGATAACCCAGGTAGACTACTTCCTTCGCCTGAAAGACGCACTTTGTGCAACATAAACGGATTCCAGCTTCAGAAAAGCGTCAAAGGACAGCCTCCAAATTTCCAAATGCTCCTGCTCCGACGTCCCTGTAATGAAAACGTTGTCAAAGTCGACAGCGACACGCAGTAAACCTCTCAAAATGCCCTCCATGACGCGTTGAAAAATAGCGCAGGCAGAGTACACCCCAAAGGGCATCCGTGTATATTCGTACAGGCCATGGTGTGTATTAATCATTACATATGGCCAGGAGGCAGGGTCCAGCTCCAACTGCAGGTAGGCATGACTCATATCTAATATCGTGAACGAGAGCCCGCCTGCAAGCTTTGCGTAGAGATCCTCTATGCGAGGCATTAGATATCGGTCGAGCCGGGAAGTCGTATTCACTGTAAGTTTATAGTCGCCGCACAAGTGAACTGTGGCACCTGGCTTCATTACCAGTACAATTGGTGCTGCCCAGTCAGCGAAACGGACGGGCCTGATAAGACCCAAAGGCTCCAAACGAGTGAGCTCCCCTTCTACCTTCTCGAGCAAGGTGTAAGGCACCGGGCGCACCCGGAAATAGCGCAGCGTGGCTCCTGGTTCGACTTGGATACGGGCTACGGCCCCTTTTATTTTCCCCAAACTGGGCTGGAATACATCTGGGTACCGTCCTAACACCTCAGTCAACCCTCCAGAAACTGTTCGGAGGATGTACTGCCACTGCAACAGCAAATGGCGCAACCAGTCCCGACCCAACAGGCTGGGCCCATGGCGCACCACGATAAGTGGGAAACGCCCCTCCTGGCGTCCATAAACAACAGGTGTCATCGTAGTTCCTGCAATGTCCAATGGTTCCCCCGTGTAGGTGGCCAACCTGGCTTGTGTGTGCGTTAATGTAAGGGTCTGTATACCCTGCTTGATGCAGTCGAATGTCTTCTGGGCGATCACGGAGACTGCTGTGCCAGTGTCCAACTCCATCTCAAGCGGGTGACCATTGACCCGTACTGTCACCTTAATGGGGGCCACACGGGGAGCTGCCACACAATGCAGCTCAGGCAGTCGTCCTCCGTCTCCACGTCCTCGGGAGTAGTCGCTGCAGGTTCATCCAAATGGAAGGTATGGCCCGTGGGCTGGCCCTAGTCTTGGTCGGAACGACGGCGCCTCTGGCGCCCCCTGGACCGGCATCCGCGACGGGGTCGGCGCCCACAAGTCTGACACGGACCTGGCTCCTCATCCATTGGTTCTAGAGAAGGCTCCCTTCGGGGAGGAATGTCCGAAGGCCACTGGCGTCGATCCAGAAACGCCTCGCCCAAGGTACCGGAGGGGTGCGGGGGAATGCTTTTGGACGGAAGGGGTCGCGCCCCAAGGCATGCACCTCCATTCCCAGTAGCTCCTGCACTCCCCGTTTTGCGCTCACTCTGGGCAATACTATTTGAATGGCCTGTTGAAAAGTCAATGATGGCTCAGCTAACAACTTCCTCTGGGTGGCCGCATTGTTAATACCACAAACCAAACGGTCGCGTAACATTTCTGACAAGGTCTCACCATACTCACAGTACTTCGCAATCCTGCGTAGCCTGGATATAAACTCGGCAAGGGATTCTCCTGGGGTCCTCTCAGCGGTATTGAACCGGTAAAGCTGGACTATCGTGGACGGGATTGGGTTAAAATGTTGCTCCACTAAGTTCGGAAGTTCATCAAATGTTTTGGTGTCCGGCGCAGCTGGGTACTTAAGACTCCTAATCAACCCAAACGTATGCGGGCCGCAGGCAGTGAGCAATATGCCCACCTGGCGCTCGTTTTCGGTGATGTTGTTTGTCCGGAAATGGTAACACATTCGTTGTCCATACTGGTTCCAGCTTTCCAGCGCAGCGTCAAAAACATCCAAACGTCCATACAGAGGCATGGTGTAATGGAAAACAACTTCCAACCTGTATCCAACAAAAATCCAGGGAGGTGGCTTCAGCAGTGTAGACAGCTATTCACTTTAACCCACGTCGTCAGTTTTGTGAGGGCCACGAAGAATCCAGCACACGTTGAAGAATAGAAGAAATAACATTTATTGACAATAACATATATATGCAACAGCAGCAGCAACTCCTTTGTTGCTCACTCTCCTCTAGCCGGTTCCAAACTGGCCAGCTTTATTTATGCAGGGGAATCTGCTAATGATTTCTCCGCTCCCTCATTGGGGAAACTCATACTCACAAAGGATTGTGGGATTGTCATTAGTGCCCAGACAGTGGTAAGCAGGCAGGTTATGACACATAGCCAAAAGTGAATTTGGAAAAGCCCAAGTCACTTTCCTTGGCCAGACAATCGGACAGTGTCGAATTGTTCCACGGGATATGAAAACAAAAGTTATTGGGGAGTTTACGATACCCTTGACACAAAGGGAACTAATGCAATTTATTGGCATGAGTGGATTTGATTGAACATTTGTGTAAAAGTTTTGTTGCGTGGTTGCTTTACTGACGGACTTGCTCAAGAACGCAACAAATTCCAATGGACAGCGGAGTGTCAACAGGCATTTGGCGGCCTGAAGGTTGTGTTAACCACTGTTCCTGTGTTAGCCACCCCAAGTTATGTGAAACATTCAAAGTGGCGGTTGATGCGACTAATGTGGGCGTCCGTGCGGTGCTTGTACAAGACGACCACAAAGG
The DNA here is from genome assembly GCF_047496885.1 of Scyliorhinus torazame. Lineage (NCBI taxonomy): Eukaryota > Metazoa > Chordata > Chondrichthyes > Carcharhiniformes > Scyliorhinidae > Scyliorhinus > Scyliorhinus torazame. The sequence goes on along the minus strand of NC_092711.1, from coordinate 186,334,336 downwards.
GCTCGAGCGGCTTATTGGTTATTTTTCAAAGAAATTGAATTCTCACCAGAAAAAGTATTCAATGATTGAGAAGGAGACTTTGAGTTTGGTGTTGGTTTTGCACCATTTTCACATTTATGTGACCAGCAATCCATCTGACACCATTGTATATACTGATCACAATCCGTTGACGTTTTTGGAGCGATTCCGGAATAACATTGCAAGGCTGTTTCGCTGGAGTATATTATTAGGTGAACTCCATGATACATTCTGAGGTTCTCTAAACCCTGGCCCAAAACAGAGGCCTGTAGGGTATAGAAGTGGACTGTTTCTCCACCCGCAGGTCTATCCAGTGACAGGCGTGATCAGGCATCACAATAGCCGAGTGCTCTGTCCGAGCAACTCTAGGAATCAGCGACTTGTCCAAACCAAAAACATCTATTCGGGAATAATATTTGTGCATATGCGAATTAAGGAAAACTCCCTTGCCTTTGGCCTCCCAAAGCGCTTGGATCTATGCCCTCCATGAGTAGCATGAATTTCGACACCTCTCCAGCCATCACCGACGTCCACCTAGATCTTTGGCTTGATCGGTCTAGCTCTGAATCCGAGATTGTATTAATATCTCTCACCAGAATGAATCTGTGCGAATCTACGTCCGGGATCAGAGACAAAACCGCCTCGTAAGATCCACATTGTCCCAATTTGGGGCATATATATTGCTCAGTTCCACTGGGGAGCCTTCCAACCGCCCCCTTGCCAACACACATCTACCACTTGGATCCGCAATGAACCTCTTCATTGAAAAATAAACCCTCCACCTGTCACTACAGATATTGTCTCGCGTTCATATCCAGACCAGAATGATATGCCTGGCCAATCCATCCTCTTCTCAGTTTTGTCTGCTCTACCACCTTTAGATGAGTCGCCTGAAAAAAATCAAGACCGCCCCCAGGCTCTTCAGATGAACAAATATGCGCGACCTTTTAACAGGGCCATTCAGACCTTAATGATTCCAAGTTATCAATCGAGTATTTGCGCCAAAATCCCCAGGTCCGTAGGTGCCCACCGCCAGTCTTCCACTGGCATCGACTCCCAGATCGCAGATGTCCCCAGCCAGGCCAGTTGGTAGGATTTTGCAAGCGCTAGCCAGATGGTTGGTGGTGGCGAGGGGGAGTGAATGTAATGCGATTGAATCCAAGGTGCCAGTTGAGGCCGTACTCATGTGTGCAGAACTTGGCTTTACGTTTCTACTCGGCGATTCGGCGTAAGTCTGTAAAGACTTAATCGACAAATAAAGCAATCACCAATTGTCCTGGCTTGAGACAATTCACACCTCTTTAACCTGTGAATATCCCTCTCTTCAGTTGCTCCGTCTGGAGCTGTAAAGAGGCAATTACCTGCAAAGACTCGCATTCAAAATATCGTCTTGCATCTTTGACTTTGCCTATATATATGTTTCTGGAACCCACCTCTTCATTTACCTGAGTAAGGAGCTGTGCTCCGAAAGCTAGTGATTCAAAACAAACCTTTTATACTTTCACCTGGTGTTGTACGACTTCTTACTGTGCTCGCCCCAGTCCAACGCCAGCATGTCCACATCATGGTGCAAAAGGAAGAAGCTCCTAAAGGCTTCAGAACGTCTTCGATTCTCAAGGAGGACCGAGCCAATCAAATCAGTGTAATGGGCAACGTTTACGAGCATCTGCAGGCCACCAGCAAATAATCCAGCCTGTCCTTCTTTTGGGACTTCCAGCATCATTGATGGGTTTGGTTCACTCGGTGTGAAAACAAGAAATGGCTGAACGCACTGGCTACAGGCCATTACAACATCACGGAATGATGGGGTTCAAGGGCAGCACGGTAGCATTGTGGATAGCACAATTGCTTCACAGCTCCAGGGACCCAGGTTCGATTCAGGCTTGGGTCACTGTCTGTGCGGAGTCTGCACATCCTCCCCGTGTGTGCGTGGGTTTCCTGTGGGTGCTCCGGTTTCCTCCCACCGTCCAAAGATGTGCAGGTTAGGTGGATTGGCCATGATAAATTTCCCTTAATGTCCAAAATAGCCCTTAGTGTTGGGTGGGGTTACTGGGTTATGGGGATAGGGTGGGGTTACTGGGTTATGGGGATAGGGTGGAGGTACTGACATTGGGTAGGGTGCTCGTTCCAAGAGCCGGAGCAGACTTGATGGGCCGAATGGCCTCCTTCTGCACTGTAAATTCTCTGGTAAATTCTATGATAAGGTTAGCTACGCTCCTAGCGAAGCTGGGGAACTAACTGCGTCTGTGAATGTTTAGAATATCTTCGAAATCGTTGAGCGTGGAATCTCATTCCAATGGTAACGTGGATCGGATGGTAACGTGTATCCAGGGAGAAGTAGCAATTAGCTTCCTTCGGTAGCATAACTCTTGATATTCACAACACTTTGCTGGGATTTTTCAGACTCTCAGTCTATCAAATGTTAGCGCACATGGTGCAGCCATTGCGTCAATGCTTGAATACCTGACATATCCTTCTCAGCAAAGCTGCAACACTGACATTGTGAAACATTGTCAAGGTTTTCCATATAGAAGAAGCGCAGATCATATCTAATCAGTTACTGCCCAATCATCCGTAATATCGTGGATAATTTCACAGGTATTGGTGCCGCCTGCCACATCCATGACAATGAACGATTAACCAAAACTAAGCTTGGCCATTTGTTTCCAGACCTCAGTGAAGACTTTAAAGCAAGGAGGGAAAAAGAACAGTACTTCGAAGATGGGGTGAGAATGAAAGTGAGTGCCTTTTCCACCGACACTGAATTTGACAGACTGTGGCACAGGCATGCCGGGAATATTGAACACAATGGGAAACGGGGGAAAATGTAATTGAGGGAAGGACTATGGACTACCAATGTGCAACAACTGATCCACTTGAAGAGGCACCTTTCTATCGGTGTCAAATTCACGTTTTACTCGTAACTGCCCCATCATTTTTCCGGGCCCTGCTAGATGTTGACTTTAACATTTGAACATTGGGAGACAAATGGTTTTGGGACAAAATTAAATCCAGATCTGTAGAAGTGCTCAGCTTGGCGCTTTGTCTTTCTCCCAAACGACGTGTTAGCAACACTCGCTGCAGCCGACAAAGGACCAGACAAAGAATTTCATCTTCTCTCTGTTAAAATTAAGAGGTTTGGAATATTGGTATTGTTTATCGGCTGTCTCTATAGTTAATGGTTTGAAAATAAGTGACTCATATGGTTATTCTACAGTCTGCCTGACAGCGCATCTTTAGAATTTAGATATTATTGGACGAGCAAATAGCTTGAGTGAGAAGCTGCTCGGTGTTTAAGCGTGGATACAATGGCAAAAAAACCTGCGTTATAACAGTGGATAGAGTTCCACTCTCGAACGTCCCAGAAAAGTGTTCAAAATCGCCAGAAATGTACATTGGAGGATTTAAAATCTGCGTCCCGAACTGGCCCATGTTCTTCACTCAATCCGAAAAAAGACGCTGCAATTGAGGGATTTGAAAGATATCTTGAAGATTCACATAAGAATTAATTAATCTGCCAGGCTCTCGGTCAGAGAGAACAGTGAGAGTCGGAAGTCGCCATGGTTCAGCACACAGGCCTATGGGTCCGAGATTGCAAGCACATTGGAAGTCCAAATTCCTCGAATTCAAACGAACATGGATGTTTTGCCCTTCTTTACTTAGAGGGAGAAATCTCTAGCAAAGCCGAAATGTGAAGGCAATTCTTGAATCGAAGTTTTCCAGCCTGGGAAGCGAAGAATATTTATGAAGTCAGTCTCTGGACAAGTACATTCTAAAAAAAAGGAACATTAAATAGAAATGCGTGAAATACATCTTTTTGCTTGTGTAAAGGATCAGTCAAGTGTCATTCTGTTCTGTGGTAAGATGTTTAAATTGCTTTCCAGGTTTTCTTCAGTAAATGGTGGTTTATTGCGAACGTAGTAATAAGTGTACCACCCTTGCATATTTTAAATAGAAGTTTGAGTTTACTTGTTAAGGCTATACGTCTGTCCGGAGATGGATGGATGGATAATAATGTACGTAGTGTGTTCAGAATCCAGGCACGCCTGCAGATCCAAAATAATGTCCTGGTAACGAAGGATATATTTGACAGATTGAAAGCTGGGACGACAGGACCATATGCCCTGGGATAAACAATGATTTAAATTCCACAGCAAGTTTCTGCAAGCTGGCACTAACTGATCTGGAGCTACAGAACATTGCTATTGACATTGTCGAACAAGACACGATTTGCAAACACAGGGTAAATATGTGAAGACATATATACCCTCGTGTTGGCAAGTGACGTGTTTAGACGAGTATGCAAAGCATGGCGTTGGCTTCACAGTCAGAGGAATATTGACAGAAACGATTTAGGTACCAGAAGCAACGTATGAAACATTCATGTCTTTGCTCCTGTCAGCACATGGAGGCACTGTCAACATCATCATCAGCAGAAATGTGGTTGGTTCGTAAATGCTCTCAGTGATGGAAAATAAATGGTGGCACAGCCAGCGACGCTCACATCCCAAGAAAGAATTTAAAAACAATATCTGCGCTCCTGAAAGAGCACTGAGTGTCAGCCTCTCAAAAATCAGTTACATAATTCTCAACACGGTCTTCTTAGGAACATTTGAAATTGTGACATTGTATCTTCAAGCCAGTTACGTTCAATTGGGTTAGTCAGGGATTCGTGAACAGCCTGCATTGGCCAACATGGGGTGAGAAAGATTAATGGCAAAACGCAACACTTTCTGGAAGTTTTAACACTGAATAATCTCGGCGGAATCATCAATTACTTTCAGGGCAAACATTCCCACAAGATGTCAGGACATTATGCAAGAGCTGGCACGAACCTGACTTGATTTTCTCCGAATATGCAAAGATTTGTGGAAAAACAAATCTTCTTTACCCATTTGCCCTTTCATTGGTGTCTATCCTGATATTGCTCTCGACCCCAAGCACACGTTCATTTGTGCCACCATTGCCAGTCAGACTATGACACCAACCGGACCCCTTCAACACACTTTTCTAATGATCACGTGAAAGGATAACCATCTTTTAACCATCAGACTGCATTTCATGAGACCACAAGACAGAGATATGAGTGGTGGGGGAAGGATATCACAGTGTAGAATGATCGTCATCTTTTTCTGTTCTCGTTGCACTTTGCGGTGTGATGTGAGGGAGTATTCACAAATTAAAATATGTAGTAAATAATAAAATATTACAGCTTTGATTTGAAAAACCCATTTTATTATCAAATTTCGTGGTTTCAGTTGTGTTTACGTTTAGCGTAAATATCGGTTCAGAACATTTTGAGCATTTTTGTTAACTGAATACATACAGGCGCCGGAATGTGGCAACTACGGGCTTTTCACAGTAATTCATTTGAAGCCTACTTGTGACAAAAAGCGACTTTCATTTTATAAGCAATTTTGAGAATTTACTGAAAATCCATTCAAAAAGTCTGTGTTTCCCTCCAATGTCCCTGTCAGTCAGGGAAGAGATGGTCGAGTGAGGGAACCATGGTTGACAAGAGAGGTTGAATGTCTTGTTAAGAGGAAAAAGGAGACTTATGTAAGGCTGAGGAAACAAGGTTCAGACAGGGCATTGGAGGGATACAAGATAGCCAGGAGGGAACTGAAGAAAGGGATTAGGAGAGCTAAGAGAGGGCATGAACAATCTTTGGCGGGTAGGATCAAGGAAAACCCCAAGGCCTTTTACACATATGTGAGAAATATGAGAATGACTAGAGCGAGGGTAGGTCCGACCAAGGACAGTAGCGGGAGATTGTGTATTGAGTCTGAAGAGATAGGAGAGGTCTTGAACGAGTACTTTTCTTCTGTATTTACAAATGAGAGGGGCGATATTGTTGGAGAGGACAGTGTGAAACAGACTGGTAAGCTCGAGGAAATACTTGTTAGGAAGGAAGATGTGTTGGGCATTTTGAAAAACTTGAGGATAGCCAAGTCCCCCGGGTCTGACGGGATATATCCAAGGATTCTATAGGAAGCAAGAGATGAAATTGCAGAGCCGTTGGCAATGATCTTTTCGTCCTCACTGTCAACAGGGGTGGTACCAGGCGATTGGAGAGTGGCGAATGTCGTGCCCCTGTTCAAAAAAGGGACTAGGGATACCCCTGGGAATTACAGCCCAGTTAGTCTTACTTCGGTGGTAGGCAAAGTAGTGGAAAGGGTACTGAAGGATAGGATTTCTGAGCATCTGGAAAAACACTGCTTGATTAGGGATAGTCAGCACGGATTTGTGAGGGGTAGGTCTTGCCTTACAAATCTGATTGAATTATTTGAGGAGGTGACCAAGCATGTGGATGAAGGTAAAGCAGTGGATGTAGTGTACATGGATTTTAGTAAGGCATTTGATAAGGTGCCCCATGGTAGGCTTCTGCAGAAAGTAAGGAGGCATGGAATAGTGGGAGATTTGGCCAGTTGGATAACGAACTGGCTAACTGATAGAAGTCAGAGAGTGGTGGTGAATGGCAAATATTCAGCCTGGATCCCAGTTACCAGTGGCATACCGCAGGGATCAGTTCTGGGTCCTCTGCTGTTTGTGATTTTCATTAATGACTTGGATGAGGGAGTTGACGGGTGGGTCAGTAAATTTGCAGACGATACGAAGATTGGTGGAGTTGTGGATAGTAAGGAGGGCTGTTGTCGGCTGCAAAGAGACATAGTTAGGATGCAGAGCTGGGCTGAGAAGTGGCAGATGGAGTTTGACCCTGAAAAGTGTGAGGTTGTCCATTTTGGAAGGACAAATATGAATGCGGAATACAGGGTTAACGGTAGAGTTCTTGGCAATGTGGAGGAGCAGAGAGATCTTGGGGTCTATGTTCATACATCTTTGAAAGTTGCCACTCAAGTGGATAGAGCTGTGAAGAAGGCCTATGGTGTGCTCGCGTTCATTAACAGAGGGATTGAATTTAAGAGTCGTGAGGTGATGATGCAGCTGTACAAAACTTTAGTAAGGCCACATTTGGAGTACAGTGTACAGTTCTGGTCACGTCATTTTAGGAAGGACGTGGAAGCTTTGGAAAAGGTGCAAAGAAGATTTACCAGGATGTTACCTGGAATGGAGAGTAGGTCTTACGAGGAAAGGTTGAGGGTGCTAGGCCTTTTCTCATTAGAACGGAGAAGGATGAGGGGCGACTTGATAGAGGTTTTGAAGATGATCAGGGGAATAGATAGACAGTCAGAGACTTTTTCCCCGGGTGGAACAAACCATTACAAGGGGACATAAATTTAAGGTGAAAGGTGGAAGATATAGGAAGGATATCAGGGGTAGTTTCTTTACCCAGAGAGTAGTGGGGGCATGGAATGCACTGCCTGTGGACGTAGTTGAGTCGGAAACATTAGGGACCTTCAAGCAGCTATTGGATAGGTACAGGGATTACGGTAAAATGATATAGTGTAGATTTATTTGTTCTTAAGGGCAGCACGGTAGCATTGTGGATAGCACAATTGCTTCACAGCTCCAGGGTCCCAGGTTCGATTCCGGCTTGGGTCACTGTCTGTGCGGAGTCTGCCCGTCCTCCCCGTGTCTGCGTGGGTTTCCTCCGGGTGCTCCGGTTTCCTCCCACAGTCCAAAGATGTGAAGGGTAATGATAAATTGCCCTTAGTGTCCAGAATTGCCCTTGGTGTTGGGTGGAGGTGTTGAGTTTGGGTAGGATGCTCTTTCCAAGAGCTGGTGCAGACTCAGTGGGCCGAATGGCCTCCTTCTGCACTGTAAATTCAATGATAATCTATGATTAATCTAGGACAAAGTTTCAGCACAACATTGTGGGCCGAAGGGCCTGTTCTGTGCTGTATTTTCTATGTTCAATGTTTTCTATGTTCTATGTTCTTTTTCGCCTTTCATTTTTTTTCAAATTTAGTTCAGATTTTCTACCAACCATTTTCCGGATTTTATTTCACGGAAATCCCCGAGATGTGATTTTTATTTCTTTATTTTTTTCAAACAATCAATTTAGAGTACCCAATTAATTGTTTCTAATTAAGGGGCAACTTAACATCGCCAATCCACCTCACCTGCACATTTTTGGATTGTGGGGATGAAACCCACGTAAACACGGGGAGAGGGTGCAAATTCCACATGGACAGTGACCCAGAGCCGGAATCGAACTTGGGACCTGCCGCGAGGCAGCAGTGCTCTCCATCCGCCACCGTGCTGCCGCCCCCCCCCCCCCCCCGCCCTGAGGTGAGAATATAATTTCCCATTACAAGGCAATTTAGCGTGGCCAATCTACCGACACTGCACATCCTTAGGTTGTGGCCGTGAGATACTCGCAGGCACGTGGAGAATATGCAAACTCTATGTGAATAAGGACCCGGGGCTGGGATCGAGTCTGGATTCTCACTGCCGTGATGCAGCAGTGCTAACGACTGCGCCACCGTGCCGACGATGATTTTATACTTACAGTTCCCATGCTCCACCTGTCTGAGTGTGTTACACCTTTGCTCCACAGTGACGAGGCCGCAAATCCCTGAGGTACGTTTTTATACTTACAGTTCCAATGCTGTGCCTCTCCAAGTCTGCTTCATCCCTGCTCCCCGTTGACTAGGTCGTTGAATTCCCGAGGTGAATTTTTATACCAACAGCTCCAAGGCTCCGCCTCTCTGAGTCTGCTCCAACTCCGCTCACTGGTGACTCGGCCGCGAATCCCGAGAGAAGGTTTTATACTTACAGCTCCAATGCTTCGCCTCTCCGAGTGAGCTCCAGCTCCGTTCCCAGGTGACTTCCTTGGAGCAAGAGAGATTGAGAGGACATTGAGAAATGTATACAACATGGCAGATTAGAAAAAACAATGTTTGAATTCTCTGTTGCAGAGGGTTGTGGAGGTGCATTCATTGAGACCGTTCAAAGCAGAGGACCAGGGGTTTCTGCATCCCAATTACATTGCGGGATACGAGGAGTGAAGTAGACTATCGCCGTAATCTAGATAATGAATCAGCAGGTTCCAGGGGCCGTATGGCCTGATCTTGTTTCTATGTCGCCACTCATGTGAATATTTAGCGTAGCTCACATTTCTCCGAGAGAAAGGGTGTGTTTAAATGTACATATTTAAAGCCGTTACATCCTTCACTCAGAATCATATAAAATTTAATTGAGAACCACAAAGCCCCATTTCAGATTAATCTGAGATTTAATTAATAAATCAAATTTTGGATAAAAATGGCCGAACTTCTTCCTTTTATTCAGTCTGTGATCCTCCTCTGCCCTTTTGGATGATCACTGTAAGGAATCTGTAAGGAATCTGTAAGGAAGAGTAAGCTTGTGTGACGGAACATCAGTGGGAGACTAGAGGACTGGGAAATCTTTAGGGGGCAACAGAAAGCTACTAAAAAATCTATAAAGAAGAGTAAGATAGATTATGAGAGTAAACTTGCTCAGAATATAAAAACAGATAGTAAAAGTTTCTACAAATACATAAAACAAAAAAGAGTGGCGAAGGTAAATATTGGTCCTTTAGAGGATGAGAAGGGAGATTTAATAATGGGAGATGAGGAAATGGCTGAGGAACTGAACAGGTCTTTTGGGTCGGTCTTCACAGTGGAAGACACAAATAACATGCCAGTGACTGATGGAAATGAGGCTATGACAGGTGAGGACCTTGAGAGGATTGATATCACCAAGGAGGTAGTGATGGGCAAGCTAATGGGGCTAAAGGTAGACAAGTCTCCTGGCCCTGATGGAATGCATCCCAGCGTGCTAAAAGAGATGGCTAGGGAAATTGCAAATGCACTAGTGACAATTTACCAAAATTCACTAGACTCTGGGGTGGTCCCGGCGGATTGGAAATTAGCAAACGTGACACCACTGTTTAAAAAAGGAGGTAGGCAGAAAGTGGGTAATTATAGGCCAGTGAGCTTAACTTCGGTAGTAGGGAAGATGCTGGAATCTATCATCAAGGAAGAAATAGCGAGGCATCTGGATGGAAATTGTCCCATTGGACAGACGCAGCATGGGTTCATAAAGGGCAGGTCGTGCCTAACTAATTTAGTGGAATTTTTTGAGGACATTAACAGTGCGGTAAATAACGGGGAGCCAATGGATGTGGTATATCTGGATTTCCAGAAAGCCTTTGACAAGGTGCCACACAAAAGGTTGTTGCATAAGATAAAGATGCATGGCATTAAGGGGAAAGTAGGAGCATGGATAGAGAATTGGTTAATTAATAGAAAGCAAAGAGTGGGGATTAATGGGTGTTTCTCTGGTTGGCAATCAGTAGCTAGTGGTGTCCCTCAGGGATCAGTGTTGGGCCCACAACTGTTCACAATTTACAGAGATGATTTGGAGTTGGGGACCAAGGGCAATGTGTCCAAGTTTGCAGACGACACTAAGATAAGTGGTAAAGCAAAAAGTGCAGAGGATACTGGAAGCCTGCAGAGGGATTTGGACAGGCTAAGTGAATGGGCTAGGGTCTGGCAGATGGAATACAATGTTGACAAATGTGAGGTTATCCATTTTGGTAAGAATAACGGCAAAAGGGATTATTATTTAAATGATAAAATATTAAAACATGCTGCTGTGCAGAGAGACCTGGGTGTGCTCGTGCATGAGTCGCAGAAAGTTGGTTTTCAGGTGCAACAGGTGATTAAGAAGGCAAATGGAATTTTGTCCTTCATTGCTAGAGGGATGGAGTTTAAGACTAGGGAGGTTATGCTGCAATTGTATAAGGTGTTAGTGAGGCCACACCAGGAGTATTGTGTTCAGTTTTGGTCTCCTTACTTGAGAAAGGACGTACTGGCACTGGAGGGTGTGCAGAGGAGATTCACTAGGTTAATCCCAGAGCTGTAGGGGTTGGATTACGAGGAGAGGTTGAGTAGACTGGGACTGTACTCGTTGGAATTTAGAAGGTTGAGGGGGTATCTTATAGAAACATATAAGATTATGAAGGGAATCGATAGGATAGATGCGGGCAGGTTGTTTCCACTGGCGGGTTTCCACTGGCGGCAGAACTAGGGGGCATAGCCTCAAAATAAGGGAAAGTAGATTTAGGACTGAGTTTAGGAGGAACTTCTTCACCCAAAGGGTTGTGAATCTATGGAATTCCTTGCCCAGTGAAGCAGTAGAGGCTCCTTCATTAAATGTTTTTAAGATAAAGATAGATAGTTTTTTGAAGAATAAAGGGATTAAGGGTTATGGTGTTCGGGCCGGAAAGTGGAGCCGAGTCCACAAAAGATCAGCCATGATCTCATTGAATGGCGGAGCAGGCTCGAGGGGCCAGATGGCCTACTCCTGCTCCTAGTTCTTATGTTCTTATGACAGCAATAACCAGTATTTATAAATAACTGTGAATACAACGAATCACGACAAATAGCTTCGCAGGAGCGAGTATCAAGAAAGATTTAACACTGAGCCATGCAGAGCTGGGGTGGATCTCTTTGGAGCAAAGTGGATTGAGAGGACATGGAGAGAGACGGAGCAGATGGTCATATTCCTTTTTATAGTTTAGAAAAGGAAAGTTTCAATAGGAGATAGGACAGGGACCGGAGACACATATGGACGTTTCTGGTGACAGTGAAGGAGGTGAAATGGGAGGAGGAAGATTCATTTTGTGCAGTGAGTAATAACGAACCGAAATTCGCTGCCAATGAAGATGATGAACGAGTTAAAACAGTATTAATTCAAAAATAAATTGTATGGACACTAGAGGTAAAAAAAACTCTCCACGGCTGTGTGTTTCGAGTGGTGGATTCAGACTGATTGGATTGCTGTGTAAAGAACCCACGATTGGCTGAGTAAAGTTACCCAGTATAATAAGATTCGAAAGTCAAGTTCTCAGGAATGTTGTGCTTGTCTTGCATCAGTGTTGGTACTTTGCTCATAGAACCATGGAGTTTTACAGCACACAAATACGTTCTTCGGCCCATCGAGTCTGCGATGGCCATCAAGCCCCTATCTACCTTGTTTACATTTTCAAGCCAATTACACCAAGCTTTGTATGGTCTGGCATTTTAAGTGCTCATCTAAATACTTATGTTGTGACACTGTCCACTTCTACAAAGCTTTCAAGCAGTCAGTTCCAGATTCCCACCACCCTCTGCGTGAAAACTTGTTTCCCTCACATCCCCTCTAAATCTACTTCCCCTTATCATAAATCTATGCCCCCTTGATATTGGCCGCTCTACTAATGGAAAACATCCTGCCTATCAATCTTATCTATGCCCGTCATTGTGCACACCTCAATCAGCATTCCATCCTGATCGCACCTCCCTTCCACAGGCCCTCTTTGCTCTACGTAAAAGAAACACAGCCTAATTAGCCACTCTTCATAGCTAAAACTTTGCAGTCCAGACAATATTCTGGTGAATCTTCTCTGCACCCATTTTAGAAATACAGCATTTTCCCTACAGTATGCCGACCAGAACTGCGCACAATACTCTAGCTGTGGCCTAACGAACATTTCAAACAACTCCAACATACCATTACCCACACATCCAATGCCTCAGCTAATAAATGTCAGTATCTTCCGAACCAGATTTTCTACCTGTCTTTCCGCCTTTAGGAATCTTTGGAGATGCACCCTCATCGTCCTTGGGACTCTCTATACGTCGTCGTCGTCCCTTGTTCATTGTGTATTCGCTTACCTTGTTGGTCCTTCCAAAATTTAGCACCTCACATTTTTCAGGGTCAAATTCCACTTGCCACTGTTCTCCCCGCCTGACCATCTCGTCTATGTCCTTTTGTAATCTAAAGCTTTCCTGATCGCTATTTACCAGACAACTAATTTCGTATCATCTGCGAATTTGCTGATAATAGCTTCTACTTTTGGGTTCAGATCATTAATGAAGACTACAAACAGCAAGGTATCAAGCACCGATCCCTGTAGTACACTATTGCACAGAGGTGTCTGGTCACAGAAACAAATTTTGACCATGAACTTTTGCTTTCTAGCACTGAACCAATTTTGGATCCAATTTGCCACAATTTGCATCACCTTGTCAAAAGCCATACTTTAATCTGGCCCCTTGCTTGCCAAACCACCCTAGGGTACATCTCATCTGGGCCTAAGGAGGTACGGGCAGAGTTAACCTAGCTTAGTCATGAACCCGTTGCCTTTTATTTCCTTTCCGGACCTTCTTCATGAGAGACGAGTTCCTCTGAAATGATAACAGGTTTAGGCAGTGATTGTCAGCCATTGAGAACAATAATTGTGTTAAATGAAACATGAAATCGTTCCACAAGCTGCTGATGTGTAACTTTCAATTTCCAAAAACTACAAAATTAATCGCAGCGCTCCTGGGAAAATTGCGTCAAACGACAGATACCCAGCACTGAAAGTATCTGACACACATAGAATCATACAATTTACAGTGCAGAAGGAGGCCATTCAGCCCATCAGGTCTGCACTGGTCCTAGCAAAGAGCTCCCTACTCAAACCCACGTATCTATCCTATCCCCGTAACCCAACTTAACATTTTCTTGACACTAAGGACAATTTATGAAGGCCGATCCACACGATCCACACCTAACCCGCACGTCTTTGGACTGTGGGGAGCACTCAGAGGAAACCCACGCAGGCACGGGGAGATCGTGCAGACTCCACACAGTTAAAGGGCTACAGGAAGAGATCAATCATGGTCTGATCAAATGGCAGAGCAGGCTCAAAGGACTGAATTGTCTACTTCTGTTCCTAATTCCTATTTTCCATCCCTGAAGGACGTGAGTGAATCAGATGGGGTTTCAATCGGCAATGGTTCCATTGTTGTTGCAGATTTTTATTGAATTCAAATTTCACCACCTGCAATGGTGGGATTTGAACCCGGGACCCCATGCATTGCCCTGTGTGTCTAGATTCCTAGTCCAGTGACAATACCACTATGCCACCACCTACCCCTTGTCAAATTGTAATCAAATTGTAATTGTTTGATCAGTTATTTGTTTCTGAATGGAGTGGTTGTCACATCGCTTCTTTGAAAGGGCCAACAAGATTTTAAATACCTGCTCATCTCGAAACGTTTTGTTGCACATTAACAGAATATATAATGACAGCCATTACTCTTCCTCCAAGAGACAAAAATTGGGATAAATGTAATTTTTTTGATTCTGATGTTAGATCAATTTCTCTGCTGCAGACCGAGGGTTTTCAGCCGAATTGTCCTTCCGAAACAAGATTCTGAAGTGGAATCAGACTGCACGTGTTGATGTTCTAGTCTGCTCACTTTGGTCATGAGTAGAGATTCTTCTAACCTCGTTGTCAGGTTTGCCTTATATGTGAAAGGCTCCCTGGTTCGAAACATTATCAAAACTCATTGTTCTAAAGTTCTCAAACACAGGTTCGTTGTTGAATGTGAATGATATCAATCCAAATATTTGCTGTTCACCATTTCTTAAAAAATACATTCAACAAAATAGTAAGTGTATTCTGCTGGCAGCAGGTACGTAGAGAGCTTGGGATTCCAACTTTTCCCTGTCTCACTCACTGTGGAGCTGAGAGGATCGAATCTGCACCGACCCTCCGAAAGGGCATCCCACCTTGGCCCAATTGGTAACTCATCCCCTAACCTTTGGCCACGAAGGCTGTGTTTTTCAATCTTTCTTTGCTCGGACCCCATTTTTACCAACCGACTATCCTTCGGGATCCATGACAGCCGACGTTCGCGGCACACGCCCGCCGACCTTCGTGACCCATGTCACCGGAATACCACAATCAATGCCACTTGGACGTCACGACCCACCATTTTTGCTTAACTTTAATGTGACAGGTGAGACTGCTTGGCCCTCAAGATCTCACTTGCTTTGGCATTGAATGTTGCACTTCTGCTAAGGAGGACAGCTGATGTGTTAAGTTCTCACTGTATCAGTTGAAAAACGTCAAGAAGCTTGTCCTCGAACTCGCCATGCTTCGTCTTGAAATGCTTTAAAGTTTGAGGGTTTTAACCTTTCATTTGTCATTTCTTCCCTGCATATAACATTCGGGAGCTTTGCAGTCGGACCTACTCTATGGGCCAAATGGTCTCCCTCTACACTCCAGGAATTCTATGATGTTCTATGCAGGCTGCTATAAAATGGAGGACTCTCTCTCGCGCCCAGAGCACGTGCTGTCTGTTTTCGGGGTATGTGACCTGCTCTCCTTCTCCTGGAGAGAAGACTCCATAGATGTTTAAAAATAAACTGCTCTTGGGTCAGCGCGCTGACGTCAGGAGGAGGTGGTCTGCCTCGTTGGGTCCTGGTCTGCGCACTGCTGAGGGGACGCATGCACATAAGTGCCGGCATTCTGAAAGCCGGTCGCGGCAAGCATTGAGGCCATTTCATATTTCTCCCCGCGATCAGGAGCCCCGCGACCCTCCCGAGACCCGCCCGCTACCCATGCGTGAGTTGCAACCCTGTGTTTGAAAATGACTACTTTAAACCGTACAAGAAGAAAGTAGTTTAGATGCCATTAATACACAAAAGAATGAGTGATTTTCAGAAAGAAGGTTCGTCATTGAGTATTAATGGACAGACGAAGAAATTACAATATGAAAACAACTTCCTTGCATTTGCCACCCATAAAGCTCTCCACGTATTGCTATCATAGAGCAGAGAATTGTCCAAAGTACACAACACGATCTTGGTTATAACGCATTCTGTCCGGC
Source organism: Scyliorhinus torazame (assembly GCF_047496885.1). Taxonomy (NCBI): domain Eukaryota; kingdom Metazoa; phylum Chordata; class Chondrichthyes; order Carcharhiniformes; family Scyliorhinidae; genus Scyliorhinus; species Scyliorhinus torazame. Next base: position 186,318,740 of record NC_092711.1, on the reverse strand, counting down.
AAGAATGGTGTCTGGAAGACGTTAGGATCAGGCTGAGGCTCAGGTACTTTGTCGGAATTCCATACGACCTGGGAGGAGCTGGAGTGCAATATCCCAGGACCTGCATTGTGTCCTTAAGTAAATATGGATTTTCATATCCTTCCCATTGATTGTGCCAGAATACCAACCTTCTTCTGATCCCTCTCTCCCGACTGACCGAAGTGACTAAGCCCACGCGTCCCCAGTATGCCTTGATGCTGCCAGATTCCTGTTCCCAATTATCGGCCTTATGGTGACTCTGGCTGGGCTCAGGCGAGGAATTCCAGAGCATTAACGTGAGTAATGCTAAGCTGTTAAAATTGGGTCTCCACACCCACAGATGTACCGCGTGTGCCATGCTACTTTGGTGTTTACACATAAGGAAAATCTCCTCTCCTCACTCCCGCCCCCCCCCCCCCCGCCCCCCCCCCAATTAAAACGAGAGCTATATAATTACTGGGAAACTAATGTCGCAGATATCAAGCCAGTTGATGATTGATGTGGCCATGCCAAGAATCATCACGATTGTAAAGAGAACTGTAGGTGAGAGTGCTGCAAACCAATGAACAGGAAACTTCAAACACCTGACCAGTGCTGGCTTTGTGAATTCACAAGTCTAATGTTCAAAAAAATAAGCAAAAACATGTTATACACTATTACAAGAAACCAGCATATTCTTATGTATTCGTCTGCGAGTCACATTGCCACTGAAGAGAAACATGATGTCTGCAATGTTCTTCGGCAGTCACTCTGGGATTTGTTCTTAAACTCTGCCGCACACATCATGTGCGTACAGTGCAGCAGGAGTAAAATTCAAGCAGAGTCGGTCTCGGTCCTGGGAGGCAATCTGAAAAATTGGGTATACATCATTTTGCACCCAAATTAAAACAAAATATTGTGATGAAAGCTTGGCCCTTAATTAATTCCTCACAAGATTGGTTTCTTCTGAGCGGCCAGACAGTTCCGTAATGTGGTGCAATTGCTCTTTAACTTCTGACTGAACACCACTGTGTCATTACTGTGTATGGAAGTGACTCCATCCTCAAATCACTCTGTTTGTGAGGCTTGGAATAGTAAGGGGTAGGGTGGAGTACTTCCATCCGAAAGCCTTAACTTTTGATGGATAAAGTCCTCGGAGCATCACGTAAACAGTGATCTCCTGCGCCTTCTCAATCACAAGTGTTTGTTAAGGGTCCTTTCGCAAGGTCATGTTGATGATGAATTAGAACTATTCACCTCATTCTATGCCGTCTTCCAAACGTTGAATATGAAACGAGTCCCGCAGGGCTACGGCAGTTGCCCGCCGGTAGTCCACGCACCGTCTCTGGATTCCACCCAGGTCGGGCAACATGACGACAGGGGAGATCCAATCACTACAACTCAATTCAATAAGACAGCCCTGAGCAGATACTCAATTGTCTTCTGTACCTGCGAAAGGTTAGCTGCATTTGACCACCATGAATGTCGTTTGATTGGAAACATGTCCTCCACATCTATGGCATTTATTGCTAACCCCGTTCGATCTAGTTTTTTTTCTGTGAATACATTCATAGAACTGCAGTGACTCTGTCACATAGCTCCGGCTCCTATCTAGGACATGGCGCAAGCATTGCTTTTAAATGTTCAGTACTTACTAATTGTCCAAAATAATTATTGGCAAGTCACTGTCAGAATTTTATCGTCGTTTTCCCTTTGCTTCGTGACTAACAATACTGCCTGCTTGTTCTCAGCTCCTCTCACTCGACGCTTTTGAACCTGATGACTTTACGTACTCTGTGTGATTCGTATCAATCTGGAGTGAATACCAGACAGTTATCCTCGTTCACTTTCGTTTCAGTGGACCATAGCCCACTGCATCGAACTATCAGGGGTTCGTGTGACACAGTTAATAACATGAGCAACCTTCCCCTCTCTGATTATTAAATACTGAGTCTGTGTGTTCGTATCAGTCCTGGCTTGCACTCCCTGCTGGGATGTCTTTACATTTGTTACGCTTGTTTCCCTCTGTTTTAATTAAATCAACCTCTGAATTTAATATGTTGCCTGTGTGTCTATCTCATTGCCATTTATCCAGCTAAAAAAATGATAACTTGATCTTGTTGTCTGTCTCATTTTCATTCAGCATGCTAAAGATGGTATTTTCTCACCGGTCCCACACTGGGTTCACAATTTATTCTTCTTTTGGCTTAGCTTATGAGACACGCAATCCAAAAATATTCCACGGGGGACTGTTTGCAATTAACCAGTGGCAGGATTCTCTATCATCTGTTAGACTACGCTACGCATCACTACCATCTTGAACCCTGTAATATCATTCTGTTAAATGAACTGAAAGCCTGAAATATACAACATTTCTACGACGCCTGTCATATACTTGCCCGATCTTCAATCTCCACTGAAAGTTTATTTTTTACAATAATAATTTATTTCCTTCCTCCGAGAATGCTATTGATCAGCACCGTTTCTTTTAATATCCCTTATGGACAACACATGTGTTTATCCAACGACATTATGGATTGAATCGCTTCTTTATCTCTTGACATTTTAATGTATTGTCCCCGTGGATGCTGTCCTTATGGAAATATTTTAGCCTGGCAGACAAATACCTTAAACACGTCACCTTCTTGTCATTCTGTCACTGTGCAGGGTTTGCACACATGTGCAGTCCTACTGTGTTCTCCTTTACATCGTGTAAACTCCCACCTGCTTCTTCTGTTCTCCAGCCCATAATTTCATATTTCCAGTTTTAAGATTTGTAACAGCCCATGGACAACCATTTATTTAATTATTAGCATAGTGATGTGGTGTGGCCCAGATTATTACAACGAATATATCTGACATTTTACATATTTCACCCATTCAAAAGATTCTGTTGTATTTTGACGTGAAAAGTCGTTGGAGTTTCCGACCCCTCTTATCTGGCTGACATATACTCTCTTGCACCTTCCTGGTCTCTGAACCAGCTCATGGTTGCTTACAAGCTCCGTAGCTTGTCTGACAGTCTGCTCTTCAACATGAGATCTAATCATTCTGGATAATGCATCTTTCAATTCCCCTTACAGAATTATTTCTATAAAGTGTTCATGGGTTTCTTCTATTTTCTAAACTCTTAACCACCAATCAAAATTATTTTCTTTAATCTTTCCGAATTCAAGGGAAGTCTGATTAGACTGTTTTCATACAACTCTAAAGTGCTGTCTGTACACCTCCGGTACAAGCTCATCCTAATATAGCTTTCTTTCCTGTCTCATAGTCTCCAGACCTTTCTTCTGATAAGGACACAGAGACTACATTAGCTCTAGCTACAAGTGTTGTCTGTAAGAGTAGGGTCCAAATATCTTAAGGCCATTTCAGCTGTTTGTCTATTTTCTCAAAACCACAAAAAAAGCCCCGGGATTTCTCTCATCAAATTTTGGTAGAGCTTGTACATATCTTGACATGTCTCCACCAGGCTCTCTTTTAGAATGATCTTCTTACACCGTCTGCTCTAACCATTTGTTTGCCGGTGCCAGTGTGCTTAGTTGGAAATCTCTCCCTCGCGCGTTCTCTCTTTTCCCATGCGGCTTTCTCCATTTTCTATTTAAAGTCCCTCCCTTTTCGTTCCCGTTGAAACGCTCTCGCCATCTTTTTCCTGCACCTCTAAGTTCTTAATTTATATGCTTCTTTGTAATTGATGCTTCGCTAATTCAAAATGTTCACTTCTTGCAATTGTGGGTCTGGATAATTCCACTCGTATATTTAAATGTAATGTTAGGCTTTCAATTATTTCAGCCTTCTTACATCCTGCCGTAAGACCTCTTCCAATTTATCTGCCAATTCCCTCAGTTTGGCTTCAGGCACACCTTTCCAGCACACACTACAAGAAAGATGTGGAGACTTTGGAAAGGGTGCACAGGAGATTTGCCAAGATGTTGCGTGGTCTGGAGGGTGTTACGTATGCGGAGGGCCTGAATAGGCTCGGACTATTTTGATTAGAACGACGGAGTTTGAGGGGTGACCTGATAGAGGTCGACAGGATTATGAGGGCCATGGATTGCGTGGATGGGCAGGCGCTCATTCCCAGGGTGGAGGGGTCAGTCAACAGGGGGCATAGGTTTAAAGTCCGTTGGGTGGAGTTTAGAGGAAATGTGTAAGGCAGGATTTTTACACAGAAGGCGGTGAGTTCCTGGAACGCGTTGCCAGGAGAGGTTGTAGAAGCAGATACATTAACAGCATTCAAAAGGCATCTTGACAAATACATGGATAGGACGAGTATAGAGGGATTCGGCACAAGGAAGTGCTGAGGGTTTTGGCCAAGGTTAGTATCATGACCGGTACAGGCTTGGAGGGCCGAAGGGCCTGTTCCTGCTGTGTCGTTCATTGTTCTTTGCTCAAGCTACATTTTTATAATTTACTTCCAGATAAGTTCAAGTTAGATCAAGAGCAATTTTCTTCAGTCTTTTAACGTTGATATGACACGTTCTTACTTGGTTCCAGTTGTTTTTCACTGTCGTTAGGTTCAAAATTACAAAATCCTTACACCCAAAGAATGAAGCCGTTTAAGACGCTCGGCACGAGCCCCCAAATTCTGTCAAGTAGCACGTTGATGTTATATGCAAAGGTATCCCAACTTGGAACACCGGTTCGCGGGGGTGTATGGTTTGTTTGTTTTAATTTGAAGGGACAAGTGAACCTCCAGGGATAATAAATAGCCGAGTCGTTGTGTAACAAATAATACAGACGATATATTAAATTAAAGAAAAGACAAATACACTTACATAATTAAGATGTATGAATTACCAACCGCACACAGTTTGCAGAAACATAGAGACATAGAAAAAAATAGGAACAGGAACAAGCCATTCGGCCCTTCAAGTCCGCTCCATAATTCATTTTGATCAGGGCTGATCATTCAAAATAGCCTAATTGCGCCTTCCCCCTATCCTTTGACCCCTTCGCTCTAAGTGTTATCTTCTTGAAACCGTACAATGTTTTGGACTGAACGATTTCCTGTGGTAATGAATTCCACAGGCTCACCACTCTCTAAATGAAGAATTTTCTCCTCATCTCAGTCCTAAATGGTCCACTCCGTATCTTCAGACTGTGACCCCTGATCCTGGACACACTCACCATCAAGAACATCGTTCCTGCATTAACCCTGTCCTGGCCTGTTAGAATTTCATTGGTTTCAATGAGATCTCCCTCATTCTTCTGAACTCCAGCGAATGCAATCCTAACCGATTCAATCTCTCATAGTACTTCGTAGTGCAACATTTTTTTCACTCCTCTAAATCATTAATATATATTGTAAATAGCTGGAGTCCGAGCACTGATCCCTGTGGCATCCTGTTAGTCAATGCGTTGCATTTTGAAAAAGACCCGTTAATTTCTACTCTTTGTTTCCTGTCTGCCAACCAGTTTTCTATCCACCTCAATACACTACCCCCAATCCCGTGTACTTTAATTTGACATGCTAATCTTTTATGTGGGACTTTGACAAAGGCCTTCTGAAAATCCAAATACACCACATCCATTGGCTTCCCTTCATCAATTCTACTCGAGACATCATCGAAGAATCCCGGTAGATTTGTCTAGTATGATTTCCCCTTCATAAATCCATGCTGACTCTGTCCGATTCTGCCACTGTTTTCTAAGTACTCAGCTGTAAAATCTTTGATACTGGATTCTAGAATTTTCGCCTCTTCTGACGTCAGGCTTACTTGTCTATAAATCACTGCTTTCTCTCGACCTCCACTTTTAAAAAGTGGAGTTACATTAGCCACCCGCCAATCTTCAGGAACTGTTTAATAGTCTATAGAATCCTGGAAGTTGACCACCAATGCACACGCTATTTCGAGAGGCACCTCTTTCGGTACCCTGTGATGTAGATTATCAGGCCCTGAGGATCTATCAGCCTTCAATCCCATCAATGTCCCCAACACCTTTTCTCTACTGATATTGATCACCTTCAGTTCCTCTTTCTCACTAAACGCTGCATTCGCCTACATTTCTGACATCTTAAGTGTATCCTCATTTATGCAGACAGTATCGAAGTAAGTATTGAGTTGCTCAGCCATGTCTTTATCCCCTATAAGACTTACCCGTTTCTGACTGTAAGGGGCCTATATTTGCCTTCACCAAGATTTTTCTCTTCACGTACCTGCAGAAACTTTTAGAGTCAGTCTTTATGTTCCCTTCAACTGACGTTTGTACTCTACTTTCCCCTTCTTAATCAATCCCTTGGTCCTTCTTTGCTGAATTCTAAACCGCTCCTAATCCTCAGACCTGTTGTTTTTCTTGGCCAGTTTGTATGCTACTTCCTTCGATCGCATCCCATCCCTAATTTCTCTTGTAAGCCATGGATTGGCCACCTTTTCTGTTTTACTTTTGCAGACAGGAATAGACAATTCTTGAAGTTCGCCCATGTGCTCTTTGAATGCTTGTCATTGCCAATCTACCGTCATACATTGAAGTAAAATTCCCCAATTGATCACAGCCAACTCACGTCTCATTTTATCATAATTTCCTTTGGTAAGATTCAGGGCTCTCGCCTCAGAATCAACTATTTTACTCTCCATCTTGATGGAAAATTCTGTCATATTATGGTCGCTCATCCCCAAGAGATCTCGCACAACTAGATTGTCAATGATTCAGTTGTCATTGCACAGTACCCATTCTAGTTTGGCCGGTTCTCTAGTTGGCTCCTCAACATATTCATCCAGAAAACCATCCCGCATACACTCCAAACATTCTTCCTCTTAGATAGTGTGCCTAATTTGATTTTCCCAATCTATATGCAGATTAAAATCACCTAGAATGACAGTTGTTCCGTTATAACATGCGACTCTAATTTACTGTTTAATGCCGTTCCCAACAATATTACTGTGGTTCGGCGGTCTATATGTGACACCCACTAAAGTTTATGCCCCTTACTGTTTCTCAGCTCTACCCATACGGACTCTGCTTTTCCGGAACTACTGTCCTCCCCCACTACAGTGTTATTTTCCTCCTTGGCCAGCACTGCAACCCACTGCCTTTTCCTTTTTGTCTGTCTTTCCTAAACATGGGACATTCCCTTCACATCCCTGGTCACACTGCAGCCATGTCTCCGTAATTCCGACTATATCATACTGTTCACATCTATTTGTGGGATTGGTTCATTCACTTTAAATCGAATGTTCCATGCATTAACACACAGAGCCTTTCAGCTTGTGTTTTTAACATTCCTAGTTCCGCTCCCTATATTTTTCTCTGTGGCCCCATTTGAATCTGGCTCTTGGTTGACCTGCCTCTGACTTTTCTTATTCCCTTTTCTGTCTTTTGTTTTTGTCCTTCTTTCCTCCTCCTCTGACTCCGTGTACCGGTTCCCAACCCCCTGCCATATCAGTTTGAACCTTCCCCCAAAACGCTAGCAAATACTCGCCCGAGGACATCAGCTATAGTCCTGCCCAGGTGTAACCCGTCCAGTTTGTACTCGTCCCGCATTCTCCAGAACCGGTCCAATGCCCCAGGAATATGAATCACCCCCCCTCACACCATCTCTTCAGCCAGCTATGTATCCGATATATCCTGTTATTTCTAGTCTACCTAGCACGTGGCGCTGGTAATAATCCTGAGATTACTACCTCAGAGGCCCGAGTTCCCAACGATCTTCCTAACTTCCTTTTTTACGCTTTCTGAACCTCATCCCTTATTACCCATGTTATTGGTACCAATGTGCTCCACGACCTTTGCTATTCACGCTCCTCCTCCAGAATGCCTTGTAAATGCTTTGAGACAGCCTTGACCCTCGCAACCTGGAGGCAACAGACCATCCTGGAGTCTGGTTTGCGGCCACATAAATGTGTATCTATTCCCCTTACAATTGAGTCGCCTATAACTGTTCGATTATCACACTTTGTATTGCTCACCTCTTCAGCAGAACCACCGTGGTGAAACGAATTCGGCTGCTGCTGCTTTCCCCTAAGAGGTTATTGCCCTCATCAGTATCGAAAGCGGTATATGTTTTACAGAGGGAATGGCCACAGGACATTCCAGCACTTCCTGCCTATCTCTCTTATTCTGCCTGGTGGTCACCCATTCCCTTCCTGCCTGTGAATTCTGAGCCCGTGGTGTGACCACCTCTGTATGCATGCTATCCACGACATTCTCTGCTTTGCAGATGTTCCACAGTGTCCTAAGCCACCTCTCCAGCTCCGGAATTCGGGATTCCAAGAGCTGCAGCTAGAGACACTTCCTGCACACATGTTGGTACCGCGCATTGGCAATGTACCCGGCCTCCCACATTGAGTGGGAGGAGCAAACCAAGGCTTTGAGATTTCCTGCCTTGACGTGACCCTTTAAATTAAATCTTTAGAAGATGCTTAGAATCAGATTGTATCCAATTCTCTCGGGCACTTCTTTCCTTGTTCTCATAACCACCAATTTATAGCCCTTGCAGATTCTGAACCTCAAAACGGATAGAAGTGACTCTGGTTACAAAACATGTCTGTGATACGAACCTCTATCAAACTTTCACTGTTTCCAAATCAACATCCAATTTGAATTACCAGCTGTAGTTACCACAACATACAAGGATGATACTCAGATCTGGTAAATGCATTAGCCTGGTCTAGTGAAGACATTTTAATTCATATTACGAAGGTTTACTTGGACGCTGGTTTTCAGGAGTCAGAGTGGGCCTAGGTAGAATTCTCTTTCAGAGGGTTGGTGCAGCTCGATGGACAGAAGGTCTCTTTCTAAATCGTAGAGATTCTATGATTCTAAGTCAATGTGGCCATTCAGACCATTCAGTCATTACGTTTCCACACAAATTTCTACTGTGCTCATGAAACTCTTTCTGAAAGTTCCAAAGTTCAGCGAAATTAATGATTAATATTGAGCTGACCATTCCTCCTTGTAAGGACGCCTATCCACATCCATAGGTAATACCCAGGCTGTCATAATATAAAACAATTGACATTTATCAATGTCATTGCTCATGCTGTGATGTGGAAATGCCGGCGTTTACATAGAATTTATATAGAATTTACAGTGCAGTAGGAGGCCATTCGGCCCATCGAGTCTGCACCGGCTCTTGGAAAGAGCACCCTACCCAAGGTCAACACCTCCACCCTATCCCCATAACCCAGTAACCCCACCCAACACTAAGGGCAATTTTGGGCACTAAGTGCAATTTATCATGGCCAATCCACCTAACCTGCACATCTGTGGACTGTGGGAGGAAACCGGAGCACCCGGAGGAAACCCACGCACACACACGGGGAGGATGTGCAGCCTCCGCACAGACAGTGACCCAAGCCGGAATCGAACCTGGGACCCTGGAGCTGTGAAGCAATTGTGCTATCCACAATGCTACCGTGCTGCCCCAGAAAATCGCTTATTGTCACAAGTAGGCTTCAATGAAGTTACTGTGAAAAGCCCCTAGTCGCCACATCGCCTGTTTGGGGAGGCTGTTACGGGAATTGAACCGTTCTGCTGGCCTGCCTTGGGCTGCTTACAAAGCCAGCGATTTAGCCCTCTGCTAAACAGCCCAACAGCGTTGGACTAGGGTGAGCACGATAAGAAGTCTTACAACACCAGGTTAAAGTCCAAAAGGTTTGTTTCGAATCACTAGCTTTCGGAGCACAGCTCCGTCACCTGAGGAAGGAGCTGTGCTCCGAAAGCTAGTGATTCGAAACAAACCTATTGGACTTTAACCTGGTGTTATAAGACCTCTTACATTGCTCATGCTGAATAAACATTAAATATTAATTTGAATTCATAACGGTTTCATTCCATTGGCAGTTAAAAACCTAAATTTTCCCCACACAATGGATTGAGTACATCTTACTTATGTCACTCCATCTTACAATAATCGCCCACCCCTTCGTCATTCCTAATGAATTAGCATTGCAAAAGTTTTAATGATTTCCATTTTTTGAACAATTCATAATCGGATAAAATTCCTTCCACAAATCCTATGTATGATTGCGCAGTTCTTGGTTTAAATTTTGCAGCACAATTCATAGCACAACTATTCTCGCCTGGGATTCAAGGTATCTCTCCCGCATACAAACACGCAGACACACAAACACCCAAACATACACACATAAACATATACACAGATACACCGTTACAGACAGACACACATACATACACGCACACAAACAGAAATACACACATACATACATATAGAACATAGATAACAGAGAACATACAGTGCAGAAGGAGGCCATTCGGCCCATCGAGTCTGCACCGACCCACTTAAGCCCTTACTACCACCCTATCCCCGTAACTCAATAACCCCTCCTAACCTTTTTTGGTCACTCTTGGAAAGAGCACCCTACCCAAACTCAACACCTCCACCCAACACCAAGGGCAATTTTGGACACTAAGGGCAATTTACCATGGCCAATCCACCTAACCTGCACATCTTTGCACAGTGGGAGGAAACCGGAGCACCCGGATGAAACCCACACAGACACGGGGAGACCGTGCAGACTCCGCACAGACAGTGACCCAAGCCGGGAATCGAACCTGGGACCCTGGCCCTGTGAAGCCACAGTGCTATCCACTTGTGTTACCGTACTGCCCCTAAATATACACAGAAACATACACACTAAAACACATAGCTACACACAAAAACACACACATACGCGCACACACGCATATATACACACATGCGCATACATAAACGGACACACACACTCACACACAAGAACATACAGAAAGACATTTAGTTTTGTACCTCCGGCTTGTCTGGGGCGTGATGCTGGAGGAGGCGTAGGGCTTTGAGGAGGGGGAGATTATTTCGGAGGCTCGAAGTCAATCTGATTTAACGATGTATCCATATCGAAAGTCAAGCCGCTGAATCATTGACATTCCATTCATTTGTGTCTTCTTGATTTACATTTTTATTCGCAACAGAACATTGTTATCAGGAGCTCAGTTGGCAAAACTTTCTCCTCTTGATGTTATACTGAGGGACCGTCTTCTCTGCCGTACGGATATAACAACCCCCTCGCATTATTTCGAAGAACTGGAGGAGAACAACCACGAGCAATGATGGGCAATGTTCATATCCCAGTCAATTTTAAAAACACGACCTATCAGGTCAATATTATATTGCTGCCTGTGGGAGATTGTTGTGCGCAGATTGGCTGCTTCAAAGAATGATTAACTCCCCCATTTACTTAGCTGGAATATTTACGAACAGAAGAAATAGGAGCAGAAGTGGAGCACACCGCCCATCGAGCCTGCTCCACCATTAAATCGAATCAAGTCCAATATTCGGTTTCAGATTTATTTCGCAACTACTCCTCGTTTGGATAAATTCCACTAAAGACTGAAAATCATTTTATCACAACCACAAATGTACGGAACGATGGAGCAAGACTTCCAACGGTGGTGGTCGAGCATTAAGCTATTTCCAGTGACACGTGAAAGGCACTATATTATGTTTTCCCTTCTTAGTTTCATTTATTCTAATAGCTGCAAAACAAATTATTGTGTTGAGCTACTAGCTCATCGACTTCTAGAATTATTCTAACCCCAAGGTGAGAAGTGGAGGGCATTTAGCTCCTCAGGACTGGACCAACGCTGTGAAATAACTTTCCTCTGCTGTTTTCTCATAGTCCTGTTTTGCGTTTCTTGGCTCCAACTGTCGCGATTGGAAACATATTTCAGGAAATAATAGATTGATCACTGTGGTCCCACTTATGTAACTGCAGAGCGAGACATATTTCTATTATGTTAAATTGTCTGTTATATTATGTTAATCCGTCTTTTCTGATATGTTAAACTGTTTTTATAACATGTTAAACTGTTTTTCAACTATTGCTTCACTAGATCATCCCAAAGTTATTGGAAGCCGTTGGGAATGAGGCACGGAATATAGCAGAGTAAGAAAGGATAATGTGGAACCAGAGATCACGCGAACCTGGCTGAAAAATGTGTTCTATTCCTTTCCAAGCAAGGGAAATAATAAATCGGGAATTTATTCTTTATTTCATTCACGTTAGGTGGAGGTAGCCGTATTTTCACCATCACTTGCACTTATCAGCATACTCTTGACATAAATATAAGGAACTTCTGTTTAATGGTGAGCTGGTCACTATTGAAGCACGGGCGCCTCTGCATAGCGGCCCCTTCTCTTCGGCTAGATTTAATCCAATTTCCAATGGAAAACTATGGACGTTTGTAATATTTTACAGAAAGAATGGTCAATGCGGCAGCAAACAATGCCAGCAATATTAGCAGAACCTACATTGCTGCCACGGATATGAAATATTGAGCGAAATCCGCCTTAAATATTGTCCAGGTGGTATCATGTATCAAAACCACTTCCCAAATCATTTCTGCTCATACGGAAATTAAAACTCCCACGGGCGCCACAGATTGCCCTGGTGATCGCCAATAAAGATCACACCTATTACATTAACAACAATTGAGATATTTAAGCCTTTTGCTAATCTTAAGGTGCACAGATCGTTACATTAGTCTATAGTTATATGCATCTAAAATTTTTGGGCTATCAGGAAAATATGATGAGCTGCAACATCAATGAAAGTGATTCCTTGTGATATGTAACGATCATAGATTTTATAAGGGGAAATCTTGCTGAATTAAATTACTGGACCTTTGTTTAATGACAATCATAGAAGGTTGACGAGAATAATACTGCAGACTTAACCTACATGGACGTTCAACAGCACTTGATCAATTGCCACGCAATAGACAAATGAGCAAATAAGGAGCTCATGGAATAAAAGGACTTTGCAACATGGACACGAAATTGGCTACGTGACAGGAAACAAAGGGCTGGGTGAGTGGTAATTAATCGGACTCAAATCGGTTTTAGTGTGGAATTCCCTGGGCATCGTGTATCGGGACACGTCCTTTTCATGATATCCATTAATGGCCTAAATGTTGGTGTACAGGAAGCAACTTCAAATTTAATCTTGACGCATTTCGAGCAGAGAGGGATAGCACAGAAATTTAAAATGGCACAGTTTGTTTTCTGGAAGCAGACAAGTGGAAGATGACAAATGATACAGTGAGCGCGAAGTGATGAACTGGTTCGGGTGTTTCTGTGCATAAAACTTTGAAAGGTTCATTTAGAAAAACAGACGGTTTCACTGATTAACGAATAATCGCACAGAGATAGAAGCAAGCAAATTGCGTTAAACAGTGCATAAACCATTGGCCCGTCTTCAATTAAAGTGTTGTGTCCAGTTCTGGAGACCACGCGTTAACAAAGACGGGAAGGCATTAGAAGTGGTGTGGAAAAGACTCATAGGAACTGTTCGTAAAATAAGAAACTTCAAACACATAGAGAAAATGCAGAAGTGGCAATGGTCTCCTTGGAGCAAAGAAACTTGAAGAGAGATTGTGATAGAGGTGTTCGCATTGATCAGTGGTTCGGACAGAGTAAATAGAGAGAAACTGTTCTTATTGGTGAAAGGATAGTATACCAAAGGACCCCGAGGTAAAATAATTGGGAAACAAAGTACGGCGACCTGAGGGATATCATCTTTCACGCAGTGAGTGATTGGTATCTGGGATGCATTGGTTGAGGTTTTGGTGGAGTAGGCCACCAAATCATTACCAAAATAAATCGGGTCATTATCATAACTGGAAACCAAATTCTTCTACCACGGGAAAGATGCTTGGTCCCTTCAGGGGCTGAGCACGGACACGACTGACAAAATGGACCTCTTATGTTCAATAAGAATTCGATGATGCGATTATTATGATCAGAAACAGGAGTGGAAAAGGACGTTTTGACTACAATAGCAAGGTTTGTCCAGCAGATGGTAGTGAAATAGTGATAGTTTGCATTACATATTTCGGTTATGTCTGAATCATCACTGAACTGGGCCCTGCCCCTCTCCATATTAAACTGGAACCGGCGTCTGTTTCCATTGCCCCATATCAGGTCTCTAGCCGTATTAGAGCAAGTCATTTTCAACTGTTTCTATACGCGGCCCGATCTCTGTTGTTACTATACTCGACCAAGACCCTCCTTGCATTCATGCTCCATTGCATGTTATGACCGCTCTGAACCATCTGTCAATTGATATGAAAAAAGGGCAATGCCTCAAATATAACTACATTATACCCTGTCTCTCTTTACACTAAACCTGACCATGTTCCTGTTTCCTTTGGACGAAGCTTTGTCGCAGTTATAATTCTACCAGCCCCTGCCATAGTTCTATTAAACTCGAAGCTGACCTAGTTAATGCTGCACCAGTCCATTTCTATGCTTTTATCACAATGTGCCCATACATGATGTTCTTCTTGATATAATAGATAATACAGCATGTCAATACAGCCTTTATCAATAGAAGCATTGAGTTCAAAGGCAAGGACGTTATTTAAACAGTAATTCAGTATCAACTTGAGGACTTCCCTTGGTGCTTCGGAAGGGTCTGAAGATACTCGTGCTAGTGCAGAACAGTTTCGCAGGGATGATTCCAGCGATGAGGAAAGTTAGTTGGAGCGATAGATTTTAGATGTTGGGACTGCTTTCCCTGGAAACGTTGAGAGAAGATGTGATAGAGTTATCAAAATAAAAAGGGCTTTGGACAGTATGGAGGGGGCGACACTGTTCATTTGGTGGAAGAATCAAGAACCTAAGGGCACAAATGTAAGTTAACTGGGAAGAAAAGAGCAACGGCGTCATGGGAAAGCTACTTATTAATGCAAATAATGATGACGATCTGGAATTGACTGCCTGATGGTGTGGTAGAGGACTGGACAATCGAGGTATTCAAAATAAAATTGGATCATTAGCTGAAAGTACAAGGGAAAAAAACTGGACCGCAGGGAAAATGAGAGGGGGCTACTCAAGGTGATATGTCGAATGGTCTGTAGGATGCTGACAATACGACCAATGTTTTGCTTTTATGTTGGTCTTAAGTCATATTTATGGATTTTATCGTGATCACAGTTGAAAAAGCTCAGTTTAAGTTTGTGCTGGAGGTCTTCCAGTTGCGGCTATGCAGAGCTAAGTCGCACGTTCGGCAGCTCCCGCTTGGAACGGACCTTTGGGCTCTTTTCAGGGCTCCAATGGCATTTTTCCGACATTTCCCAGTGTGGGAAGAAGACTGCAACATTCACCCGACAGTGTATGGCTTTGACCAGGAGCGGGGCGACTAAAAAAGTGGTGGTGAAGCCAAAGAAAGTGCGAGGGAAGAAGAGCAAGATGGCGGCGGGCGGGGACCAGGCAGCGTGGATGCAGGGGGCGCAGGAGCAGCAGGAGGTTATCCAGCGATGCTTCAGGGAGCTCAAAGCGGACCTGCTGGTGCCGATGAAGGCTTCTATTGATCAGCTGCTGGAGACCCAGATGGCCCAAGGGGTGGCGATCCGCGAGGTCCGACAAAAGATCTCAGATAACTAGGACGAGATCTTGGGCCTAGCGGTAATGGCGGAGGCGCACGTGGCGCTCCACAAGAAATGGCAGGAACAGTTCGACGAGATGGACAATCGGTCGAGGCGGAAGAATCTGCGGATCCTGGGTCTCCTGGAGGGGCTGGAGGGGTCGGACGTGGGGGCCTATGTGGTCACCATGTCAAACTCGCTGCTGGGAGCAGGGTCCTTCCAGGGGCCCCTGGAGCTGGAAGGGGCCCATAGAGTGCTGGCGAGGAGGCCCAAGGCTAACGAGCCACAGCGGGCGGTGCTGGTGCGGTTTCATCGGTTCGCTGATCGAGAGTGCGTACTCAGGTGTCCAAGAAAGAGAGGAGCAGCAGGTGGGAGAATGCGGAGGTTCGAATATGTTAGGACTGGAGCGCGGAGGTGGCGAATAAGAGGGACGGGTACAACTGGGCGAAGCTGGTGCTGCACAGGAAGGGTGTGAAGTTTGGCATGCTGCAGCTGGCGCGTCTGTGGGTCACCTACAAGGACCAGCACCATTATTTTGAGTCCCCGGAGGAGCAGGCCGAGAAGCTGGACACAAACTGAGGGTCGTGATGGGGCCGGGGGGGGGGGGGGGGTGACGGGGCGGTGGGGGGGGGGGGGGGGGTGGGGGGGAGGTCGGGCATGGGGATGGTCGGGGATTG
Organism: Scyliorhinus torazame; assembly: GCF_047496885.1. Classification (NCBI taxonomy): domain Eukaryota; kingdom Metazoa; phylum Chordata; class Chondrichthyes; order Carcharhiniformes; family Scyliorhinidae; genus Scyliorhinus; species Scyliorhinus torazame. The sequence goes on along the minus strand of NC_092711.1, from coordinate 186,302,703 downwards.
TTCTTGTTGTGTTACATTTTGAGTGGGGTGTTCTTTGTTCTTGTTTATTTTTTGTTCGGTTTGGGTGGTTAGGGTGGGTTGGGCACTGTTTTGGTTGGGTCTGTCGGGTGGGCTCTTGGAGGGGGGCAAGTAACAGAGTAGGGGGTGGATGGCCGGTAGGAGGGATGGGGCCCCGCGGGGGAGGGGGAGGCCCGAGTCGGGGGTGAGGGGACTGGGCCTCTAAAAGGAGCTGCGCTAGAGGAGGCGGCGCCGGGCAGGTGGAAAGCGCAGTTTTTTTCCCGTGCTGAAGGCTGGAGGGGGTGGGGCCGGAGCGGGGAAGCGCGTTTTTTTTTCCCGCGCTTGGGATGGAAGGGGGAGGCGGAGAGCCTGCTGGTGGGTAATGGAGGGGGAGGGGAAGTCCCACAATGGGAGGAGTCGAAGGAGAGGCGGGAGCGGCTGGGGTCAGCAGCAGTCAGCTGACTTGCAGGAGTACAATGGGGGGAGCAATGGAGCTAGGAGGGGTCCTAGCTGGGGTGGGGGGGGGTGAGGGGAAAGCGGGTTGCTGCTGGTATGGTCAAGGGGGAGCTGGAGCAAGTAGAGGGGGTTGGGACGGGGGTCTGACGCCGTGGGGAACGGGCCGGGCGTGGGACGCGGGCGCGTGGCTGGCCGAGGGGGGATTATGGGTAGTCGGCGGGGGAGTGGTCGTGTAGCCCTCTGATCCGGCTGATAACCTGGAACATAAGGGGACTGAATGGGCCGGTTAAGCGGGCTGAGGTGTTCGCGCAACTGAAGGGGCTGAAGGCGGATGTGGTCATGCTTCAGGAGACACACCTGAAGGTGGCAGACCAGGTAAGTTTGAGGAAGGGGTGGGTAGGCCAGGTGTTTTATTCGGGGTTGGATGCCAAAAATCGGGGGGTGACGATCTTGGTGGGAAAGAGGGTGTCGTTCGAGGCATCGAGCATTGTGACAGACAATGGAGCTAATGGTAAGTGGTAAGCTGCAAGGGGAGAGGGTGGTGCTGGTCAACGTGTACGCCCCGAACTGGGACAATGCGGTTTTATGCGGCGCATGTTGTGTCGGATCCCGGAATTGGAAGTGGGGGGCCTGATAATGGGGGGGGGCGGGGGGGGGGACTTTAACACGGTGTTGGATCCTGCACTGGATCGCTCCAGGTCTAGGACGGGTAGGAGGCCACCGCCGGCCAAAGTGCTGAGGGGGTTTATGGACCAGATGGGAGGGGTGGACCCTTGGAGATTTGCAAGGCCGGGGGCTAGGAAATTTTAATTCTTCTCGCACGTTCATAAGGCCTATTCCCGGATCAACTTTTTTGTTATGAGCAGGGCGTTGATTGCGAGAGTAGAAGATACCGAGTACTCGGCGATAGCCATTTCGGATCACGCCCCGAATTGGGTAGACCTAGAGCTTGGGGAGGAGAGGGATCAGCGCCCGTTGTGGCGCTTGGAGGTGGGACTGTTGGCGGACGAGGAGATGAGCGAGCGGGTCCGAGGAAGCATAGAGAGATAACTGGAGGCCAACGATAACAAGGAGGTCTGAGTGGGGATGGTCTGGGAGGTGCTGAAGGCGGTTGTTAGGGGAGAGCTGATCTCCATTAGGACCCACAAGGAGAGGAGAGAGCAGAGGGAGAGGGCGAGGCTGGTGGGGGTGATGGTGAGGGTAGACAGGAGGTTTGCGGAGGTGCCGGAGGAGGGACTGTTGAGGGAGATGCCTAGCCTCCAGGCCGAATTCGATCTGTTGACCACCAGGAAGGCGGAGGCGCAGTGGAGGAAGGCCCAGGGGGCGATTTATTAATATGGGGAAAAGGCAAGTCGGATGCTGGCGCATCAGTTTCGGAAGCAGGACGTGGCTAGGAAGATCGGGGGAGTTAAGGATAGGAGAGGGAGTGTAGTGCGGAGTGGGGTTCGCATCAATGGGATCTTCAGGGACTTTTATGAGGAACTGTATCGGTCCGAGCCCCCACTGGAGGAGGGAGGGATGGACCGAATTCTGGACCAACTGAGGTTCCCGAAGGTGGAAGAGGGACTGCTGGCGGGATTTGGGGCCCCGATTTGGCTGGAGGAGCTGGCCAAAGGGATAGGGAGCATGCAGGCGGGGAAGGCACCGGGGCCGGATGGTTTCCCGGTCGAATTTTATAAAAAATATGTGGTCCTGTTGCGCCCATTGCTGGTTAGGACCTTCAATAGACATAGAATTTACAGTGCAGAAGGAGGCCATTCGGCCCATCGAGACTGCACCGGCTCTTGGAAAGAGCACCCTACCCAAGGTCAACACCTCCACCCGATCCCCATAACCCAGTAACCCCACCTAACACTAAGGGCAATTTTGGACACTAAGGGCAATTTATCATGGCCAATCCATCTAACCTGCACATCTTTGGACTGTGGGAGGAAACCGGAGCACCCGGAGGAAACCCATGCACACACTGGGAGGATGTGCAGACTCCGCACAGACAGTGACCCAAGCCGGAATCGAACTTGGGACCCTGGAGCTGTGAAGCAATTGTGCTATCCATAATGCTACCGTGCTGCCAATGAGGCAAGGGAGGGGTGGGCTTTGCCCCCGGCGATGTCCCGAGCACTGATCTCCTTGATCCTGAAGCGGGACAAGCACCCCCTGCAGTGTGGGTCTTATAGGCTGATTTCGTTGCTAAATGTAGATGCCAATGTTCTGGCGAAGGTCTTAGCCACGAGAATTGAGGATGTGGTGCCGCAGGTCATCCACGAAGACCAGACGGGGTTCGTGAAGGGGAGGCAGTTGAACGCAAATGTGCGGAGGCTCCTGAACATTATCATGATGCTGGCGAGGGAGAGGGAGGCGGAGATACTGGCGGCGATGGACACTGAGAAGGCCTTCGATAGGGTAGAGTGGGGGTACTTGTGGGAGGTGCTGAAGAGGTTCGGGTTTCGGGAGGGGTTCGTCAGGTGGGTTAGGCTGTTGTACGAGGTCCCGAATGCGAGTGTGGCCACGAACAAGAGGACGACTGAGTACTTCCGGTTGCATCGAGGGATGAGGCAGGGGTGTCCCCTCTCCACCCTGCTCTTCACACTGGCAATTGAACCCCTGGCTATGGCACTGAGGGAGTCGATGAACTGAAGGGGGCTGGTGCGGGGTGGGGTGGAGCATAGGGTTTCGCTCTATGGGGATGACTTGCTGCTATATGTGGCGGACCCAGTGGGAGGAATGCCGGAGGTAATGAGGATCCTCAGGGAGTTTGGGGATTTCTCAGGGTACAAGCTCAACATGGGGAAGAGCGTGTTGTTCGTGGTTCACCCAGGGGACCAGGAGAGGGGGATTGGCGAGCACCCACTAAAAAGGACGGAGAGGAGCTTCAGGTTTTTGGGGGTCCAGGTGGCCAGGAGCTGGGGGGCCCACGCATAGGCTTAATTTCACGAGGCTGGTGGAGTAAATGTAGGAGGAGTTTAAGAGGTGGGACGCGTTGCCGCTGTCCCTGGTGGGTAGGGTGCAGTCAGTCAGGATGACGGTGCTCCCAAGGTTTTTGTTCCTGTTCCAGTGCCTCCCCATTCTTATCCCGAAAACCTTCTTTAGGCGGCTCAACAGGAGTATAACTTGGTTTGTGTGGGCGTGAGGGACTCCGAGGGTGCGAAGAGTATTCCTGGAGCGGAGTAGGGATGGGAGGGGCTGGCGCTGCCTAACCTCTGTGGGTACTACTGGGCCGCTAATGCGGCGATGGTGCATAAGTGGGTGATGGAGGGGGAGGGTACGGCGTGGAAGTGGCTGGAGACGGTGTCTTGTGGGGTACGAGTCTGGAGGCGCTGGCAATGGCGCCGCTGCCGCTCCCTCCAATGAGGTATACCACGAGGGAACCACCGGTTTGTCCCAGGGAGAATAGATGGAGTGTTTTCGGGGTGGCACAGGGCAGGGTTAAGAAAATTGGGGAACCTGTTTGTGGATGGGACGTTCGGGAGCCTGGGTGAGCTGGAGGAGAAGTACGCCCCCCCCCCCCCCCCCACCCCGGGAAACACCGTTAGGTATCTACAGGTAAGGGCGTTTGCCAGGCGGCAAGAGGTGGAATTCCCGCTGCTGCCACCATTCACGGTATAAGTCAGGGTGCTCTCAGGGGTGTGGGTTGGAGAGGGGAGGAATTCGGCAACATATCAGGTGATGCAGGACGAGGAGGAGGCCTCGGTGGAGGAGCTGAAAGGTAAGTGGGAGGAGGAGTTTGGGGAGGAGATCGAGGAGGGGACGTGGGCAGATGCCCTAGGGAGGGTGAATTCTTCCTCTTCGTGCACGAGGCTCAGCCTCATACAATGTAAGGTGCTGCACAGGGCACACATGACTGGGACAAGGATGAGCCGTTTTTTGGGGGGTGAGGACAGGTGTGTTAGGTGCTCAGGGAGCCCAGCAAACCAGACCCATATGTCCTGGGCATGCCCAGCGCTGGAGGAAGTTTGGAAGTGTGTAGCGAGGACGGTTTCGAAGGTAATAGGACCCAGGATCAAACCGGGCTGGGGGCTCACAATATTTGGGGTTGCAGAGGAGCCGGGAGTACAGGAGGCAAAAGAGGCCGGTATTCTGTCCTTTGCATCCCTGGTTGCCTGGCGAAGGATTCTTCTTCAGTGGAAGGATGCGAGGCCCCCAAGCGTGGAATCCTGGGTCAACGATATGGCGGGGTTTATTAATTTGGAGAGGGTGCAATTTGCCTTAAGGGGCTCGGTGCAAGGGTTTTTCAGGCGGTGGCAGCCGTTCTTAGACTTCCTGGCAGAACGGTAGACAATGGTTAGCAGCAGCAGCAACACTGGATGGGGGGGGGGGGGGGGGGAGTTGTCTATTTTATTTTTGTTTGTGTATACTGGGGGATCTGAGGGGGTGTATATATTTGTTATGTTCGCTATGTGTTTTGGCGGGTGTTAATTTATTATTTATGTACAGGGGGGAGGGGGGCACAGGGCTGTTTTGTTTTGTTTTGTATTTCATTCTATTGGGTTCCTTTTACATTTTGTTGTTGATATTTTGTGACAACCTTAATAAAAATTATTTAAAACAAAAGACTTTGTGCTGGAGTGACTATTTACAGTAAAGGCTTGCAACTGGATCCCAGCTGCTTGCGAGGAACGGGTGTAAATAACTTAATTACTTTCAATGTACAGAAAAGTCTAGGTTTGTGGAATTGTAGCCTTTTTAATAACACAATACAGTTGTGGGCTTCGTTGTGAAGAAATTATGAATTCAACAGCATTAAATTATTATGTCACCTTTTCTGCAAACAATATCATGCATGACTAGGTTTGTTGATTAAATATGTCTGTTCGTTGGAACAGCTGTAAAACTGTTGGAAGAAAATCTTCATGTGATGACATTATTGTAGGAACTGTTCCTACCGTTCCTTGTCGATGGATTTATAATTCCTGGAACTTACATTAAAAATGTTGGATGTGAACGTTTATTACAGGTGGGATTATTGATAAGAGAATGAAACATTGTTTTAACTATCCTGTGCCTAGAGGTTTGCGACATTTCTTCACAATGCAAATCACCTCAGGAGAGCGGGGGTGGGGGCGCAGGGGAGCAGGGAAGTAGATATGGTAATTGGCCTTCAGTCCACATGCTTTTAGATACAGAGGTTAAGTGACAACTGTCTACTCTCGCTCCTAGCCAATGAACACTGTTTACTTTGACCATTTGGAATATCAAACTATTTGTTGTCACAGTTTTACCATTGTTCATGAGGCACGATTCTCCTCAGATCCATTTCAATGCTTTTAATTCAGAGAAATAAGGAGAAAGACATCACGTCTGTTGGAAGCAGCAAGGATTCCAAGCACTTTGAGGGATGCAAATCATCCACGGTATGTTCACAGATTTGATTAATTATTCGGAATTTTGCTATGTTAGAAATTATTCGGAATTTTGATATTTCAATTAAAAGTGTTTTATATCTCAATTACAGACCATCTACTGTGTTGCAACTGTCAATTACCGGGCCCGAAGCAGACTTGATCATGGTATAATAATGATCTCAGAGGCAGAATCTAATGTATGAATAACATATACTGTTTTGACTGCTTCGGCCCTTGAATGGAACAAAACAGGGTATGGAAGAACATCCGATTGCAATTTAAAAGCAAATAATAAAGAAGCATTGATGTTTTGGGCATGGTGCAGTCTTCTGTGTAATGATGAGTGACGCAGAGAAGAGTGTGGTAAAATAGTAATGGAGACATCAAGACTGACACCCGTATTAGAGACTCCATCTGACTAAGTTAGGGAGGCAGTGGCTCAGTGGTATTGTCGCTGGACTAGCAATCTAGAGACCCAGGATTATGAATACAATGCGGATCTGAAATTAAACGTCTAATTATGACTACAAAATCACTGTCGATTGTCGTAAAAGCCATCTGGTTCACGAACGTCCTTTAGGGAGAGAAACTTGTGTTCATGACCTGATCGGGCAATATGCTACTTCATAGCAATGTGGTTCACTCTTAAATACCCTGAGGAATGAATAATGAATGCTGTCACAACCAGCAGGGCCCACAGCCCATGAACGAATAAAGAACAAAGAACAAAGAAAGGTACAGCACAAGAACAGGCCATTCGGCCCTCCAAGCCCGTGCCGACCATGCTTCCCGACTAAACTACAATCTTCTACACTTGCTGGGTCCGTATCCCTCTATTCCCATCCTACTCATGTATTTGTCAAGATGCCCCGATGTCACTATCGTCCCTCCTCCGGCAGCGAGTTCCAGGCACCCAGTACCCTCTGTGTAAAAAACGTACCTCGTACATCTACTCTAAACCTTGCCCATCGCACCTTAAACCTATGCCCCCTAGTAGTTGACCCCTCTACTCTGGGGAAAAGCCTCTGACTATCCACTCTGTCTATGCCCCTCATAATTTTGTAGACCTCTAGCAGGTCGCCCCTCAACCTCCGTCGTTCCAGTGAGAACAAACCGAATTTATTCAACCGCTCCTCATAGCTAATGCCCTCCATACCAGGCAACATTCTGGTAAATCTCTTCTGCACTCTCTCTAAAGCCTCCACATCCTTCTGGTAGTGTGGCGACCAGAATTGAACACTATACTCCAAGTGTGGCCTAACTAAGGTTCTATATAGCTGCAACATGACTTGCCAATTATTATACTCAATGCCCCAGCCAATGAAGGCAAGCATGCCGTATCCCTTCTTGACTACCTTCGCCACCTGTGTTGCCCCTTTTCGTGACCTGTGGACCTGTACACCTAGATCTCTCTGACTTTCAATAAGGAAAAAGATTGGTATACCCAACGGGAGCTAATGATTACATAAGGGTTTCTGATATCTGAGGGGATAATTATGCAGAGGACCGAGGAACAGCAAGGGATCTGTTCCCTCACAACTTTTCCTTTAGTTTTTTGGGATGGACGGAGGCACACGGACCGAACTTGACAGATCCGAGAAAGCGATATTTTAAGTGTTCAGTCTGGTGCTCATTGTGACGGAACACGCCAAATACCAAAATCCCGGGAAAATAAAATTCAGTTCCTCGAATATTCAATGAGATGCTATTTCTCTGAGTGCCGTCCTGTGAAATTCGTTTCAAAGAAGCGGGTTATGAATAATAGTGACTTCCTGCAAGATATCTGACAATTATCAGCACAATCATACAGTCACTTTCGATTGAGAAGATAAGCCCAAGCAGTAAACTAATGTGATTATCATATTCCATTTGGTCCAAGTAAAGGGCAGTGGTAGGTACCAAAATGAAATAAGAAGATACATAAATGCACGAAGATAAATAGGATAAGAGGCTGATAATCGTTGAAAAAAGCCATTCAGACCATTTTGCCAGCACTTTCTCACATCCGCTCACTTAGTTTAATTTGCCATACTCCTGCAGATGTATTTATTTATGTATTACACGTGAAAACATAGAATGCGCAATGTTACTGAGATAAGGCCTGGTGTGGGATTAGGTAGAATGTTCATTCAGAGAGACAGCGAATAATTCATTGACCGAATGACCACTTTCTGCACTATGAAGATACTATGATTCTAATTCTGCTATTTTAAGTCTTAAAGTATAGAGAAGTACTTTAATTTGCAAATTGTAATGTAATTTACGAAGTAGAATTTGCTTCACGCTTTTCAACTCATGCCATCTCACGGTTTAAAAACAGTTCTCCTCATCTGAGTACTACTGTTCAATTAAATGTAATCTTCCTACTCTGGTTCTTGAATGTTCTTCCAGCTGATACAGACTCTCTTCATTTACTTCATCAAAAGTATTAATGATTTTGAGCATGTATGTGACAGAGATGGACTCAGGTGTGGAGGATGACTTCAGACATAAGACTGCGGACAACGCATGCCATTTCGCAAGGGAATAGAATAAGTTGGAAGAAGTGATGTGAGAGAAATCTTGAGAAGTTGAGGATAAAAGTGACGCAGGAGAAAATGACGCGACATTTAAGGTAGCAAGCTATCAGTCCGCGGCTTGAGGGAACCGGGAATGTCAAGTTACTGACCCAGGAACAGTCAGTGATGTCGTGGAATGGAAACTCTAAACAGGTCACATTTGTCTCATTTGTAAAAGTCACTACAATGTGACCTGTGTGACTGCACTGACTCTGTGCCAAGGTTTAGGCAGGGTGACAGATGTTTCCGCCAGATTGTGGCGCCTGGACTTATTTTCTGCTCAGAAGTGAGATGTGCGGTTTGCAGCCAGCTGCAGAGAAATAGGAAGTTGGGTTACCTGACAATTAAACAACAGGCGTTAGGCACATGTGTTATCGCCGTGAAAAGTCTTCCTGCCTAGGAGGGTGAACTCACTCTGACAGAATGAAACAGAACACGATGGACTGTTTTTCGTTTTAGTATTTCTTTCATCTCAATTCTTACGTTGATGGCTAAAACATACGTGATTAGTTGGTATTAAAACATTAAAGAAAATTAGAGACGTCGTGTGCGTTACCTCTGGGAGACGAAAGATAACATTAAAGCTATTAACACGTTCATGGAACATTATTTTAAAATGTAATGATTTAAGTCAGTTATGTGTTGCCTGAGAAAAGGAGGAAGGCGGTTTAGCGAGTTAACTGGCCGTTGTGTGAGGTTAAAGTTAGTTAAGTTGTCTTTGAGAATGTTTGAGTGACTAAGCTGGTATCTGTATGCGCGTGCGAGAGGTTAATGAACCAACTTATGTTTCAGAAGAGCTCAGTGAGTTAGGTGCTGTGATGGAGAACAAAGAGCAGGTACGCGTGTCAGATGGTGTCACAGAGAAGACGGAGAGCGGAGAAGAGGTGTTAATTCAGTGACATGAAGACTCAGGAAACGATTTAATTGAGTTCGGTCTTAAAGTTACATTCATGGTCAATGGACCCTTTAGTGTCACATCGCTTTCTGAGCAAGAACGTTTGATCAAGGATAAATGTTAACGGTAGCAAATGTACAATTTCAATGAAGTATCATAATCTGCTGATAATGAAATATTTCTAATATCATTATATATTGCATAAAAGTAAATAATTGTAAAAGGAAACACTTGGTGGACATTGTAATTATGAAAAATTATGTTTTCTACACATATAAACACACACACAGACATATCCACATATGTCTCATAATCATGCAACGAAAATCTGATTGCATTCTCACAGGCGAGTAAATATATATCATGATTGATAATATCAATATAGACAGCAGAAACATGGTCCAGTGTAATATATACATAGACAGATTCTGGTGTGACATAAAGAGGCAATCACCTGTGTAATATAAAAGGAGACAGGATCTGATGCAGGATTTGTGGCCTTATGTAGAGAAAATAAAGAGAGTTCCGAGTGTGGTATAAGACGAGAAGTGAGCTAATGTAGTATAATACAGACAGGGTCTACGGCAACATAAAAATAACCATCGTCTGGGGCAATATATGCAGAGGACGATTCAGTGAATTAGTAGCTAATAAATCAGTGTCCTCTGGTTACTAAGCCTGCTACCCGTGGATACAGTTTCTTTGTCAATAACGAATCACTAACATTTGTCATTTACGCTATTTGTACTTAACCTCCCCATGAACTGCTCAATTGTAAGGAAATCTATCCCAACATCCAGCTGCTTTGGTAGCGCATCTCATGCACTGTAAAGGTCATTATTTTATAGATCTCTCTGCCTCGCGCGATTCAGATATTATTGTTGACATTAATTGAATTTTAAATTATTTATCATTGCCATCGTGTCAGAATAATATCCATGACTGATAAAAGAAAACCGGCTCCCAACTCCGTGGATCCGTTTCAGACTGGACCCCGACCATGAAATTTAGGTACACTAAGCTAACTGTTAGAATGGCTGAACATCGGTTAAAAGTCGTGCTTCAGTGAAATGGATAGGCTCTCTCAGGAAAAAAATACAATGGTGAATTCCTACAACAGGTACTGGAGCCATGATCCAGGCGTGTGACTCAGTGCTGAAACTTTGTTGCATATTCAGTAGTGTCAACTTTATTTATGATGATATTTCAGCCTTAGAGGTAGTATAGCAATATTATCACGGGGCCAGTAATTAAGAAGGCTGACATAATCATCCGGAGATATGAGTCCAATTCAATTTTGGCAGCTGAGAGAATTCCAAATTAATTAATTAGTAAATCCGAAATAAAAATGCTAGCGTCCTTCATTACAACATTGAACATTCAGCACTTTCAGAAAGGGCAATTTGGTTCACTAATGTCTTTCAGGGAAGGAAATCCGCCCTCACCCCTGATCTGTCCTACATGTGCCTCCAGTTCCACAGCGATGTCGTTTACTCTGGATTTGCCAGTGATTCTCACATCCTGAGAATAAATATAATCAATGCACAGTTCTGCGTATTCTGGAAATCTAAAACAAAAGCAAGGAAATTACTAATCATGTCAGTTGTCACCAGAGGAAAGAGAAACGGATTCACCAAACGGGTGGGTGCAAAATCTTACTGATACAATTCTAAAAAACATCATTTTCTCCCCAGTGTCCTCGATCGACATTTATTCTTCAACTGAAATCTCATATTTATCACATCTGTTTGTCAGCGCTTGTGGTCGACAAATTAGTTGTTGCATGTCCAACAGTAAAGAGTGCCTGAACTTCAACAAAAATACTTCAAAGCGTTTTAAGCGTTTTAAGTGCTCGGCTAAAGCGTTTTATAAATAGACGTTCTTTCGCGATGTGAACTGCATAAAAACAATTTGTGATAAAGTGAAATTTCTGAGATCAATCTAATTATAATTAAAAAATCGCAGCCATCTATATCAAGAGTAAAATGGTTCTTCGCCCGAGTCCTCCCTAACAGTATGTATGTATTTCATTCTGTCTGCTGATCCATCACAAGAATATCATTTGCTGGAGTGATCATCAAACGGGGCTGTTGTTGCTTCATACAGGATGTCACAGGAGTTGAGTAACATTCCCTTCCTGCGATAAGGAGAAGTTCGCAGAGTTTCAGAGCTTAAAAAAATAAAATCGACTGCAGTTCTGTTGCTTGGTGGAGTCGTTACATCAATCCGCCTCATTGACAATGTTAAGTTCCTGAAGGTGGCTCGTAGCTAAGCGGTCAGCACTCAGGAAACATACATTTGATTTACAGGATAAACATTCAGATGCCTCCTTTCAATAGCATTTGGCATGCTAGCCTCCACATCTGCAAACAGTTGGCTTGTATAATGTGAGGAGTTTGTTCCTGATCTCCAGACCCACATTGAATGGTAATAACCATCCGCACAGTGAATAGAATCAGTTTGTTCATCAGCCTTATAAAGTTCCATAAATCAATTCCTACGATAGATAGTAATATATCTTTGCAATGATATATAGTCCCGGCGTTATCATAGCATTCCTACAGTGCAGAAAGAGACATTTCGGTCCATTGAGTCGTCACGGATCCTTGGGAAGAGCACCGGACTTAGGTCTACTCCTCCACTCCATTCCCGTAACACAGTAACCCCACCGAATATTTAAGCACTAAGGGTCAATTTAGCATGGCCAGTCCACCTAACCTGTGCATCTTCGGACTGTGGGAGGACCGGAGAACCCGGAGGAAACTCAGGCAGAAACAAAGAGAAAATACAAATTCGACACAGTTACCCGAGGCCGGAATTCAACCGGGTCTCTGGCGCTGTACTTAAAGTGAATGCACATGAAAGAAAAAATGACATTACTGCTTATGCTGGAATCTTGAACAAAAACAGAAAATACTGTTGTTAGCAGTGCTAACCATGTGCCACCGTGCCGTCATGCTGCAAAACAGACAGCCATCTTTATCGTTTGATAATCTAACTTTATCTTTGTTGCCCCCACCTGCACAACGGTATAAATCTGACCCTATTTCCAGTTCTCTGCAGGTTTGACAAAGAGTAATCCTGACTCGAAACGTTAGGTCCAACCTTTCTCCACAGATGCTGTCAGACCTGCTGCGATTGTCCAGTATTTTTGTTTTTTGTTTCAGATTCCAACATACGCAGTAATTTGCTTTTTTCTTTGATGTGCATCCACTTTAAGGTGTTGAAATAAAGAGTTAATTGACAAGGAAATCTTTTATTCTCAAGTAACAGATGGTAACATTAATTTCACTCATGGAAATAGTGGAAATGTAGAATGAACCATTAAATCAAACAAATCTCCTGATACAGATCAAAGGCCTGCTTTAAATATTACCCTATTGTAACAATTTAGTCCATTCTGTCGGGATGTGGAGGGTGGGAGGTGAATCAAATCGCCACCTCCAGCAAGGAATGAACAGGCGGCGCCTGGAAACCCGTCCCCTTCTGCCGGGTATTTAAATAACGCTCATTTGGTCTGTAATCCATCAGTTCGGGAGTTGGTTTGTTCAGTGAGTTCCTGACATAAACACTTTCGCCAAAGCACCAGAGGATGAGGGGGGCGATTTCTCTCAGTTTGTTTCTAACGTTCTTATCCCGTGAGTAGTTTTAATAGTCTACGTTTCTCAATGCTACTGACTCAGTGTTTGTCTGACTGTGGGATGTCCCAGAATCAGCAATAATTTTTATCAGCATTAACCCTCTGGGTTTTTGGTCTATTGTTTTCAGGTGCCCAGTCCGATACTGTGTTGACCCAGACAGTGGCAACCACCGGGCGTCGAGGAGAAACACTGAGACTGACCTGTAAAACCAGCGGGTTCAAACTCGGCAGCTACTACATGCATTGGCTCCGACAAGATCCCGGACAGGGACCGCGGTGGCTGGTTGCTTACTACAGTTCATCATATAAGTATTACGCCTCAGATATCGAGAACCGATTCACCGCGTCCAAAGACACCGTAAACAATATTTTCGCTTTGGATATGACGGACATGAAGACCGAAGACACGGCCATCTATTATTGTGCAAAGGATTTTAGCAATTGGGGGGACGCACAGTAGTTAATGTCAGTACATAAATGCTCTCGGTACTAATTGACTGGGACTGGGTCAGTGCTTGTTTTTACAATATAAATTGACATGTGAAGTATACTTTGTGCCCAGCACTCTCCGAATAACGCGCCTTGAGATGGAAAATCTGTAATAATTATTAATTATCAGTTGGTTTTGTCAGTAGCATGCCCATGCGTTACTCTCCGAAATATAAAACATTCGGCTCATTTATGAAGAGTTAACGGTATCTTCAAATTCAATTTCAATTTATTGAACGTTTTTTGTGATTTTAATTTGCCTTTGGGTTGTGAATATTTAAAAAAAACGGTGGTTTTCTGTCCACTTTTTTGTACAGCCGGTTATTGTAGTACCCATCCCAGGGAACGTAACACTGTGAAGGTTTCGACCTCTGGGGACAAGGGACGACAGTGACAGTCGCTGCAGGTAAGAAGCATGCAATCATTTAGTTACTGTTTTATTTGAGTCTTTGTTTTATATTTTTGTCTTTTTACATAATTCAGTCGTTCACTGAACCGTAAATATTGTGGAATCGGTAGTGATATTTGTTGCATTGTTTCATGTGATTCTGCGGAGAAGGGGGTTACAGAATTCCACTGTTCCTTGACAAAAGATGCTGCTGCGGGATTTAGTCCCTGTTTGTTGTGGTTTGATGTTTATCTGCTGATAATACTACGTAGCCGAGTTTCTTTAAATAATTAACATCTGTTAAAGAGTCTGTTGTGCCTGCAATTTTTAATCTCCGTGGAAACTAATGGCTTCTGCGGTTATCACGAGCTGCAAGCATTTCATCAAAGTTACATAATTTCACCCAATATTAATAAAATGTGTTAAAGTCCTAATACTGATTTATTGAACATGTTCCACTTACTTACAATGGTGGTGTTATTATTATGCGTCTGTTTCGTTTAATAATTCATACATTTGGTAACGAGTGGCTTTTATGGATGCTAGATTGAGCTTTTCTTACAATGTTACATTTCGTTCTATGATACCATGTCATAGAATTGAGCTGCTTCTCCATTAAAACGGTTTCAGCCCGAAGTGGGACTTGTTCCCCCCCCCCCCCCCCCCCCCCCCACCCATCCCGCTGAGGAGATTGGGTGTTTGGTTGACTTTGAATGATTCAAATTTGTGAACCGTTTAGCGTTCCTTTGTTTTTTAAACAAGGTGACACTGCGCGGTTCCACGTTTAATTGTCGAATACAAACAGTCTACGCGTTTGAACGTGCATGAAGCACGATTTTCTGGCGCATGCAGGCAGGCTTCGGAAATGACTTCAAAAATAAAGATATGTTACAAATTTATTTAAAATTGATGATTACAGATTTAAGTAAGGGTGGCATAGAACGTTAATTCAGGACATGATTCGTTGCTGCCATCGTTAACGACGTAACTAACGGGTTTGCAAATTTAAAAGTAAATCTATTATGTTACAAACAATTTTATCAGGATATACTATGACTCCATATTAACTGAAAGGGCTTTTCTATTAATACCATTCATCATTAACTGTCTTTCACAATTGTGCTGTGCTCTCGCACAATTAACATGGACAGAACAGTTACGAAAATAGATTAAAAAAAATATACATGAACCTACTTCATGAAAACATCGTGATTCCACAGCAGTGGTCAGTTTCACAAGATATTTTGAATTATGTTTATATCCCCGATTAACTTTTCATTCTCTTAAATGAGAGTTTTTCAGTGCAGTTCGGAAAAATATGTTTTGGTTAAAACATTATTTCAGTACATCCGCAAGCATGCTGGTCATTCAATGTCATCTGTAGTTTGATAGCGATGTACTAATATAATGTTGAACATTTTCTCAGAGTTCGAAGTTGTTGGCAGTGACTGGATTGTGCCATGATTTATTTAATTTGTCGGAAGTAACAGACTGCATATGACTAGAGACTGTCATGTCCAGATTGGAATTTAAACAAATGCATTTAATTGCAAGAGGTTAATATTCGTTTTGCATTTAATAACAACATCCAGTCTTCCATGGCTCCGTGTAGAATGGAGAGAATTATCGGAAGAAAATAGGATCGAATAGAAGAACAAATTATATGTGATCCTCATGCTTATTTATTTTTTAAATATGAAATCGAACAACAAAGTCTAGCCGCCGTCAGTCATTCTGTTTCAGTGTCGCAGAGAATATGAGTAAATTGTTATTGTTATATTTTACACTAATTAATTTGAAGCTTCCTCTATGAAATGGTATTATTAATAATTGCGTTACGGAGATGAAATTAAATGAAAATCGCTTATTGTCACAAGTAGGCTTCAAATGAAGTTACTGTAAAAAGCCCCTAGTCGCCACATTCCGGCGCCTGTTCAGGGACGCTGTTCCGGGAATTGAACCGTGCTGCTGGTCTGCCTTGGTCTGCTTTCAAAGCCAGCGAATTAGCCCTGTGTTAAACAGCTCCCGGATGTAGCCGGAGTTATTAAATGTAAGAAGCGTTTTTATTGATCGCAAACTTCAAGCGACTTTGTTTAATTACATATGGAATTTCTCGTTCTGGCGATATACAAACTGGACAGTACATAAACTCATAGATTCATTATGTGAATTAATTTCTGAGAATAGATGGAATTTATGGTTTATAAGTGCGTTTAGAAATGTGAATACTTTACAGATTTACTGGCGTAAAGCAGGGTAGTTGGAGCAAACGTTAAGCACTAAAAGTAACGTATATGTCTGAGTTGTAATTTGAACATTATCTTACCACTATATAAGTGTCATGTTGAACTAATTAAATCACATATATTTCAGAAAGTAACAGGCCGAGACATTTTTGTGAATTATTCAACACGTCTAATTTTTTTATTATCGAGTAGAAATCAGCTAACAAGGCAACTTACTGGCAGTTGCAAATAACTTGCAATCCATCATTAGTGAAGTGATCATTAACTGAACACAAATTACCCCCTACAATTGAGCAGTGTACTGATGAGCATAATATCGATGGTTTTGACATTATTTAGTGTATTTCGAAAACATTGCTTTTCTTTTCTCACCTGTTTTCAGCTCGTTAAGATGTCTTGCCTCAAATATTTTGTGGATCACTGGATGATTTTGAAATTAGATAATTGGATAGTTTTCTAAAAATGTGCATAGTTCCTGGTTTGTTTAACTCGTACCCTATCACCGAGTCTTTGTTACGGAAAATCAAAGTACCCTGAATCTGTAATTTTTTAAGTACTTCTTTTCAACGAAACTAATGTTTTCCCAGCTTTCGTCAGACAGACAATGCCGAATGGAGTTTTGAAATGAATATGAATGAATTTTAGCGATATTGTACAAAGTCTTGTCATAAATTGCGCCTGGATAGATTGCAATAAAATAGATTGAATTACATTGAAAGATTGAACGTATCCATCTTCTGAGAACTCTGAGATTAGTGCGCGTGTATTCTGTTTGTGTGCCTGTGGTGATTGTGTTGTTGGGACCAGGAATCTACTTGACTGGCTGTAAACAATTTGATCCATTTCTTGAAGAAAACCTGTGAGAAATGTGAACGAATGACTTCACTTTTGACCACGCGTCTGAGAAAAAAAATCTGTGAGAAATGTGAACGAATGACTTCACTTTTGACCACGCGTCTGAGAAATTAAATCCCTCACCCAGATTGCAACGTTCATAAAGAACTATTCAAAAACGACAGACAGACTGAAGATTTGCTCTATTTTAAGACAGCCATGTATATATCTTGAAAGTTTTCGATTCGGCAATGCAGCGGGAAATTTACACCGTTTTAATCCATGGTTCAGCAGTGTGGTGAATAGAGGAAATTCTTATATATATTGTGTTGTGTACCTGTTACAGAATTTTTAAAAAAAAATCCTATTACGACATGCAGGTAGACAGTGTGCCTGCAAAATATACAACAAGATGTAATAGTGGACTAATCATTGATTGTAACTATTTAATTGTTTACCTATGTCGGGCTAATGGAATTCTGTTGATAGAAAGAGGTTTCTCTGTTGGTTGGACAATTGAGGGCTTAGTTCAGATGGTAATGATACAGTTAGTGGAATAATATAACTAAATGGAATAGAATAGAATAGAATCCCTACAGTGTGGAAGGAGGAGATTCGGCCCATCAAGTCTGCAGCGGCCCTTGCTCCGATAGAGCACCCTTCCCAATCCCCCAATCCTAACCCCGTAAACGCCCTAACCTTTGGACAATTCAGCACGGCCAATTCACCTAACATACACATCTTTTGACCGTGGGGGGAAACCGGAGCACCCGGAGGAAACCACGCAGAAAAGGGGAGAAAGTACAAACTTCACACAGTCACACGAGGTCAGAATTGAACCTGGGACCCTGGCGCTGGGAGGCAACAGTGCTAACCACTGTATCGCCGTGCCACTATTATGATGTAACTAATTGGAGGAGCCGCACCTGTAGCACGCAGTTTAGCTTTCAGTCTGTCAAAGGGAGAAGACCTTTCAGTTTGTCGCTGAAAGTGTCTCTCTCCCTTGCTGAAAGCAACTCGGGTTTTTATTTACCATAATAACCTGAGGTAGAGGTTAATCCTGTGATAAAACAACGTTCAATCCAATGTACAAAATTCTTAGTGGTCCCTGGCATTACTCCTGGGGGTGAAGTATCCTTTCCTTAGAGTAGACAAATCGAACAATTCTGATGTTTTCCGTCCCGTATTCCCAAAAACAGTTCGGGATTTAATGAAATGGACAATGCAATCGGTGAGATTACTCTGCATTTTCATTTTAATTCCAACATGAGTTGTTCGGGCCACTGAAAAGGCCAGCATTTGGTACCAATCCTTAAATGCGCCTTGAGAAACTATTGACATGTATCTCCTTAAATTTCCGCAAATCACGTGGTGCAAGGCACATCCACAATCCATTTAGAAAGAGAGATGCAGGAATTCTGGCCAGTGGTTGTGATGGAACTTCAATAGTTCCTTCAATAAGCCACATATCACCCCAAGTCGGTGTGATATGTGGCTTGGAGCGCCGGGGTTAGGGTGGTGTGTGTGTGTGTGTGGGGGGGGGGGGGGCGTGGAGGGCTGATTGCAGCTGACGGTGTTCCAGTCCGTGTGCTGGTCTTGTCTTTCCACGTAGCAGACACTCGGAATTTGGGAGATCCTATCGAATGTATGTCAGCGCATTGCTGCAGTGCATCTTATGTATAGTATTGAAAATAATACTGAATACGTTTGCGTCGATGATAGAGGGAATGAAAATAAAAAAGGCGCTGAATGGAGAGAAAAACGGCATGATTTGCCCTGGACAGTGTTTAATTTCTTGTTTTGCGACAGCTGCGTTATTCCGATGAGACAGTGGTTAGCATTGCTTCCCTGCATCGCCAGGGTGCGGGTTCATTTCAAACCTCCGGCGACTGTCTTTGTGGTGTTTGTACATTCTCCCGTACCCGCGTGGGTTTCCTGCGGGTGCTCCGGTTTCCAACCACAGTCCAAATATGTGCAGTTTACGCGGCAGAGAGGGGGAGGCACGGTAGCATAATGGTTAACACCATTGCCTCACAGCCCCAGGGTCCTAGTTTGGATTCCCGTCTGCGAGGAGTCTGCACATGTGTGGCTGCGTGGCTTTTCTCCGGTTTCTTCCCACAAGTCCCGAAAGGTGAATTGGACATTCTGAATTTTCCCGAACAGGCTCCATAGTGTGGCGACTAGGAAATGTTCTCAGTAACTTCACAGCAGTGAGCCTACTTGTGTCACTGATAAAGATCATTATGAATGGTCCTTAGCAGGGTGGCCTTTCAGAGGGGTGGCCTCCTGTCATGATTATATGGACATGCACACGTATTTAATATTGTAATGTGATGGAGGCGGAGAACGAGATGTGTCTTTCAAAAGATGAAACAGACAGTGATGATGACCAAATCATGGAACTTATAACAATACTGATTTTGTTGGAAGCAAGTGTTGAATTAAGTGTTACTTAATTCCCACAAATAACGGAGGCTATTTTTTCAACCTACCATTCTTTCTCAGCGATAAAGTCTCCGCCCACTCTCTACAGCCTGATCTCCTCCTGTCAGCAACAAAAAACAAACAGCTCGGTTACGTACGGCTGTTTGGCGATGGATTACTCTCCAGAAATCACCAGCCTGACCTGGAAGAAAGATGGACAGGTGATCACCATTGGCAATAAGACGTATCCGTCAGTGAGAAACAAGAAGGGGACCTACACCTTGAGCAGCGAGTTAACCGTCATCGATTCAGAGGTAGGATGCAGCAAAATCAACTGCGAGGTTCGTCACAGCGGGTCAGAGAAGAGCATTGGAATGCAATGTAAGTGCCGTGGTACCTGTGAAAAACGGAACGTTATGATTAACCTGTATAGTGCCTTGGTAAGAATATATTTATTGTATTGTACCTCGCCCTGATCCCTGGAAAATCCAAGTTAGTGTAGATCGACTGCAAAGAACCTGCTAAAAATATTGAACTCTTTGCATATGTTATCAATTTCTTCTCCAAGGCATGTCTAACATGTGTTTCCTGAAGGTCCGAGAAAGAACACCCCTCCAACCGTCATCCTCACCGCGAGCTCCATTAAAGAAACAACAAGCAGCAACTTTGCAACCATCGTCTGTTCAATCAGTGATTTCTATCCAATGTCAATTGCCGTTAAATGGCTGAAGAATGGACAAACCATAGATTCAGGATTTGTTACCTCTCCCGGCTTAGAAGCAAACAGCAACTTTTCGGTGACAAGTCGACTGACAATCTCCGCTGGAGAATGGTTCAGCAACGATATCTACACATGCCAGGTCACACACGAAGGGGTCACCAAAAGTCGAGACGTTAGCGGAGTTGAGGGTAAGAAATACACCATTTCAGTGCTCATAGAAGTCAGTGATTTACTGACGGTAATACAAAGCACAGAACAACGCCTGATTTCTTACATTACAATGCAGTCAGTTTCCTTTAAAAATCAGCGCTCCATTCGCATTCAGAGCTAGAAAGAAGAGTCATACGGACACTGAACGTTTGCTCTGTTTCTGTATCCACAGATGCTGGCAGACCTGCCGTGCATTTCCAAAATTCCTGCTTCTATTGTGTCTATAATTTATAGCTGAAACTGAGACTTATGATCTCCGGAAGGGTTTGCTCAGGCAGTGTGTAGGGAATCCAGAATTCCCTCCACAAAATCGCCCTTGAAACTTCGGTGCTGCATTTAATCTTGCGTTTAATCACGAATATTAAGGGGGCCGTGTCGGTGGATGTAGTTAAGATAGGGAGGCACGGTGGCATAGTTAAGATGGGGCGGCACGGGGGAACAGTGGTTAGCACTGCTGCCTCTCAGCTTCCGGTTCCCGGATTCAATTGCGGCTTGGGTGACTGTGTGAAGTTTACACTTTCGCCACGTGTCTGTATGGGTTTCCTCCGGCTGCTCCGGTTTCCTCCCACAGTCCAAACACGTGCAGGTGAGGTGGATTGGCCATGCTAAAGTGTCCAAAAAGTTTTGATGGGGTTTCTGGGTTACGGGGATAAGGTGGAGGTGTGGACTTAAGTAGGATGCTCTTTCCAAGGGCCGGTGTCGACTCGATGGGACGAATACCCTCCTTCTGCACTGTAAATAGAGATCAGCCAACATTTAACAACATTGAGGACAATGCTCCAGGATCTGTACCTTTCCAATGTCATGATCAGATCTGCTTCTGAAGCCAGAATAATACACGAAGAACAAATTGATGCTACTTAACTAATACTTATGAGCTATGGGCAAATTACATCATACCGATAGTGAAAATTATTCTGCACCACAGCAAATATAATGAAAAAGTATTTTCCTTGTCTTTCTTTAAAAAAATATATTTTTATTAAGGTATTTGAACATTTTTATAATAATAACATTAACAATGACATCAACATGGTATAATAAACATCTCCCCCCCCCCCCCACCCCCCGGGTCCCAATCTTCACACACCCCAACCATATAGCAACAATCCGGCCCTCACCCCCCCCACCTTGGAATACTGCATCTGCTGACATTTACATTTTCCCCGAGAAAGTCGACGAACGGATTGGATTTCGGCGGCAGCGGTGCGCAGGGGCCTTCTGGGAGGTGAGTAGTTAGTTTAAAAACCTTACCTTTACAGGAGCAGCCCATTGGATTTCGGCGGCAGCGGTGCGCAGGGGCCTTCTTGGAGGTGAGTAGTGAATTTAAAACCACTTACCTTTACAGGAGCAGCCCATTGGATTTCGGCGGCAGCGGTGCGCAGGGGCCTTCTGGGAGGTGAGTAGTTAGTTTAAAAACCTTACCTTTACAGGAGCAGCCCATTGGATTTCGGCGGCAGCGGTGCGCAGGGGCCTTCTGGGAGGTGAGTAGTTAGTTTAAAAATCTTACCTTTACAGGAGCAGCCCATTGGATTTCGGCGGCAGCGGTGCGCAGGGGCCTTCTTGGAGGTGAGTAGTGAATTTAAAACCACTTACCTTTACAGGAGCAGCCCTTTGGATTTCGGCGGCAGCGGTGCGCAGGGGCCTTCTGGGAGGTGAGTAGTTAGTTGAAAAACCTTACCTTTACAGGAGCAGCCCATTGGATTTCGGCGGCAGCGGTGCGCAGGGGCCTTCTGGGAGGTGAGTAGTTAGTTTAAAAACCTTACCTTTACAGGAGCAGCCCATTGGATTTTGGTGCGCAGGGGCCTTCTTGGAGGTGAGTAGTGACAGCAGTTTTATTTGTTTTTATATAAGGCGGGAACCGGAAGTTCTACCTCTGGCAAGTGCCCCACCCCCCCCCCCCCCCCCCCCCCAACCAATAAATTCTGGTGGAGAGGAAACCCGAGACCCATTGGTGTAAGGTAAGTGCCATATTATATTATTAGCATTGTGCAGGTCAAGGATCGGTGGTGGAGGAGCAGTCTCTGTCAGCGAGAGAACCTGAGAACATCTCAGACACTCAGAAGGCAAGTAAGTGATTTTTACTTTTATACCTTTTTTCAAATTGTGTGTGTCGGGGGGGAAATTGAAGCGACATCACAGAAAAGCTGTGACCTGAGTGGCTGGTTGGGATTCTAACCTAAATTTAAAAAATATTTGAGTATTTGGGAACTAATTAAACATAATAACTTAATTATAATTTAGAGGATATCTAAGCCAGAGATCGGAGAGTATTATAGTTAGCTATCGCATTTCTATTAGAAATTTAGTGCTAGGAAACAGATAGTTGACAGTAACTTTGCAATTTAAAAAAAAAAGTATTTAAAAAAAAAAGAGACAAATTTTAATTTTAATTAATTGACGCAATGTCAGTTAGAGGGGTGCTGTGCTCTGACTGTGAGATGTGGCAGGTCCGGGAGGCTTCCAGCGTCCCGGGTGGCTTCATCTGCAGAAAGTGCACCCAACTGGAGCTCCTCACAGACCGCATGGTTCGGTTGGAGCAGCAATTGGATGCACTTAGGAGCATGCAGGTGGCGGAAAGCGTCATAGATCGCAGTTATGTAAATGTGGTCACACCCAAGGTGCAGGCAGAGAAATGGGTGACCACCAGAAAGGGCAGGCAGTCAGTGCAGGAATCCCCTGTGGTTGTCCCCCTCTCGAACAGATATACCCCTTTGGATACTGTCGGGGGGGATAGCCTATCAGGGGAAAACAGCAGCAGCCAGAGCAGTGGCACCACGGCTGGCTCTGATGTTCAGAAGGGAGGGTCAAAGCGCAGAAGAGTAATAGTAATAGGGGACTCTATAGTCAGGGGCACAGATAGGCGCTTCTGTGGACGTGAAAGAGACTCCAGGATGGTATGTTGCCTCCCTGGTGCCAGGGTCCAGGATGTCTCCGAACGGGTAGAGGGAATTCTGAAGGGGGAGGGCAAACAGGCAGAGGTCGTTGTACATATTGGTACTAACGACATAGGCAGGAAGGGGCATGAGGTCCTGCAGCAGGAGTTCAGGGAGCTAGGCAGAAAGTTAAAGGACAGGACCTCGAGGGTTGTAATCTCGGGATTACTCCCTGTGCCACGTGCCAGTGAGGCTAGAAATAGGAAGATAGAGCAGACAAACACGTGGCTAAACAGCTGGTGTAGGAGGGAGGGTTTCCGTTTTCTGGACCACTGGGAGCTCTTCCGGGGCAGGTGTGACCTGTATAAGATGGACGGGTTGCATCTAAACCGGAGAGGCATAAATATCCTGGCCGCGAGGTTTGCTAGTGTCACACGGGAGGGTTTAAACTAGTATGGCAGGGGGGTGGGTACGGGAGCAATAGGTCAGAAGGTGAGAGCATTGAGGGAGAACTAGGGAATAGGGACAGTGTGGCTCTGAGGCAGAGCAGACGGGGAAAAGTTGCTGAACACAGCGGGTCTGGTGGCCTGAAGTGCATATGTTTTAATGCAAGGAGCATTACGGGTAAGGCAGATGAACTTAGAGCTTGGATTACTACTTGGAACTATGATGTTATTGCCATTACAGAGACCTGGTTGAGGGAAGGGCAGGATTGGCAGCTAAACGTTCCAGGATTTAGATGTTTCAGGCGGGATAGAGGGGGATGTAAAAGGGGAGGCGGAGTTGCGCTACTTGTTCGGGAGAATATCACAGCTATACTGCGAGAGGACACCTCAGAGGGCAGTGAGGCTATATGGGTAGAGATCAGGAATAAGAAGGGTGCAGTCACAATGTTGGGGGTATACTACAGGCCTCCCAACAGCCAGCGGGAGATAGAGGAGCAGATAGGTAGACAGATTTTGGAAAAGAGTAAAAACAACAGGGTTGTGGTGGTGGGAGACTTCAACTTCCCCAATATTGACTGGGACTCACTTAGTGCCAGGGGCTTAGACGGGGCAGAGTTTGTAAGGAGCATCCAGGAGGGCTTCTTAAAACAATATGTAAACAGTCCAACTAGGGAAGGGGCGGTACTGGACCTGGTATTGGCGAATGAGCCCGGCCAGGTGGTAGATGTTTCAGTAGGGGAGCATTTCGGTAACAGTGACCACAATTCAGTAAGTTTTAAAGTACTGGTGGACAAGGATAAGAGTGGTCCGAGGATGAATGTGCTAAATTGGGGGAAGGCTAATTATGACAATATTAGGCGGGAACTGAAGAACATAGATTGGGGGCGGATGTTTGAGGGCAAATCAACATCTGACATGTGGGAGGCTTTCAAGTGTCAGTTGAAAGGAATACAGGACAGGCATGTTCCTGTGAGGAAGAAAGATAAATACGGCAATTTTCGGGAACCTTGGATGACGAGTGATATTGTAGGCCTCGTCAAAAAGAAAAAGGAGGCATTTGTCAGGGCTAAAAGGCTGGGAACAGACGAAGCCTGTGTGGCATATAAGGAAAGTAGGAAGGAACTTAAGCAAGGAGTCAGGAGGGCTAGAAGGGGTCATGAAAAGTCATTGGCAAATAGGGTTAAGGAAAATCCCAAGGCTTTTTACACTTACATAAAAAGCAAGAGGGTAGCCAGGGAAAGGGTTGGCCCACTGAAAGATAGGCAAGGGAATCTATGTGTGGAGCCAGAGGAAATGGGCGAGGTACTAAATGAATACTTTGCATCAGTATTCACCAAAGAGAAGGAATTGGTAGATGTTGAGTCTGGAGAAGGGGGTGTAGATAGCCTGGGTCACATTGTGATCCAAAAAGACGAGGTGTTGGGTGTCTTAAAAAATATTAAGGTAGATAAGTCCCCAGGGCCTGATGGGATCTACCCCAGAATACTGAAGGAGGGTGGCGAGGAAATTGCTGAGGCCTTGACAGAAATCTTTGGATCCTCGCTGTCTTCAGGGGATGTCCCGGAGGACTGGAGAATAGCCAATGTTGTTCCTCTGTTTAAGAAGGGTAGCAAGGATAATCCCGGGAACTACAGGCCGGTGAGCCTTACTTCAGTGGTAGGGAAATTACTGGAGAGAATTCTTCGAGACAGGATCTAATCCCATTTGGAAGCAAATAGACGTATTAGTGAGAGGCAGCATGGTTTTGTGAAGGGGAGGTCGTGTCTCACTAACTTGATAGAGTTTTTCGAGGAGGTCACTAAGATGATTGATGCAGGTAGGGCAGTGGATGTTGTCTACATGGACTTCAGTAAGGCCTTTGACAAGGTCCCTCATGGTAGACTAGTACAAAAGGTGAAGTCACACGGGATCAGGGGTGAGCTGGCAAGGTGGATTCAGAACTGGCTAGGCCATAGAAGGCAGAGGGTAGCAATGGAGGGATGCTTTTCTAATTGGAGGGCTGTGACCAGTGGTGTTCCACAGGGATCAGTGCTGGGACCTTTGCTGTTTGTAGTATATATAAATGATTTGGAGGAAAATGTAACTGGTCTGATTAGTAAGTTTGCAGACGACACAAAGGTTGGTGGAATTGCGGATAGCGATGAGGACTGTCTGAGGATACAGCAGGATTTAGGTTGTCTGGAGACTTGGGCGGAGAGATGGCAGATGGAGTTTAATCCGGACAAATGTGAGGTAATGCATTTTGGAAGGGCTAATGCAGGTAGGGAATATACAGTGAATGGTAGAACCCTCAAGAGTATTGAAAGTCAAAGAGATCTAGGAGTACAGGTCCACAGGTCATTGAAAGGGGCAACACAGGTGGAGAAGGTAGTCAAGAAGGCATACGGCATGCTTGCCTTCATTGGCCGGGGCATTGAGTATAAGAATTGGCAAGTCATGTTGCAGCTGTATAGAACCTTAGTTAGGCCACACTTGGAGTATAGTGTTCAATTCTGGTCGCCACACTACCAGAAGGATGTGGAGGCTTTAGAGAGGGTGCAGAAGAGATTTACCAGAATGTTGCCTGGTATGGAGGGCATAAGCTATGAGGAGCGATTGAATAAACTCGGTTTGTTCTCTCTGGAACGAAGGAGGTTGAGGGGCGACCTGATAGAGGTCTACAAAATTATGAGGGGCATAGACAGAGTGGATAGTCAGAGGCTTTTCCCCAGGGTAGAGGGGTCAATTACTAGGGGGCATAGGTTTAAGGTGAGAGGGGCAAGGTTTAGAGTAGATGTACATAGATTACATAGAACATACAGTGCAGAAGGAGGCCATTCGGCCCATCGAGTCTGCACCGACCCACATTAATCCCTCACTTCCACCTTATCCCCGCAACCCAATAACCCCTCCCAACCCTTATGGACACTACGGGTAATTTAGCATGGCCAATCCACCTAACCTGCACGTCTTTGGACTGTGGGAGGAAACCGGAGCACCCGGAGGAAACCCACGCGGACACGGGGAGAACGTGCAAACTCCGCACAGACAGTGACCCAGCGGGGAATCGAACCTGGGACCCTGGCGCTGTGAAGCCACAGTGCTAATCACTTGTGCTACCGTGCTGCCCGTACGAGGCAAGTTTTTTACGCAGAGGGTAGTGGGTGCCTGGAACTCGCTACCGGAGGAGGTAGTGGAAGCAGGGACGATAGGGACATTTAAGGGGCATCTTGACAAATATATGAATAGGATGGGAATAGAAGGATACGGACCCAGGAAGTGTAGAAGATTGTAGTTTAGTCGGGCAGTATGGTCGGCGCGGGCTTGGAGGGCCGAAGGGCCTGTTCCTGTGCTGTACATTTCTTTGTTCTTTGTTCTTTGTAACGGCTACCACCTCCGGGTGAACCCAACCATTGACCCTCTTAAGGCGAGATTTATCTTCTCGAGACTGAGAAACCCAGCCATGTCACTAACCCAGGTCTCTGCTCTCGGGGTCTTCGAGTCCCTCCACATTAACAAGATCCATCGCCGGGCTACCAGGGAGGCAAAGGCCAAGACATAGAACATAGAAAAATACAGCACAGAACAGGCCCTTCGGCCCACGATGTTGTGCCGAACCTTCGGCCTTTTTCGCCCCCTGAACTCCCGGCTCTTCCGACAATCCAAAGATCGCTACGTCCAGACTCGGCACCACCCGTGTTTTTAGTACCATGGACATTGCCATATCAAAACCCTGCCAAAACTCTCTAAGCTTCCGGCATGCCCAAAACATGTGGACATGATTTGCTGGGCTTCCCGCGCACCTCACACACCTGTCCTCTACCCCGAAAAACTTGCTCATCCTAGCCACTGTCATGTGTGCCCGGTGGACTCCCTTAAATTGTATCAGGCTAAGCCTGGCACATGATGAGAAGGTATTAACCCTGCTAAGGGCATCCGCCCACAGACCTGCCTCTATCTCTCCTCCTAGCGTGTCCTCCCACTTGCCCTTAAGCTCCTCCACCGGAGCTTTCTCCGCCTCCGAATGCTCCTGGTAAATATCTGAAACCTTCCCCTCTCCCACGCAGGTACTGGAGACTACTCTGTCCTGTATCCCCCGTGACAGCAGCGGTGGGAAGGCAGGAAACTGCTTTCTCAGGAAGTCTCGCACCTGCAAATACCTAAACCCGTTCCCTGCTGGCAATTCAAATTTATCCTCTAAGGCGTTCAAGCTGGGAAATCTCCCATCTCTAAATAGATCCCCTATCCTTCTGATTCCTGCCCTTTTCCAAATCCGGAACCCACCATCCAGCCTACCCGGTACAAACTGATGATTATTATAAATCGGGGTACAAACCGATGCGCCCTCCACTCTCTTATATCTCCTCCATTGCCCCCAGAGTCTCAGACCCCCCCACCACCACCGGACTTGTGGAGTATCGGGCTGGCGAGAACGGAAGAGGTGCCGCTTTCAGTGCTCCTAAAGTGGTGTTTTTGCATGATGCAGCCTCCATCCGCTCCCATGCCGACCCCCGCCCCCCCCTCACGACCACTGACTGATCATGGACATATTAGCTGCCCATTAGTAATTCCCGTACCAGCCTCCCCGAACAGGCGCCGGAATGTGGCGACTAGGGGCTTTTCACAGTAACTTCATTTGAAGCCTACTTGTGACAATAAGCGATTTTCATTTTCATTTTCATTTTCAATTGCAGAAGTTCGGCAGTGCCAACCCACCCTCCCCCGACTGCGCTCCAGCAACACTTTCTTCACTCGCGGGGTTTTACACGCCCACACAAAGCCCGAAATAACCATATTAAATGCTTGAAAAAGGCCTTTGGCATGAAGATGGGGAGGCACTGAAAGCCAAAAAGAAATCTGTGGAGGACCGTCATTTTCACGGTCTGTACCCTCCCTGCCAGTGATAGGGGGAGCATGTTCCATCTCTTAAAGTCCCCTTCCATTTGTTCCACCAGGGATAGGTTTAACTTGTACAGTGCCTCCCATTCCCGAGCCACCTGGATTCCTAGATATCGAAAGCTCTTCCCTACCATTCTAAGCGGCAGCTCTTCCAGTCTCTTCTCCTGTCCTCTTGCCTGGATCGCGAACATCTCGCTTTCCCCATGTTCAATTTATGCCCCGAAAAATTGCCAAATTCCCCCAGGATTTAGATTACTTCCCCCATCCCCTCCAACGGGTCTGAACTATACAAGAGCAGGTCATCTGCGTAAAGCGAGACCCTGTGTTTCACCCCCCACACCCAACCAGCCCTTTCCAGTTCCCAGCGGTTCTTAACGCCATGGCAAATGGCTCTATGGCCAGAGCAAACAGTAGCGGGGAGAAGAGGCACCGTTGCCTTGTCCTGCAGTATAGTTCAAAATATCCTGACCTCAACCGGTTCGTATGCACACTCACTACTGGTGCCTCATAGAGCAACTGCACCCAGTCAATAAAGCCTTCACCAAACCCAAACCTTCCCAGCCCCTCCCACAGAGAATCCCACCCCACCAGATCAAAAGCCTTCTCCGCTTCCATCGCTACCTCCGCCTCCTCTCCTTCTGAGGTCATCATAATAACATTCAAAAGCCTTCGAACATTGGCCTTGAGTTGCCTACCCTTTACAAGTCCCGTCTGGTCTTCCCCTAGCACCCTTGGGACACAGTCCTCTATCCTCGTGGCCGGTATCTTAGCCAGCAGTTTGGCCTCCACATTCAAGAGAGAAATTGGCCTGTATGACCCACATACCTCCAGATACTTCTCCCGTTTCAGGATCAATGAAATCGAGGCCTGCGACATTGTTGGGGGGTGGGGGGGGGGGGGGGGTGGGGGGGAGGGGGCGGGGGCGGGGGGGTGGGGGGGGGGTGGGGGGGTGGGGGGGGGGACGACGACTCCTTTCTCTCTTGCTTCATTAAATGTCCTTACCAGCAGTGGGCTCAATGTCTCTGAAAACGTCTTATAGAATTCCACCGGGTAGTCATCAGGCCCTGGTGCCTTGCCCTCCTGGATGTCCTACAGCCCCTTGATTAAATCCTCAACCTCAATTGGGGCTCTGAGCCCTTCCACCAGATCATCATCTCCCCTCGGAAACCTCAACTGATCCAAAACCTGCCTCATCCCCTCCACCCAAGCCAGGGGTTCCGACTCATATAATTTACTATAGCAGTCCTTAAACACCTCGTTCACCCCCCGCTGGGTCCAGGACAGTATTGCCGCCTCTACTCTTTACTTCACCTATCTTCCTGGTCGCCTCCCTTTTCCTGAGCTGGTGCGCCAACATTCTGCTTGCCTTTTCCCCGTACTCATAAATCGCCGCCTTGCCTTCCTGAACTGTTCCACCGCTTTCCCTGTGGTCAACAGCCCAAACTCCGCCTGTAACCTCCGCTGTTCCCTCAGTAGCCCCGCGTCTGGGGCTTCCGAGTATCTCCTGTCCACCTGGAGTATCTCCTCCACTAACCTGTCCCTCACAGCCCGTTCCGCCTTTTCTCTGTGGGCCCGTATCGAGATTAATTCCCCTCTGACCACTGCCTTCAAAGCTTCCCAAACTGCCACTGCAGAGACCTCCCCCGTATCATTGCTTTCCAGGTAGTTCTGGTTGGGGCTTGTTAACCCGCCCACAGATCACTTCGTCCGCTGGCAACATCACACCCAGTCTCCACAGCGGGCGTTGCCCTCTCTCCGCACCAACCCGTAGATCCACCCAATGCGGGGCATGATACGACACTGCGATTGCCGAGTACTCAGTATCCATCACCTCCGGTATTCGCGCCCTGCCCAGAACAAAAAAGTCAATGTGAGAGTATACCTTTGGACATGTGAGAAAAAGGAGAACTCCTTCGCCCTTGGCTGTGCAAACCTCCATGGGTCTACTCCCCCTCCCCACCCCCCCCCCCATCTGTTCCATACAACTCTTCAATTCCTTTGCCGTGGCCGGCCTCCTCCCTGTCCTGGATTTTGACCAGTCCATTTCTGCATCAATGACTGTGTTAAAATCTCCTCCCATGATCAGGTTATGTGACTCTAAGTCTGGGATCTTACCTAACACCCGCCTCATAAATTCCACATCGTCCCAATTCAGAGCATATGTTCACGAGCATGACCCCCCCCCCCCCTCCAACTTCCCATTCACCATTATGTACCTACCCACCTTGTCTGACACGATTCTCCCTGCCTCGAATGCCACTCGGTTTTTTGATCAATATCGCTACACCCCTGATCTTTGAGTCCAGCCCTGATTGGAACACTTGGCTAAAGCACCCCTTTCTCAGTATCGTCTTGTCTGTAACCTTTAGGTGTGTTACTTGTAGCATTGCCACGTCCGCCTTCAGCCCCCTCAAATGCGCAAATACGCGAGCCCACTTGACCGGCCCATTCAGCCCTCTGATGTTCCATGTTATCAGTCTGGTCGGGGGACCCCTTACCGACTAGCCATCACCCTTTTTTAGGCCAGCCTCTAGCTCGCCCCCTCCGCCTCCTCGAGCTCCTCCCTCAGGCATTCGCCGTTCCTGACCTCCCATTTGTCCCCTAGTAACAGTTCCTCCCCTGTCAGCAAAGCAGCTCCCCTCCCTCCGTCCTAGCAACAACACTAGAAACCCAACCCCCCAAGTCAAGCTCCAGCTTAACACCTGCTCACCCCCCACTGCACCTCCGAGAGTCAGCTGACTCATGCTGACTTGATAGCACCCGCCCCTGGCAGCAAAACGTCTGTCTCCCCATTGTTCTCTCCCTTCTGCGCCCACTTGGACAAACATATTAAAAGCATCACATTCCGCAGTAAACAAACATCAGAAAAAAACAGTGAAGAAACAGCCACGTTAGAAAAGAAAAAAACAGACAAAAACAGAACCAACCCCAAAGACAATACCCTCTCTAACAAGCTCCCTGCAAGACAAAGTTACCTTTAGCCATCCAAACAGCGCCATATTACACATAGCACTACTTATACTTATACAGCCCAGCACAACAAATCGCCACCACAGTACTCCCCAAGGCTTCAATGTCTTTTAATTCGCCTCCAGACACTTTTCTTTAATAGAAGTCCATACTTCGTCTGGTGTTTCGAAGTAGAAGTCCCGTTCCTCGTGTGTGACCCACAGACTGGCTGGGTACAGCATACCAAACTTCACCCCTTTCTTAAAGAGGGACGTTTTTGCCCGATTAAACCCAGCTCGCCTCTTGGCCAAATCCACGCCCAGGTCCTGATAAATGCGCAGCTCACAATTCTCCCACTTGCTGCTCCGTTCTTTCTAGGCCCACCGCAGAATGTGTTCCTTGTCCAGGAAGCGGTGAAAGCGTACCACTATCGCCCTCGGCGTTTCGTTCACTCGGGGCTTCTTCGCGAGGGCTTTGTGTGCTCTGTCCACTTCCAGGGGCCGAGGGAACACCTCAGCCACCATCAACGTCTCCAACATATCCGTCACATAAGCCCTCGCATCCGATCCCACACTGGGTTAAGCACGAGGGTAGCCAGGAAAGGGTTGGCCAACTGAAGAATAGGCAAAGGGAATTTTTGTGTGGAGTCAGAGAAAATGGGCGAGGTACTAAATGAATACTTTGCATCAGTATTCACCAAAGAGAAGGAATTGGTGGATGTTGAGTCTGGAGAAGGGTGTGCAGATAGCCTGGGTCACGTTGAGATCCAAAAAGACGAGGTGTTGGACGTCTTGAAAAATATTAAGATATATAAGTCCCCAGGGCCGGATGGGATCTACCCCAGAATACTGAAGGAGACTAGAGAGGAAATTGCTGAGGCCTTGACAGAAATCTTTGGATCCTCACTGTCGAAAGGTGATGTCCCGGAGGACGGGAGAATAGCCAATGTTGTTCCTTTGTTGAATAAGGGTGGCAAGGATAATCTACAGGCCGGTGAGCCTTACGTCAGTGGTAGAGAAATTACTGGAGAGAATTCTTCGAGATAGGATCTACTCTCATTTGGAAGCAATTGGACGTATTAGCGAGAGGCTGCATGGTTTTGTGAAGGGGAGGTCGTGTCTCACTAACTTGATAGAGTTTTTCGAAGAGGTCACAAAGATGGTTGATGCAGGTGGGGCAGTGGATGTTGTCTATATGGACTTAAGTAAGGCCTTTGACAAGGTCACTCATGGCAGACTGGTACAAAAGGTGAAGTCACACGGGATCAGGGGTGAGCTGGCAAGATGGATACAGAACTGGCTAGGTCAGAGAAGACAGAGAGTAGCAATGGAAGGGTGCTTTCCTGATTGGAGGGCTGTGACTAGTGGTGTTCTGCAGGGATCAGTGCTGGGACCTTTGCTGTTCGTAGTATATATAAATGATTTCGAGGAAAATGTAACTGGTCTGATTAGTACGTTTGCAGACAACACAAAGGTTGGTGGAATGCGAATAGCGATGAGGACTGCCAGAGGATACAGCAGTGTTTAGATCGTTTGGAGACTTGGGCGGAGAGATGGCAGATGGAGTTTAATCCAGACAAATGTGAGGTAATGCATTTTGTAAGGTCTAATGCAGGTAGGGAATATACAGTGAATGGTAGAACCCTCAAAAGTATTGACAGTCAGAGAGATCTAGGTGTACAGGTCCACAGGTCACTGAAAGGGGCAACACAGGTGGAGAAGGTAGTCAAGAAGGCATACGGCATGTTTGCTTTCATTGGCCGGGGCATTGAGTATAATAATTGGCAAGTCATGTTGCAGCTGCTTAGAACCTTAGTTAGGCCACACTTGGAGTATAGTGCTCAATTCTGGTCGCCACACTACCAGAAGGATGTGGAGGCTTTAGAGAGGGTGCAGAAGAGATTTATCAGGATGTTGCCTGGTTATAGAGGGCATTAGCTATGAGGAGCGGATGAATAAACTCGGTTTGTTCTCACTGGAACGACGGAGGTTGAGGGGCGACCTGATAGAGGTCTACAAAAGTATGAGGGGCATAGACAGAATGGATAGTCAGAGGCTTTTTCACAGGGTAGAGGGGTCAATTACTAGGGGGCATAGGTTTAAGGTGCGATGGGCAAGGTTTAGAGGAGATGTACGAGGCAGGTTTTCTACACAGAGGGTAGTGGGTGCCTGGAACTCACTGCCGGAGGATGTGGTGGAAGCAGGGACGATAGTGACATTTAATGGGCATCTTGACAAATGCATGAATAGAATGGGAATGGAGAATACGGACCCAGGGAGTGCAGAAGATTTTATTTTAGATGGGCAGCATGGTCGGCACAGGTGTGACGGGCCGAAGGGCCTGTTCCTGTGCTGTACTTTTCTTTGTTCTTTGTTCATTGTCCTTTTGCCCTCAAGGAGACCGACGATTCTCAGGTTCTGCCTCCTGAACCTGTTCTCCAAGTCGTCCAGCTTCTCCTGCATTCTTTTCTGGCGGCGTTCGTCATCTCCACCGTGGTCTCCAGCACGGTTATGTACCCCTCGTGCTCGGACACCTTTTTCTCCACCTCCAGGATCGCTCTCCCGTGGGTCTCTTGATTCTGCACAACTTGATCAATCGAAGGCCTTAATCGGGTCCAGCGTGTCCTTCTTCAGCTTGGCGACGCAATCTTCAAAAAACTCCACCAGCTGCCCCATCGGCCACTGTGCCGTCTCCCCGCGGCTGTTGCTCTCCACCATGCTTTCATGCGTTGCCGGCTCTGCTCGCATCTTCCTTATAGGACATTGTCTTCTCGCATGTCCACTTCTAGTCCAATTCTCCATACACCGGAGGGGGATTTCTCCTCACTGTTTCACTCGTCACCGATTTATCCCATAAAATCTGGGAAAAACCGGGGGGAAAAAGTTCCAACACTCCGTCACAGGCGGAGCTATCAAATGTGCGACCTCCTCCACCATGGCCGCCACCGGAAGTTCCTTGTAATTCACCCCTCTATCGACAGGCGGGTGTCTTCAAAAAGTTTAAACAATAAATAAACTGTTAAACAACTATGAAGCAAAATTTTGCTCATTGGAATTATAAACAGAAAATGCTAGAAGCTCTCAGCAGCTCTCAGATTATGTGGTGAGATATAGCCAGTTAACATTTCGAGTTCATATGACTTGTCTTCAAAAACATCATTTTGATTTATTTGGTGTCAGAAATTCGGGATTTTGATTTGAAATTCAGTTTGAGACAGCATAATTTTCAGGTCCGAATCATAACTTTGGAACCGGAAATATGATTTTTAAAAAAAAATGTTTATTCAAGGTTTTCAATAAATTTTTGCAAAACAGTCCAAAAAGGAAAGAAAATATACATAAGAAAAATAAAAAAGGGAGGGTCTTACTCCATCCCCTCCAAAAACTTAAACCACTAAACATTAAACTATCTAACAAACTAAGAACAAAAATGGGGCAAACCCCCCTACAATAATAAAAACAAGCCAAAAACCCCTCCACCCCCCCCCCCCCCCCATGGGTTGCTGCTGCTCTTGACCTCTACCTAATGTTCCGCGAGAAAGTCTAAGAAAGGTTGCCACCGCCTGGAGTACCCCTGCACAGACCCTCGCAAGGCAAACATTATCCTCTCCAACTTGATAAACCCTGCCATGTCATTAATCCAAGCCTCCACGCTTGGGGGTTTCGCATCCCTCCACATTAGTAGGATCCTCCTCCGGGCTACCAAGGACGGAAATGCCAGAACTCCGACCTCTTTCGGCTCCTGTACTCCCGGCTCATCTGATACCCCGAATATTGCTATCCCCCAGCTCGGTTTTACTCGAGTGTCCAAGACTTTGGACATAGCCTTTGCGAAGCCCCTCCAGTACCCCTCTAGTGCTGGGCACGCCAGAACATATGGGCGTGATTTGCTGGGCTCCCCGAGCACCTCAGGCATCTGTCCTCCACCCCCAAAAACTTTGCACATCCTCGCCCCTGCCGTATGTGCCCTGTGAACCACTTTGAACTGGATCAGGCTAAGTCTGGTGCAAGACGAGGAGGAGTTAACCTTGCCCAGGGCCTCCGCCCACAAGCCCTCATCCAGTTCCTCGCCCAGCTCCTCCTCCCACTTGCCCTTCAGCAACTCTACCGAGGCTCCCTCCCCCTCCTGCAACGCCTGATAGATCGCCGTGACCTTGCCCTCTCCCACCCATACACCCGAGGTCACCCTGTCCTGAATCCTCCTTGTGGGAAGCAACGGAAATTCCCTTACCCGCCTTCTCACAATTGCCCTCACCTGCATGTACCTAAAAGTGTTTCCGGGGGTAACCCAAATGTCTCCTCCAATGCCCCAAGGCTAGCAAAAGCCCCCTCAATAAATAGGTCCCCCATCCTTTTAATCCCGGCCCGATACCAGC
This sequence comes from Scyliorhinus torazame, assembly GCF_047496885.1. Taxonomy (NCBI): domain Eukaryota; kingdom Metazoa; phylum Chordata; class Chondrichthyes; order Carcharhiniformes; family Scyliorhinidae; genus Scyliorhinus; species Scyliorhinus torazame. Next base: position 186,266,979 of record NC_092711.1, on the reverse strand, counting down.
TTGGGAATCCGCAAAGTATCCTGCCTGGTGGAAACCTATGATAATTCCACATTGGCGACAAAATTGAGGCCCCCAACTCACCCCTGTGCTGTCTCCATTCCCCCCAGATCCTCAGTGTCGCCGCCACCACCGGGCCCGTGGTGTACCGCGCTGGCGGTAGCGGCAAAGGTGCAGTCACCAGCGCTCCCAAGCTAGTGTCCACGCATGACACCACCTCTAATCATTTCCATGTCACGCCCTCTCCCTCCATCACCCATTTCCGAATCATTGACACATTGGCTGCCCAATAATAACTACTCAGGTTCGGTAGTGCCTGCCCACCCCTGGCCCGACTACGCTCCAGAAACAGCCTCTTGACCCTCGGGGTCTTATTTGCCCATGCAAATCCCATAATGCTCCTGCTTACTCGCTGAAAAAAGTCCCTGGGGATGAGGATGGGCAGGCACTGGAACACAAACAGGAACCTAGGGAGGACTGTCATCTTAACAGACTGCACCCTGCCCGCCAGGGAGAGTGGCAACACCTCCCATCTCCTAAAGTCGTCCTCCAACTGGTCTACCAACTACGCCAAATTAAGCTTATGCAGGGCCTCCCAACTCCTGGCCACCTCAATGCCCAAATATCGGAAATTCCTCTCCATCCTCTTAAGCGGCAGCTCCTCCAGCCACCTGTCCTCGCCCCTCGCATGCACCACAAGGAGCTCACTCTTCCCCACGTTAAGATTGTAGCCTGAGAAGTCCCCAAACTCCCGAAGGATCAGCATGACCTCCACCATCCCCTCCACTGGATCTGCGATGCACAAAAACAGGTCATCAGCGTACAACGAGACCCGATGTTCCACCCCTCCCTGGACCAACACCCTCCAGTTTCTAGATTCCCTCAACGCCATGGCCAGTGGCTCAATTGCCAAAGCACACAACAGAGGGGATAGGGGGCAGCTCTGTATCGTCCCACGGTACAACCTAAAATATTCTGATCTCTGCCGGTTCGTAGATATGTTCGCCACCAGGGCCTGGTATAACAATTTGACCCACCCTATGAACACCTCTCCGAACCCAAACCTGCGAAGCACTTCCCACAGGTACTCCCACTCCACCCGATCAAAGGCCTTCTCTGTGTGCATTGCCTCCACCACTTCTGCCTCCCCACCCTCCGAGGGCGTCATAATCACATTCAGGAGCCTCCGCACGTTTGCATTTAACTGCCTGCCCTTCATGACCCTGTCTGGTCCTCGTGTGTCACTCCCGGGACACAATCCTCCATCCTTGTGGCTAGGACCTTTGCCAGCAACTTGGCATCGACATTAAGGAGCGAGATCGGCCTATACGAGCCACACTGCAGCGGGGCCTTGTCCTGCTTAAGGATCAGCGAGATCAGCGCCCGAGACATTGTCGGGGGGGGTGGGGGGGAGAATCCCTTCCTCCCTCGCCTCGTTGAAGGTTCTCACCCGCAGCGGACCCATCAGATCCACAAACGTCCTGTAAAATTCGACCGGGAACCCATCAGGCCCCGGGGCCATGCCCGCCTTCATGCTCCACAACCCCGTAAGACGCTCCTCTAGCCCAATCGGGGCCCCCAGGCCTGCCACTTGCCCCTCCTCCACTCTCGGGAACCTCAATTGGTCCAGGAACCGCCGCATCCCCGCCCCCCCCTTCCGGGGGTTCTGACTTATACAGGTTCCCATAGAAATCCCTAATACCTCATTTATTTTATCCAAATTCCGCACCGTGTTCCCCCCTCTGTCCCTGATTCCTCCAATTTCCCTCGCCGCCTCCCTCTTGCTTAGCTGATGCGCCAGCATCTGGCTCGCCTTCTCCCCAATTTCGTAGACTGCCCCCTGCACCTTCCTCCACTGGGTCTCAGCTTTCCCCATGGTCAACAAATCAAATTCCGTTTGGAGGCTCCGTTGCTTCTTCAGCAGCCCCTCTTTAGGTGAATCCGCATACCTCCTATCCACCCTTAATATCTCCATGACCAACCTCTCCCTCTCCGTCCTCTCTCTCTTCTCCCTGTGAGCCCTAATTGAGATTATCTCTACCCTAACCACCGCTTTCAGAGCCTCCCATACCGCACCAACTGGTACTCCCCATTATCATTGTCCTCTATGTGGCTCGGAATACACCCGTGGACCCACCTACAAACCTCCTCATCTGCCAACAGTCCCATGTCCAAGCGCCACAGCGGGCGCTGGTCCCTTTCCTTCCCCAACTCCAACTCCACCCAGTGAAGGGCGTGGTCCGAAATCGCTATGGCCCAATATTCCGTTTCCTCCACTCTTGGAATCAGTGTCCTGCTCACCACAAAGAAGTCTATCCGTGAATAGGCCTTATGCACGTGGGAGAAAAAAGAGAACTCTGGCCGCTGGCCTAGCAAACCTCCATGGATCTACTCCCCCCATCTGATCCATAAACCCCCTGAGAACCTTGGCCGCAGCTGGCCTCTTGCCCGACCTCGAACTGGATCGGTCCAGTGTTGGGTCCAGTAGCGTACTAAAGTTCCCCCCCCACCCCATTATCAGGCTCCCTGCTTCCAGTTCCTGCGCTAAGAAGGGGGGCCACGCCCCCCTTCTTAGCGCAGGAAAAAAGCCACTGATTTTCTACCCGGGCATGCCCCGTCCCCAGTGGCGCAGCTCCTTTCTCCTGCCACCTCTCACCAATTCCCAACGACCCAGGGCCTCGTGCCCCCCTCCCCCCCTTCGAACGTGAGGAGCGGCCCCTCCAAAAAAATCCCATGCCCATTAAAACACACATATCACATCCAATCATCCCTTCCCACTCCCCAGCATTCCCAAAACCCACAGAAAACCATTAGTTCGAGCAAAATTCTTCGTTCTGAATAAAGGTCCACACCTCCTCTGGTGTATCGAAATAATGGTGGCGGTCCTGAAAAGTGACCCACAATCGCGCCGGCTGCACCAGCCCGAACTTCACCCCCTTTCGGTGGAGAAGCGCCTTGGCCCGGTTGAATCCTGTCCTCTTCTTGGCCAGCTCTGCACTCCAGTCTTAGTCGATGCGGTTCTCCATATTCTCCCACCTGCTGCTCCGTTCTTTCTTCGCCCATCTCAGGACGCACTCTCTGTCCGTGAAGCGGTAAAAGCTCACCAATACGGCCCTTGGCGGCTCATTTGCCTTAGGCCTCCTTGGCAGGACTCTGTGAGCCCCATGCAGCTCCTGGGGCCTCGGGAAGGCCCCCACACCCATTATGGTATTCAGCATCGTGGCTACATATGCCCCGATGTCGGACCCCTCCACACCTTCAGGGAGACCCAGAATCTGGAGATTCTTCCTCCTCGACCTGTTCTCCAGGTCTCCTGCTACTAATAATGCAGCACCACTTGCGCCTCCACTTTCACCGCCAGGCCCAGGGTCTCGTCCTCGTTTTCAGAGGCTTTCTGCTGCACCTCTCTAATCGCCATCCCTTGAGCCTTCTGGGTCTGCACCAGGCTCTCAATCGACGACGCTTTGATTGGGGCCAGCATCTCTGCTTTCAGCTCCACAAAGCAGCTTTTCAGGAACTCCTGCTGCTCCCGCGACCATTGCGCCCACGCTGCCTGGTCTCCGCCCGCCGCCATCTTACCTTTTCGCGCCCGTTCTCCTCTATTCTCCAAGATCACTTTTTTAACCGCTCCACTCCTGGTCCACTCCATGCAATGCTGGGGGAACCATACTGCTGCCTTCCCACACCGTGAATCGTCGTCCATGTGCCGCTGGGGCTCCTCAAGAGGGCCCAAAAGTCCGTTCACGGCGAGAACTGCCGAACGTGCGACCTACCCAGGCATAGCCGCAACCGGAAGCTCTGGAAATATGATTTCAGACGAGATATGATATTAGGCGCAATGACTGTTGGTTGGGCATAAATTAATCAGAGATTCCGAGGGGAATATTTACTCAGTTTGCACCTCAATCATGCCACAATTACATGATTTAGACGTGATGTGGAGATGCCGACGTTGGACTGGGGTGGTCACAATAAGAAATGCCCACCCAGTCCAGCAGCACATAGGTTCACAGCGCCAGGGTGCCAGGTTCAATTCCCCGCAGGGTCACTGTCTGTGCAGAGTCTGCACGTTCTCCCCATGTCTGCGTGGGTTTCCTCCCGGTGCTCCGATTTCCTCCCACAGTCCAAAGATGTGCATGTTAGGCGGTTTGGCCATGGTAAATTGCCCTTAGTGTCCAAAAAGGGTTAGGAGGGGTTATTGAGTTACGGGCATAAGGTGGAAGTGAGGGCTTAAGTGCATCGGTGCAGGCTCGATGGGCCGAATGGGCTCCTTCTGCACTGTCTGTTCTCTGTTCTAAGTCTTGCAACACCAGGTTAAAGTCCAACAGGTTTAGTTAGAATCACTAGCTTTCGAAGCGTAGCTCCTTTATCAGGTGATGAAGGAGCCCGATGAAGGAGTTACGGTACGAAAGCTAGTGATTCCAAATACACCTGTCAGACTTTAACCTGATGAATTATACGGCAGGTGCTTATTCTGCAACAGTTGTATTTTGCTGCAAGTACACAATTACTATTTTAGGGTTACATTGGAGCTTTTCTAAACCATTATCGTTCCAAAAAAAATATGTTTGTTGATAAATAGTCAGAAAAAGATAGCTCGAAGACGATTTATTTCCATCTAGAAAGTGAAGGCGAAATGCTGCTTTCCTGATTACGAAGATTTACCTGTGTTTTCTTTGCGTTTCTCTTTCACAGGTCCTTCCCCATGCGGTAATCCCACAATTACTCTTCTGCCGCCGCCAATAGAACAGGTCTTATTGGGGGCGACGGTGACCTTAACCTGCATCGTTTCTGATGCACTTCATAGAGTGAACGTGTCGTGGACCCAAGAACATAATGCTTTGAATTCAAAGATTGCTGTCCAAACTGGTGAGGCCTCTGACAGCGTGATCAGTAAGTTAACCATTTCAACGCAAGCATGGCTGAGTGGGTCAGAGTTCTCCTGCCTGGTGACCCATGAGAATCTGCCGACTCCTTTAAAGAAATCCATCTACAAGGTAGAAGGTGAGCAATGAGATTCAAGCAATACGGTGATTACGGCGTTTGTGTAGGGTCCGATGTTAGCATTCAGTGCATTAATTGTTTACTCTGTTTGGTAGTTCCATCAACTGGAAACACAGAAAATAGATACAGCAGTAGGGCATTCCGCCCGTCGAGCCTGCATCACCATGACCGCATGGTAACACAGTGGTTATCACTGTTGCTTCACAGCATCAGGGACCCGGGTTCGATTCCCGGCTTGTGTCACTATCTGTGCGGAGTCTGCAAGTTTTCCCCGTGTCTGTGTGAGTTTCCTCCGGGTGCCCCGGTTTCCTCCCACAGTCCAAAGATGTGCGGGTTAGGTGGATTGACTATGCTAAATTGTCCCGTGGTGTTACTGGGTTATGGTGGTCGGGTGGAGACGTGGGCTTAAGTAGGGTGCTCTTTTAAGGGCCGGTGCAGACACGATGGACCGAATGGCCTCCTTCTGCACGGTAAATTCTGTGAAACCATTCAATGTGATCAGGCTGTTCATTTTTCTCAATACCATACTCCTGCTCTCTCCGTGTACCCTTTACCCTTTAGAGTCTATTAATCAATCTACTTCCTTCTTAAAATATTCACCGTCTTGGCCTCCACAGTCTTCTGTGGTAGAGAATTCCACCGGCAGCACACTGCGTGAAAATAAATAATCCCGATGTCAGTCCTGATGTCTTACATCCTAAACTGAGAACGTGGCCCACTTTTTCTTGGTCCCCCGGTCAGGTAAAACAATATTCCTCTATCCAGCCTGCCAGCTCTGTCAGAATTTAAACGCTTCAATTAAATCCCCTCACATTCTTCTGAACTCCAATCAATACAGTCCGCATCGACCCAATCGCTCCTCATACGGAAATCCTGCCATCCTACTAGTTAAGGGGAATAAAATTGCAAATAATACTCCAGTGACATTCATGTTCCTGGAGTCACGTCATCATGCAGCGAAGGTCAACATACAATTTTCCTTCTCAATGCTCGTTGTACATACATGCTTGCTTTAAGTTATGACAGCAAGGTCCCTTTTACATCAACATTTGGCAATTTGTCAAAATGTAAAAAATAATCTGCTTATCTCTTTTTGCCACCGACGTAGACAATTTCACACTTAGCCACGCTATACTATATCTGCCAGGCATTTGCCAACTCCCGTGACTTGTCTAAATCACTTGAAGTCTCTTAAGTTCCTGTTTATCATTCTTCCCCACCAAGTTTCGTGCCTTATGCAAAGTAGGGAATAATATTGCTTCGCACATCCATATCATTGATGTCTATTGTGAATAGCTGTGGCCCGAGCATTGATCCCTGCAGGACACCCATTGTCACCGACTGTCGCTCTAAAAAAGACCCGTTTGTTCCTATTCTCTGGTTCCGGTCTGCCATTGAATTCTCAATCCATCAATATACCACCTCCAATCCCGTATGATTTTATTTTGCACACTAGCATATAACGTGGGACTTTATCAAACGCTTCCTGAAAATCCAAATACACCACATCCACCCGTTCTGTCTCACCTATCCTGTGAGTTACATTCTCCAAAAAAGAAAGCAGATTTTGTCAAAACTGATTTTTCTTTCATGAAGCCATATTCACTTTGTCTGATCCAGTTCATATTTTTGATGTGTTCTGTTATCATCTCCTCAGAATATAATCGAGCATTTCCCCCACTACTGGTGTCCGGCTAACCGTTCTGTAATTCCCCACGTTCCCCTTCCCTCAGAGTTTTTAAAATTGTGGGTTACTTTCCCACCTTCCAATTTTTAGGGACTTTTCCAGAATCTATGGAATTTTGTAAGATGTTAACTAACGCATTCCTTATGGTCCTTTATTGCCCTGGGGTGTAGATTTTCAAGCTGCGGCGATTGATAGGTTTTCAGCCCCATAAATGTTTCCAGCACTTTTTAAATTCATACTAATCTCATTTTATTTCTCCATCTCACAAGACCCCTGATTCCTTAGCATTCCTCGAAATATATTTGCGTTTTCCTCCGTGAAGAAAAAACGAAAGTAACTGTTTAATTGTTTTGCTATGTCCTCATTCTCTGTGAATTATCCCGTTTCAGATTGAAGAGACCTCCGTTGTCTTCACTAATCTTTTAAAACGAAATTAATATTAGAACATTTTACAGCTAGCCAATTTCTGATCCAAACTGCTAAATCTCCCTGAATCCCATGCTTCCGTGTTTTCCTGCAGTAGCCTACCGTGTGGAACCTTATCAAACGCTTTACTGAAATCCATATACACCACATTAACTGCTTTACCCTCATCCACCTGTTTGGTCACCTTCTCAAAGAACTCAATAAGGTTTGTGAGGCACGACCTATCCTTCACGAAACCGTGTTGACTATGTCTAATCAAATTATTCCTTTCCAGATGATTGTACACCCTATCTCTTCTAAACATTTCCAAGATTTTTCCCACAACAGAAGGAAGGCTCACTGGTCTATAGTTACCGGGGTTGTCTCTACTCCCCTTCTTGAACAAGGGGATGGCATTTGCTATCCTGCAGTCTTCTGGCACTATTCCTGTTGACAAAGATGATTTCAAGATCAAAGCCAAAGGCTCAACAATCTCCTCCCTAGCTTCCCAGAGAATCCTAGGATAAATCCCATCCGGCCCAGGGGACTTATCTATTTTCACCCTTTCCAGAATTGTTAACACCTCCTCCTTATGAACCTCAAGCCCTTCTAGTCTAGTAGCCTGAATCTCAGTGTCGTAACCCCTCGCTGATCTGTTTCCAACTGATGATTAACTTTACTTAGATAAGGAGAGTAGTATTGTATGCAGCACTCTTGATGTGGCATCACCAATTCCCTGTACAACTGAAACATAACCTCCCTCCTGTTGTAACCAATTCCACTCACAGTAAACGGACGCATTCTATTAGCTTACATAATTACTAACATTTCCTGCATGATAGACTTTTGCGTTTCATACGCAAAGACACCCAGGCGCCTCTGCACCACAGAGCTCGACAGTTTCTCATAATTTAGAAAATAATCTTCCCTTTTCGTCCTGCCAAAATTGACAATTTCACATTTTCCACATTATACTCCCTTTACCAGTTTTTTGTCCTCTTCACAATTTATTTTTCTACATACATTTTTGACATGACCAAATTTAGAAACAATACCATCACTTACTTCATCCAAGTCAATTGTATAAATCGTACCTAAATAAGTCCCAGCATTTTGCCCTTTGGCATACCATTCGTTATATTTTGCAAACCGGAAAACACCATATATGCCAGCTCTGTTTCCTGTTAGCTAGCCAATCTTTAATCCATGCCAATATGTTACCACATACACCAAAAGCTTTTATTTTGGACAACCTTTCATGTTGTATCTTATCGAATACATTCTGGAAAGCTAAGTACAGTGCATCCATCGGTTCGCCATTATGTATTGCTTCGTAAACGCCAATATATTGGTAAACATAACTCCCCTTTCACAGAACATGTTGGCCAGAATTCTACGGTTATTGCGATTCAATTTTCTCACCGGCAGCGAACTCCACCAGCGCGTTACAAGGCGGGATTCTCCCGTTCCCCAGCCACATGTTCACAGGCGGCGGAATCTATCTTCCCGCCGTTTGTCAGTGGGATTTCCCTTTTTTTAACCAACGTAGCCCGCCGTGGTGCGCTGCCGGCGGGAAACGTGATACGCTAGGCCCATGGGTGGGATGGGGTGCCGGGGGGGGGGGGGGGGGGGGGGGGAGGAAGTCGGGAAATCCCATCAGCGGGAAGAGAGAATCACTCTATCAAAAAACAGCGCGGCGGCCCAGAAACACCTGGTTGGCGGATTGGAGAATCACGTCCATTGACTCTGCCTGAATGTGTTGTTGTTTCCCCCCCAAGTACTCTCCTGTAATGCTTTTACCAATAGTTTCTAACATTTTCCCGAGGCTTACTGGCCTCTAGTTTCCTTATTTTGGTCTCCCTCTAGTTTTTAAAAATGGAGTAGCATTTTATATCTTCCAATTTAATGGAAGATTCCCCAATTTAGGCAATTTGGGAAAAGTAAAACTCATGCACCATTCCTTGGAAGACGTTAGCGTGAGGTGCATCTGGAGGCGAAGATTTATGAATACATAAACCCAACAATTCGTCAATACCACTTTCCTGTTGATCGTAATTTTACTTTCTTCCACCAATTACCTGATTTCAGTTATTTTATTTACTTGTGTTCTCAATAGTGAAGGCTGATGCAACATTAATTTTAGCCTTCTTTTGCATTATCAATCCGCTGACGCACTTTCCGTACGGCCAAATCTCACTTTGTTAAAGAGTTACTTATTTAAATCTCGATATAAACTCGTCCTATTCATCTTTGTATTACTATCTCGCTTTCTCTGGTACTCCAGCTGTGCCAGTGTTTGACAATATGGTCGGAATTCTCTCGCCGTTGGAATTCCTATTCTCGCTGGAAGCCACCTTCGCCAATAGTTTTCGTGGGTTGGCTTCAATGGCAAATCCCATGGACAACCAGAAATAGAAAATCCCAGCGCTTGAAAACAGCGCGCTGCCGAGAAACACATGACTTTGGGACTTGAGAATCCAGTCCACTGTCCTTAAATTTTTACTTAGCCATGGATGACTGCCTCCCATGATGGTTGCCATCCATGTAACGTTTCTTTCTCTTTGAATTGCGTCCATTCTGTGTATCCAGATATACCCATGTAAAAGTCTGCACTAGACTGCTACTAATCTATCTCTGAATCTAATTGACCAGTTCACTCTTTTCTTGGAAGCACTTATCTGTCCCTCAAAATTAATGTAAACGTCAATTATGACATTGGGTGGCTTCATTATGAGCTTACCAATTAACACAATCTAGTTGCACAATATCACCTCCTGTATAGCCGGGTCTCTGGTTCCACAACGTGCTGTTCAATAAACTATCCCGAAAACTCTACATACTCTTGGTGTACGATATTTTTTCCATTTAATTTTTGCAATCTCTATGATAGCTCCATACCTTTCCGGCAAGCTCCCATTATCTCTTCTTTCGTGGAATCAAAGAAGTATCATAGGATCCCTACAGTGTGGAAGGAGGCCAATCGGCTCATGGGGTGAGCACCGACCCTCTGAAAGAGCACCCTATCTAGGCTCATTCCAACGTCCTTTCCCCGCAACCCCAACTAACTTGCACATCTTTGGACACTCGGGGGGAATTTAGCAGACAAAACCACCTAATCTGTACATCCTTGGACTGTAGGAGGAAACCGGAACATGTGGGGAAACACATGCAAACTCGACGGGAAGGTGCAAACTCCGCGCAGTCACCCAAGGCCGAAATTGGACCCGATTCCTTGGCACTGAGGCAGCAATGCAAACCGCCACGAGCGACACGGTCGCATGTTCTGTCCTACTGTACAGGAGTGATCCTGTATATCACTCAAAAAATTCGCTTTTTGCCTTTATCATTTCTTATCTAACGCAAAATTGCTTCTACATTCTGATTTCATGAACTTAAATCATGCCACACTAATATGACAATGCCATCATTAATTACAAGGCACCCTCCATTTTGTTTTCTTTCTGCCCTTTCTAAATGTCACATAACCCGTACAATGCAGGACCCAATCTATGCGATCCTGCAGCCATTCCTCTGCAATGGATATCGGATCGTACTTATTAATTTCAAATTGTGGTATAATTTTATAAATTTATATCTGGCAACACGCACGCACACACAGAAAAACACACGTGAGACACAAAATAAAAACTCCGGAATAGGGATCAGCAGGCATGAATATATAAAAACCAATTAACACAAACATTAATGAACACTCCAATTGCACACTTTTTCATGCAGACTGACAGGAAAACAAAACATGAAGAGAGTTATTGACACAACAATACATACGTATTGTGTGGCACGGTAGCACAGTGGTTCGCACTGTTGGTTCACAGCGCCATGTTCGATTCCCGATTCTTGGATCACTGTCTGTGTGACGTCTGCATGTTCTCCCTGAGTCTGCGTGGGGTTCCTCCGGGTGCTCCGCTTTCCTCCCACAAGTCCCAAAAGACGTGCTGTTAGATAATTTGGACATTCTGACTCTCCCTCTATGTACCCGACCAGGCGCCGGAATGTGGTGACGAGGGGCTTTTCACAGTAACTTCATTGCAGTGTTAATGTAAGCCTACTTGTGACAATAAAGATCATTATTAAGCCAACACTCACTGGCACATCAACAAACAAAATTCACTCATACACACAAACAAAGAACAATTGAAAATACAGGATACTCGTGCACACATACGAAACTGGAAATAAACACAAGTATTAACGCCAGGCTATTTGTGAAAGTACAATTCAAACGTCCCACTTTTTAAACGACATAACCATTAAAATGTCTCTAGCAAACATTTCTCTCTACCAAAACAATGACCGCGAAGCACTTGCATCACAAATAAACAAACATGATGGGAAATCACATCCGTGTCTTAATAATACTAAAAATCGCAGTTTAAAGCTCAGTGCCTGAGTGCATCTCCCTCAATATTCATCAGCATGTGCTCCAAATTACAATTCAATGAAATTGGTCGAAAATTTAAATGCTGAAGAATGTTTGTAATACCTTCCGGCATGGAAGATATTCGGATGCGAAGGAAATATTTTAGAGATGTGTTCTGGAATGTAAGGAACTTCATTTTAGATATTGAAACTTAAATTAGAGAATAGATTAATATCTTATGAATTGAATACTATAAATCAAAAAGCAACAATAAAATGTCCTGGATTAATAACCAATCTAATTATTTTCCCTCGTCCCTATCCCCATAGATTACACAGACCGTAGCTGGATTGAAAGCGATAAATATGATAAAGGCAAAGTCTGTACCACCGCTACCACATTCATCATCCTGTTCTTCCTCAGCATTTTCTACAGCGCGGCCGTCACTCTGGTGAAGGCGAGAAGATGCAATCAACTTACACGTCAAACTGACAGAAGCGGTTTGAAAAATCTCTGAATATTTCCTGAGTTAAAAATATGTAACCGTAATGCCCCAGATTATAAACATGTGCTTCAATATTTTATCCCTCATTTACAGGTCAAGTGACCAGTTGAATTTTGTGACTCGAGGAGTATTTCTCAGCTTTTTATTAAGTTCCCTGTGATACAAATGCAATATCAGCTCTTTCTGGCTCTTACAGTAAAATACCTTTAGTTTATAATTTAGAACCTGTAACTTAGACAACCATGGACTTTAAATATGTTCTTTTTATGCTTTAAATCTGCGAGATGATTATGTTTGTGTTATAAATGTAGCTTGTAATGTCCCTGTTCTTGTAATGCCATCTGTAAATACATAATGTGTTTCGTTGCTGATCCAGATGTATTCTTTTTCGTTTATGTGGAGTTGCTGTTTATCTTTCTGCTGTCTGTTACTGTTCTACATACAGTTGGCAGCTCAGACCTCATGTATTCTGTTCTCAGTTTGATTTTCAATCGTTTTATTCACTTTAATTAACTTTGAAATGCTCTCTGAAATTGTCAATAAACCTTGAATGTGATTACTCTGTGCGGTAATGATCAAGCTCGGCTATTGTTTCCACAGTGACTAAATTGAGTGCTCTAAGCCTTCCTCTGAATTTTGTCAGTGGGATGTCTTCAATCATATCAGTCGATTAAGTATGGCTTTACTGAACTCCTTTCTCCAAGATGAAGCGTCACAGCTCAATTTTCCCTAATAAACAGCTTTTACCTTTGCCAGACAGGTGCTTTTCAGCATGCCTGTTTGGGAAGTTTTTGAGCTGAAGGCCCTTCTGTGAAAGAGTCACTGCGCCACCCAGTGACCCATACGGGTTTGGACACCTTTACGACTGCCTTTTTGCAGTTAGCTCCGGAGACAAAACGATTGAACAGCGAGGGGAACCTCGGTGATTTCACTCATACTCTGGACTGACACATGTCAGCTGGTTCAAAATATAATGTGCTCTGCTTTATCAGAGGCCGACCGAGGTGAGTATATGGGTCAACAAAGCTTTCTGGCCACTGTCTCCGCTGCTTCTTCCAGCAGCAAGTGTTAGGTACAGATCGATGCCTTTTACACTTGCGTGGGATGCGGTAGCGTCTGGTAGTATCACTGTTGCTTGTCCTTGAACGGCTTGTCTTTCTACACCATTCCGCAGGGCTGGTGAGATTCACCCATTGCTGTAGCTGTGGAGTTACTTGCATGCCAGTCCGAATAAGGATGATAGATTTCCTTCCATAATAGTTTGCACTGCTGCCTGAAAGCGCCAGGGACTCGAGTTTGATTCCGAACTGTCTGCCTGTGTGGAGTTTGCACTTTCTCCCCGTGTCTGCGTGGGTTTCATCCGGATGCTCATGGTTCCTCCCACAGTCCAAAGCTGTGTAAATTATGTGGATTGGCCAAGATAAATTGTCCGTTAGGATTGTAAGGTTGGGAGAGGATAAACGGCTAGAGCAGGGATTAGGCATAGGCATGGTTCTCTTTCGAAGGGTCGGTGCAGACTCGATGGGCCGAATGGCCTCCTTATGCACTGTACGAATTCTATGATAAAAGACAGCATTGAACCAGATAGGAACTTGAACTAATCGCCGATATTTGTCACGATCACCAATCCAGTACCGAACTTTTGGTTCCCTATTTCATTGATTGAATTCAGATTACAAGAACTAAGAGCAGGAGTAGGCCATCTGGCCCCTCGAACCTGCTCCGCCATTCAACGAGATCATGGCTGATCTTTTGTGGACTCAGCTCCTTTCCGGGCCGAACACCATAACCTTTAATCCCTTTATTATTAAAAAAAACTATCTATCTTTATCTTAAAAACATTTAATGAAGGAGCCTCAACTGCTTCACTGGGCAAGGAATTCCATAGATTCACAACCCTTTGGGTGAAGAAGTTCCTCCTAAACTCAGTCCGAAATCTACTTCCCCATATTTTGAGGCTCTGCCCCCCAGTTCTGCTTTCACCCGCCAGTGGAAACAACCTGCCCGCATCTATCCTATCTATTCCCTTCATAATTTTATATGTTTCTCTAAGATCCCCCCTCATACTTCTAAATTCCAACGAGTACAGTCCCAGTCTACTCAACCTCTCCTCGTAATCCAACCCCTTCAACTCTGGGATTAACCTAGTGAATCTCCTCTGCGCACCCTCCAGCGCCAGTACATCCTTTCTCAGGTAAGGAGACCAAAACTGAACACAATACTCCAGATGTGGCCTCACTAACACCTTATGCAGTTGCAGCATAGCCTCCCTAGTCTTAAACCCCATCCCTCTAGCAATGAAGGACAAAGTCCTTCAGAGACCCCATCCTACATCTGTCCCCAGTTCGTCCTCCCATTTTTGTCTGGTCTCGTCCAGTGGAGTTCGGGCTCTGTCCAGTAGCTGTCCGTATATTTTCCCACGTTCCCTTCTCATTGCTTGTGCCTATCAGGTCCTCTAGTCGTGTGGTTCATGTGGCCCTGGTGTACCCTACTGTGTTTTATTTGGAGGTGTCTAATTTCCTGTCATTTTGCTAGCCTCCACTTCCTCGTCAGTTCTTCTAGTGTCGCCAGTCTGTGCCCTACGTAGAAGTCCCCGACCGTCAATGTGCCCCCACCCCGCCTCATCCTTTGAAGGTGGTATCCAGCATGGCTGTGGGGAATCTGTGATTGCCGCATATGGGAGCCATGGGGGACATTTTGGCTATCCCGAAGTGTTGTCTCAGCTGGGTCCACGTATTCAGCATGGCCTCTATCACTGGGCTCGTTGGATTGGATTTGATTTGTTTATTGTCACGTGTACCGAGGTACAGCAAAAAGTATTTTTCTGCGAGCAGCTCAACAGATCATTACGGACATGGGAAGAAAAGGGAATAAAAGAAAATACATAATAGGACAACACAAGATATACAATGTAACTACATCAGCACCGGCATCGGATGAAGCATACAATGTGTAGTGTTAGTGAGGTTAGTCCATTAGAGGGTCATTTAGGAGTCTGGTGACAGTGGGGAAGAAGCTGTTTTTGAGTCTGTTCGTGCGTGTTCTCAGACTTCTGTATCTCCTGCCCGATGGAAGAAGTTGGAAGAGTGAGTAAGCCGGGTGGGAGGGATCTTTGATTATGCTGCCCGCTTTCCCCAGGCAGCGGGAGGTGTAGATGGAGTCAATGGATGGGAGGCAGGTTTGTGTGATGGACTGGGCGGTGTTCACGACTCTCTGAAGTTTCTTGCGGTCCTGGGCCGAGCAGTTGCCATACCAGACTGTGATGCAGCCAGATAGGATGCTTTCTATGGTGCATCTGTAAACGTTGTTAAGGGTTAATGTGGACATGCCGAATTTCCTTAGTTTCCTGAAGAAGTACAGGCGCTATTGTGCTTTCTTGGCGGTAGCGTCGACGTGGGTGGACCAGGACAGATTTTTGGAGATGTGCACCCCTAGGAATTTGAAACTGCTAACCATCTCCACCTCAGCCCCGTTGATGCTGACAGATGTGTGTACAGTACTTTGCTGTCTGTATCTTGTTGAGGGTGATGGGAGTGCTGCTGTGGCCAGAGACCGCAGGATGCCTCCTCGTTTTGTACCCAATCTGTGTCTGGTTCTTGTACCTCACTCTTTCTGCCGTTGCTGCCCGGCGGTATTGTAGGTTTCCTTCTTTGCAGTGTCTGTTTGGGAATTCTCGGGTTCTAACCGCCGCCCCCCCCCCCCCCCCCCCCCCACACGCACACACAAACACCATGATTAGACTGTCTACGTTTTGGAAAAAGGCCTTGGGGATGAAGATCAGAATGGATCTAAACAGGAAGAGGAATCTTGGCAGTACGTTCAGCTTGATCGTCTGCACTCTCCGCCAGGGAGAGAGGGACGACAGAAGCTACTTGAGGAATTACTGGACGCAAACATTCTAGGTGGAGAAAATTGTAGCAAGATGTATGAATGACTGGTAGAGACGGCCAACACTGTCCTGAACGCAACATGGAGGAAATGGGAGGAAGACCTGGGGATCGAAATGGGGCTGGGGACTCTGGAGCTGCGCACATAGGGTCAACTCCACCTCCACGTGCGCAAGACTCAACCGAACGCAACTGAAGGTGGTACATAGAGTCACTTAACAAAAACTGGAATGAGTAGGTTCTGCCCGGAGGTGGAGGACAGATGCGAACGGTGCCAAACAGGCCCGGTCAACCACGCTCACATGTTCTGGTCTTGCCCCAGACTTTTGGGGTACAGGACAGCCTTCTTCGAGGCAATGTCCAAAGTGGTGGGGATGAGGGTGGAGCCGTGCCCTAAAGTGGCGGTCTTCCGGGTATCAGACCATCCAGATCTCTACATGGGGAGGAGGGCGGACCCCTATTGCATTTGCCTATCTGATCGCCCGCCGTAGAATCCTGCTCGGCTGGTGGTCAGCAGCACCACCTAAAGCTGCAGATCGGCTGTCCGACCTATCGGAATTTCTCCAAATGGAGAAAATCAAATTCGCCATCCCGGGGTCGGAACATGGCTTCCTCAGAACATAGCAGCCATTCACCCAACTGGTCCAGGACCTGTTTGTGGCCAACGAACAAACAAATAGATAATCAAGTAGCCAAGAGCCAGGGGAAAGGGAGGGAGGATCCGGGGCGGGGAGGGGGAGGGGGGGGGGGGGGGGTGCAGTGCAAGAGGGGCAGCCAAACACTGTTGAAAAGAAAGGGGAGTTGCAGAGAGGTAGGGGAGGGGGGAAGGCGACAGGGAAGGGATGAAGGGTGGGGGCACGGAAGCAAGAAGGACAAGGGGAGTAGAATAATAGAGGTTATCCAGAGGGGAGGAAAGATGAGGGAACACAAACTGGAAGGAGCGCACGGGAAACGACAACGACCACAACAAACGCAGCAAGGCAAAAGAGAGTAAGAAAGTGCAGGAGGAAGGAATGACAGACGGCCGAGGCAGAGGCAAACGCACAAAAACAAAAAAGCAAACTGACCGGGAGAAGCAAGTAACAGCAGGGGCACCACCCACGCGCCCCTCCTACACAGCTTTCTTTTGCCTGTACTGTATGTATTTTAATAAACTAGAAAACAAAAACAGAAAAATGGGGGTGGGGGAGAAAGTGTAATGAAATATTCTCTTCATTGTTTCTCTGTATATACACTTCCTCTGTTATTATTTTCCCACCCTTTGGTTTATTAACCATGTAGTGTTTTTGTTATTTATTTTTGGTTTCCCTGTGTGTACATCTGTAAATATATCAAGCATAAAGCCTAATAAAAACATTTTTAAAAATCCACTGTGTGTTGTGCATACATTGACTGACTGGGTTCAATATTTATGATATGCTAATTAGTATTGTCCATCTCTTCATTCTCACACCTGCTCCAAAATATGTGAAATAATTCTACTTATTGTAATAGAATCACTTCAGTGCATAAGGACGCTATTAGACCCATCAACGCTGCAAGGACCCTCTGAAAGAGCACCTTACCTAGTGTCAATACCTCTGCCGCCCCCTGCAACCGCATCTAACCTGCGCATCCTTGGACACTGAAGAGCAATTTATGGCCAGTCCACCTAACCTGCACATCTTTGGACTTTGGGAGCACACCGGAGCAGGTGAAAACCACGAAGGCACAGGAAGAAATTGCAAACTCCACACAGACAGTAATCCAAGGCCTGAATTGAACCAGGGTCTCCAAGCAGATATCCATGGTGCCACCGTGTGGTCTGAGTTTCCTCAGATGTTTCTGCTCAGTTAGAAAGAGATTGCACTCTATTGGCTCGATGCTGTTATACGCTTTGTTTGCTATGTATAAAGGTTTCAGCAATATGTCAAAGAACTAAGCACAAAGAACACTACAGCACAGGAACAGGCCCTTCCGCTCTCTAAGCCTGCGCCGACCATGGTACCTGCCTAAACTAAACTCTATGCACTTATCGAATCTGTATCCTTCCATTCCCACCATATTTATATATTTGTCTAGATCCCCCTTCAATGCCACTATCGTACCTGCTCCCACCACCTCCCCAGGCAGCGCCTTCCATACATTTACCACCTTGTGTGTAAAAAACTTCCCTCGCACATCAGTTCTAAACTTTTCCACACCCACTTTAAATCTATGTCCCCTAGTACTTGACTCTCCTGCCCTAGGAAAGAGCGTCTGACTATCCACTCTGTCCATGCCACTCATAACTTGTAGGCCTCTATCAGATCGCATCTCAACCTCCGACATTCCACTGAGAACAGACTGAGTTTATGTAACCTCTCCTCATAGCTAATGCCCTCCATACCAGGCAACATCCTAGTAAACCGCTTCTGTACCCTCTCCAAAGCATCCACATCCTTCTGGTAGTGCGACGACCAGAAGTGTACACAATATGCCAAATAACTAAAGTCCTGTACAGCTGCAATATGACTTGCCAAATTTTATATTCAATGCCCTGACCGATGAAGGCCAGCATACCGTATGCCTTCTTGACCACATTCATTGCCACATTCAGTGATCGGCGGACATGCACGGCCAGATATCTCTGCCTGTCAGTACTCACATGAGTTCTACCGTTTATTGTGTAATTCCTACATGCATTGGACCTTCTAAAGTGCATTACCTCACACTTGTCCGGATTAAACTTCACCTGCCATTTCTCCGCCTAAGACTCCAACCAGTTTGTATCCTTTTTTTTAGAAAACATTTTATTGAGGCATTTATAATTTAAAATTTTTAACATTTTAACATTCTAAACAACAGAGCGGTCCGACACACGCAGAATCCCCACAATAACACACCCAACTTCCCCCGCCCTAACTCCTAACTACCCATTTATTAGATGGCAACAGTTAGTTGTAATACATGAAACAGGAAGCTTCCTGACCTCTGAACCTGAACTGGATCAGATGCGGAGACCTGCCACCTTTATACATGAGCCCGAGGGGAGGAGCCACAGGCGGAGCCAGCAGGGACAAGCCCAGGCATGTAACAATACAGTACAATACAGTGGTTTACCACAAAAGGCAAATGCAATGCTTGCATTCATGTCGAGAGGGCTAAAATACAATAGCTGGGGTGTACTTCTCAGGCTGCATAAAACTCTGGCCAGACCGCATTTTGACTCTTGTCAGTGAGCAGTTGCGAACCCCGTATCCAAGGAAGGCTTTGTTGGCCCGGAAAATTGTCGAGAGGAGGTTCGCAAGAATAATCCCTGGACTGAAGAGCTTGTAATATGAGCAGCGGTTGAGGATTCTGGGTATGTACTTGTTGGAGTTTAGAAAGATGAGAGGGGATCTTTTTGAAGATACTGAGATATCTTAAAGCATACTGAGAGGCCTCGATAGAATGGACGCGGAGAGGCTTTTTCCACTTGGAGGTAAAATTAGACTGAAGGGACGATCCTTTAAAACTGAGTGGAGGAGCGATTTCTTCAGCTGGAGGGTGGTGCATCTGTGGAACTCTTTGCCACACAAAGCTGTGGAAGCTAAATCACTGAGTGTCTTTAAGACAGAGATAGATAGAGTCTTGGTTAATAGGGAGATCAGAGCTTATGGGGAGAATATAGGAGAATAGAAATGAGAACCATATCAGCCATGATTGAAAGGCGGAGCAGACCCGATGGGCCGAATGGTCCTATTCTGCTCCTATGTCTTAAGGTCTTATTGTTTTGTTGTATTATGGCCATGAGGTGACACGTTTGGTTTTCGAAAATGATGTTGATGATGGCCCACAGCGCCTTATAAATAACCAAACTGTAGTTGCTAGATCTGTTCGAAATTTGTCCGAGTGAATGAGGTGCTAGCATCACAGAACACAATTCATGGTATCCCCAAATAGAACCCGGAACTTCGTCTCCAAATGTAGTGTGGGATGTTGACCCTCTCATGGACAAAGGCGCCTCTGGCAGGTAGGTTATATGGATTGGATTGGATTGGATTTTCTTTATTGTCACGTGTACCGAGGTACAATGAAAAGTATTTTTCTGCGAGCAACTCAACAGATCATTAAGTACATGAAGAGAAAAGGAAATGAAAGAAAATGCATAATAGGGTAACACAAGGTACACAATGTAACTACATAAACACCGGAATCGGGGACGCATACAGGGGTGTAGGGATAATGAGGGCAGTCCATAGGAGGGTCGTTTACAAGTCTGCTAACCGTGGGGAAGAAGCTGTCTTTGAGTCTGTTCGTGCGAGTTCTCAGTCTTTTATATCTCCTGCCAGATGGAAGAAGTTGGAAGAACGAGTAAGCCGGGCGGGAGGGGTCTTTGATTATGCTGCCCGCTTTCCCCAGGCAGCGGGAGGTGTAGATGGAGTCAATGGATGGAAGGCACGTTCGTGTGATAGACTGGGCTGTGCTCACGACTCTCTGAAGTTTATTGCGGTCTTGGGTCGGGCAGTTGCCTCACCAGGCTTTGATGCAGCCAGGTAGGATGCTTTCTATGGTGCATCTGCAAAAGGTGGCGAGAGTTAATGTGGACATGCCGGATTTCCTTAGTTTCTTGAGGACGTATAGGCGCTGTTGTGCTTTCTTGGTGGTAGCGTCGACGTGGTGGACGAGGACAGATTTTTGAAGATGTGTACCCCTAGGAACTGAAACTGCTGACCATCTCCACCTCGGCCCCGTTGATGCTAGCAAGGGTGTGTCCAGTACTTTGCTTCCTGAAGTCAATGACCGGCTCTTCAGCTTTGCTGGCATTGAGGGATAGATTGTTGTCGCTGCACCACTCCACTAGGTTCTCTATCTCCCTCCTGTATTCTGACTCCTCGTTATTCGAGGCCCGGACCACTATGGTCGTACCAGCAGCAAATTTGAAGATGGAGTTGGAATCAAATTTTGCCAGGCAGTCGTGTGTGTACACGGAGTATAGTAGGGGGCTAAGTACGCAGCCTTTCTGTGCCCCGGTATTGAGGACTACTGAGGAGGAGGTGTTGTTTATTCTTACTGATTGAGGTCTGTGGGCCAGAAGGTCGAGGATCCAGTTGCAGAGTGAGGAGCCAAGCCCTAGGTGTTGGAGCTTTGATATGCGCTTGGCTGGGATTATGGTAATGAAGGCTGGGAGTATGGTAATGAAGGCGGAGCTGTAGTCAATAAATAGGAGTATGGTGTCGGAGTCCTTGTTGTCGAGATGCTCTAGGGATGAGGGTAGGGCCAGGGAGATGGCGTCTGCTGTGGATTGGTTGTGGCAAATTGTAGTGGATGAAGGCCGTCTGGGAGTATGGAAGTGATGCGCGTCATGACCAACCTCTCGAAGCACTTCATTACGACTGAATCAGGGCAACCGGACGGTAGTCAATGAGGCACGTTGCCTGGTTCTTCTTTGGCACCGGTATGATGGGGGTCTTCTTGAAGCAGGAAGAGGTCAATTATGTTTTCCCTCATGTTGGTCCCTTTATCTCCTGGCACAAAGCAGCCTTGCGGCAATATCCTTCAGGAATCGCGAGTCCTGTTGCTACCCAGATATTCTTGGTCATAGCACAGAAGTCGTTCGACCAGAATGTAATCCATGCCCTTTGCAATTTCACTGATTCTGTCAACTGGTGTTCAACATGGAGCAGCACTGCTCCATCAGTTGAGGTACATATGGTAACCCCCAGGAGGTTGCCATGCCAAAGTTTTACCTGATGCCATGAGAGCCCATTGGGTTCATAATCGATGTTAAGGTCTGCCAGGACAACTCCCTCACGGTTCTATTTCATTGGTCTTGCATATTTGCTGGACCGATCCTGCCGATGCTTCAGAACAGACCGAAGCATCATGATCCTTGCATCAGTGACATTATCTGTAGCGTGTGATTCCGTAGCAATGACTCCAGAACCATAAGGTCGAGGAAAACAGGAAGAGGAGCAGGCCATTCGGCCCCTTCGACCTTGCTCCGCAATTCAATATGTTCGTGCCTGATAGTACAATTCAGTAACCTGCTCCCGGCTTCCCCTGTATATCCTATGCCCCTTTAGCCGGAAGAACTACACCTAAAGCATCTTGATAATATACAACGTTTTGGCCTCAGCTGCTTCCTGTGGCGGTGACTTCCAGAGGCTCATCACTCGCTTGGTGAAAGGATTTCTCCATGTCACAGTACGAAATGGTTGACCCCGTGTCTGGACTCCTCTGCTGCCTTCGGGAATATCCTCCCGCATCTACCCTGTTTAGCCATGTAATAATATGATTGGTGTCTTTGAGATCCCGCTAATTGTCCTGAACTCAAAAGAATGTAATAAGAATCGACTCGATCTCCCCTCATACGTCAGACCCGCCATCCGAGGAATCAGTCTGGTAAACTTTCGCTGCATTCCCTCAATAGCAAGAACACATTTCCTCTGATAAGGAGACCAAACTGCACATAATATTCCAGTGTAGTCTTACCAAGGTCACGTGCAAGTGCAGCAAGACATCCCTCCTCTTATATTCGAATTAACTCGCTGTGCAGGCCAACAGACCAGTTGCCTTCTTCGTCAGCTGCTGCGCCAGCACGCATACCTTAATCGCCGGGTGTCCAAGGACACAAAGGTCTCTTTGCACATTCCACTCCCTTAATCTATAACCAATCAGAAGTATTCTAATTCCCTGTTTTGTGCTACCAAATTTGCTAACAGTACATGTTTCCACGATTTACTGCACCTGCCATGTATTGTTCCATTCACTCAACTTGTCCGAATCACGCTTGAACATACCCGAATCCTCCTCACAGCTCGTACGTCCTCCCAGTGTTATGCCATCTGCGGATCTGGAGATATTACATTTAATTTCATCATCAAAATCGTTAATATATATTGCGAATAGCTGGTGTCTCAGCATTGAACCCTACATTATCTCAATATTCACTGCCTGCCACTTGAAAAAAAAATCATTCCTATTCTTTGACTGTCAACCAGTTTTATACCCATCTCAACACACTGCCCCAATCGCATGCACTTTTAGATTACACGCTAATCTCTTATGTGTGTTTATTTCGACAACCTTCTGAAACTCCAAATTAACTACATCCACTGGCTCCTATTCATCAACTCTGCTGGTAACATTCTCGAAGAATTTGAATAGGTTTGTCAAGCATGGTTCCCCTTTCCTAAAATCCATGTTGAATCTGTCCGACCCTACCACTGTATCCAAGTAACTATATCAAGCAATTGCTTTATTTGCCTGTGGGAAATTTCTCGCGATTTGGGAACCGACCCCAGCTACTTTGAAAGCGAACTTTGCAGGATCAATACGGCTGGGCTTACGGTTTCATTTTCCACAGCCTTATTCAACACCAGTAGTTCCAGCCAGTCTCCATCCTCCCTCCTTCCCTCCACTCTCGCCCCATTCCCCGACCTCCATTTCCTCCTCCATACTCTCACCACCCCCTTTCGGATGTTTCACAACTGCTTGTCCAAGTTTACATTACCACGGACCACCATCGATCCAAGATAGCAACCCAGATTCATGGCACTTTGTGACAAAGTGGCTCGAGATCGTAGTCAGTAGGAGGTTTCCTTGCCCATGTTGAACCTGAATCTATGAGCCTGCATGTTTTTCAGAGTTGAGTACTCCTTGTTGGGTAGGCCAATTATTGTCTCAGGAAAATGTTTGGTATTACTCCGCGGAATGACGCCCTGAAGATCTAAAACCTCTCTGTGGTGACTGGCTGAAGGTCTGGAGCAAACTAAATTAGTAGATTTAACATTGTTGAGGGGAGGCGGTGGCGGAACGGTACTGCCGCTTGGCTAGTATTCCCGAGACCCAGGGGCAATGATCTGGGGACCTAGGTTCGAATTCTAGGTGGTGGAATTTAAAACTCAATTCAATATCTGGAACTTATCGACTCCAGGCCCACAGCAATATAGTTAGCTCGACATAGCCGAGAAACCGGTATAAAAACACGATAAAGTAGGACGGAACACTCCTATTGACCGAGGCACCGGAAACTACAACTGCAAACCCAGTTCTACCGACGCTGAACAGTCCTCCTGACAGATATCTGGGGGATTATTGGGAGAACTGTGCACAGACTAGTCAAGCAACAGCCTGACATAGGATGCTCACAGAATCATACCTTGCAGACAATGTGCCAGACATCAGTATCACCACTCCTGAGTATGCACTGTCTCGTCCCAGAAGAATTGGTGGCACCGTGCGTGATATACAGTCGTGAGGTAATTGCCCTGGGAGTACTCAACTCTGAAAACCATGAAGGCTCATAGATTCAGGTTCAACATGGGCAAGGAAACCTCCTGCTGATTA
This sequence comes from Scyliorhinus torazame, assembly GCF_047496885.1. Lineage (NCBI taxonomy): Eukaryota > Metazoa > Chordata > Chondrichthyes > Carcharhiniformes > Scyliorhinidae > Scyliorhinus > Scyliorhinus torazame. The sequence continues at coordinate 186,242,821 of NC_092711.1, read as the reverse complement.
CCACGTACCGTCCATCATGAGCTGACTAATTAGTACTCCTCCATGTCGAACACCAGCTGAAGGAAGCACTGAGAATGGCAAGGGCGCACAACAGACTCTGAGGGGGGCTTTAATGCCGAAAGAGTGGCTCGGTAGTACCACAACAGATGGCCGTGACATAAAGGACATAGTTGCTGCAGCAAGTAGTGAGGGATCACACAAGAGGGAAAAACGTCTTGATGTCTGCCTCCCCTACCTGCCTGTTGCAGATGCATCTGTCCATGACAGTAAAAGTAGAGGAGACAAATTGCCCTCTTCACATTGAACATACCCTCCATCGTGTTGTGAGGCACTACCACCGTGTTAAATGGGATATACTTCGAACAGATATAGCCACTCAAGACTGGGCATGCATGTGGCCCTTCAGCATCAGCAGAATTGTCCTCAACCATAATCTGGAACCTCATGGCCCTGCATATTCCTCACTCTGCCATTACCAACAAGCTGCGTCATCAACCCTGCATCATTGAATCATAGAATTTACGGTGGAGAAGGAGGCATTTCGGCCTATCGAGTCAGCACCGGCCCTTCGAAAGAGCACCCTACTTAAGCCCACGCCTCCATCATATCCCTACATTCCCGTAATCCATTAACCCACCTCACCTTTTGGACACTAATGGGCAATTTAGTATGGCCAGTCCACCTAACTTGCACATCTTTGGACAGTGGGAGGAAACCGGAGCACCCAGAGGAAACCAATGGAGACACGGGGAGAGCGGGAAGGCATGTCAGGAGCAACACCAGGTATACTTAAGAATGAGGCATCAGCTTGGTGAAGATACAACAGAGTGACTACTTTTGTGCCAAACAGCGCAAGCAGCAATTAATGGACAAAGCTAAGTGATTCCACAATAAATGCGTCATATCTAAACTCTGCACTCCTGACATATCCGACCGTTAATAGTGATGACCGTTAAACAACTCACTGGATGAAGAGGCTACTCAAATACCCCCATACCCAATGCTGGAGGTCGGCACGGTGGCATTGTGGTGAGCAGTGCTACCTCACAGCTCCAGTGAACCGGTTGAATTTCCACCTAGGGTGACTGCCTGTGTGGAGTTTGAACTTTCTCCCCGCGTCTGCGTGGAGTTCCTCGGGTGCTCGGGTTCCTCCCATAGTCTACAAATGCGCAGCTTAGGTGGATAGACCATGATCAATTTGCTTCTTAGTGTCCAAAATGTTAGAGGTTAGGTTATGTGGGGTTACTAGGTTACGGGATAGAGTCGGGGCCTGGCCAAAGGTAGGGTACCCTTTCAGAGGGTCAGTGAAGACTTGAATGGCCGAATGTCTCATTCTGCAATGTAACGATTCTATGTTCATCTGTGCAAAAAACAAGCCTGAAGCATTCGCACAGTCTTCAGCTGAAAATGTCGAGTGGCTGATCCATCTCCGTCTCCTGCGGAGGACCCAGTGCAATCCACTCCACGTGATATCAAGAAACAGCGGAAGGCACTGGATACAGCAAAGGCAATGGGCCCTGTAAATATTCCGATAATAATATTGAAGACCTCTGTTCCAGAAGTGGCCGCACCCTTAACTACGCTGTTGCAAACAGCTACAACACCGGCCTCCACCTGCAAATATGGAACATGGCCCAGGTTGTTTCTGTGCACAAGGAACAGGACAAACCCAACCCAACCAGTTTCAGCCCTGTGAGTTTACTCTCCATCCTCAGCAAAGTAATGGAAGCGTCATCAACAGTGCTACAAGCGGCAGCTACTCAAGGACGCTCAGTTTGGTTTCCGCCAGGGTCACTCAGCTCCTCAGTACTGAAAATTGTGCAGTCATCTGCGAACATCCCCACTTCTGGCCTTATGATGGAAGGAAGGTCATTGATGAAGCAGCTGATGATGGTTGGACCCAGGACGCTACCCTGGGGAACACATCCACAGTCATATACTGGAGATGAGATGATTGACCTCAGGTTCATAGCTCCTTGAAGGTGGAGTCGATGTGGACAGGGTTGTGGAGAAGGCATTCAGCGTGCTAGGTTCTATTGGTCAGAATATTGAATACAGGAGTTGGGACGTCTTGTTGAAATTGCACAAGACATTGGTAAGACTACACATGGAATACTGTGTTCCGTTCTGGTCACCCTATTATAGGAAGGATATTGTTAAACTAGAAAGAGGGCAGAAGGGATTTACGAGGATGCTACCAGGACTTGATGTTCTCAGTTATAAGGAGAGGCTGGATAGGCTGGGACTTTTTTTCCCCAGAGCGTAGAAGGCTTATAGAGGTATATAAATGATGAGGAGCATAGATAAGGTAGACAATCAACATATTTTCCCAAAGGTAGAGGAGTGTAGAACTAGAGGGCAGAGGTTTAAGGTGAGAGGGGGGAGATACAAAAGAGACCAGAGGGGAAATTGTTTCACACAGAGGGTGGTGAGCATCAGGTGAAAGCTGCCAGAGGCACTGGTTGAGGCGGGTACAATTTTTTCATTTAAAAAACAGTTAGACAGTTGCATGGGCAGGGTGGATATAGAGGGATGGTTAGCTCCTCAGTTAATGAAGCAGTCCATGTCCAAATGCAGCAAACCTGAAAAATATCAATGCTTGGGCTGACAAGTGGCAAGTTACATTCGCGTAAAAAACGTGCCAGGGTTGCCTACAAGAGAGGATCTAACCATCTTTCCTTGACATTCAATGGCATGAGCATCGCTGAATCCCCCACAATCAACTTCCTCGTGGTTACCATTGATCAGAAAGTGAACTGCACTAGCCATATTAATAATGTGGCTACCAGAGCAGGTGAAAGGCGAGTTACTCCTGACCCTCCAAATCCATTTACCATCTACAAGGCTAAAGTCATGAGTGTAATGTAATACTCTCCACTGTCTTGGATGAGTGCAACTCCAATATCACTGACAAAGTCGAACACCATCCGGGAAAAAACAGTCCACTTGATGGCTCCCCCTTCCACAGACATTGAATCCCTCCACCACCGACGAACAGTGGCAGCTGCGTGTACCATCCAGAAAATACACTGAAGTAACTTGGCAATGTTCCTTTGGCAGCACCTTCCAAATCCATGAGCACTACCATCTAGAATGACAAGAGCAGCAGGTACCTGTGAACTGTCTCACCTGGAGTTTCACCTCCATTTCACTCATTAACATGCTTTGGAAAACTATCGCCCGACCATCACTATCAATGGATTGTAGTCCTGGAACTCCCTCTCTAACAGCACTGTGAGTGTACGTACACCTTATGGACTGCTGAAGTGTTTCAATGAGGAAACTCGCCAGCACCTTCTGAAGGACAACGAGGTTTGGGCAAAAATGCCTGTAAATGTTTTTTTTTCAACATTGGCACAAAATGTGAAAATAATATGCCACAGGTTGTTTGAATGTATTCTTGGTGAGTATGATCCCACTGAGTAAAGCGATTTCACAATTACGCCATGTAAATGTTCACGAGAAGACTTTTGAAGCTGACAGGATGTGATTCCTTCGGAGTAAGCTTTGCTTAACGGTAAAATGTTCTCGATCAAATTGTTCTCCAACAATGAAAATAATGACAACATTTACAAATCTATTGACGTTCTTGTAACTCCAGTCCTACTGGGGACAAATATAATTCAGAAATTAGAATTTTTGTTATGCCACATGAAATGACAATAAATGGTTATGTGGCCTATTATTGCCTCTGGTAAAATGCGCCCTCTGCTGTTAGATTCTATAATGTTAATGAAAGGGGTTTCTTGGCGAACGAAGATTAAAGGCATGGAAATAATGAATTGCAAATGGATCAATGCGGTAAATTTCTTGAACAGGAATCCAAATATTCATGGCAGAGATGTGTTTCAAAGCCTTGTGTGAACGCTATCATGTTTAAATAGCAGATCAACAAATATGCCAATTGTAGACAACTATAGGAAATCATAGCGAAAATAGTCAAATAAAACTGGAACCTTCAACGCTGAAGGCACACGTGGAGTAACATATAAAATTAAATAAGTCACATATCTGAGTGTTGTATAGGGATGGATTGTGCGAGAAAGCATGTCCAGGAGCTCCATCAGTCTGGTTGATGGACTGTATCATGGAGAGTACAGGACATAATGTTCTGGATCTTAATGTAGCAGGGAGATTATGGACTGCATCAGTGATTGTGCAGGAGAGAATGATCCTCAGCTCCATGTGTCAGAGATTGCGCCAGGAATTGTATCAGTGATTGTCCAAAAAACATATCCTGAAGCTCCATTTTTATGCTATTAATTGGGTGTGACAGGGATACTGTTATGGACTGAACTAAAGACGAGGGCCTGGAGCCCAGTCTATTTTGACGATTGGGAATTATCAGGGAATATATCAGAATGAATATCTTGGAGCTACATTTGACTGGGTTTGTATGAAGGACTCTACAATAGAGTAGGCCCTGGTGTTCCATCTAACAGGGGAATGTAAAGGCTAGAGGTAGTGGTGACAAAACATTGAATTATTTACCCGTCAGTCTGACCTCAATCAAACTCAAGATGGAGTTGTAGGCATAGTATTATTTATTTTTAACCAACTTGCAAGTCTGACTCGCTTCTCAGGGACACAGAACACAGAACCAGTCTCCTGGACCCCTTGGAAACGAATGAGGTCGGAGAGAAAGTGATCTCTGCAAATACATTCAAATGGCATCAGGTTTCACATACAAATTCCCATAAGGTCATCCTATACACCTCCTGACCTGGCCATACATCCTAATTGGCTCACTTCTCATTCCTTAACCCTGGGCCTCTTATGACCCAGCATCCTTTTCCACTCCTCTATCAGGCACCACTCCCCCATTCCTTGACATGCTTGCTGATATCCTTTGTCCTTTGTGAACTCACTAGAATTAAACTGGCCTCTATCTACATTATTGGAACTAATATTTAAACTTACTATTTTATATCACATTCGTCATTCCCTCCTTTTATCATTTCATGATAACCTATCTATTCAATCCTGATCTAAGAAGATTCGTCACTGCATTTCCAATTCCTGTTGCAGCACTCCAACATCCGCTGCACCCTTGTGGATCCTAACAGCCAAGATTCTAGGGGCGTCTATCTGTTCAAGTGCACCCCGCATTCTACCCATCATGCAATTAAGGATGGCAAGGCCCACAAAGATGCAGCCGAGTGCCACTGCTAAATATATGGCAATATTTACCAACCAGTCCTTCCAACCTCCAAATCCCCAGTTACCCCAAGAGCCAGGGTCCTGCATTCAGTCCAGGTGATCCTGTATGCAATCCATAAATTTTGTGATGTTAGTGGTTAGGTCTTGAACTGCCATGATACACTTGCCCTGCACTATGGCGCATACCCCACCCTCACGGGCCAGAAGATAGTCAAGAGCATACCGGTTCTGCATTGCAAACAACCGCAGCTGAGACAATTCCTTGGTTATTGCCATGAGGGCTCCCAAGGTTTCGTTTCCCAGGATGGTAAGGCCACAAATAAAATAATTCCTATCGCTAACCGTCAAGGAACCCCACACACCTCCTAGTTTATCCAGCTTTGGAACGCCCATTCGGTCCTCCCAGCAATGCGGAAAGCACTAGTCCCAACAGTGATATGAGAGACATTCGCCCAGCCACAAAGGAGCTGGAGGCCGGCGTTCAATGGAACGCATGTGGTGTTGTAACAAACGCATTGGCCAGACGCCTGAGTGATATGACACCTCCTGTCCGTACAGGTGGGGAACAGACATGTTATATTCGTTTCCACCTCTACCAGCAAACAGCCGTACCCATCACTGCCGAAACAATTCTCGTACGACCGGGAGTCTCTATTGGGAGTGAAATGGCTCGGTATGTACGCCCTCCACCGTTGCAGCCTATCATACTGTGAGTGGGAATTATCCCGAGGAAGGGGAAGGCAAATAGCCAGTGTTGCTGAACCCGGATCATAAGGAAGAGTGACTTGCTCGGGTGGTGGCTCGGAAGGCTGACAATGAACCACCGTTTGGGGAGTGCCCCAAAGCGGTGAAACAGAAAATAACCTGGACACCGCTGCGGGGTTCGGGTAGCAGACAACCCATTCCTGGCTATACAAGCGGTGGTAAATCTGGTAGAAGAGATTCATACTACCCGGGTTTTCCTCAGTCTGGGTCCAAAATGAATGAAGTGTATCTCCTGATAACCTACGTTCTAGTTGTACTCCCCTCCTTACACGCCCCGTCCTCTCTCTAGTTCCCCTCTCTCTCTCACAACCTCTTCCTACCCTCTCCTGACGGTCTGATTTTACCTTTATGGCACCAATCTTAACACATCCAAAATCAAATTTACATGTACTCTAAAAACAAGGCAATGTCCATGTAATGTTCTCTTCCCATCGCCGGGACCGGTGCAATTGCTTCATGAGTCCTGCATTGTCTATTAACCTGATGACCTTCCATGAGTCGATACCATGTCCTCGTATATGGGGGCAGCGAAGAACATCTGCATAAACGAAATGTCCTTGTAGTTTGGTTGTTGTCACTCCAAGCGAGGCGAGGCCGAAGATTACACAGGCGGTGCGCAGCCACCCCATCATACTTCACACCTGTAAAACAGCGCTGGGGAAGGGAGGCAGGTTAGCAACCGACATTTTTACAGTGGTAGAGGTGGTCCCAATTTACAGTGGTGGAGGTGGACCCAAGCACTCCGCCCCTCCACTTTAACTGCAGTGGTGGTGGTAAGGAGAACTTGGAAGGGCCCCTCACATCGTGGCTCCGATCATTTCCGAGTCCAATTGTTTGACCATGACATAACTACCGGCTGCACTGAAAGTGAGCTTGGTACTGGGGGCGTTGGCGGGTGAGCCACACGGACCTGGCCATGGAGCTCCTTGAGGACCTTAGTGAGGGCTAGAACATAGGTGGTCATCTCTTCAGTCATATGGTGAAACTGAACCAGCCAGGGAACATGCAGGCTCCAGGGAGTTCTCAGGGGCCTGCCATAAAGGATCTCGGCAGGAGAAAGCCGGGCCGGTCCCGCAGGTGTAACCCGCAGCTGGAAGAGGGTAACGGGGAGCAACCAAAGCCATGTCAGTCCTGTGTCTGCTCTTTATTTAGCCAATTTAGTTTTGAGGGTCTTATTGTGTCTCTCAACTAACCCGGCTGCCTGCAGTCTGTACGCACAGTGTAACTGCTGGCGTATGTCTAACTGGGAGCAGAACTCCTTGTTAATCTGTCCAATAAAATGAGGCCCGTTATCAGAACTTAACTGAGCTGGTATACCGTACCGGGGAATGATTTCCCGCATCAGAACTTTAACCACAGTAGCAGCTTTATTATCGGTAGTCGGATACGCCTCGACCCATCTGCTGAACACATCCACTGTGACCAAAACATATTTAGAACATTGACAACATTGACATCTTTCCAACTCAATGTAATCCATTTGGAGCGTCTCAAAGGGACCATTGGGCAACGGGGTTTGCCTCATACCACCAGTGATATCTTTGCCGGTGTTATTTTTCTGACAAATCAAACACCGATTACTGATACTCTCGGCCAACCCCTGCATTTTAGGGTGCCACCAAGTGTCCTGCAACAAATCACTAGTCTCCCGGGCCCCACAATGAGTTGCAAAGTGTACACATTCGATGACCCATAAAGCCAGTACATCAGACATACAAGTCTGATGTGCTGGCCTGGTCCATAAAGAAGAAACAGAATCATATGTACAACCTAACCGTTTCCACATTTGTTTATCACTCTCAGGAGCGTCCCCCTGTAACCTTATGACGTCTTGGATGGTTGGCATTGGCTTGTCAGAAGCAGACCTATTTACAGCAGATCGTTTAGTCTGAGTCAACATTTTGTGCACCATCACTTGCTAAATTTGTGCGGCTGTCCGCGCTGCACAATCTGCTTGTTCATTACCAACGTCAACTGGGGTCTTACCGTTTGTATGGGCAGCGCATTTAATGACGGAAATCTGCGCGGGCATAAGGAGGGCCTGCAGTAGGTCATTAACTAAACCCCGGTGGGATATTTCCGTGCCGGCCGAGGTAAGGAATCCCCTATTCTTCCAGAGCTGTCCGAAGTCATGAACTACCCTGAAGGCGTATCGGGAGTCAGTGTAAATATTGATCCGACTATCTACCCCAAGTATACATGCACGGGTAAGGGCAGAAAATTCGGCTTGTTGGGCTGAATAAGGGGTCTGAAAAGCGGCCGCTTCTAGGATCAGACCATCCTGATCTACGATTGCGGCCAGTGGGGCGTATTAAATGTCAGACGTGGATTGTTCAAAAGGTATATTTCATACCTATTCTGAAGAGCTGCGGTAAGATGCTGAGTCTGCAGTTGCCCCAGTAGTGCAATGACCGAGTGGGAGCTTTACACCATAATATCTTGTTGGAGAGTTATATTGGCAGCAGCCTGCAAACTATTGTATATCGCTGCCAAGATCTGGGTGCAAACAGGATGGCCCAACGCCACTAGATCAAGTTTGGAAGAGTAGTATGCTACGGGACGGTGCTTGTCCCCATGTTGCTGGGTGAGTACCGCGGTTGAACATCCTTCCAGAATAGTACAATATATCTGGTACGGTCTGTCGTACAAGGGCCTACCGAGGGCCGGTGCTTGTAACAAGGCCTGCTTCAGGCAACGGAAGGCTTCGAGTGCCTCGGTGGTGAGAGTAAAATTCCCCCCTTCAATAGTGTAAGGCGTCAGCAGCTTTGTATATACAGCGATGTTTGGTATCCACTTCCTACAATAATTCACCATACCCAGCCAATGAGGGACCTCCTTGGCTGTGGTAGGTGCGGGGAATTGGCATATTGGTTCAACCCTACTGGGTTCGAGACTTCTTTCTGTGGCTGTAAGTAAAACTCCTAAGACCTTGACCTTTGTCTGAGCCACCAGGACCTTTGATTGTGAAACAACGTAACCCAATGAGGATAGGTGGTTTAATAACTGGATCACATCATCCCTATTACTGGGCTCGTCATGACTCGCTACCACTATGTCATCTACATACAGCACTAGAGTGGAGCCATGCTCAAATGTCAAGGCCTGGAGTTGGGTCTGCAGACATCTGGAGAAGAGCGTAGGTGAGTTGACGAACCCCTGTGGCAGTCGGGTCCAGGTATACTGTTGTCCATTGTAAGTGAAGTCAAACAAATATTGGCTTTCAGATGCGAGTGGAAGGGCAAAGAATTATGGCGAATACCCGGGCTCGAGCTGGACTTTGAGCCAGTATGTGGGCAGGATTAGAGATGAGAGCATGTAACGGCTGTGCGATGGCATTGATTGAACGTAAATCCTGTACTAATCGGTACTGGTCTGGTTTGGCTGGTTTAGGCACAGCAAGTATGGGGGTGTTACATTCTGATTGGCAAGGGACAGAAATACCCTGTTGCAACAGCTCTCGGATTACTTTGTCTATAGACGGGGCAGCTTGGGGTTTCAGGGGGTATTGCCGAATGGAAGGCAGATTTACATGATCCTTAATCGTTACCTTCATGGGTGTAACATTTGTCTTTCCCACTTGTGATGGGTATTCCACCCAGACCTGTGGATTGACATATTCCAAAACGTCACGTCCCGGTGATGCTGAAGTCGAGTGTTAATCGTTTCAGGGCCCTCAAAATATTTTATGGAAGTGCTGTCTGGCGTGACTTGAAGTGCGTACTCTGTTGGATCTGAATGATCCACTGCCCTCCTTAGCATAGGCCCCAGATCTGTCGTAGGCCAGGGTAACGTGGCGAAGTGAATGTTCAATGTCTAACGCCCACCACTGCGAATTGATAGAAATATAGCACTGTTGTCTCATCCTCCATGATTGAACCGTTACCCCTTCGTATCCGCACTCTAGCTGTAGCTGGAAGATACACAGTAAATCTCGGGCCAACAAGTTATCGTCCAATCCAGCAGTCACCACAAACTGATGTTACAGCATCAGGGTTTGGTATTTTCCTAATCGGCAACTGTCTCAGAGTCTCACTAGGGGGCGCTCTAGCAGATTCCTCTGGCTCTTCAAAGACTTCGACGTCCTTCCCTTCCACTAGGGGGAGCTGCAGCTCCTCAGATCCATTCCCATCCTCTTTCTTTGTTCTCATACTTTTCTGTCCTACCATATCGGTCTGAAGGGACCTAGGTGGTATGCGTGATTGTTTCTGGATAGGATCAGGCCCCTCTCTCATTGTGCGAGATCGGGTCCTAGAGCTAACTGGGCTTGTTGAACAGAGCTCCCCTTCTCTAACAGACAGTGAAGATGCTGAAATAGGACCCAAGCTATCAACCGAAGGGGCTGGAGAGGATGGCATGATTTGAATCTAAATGATGATACGCTGGTGGTTCCGGAATTAGTGCAGACAATGCTACTGGTGCAGTCGGGACTCTAGACGACATGGTCCAATTTTCTAGGTCCTCATCTGCTTCTGTCAATGGAAGGCCAGTCACTGAACTACGTAGCTCATTTTTTAAAACTCGAGTCCACCCTCTCTTTACTTGCACGTTTTTTATGAATGCACACTCCTTTTTCAAGATCTCCAGAGTTTTCTGGTTCCCCCTTTCACTAATTGGAATCCCCATTTTAAGTGCATTTTCTTGTCAACTTAATAACATTATCTTATCCCTCTCATGTTGACAATATTGTCTCCATAATCTAATTAACTCTTTAGCTTTCAAACTTTGGCTCTCTTTAAAAAAAAAATATTTGCCTATTTATAACCAATGGCAATTTTTGCCACTTGGCAAAATTATTTAAAAGGTTTTAACAGTGTTCTTTTAAAACTTAAAATGTTTGAAAATTCAAATTGAATTACTGCAACCTGCGAGCTTAGCTCTGATCTCAACTCAGAACTGAATTTACGATTTGCTTAACACAAACTTGTATAACTTTTACAACTTAATTAATTCTTTATGTTAACAATTTTTCTTCTAACAAGTTTTTCTTACATTCACAAAAATGTTGGCTGCTATCAATGAGGGACCAGTTAGCTGCGGTGATTTATACCGTAGCAAAGTCAACTGTCATCTCCAGATTTACACTTTTAAAAATGGTGGCAGAGAGTTTCTTTAAGATTCTCTTAATTCACAAATAAAATGGGATAAACATTATTTCAAGTAATTCAAACTTAAGATTCTGGCAATTTCAATCAATTGCTTGCTAAAATAATTAACTTTTATCAAAGAGGTGGTGAAATCCACTGGTTTCCTTTAATTAATTCAAAACGTAACTTTGCTGGAGTTTCACTGACTCGAAAGAAAGGTATCCAATTACACCACAAGCTGCAACTTTGCTGGAGTTTCACTGACTCGAAAGAAAGGTATCCAATTACACCAACACTAACTCGAAAGAAATGTATCCAATTACACCACAAGCAGCCTGTTATCTCAAGGCCCGTGTGAGAAGCACTGTCTGGAGTCGTTACCTTTGGCTGCTGCTGTTAACCCTTTGAGAGATTTCTGCTTTCACTAACATGCAGCATCCAGTTCTATCGATGTTCTTCTGTTTTGAAATTTATCCAAACATTTCCCCATAATGAAATGAAATGAAATGAAAATCGCTTATTGTCACAAGTAGGCTTCAAATGAAGTTGCTGTGCAAAGCCCCTAGCCGCCACATTCCGGCGCCTGTTCGGGGAGGCTGTTACGGGAATCGAACCGTGCTGCTGGCCTGCCTTGGTCTGCTTTCAAAGCCAGCGATTTAGCCCTGTGCTCTGACTAGTCCTCAAGACTGCGTTTCTTGCCACTACAGTCCAAGGATACAATTTTAGTTTAATCAACTATAGATTTAAAAACTCCCTTGGAAATTAACCCTCCTCTCTGAGGTCCCATCTGTTCATCAAAACACTCACACACTCTTGGAACTGAACCCTGCTCACTGAGGTCCCATCAGTTCATCAAAACACTCACACATGGAATTAAACCATCAATTTCGATGTCCCATCAATTCCAAAACTAACCCAAAACCGAACTATCAATTATGACATCCTATCAGTTAAATTTTCTAATCCCCAGACTGGCCTTTGATTTCGTCGAGACGATCTTCCGTACCAACCGCGAGTGACCAGGCCAATCAGACCATAAGAAGAGGGGAAAACCAATGTGTGTCATTTTCCAGCTACACACATTGTGGGCCAGTTTCCACTTTCCTTGTCCAAAATCAGTTTAATTCTGATTTCGCAGTTGGTCGATAACCATCTGGAGAAATCCCGGGTTTCCGGGACAAATGTTGAATTCTTTACCCGTAAGTCTGGCCTCAATAAAACTCGAGATGGATTTGTAGGCATAGTATTATTTATTTTTAACCAACTTGCAAGTCTGACTCGCTTCTCAGGGCCACAGAACACAGAACCCGTCTCCTGGACCCCTTGGAAACGAATGAGGAAGGAGACAAAGGGATCTCTGCAAATACATTCCAATGGCATCATGTTTCACATACACGATTCCCATAGGTCATCCTATACCCCTCCTGACCTGGCCATACATCCTAACTGGCTCACTTCTCATTCCTTAACCCTGGCCTCTTGTTACCCAGCATCCTTTTATCCTCCTCGACCAGACACCCCTCCCCCTTCCTTGCCATGCTTTCTGAAATCCTTTGTCTGTGAACTCACTAGAATTAGACCGGCCTACATCTACATTACTGTAACTAATATATGTAAACTAACTATTTTATATCACATTCGTCACACCCAAGGAAAAGGATTTAGATTTAGCCGAGGCCGTGCGCGTAAGTTTAAGGGTAGCTTCGCGTCACTCAGAATTCACCCTGGTGATCCGTGATGTTAAAGCGAGCATGGCACGTGGGCGGCCATTTTGAGGCGAACGGAGAGTGGACGGGATTCAGTGCCCTATAATCATGAGAAAAAATAATTGGCTCGTTGATTTTACTCTCACTCTGCACACCGGATTTCGAGAACTGAGCCCATCCAAAACTGAGGGCGCGAACAGAAAAAGCAAGAGGGTAGCCAGGGAAAGGGTTGGCCCACTGAAGGATAGGCAAGGGACTCTATGTGTGGAGCCAGAGGAAATGGGCGAGGTACTAAATGAATACTTTGCATCAGTATTCACCATAGAGAAGACATTGGTAGATGTTGAGTCTGGAGAAGGGTGTGTAGATAGCCTGGGTCACATTGAACTCCAAAACGACGAGGAGTTGGGTGTCTTAAAAATATTAAGGTAGATAGTCCCCAGGGCCTGATGGGATCTACCCCAGAATACTGAAGGAGGCTGGAGAGGAAATTGCTGAGGCCTTGACAGAAATCTTTGGTTCCTCACTGTCTTCAGGTGATGTCTCGGAGGACTGGAGAATAGCCAATGTTGTTCCTCTGTTTAAGAAGGGTAGCAAGGATAATCCAGGGAACTACAGGCCGGTGAGCCTGACTTCAGTGGGAGGGAAATTACTGGAGAGAATTCTTCGAGACAGGATCTACTCCCATTTGGAAGCAAATGGACGTATTAGTGAGAGGCAGCATGGTTTTGTGGAGGGGAGGTCGTGTCTCACTAACTTGATAGAGTTTTTCGAGGAGGTCACTAAGATGATTGATGCAGGTAGGGCAGTGGATGTTGTCTATATGGACTTCAGTAAGGCCTTTGACCAGGTCCCTCATGGTAGACTAGTACAAAAGGTGAAGTCACACGGGATCAGGGGTGAGCTGGCAAGGTGGATACAGAACTGGCTAGGTCATAGAAGGCAGAGAGTAGTAAAGGAAGGATGCTTTTCTAATTTGAGGGCTGTGATCAGTGGTGTTCCACAGGGATCAGTGCTGGAACCTTTGCTGTTTGTAGTATATATAAATGATTTGGAGGAAAATGTAACTGTTCTGATTAGTAAGTTTGCAGACGACACAAAGGTTGGTGGAATTGCAGATAGCGATGAGGACTGTCAGAGGATACAGCAGGATTTAAATTGTTTTGAGACTTGGGCGGAGATGTGGCAGATGGCGTTTAATCCGGACAAATGTGAGATAATGCATTTTGGAAGGTCTAATGCAGGTAGGGAATATACAGTGAATGGTAGAACCCTCAAGAGTATTGAAAGTCAAAGAGATCTAGGAGTGCAGGTCCACAGGTCACTGAAAGGGGTAACACAGGTGGAGAAGGTAGTCAAGAAGGCATACGGCATGCTTGCCTTCATTGGCCGGGGCATTGAGTATAAGAATTGGCAAGTCATGTTGCAGCTGTATAGAACCTTAGTTAGGCCACACTTGGAGTATAATGTTTAATTCTGGTCGCCACACTACCAGAAGGATGTGGAGGCTTTCGAGAGTGTGCAGAAGAGATTTACCAGAATGTTGCCTGGTATGGAGGGCATTTGCTATGAGGAGCGGTTGAATAAACTCGGTTTGTTCTCACTGGAACGAAGGAGGTTGAGGGGCGACCTGATAGAGGTCTACAAAATTATGAGGGGCATAGACAGAGTGGATAGTCAGAGGCTTTTCCCCAGGGTAGAGGGGTCAATTACTAGGGGGCATAGGTTTAAGGTGAGAGGGGCAAGGTTTAGAGTAGATGTACGAGGCAAGTTTTTTACGCAGAGGGTAGTGGGTGCCTGGAACTCGCTATCGGAGGAGGTGGTGGAAGCAGGGACGATAGTGACATTTAAGGGGCATCTTGACAAATACCTGAATAGGATGGGAATGGAGGGATACGGACCCAGGAAGTGTAGAAGATTGTAGTTTAGTCGGGCAGCATGGTCGGCACGGGCCTGGAGGGCCGAAGGGCCTATTCCCGTGCCGTACATTTCTTTATTCTTTGTTCTTTGAACCTACTTGGCATATAGATAAAGCAGCGAGTGTGGATTTCAGCTCATTAGGAGGACGAACACGGGAGCCAGACATTTATTTGTCTGCGATTTAATATCTCCATGTCAAATCGAAATGTCTGTTTTGAATTTCTATGATATGCTTAGGGTCAATACTGTTTCAGTTAATTTTACAGAGTCTTAGAAGGAGAGGTTTTAGAAGGACGGAAATGAAATGAAACACCACAACAAGAATGTGTGGTTGTTCAGTCTGTGAAAATATTAATCAATAAAGATCAATTGACAGGAAAAGCCACAGTTGCATCTGTCCACGACAGCATTGGGTATGGTTGATCGCCACACGATTATGTTGGATACGACGCCTTTCCTTCACACTGAGGATACATCCCATCATATTTTCTAAAAATATATTTATTCTCCTCCTTTTTCACATTTTCTCCCCAATTTACTCCCAACAATAATCAGTATCGAATGTGATATCAACCCCATATCAATAACAACGATCCCATCCTCCCACCAAAGCCCAGACATTGGCCCGCATGTTAACATAAACAAATGACAAAAAGGAATCAGGAATCACCTATAGTCACCATTAACACATACAGTCCCCCTCCCCCACTCCCTCCCAGCCCCCAGCCCCCCCCCCCCCTAATGTTCAATCTCATTTAATTCTCGAAAATGCACAATGAATAACACCCATGAATAGTAGAACCCCTCCATCCTTCTCCTGATCTCAAATTTGACCTTTTCAAGCGTTAACAATTCCAGCATGGCCCCCGCCACGCCGGTACACAGGGTAGAGAGGTTGATCTCCACCCTAACAGGCTACAACATCTGCCTCCGCGCCCGTTTCCAACCCTGGCTGATCCGACACCCCGAATATGGCCTCCCGAGCGCCCGGGTCCAGTTTCCTGTGCACCACTTTAGTGATTACCCGAAATACCTCCTTCGAGTAATCTTCCAGCTTTGGACAGGACCAAAATATATAAACGGGTTTTGCGGGGTCATCCCCGCAACGTTCACACACATCTGCTATCCCCTCAAAGAGCTGGCTCATCCTCACCCTTGTAAGGTGCACTCTATAAAGCACTATCAGCTGTATCAGCCCCAACCTCGCCCACGAAGTGGAGGCGTTCACCCTCAGAGCACCTCACAGCAGAAGACCCCCTCCATACCCTCTCCGAACTCTTCCTCCCACTTTGCCGTGATCCCTTCTAGTGGCGCATTCTCCTCCCCAAAATAGCCCCGTAAACCGCCGATACTACCTCCTTCTTCAGTCCCCCTGTCGTCAGCACCTCCTCCAGCAATGTGGAAGCTGGCTCTACTGGGAAGCTCTGTATCTCCTTTCTGGCAAAGTCTCGAACCTGCGTGTATCTAAATATTTACTCCTGCTCCAGCCCATAGTTCGCTCCCAGCACCTTCAATCCCGCAAAACGACACTACAAAATATTCACTCTTGTCTAGATTTAATTTGTACCCTGAGAAAGGCCCAAACACCTGAAGCAGCTCCAGTATTCCCCCTATTGACACACTTGGTTCCGACACGTATAATAAAAGTCATCGGGATATAAAGACACCCTATGCTCTCTCACCCCCCAGAACATCCCATCATATTTTATGACAATTCCACGGTAGAAAGTCAGATCGATTTCAAACAGACCTACCAACTGAAGATTGCATATCTAATAACGTGCATTGGACCATCAGCATCAGCAGAATTCTACTCAACCATAATCGGTAACATGATGGCCCGACCTTTCTCCCTCTGTACCATTGCTATTAAGCCGGAATGCAACCCTGGTTTAATGTAGAGTGCAGAAAAGCAAGCCAGGAATAAGACTAAACATACTGAATTCCACAGTGTCAACGTTATGAGGCGACTGCACAGGACAGCCTGTATGTAAGGCAAATTTAGTAGCACGCGTTAGATAGAGGGAAGTCAACCTACGGGCAAATTATCAGAACTAAGTTCTGAAGTCCTGCCACATCCTGTCATGAATTATGGTGCACGATTAAGCAATTGATTGGAGGTGGAGGCTCCACAAATATACCCCATCTTCACTGATGTGGGCCCCTACATTTTACTGCAAAGAACAAGGGGCCGGATTCTCCGGCCCTGAGACTAAATATTCACGCCTGGGCAGGATTCCTGGACTTTTACGATAGCAAAGTTTTCGCTGCACCTAGACTGATTCAAAGGCCGTTGGAGGGCGAGAACTGACGCCACGTGCAACACAATCCATTCCAATGAGAAACTGTGCCTGATTAACCGGTTTTGTGATTGACCCTCAGGAGGCTGAAAAGCGGTAGCCGCATATACAAACTGCAGTCTCCACGAACACCATCCCAGCCAACAAGGTGGCAGTTAGGAGAGCGGCACCCCGTTTCACCCCGTGCTGGATACCACGGAGGAGGGGCCAGTACCCCGGCATGTGAAGGAGGCTGACAGCCAACGCCGTCCGCCCGGCCTGATCGCAGGTCGCAGAGGTGGTCAGAATCGTGGACAACATCGTACGGACTGGCCAGCAAGGCTGGAAGAAACTGCACGACCTTCTCAGTTGGCCAGGGTGATTACGTACCACTGTGCCCCTGGCAACAACTCCTGTACCCCACACCCGTAAGGTGGTGCCCTATCCTGAGGGCGGGCGAAGCCACCCTCCACTGCACTACATACCTGTAACCACACTGGTCGCCATGGCCGGGTGCACTGGCCACTGAAGTCAACAGTACCCAGCACCCCGGCTGTATGCTTCGTACTATCTAATTACGTGCGTTTTCTGTCCCCTCTCTCCAGGAGAAGACCACCCACCCCCTGGGCTGTATGCGCCGGATGGTCTAATACTGTGCGTCTTCATTCTCCTTCGCCCCCCCCCCCCCCCCCCCACGAGAAGGCCACCCTATGAGTCGGACGGTCTAATACTGTGACTTTCCTGTCTCTCCCCCTTCCGTCCCAGGAGAAGGCCACCCATAACCACCGAGAACGGGAGTGTACTGGAATGCGACACCCGGACCTAAGACCCCACGCTGCATCAGGGCTGAGGGCCCTGGACGTGGTCAGCGGGCCGAAGAAAGGGCATTTGCCATGGTGAACGTCAGCACCGGACGAGGACGTGAGACCCCACTGAGTAGCAGTTCCCTGTGAGACGTGTGCCAACCCCCCCCCCCCACCAAGATCACCTGCACACGACCCGCACACCCAACACTACCCTCACACAACCCTCACACTCACATACACACACCACCCTCACCCCCACCCCATCCCCACCCCACAGACCCCTCCACGATCACCTCGACTTCCTTCTCCCAGACACACCTCCTTCCCCAACACACCCCACCAGCCCCACTCCCGCATCGACATGCGGTCTAATCATGCATCTTGTATTGTGCCTTGCAGCAGCTGCTGCTGATGGATCGGGCCCTTCTGCTGCCCCCCCCCCCCCCCGACCCAAGCCCAATCTCAGCCAGAACCCCAGGTGCTGACAACCGAGGAGGACGATTCGACCCGAATCCCAGCACACGCTGAAACTCGTCCGAGAATTACATAGATTTCCATCACAGCTGCCTCCAACACCATCCCATGGAACACTCATCTCGGTTGGCCTTGTTACTGAAGTGTCGCCAGGGGCACTATCTAATGCGCACTACACACGTGCTCCAGTAGAACGGGTGATGGTGGGAACTCCCGGGGCGGCGGGCAGTTGGAGGGTGGGTTTACCTCAGGGACCAGCTGCCGTTCAGACAGTTTTCAGACTTCTGGAACGAGTTGTCCCAACGGTCGTGGCGACACAGTCGCAGAGTCATGGACTACATGTGGGGTTTTTTGGCGAGGATCCAGCACTTGTCGGTGCAGCTGGAATAGTCCAGCCACGCGCATGAGCACAACGTGGTGCCGGTGATGCGTGCCACCCATAAAAACATTACATTGGTGGCGTCCATGGTGGAAGGCTTGGGGAATAAGTCCAAGTCCTGCGGCAGTCTGAGCCAGAGGCCCAGGACAGGGCTGCCCTCAAACAGGCAGCCATGAGCCAGTGCCACATGGACATTGCAGCAGCGCTAATGAGAGTGGCCCAGTCACAGCAGGCCATGGCTGAGAGCATCAGCGGCATTTCTCAGGCCTGGCTGACATAACACAGATACAGACATAGATGGCAGTCACTATCTGATGTGGTACAAATCTTAAAGGTGGTGGCACAGTCGCGGCGTCATATGGCGCAGTCGCAGAGATAGATGGTCTGCTCCCTGTGAGCCATGTCCATAAGCATTCAGACCAAGATGACAGCGGGCATCCAGGTCTGGCAGCGCCAGGTGGCGGAGGAGCCTCACGGTTAGCTCCGCTCGCATCTCCGTCCAATGAAATAGCTTGTGCTCATCAGGCAACCCGAGGGAGAGGGAGGTGATGCGGTCAGTGCGGGCGAATTCTGCAGGGGACGTGCGGGAAAACTGTAGCAGCTCGGAAAACCCCCTCCTGTCCCTGGCGCATCACATGGGCAGCCGGTAGAACAGGGTGGCACGAAGGCACCTGGACACCTGAACAGCAGCCGGGCCCATCCAGGCCAGGTCGGTTCAGAATATGGCCGCCAAAGCGGATAAGGTCAGAGGACTGGAATCACAGCAGGCTGCCTCTACTCCTGATGCATCCTCTGGATGTCTACCTGGGAGGAGCGTTAGGGCCGGTAAGGTCAAAGCAGTAGACACCAGTTACGTAGGCACGGGTGCCGGGCACAGTTTAGCGATAGGGACGAGGGCACAAATCTGTATATATGTCTTCACATTAAACACCTGTGCAACATGCTACAAACTGCTTTGGTGCTCTGTCAGAAGAGTGCGAAGGATGGGATGGTCTGGGCTGACCGTAGCGGGCACTGGGCGAATGGGTGGGCATTGAGGGTAGGCTTGGCTCAGGAACTGCAGTTCTGCCAGCGCTCCGCGCACAGGTGATCCACCCAGAACCCCCTCATCATCACCGCCTTTGCCACTCCATGGATCCGATGGGACCGTGTGATGTAATGGCCAGCCCACATGCAGGGATCACTCTGCTGGACGGTGGGAAGTGCTGCCATGGCAGGAGTCAGACATTGTCAAATTGTGCGGAGCATCAGAGTACATCGCAGAGTGGGATGTCATGATCCTCCATCCCATAAACCATGTATCGTAGTGCGACAGGTATGGATCATTGAGGGGGTTGCAGGTGTGTGTGTGGGGGGGGGGGGAGCGGGGTGGGTGCGGACCGGGGTGTGTGGAGTTGGTATGTGGTGTCCGTGCCACTGCCCCCCGCCCCGCAGTCGGTGAACCTGGAGGTGATCAGAGTGGTCTGTGGCCACCGGCCCTTGCGCACATGTTATCCGGCTTCTTGTTCCTGCCAGAGGCCAATGTCCTGCACATCCTCGCCTTTCACTGAATCCTCCTCGTCGGATGGGCGTCGCGCTCATCTTGCTCCTCCACCACGTTTTCCGGCTGCTGTATGATATTGTGGAGGACGCAAAAGGCCACCGCGATTAGGGCGACCCTCCCAGTGCTATACTGGAGGGCCCCTTCAGATCCGTCCACGCACCTGAACTGAATCTTCAGGATGCCGAAGTACTGCTCGATCACGCAATTGGTCGCTGCATGGACGTCATTATAGCAGGTCTCTGCATCGGCCTGTAGACTCCCGAAACGTGCAAGCAGCCACGACCATAGCAGTAAACCCCTGTCGCTATTGAGCCAAACCGCAGGCAGGGATGCGCCTAGAAGAGACCAGGAACCATCGAGTGTGTCGATTATCCTCAGGACCCGAGGAGTCTCAGTGACGGTGGAGAACACCGCTGCACGGGCATATGGGTGGCTCGTTCCACATTGAAATGGTTTTATTGTGCCGACTAGGCATATGTGGCCTCCGTGGTGGCGCGGAAGTTCCAGTGCAGCGAGCTCTGTGAGATCTCAGATGGTCCCCACCCTGCGCCTGGAATGAGCCCGCAGAGTAAAGGTTCAGGGCGACCATCACTATGACGGCCACTGGGAGCGACCGTCCTCCCCCATTACCCTGCAGGGCCAGGGGCGCCATGATCTGGCAATGTTGCACTAACCCCCTGCTCAGCCAGAGTCTTCGTCGGCATGCCAGGTCCTGCAAGTCCTCAAATGACAGGCGCTATGACAGCCTCATCCAGTGCCTCCGTTGCACCTCCTCTTCCTCAGACTGTTGACCGGTCAGTATATTCCCGTTTATTGTGACTTCTCTTTTACTGTATGCCGTCTCTGAATGCATTCCCTCACAGTTAGCTGAAAGCACTTGTGATTTTGCTGAGTGTAATTAAAAATAATAATAAATTTAGAGTACCCAATGTTTTCCTCCAATTAGGGGAAATTTAGCGTATCCAATCCACCTACACTGCACATCGTTAGGTTGTGGGGGTGCGACCCACTCAGACACCGGGAGAATGTGAAAACGTCGTGCTGAATGCAATTCTGAAGACATGGTGAAGAGTAAATTTTCAGTTCACATTTGGGTAACCATTTGCCAGCTGCCATCCGGCCCAGGTCATGGCAGTGAATGCATTGTCTCTGAACCATTAGACCACCCGGACTCTACTATCAGATTCTCAGCCCCGCCTTGTCCATCTTCCTTTGTATCAGTTAATGCCTCCTGACTTGCTCCCTATCGCAGACCGTCATTTTGATCTGTTTTACCAAATGACCCCTAACTTTAAAATCAAGGACAAGTTTCTCCTACTGAATGCAATTTTTAGATGGGCCACTTATTTGGCCAATTAAAACAATGATTGCCCTTCGATGGAACATGGAATCGAGAGCTACGCATGTGTAACTTTCGATTTCCAAAGTCCACCATCTATTCACTGCGGCTCTCGTGAAAGTTACAATGCAACACACGGCAGGCATTCATCACTGAAAGGAACTGGCACACATAACATTCTAAGAACTTGCCGGTTTCATCCCTCCTAAGTGTAATGGCGATCGCGTTTTCCTAAGATAACAAAACGTTCGCTGTTTGAATCTTGGCAGAAACATTATTAAATCGTATTGATCTCCCGGTATGAGGAAAAGTTGCCTGTTTGCTGTTAAATATTAATGTATCACATTGACGTCCAGCCATGCGATAGTTACACTTCCCCAAGTTTTTAATTATATTCTGAAAAAAGCAGCTATGGAGAAAGAGACAAAAAATGTAAAAGAGTGCCACTTTATGATTCTGGTGTTAATCAAGTTCTGTGTCGCACGAGTAAGACTATCAGCCGAGGTACCGTTCCACAAAACAATCTTCTGAAGTCCAATCAGAGGGCGCGATTACACATTCTGGGTCGCTCGCTTTGACAGGGTTTCCTTCATATGCATATTACGGTTGATTTTATAAACAAAAGGCACCCCAGTTCAAAACCGTACGTAAAAAACTGTCAAAAGCGTGTCTAAAGTTTCCCAACTCAAGTTTCCTGTTGAATGTGAACTGAATACTTCATTAGTCAAAGGATTGAAGATTTGATTTTCATTATTCCTCTTCAAATACATTCAATAAAATCGTGACATCATTTGGCTGACACCTGGTGTTTGGAGAGTTGCGACTGGAATGTTGCTGCTTTTCTGCGTTCTCTTATCCCACTGTTAGGACGCCAGGTCAACCCTCAACAGTGGCTTCGGGACTAGATCAGATGCCATAATGTTTTAAAGTTCTACTGCGGTGATGAAAGATCGATTGGCTCCAGGAATTAGAATGTAAGTAATAGGGCCTGAGTAGAATTGTATAAACAAACTTTATAAAACAAAAGAAAAGGATAACAATGTTTCGACTTTTACTTAATCTCTAACACTAATAGATATAATGTAGTTCCTTCACCTTAACACCTTGTTCCCATGAAACAACAGTTTTCATGAACACGCAGCCCTTGGTTACACTGACACAAACAGCCAAAGGCAATACTTGCATTTACAAAGCTATTTTCTTCTGTTCGGGCCATTTTCTCCGAACGTTTTTCCAAAGTCTGCGCTGGTGGCAACTTTCATGACTTATCTGGCTAATTTCCAGAGCTTTCTCCCTGTAACTGTTCTGAACAACATTCTTTCTCTCTCTCTCCCTCTAAGCTCCGTCCACCCCCTCAAACAAATGTTCTACCCTGAGGGGGCCAAATATGTATCCATTATCGTTGTCTTGGCTGTCAGATTTTCCATTCCCGTTTCTACAGAAAATCAGTGCGATGTCATTCATTTGCGACTAACCTTCCATTGACGGACTCATGGGTCAACAAACTCTATATTGGGATAATGGTTGGCTAAGCAAAGGCGCCCCAAATGAAACGTGAGTGGATAATGTTGGTTGACCCAGGTTTTCTTTTATATTCCCATTAACGACGATAAGACTGAATAGGTGAAGGCAACTCAGACTGTGAGGGTATCCCTCTGACTCTTGCTTGCAGTCTGTTCCCTCAGTCTGTTGAACGCCTAAATTCCCTGCTACGTCTTGGACCCATGTCCAAGTCTCTGTGGCGCAATTGGTTAGCGCGTTCGGCTGTTAACCCAAAGGTTGGTGGTTCGAGACCACCCAGGGACGCGGTTTGTTCCTACATTTAGGGCAGCACGGTGGTGCAGTGGATTAGCCCTTCTGCCTCATGGCGCCGAGGTCCCAGGTTCGATCCCGGCTCTGGGCGACTGTCAGTGTGGAGTTTGCACATTCTCCCCGTGTTTGAGTGGGTCTCGCCCCCACAACCCAAAGATGTGCAGGCTAGGTTAATTGGGCACGCAGAAAACTGCCCCTTAATTGGAAAAAATGAATTGGGTACTCTAAATTTATGGGCAGCACGGTAGCATTGTGGATAGCACAATTGCTTCACAGCTCCAGGGTCCCAGGTTCGATTTCGGTCACTGTCTGTGCGGAGTCTGCACATCCTCCCCGTGTGTGCGTGGGTTTCCTCTGGGTGCTCCGGTTTCCTCCCACAGTCCAAAGATGAGCAGGTTAGGTGGATTGGCCATGATACATTGCCCTTAGTGTCCAAAATTGCCCTTAGTGTTGTGTGGGGTTACTGAGTTATGGGGATAGGGTGGAGGTGTTGACCTTGGGTAGGGTGCTCTTTCCAAGTGCCAGTGCATACTCGATGGGCCAAATGGCCTCCTTCTGCACTGTAAATTCTATGACCCCATTTCTGGACACAAGTTCCAAATACCTCCCTATCATGACATCACTCACTTTGGAGCCGAGGAAGAGATCATTATTGATGGTTTTGTTTGAAAGCAACAATGTAATAGATTTCTAATGATAAGATATCATAGACTCATATTCACAGATTCAAGAGTTTTACAGCACAGAAATAGTCGCTTCGGCCCATTGTGTTTGTACCAGCCACCAAACACCGATCTGTCTTCTGAATTCTCCCTCAGTTTAACCGAACAGGCACCGGGCTGTGACAACTAGGGAAATTTCACAGTCACTTCATTGCAGTGTTAATGTAAGCCTACATGTGACATTAATAACGATTATTTTTATTATCCTATTTTCCAGCACTTGGTACGTAGCATCGTATGTTGTTGCGTTTCAA
This sequence comes from Scyliorhinus torazame, assembly GCF_047496885.1. NCBI lineage: Eukaryota > Metazoa > Chordata > Chondrichthyes > Carcharhiniformes > Scyliorhinidae > Scyliorhinus > Scyliorhinus torazame. Next base: position 186,218,578 of record NC_092711.1, on the reverse strand, counting down.
GTGCTCATTAAAATGCTTCACAAATATTCTGAGGGTTCCTGCCTCTACCATCCTGTCAGGCAGTGAGATCCAGTTTCGCCCAACCTTCTGGGTGAAAAGGTTTTTCCACACACCTTCTCTAAATCTCTTGCCACTTACCTTAAATCTATGGTCCCATCTGACTTTTCGATCCCCTGCCAAGGCAAAAAACGTTCTCCACCATATCTATGTCCCTCATAATTGTGTACACCTCAATCAGGTCCCCCCTCAGCCTACGTGTTCAGTCTAACACGTGCTGAAAAAATAATTATGTATTATAATGTATCATGTTCAAAATAAAAACAATATTAAAAAACGAAGCTAGCATCAGATAACGATTGAGACATATTTTTATTGTTACTCAAGGACCAATTTATACTTTCTAGAAATGTATGATAATGATTGCTGATGGAAAGAATATATTTAAACCGTTTTCCGTGGATTGTCTCGAAATGCAAACCTTTCAGTTAACAGCCGAACGGGTTGATCAGTTGTGCCATAGACACTGACGAGAAACTGTACTACCTCTACGCAGTGCCTCACAAACACTGATAATATTTCCTCTCTCGACCCAGTACCACGCAATCACTGCCAATCTGTCCTCTCTCTCGCGAGTGCCTCACACACACAAAGACCTGTCCTCTCCACCGAGTGCCTCACAATATGTCCTCTCGGTACCGAGTGCGCAACAATCACTATAAATCTGTTCTCTCTGTACGGAGTGTCTCACAATGACTGGAATTCGCAGCCAGCAGCTGAGATAATGACACAACACATCCGAAAGAAGCCGGTGTAAGTTTCAATGAGCATTTTTTGAGTAATGCCGATTTGGGGTCTACAACGGGTCTGTGGTCAAATATTGCTCTTTTACCATCTGTCCTAACAAAGCACGACAGGCGAGGGCTGCTGTTGAACACTCAATGAAGGGCCTGAATGGGCTGTCGTGTGGGACAGTATTAATTTCACACCGAGGTTATGGCGTCATTGTCTGATTACCAGCTAGTCCTCCGATTCTTTAAAAGATATTTGAAGATACAGCAGCACAGTGGTAATGCTATTGAACATAAATCCCGTGACCCATGCCATAGCTCGAGTTATATATATTTGCATCCGTCATGGAAAATGTGGGAATTCAAATTCTGTAAATGTATTTAAGTAGAATAAATCGTTCCTATAAATAAATAATACGTCCGCGATCGCTGGTTTTTTTAAAATTCCCACTCACTTCCTTTATTTATTTTGGAAGCAGAAATGTTTGAATCCTTCTTTTGTCTCCCTTACACAGAACTCCTGGTCAACAGCACTGCAGTTTTCTCTTAACTGTCTTCTGGAATCGTTTATAATCCCTCGGGCTGTGTGTGGTTCACCCCAGCTGATCGCTTGAAAATATATATGGGCCATAAATGGTTCAGCTTGCAAGCGTCGATCACACCCCAGTACCGAGATCTGGACAGCAATTCATTTCTAACATTTGTCAACAATAATATTGCTCCCTCTGTCTACTAGAATAGCAAATGTGTTTCAGTGCATTGACAATACTGAAGAGAATATCCTCATTTAATTTTATACCTTTATTTAATTATGACTCTGTTGATAATTATCGATATCCCTCTCAAGGGCGAAACGTTTGTTAGATGCATTTTCTGGTGTTCGATGACACAATGCATGTTTTATTCGTTGGTAAATTGTCAGAGTACTGGACATACGGACATAATTACTTTGTCTTTATTACAGAAATGTTTTGTCCATTGCTAGGTTTATGAACACAAGGATGCGGATGTGTGTGAGGTATTAGTAAACGGGGAACAATTCATGACAATCTATTTTCCTTTCCGACCATATTATACCCGCAAAATCGAAACCACAATTTATACGGTTATTGACGTTGATTTATTACCTGGCATCCAAGAAACGTTCAGGCGCCGGACTCTCTGTTCCCAATTGAATAAAGAGATACCATGTGGCCCACGGGGCCTATGGGAATGCAGCAGATCAGAGTCTGCTCGGGAAGTGGGCTGTGAAGTAATTGAGAAGAGGCTGCAGACCCGAACTCTTTGAAGATGCCAAGTACATCAATCATTACTCAATTAGGGAAATGGATTAGGATCCTCAAAGTAGTGATTGTGGTTCTTGCAGTCGGGGCGATGTGCAACACGAAGAGGAACAATGATAGAACAAATATAATGTAACATTTATATCATCTGTTAATATTTTCAGAATTTGAATATTCTAGATAACAGGCTCAGTGGATATTTCACCCCATTCTTTAACTCTTCTCTAAATTTCCTCTGCGTCCCTGCATAAACAAATGGGTTGATGCAGGAGCTCAAGAACTGAAGCATGTATCCACCTTCCTCCAGAGTAAATGTTGATTCACCAGAGCCCGAACCTGAGAAATAAGTAACCTTCACAACGCGAACATAGATAATGTTTATAAAGTATAACAAATATAACAGGATGAAGCTACCTGAGATGGCGAAAAGTAAAACAATGGACTTCCTCCGCCTAACCATTTCTAGGTCAGTCTGATTTGCCTCAGTACTCTGGCCTAGGAGTCTCCTGCGGGCTCGATTGGCCCCTAGAATGTGTCTGACAGTCAGAGCATTGAGCAGCAAGATAACAACCAAAGGGAGCCACGGGGTTAAAATGGCGAGGACCCAGTCAAATGCCGCCCATTCATATGACATATAAAATATTGATTTCACACTGCAGAAAGAGGGTATATTATTGAGTATTAAAGTAGGCTCGTAAATAAAGTACCAGTGGGTATTTCGCACACATCCCAGAGCACAGACCGTGCCTATAACCAGGCCAGCTGCTTTTTCGTTGCAATACTTGGTTTTAAGCTTCTGGCAACAAATGGCTACAAATCTATCAAAGGTGAATGCGACTGTTACACCGACAGAACAGTCTCTGATTCCATAAACTAGCACAAAACTAAGGCTGCAGACCGGTGTTATGGACATGAAACTAAATGGGAAATAAATACCAACAATCCGGTTTAATATCACAGAGGTGATAATGACTAGTAGATCCGTCGCAGCCATGGATACCAGGTAATAAGTGATACATCTGGAGAGACCGCATCTTCCTTGGCAAAATATTATGATCACTGCCAAATTAGCTGTGAACAGAAAACCATAGCCAATGATTAAGCGATGGACAGAATTAGAGATCAAAACGATAATGTGGACAACACTCACTCAACAACCTTTGGCAAGCATTTCTGCCGGGACGACGTCGGACTCCATCCTGTATGGAACATTATTGTCCACAGTACTCTCAGAAAAATATACACTCAATCTTGTAGCGAACATTGGGCTTCAAAGATTGTGACTTCATTACGAGAAATAAAGTACAGCATCTTCTTGTTAAATGTGTAAAGAAGTGTGATATCCGTCACTGATATTGGAAATTTCAGGGACAATAAATATTATTTCTGCCATGAAATTTGGCACACAGGTAGAAAATGACATTCGCTAGGAATAACTGTAATGCACTCCAAATGGGGACAACAATGCTATTGCTTAAGTGGTATGAAACTATTTTGCATGGAAATGAAATAGCCTGGGCTGACGGATTTATTATTGGAAAGACTTTGAACAAGCGATCCCAGTAGCAAATACAAGAACGCAAATATATGAAGTTCCTGCGGGCGTTCAATCGGCAGCGCTATCACATCAGAAGTTTTTGCATTCATGCCCGAATTCAGCACAACAGCATTGACTGAATGCTGCACTATCAGGGGTGCTGTCCTCCGACTGCATCCATAAACTAAAGCCCTTTTAATTAAAAAACTAACACAATATCTACACGAGTGTAACAAAGAAGAGCGATTAAGACTCCAGAACAAGTTAAAACATATATACTGCGGTGTATTAGCCAGAATTAATAAAAATTAGAGCCACGTTTACAGAGTGACAACTCTCCACATTCACACAGTAGAACGATGACAAAGCGTGATGTTTGTTTGGCAATGCGCCGGCACTGACATTCTCATTTTATTATTTTAAAAATGTTTTAATGCTCCTCCATTTTCACATTTTCATCAATTTACACCCACCAATAAATAATGAACAACAACAAATACAACGATAATCCCCTGGCCAACAATCCCTGTATCGCACTCACCCTGAATCAGCCCCCAACATTTTAAGTACAAAACACAAAAGAGAAAGAATCAAGAATCCACCATCAACCCAGACATAATTACCAATGACATATACATTCCAACCTCCCCAACACGCGCATCACCTTCGAGATTACCCTGATGTTCGATGTCGTTTAATTCTTGAAAATGCATGCTAAACAATGCCAATAAGTTGTAGTACCCTTCCATCCTTCCCCTCAACTCAAACTTAACTTTCTCGAGCATTAAGACCTCCAGCCGGTCTCCCCGCCACGCCGAGACATGGGGCGGAGAATCTGACCTCCCTTCACCCCAACAGGACTCGCCTTCGGGCGATCAGCGAGGCGAAGGTTAAAACATCTGCCTCCATACACGCTTCCAACGCTGGCTGATCCGACACTTCGAATATGCGTTCTAGAGGACCTGGTTCGAGTCTCACGTGCACCAACTTCGAGGTTACCCTGAACACATCCCTGCAATACCCCTTCCGCTTTCGACAGGACCAACACATTTGAACGTGATTTGCGCCACCCCCCACCCCCACACACACACACACAGCGTTCACAAACATCCTCCACCCCTCAAAGAGTTGGCTCATCCTCGCCTTTCTGAGGTACGCCCTATATACCACATTCAACTGTATCAGCCCCAACCTTGCGCACGAGGTTGAGGCATTCACCCTCTGGAGTACCTCACAGCACAACCCCTCCTCATACCCTCTACCAATTCGTCCTCACAATTCGCCTGAATCCCCTTCAGTGATGCCTCATCCTCCCCCAGAATCATCCCATAAATCATTGACACCGCTGACTTCTCCATTCCTCCAGTCGTCAGTACCTCTTCCAACAGTGTGGGAGAGAGCGCCACCGGAAAGTTCTGGACTTCCTTCCGAGCCAAATCTCGGACCTGCATATACCTAAACATCTTCCCATGCCCCAACCCATATTTATGCCAGAGCTTCTCCAGCCTCGCACAGCGGCCCAGCAGAAAAATAAATCATTGAATAGTCTTCCTCCCCTCTCCTCCCGTCTCCGAAACCTCCCATCCCACTTGCTTGGCTCAAACATATCGTTTCCCCGGGTCTGGATTTCCCTTGACCCCGCCCATAACCTAAAATGCTGACGCCATTGCCATCAGATCTTCAACGTCGCCACCACCACCGGACTGCCCGAATATTTTCCTGGGGCCAACGGGAGCGGAGCTGTTACCAACGCCCTCAATCCCGACCACCTGCACAGACGATCCTCTATTCTAACCAACTGGGAGTTCCCTCCTGTAACCCAGCTCCCCTCCTCAGCATTCGCCGCCCAGCAATAATACAGTAAATTCGGGAGACCGAACCCCGCTGACTGCCGTCCTCTCTGCAACAACACCTTTCTAATCCTAGCCACCCCCCCTCACCCCAAATAAACGAGAAAATCATCTTTTCCACCTCCTTAAAAACGCCTTTGGCAAAACGATCGGCAGGCACTGAAAAATGAGCGAACACCGCGGCAAAATATTCTTCTTAATTTCCTGTACCCGACCTGCCAGGGGCAGAGGAATGACCATCTCCCCTTGCCAAGTCCGCTTCCACCCACCCCACCAAATTAGAATATTCTGCCAAAGGAGCCCAGCCACCACCGCCCCCGCCACCCCCCCCCCCCCCCCCCGCCATCTGCACGCCCAGGTAGCTAAAGTGATTCGCCGCCCTGCGGAATGGCAACAACCCACGAATGCCCTCTCCCCCGGTCGGGGCACCGCAAAATATTCGCTTCTGTCCAAATGTAGCTTATACCCCTAAAAATACCCAAACACTCGAAGAAGCTCCAGTATACCACCCATTGCAGTGCCATTCTCAATAAGCAAAATATAATTGCACTGCTAGAGTGAGATCACAATATTCCAAAATCATGACTACACAAGAGGAGGCCATTTTGAAAGTTGTATTCGCACAGGTTCTCCAAATGAATATTTCACATGCCGCCATTCTCCTAGTTTGTTCCTCCTCATCGTGCACATTGTCTTTTTACAGACTCAGGACCTGCATTCAAGACCCCAACCCTTCTACTGTTGAAGACATTTTTGTTTTCCTCGGGTTGCTTTTGCTTCCTTAGCAAATTGTTTTGTATCTATGCCCTCTCATTCTTGATTCTTTTACATATTTCGAACACTTTGTAAAGATCAACTCCAATCAGACGCTGAGGATCGTTTATACCTCTCTCAAATATCCACTCAGCCTTCTCGGAGATAAACAATTCTAACTCCTCAAATCTGGAATTTTAACTGATGTCCATGACCACAGAAACACATCCGTTACTTCGGAGAAGGAGGCCATTGATCCAATCTGTACTGCAAAGTCTCTACAAGTAGGAATGATGGCGTCCTGCCAGTCCCTTGCCCTTTTGCAGTACCCCAGCACATTGTTGCTCCCTATAAATTCTGTCCAGTCCTCTCATCATTTTGAAATCTCAATGAAATCTCCTCTTAGCCGTCTTCCCTCCATGGAGAACAGTCCTATCCTGTTCAATCAATCCCCGTGACTTAAGTTTCGAATCCCTGGCACTATTTCTGTAAACCTCTCGAAGGTATTAGCATCCATCTATTGTGTGCCGCCAAGAAATATGCACATATATTCCAGCTGACTTCTAACCAGTGTCTTGTATAATAATAATCTTTATTGTCACACGGAGGCCTACATTAACACTGCAATGATTTTACTGTGAAAAAACATTAATCGCCACAATTAGGCGCCTGTTCGGGTACACAGTGCGAGAATTCAAATGTCCAAATTATCTAACAGCACGTCTTTCGGGACTTGTGGGAGGAAACGAGAGCACCCGGAGGAAACCCACACAGACACAAGGAGAATGTGCAGACTCCGCATAGACAATGACCCAAGCTGGAAATCGAACCTGGGACCCTGGAGCTGTGAAGCAACAGTGCTACCCATTGTGTCTGACAACACCAGGTTAAAGTCCGACGGTTTATTTGAAGTCACATGTTTTCGGAGTGCTGCTCCTTCATCAGATCAAGTGGAAGCAGATTTACAATCAATATTTTTTGAACAAAGGTGTAACATTAGGAAATTCCCAGTCTTCTGATACCTCCTGAGTCTCGGGAAGAATGAACAATTATGGTATTGTGGTCGGTGCCCGTGCAATTTACATTCCCACCAATTTCATATCCTTAGATGTGTCTCACCAGTAATGGTGCTTTGTCAAATTGAAGTACCAATAGTGCACTCAGCATTCCTCTTTACCAGTATTGAACCCTTCCACTGACAGTGTTTCCTCGCCTTTCGCCATGGTCTGGGGAGCATCTACCACCTTGGTAACTATGCAATTCTTACCGTTATTATTTTACCTGTACCCTTTCTAATGTCTGTATAGCTTTCCTAAACTTCAGCTCCCATAATCTGATGAAATCCTCCACCTGAGCCAGGTAAAACTAAACTGTCAAGATAAAGCGATTAAAATGTGCTGCTAATTGGGAGACATTATATCATTTTAAGTTGTAAAATGTTCACCGCTAATGGGAAGACACTGCAATGTTAAAGGGAAAAGATTGCACCATTAACTTGCAAAAGCACAACAGCAATGATTTGCAATGCTGTCCATACAGAAGGAAAGCTACGGTGACAGGTGGCATTGTTATCTCGTAATTCAGACAGGTAAAGAAATGCTCTGCGGTCCCAGGTTCAATTCCCAACTCTGAAGAAGGTGAAATTGATGGAGCGGCATTGTAGGCCTTGGGTGACTGACTATGTGGAATTCTCCTCTTCCCTCCCACATTCTAACGATGTGCAGTTTGGGACTGGTCATGATTGCCCCTAGTGTCCAGGGAATGCGCAGGCTGTGACTTGGATGTTTGGTGGGAAGTGGGTCTGGGTATCGTGCATTTTTGGAGGGTCAGGGAAGACTTCAATGGGCTCTTTCTGCACTGCAGTGATATTATGATTTCATGAACATTATCATGTTCACATGGAAAATTTAAACCGTTAGACTGTAAAGCAAAGGAAAGTTTTCCGGCATGCATAAAAGAAGCGGAGCAGGGAAACGAGAACCGTCATGCTACTGAGCAATTATTCAAAAATCTCATTCACAAACAAAATATATTACCTGGAACTCCGATAATTGCAAGGACAGGATAATAAATGGCAAACACCAGACCCTTTGGTGCGGCGTGCATTTTGATATGCAGTTAAACACAAAATTGTCACCTTTATACATCGTGTCTGGCTCCAGGGACGCATTGGCATATTGTCACAATTGATCCTGATGTCTGGCTCCAGGGAGACAATTAGACTGTTTCACCTTTCAATGGATTACACGAATTGAAACAAACATCAGTCGTAAAGTGCTGCCCGTCCTTTTTTCTGAGTTGATGGAATGAAACATTTTTCATTGCATTGACATCCTGCACAGTGAAATTACCAGCTTGCACCGTATGATCCCATTCATGATTCAAAAAATAAATATAAATAAGCGGTTTCAATAGTGAAATGAGTATTGTGTGAGCTTATTTTGCCACAAAAAAAATGCTAATTGTAAAGAAAGAACACTCACATGAAACAATCAACAACTGACATAGTTTAGCAAGATATGCCTTTTGTAGCTATTATGGTTTCTAGGATAGTAAAGTGTGATGTGTGATGCGAGAAAGCACAGAAAAGAAGGATGCCAATTCAGTGGAACAATGGGAAATGATGTCAAATATTAAAATAGAATTCTCATTGTAAACATACCCGGACTTACAAAATGTTTGGCGAAACTGCTTCTGTGAGAGTGTTCTGTACAGGTCTCTCGCTACCGCGTAAATATACTCGGGATTAACAAACAAAAACATTGGAAGAAAGCAGGAAATACAATTGGCTTTATTATATGATAGTTCAGGGTAAACAACCGCCACATTAACTATTCTCAGTTTTTCAAGTGAAGCATGCACACAGAGGAAATGGACGTTATCCAGGAATCGAACAGGTTACTGGGACAACAACCAGTGGAGTATGAATCTTGCGTTTGCCTCTCTCTGGCAGTGAGAAACCATTTCCGTACTCCATTATGATACGGAACTCAAGTACTAAAAATCACCTTTTGGGTTTTGTTTTCAATTATTCTTTCCTGGGATGTGGGCCTTGCTGACAATGCCACCTTTTGTTTCTCAGCTACTGGTCTTTAGGTGTGTGACAACTTTAGAGGGGGGCATTCCTGTGGGTCTGGAGTCACATGTAGGCCAGCCCAGTTCAGGACGGCAGGCTTCCTTTCCCAGATGTTTTTCTTACAACAACAGTTTTGTGGTCATCATTAGACTTTCAATTCCATCATTAGACTTTCAATTTGTTTATATTGCGGCCTTCAATATATTGTGTATTGTTTCAATCAATTTGTTAACTGTATAAGCTTGTTACGGATTAATTTAATAATGCGGTCTCACGCCTTGACCTTTGCTTACCAGTTCTCACCAGCGCTGATTTTGCTTGTGTTACGATAACACATCTTTTAAGAGTAAACAAAGAGGTGGAGAGACAAGGGAAGAGGAGAGAACAAGTGAAGAAGAGCCAGAAACCAAACATTGCAAGATGTCACAGCGTGCTCTCACTGATCCCTCATATTACTGCACACAAATACTGAAAATTACTGTCTGACTGTGTTGTGTTGGTTCGTGTCCTACCTAACTCCAGCCCCAAATGCAGACTGCCTTAAATTTGGAGTGTTATCTTAATAATCGCCCTAAGCTGAATTCAAGGAAGCAATTGTTTTCGTTCTGATATAATGAACCACGTCTCCCCGAAGGACAGCGACCATTGGCGATATAATCTTTTTCCAGATCGCCTGGTAAATAATTTGTTAGTCAAGATTCGCCAGTCCTGAGATTAGAAGGGTCAATGGTCAATTTCAAAAATTGCATCTCTCCCCTTTCACAAAATGCAAGAGGTGGTTTCTGATGCTGCATGGAGACAAACAAGAGACGCCATACCCTACAAATCGTTAACAGGTTTATTTCAGGACTATTTCTCATTTAATTCATATTGAAATGGATAAATGCATCGCAACGTTCTTGACATAAATCATAATGACAACGTTAAAAGATAATATAATATAGTCTTAAGTCGAGTAGAGAATTCATTAAAAACTTTCGAAATGCAATCTCATAGCTAATGACAAATTAAGAATACCCATCACTTTCAAAGTAATGCTTTACCTGAATCCCAATTTAATCATTGCTGAGGACGTTGGGCGGAAAACGTGCCACTTTACGATTCCCAACTCCTCGTAAATTGGAAAAACATTGAAGGAGTTGTCCCAGTAACCGTCTAAAATATTGCTGATGTTCTGAAAGGATATTGGTAGTTATACCTTCCTCAATCGGGATACATCATTATCTAGCAGCCATGGGTGTTACATCTGTTAACTCTTCCACTGAGACGTGTTATTATCATTCTGTATTATTTGTGTTAACACGCTTTTGTTATTCATACTGTGAGTCAACATATAATCACCGTGCTTTAAAATATGTCCTAAAATGTTTTCGTCTGTTGAACCATTTAAAAAAAATTCTAGAGAAGAGATTTTGCACTTTTATCAAAAAATATAATTTTTAAAGTCTGTTTCACCAGTCTGCCGAGGAAAGACTTAAGAATAATTCATGAATAAAGAAAGGACACGCAATACCATAATAGAAGCTTTGAAACTCCTTTAAAAACAACTGAAGATTGTGATTAAGAACAAAGACAAAGAAAATTACAGCACAGGAACAGGCCCTTCCGCCCTCCCAGCCTGCACCGACCTGTCTTCCATTAGTGCAAAGAGAACTTGATAGACCTGGAGGTATTTTATGCGTGGTACAGAGGATGTCTGTTCAACACCTCTTGAAACTAAAATGTCAGCCGGTGTTGGCTATATATGTAGCTAAAGGCTTTTGAGTAAAACTGGTCATGCTTCAATATGTCCATTTTCTCAATTTTTTTAAACTTGGAGTACTCAATTCTATTTTTCCAAATAAGGGGCAATTTAGTGTGGACAATCCACCTAGCCTGCATATATTTTTGGGTAGTGGGAGTGAAACTAATGCAGAAACTGGGAGAATGTGTAAACTCCACACGGTCAGTGCACTAAACCACTATGCTGCCCATCAATTCAATTACAACATCCCAAATACATATTCATTCTACCTATAGTGATATATATCCCACACGTGTAGACCAATTATTTTGTTTATTAGTTAGTATTTAGCATTAGACCATAAGACTGAGGAGCATAATTAGGCCACTCGGCCCAGCGCGTCTGTTCCGCCATTCAATCATGGCTGATAATTTTCTCATCCTCATTCTCCTTTCTTCTCCCCATAAACACTGATTCCCCTATTAATCAATAACCTATCTATCTCTGTCTGAAAGACACTCAGTGATTTGGCCTCCACAGCCTTCTGCGGCAAAGAATTCCAGAGACTCGCCATCCTCTGGCTGAAGAAATTTCTCCTCTACTCTGTCTTCAAGGATCGTCCTTTCAGTCTGAGATTGTGTCTTTTGCTTCTAGTTTTGTTGCCTCACAGTACCAGGCACGCTAGCCTGAATCTGGATTTGGCTGACAGTTTGTGTGGAGTTTGCAACTTTCCTTCTCCAGTGCGGAAACTACAGGAAACAATTATGAGAGTCAGAACTAATTAGTTGGAGAGACACGGATTAATCATGAACAGTCAGTATGGTTTGTTAAGGGGAGGTCATACCTGACCAAATTGATTAAATTATTCGATGAGATGGCCAGCTGTGTAGCTGAGGGAAGTGCATTTGCCGTAGTCTACTTGGACGTCAGGAAGGCTTTGATAAGGTCCCAAATGGGGGGATAATAATGAAGGTAAGAGCTCATGGAATCCAAGGATATTTGCAAAATAGGATCCAAAATTGGCTGAGTGATAGGAAACAGAGGGTGAGAGGTGTTTTTATGACTGAAAGCCTGTGTCTAGTGGTATCCTGCTTTGATCTGTATATGGACCTTTCCTGTTTGTGATTTATATGAATTATTTAGATCTGAACGTATGAGGTTTGATCAGAAAGTTTGCGGATGATACAAAAATTGGTGGGTTGGTAAAAATCGAGGAAGATGATCTTCAATTACAGCACGATATCGATGGACCGGTCAGGTGGGCTGATCAACGGCAAATGGAATTCAATCCGGATAAGTGTGAGGTGAAACACCTGAGTCGGTGAAACAAGGCAATGGAATACATGATAAACCGCAGGACCCTGGGAAGCACCGATGATTTGAGGGATCTTGGTGTGCATGTATACCGGTTCCTTAAGGTAGCAGAGCATTTGGATACAGTTGTTAGGAAGACGTATGGTATTCCTGCCTTTATTAGCCGAGCCATAGACTTAAAGAGCAAGGAGGTTCTGCTGGAACTGTATGAAACGTTGTGAGGCCACAGCTAGAGTATTGTGTGCAGTCCGGAAATCCACATTACAGGATCGTTGTGATATCAGTCAAAGGATGCAGAGCAGGTTTACCAGGATGTTGCCTGGGCTGGAGAGTGTTGGTCCTAAAGAGAGACTGGATACAATTGGATTATTTTCTTTGGAGCAGAAGCGACTGATTGAGATCTGAAAATTGCGCGGGGCAGAGATAGAGTCGGAATGAGCAAACGTTTCCCCTTTGTGGAGGGGTCAATGACCAGGGGCCACAGATGTAAGGTGAGGGATAGAAGGCTCAGAGGGATGTGAGGAAAAACATTCTTAAATAAAGGGTGGAAGAGTATGGAATTCGCTGCCTGAAAGTTTGGGAGACGCATGGACCCTCATACATTAAAAAATATTTAGTTGTGTATTTGCGATTCCAAGGCATACAAGGCTATAGGCCAAGTCCTGGAAATGGAATTAGAATCGTTAGGTGGTTGTTTTTGAAAGGCGAAGTCGCGATCAGCGGAAGGGTGTATTGATATGACTCTGTGACTCCCCATGTCTCCACGGGTTTCCTCCGGGTGCTCCGGTTTTACACCACTGTCCAAATATTTAAAGGTTATATGTGTTAGCCATGCTACTAATTGCCCCTGAGTGTACAAGAATGTGCAGGTTAGGTGGAGTTATGGAAACGCGGGAGGGGAGGGGGGGGGGGGCGCGACATGGGCGCAATTAGGGTGCTCCTTCGGAGACCCGATCCAGACGCGATGGACAGAATGGCCTCCTCTGCACTGTAGGGACGTGGCGCCGCTGGGAAGGTGATAATTTGTCCCACAGTCCTAATTATCATTGACTAAGTCGTTTGATATGCCGTTTCATTGGGTAACTAAGAGTCAACAGTTTTGCTGTGGGTGTTGTTTCAATCCCAAACGATATTAGTTTGGGACAGTACGGCCGCAGACTGAACCCCGCCTCTATAGATCCTAACTTTGTTTTTTTATGGAATTGGGTTAACAAAGGCACAGGATTAACGATTAACTTTAAACAATATAAAAACTTTAAGCAAGCAGATTTCACTATCATACACAACACCTTCCCACCAATTAAACCTTTTCAAATATGTACAGATTTATACAGATTACACAAATTACAAGCTTCATCCTCTACTCTAATATTCGCAAGAAGTACACAATTCATGAAAATCATTTGATGAAATTTTTCGGGCACAGGGAACAGATAGGGGTTTTTGCGGCCGCAAAAGAGAATCCAGGATGGTATGTTGCCTCCAAAGGTCAGGGATGTCACTGAACGGTTGTAGAGTATACTAAAGGGGGAGGACAAAGAGACAAATATCGTGCTAAGAATTGCTACCAACGCCTAGGCAAAACAAAGGATGAGGTTCGGCAAACAGAATTTAGGGAGCTAGGAAGTAGATTAAAAATCAGGCCACGGAAGGTAATAATCTCTTGATCACTTCTGGTGCCACGCGCTAATGACAGCAGAAATAGGAGTTTCGTTGAAATAAATTAATGGCTGTAGAGCTGCCGCAAGAGCGTGGGCTTTAGATTTCTGATACTTGGAATCATTTTTGCAGACGGTGGGTACTATCCAAGGCAGAGTGTGTGAACCTGAGCCGAACTAGGTTGAACGTCTTTGCAGGGACACTTGCGATTGCCATTGGAGAGCATTTAAACTACCTTGGCTGGGGGCTCGGGTCCTGAGTGTGAATGTTCAGCAGGGATAGATGCAGAGCCAAAATTAGAAGAAACATCAAAAGTATCAGGAAGGCATATAATGACTCGACCAGGTCTGTCACAAGGGAGTTTGGCAAGATGGGATGGCAATTATTTCAATTCACGTCATCTCACAAACACGGAAGATGAGTTGAGGGCAAACATTGAAAAATGTTGCTATGTTGGCAGCAGAGTGGCGTCGCTGATTGGCTGTTGCGGGGAGTGAATTGTGGAAAGATGCTGTCGGGTGAGTTTCTAGAGCTAATATATTTCAGTAAGAAGTCTTACAACACCAGGTTAAAGTCCAACAGGTTTGTTTCAAACTCGAGCTTTCGGAGCACTGCTCCTTCCTCATTCACCTGAGGAAGGAGCAGTGCTCCGAAAGCTAGTGTTTGAAACAAACCTGTTGGACTTTAACCTGGTGTTGTAAGACTTCTTACTGTGCTCACGCCAGTCCAACGCCGGTATCTCCACATCATAGTATATTTCAGGCAGTGGCTAAACCCGAGACAGTGCACAGGTAGTGTCTCCCACCCATCCTCCTCTTCTAACCAAAAAAAAGACGGTGTGGTGAGTTGGTGAGGTAAGCTTTTGTTTCCTTTTCCTCTCTCCACCCTTTCACCACCTCGAACCTGCGGGGAGTGTGAAAATCAGGTAAGCTTTTTTTCTCTCTCTGTAATTGTCAAGTGGATAAATGGAAGGGATGGCAGAGAGGGTAGTGCAACGTTCCTCCTGCAGGGTGTTCGAGGTGAGGGACACCGTCAGTGGCCCTGCTGAGTTTTCCTGCGGGAAGTGCACCCATATCCAGCTCTTCAAAGATCCTGTTAGGGAACTGGAGCTGGAGCTGAATGAACAGAGGACATTCGGGAGGCAGAGTCGGTTATAGATAGAAGTTACTCCTGATAATGAAGGTAGCTCGGTGAGGTTTAAAAGGCGAGGGAAGAAGCAGTCAGTGCAGGGATCCCCTGCAGTTGTTCCTCTCAATAACTGTTTTGGATACTGTTGGGGGGGGGGAGGGGGTCCTACCAGACGTAAGCCACGGTGACCAGGTCTCTGGCACTGAGTCTGTCCCTGTGGCCTAGAAGGGAAGGGGAAGAGCAGGAGAGCATTGGTTATTGGAGACTCTATAGTTAGGGGTACAGATAGGCGGTTCTCTGGCAACGATAGTGGCTCACGGATCGTGTGTTGCCTCCCGGGTGCCAAGGTTCGTGACGTCTCTGATCGTGTTTTCAGGATCCTTAAGGGGGAGGGGGAGCAGCCACAAGCCGTGGTACACATCGGTACCAGCGACATAGGTGGGAAAAGGGACCGGGATGTTCAACAGGAATTTAGGGAGCTAGGGTGGAAGCTGAGAGCCAGGACAGACCGTGTTGTCATTTCTAGTGTGCTGCCAGTGCCATGTGCTAGCGAGGCGAGGAACAGGGAGACAGTGCAGTTAAACACGTGGCTACAGTGATGGTGCAGCAGGGAGGGTTTCAGTTATTTTGATAATTGGAACACATTCTGGGGAAGTGGAGACCTGTACAAACAGGATGCGTTACACCTGAACCAGAGGGGCACCAATATCCCGGGAGGAAAATTTGCAACAGCTCTTCGGGGACGGCGGGGGGGGGGGGGGGGGGGGGGGGGGCGTTAAACTAATTTGGCAGGAGGATGTGAAACTGATTTGTAGTCCAGGAGATAGCGTTGCTGGAGTTCAGGAAGTTGAGGGTAGTGCAGTATCGAGGAAGGTACCAAGGTCACAAGAGTGGACCTGCAGGCATAAAGTGTGCCTACTTCAATGCGAGGAGCATCAGGAATAAGGTTGGTGAGCTTGAAGCATGGACTGGTACCTGGGACTACGATGTTGTGGCCATTACGGAGACGTGGATAGAACAGGGGCAGGAATGGTTGTTGGAGGTTCCGGGGTTTTGATCTTTCAGTAAGATTACGGAAGGTCGTAAAAGAGCTGGAGGAGTAGCATTGTTAATCAAGGATAGTTTAATGGCTGCAGAAAGGCAGTTTGAGGAGGAACTGTCTACTGAGGTAGTGTGGGCTGAAGTTAGAAATAGGAAAGGAGCGGTCACTTAGTTAGGAGTTTTCTATAGGCCCCCAAACAGTAACAGAGATGTGGAGGAAAATATTTCAATGCTGATTTTGGATAGGTGCGGTAGTCACAGGTTAGTTGTCATGGGTGACTTTAACTTTCCAAATATTGATAGGAACCACTAGAATTCTTTTTTTTAATTTTAAAAAATATATTTATTAACGTTTTTTTAACACAATTTTTCTCCCTTACAAACAATAACGCCCCCCCCCCCCCCCCCGTAACAAAATAACGAGAAATCGCGCAGAGCAAGATATATACATGGCAAAATTATATATTTACATGTCTTTGTACACTGGCTCTCTCCCATACGTGCCAGTTTCCCCAAACCTTCATGTTATCACTTGCTCATCCACCCTCCCAGGCATTCCCCCTTTCCCCCCCTCCCCCCCTCTCAGGACGCCGCCACCCCCTTCCCACCCCGCCCCAGGTTGCTGCTGCTGACTGACCTTCCTCTAACGCTCCGCAAGATAGTCTAGGAACGGTTGCCACCGCCTGTAGAACCCCTGCGCAGACCCTCTCAAGGCAAACTTAATCCTCTACAACTTTATAAACCCAGCCATATCGTTTATCCAGGCCTCCACGCTGGGGGGGGGGGGGGGGGGGGGGGGGGCTTCGCCTCCTTCCACATTAGCAAGATCCTTCGCCAGGCTACTAGGGACGCAAAGGCCAGAATGCCGGCCTCTTTCGCCTCCTGCACTCCCGGCTCATCCACTACTCCAAATATTGCTAGCCCCCAGCTTGGCTTGACCCGGACTTTCACCACCTGAGATATTGCTCCTGCCACTCCTCTCCAGAACCCCTCCAGTGCCGGGCATGACCAAAACATATGGACATGGTTCGCCGGGCTCCCTGAGCACCTTCCACATCTGCCCTCTTCCCCAAAGAACCTGCTCAACCTCGCCCCGTCAGGTGAGCTCTGTGAACCAGCTTAAATTGTATCAGGCTGAGCCTGGCACACGAGGAGGAGGAATTAACCCTACCTATGGCATCCGCCCACAGACCTTCCTCGATCTCCTCCCCCAGCTCCTCCTCCCATTTACCCTTCAACTATTCTACCCGCGGTTCCCCTTCTTCTTTCATCTCCTGGTGTATTTCCGACACCTTGCCCTCCCCGACCCATACACCTGAGATCACCCTGTCTTGAATTTCTTGTGCCGGGAGCAACGGGAATTCCCTCACCGGTCGCTTCACAAAAGCCCTCACCTGCATATATCTAAAGGCATTTCCCGGGGGTAATTCAAACTTCTCCTCCAGTGCCGCTAGGCTCGCAAACGTTCCGTCAATGAACAGGTCCCCCATTCTTCTGATCCCCGCCCCCTGCCAGCTCTGGAACCCCCGTCCATCTTCCCCTGGACAAACCGATGGTTACCCCTGATCGGGGACCACACCGATGCTCCCATTGCACCCCTGTGCCGTCTCCACTGGCCCCAGATCCTTCGCGTTGCCGCCACCACCGGGCTCGTGGTCTACTTTGTCAGCGAGAGCGGCAGCGGTGCCGTCACAAACGCCCCAAGGATCGTTCCTTTACAGGACGCCATCTCCATCCTCTTCCATGCCGCCCCCTCCCCTTCCATAACCCACTTGCGGATCATCGACATATTTGCTGGCCAGTAGTATCTCCCCAGGTTTGGCAGCGCCAACCCTCCTCGGTCCCTACTGCGTTCCAGGAACCCTCTCCTTACCCTCGGGGTCTTATTCGCCCACACAAACCCCATAATACTCCTACGAACTCTCTTAAAAAAGGCCTTAGTGATCATGATGGGAAGGCACTGAAACACAAACAAAAACCTCGGAAGGACCACCATTTTGACCGATTGCACTCTACCCGCCAGCGAGAGCGGTAACATGTCCCTTCTTTTAAAATCCTCCTCCATTTGCTCCACCAACCTCGTCAAATTCAGTTTATGTAGGGGCCCCCAACTCCTGGCTACCTGGATCCCCAGATACCAACGCTCCCCTCCGCCCTCCTCAGTGGTAGGTGCCCTATCTCTCTTTCTTGGTCCCCCGCCTGTAATACAAAGAGCCCACTCTTCCCTACATTGAGCTTATAGCCCGAAAACTCCCCAAACTCCCTCAGAGTTTGCATGACCTGAACCATCCCCTCCATTGGATCCGCCACGTACAGCAACAGGTCATCCTCATATTGCGACACCCGTTGCTCTTCTCCCCCTCGGA
This sequence comes from Scyliorhinus torazame, assembly GCF_047496885.1. Taxonomy (NCBI): domain Eukaryota; kingdom Metazoa; phylum Chordata; class Chondrichthyes; order Carcharhiniformes; family Scyliorhinidae; genus Scyliorhinus; species Scyliorhinus torazame. The sequence continues at coordinate 186,200,060 of NC_092711.1, read as the reverse complement.
CCACTCCACTCCATTTATTAGACTCCCTCAATGACATGGCCAATGGTTCGATCGCCAATGCGAACAACAGGGGGGACTGGGGACACCCCTGCCTCGTCCCTCGGTACAGTCGGAAGTACTCCGACCTCCGCCGGTTTGTCACTACACTCGCCACCGGGGCTCTGTAAAGGAGCTTAACCGAACTGATAAACCCTCCCCCGAACCCAAACCTACGCAGCACCTCCCAGAGGTACTCTCACTCTACTCGGTCAAAGGCCTTCTCCGCGTCCATAGCTGCCACTAGCTCCACCTCGCCATCCACCGATGGCATCATTATCACGTTTAAGAGCTGCCGCACATTGGTGTTTAGCTGCCTACCCTTTACAAATCCTGTCTGGTCCTCGTGAATCACCCCCGGGATACAGTCCTCGATCCTCGTGGCCAGCAATTTTGCCAGCAACTTTGCATCCACATTAAGGAGCGAGATCGGCCTGTGCGATCCACATTGCAGTGGGTCCTTGTCCCGCTTTAGGATCAAAGAAATTGTCGCTTCCGACATTGTCGGAGGTAGGGTCCCCTCCTCTCTTGCCTCATTAAAGGCCCTCACTAGTAGCGGGGCCAACAGGTCTACGTACTTCCTGTAGAACTCCACCGGGAACCCGTCCGGTCCCGGGGCCTTCCCCGCCTGCATGCTCCCCAAACCCTTGCTCAGCTCCTCCAACCCAATTGGTGACCCAAGCCAGCCACCTCTTGCTTCTCAACCCTCGGGAATCTCAGTTGGACTAGGAATCGTCTCATACCCTCTTCCCCTGCTGGGGGCTGGAATCTGTACAGCTCTTCACAGAAGGCCTTAAATACCTCATTTATTTTCGTGGCACTCCGAACCGTGGCTCCCCTTCCATCTTTGACTCCCCCTATTTCCCTCGCTGCCATCTTTTTACGGATCTGGTGTGCCAGCATCCGACTAGCCTTTTCCCCATACTCGTTGGTCGCCCCCTGCGTTTTCCTGCACTGTGTCTTCGCCTTCCCTGTGGTCAACAGGTCAAACTCCGTCTGGAGCCGTCGTCTTTCCCCAAGTAATCTTTCCTCCGGGGCCTCTGCGTATCTCCTGTCCACTCTCAAAATCTCCCCCACTAACCTCTCCCTTTCCATGCCCTCTGTCTTCTCCCTATGAGCCCGAATGGAGATTAGCTCTCCCCTGACCACCGCCTTCAACGCCTCCCATACCACCGCACCTCCCCGTTGTCGTTGGCCTCCAAGTACCTTTCGATACACCCCCTCACCTTCCCACACACCACCTCGTCCGCCAGCAGTCCCACATCCAGCCGCCACAGCGGGCGTTTGTCCCTCACCTCTCCCAGCTCCAGTTCCACCCAGTGCGGGGCATGGTCCGAAACGGCTATGGCCGAATTCTCCGTCCCCTCCACCCTCGGGATGAGTGCCCTGCCCAGAACAAAAACATCTATCCGGGAGTAGGCTTTGTGTACATGGGAAAAGAAAGAAAATTCCCTGCCTTGCGGCCTTGCAAACCGCCATGGGTCCACTCCCCACATCTGATCCAATGAGCCCCTCAGTACCTTGGCCGCCGCCGGCCTCTTTCCAGTCCTTGATTTGGAGTGGTCCAGTGCTGGATCCAACACTGTATTGAAGTGCCCTCCCATTATCAGGCCTCCTTTCTCCAGGTCCGGAATGCGAACCACTAGAATTCTAATAGTTTGGATGGGGCTGTTTTCATCCAGTGTGTGCAGTAGGGTTTCCTCACTCAATATGTGGATAGACCAACAAGAGGCGGGGCCACATTGGATTTAGTACTGGATAATGAGCCGGGCCAAGTGTTAGATTTACTTGTGGGAGAGCACTTTGGAGATAGTGACCACAATTCGGTGACATTCACTATAGCAATGGAGAGGGACAGGAACATAACTGGGGGAAGGGTAATTACGATGAGATTAGGCAAGAATTGGGGAGCATAAGATGGAAACAGGAACTGTCAGGGTTAGGCACAATTGAGATGTGGAGCTTGTTCAAGGAGCAAATACTGCGTGTCCTTGATACGTATGTCCCTGTCAGGTAGGGAGGAAATGGTCGAGTGAGGGACCCATGGTTTACAAAAGAAGTTGAATGTCTTGTTAAGAGGAAGAAGGGGCTTCTGTAAGGATGAGAAAACAAGGTTCAGTTAGGGAATTTGAGGGATACAAGATAGCTAGGAAGGAGCTCAAGAATGGGCTTAGGAGAGCTAGGAGGGGGCATGAGAAATCTTTGGCGGGTAGGATCAAGGAAAACCCCAAGGCTTATTCCACTTATGTGAGGAATAAAAGAATGACAAGGTGAAGTTAGGGCCGCTCAAGGACCGTAGTGGGACCGTGTGCATGGAGTCTGAAGACATAGGAGAGACCCTAAATGAATACCTTTCTTAAGTGTTCACAAAGGAGAGGGGCCATGTTGTTGAGGAGGATAGGGCGATACAGGCTGGTAGGCTGGAGGAGGTAGATATTCGGAAGGAAGTTGTGTTATAAATGTTGAGAAGCCTGAGGATAGATAAGTCCCCTGGGCTTGCTGGGATATATCCTAGGATTCTTTGGGAGGCGAGGGATGAGATTGCAGAGCCTTTGGCTTTGATCTTTATGTTCTACAGGAATAGTGCCAGAAGACTGGACAGAGGCGAATGTTGTCCCCTTGTTCAAGAAAGGGAATAGCTATAACCGTGGGAATTATAGGCCGATTAGTCTCACTTCGGTCATAGGTAAATTATTTGAAATGATCCTGAGAGAAAATGAAATGAACTGAAAATCGCTTATTGTCACAAGTAGGCTTCAAATGAAGTTACTGTGAAAAGCCCCTTGTCGTCACATTCCGGCGCCTGTTCGGGGAGGCTGGTACAGGAATTGAACCGTGCTGCTGGTCTGCCTTGGTCTACGTTCAAAGCCAGCGACTTAGCCCTGTACTAATCAGCCCCTGCGGATAGGATTAATGATCATTTGGAAAGATACAGCTTAATCCAGGATAGTCAGCACGGGGTTGTGGGGTGGAAGTCTTGCCTCAGAAGTTTGATTGTATTCTTTGAGAAGATAACTAAGTACAGAGATAAAGGTAGAGCAGTTGATGTCGTAGACATGGATTTTAGTAAGGTGTTTGAATAGGTGCCCCATGGTCGGCTCATGCAGAAAGAAAGGAAGCATGGCATAGAGGGTAATTTGGCCGATTGGATCAGTAACTGGCTATCACATAGAAGAGGTGATAAATTTTCATCCTGGAGCCCAGTCACTAGCGGTGTACCACAGGGATCAGTGGTGGGTCCACTGCTATTTGTGATTTTTGTCAATGACTTGGATGATGGAGTTGAAGGTTGGGTTCGTAAATTTGCTCATGACACCAAGATTTGTGGCGTAGTGGATAATGTGGAAGGCTGTTGTAGGCTGCAAAGTGACATTGATTGGATGCAGAGCAGGGCTGAAAAGTGGCAGATGGAGTTTAACCTTGATAAGTGTGAGGTAATTCATTTTGGCAAGACAAATTTAAATGCGGATTACAGGGTTAACGGCAGCGTTCTGAAGAACGTGGAGGAGCAGGAGATCTCGGAGTTTATGTCCATAGATCGCTGAAAGTTGCCATCCAAGTGGATAGAGCCCTGAAGAAAGCCTATGCCGTGTTAGCATTTATTAACAGGGGGATTGAATTTAAGAGCCGTGAGGTTATGCTGCAACTGTACAATACCTTGGTAAGACCACATTTGGAGTATTGTGTGCAGTTCTGGTCACCTCATTATAGAAAGGATATGGAAGCATTGGAAAGGGTGCAAATGAGATTTACCAGGATGCGGCCTTGTTTGCAGGATAGGTCTTATGTGGAAAAGTTGAGGGAGCTAGGGCTTTTCTCGTTGGAGCGAAGGAGGATGAGAGGTGAATTAATTGAGGTGTATAAGGTGATGAGAGGGATAGATAGGGTGGACGCTCAGCGACTTTTTCCTCGGGTGGATGTAGCTGCTACAAGGGGGCATAACTATAAGGTTCATGGTGGAAGATGTAGGAAGGATGTCAGAAGTGGGTTCTTTACTCAGAGAGTGGTTGGGGCGAGGAACGCATTCCCAGCTATGGTAGTGGAGTCGGACACTTTTGGAACTTTCTAGCGGATATTGGATATGGAGTGCACTACAATGATTGGGAGTACGTTGATTTGATCTTAATTTCAGACTAGTTCGGCACAACATCGTGGGCCGGAGGGCCTGTACTGTGCTGTACAGTTCTATGTCATTGCTCTCACTGAGACATGAAAGATTGACAGCTCACTACTCCAGGATCTCGGATCTTCAACCGAGACAGGAAGCACGTAACAGAGAAGGGACGTTACAATTTTGAACAGGGAATCAATTGCAGCAGTGAGGATAGCCGAGAAGGCTAATCAACTGAACAAATATTGCTATAAATTAAGAGACAAAAAGGAGCAAGCACATATCTGGGAATGTTATATCGACCCTCTCACAAGCCGAGAGAAATACAAGAACAGACATATAGGAAAATCAGAAAGAAGTGTAAAAGTAATAGGGTAGTGATAATGGAGATTTCAACTTTCCGACCAGTAACTGCGGTAGAGTAAAAGGTTTAAGGGGAGCAGAATTCTTAACTATCATCCAGTTAAAAAACTTAAACCTGTACGTCTAATTTTTTTAAAGATTGAAGGCTGTCCTGGTCTTCATCTTAGTTAATGAAGCCGGACATGTGGTTGAAGTATCAATGTGTGAGCAATTTTCAGGCAGCGATCATAACCCCGTTAGATTCAAGATGGTTGTGGAAATGGAGAAGGCCTGGAATCAAGGTACTGAATAGGGGCGGTGCGGGAGTAGGGGGAAGGGGGGATTTTAAGAATATCTGATGTGGTTTGTCAAGAGGGAAATCTGTGACAGAACAGTAGAGAGCACCCAAGAAGGAAATAGGCAGAGTACACGACCATCATGTTCCAATGTTGACACAGGGGGACCAACAAATCCAGTGAACACACGATATCAAAGGACATACAGCATTTGATAAGAAGGAAAAGGCAGGCGTATGGCTGATATCGAGGGCTGAAAACAATAGAAACCCGAGGCGAACAGAATGTGCAAGAGGGAACTTGCAAATAACACTCGGACAACATAGAGGGGACATGAAACTATGCTGACAGTTAAAGTAAACGTTAAAGTAAAGGAAAATCCTAAGTTATTTTTACAAGTACTTTAAGGGTAAAATACTACCTGGGGAAAGATAGGGCCTGTCAAAGACCACGGTGGTAATTTGTGTTTGAAGCCAGAGGACATAGGTAGGGGTCTAAATTATTACTTTAAGTCGATTTTCAATCTTGAGAGGTTCCGTCTGGGGATTAAGGAGGAACAATTAAATTTACAATTAAAGAGATTGACATAGACGGAGAGGAGGTTCTGAATGATCAACTTTATATGTACACAAACCCCCTGGGCCGGATAAAATGTATCCCTGGCTGCTGAGTGAGGAAAGGACTTAGCAGAAGCGCTGGCAATAAACATGAATTCCTCTCTGGCCGGAGGACTGGAGGGTAGCCGATTGTACAATTATTCATAACGAGAGGAAAGGATGAACCAGGAAACGACAGACCGCCAACTTGCCCCCGTGGTGGGGAGAATATTGGAATAACTTCTGAGGGACAAATTTAACTTACATTTTGACAGGCTGGGATCAATCAAGAACAGTCAGCATGCTTTTGTTAAAGGTAGTTCATGTCTGACGAACTTGATTACGTTTTCCGTGGAGATGACCAGTTGTGTAGATGTGGGAAATGCGTTTCAGGTGTTTACTTGGAGATATGGAAGGATTTTGATCATATCCCACATTGTCGAGTGCTCGTGAAAGTCAGAGCTATTGGGAATCACGGAAATCTGACAATTGGGAATCGGAATTGGCTGAGTGGCAGGAAGCAGAGGCTAATGATCGATTGGTGTCTTCCTGACTGGATGCCTGTGTGAAGTGATGTCCCACTATCAGCTAGGGGGCCCTTGCTGTTTCTGTTTTATATCAATTATTCAGACATGGGTTTAGGAAGGTTGATCACTAAATTCGCAAACACGGGCACATTACCAACAACCAGAATGGGGAGGTCTCAGCCTCCACTTCTGAGAGGCATTGCAGGTGGTGATAACGGGGAAAATTCTTGCGTACATGGTGCTCAAAGACAGTAACGAGAGGTGGCTGGTCGGCCCCCTACTGGAGGTTGATCGGCCGTACCACTCGGACCCGACCGAGGAACCAGTGGCGTAGAAAAATAGGCTACAGATTAACTTTAATCTGTTCGTCACTCAGAAAACAATGCACCAGCTCCTGCAGACACTAGGGACCTATTACCTTACCAGCATGGATCCAAAGCCTGCCACCTGCTTGCTCACCCAGTTGAGAAAGCACGCAGCTACGAGGGAAATTGATCAGGTTAATGGCAGGTGCGGTAGGCCAGTCGCGATGCCAGAAAAAATCAATGAAGCCTTCGCCACCTTCTTCGAAGGACTTCACACATTCGAGCCCTCGGAGGGGGACTTCTAGATGAAGCAATTCCTTTATCGACTTGATATGCCAGTCGTGGGCGAAGAGAAGAAACTGGGCTAAGCAACAGCATCAGAACGGGGCGGGCGAGGGGGGGGGGGGGGGGGAGGGTAGTCATTGTGAGTATCAACTCCATGCAGGCGGGGAAGGCGCCGGGGCCAGATGGATTCTCGGGAGACTTGTACAAAACATTCGCGCGCCAGCGTTGGCAGCGCACCTGCCGGAGGTGTTCGCAGGTTCACTTGTAAGGAGAATGCTACCACCAGCTCTAGGGGAAGCCTCAATATCGCTGGTAACCAAAAAGATCAATTATCGGACTGAATCACAGTCCGAGAGACTCATTTCACTAATCAAGATAAACACAAAGATCCTGACAACTTAGCAAGTTAAACGCAAAACTGACTTCGTGTTAGGTGACAGAGGGTAGGGAGAGGAGGGTGTTTCTTTGACTGTGTCTCAGTGTCCAGTAGCATATCACAAGGATCAGCGCTATCGCTCCTGATATATACATAGAAACAAAAGAAATAAGAAAGAGGTGGAGGCGGCGGCATGGGGTGGCAGACAAGTTTGCAGATGAGACGAAGGTCGGCAGGTTTGTTAATAGTGTGAGAGAAGGTCGCAGTTTATAGAAGGACATAGATGGATTCCTCAGATGGGCAGTTCGGTGGTAGATGGATTTCAAACCTGGAAAGTGTCAGGAGATGTACTTTGGTAAAATAACAAGATAATAAAGTACTCAATTCATGATAGGGAACTAGGAAGCTTAGTGGAACAGAGCAATCTGTGCGCGCTTGTCAACAGATCCCTGAACAGGGCAGGACATGATAATAGGTTGTCAAGAAGGCATGCTGGATACTTACTTCTTCAGCCGTGGCATATATAATATGAGCAGGGGGGTTATGTTGTAGCTGCACTAATGTTTGGTGAGCCCACAGATGGAGTACCGTGTGCAGTTCTGGTCGTTTCACTGTAGGAAGGGTTTGATGTGCTGAAGATGGTTCAGAGGTGATTCCCCAGGACGCTGTCGGGGATGGAATATTACAGCTACCAAGAGAAGCTAGTTAGCCTCGGGCTGTTTTCCTACGACCAGAGAAGGTTGAGACGCGATCTTAATGATCTGCTTATGATTATGCGCCGTATGGACAGATTGGATGTGAAGCATCTGCTCCCCTTAGTTCAAAATTCAATAACGAGGGCGCATAATTATAAGGTGACGGGAAGGATGTTGACAGAGGAATTTAATTTCACCCAGAGAGTGGTGGGAGTCTGGAAAGCACTGCTATAAGGAATAGAGGCAGGAAATCTCACAACGTTTTAAAAAAACCTCGATGAACACATGACATGCCTTTTATTCAAGGTTGTGTGCCAAGTTCTGGAAAGTGGGCTTAGTGTAGGTTTGATGTAGCTTCGTTGATGCAGACTCGATGGGCCAAAGGGCGCCTTCTGTGCTTTCTGACTCTATGACTGGAAGAAATTCTTAACTATTTATTCAGCAAAGCCAAAGATTGGTGATAAAATCATAAACTCCCACACCCCCTAATAAAATCCACATTTTAACGTGCACTGAGAAGGATGATGACCCTTCACAAGATCGACCACGCCTCGCACCAAAAGGATGTGAGGCTATGCTTCCTCCGTCAATGCTGGCCCTGAACTTAGAGGAATCCTCCAGAGCTGCTGTACTAAACATTCTGCAACAGATCCACTTTCCAATGCGGGCTGGAGTTCCGGGCGTGTGAAACCAAAGAAATGTGTTGATGCGGATTGCTATGCCACACACGATCTGAGGCAGCAACATTACTTCAAAGTTACAGTATGGTCACAAAATGGGGGCGGGGGGGGGGGGGGGGGGGGTTGGGGGCTGCATACCGCATTGCGAGGACAGCTCTAAACTCTTGTTTAACATCTATTCCTGAATTATTTATAGTTAATCATGGTTCGTCATTGCTCCCCGCAACTCTCTCGATGCAGCATAATTGAAAGAGAATAGTTGTGCCGATGAATTATTAAATCATAGAATCATAGAGTTTACAGTGCAGAAGGAGGCCATATGGCCTATCGAGTTTTCACCGGCCCTTGGAAAGAGCACCCTACTTAAGCCCATACCTCCACCCTATGCCCGTAACCCAGTAACACCACCTAACCTTTTTTTTTTACTCTCAGGACAATTTAACATGGCCAATCTACCTAACCTGCACATCTTTGGACTGTGGGAGGAAACCGGAGCACCCGGAGAAAACCCACGCACACACGGGGAGAACGTGCAGACGCCACACAGCCAGTGACCCAAGCCGGGAATCGAACCTGGGACCCTGGAGCAATTAAGCAACTGTGCTAACCACTATGCTAAAGTGCTGCCCACCATGCTATGGTGCTGCCCAAATCAAATGTTATTAAATCTTGCGGCGATCAAGAATATGAAAATCAAACTAATGGGTCGTCAGAGGGGAATATGCTCCAGTCGACAGTTTTGAAATGGCTATTTGCTTTCGCAAAATCCTTTAATTTATTATCTGTTTCCCATTTACAGATATACAGAACTGGTCAGTCAGTTTAAAAAACTTCGATGTCACTGGGGGTGTCGTCGGAATTGATCTATGCAACGGTGACCTTTGTTTTTCATTTGTCACCAGCAGTTCCTCAACCTCCATATTTAAGAACACGGATATATAGTTGTGAAACACACCGCAGTGTTCAGAGGACAATGTGGGAATCAAGAAGTTCATAAGGTAGTAGAAATTTACGAGCAAGAGTCGGCCGTTGGGCCGCTCGATCTACTCCGCCATTGAATGGAATCGTGGCTGATCTGACATTCCCAAGTCCTGTTTCCTGGCCTTTCCACGTAACTCTTGACTCCATTACTGATCAAGAATCTGTCAATCTTTGCCTTAAATATCCCCAGAGATTCTGACCTCTCAGCTGCCTGTGGTAACGAGTTCCAAAGACTCACAACCTTGAAAGTAGAAATTCCTCCTCATCTGAGTCAGAAATTGGCACACGTTTCGAATAACAATCTTTATTAGTGTCAGAAGTAGGCAATGGAGTTACTGTGAAGATCACCGAGCCGCCACACTCTCACCCCTGTTCAGGGACACTGAGGGAGAATTTAGAAAGTCCAATTCACCGATCAAGCACGCCTTTCAGGGCTGGTGGGAGGAAACCGGAGCGCCCGGTGAACCCCACGCGGACGCTGGAAAAACGTGCAGACTCCGCCGACAGTGACACATGCCAGAAATCGTACCAGTGTCTCTGGCGCTGTGGAGCAACAGTGCTAACCACTGTGCTACCGTGTTGCCCAGTGTCTCTTCTGAGGCGAATCCTTCTAGTACTAGACTCTCCGAAGTGTACAAACATCCTCTCAGCTTTTACTCTATAAAGCTCCTTAAAAATCATATACATTGAAATGTAAACCCGTCTCATTCTTCGACATTCCAACGAGTAGAGTCCCAAGTTGTTTAACCTTAGCTGATAAGGTAATCTCTCCATCCCGTATATCATGCTTTCGAACCTTCTCTGAAGTGCCTCCAATGAAATAATATATTTCCTTAAATAAGGGAACCCAATCTGTTCACGGTGCTCCCCCGTACGTTTTACAATTGCAGCCAAACTTTCCACCTCTTACACTCTAAATAACTTTAAAATAAGGACCAACATTCCATTTGTCTTTTGATCGCGAGCTGCACCGAGTTTAATTTTTGTTTCGTGAACGAGTACCCTCTCGTCCCAATGTACTGCACAGTTCTACAGTTCTGCAGTTTTTCTCCATTGAAATAATATTCGTTTGTTCTACCTTCCAAGGTGAACATCTTTCAAATGTTGCCACATAGAGGAAAGGATGGCGAAGATGATTCTGGAGAAGAGCGAAAGTAACAGGGTAGTTATTATGGGAGACTTTAACTTTCCAAATATTGACTGGAAAAGATATAGTTCGAGTACAATAGATGGGTCGTTTTTTGTACAGTGTGTGCAGGAGGGTTTCCTGAAACAATATGTTGACAGGCCAACAAGAGGCGAGGCCACGTTGTATTTGGTTTTGGGTAATGAACCAGGCCAGGTGTTGGATTTGGAGGTAGGAGAGCACTTTGGGGACAGTGACCACAATTCGGTGACGTTTACGTTAATGATGGAAAGGGATAAGTATACACCGCAGGGCAAGAGTTATAGCTGGGGGAAGGGCAATTATGATGCCGTTAGACGTGACTTGGGGGGGGGGGGGGGATAAGGTGGAGAGGTAGCCTGCAAGTGTTGGGCACACTGGATAAGTGGGGCTTGTTCAAGGATCAGCTACTGCGTGTTCTTGATAAGTATGTACCGGTCAGGCAGGGAGGAAGGCGTCGAGCGAGGGAACCGTGGTTTACCAAGGAAGTGGAATCTCTTTTTAAGAGGAAGAAGGAGGCCTATGTGAAGATGAGGTGTGAAGTTTCAGTTGGAGCGATGGATAGTTACAAGGTAGCGAGGAAGGATCTAAAGAGAGAGCTAAGACGAGCAAGGAGGGGACATGAGAAGTATTTGGCAGGAAGGATCAAGGAAAACCCAAAAGCTTTCTATAGGTATGTCAGGAATAAGCGAATGACTAGGGAAAGAGTAGGACCAGTCAAGGACAGGGATGGGAAATTGTGTGTGGAGTCTGAAGAGATAGGCGAGATACTAAATGAATATTTTTCGTCAGTATTCACTCAGGAAAAAGATAATGTTGTGGAGGAGAATGCTGAGCCCCAGGCTAATAGAATAGATGGCATTGAGGTACGTAGGAAAGAGGTGTTGGCAATTCTGGACAGGCTTAAAATAGATAAGTCCCCGGGACCTGATGGGATTTATCCTAGGATTCTCTGGGAGGCCAGGGAAGAGATTGCTGGACCATTGGCTTTGATTTGTATGTCATCCTTGGCTACAGGAATAGTGCCAGAGGACTGGAGGACAGCAAATGTGGTCCCTTTGTTCAAAAAGGGGAGCAGAGACAACCCCGGCAACTATAGACCGGTGAGCCTCACGTCTGTAGTGGGTAAAGTCTTGGAGGGGATTATAAGAGACAAGATTTATAATCATCTAGATAGGAATAATATGATCAGGGATAGTCAGCATGGCTTTGTGAAGGGTAGGTCATGCCTCACAAACCTTATTGAGTTCTTTGAGGAGGTGACTGAACAGGTAGATGAGGGTAGAGCAGTTGATGTGGTGTATATGGATTTCAGCAAAGCGTTTGATAAGGTTCCCCACGGTAGGCTATTGCAGAAAATACGGAGGCTGGGGATTGAGGGTGATTTAGAGATGTGGATCAGAAATTGGCTAGCTGAAAGAAGACAGAGGGTGGTGGTTGATGGGAAATGTTCAGAATGGAGTACAGTCACAAGTGGAGTACCACAAGGATCTGTTCTGGGGCCGTTGCTGTTTGTCATTTTTATCAATGACCTAGAGGAAGGCGCAGAAGGGTGGGTGAGTAAATTTGCAGACGATACTAAAGTCGGTGGTGTTGTCGATAGTGTGGAAGGATGTAGCAGGTTACAGAGGGATATAGATAAGCTGCAGAGCTGGGCTGAGAGGTGGCAAATGGAGTTTAATGTAGAGAAGTGTGAGGTGATTCACTTTGGAAGGAATAACAGGAATGCGGAATATTTGGCTAATGGTAAAGTTCTTGAAAGTGTGGATGAGCAGAGGGATCTAGGTGTCCATGTACATAGATCCCTGAAAGTTGCCACCCAGGTTGATAGGGTTGTGAAGAAGGCCTATGGAGTGTTGGCCTTTATTGGTAGAGGGATTGAGTTCCGGAGTCGGGAGGTCATGTTGCAGCTGTACAGAACTCTGGTACGGCCGCATTTGGAGTATTGCGTACAGTTCTGGTCACCGCATTATAGGAAGGACGTGGAGGCTTTGGAGCGGGTGCAGAGGAGATTTACCAGGATGTTGCCTGGTATGGAGGGAAAATCTTATGAGGAAAGGCTGATGGACTTGAGGTTGTTTTCGTTGGAGAGAAGAAGGTTAAGAGGAGACTTAATAGAGGCATACAAAATGATCAGGGGGTTGGATAGGGTGGACAGTGAGAGCCTTCTCCCGCGGATGGAAATGGCTGGCACGAGGGGACATAACTTTAAACTGAGGGGTAATAGATATAGGACAGAGGTCAGAGGTAGGTTCTTTACGCAAAGAGTAGTGAGGCCGTGGAATGCCCTACCTGCTACAGTAGTGAACTCGCCAACATTGAGGTCATTTAAAAGTTTATTGGATAAACATATGGATGATAATGGCATAGTGTAGGTTAGATGGCTTTTGTTTCGGTGCAGCATCGTGGGCCGAAGGGCCTGTACTGCGCTGTATTGTTCTATGTTCTATTATACTCTATTTGCATCAAGGTGTCTTTACAACCTGCTGCAACCCTTCTCACAACTTGCCCTTCAAATTGTCGAGAGGGATACAACGTGATGAAAATCATGTATCGCTATTTCATAGAGTCGAGTTATAAGCAGGATCCGGACTCGGGGAAGGTTGGCAGGGGTGGGGTGGGGGCGTGCGGGGAGAGTTGGGGGCTGAGGTGAGAATGCAATATGTATACATTAAATCGGTAACCTTAACGTTCGGTAGCAGAGTCGTTGGATTCCATTTCCCATTTGTCATGGTGTGCTGGTAATGTCACTGAAACAATAATAAAGACACCTCGGTTAAGGTTCTCTAGAAAGGATTCCAGAGACAGTTTCAAACGAGAGCTGGGCATATGTTTAAAAGTGAGGAATTTAGAGGGCTAAGTAGATGAGGCTGGGGAATGGGACTATCCCGGTAGCTCTTTTGGGTCTGGTGCAGGCAAGATTAGCCGCATGACTCTTCCTGTGTTGTAAACTTCTATTATTTTGCTTCTATGCTCAATAATGTTCATCCTTCGCTACAGACACTTTGCAATCCGATTGACTCCCAACGGTTTCAAGAACGGCACGGCGAAGCATCCATATAACTAAAATTCGGGGCAGCTAGAAAAATCCTCCCGATGCTAGTGGCGGCCACATATCATCAAATATTGCTTGAAAACGTTAATCTTTGCGCCACCTTTTGCGCTGGTGGCTCTGCAGAAAACCTTGCTAGATGCAGCACAGGGACGCTAACTTGAAACTACTCAGGCAATATTACAAAACAGGACGAATAATTAATTAAGCATTCTTTCCATTCTTAAGGGCAAATATTGCTATTCAACTGACAGTGAGCGATTGTTGATATGAAAGCGTATAAAATTTACAAGCAGAGTAGAGTAGGGAATACAAGTCGCATTAGCTATTGATTTTATGTTCTGCATAATTTTACTAATTTCATAAATTGCTGCAGAGAATATAAGATCCCATCCATTATCTCCTTCCTGAATTTACTTTGGGTCCCTGCATAAATGAACGGGTTGATGCAGGAGCTCAAAAACTGAAGCATGTATCCCATTTCCTCCAGGTTAAATGTTGATTCCCCAAAACTGGAACCTGAGAAATAAGCAACATTCGCGATTCGGACATAAAATATCGTTACAAAGTAAAATAAATATAATAGGATGAAGCTGCCTGAGATGGCGAAGAGTAAAACAATAGACTTCCTCCTCTTCTCCATCTCTGGATCAGTCTGATTCTCTGCATTGTTCTGCGTCCGGAGTCTTCTGCGGGCTGTGTTGGCCTCGAGAATATGTCTGACGGTAAGAGCATTCAGCAATAAAATCAGAAAGAATGGGAGGCAGGGGGTTACTATGACGAGAATCCAGTCAAATGCGGCCCATGCAGGTGATGTGTAATATATTATTTTTATGCCACAGAACCACGGTACATTATTAATGGTGTACACAGGTTCATATATAAAATAGAGAAACGTATTTCTGAGACAGCTCAGTGTACAGACTGTCCCGATAACCCGAAGAGACGTTTTCACGGTGCAGTATTTTACTTTCAGCTTCTGGCAACAAATCGCCACAAATCGGTCAAAAGTAAAAGCGACTGTCAACCAGGCAGTGCAGTCTATTACTGCATATATCAGGGCAATACGAAAACTGCATAATGGTGTTATTGATAAAAAGGAGAGTGGGAAATAAATGCCAGAGATGCGGTTTAAAATCACAGCGGTAATAATGAGTAGAAGATCGGTGACGCCCATTGACACCAGGTAGTAAGTGATACATCTGGAGAGACCGCATCTTCCTCGGGACAGGATCACAATTACTGCAAAGTTAGCTGTAAAAATATGATGCAAAGGAAGAGAATGTGAGCTGAAACACGGGAAGCTTATAGGCATTCATTAGAGTTAAGGAAAACATAAAAGGTACTGGGCTGACTCACAGCAAAATTATCCCATTTAGCTGATCTATGTGAACAGCTTTGAGACGCTATCTCGGAGTTGAACACATCGCTTCTGCTAGGGATACTAGTTTCTGAGTTCAAAATAATAGTTCATTTGAGAGATAAGCTGTGGAATTTTCACTGAAAGCGAAACAAGATGTTTGTCAACTAAGTGGCAACCGTGGAGACTGTCAAATAGGTTCAAGGTCAAAAAATCCTTCATCTTTTAGTCTATTGTAGAAATCTTAATTATTGGAAAATTTGGGGTTCACCTTGTTGTGACAATGGACAATCAGTGAGATGACATCTGGCCATTGCGTATTCTGAATTTAAAGAGGGGATATTGATGCATGCACATTAATAACACGGAATTCTTCGACCAGCCATTGGAATATTCGTGTCAGAAAGTGACCGATGTCGAAGTTTCATTCGGAGGAAGACTTCCTGAGGTGCAATACCTCCTTAATACTGCTGTGGACCACCGGTATGACCTTTGAATGTCTTCATAATGGCGGATGCTGAAATTACAGCGCTGTGTCTCAGATACTCCAGATACCTCAAATGGCACAACATGTGGAGAAAAATAATGAGGCAGGGAAGAGTGGGAGATATGGTCAGACAAGTGAACAGGAAGAAATGAAGCAGCAAGTAACGTGGAAGAGATGAATCAAGGAAGCCAAACGGAGGTTCTAGTATATACATGCACAATATGTGTTTGGAGAAAATGCAAATCAATATGACGTCGACTCGTCACAGTTGCATTGCCACTATCTCTGCGAAATTCCGATTCTAATCAATTCTGCTTTAATCCCTCCTTTCATTTTTGTCAGTCAAGGAATTATTCAATGCTTCAATGACAATAATTAAGTAATAATTCGTGGGAATTAACCTGGCCACTCAGATGCCAATACCCAGTGGATCTGCATTGGACTGTATAATCAAACTTATAATTATCGCTCAGTAGCAGTATCAATAAGAGAATAGAACAAAATTTTTGCTGTGCAGAAGTAGTGATAATGAACCTAACAGCAACAATGAAAAGTACAAAATAGAACTCCCTGTGCCATTTACTTATCGTGAGCCCATTCGCACGCAGCTGTCATGCCAAAGCCAATAACATAATTCAAAATATGTTGACACGATAATAATGTAATAAATTCCGCTCAACAAGCTGTTGCAATAGCATAATGGAACAATACATTTGAAGCGTGAGATTAGCGTGATTCGTGAACCACATTTGCAGTTATATTACCAAAATAGTATTATACGTAAATTGAGAGATAGAACCTTAAACCACATGAAGTGCGTAATCAAATAATTGTAAATAAATATTGTCAATGTGAATAATATGCTGCATTCAAAGTAATTAAAGGTCTTTTCAGATGATTACAATATATCTTTAAATGGGTAACATTTTAGCAGCGAAGCCAATGCGTTTTGTCGTTTGATTCGAAATTACATGTTTTTCAATGCGTTAAATCGGACCTGAAAGGATAGTTTACACCATTACATACGCGAAAGTATAACCTTATAGATGAAATGATTCATGGAAAAATGATATTGTTAAAGTAAAGAAACGTAATTACGAAATCGAAGCAGTTATTCAGGTCACTATGATACCCTTCTCTGTAATAATACACTACCTGGAACCCCGATAGCGGCAAGAATAGGATAATAAATGGCATACACCAGTCCTGTTGGTGATCCGTGCATTTCTATCAGAAATTCCGTGCGCAATCTGCACAGCACTGAAAGATTGGCACATTTATATCCGATGGTAGGCTCCAGACAGACGATGGGCTGTTTTGATTTCTTTATTAACTGCACTAATTGTAGATTGGCACAGATCCTAATGGGATCGGGATTTAACAGCCCAGGGACCATTGTTATCTAAAATGTCGCGTTTCAATTCCAAAGTCTTTTGAAAACAATGGGTTGTAATTATCAAAACGATGAATGTATATTGAAAATCATTTATATTAAAAGTCTCAGGCTTGTTTCAGTTTTTTTCAGCACAAGATATAACTGAGGGCAATATACTACTGCTGTAGGCAATGTTTTCGCTCTTAAACATAATTCAGCCCTGGTAATCACGGTTCAAACATAATATTTGGCTCGCAATCTGGCTCGAATGCTATGCATTCATTGAAACAGAATGGCAAGGTTCAGTTAAAGATCGTTACATTACGTTTGCATGGGGCCAGTTATTCATGGTTCAAATCAATGCCGATTTGCCCAGGTCACTGCCGTTATGTTCAGTGTGGGACTCTCAAGTGGATAAGGCCAGTTGAGACCCATTACAGTGGCTTTGAAATTGTCCACTTAAACCCCATTATATTCAGCGTGAGCAGATCCTGTTGAGCTTCTGTAAATTCGGCCTATGGTTGGTTCTCTTCTATCGATTTGCATTTTGTGTTTACAGTTTCACAGTCACAGTAGACAGCCTCCTCCCAGCAAGCTGGCGTACTGCCTGGACGAGGGGAAATTAAGCAATGTAAAACTGAGTGTGGGCAGATTTACTTCAGCGTTTTAATACTCAGTGCCATTGTATACATACAGATAGAGGGTTATATGCAGTGTGGGAATGACCACCTAATGTCATGGTGGTACGAAATATTTAAATGTTTAGATATCCGGTTCAGCAATTTTAAAGTAATTGTGAATTTTTCCAGGAAAGCGCTGTTCTGCTTTGCAGGCGCCGCTTCGTGGTCAGGAAAATTTGCTGAATGTATTTTCAATTTTCAAATGTACTGCTCAACGTGCTTACAGACAGCGTTCACTGATTCAGTTCAGCGTGTTTACTGTCACTCTCCATTGGACCAGGTCGGTAGTTTAACATCCCGAGTTGATGAAATCCTGTTCAGCATGGATGCCTTCAGTGTGCACAGGAGCAGTTCACGCCGCTCTGCTGACAGTGCGACGTGGCGAAAGGGAGCGAGTTGCAAAACATCCTATCGTGTTGGAAGAACACGATAGTTTTAGCACCATCTGTAGCCAGCTCCAGCTCTAGCTAAGAAGGTTGTGCAGCGCTGGTCCGAGGAGACAAAAGAGCTCTTACGTGACTGCTTAGAGACAGTGGACTGGTCCATATTTAAGAGCTCAGCGACCAACTTAAACGTGTATTCCACCACCGTCACAGACTTCATCAGCAAATGTGTGGACGACTGCATGCCAAAGAAAGCAGTACGTGCATCCCCCAACTGGAAACCATGGCTCAATCGCGAGATTGACAGCCTACTGAAGGACAGATCTGAGGCGTTCAAGGCAGACGACCCTGACCTGTACAAGAAATCCAGGTACGACCTCCGCAAAGCCATCCAAGATGCCAAGAGAGAATATCAAACCAAGCTAGAGTCACAGACAGACTCTCGGCGGTTGTGGCAAGGACTAAACAACATAACGGGCTACAAAGCGAAGCCGAACAGTATCTCTGGCAACAGCGGACCCTCCCCGATGAACTCAATGCATTCAATGCTCGGTTCGAGCAGGTAACCAACAATACGCTGGCGAGTGCCCCAGCAGCCTATAATTCACCCATACCCACCATCACAGCCTCCGAAGTCAGGTTGGCCTTCCTGAAAGTGAACCCTCGGAAGGCGACGGGCCCAGACGGGATCCCTGGTCGTGCACTCAGAGCCTGCGCGGACCAGCTGGCAGAGGTATTCGCGGACATTTTTAACCTGTCCCTACTCCACTCCGTGGTTCCCACCTGCTTCAAGAAGACCACCATCATACCGGTACCAAAGCAGAACCAGGCAACGTGCCTCAATGACTACCGACCAGACGCCCTGACGTCAGTCGTAATGAAGTGCTTCGAGAGGTTGATCATGAAGCACATCACCGCCATACTCCCAGAACGCCTTGATCCACTTCAATTCACATACCGCTGCAACCGGTCCACATCAGACACCATTTCCCTGGCCCTACACTCATCCCTAGAGCATCTCGAAAACAAGGACTCCTACATTAGACTTCTATTTATTGACTACAGCTCCTCCTTCAACAACATAATCCCAGCCAAGCTCATATCAAAGCTCCAAAACCTAGGACTTGGCTTTCCACTCTGCAACTGGATCCTCGATTTTCTGACCAATAGACCACAATCAGTAAGAATGAACAACAACACCTCCTCCACAATAGTCCTCAACACCGGCGCCCCGCAAGGCTGCAAACTTAGCCCCCTACTCCACTCCCTGTACACACTTGACTGCGTGGCAAAACTTGGTTCCAACTCCATCTACAAGTTTGCTGACGATACGACCATAGTGGGCCGGATCTCGAATAACGATGAGTCCGAATACAGGAGGGAGATAGAGAATCTAGTGGAGTGGTGTAGTGACAATAATCTCTCCCTCAATGCCAGCAAAACTAAAGAGCTGGTCATTGACTTCAGGAAGCAAAGTACTGTACACACCCCTGTCAGCATCAACGGGGCCGAGGTGGAGATGGTTCGCAGTTTCAAATTCCTAGGGGTGCACATCTCCAAAAATCTGTCCTGGTCCACCCACGTCGACGCTACCACCAAGAAAGCACAAGAGCGCCTATACTTCCTCAGGAGACTAAGGAAATTCGACATGTCCACATTAACCCTTACCAACTTTTACAGATGCACCATAGAAAGCATCCTATCGGGCTGCATCACAGCCTGGTATGGCAACTGCTCGGCCCAGGACCGCAGGGAACTTCAGAGAGTCGCGAACACCGCCCAGACCATCACACAAACTTGCCCCCCATCCATTGACGCCATTAACACCTCCCGCTGCATGGAAAAAGTGGGCAGCATAATCAAAGATCCCTCCCACCCGGCTTACTCACTCTTCGAACTTCTTCCATCGGGCAGGAGATACAGAAGTTTGAGAACACGCACGAAGACTCAAAAAAAGCTTCCTCCCCACTGTCACCAGACTCCTAAATGGCCCTCTTATGGACTGACCTCACGCGAATAAGACCCCGAAGGTAAGGAGAGGGTTCGTGGAACGCAGTAGGGACCGAGGAGGGCTGGCGCTGCAAAACCTAGGGAGCTACTACTGGGCAGCAAATGTGGCGATGATCCGCAAGTGGGTTATGGAGGGAGAGGGGGCGGCATGGAAGAGGAGGGAGATGGCGCCCTGTAAAGGAACGAGTTTGGGAGCGTTGGTGACGGCACCTCTGCTGTTCTCGCCATCAAATTATACCACGAGCCCGGTGGTGGCGGCAACGTTAAGGATCTGGGGCCAGTGGAGACGGCACAGGGGTGCAGTGGGAGCCTCGGTGTGGTGCCCGATCAGAGGTAACCACCGGTTTGTCCCGGGGAAGATGGACGGGGGATTCCAGGGCTGGCATCGGGCGGGTATTAGAAGAATGGGGGACCTGTTCATTGACGGGACATTTGCGAGCCTAGGGGCACTGGAGGAGAGGTTTGAGTTACCCCCAGGAAATGCATTTAGATATATGCAGGTGAGGGCTTTTGTGAGGCGACAGGTCAGGGAATTCCCGTTGCTCCCGGCACAAGAAATTCAAGTCAGGCTGATCTCGGGTGTATGGGTCGGGGAGGGCAAGGTTTCGGCAATACACCAAGAGATGAAAGAAGAGGGGGAAGCCCTAGCAGAAGAGTTGAAGGGTAAATGGGAGGAGGAGCTGGGGGAGGAGGTCGCAGAAGGTTTGTGGGCTGATGCCCTGGGTAGGGTTAATTCCTCCTCCTCATGTGCCAGGCTTAGCCTAATACAATTTAAGGTAGTTCACAGAGCGCACTTGACGGGAGCGAGGTTGAGTAGGTTCTTTGGGGTTGAGGACAGATGTGGAAGGTGTTCAGGGAGTCCGGCGAACCATGTCCACATGTTTTGGTCATGCCCGGCACTGGAGGGCTTCTGGAGAGGAGTGGCGGGAGCAATATCTCTGGTTGTGAAAGTCCAGGTCAAGCCAAGCTGGGGGCTAGCAATATTCGGAGTAGTGGATGAGCCGGGAGTGCAGGAGGCGAAAGAGGCCGAAATTCTGGCCTTTGTGACCGTAGTAGCCCGGCGAAGGATCTTGCTGTTGTGGAAGGAGGCGAAGCCCCCTAGCCTGGAGGCCTGGATAAATTACATGGCTGGGTTAATAAAGCTGGAGACGATTAAGTTTGCCTTCAGAGGGTCTGGAGGCGGTGGCAACCGTTCCTAGACTACCTCGCAGAGCGTCAGAGGAAGGTTGGTCAGCAGCAGCAGCAACCCTGGGGGGGGGGGGGGGACGAGAGATTGTTTGAGGGGATAGATGAGCAGGAGATAACATGGAGGGTGGGGAAACTGGCACGTGCGGGCGAGAGCCACTGTATAAAGCTATGTAAATATACCATTGTGCCATGTATATATCTTGCTCAGTGCGATTTTGTGTTATTTTGTTACGGGGGGGGGTTATTGTTTGTAAGGGGAAAAAATTGTGTTGTTAATAAACTTTAATAAATATATATATTTTTTAAAAATGGGATGACTTCATTAGCACTACACCCTGTATGCTTCATCCGATGCCAGTGCTTATGTAGTTACATTGTATATGTTGTGTTGCCCTATTATGTATTTTCTTTTATTCCCTTTTCTTCTCATGTACTAAATGATCTGTTGAGCTGCTCGCAGAAAAATACTTTTCACTGTACCTCGGGACACGTGACAATAAACAAATCCATCCATCCTTTGAACATTCGCATCATTTTCCATTGTGATGCCAGAGTTTCAGCATTCGTTGTATTCTTCCTCTATATGTAGTCTGAATAATCCGTGATCAGAATGTTTTTACACTTTTACATCGAGCTGAGGATTGCTGCTGTTCCTGATGCCTTTCAACGCATTAACCTTTTTCAGTTCCCTTTGCCTTTTCGTCATTGACACGCAATCTTTCCACTCTCCCTTCAGGATGGACTTTGGTCTATGGTTCTTTTTGAAGTGAGGTCTAAGTGGTGACTATAGATCACGATAGGCTTACCCTTGATTAACTTGTTAAAACATTGAGCACTTCCCTGATAACTACGTTTACTGAGATTAATTTAAAGTTCCGATATGAGAACGCAGAGTGCCGCAGCGACGCCTGCCCTTCAACGAGATATTTGGGACAATCCTTTTTCCATTGTTGTTCAGATTCACACTCTCACCTACACCTTTTTAATCTCGCACGTTCATGACCGCATTCGTGCCATCAAAACACGGAGTTATATTTCCCAGGAGGAGGAGTAGGCCATTCGGTATTTCAAACCTGCTGCACCATTCAATATGACCATGGCTAATCATTTACTGCAGCCCCACACCCCCGCACCCTCTCTATTGCCCTTGACACTTTAAGAGTCTAGAAATCTACATATATTTGTTTATTTAATAAAATCAGCGATTTGGCCTCTAGTTCCTTCTGTGGGGGCGAAATCCATCGCTTTATCACCCTCTTAGTGAAGTCTTTTCTCCTTATATCAGACCTAAATGACCTGCCCGTATCCTGATATTGCGACTCCTTGTTTTAGACCCACAATCCACATTCGCTCCTGCCCCTAGACAGACCAAACAACATCCCAGAATGCAGTGTTTCAGCCGTGTTAGAAATGTACACGTTTCCATTAAACCCCTCTCATTCTGCTGCGCTCGAGCGGTACAGACAAGTCGACCAATGTAGCGTCATACCACCATCCTGCCATCTAAGGAGTCAGCCTGCGAAACCTTCTCTGCACTCCTTGTATCACAAGTTCTGAAGTGTCGACGGTTAAACTGCACATAATGCTGTACGTGTGGGCTCACCAGGGCTTTGCACAGCTGCTGTACATGTAGTCACATCCTATTGCATTGAAGGCCAGTATACCATTTCCCTTCATAACTGCATTTTTGCTTTCAGTGACTGGTGTGCTAGGAACCTAATTCTTTGTGCGTCAACAATTCCCAATTTAATACCATTTAAAATACTGTTCCATCTATTTCTCCGTCCGAATGAGGCAAGTTCACATTTATTCACGTTGCCCTGCAGCTGCCACGTTCTTCTCTATCAAGCAACATGTCTTAATTACCCTAAGGTCATTTACGGTTCCCCCCGAGCCTGGAAATGCTGTTTCCCAAACTTATCCTTCCAGACTCTCTCAAGATTCATCTATGATTTTTCAATCCCCTCCTTTACATTACTATTTCCCATGGAGTTATGGAGTTTTGGAACCATAAAGGCAGAGTGTAAGGGAGTCATAGAGGTTTACAGAACCAACAGAGGCCTTTCGTGCCATAGAACGCAAATATATTCGAATCCGGATTGTCAGCATGTGGTCCTTAACCTTGTATGCTATGTCTTAAGTTTTCATCTCGACGTTTCTTAAATGCTCCCTGCCTCAACTACTCTTTCAGGAAGTAAGTGATAATAAGCGATTTTCGTTTCATTTTCATTTCAAGTGTCAGATTCCCACCACTTCCTGTGCGAAAACGGATTCCCTCAAATCCCGTAAAAATCTCCTTTTCCCTCCCTTCAGCCTGTGCCAACTTATTATTAATCCCTCAACTGATGGAAAAAAGGTTCTTCTTATCGAACCTATCTGTGTTATTCATAATTATGTTACCCTCGTTCATATACACCCTTAGCCTTACCTGCTTTAAGAAAAACAACTCCAGCCTCTCTTGATTGATGGAACGATCCAGCACTGGCAACATCCTGGTGAATGCTGCACTCTCTGCAACCATTTCCTTCTTGTATTGTGGCGACCAGAGCTGCACACAGTATGCTAGCCGTGGCTTAACGGGCGTGTTATACATTATCAACTCTCTGCTGTTATATTCTACGCTTCTGCTAATAAAGGAGAATACGCCAAATGTGTTTAACACATATGCCTTTTTAACTGTAGATTGTTAATGTGGTTGTTATTATTATCATTATTATTATTTGTTTTGATTGGCTTTCGGGTTGATGTAATTGCCTGTGCCCTCTTGCCTGGCCCTCCCATGTGTCAGAAGCAATGTCACCATCCCCTCATTATCTTTTTCTAATATTTCATTAAATTTCAGAACTTAATATCTTCCCTTCATCCACTTGTTTGAGAAGATATAATGTGTGTCTTTAAATTCTAATGTTGAACCTTTGAACAAGTCCGAAGTTCCTACTTCATGCACAAATATCCTGTAGAAATCCGCTTAGGGCAATAGCCATACATGCCACTTTCATAAGATGGTATTTTCCAGTATCTGCCAATGCTTTACATAAGCAAAATAAAATCGCAAAAGCGTATAAGTGGCAAAGGAAGCTTGACACAAATTTCAAAGTTTCGACAGTATGAGTTAAGTGTACAAATCAGTCTGTAAAAGTAACGAGTATGTTACAATTAAAGTAACATAATGCACATTCCATATCCATTCAAAATTAATTCAAGTAACACATGTTCAGAGGAAACAATAAAATGAATCTTTATTAGTGTCACAAGGAGGCTTACATTAACACTGCAATTAAATTGCTGTGAAAACCCCGAGTTGCCACACTACGGTGCCTGTTTGGGTACACTGAGGGAGAATTCTGAATGCACAATTGACCACAAGCACGTCTTTCAGGAATTGTAGGGGGAAGCCGGAGCACCCGAAGAAAACCCACGCAGGCATATGGCACAAGGTCTGCAGAGCTAGAAAAATTGCAGAATGTTAAGTTAACAAAACCAAAACTCGTTACCTGTTGTGGAAAAAGATGACCATCAGAACATAAGACATAGGAGCAGAGTTAGGCCACTCGGACCATCTAGTTTGCTCCGCTTCTCAATCATGGCTGATATTTTTTTCATACCGATTCTCCTGCCTTCTCCCCATAACACCGATCCCTTTATTAACCAGGAACCAATCTATCTCTGTCTTAAAGACACTCAGTGATTTCGCCTCCACAGCCTCCTGCGGCAAAACGTTCCACAGATTCACCAGCCTCTGGCTGCAGAAATTCCTCCTCATCTCTGTTTAAAGGATGGTCCCTTTAGTCTGAGAATGTGTCCTCTGCTTGTCGTTTTTCCTGCAAGTGGAAACATCCTCTCCACGTCCACTCTATCCAGGTTCGCAGTATCCTGCAAGATTCAATAAGATCCCCCCACATCCTTCTAAGAGAATTGAGACCCAGTTGAGACCCAGACGCCTCAACCGTTCCTCGTACAACAAGCTCAACATTCAAGGGATCATTCTTCAAAACCTCCTCTGGACCCGTTGCAAGGCCAGCACATCCTTCTTAGGGGCCCAAACCTGCTCCCAATACTCCAAATATGGTCTGATCAGAGCCTTATATAGCCTGAAAACTACATCCCGTTCTTATATTCTAGCCCTCTCGACATGAATGTTAACATTGCATTTGCCTTCCGAACTGCCGACTGAACCTGCACATTAACCTCAAGAGAATCATGCACAAGGACTCCCAAGCCCTTTTGTGCTTCTGGTTTCCTAAGCATCTCCCCATTTAGAAAATCGTCTTTGCCTCCATTTTTCCTTTCAAAGTGCATAACCTCACAATTTCCCACATTGTATTCCATATGCCAATTCTTTGCTCACTTTCGTTGACTGTCCAAGGCCTTCTGCAGCCCGCCTGCTTCCTCAATACTACCGTCCATCAAGAAATCGTTGTATCATCTGCAAACCTAGCAAAAGTGTCTTCAGTTCCTTCTTCCAGATTATTAAAGTACATTGTGAAAAATTGCGGTCCCAGCACCGACCCCTGAAGCTAGTTACCGGCTACTAGCTAGTACTAGTTACCGGCTACCATCCTGAAAAAGGCCCCTTTATCCCCACTCTCTGCCTTCTGTCTGTCAGACAATTCTCTATCCAAGCCAGGACCTCACCCTTAACACCATGGGCGTTTGACTTAACAGTCTCCTATGCGGCACCTTGTCAAAGGCATTCGGAAATTCTAATTAAATCACATCCACTGGTGCTCCTTTGTCTAATTTCCCTGTTACTTCCTCAAAGAACTCTAACAGATTTGTCAGACATGACGTTCCCTTGACGAAGCTGTTCTGACTCAGTGCTATTTTATCATGCACTTCCAAGTACTCCACGATCTCATCTCTTATAATGGTCTCTAAAATCTTATAAATGGCCGAAGTCAGGCTAAACGACCTACAATTTCTCATTTTCTGCCTCCATCCCTTCTTAAATAGCGGTGTTATATTAGTCACTTTCCTCTGGGATGCTTCCTGCCCCCAGTGATTCCTGAAAGGTCACCTCAAACAACTCAACAATCTCCTCAGCTATCTCTTTTAGAACCCTGTGGTGTAGTCCATCTGGTCCAGGTGATTTATCCACCTTCAGACCTTTCCGTTTTCCAAAATCTTATCCTTAGTGATGGTCACTGCACTCACCTTTGTACCCTGATTCTCCTGGTGCTCTGGCTTCCCACTTGTGTCTTCCACTGTGAAGACTGATGTAAAGTAACTATTAAGTTCCTATGCCATTTCGTGTTTCCTATTATTACTTCTCTAGCCACATGTTCCAGTGGTCCAATGTCTATTTTTGCCTCTGTCTTACCTTTTATATATTGAAAAAAAACTCTTCCTATCTTCCTTAATGTTACTAACTAGCTTGCCCACATATTTGATTTCATTTTTATTTTATTTATTGTCACATGTGCCGAAGTACATTGAAAAGTATTTTTCTGCGGCTGAGGGAACGTACACAGTACGTATATAGTAGACAAAAGAATAATCAGCTGAGAACATTGACACATGGTACATCGATAAACAGTGATTGGTTACAGTGCGGAACAAGGGGCCAAGCAAAGCAAACAAAGCAAATACATGAGCAAGGGCAGCATAGGGTGTCTTCCCTGTTGTTACAGGGAACAGGTCAGTCTGAGGCGGAGCCGTTGAAGATTCTTACAGCTGTGGGGAAGAAGCTGTTCTTATGTCTGGGTGTGCGTTTCTTCAGACTTCTGTACCTTCTGCCCGATGGAAGGGTCTAGAAGAAGGCAATGCCTGGGTGGGAGGAGTCTCTGATAATGCTGTCAGCCTTCCTGAGGCAGCGGGAAGTGTACACAGAATCACTGTGGGGGTGGCAAGCTTGTGTGCTGCGTTGGGCTGAGTTCACCACATTCTGCAGGTTATTGCGGCCTTGGACCGAGCAGTTGCCATACCAGGCTTTGCTGCAGCCGGATAGAATGCTCTCTATCGCACATCTGTGGAAGTTTGTGAGAGTCGATGCTGACCAGCCAAATTTCTTTAGCTTCCGGAGGACGAAGAGGCGTTGTTGTGCTTTCTTGACTGTTGCATCGACGTGAGTGGACCAGGACAGACTGTTGGTGATTATGACCCCCAGGAACATAAAGCTATCGACCATCTCCACTTCGGAGCCATCGATGCAAACGGGAGAGTGTGTCCTGCTACGCTTCCTGAAGTCGATGATCAGTTGCTTGGTCTTTCCAACATTTAGAGAAAAATTTCTTTCAGTACACCATGCAAAAAAATGATTTACCTCACTCCTATAGACTGATTCGTCGTTGTTTGAGATACGGCCCACCACAGTTGTATCATCAGCAAACTTATAAATTGAGTTGGAGTTAAATCTTGCCACGCACTCTGTATTGGGAGTACAGTGGAGGACTGACAACACATTCTTGCGGGACTCCCGTGTTGAGGACTATTGTACTGGTGGTCCTGTTGCCTATCCTGACAGATGCGGTCTGTTGGTGAGGAAGTCAAGGACCCAGCTGCAGAGGAACGGGTCAAGTCCAAGATTGCGGAGTTTGGATATTCGTCTTGTTGGGATAATGGTGTTGAAGGCGGAGCTGTAGTCTATGAACAGCAGTCTTACATAGGTGTCCTTGTTGTCGAGGAGTTCGAGTGTTGATTGCAGAGCCAGCGAGATAGCATCTGTTGCGGATCGTTTGCGGTGTTAGGCAAACTGCAGTGGATCGAGACCGTCTAGGAGACTGGCAGTGATCTGTCTCATGACGAGCCGCTCGAAATATTTCACCATTCGGTAGTCGTTGAGGTAGGGTGCCTTGTTCTTCTTTGGTACTGATATTATGGTGGTCTTCTTGAAGGAGGTGGGTACCTAGTTTAATTTGTGTTTCGTGAACGAGTACAACGTGATGAAAATCATGTATCGCTATTTCATAGAGTCGAGTTATAAGCAGGATCTGGCGAAGGTTGGCGAGGGTGGGGGGGGGGGGGGGGAGGGTTGGGGACTGACGTGGGAATGCAATATTGATCTTCATACATTAAGTTGGTAACCTTAGTGTTCGGGAGCAGAGTCGTTGGATTCCATTTCTCATTTGTCAAGGGGTGACCGTGGTCTGCTGGTAATGTCACTGAAATAATAATAAAGAGACCTCGGTTAAGGTTCTCTGGACATAGATTCAAATCCGGACCAGGTGTGATGCAATATGGAGTAAGAAATAACTAATGTACAGGCAGCATGATGAATGGTGACTACGAGCGATGGTTGCTGAAATCCATCAATTAATGTTACACCTCTACAAATCATTGGTCAGACCACACTTGGAATAAAAGCAGTAAATATTGGACAATCTCAACAGGTCTGACGGGATCTATGGAGAGAAAAAGAAGCTAACGGTTCGAGGCTGGATGAATCTTTGTCAAAGCTTTGTCGAGCTTTGACAAGGCTAAACCAGCCACAAACCTTCGCTCCCTTTTCCTCTCCACAGATGCTGTCAGACCTGCTGAGATGGTCCGGAATTTTTTGTTTTTGTTTCAGGTTCCAGAATTTGCTGCAATTTGCATTTATCCACATTTGGAATATTGTGGTTAATTTCCCACCTTCTTTCAGGCAGGATGTTAAAGCCCTAGAGAGAGTGCAGAGACATTAACTACAATGATACCAGCATTCAGGAATTAGAGATACAAGGAAGGATTAGATAAATTAGGTTTGTTCTCCTTAGAGCAGAGAAGATTAAGAGGTGACCTTATTGAAATGTTCAATATTATGACCAATTTTGACAAGGTGAAGAAGGATATTCTGTTTCCACTCGTTGGTAAGTCAGTGACTCGGGTCACAGAGTCACGATGGTCAACAAGAGAGCTAGGATTGAGATGAAGAGAAAGATCTACACTCCGAGGTGTTTGGATTTGGAGTGCACTGTCCGGGGGCGTGGTGGAGGCTGAACCCAGAGACAGTTTCAAAAGAGAGCTGTGCATCTGTTTGAAGATGATGAATGTAGAGGGTTACGTAGAAAACGCTAGGGAATGGGACTATCCCGGTAGCTTTGTCGGGGCGGGTGCAGGCAAGATTGGCCGCATGAGTCTCCCTGTGTTGCAAACTTCTATTATTTTGATTCTATGCTCAATAATGTTCATCCTTCACAACAGACACATTATAAGCCGATTCACTCTCAACAGTTTCACAAATGGCACGGCGAACCATGCATGTAACTAAAATTCGGGACAACCAGGAAAATCCCCGCGATGCTAGTGGCGGCCACATATCATCAAATATTGATTGAAAACGTTAATACAGCCCCTTTGCGCTGGTGGCTCTGCAGAAAACCTTGATAGATGGAGCCAGGGACGCTAACTGCAAACAACTAGTGCCAAATTGAAAACAGGACGAATAATTAATTAAGCATTCTTTATACATTCTTAAAGGCAAACATTGATAAACAACTAAAAGTGATATGGGAGCGTATAAAATTTACAAGCAGAGTAGAGGAGGGAATAAAAGTCGAATTAGCTATCGATTTGATGTTCTGTATAATTTTACTAATTTCATAAATTGCTGTAGAGAATATAAGATCCCATTCTTTATCTCCTTCCTGAATTTACTTTGGGTCCCTGCATAAATGAACGGGTTGATGCAGGAGCTCAAAAACTGAAGCATGTATCCCATTTCCTCCAGGTTAAATGTTGATTCCCCAAAACTGGAACCTGAGAAATAAGCAACATTCGCGATTCGGACATAAAATATTGTTACAAAGTAAAATAAATATAATAGGATGAAGCTGCCTGAGATGGCGAAGAGTAAAACAATGGACCTTCTCCTCTTCTCCATCTCTGGATCAGTCTGATTCTCTTTATTGTTCTGCGTCTGGAGTCTTCTGCGGGCTGTGTTGGCCTCTAGAATATGTCTGACGGTAAAAGCATTCAGCAATAAAATCAGAAAGAATGGAAGGCAGGGGGTTACTATGACGAGAATCCAGTCATATGCGGCCCATGCAGGTGATGTGTAAAATATTAACTTTATGCCACAGAACCACGGTACATTATTAATGGTATACAGAGGTTCATATATAAAATAGAGAAACGTATTTCTGAGACAGCTCAGTGAGCAGACTGTCCCGATAACCCGAAGAGACGTTTTCACGGTGCAGTATTTTACTTTCAGCTTCTGGCAACAAATCGCCACAAATCGGTCAAAAGTAAAAGCGACTGTCAACCAGGCAGTGCAGTCTATTACTGCATATATCAGGGCAATACGAAAACTGCATAATGGTGTTATTGATAAAAAGGAGAGTGGTAAATAAATGCCAGAGATGCGGTTTAAAATCACAGCGGTAATAATGAGTAGAAGATCGGTGACGCCCATTGACACCAGGTAGTAAGTGATACATCTGGAGAGACCGCATCTTCCTCGGGACAGGATCACAATTACTGCAAAGTTAGCTGTAAAAATATGATGCAAACGAAGAGAATGTGAGGCTGAAACACGGGGAAACTTATAGGCATTCATTAGAGTCAAGGAAAATATATATGTTACTGGGCTGACTCACATCAAATCATTCCCATTTAGCCGATCTATGTGAACAGCTTTGAGACGCTATCTCGGAGTTGAACAAATCGCTTCTGCAAGGGGTACTTGTTTCTGAGTTCAAAATGATAGTGCATTTAAGAGATAAGATGAGGAATTTTCACTGAAAGCTAAACAAGATGTTTGTCAACTAAATGGCAAGCGTGGAGACTGTCAAGAAAGTTGAAGGTAAAAAAATCCCTCATATTTTAGTCTATTGTAGAATTCTTAATTATTGGAAAATTTGGGGTTCAACCTGCTAAGATAATGGTCAATCAGTGAGAAATGGTCTGGACATTGCGTATTCTGAATTTAAAGAGGGGATATTGATGCATGCACAGTAAAAACACGGAATTCTTCGACCGGCCATTGGAATATTCGTGTCAGAAAATGAACGATGTTGAAGTTTCATTCGGAGAAAGATTTCAGGGAGGTGCAGTACCTCCTCAATACTGCTGTGGACCGCCGGTGTTCACTTTGAATTTCTTCATAAGGGCGGATGCTGAAATTACAGCGCTGTGTCTCAGATACTCCAGATACCTCAAATGGCACAACATGTGGAGAAAAATAGTGAAGCACGGAAGAGTGGGAGATATGGTCAGACGAATGAACAGGAACAAATGAAGCAGCAAGTAATGTGGCAGAGACGAATCAAGGAAGCCAAACGCAGACTGTGGTATATACATGCACAGTGTGTGTTTGGAGAAAATGCAAATCAATACGATCCTGACTCATCACAGTTGCATTGCTAATATCTCTGCCGAAATTGCGATTCAAAACAATTCTGCTTCAGTACCTCATTGCATTTCTATCAGTCAAGGAATTATTCAATGCTTCAATGACATTAATTAATTAATAATTCGTGAGAATGAACCTGGCCACTCAAACGGGGCAGCACGGTAGCATGGTGGTTAGCACAATTGCTTCACAGCTCCAGGGTCCCAGGTTCGATTCCGGCTTGGGTCACTGTCTGTGCGGAGTTTGCACGTTCTCCCCGTGTGTGCGTGGGTTTCCTCCGGGTTCTCCGGTTTCCTCCCACAGTCCAAAGATGTGCGGGTTAGGTGGATTGGCCATGCTAAATTGCCCATAGTGTCCAAAATTGCCCGTAGGGTGGGGTTACTGGGTTATGGGGATTAGGTGGGGTTACTGGGTTATGGGGATAGGGTGGAGGTTTGGACCTTCGGTAGGGTGCTCTTTCCAAGAGCTGGTGCAGACTCGATGGGCCGAATGGCCTCCTTCTGCACTGTAAATTCTATGTCTATGTCTATAAATGCCAATACCCAGCAGATCTGCATTAGACCGTATAATCAAACTAATAATTATCGCTCAGTAGCAGTGTCAATAACAGAATAGAACAACATTTTCGCTATGCAGAATTAGTGATAATGGACCCAACAGAAACAATGAAAGTGCAAAATGGAACTACCTGTGCCATTTACTTATAGTGAGCCCATTCACACGCAGCTGTCATGCCAAAGCCAATAACATAATTTCAAATTATGTTAACACCACAATAATGGATAAATTCTCCACACCAAGCAGTTGCAATAGCATAATGGAACAATACGTTTGAAGCGTGCGATTAGCGTGATTTGTGAACCACGTTTGTAGTTTCAGTATCAAAATAGTATTACACGTAAATCGCGAGATAGAAACTTAAACCACACGAAGTACGTAATCAAATAATTGTAAATAAATATTGCCAATGTGAATAATATGCTGCATTCAAAGTAATTAAAGGTCTTTTAAGATGATTACAATATATCTTGAAATGGGTAACATTTTAGCAGCAAAGCCAATGCATTTTGTCGTATGATTCGAAATTACATGTTATTCAAAGCGTTAAATCGGACCAGAAAGGATAGTTTACACCATTACATACGCGAAAGTATAACCTTATAGATGAAATGATTCATGGAAAAATTGATATTGTTAAAGTAAAGAAATGTAATTACGAGATCAAAGCAGTTATTCAGGTCACCATGATACCCTTCTCTGTAATAATACACTACCTGGAACCCCGATAGCGGCAAGGATAGGATAATAAATGGCATACACCAGTCCTGTTGGTGATCCGTGCATTTCTATCAGAAATTCCGTGCGCAATCTGCACAGCCCTGAATGATTGGCTCATTTATATCCGATGGTAGGCTCCAGAGAGATGACGAGCTGTTTTGATTTCTTTATTAACTGCACTAATTATAGTTTGGCACAGATCCTAATGGGATCGGGATTTTTGTTTTGATGGAGCTAAATGTTCTTTCACTGAGCTGATGCTGCTCTACCCAACAGCTGCTGTAACAACCCAGAGATCATTGTTAGCTAAAATGCGCTTTTCTATTCCAAACACTTTTGAAAACAGAGGGTTGTACTGTTCAAAACGATGAATGTATACGAAAAATCAGAGGCAATATACAACTGCTAAAGGCAAAGTTTTCTCTCTTAAATATCATTCAGCCCAAGTAATCACGGTTCAAACATAATATTTACCTCGCAATCTGGCTCGAATGCTGTGCATTCACTGAAACGGAATTGAATACTCAGTATGGCAAGGTTTATTTAAACATTGTTACATTACGTTTGCATGGGGCCAGTTATTCATGGTTCAATTGAATTCAAGCCTATTTGCCCAGGTCACTGCCGTTATGTTCAGTGTGGGACTCTCAAGTGGACAAGGCCAGTTGAGACTCATTACACTGGCTTTGAAATTGCCCAGTTAAACTCCATTACATTCAGTGTAAGCAGATCCTGTTGAGCTTCTGTAAATTCGGCCTATGGTTGGTTCTATTCTATCGATTTGCTACTTGTGTTTACACTTTCACATTCACTGTAGACAGATTCCTCCCAGCAAGCTGGCGTACTGCCTGGGCGAGGGGAAATTAAGCAATGTTAAACTGAGTGTGGGCAGATTTAATTCAGCATTTTAATATTCAGTGCCATTGTATCCTACAGACAGAGGGTTATATGCAGTGTGGGAATGACGACCTAATGTCATGGTGGTACGATATATTTCAATATTTAGATATCCGGTTCAGCAATTTTAAAGTAATTGTGATTTTTTTTTTCCAGCAAAGCACTGTTCTGCTTTGCAGGCCGCTTCGTGGTCAGGGAAAATCGCTGAATGTATTTTCAATTTTGAAATGTCCTGCTCAACGTGCTTACAGACAGCGTTCACTCATTCAGTTTAGCGTGTTTACTGTCGCTCTCCATTGGACCAGGTCGGTGGTTTAACATCCCGAGCTGATGAAATACTGATCAGCATGGATGCCTTCAGTGTGTACAGGAGCAGTTCACAACGCTCTGCTGACAGTGCAACGTGGTTAAAGATAGCGAGTTGCAAAAAATCCTATCCTATCGGAAGAACACAACAGGATTAGCACCATCTGTCGCCAGATCCTTTGAACATTCGCAACATTTTTCATTCTGATGGCAGACTTTCAGCATTCGTTATATTCTGCCTTTATATCTAGTCTGAACCAGTCGTGTTCAGATGGTTTCATTCATTCGGCACATTGTGAGATCACAACCGTTATATTAACTTTGGTAGTGCCCCGCACATTTACATAGTGCTGTTCCTGATGCCTTTCAACGCGTTAAATCTTTTCAGTTCCCTTCGCCTTTTCGTCATTGACGTGCACTCTTTCCACTCTCCCTTCAGGATGGGCTTTGGCCTATGGCTATTTTTGAAGTGAGGTCCAAGTGGTGACTATATATCACAATAGGCTTACCCTTGATTAACTTGTTAAAACATTGAGCACTTCCTACGTTCAGTGAGATTAATTTAAAGTTCCGATATGAGTACGTATAGTGCTGCAGCGACGCCTGCCCTTCAACGACATATTTGGGACAATCCTTTTTCCATTGTTGTTCAGATTCACACTCTCATCTACAACGTTTTAATCTCGCACGTTCATGAGCGTATTCGTGCGATCAAAACACAGAGTTGATTTTTTTCAGGAGGAGGAGTAGGCCATTCGATATTTCAAACTTGCTGTACCATTCAATATGATCATGGCTAATCATTTACCGCAGCCCCACAGCCCCGCACTCTGTCCATTGCCCTTGACACTGTAAGAGTCTAGAAATCTACATATATTTGTTTATTTAATAAAATCAGCGACTTGGCCTCTAGTTCCTTCTGTGGGGACGAAATCCACAGCTTTATCACCCTCTAAGTAAATACATTTCTCCTTATCTAAGACCTAAATGACCTATGCGTATCCTGATATTGCGACTCCTTGTTTTAGACCGACAATCCTCATTCGCACCTGCCCCCAGACAGACGAAACAACACCCCTGAATGCAGTGTATCAGCCGTGTCAGAAATGTATCCGTTTCAATTAAACCCTTCTCATTCTGCTGCGCTCGAGTGGTATAGACAAGTCAACCAATATCGTGCCATACCACCATCCTGCCATCCAAGGAATCAGCCTGCTAAACATTCTCTGCACTCCTTGTATCACAAAGTCTGAGGTAACGAGGGTAAAACTTCACACAATGCTCCAGGTGTGGGCTCACCAAGGCCTTGCCCAGCTGCTCTACATGAAGTCACATCCTCTTGTAATGAAGGCCAGTATACCATTTCGCTTCAAAACTGTATGTTTGCTCTCAGTGACTGGTGTGCTAGGAACCTAATTCTCTTTGTCGTCAACATTTCCCAATTTAATACCATTTAAAATACTGCTCCATCTATTTCTCCGTGCGAATGAGATAATTCCTAATTTATTCACGTTGCACTGCAGCTGCCACGTTCTTCTCCACTCAAGCAACATGCCCAAATTACCTTAAAGTCGTTTACGTTCCTCCAGAGCCTGGAAATATTGGTTCCCAAACTTATCCTTCCACACTCTCTCAAGATTCGTCTATGATTTTTCAAATCCCTCCTTTACATTCCTATTTTCCATGGAGTTATGGAAACATAAAGGCAGAGTGTAATGGCGTCACAAAGGTTTACAGAACCAAAAGAGGCCCTTCAGCCAATCGTGCCTATACCTGCCATAGAACGCCAATATATCCGAATCTGGATTGTCAGCACGTGGCCCGTAACCTTGTACGCTATGTTTCAAGTGTTCATCTCGACGCTTCTTAAAAGCTCCCTGCCTCAACTACTCTTTCAGGAAGTAAGTGACAATAAGAGATTTTCGTTTCATTTTCATTTCAAGTGTCAGATTCCCACCACTTTCTGTGCGAAAACGGATTCCCCCAAATCCCGTATAAATCTCCTTTTCCCTCCCTTAAGCCTGTGCCAAATTATTATTAATCCCTCAACTGATGGAAAAAAGGTTCTTCTTATCGAACCTATCTGTGTTCTTCATAATTATGTTACCTTCGTTCATATACACCCTTAGCCTTATCTGCTTTAAGAAAAACAACTCCAGCCTCTCTTGATGGAACGATCCAGCACTGGCAACATCCTGGTGAATGCTGCACTCTCTGCAGCCATTTTCTTCTTGTATTGTGGCGACCAGAGCTGCACACAGTATGCTAGCCGTAGCTTAACGGGGGTTTCTCCATTATCAACTCTCTGCTGTTATATTATACTCTTCTGCTAATAAAGGAGAATACGCCAAATGTGTTTAACGCATATGCCTTATTAATGTAGATTATTAATGTTGTTGTTGTTATTATTATCATTATTATTATTTGTTTTGATTGGCTTTCGGGTTGATGTAATAGCCTGTGCCCTCTTGCCTGTCCCTCCGCTGTGTCAGTAGCAATGTCACCATCCCCTCATTATCTTTTTCTGATATTTCATTAAAAGTTCAGTAGTTAATATATTCCCTTTATCCACTTGTTTGAGACGGTAGAATGTGTGTTTTTAAATTCTAATGTTGAACCTTTGAACAAGTCCGAAGTGCCGACTTCATGCACACATATCCTGTAGAAATCTGCTTAGGGCAATAGCCATACATGCCACTTTCATACAATGGTATTTTCCAGTATCTGCCAATGCGTTCCTTAAGGAAAATAAAATCGCAAAAGAGTAGAAGTGGCAAAGGAAGTTTGACACAAATGTAAAAGTTCTGACAGTTTGGAGTTAAGTGTACAAATCAGTATGTAAAAGTAACGAGTATGTTACAATTAAAGTAACATAATGCACATTCCATATCCATTCAAAATGAATTCAAGTAACACATGTTCAGAGTAAACAATAATAATAATCTTTATTAGTGTCACAAGTAGGCTTACATTAACACTCCAATGAAGTTACTGTGAAAATCACCCTACCCAATGTCAACCTCCACCCTATCCCCACAACCCAGTAACCCCACCCAACACTAAGGGCAATTTTGGACACTAAGGGCAATTTATCATGGCCAATCCACCTAATCTGCACATCTTTGGACTGTGGGAGGAAACCGGAGCACCCGGAGGAAACCCACGCACACACGGGGAGGATGTACAGACTCCGCACAGACAGAGACCCAAGCTGGAATCGAAGCTGGGACCCTGGAGCTGTGAAGCAATTGTGCTATCCACAATGCTACCCATGCTGGGTAACAAGAGGCCCAGGGTTAAGGAATGCGAAGTGAGCCAATCAGGGTATATGGACAGGTCAGGAGGTCTATAGGATGACGTATGAGAATCTTGTGTGTGAAACTTGATGCCATTTGAATGAGGTTTGCAGAGATTTCTTTGTCTCCGATATCACTCGGTTCTGTGTTCTGAATCTCTGTGGAGCGAGTCAGCCTTTCAAGTTGGTTAAAAATAAATAATACTATACCTACAAATCCATCTCGCCTTTTATTGAGGCCGGACTGACGGGTAAAGAACTCAATATTGTCATTTGGTGCCGGAACCGGGATTTCTCCAGACGGTCACCCGCCAGCTGCGAAATCAGAATTACACTGATGTTGGACAAGGAAAGCGGACATGGGCCCACAATGTGTGTAGCTGGAAAATGAACACATTACGTTTCCCCTTTTCTGGTCGTCTGATTGGTCTGGTCACTCGCGGTTGATACGGAAAGATCATCTCGATGAAATCAAAGGTCAGTCTGGGGATTAGAAAATTTAAAAATTCAGTCGATGTAGGTACGACTGAGGGTTAAAAAAAAAGAAAAAACAGGTGGGACGTCGGAAGGACCGTTCAGTTCCACGTGTGTTTTGTGCGACGACGGTTAGAAATAACTGATGGGATATCATAATATTGACAGTTCAATTGCGGGTTCATTGTGGAATTGAAGGGACGTCGAAAGGACGGTTCAGTCCACGTGTGTTTTGGAAACTATAGTTGATTAAGCTTAAATTGTATCCTTGGACTGCAGTGGCGAACAACGCAGTCTTGAGGACTAGTTCGAGATTATGGGGAATTGCTTGGATAACACGAGTGATCCAAACAGTTCATTGCAAATATTATGTGATATTTACCCCAAAAAGTGAGGGATTTTAGGAAAATGTC
Source organism: Scyliorhinus torazame (assembly GCF_047496885.1). Lineage (NCBI taxonomy): Eukaryota > Metazoa > Chordata > Chondrichthyes > Carcharhiniformes > Scyliorhinidae > Scyliorhinus > Scyliorhinus torazame. The sequence continues at coordinate 186,162,197 of NC_092711.1, read as the reverse complement.
AGCAATTTAAGGAAATAATTGCTTGGGCGCACTAAATATCTGGTCATCATTAAGAAAATTCAGGGTGAAATCTGGAAAAAGAACCAAAGTATGAAAGCCAAAGAGATAATTGGATTATGGAGACAATATTGTCAAGAGGAGAGGGATAAGATCATGTTATCAAGTTGGCAAGCAAATGCCCTGAAAATGGGGATTCCAATTAGTGAAGGGGGAACCAGAAAAGACAGCCTGAGTGAGTGAGACACAGACAGAGTGAGAATTTGAAACTTGCTAATTTGGTGCAGTGAGGCAATTCGGTGAAGAGTGGGAGAAGGTGCTTGTTTCCGACTGTTTTGTTCTCTCTCTTTCTTCGGGCCTAATTTCGGGAGCCGTTCGGAGGAGGAGGAGCAGTCTCTGTGAGTATAACAACCTAACGGTAGCTTCCTGTTTTCCAGTCTCCACCCCCCCCCCCCCCCCACAAAAGGAACGTCAGAGGGAAGCTGTGATCTGATTGGTTGATAGCAAATCTGCCCCAAATTTAAAAAACACACAGCTAAACTCGTAAACTTAAATTAAACTAATTAATTAATTAGAAATTGCTGGTCAGGTGATGTGCTTGAGCTGCTTGATGTGGGAGCTGGCAGATCCCCTTGCGAGCTGCAGCGACCACATCTGCAGTAAGTGTTGGCTGCTCGAAGAGCTCTGGCTCAGAGCTGATGAGCTGGATCTGAGCTTCAAACACTGAGGCACTTCCGGGAGGGGGAGACTTACCTGGACACTGTGTTTCAGGAGGCAGTCACACCTGTCAGAGTAAGTAGTTTAAATCCTGCCAGTGGCCAGGGACAGCAGGGTGTGACTGCAAGTCAGGCAGGTAAACGGGACCAGCAGTCAGGAACTCAGGAGCCTCAGGCCTTGACCCTGTCCAACAGGTATGAGGCACTTGGTCCCTGGTGGATGGAGAACAGGGCTGCAGGAAGGATGAGTCAGCTGACCAAGGCACCATGGTTCAGCAGGCCATTCAAAGGGAGGGAGTAAATAGGCAAGTTGTAGTTGTCGGGGATTCTATTATCAGGGGGATAGATAATATCCTTTGTGAGCAGGATAAAGAGTCCTGCATTGTACGTTGCCTGCCCGGTGCTAGGGTGCGGGACATCTCTGACCGGCTTGAAAGGATACTGGAGCGGGAGGGGGAGGGTCCAGTTGTTGTGGTCCATGTCGGTACCAACAACATAGGCACGTCTAGAAAAGAGGACCTGTTTAGAGATTATAAAGAGCTAGGATTCAAATTAAAAAACAGATCCTTAAGGGTCATAATCTCCGGATTACTGCCCGAGCCACGTGCAAATTGGCATAGGGAGGCACGAATATGGGAAGTTAACACGTGCCTGAAAGAGTGGTGTGGGAAAGAGGGGTTCCTTTTCATGGGACACTGGCATCAGTTTTGGGACAGGGGGGACCTATACCGTTGGGATGGTCTCCACCTGAACCGAGCTGGGACCAGTGTTCTGGCGAAAAGCGTAAATAGGGTGGTCAATAGGACTTTAAACTAGAGATTGTGTGTGTGTGTGGGGGGGGGGGGGGGGGGGGGGGGAGGAAGAAAGTCAGGGAACCAAGAGGTGAAGTAATCAATGGGAAGCGTCGCTGCTTCGGAAAACAAAAAAGCACGAAAAGACAGAACTCAGGAGAGGTTACGATAGTCCCTATCACACAAAATATGACACAGTGTATGGAAAGGCTCAGTAAACCAAGGTCCACCACACTAAGAAAACAAAAAGGGACGGTCAATAGAGAATTAAAGGTGCTCTATTTAAATGTGCGCAGTGTACGGAACAAGGTAGATAAGCTTGTGGCCCAGAATGTGACTGGCAGGTATGATGTGGTAGGCATCACAGAGACGTGGTTGCAGGGGGTTCAGGACTAGCATTTAAACATCCAGGGATTCACAACCTATCGAAAAGACAGAGGTGGGCAGAGGGGGTGGGGTTGCCTTGTTAATTAGGAATGAAATGAAATCAATAGCACTAAACGACATAGGGTCAGATGATGTGGAGTCTGTGTGGGTAGAGTTGAGGAACCACAAAGGCAATACAACCGAAATGGGAGTTATGTACAGGCCTCCTAACAGTGGCCAGGACCAGGGGCACAAAATGCTCCACGAAATAGAAAGTGCATGTCAGAAAGACAAGGTCACAGTGATCATGGGAGACTTCAATATGCAGGTGGACTGGGTAAACAATGCTGCCGGTGGACCCAAGGAAAGGGAATTCACAGAATGTTTACAGGAGGGCTTTTTGGAACAGCTTGTGATGGAGCCCACGAGGGAACAGGCCATTCTGGACTTAGTGTTATGTAATGAGCCAGACTTGATTAAAGATCTTAAAGTAAGGGGTATCTTAGGAGGCAGTGATCATAATATGGTAGAATTCAATCTCCAATTTGAAAAAAAAGGTAGAATCAGATGTAAAGGTGTTCGAGGTAAATAAAGGGAACTACAGGGGCATGATGGAGGAACTGACGAAAATCAACTGGGAGCAGAGCCTAGTGGGAAAGACAGTAGAACAGCAATGGCAAGAGTTTCTGGGAGTAACTGAGGACACAGTACAGAGGTTCATCCCAAAGAAAAGAAAGGTTATCAGAGGGGGGATTAGGCAGCCATGGCTGACAAAGGAAGTTAGGGAATGCATCAAAGCAAAAGAGAAAGCCGATAATGTGGCAAACAGTAGTGGGAAGTCAGAAGATTGGGAAGGCTACAAAAACAAACAGAGGATAACAAAGAGAGAAATAAGGAAAGAGAGGATCAAATATGAACGTCGGCAGTCAGTCTTCACAGTAGAAGCCATGAGTAATATCCCAACAATTCAGGAGAGTCAGGGGGCAGAGTTTAATATGGTAGCCATCACAAAGGAGAAAGTGCTAGAGAAACTAAAAGGTCTAAAAAGTTATAAATCTCCGGGCCCAGATGGGCTACATCCTAGAGTTCTGAAGGAGATAGCTGAAGAAATAGTGGAGGCGTTAGTTATGATCTTTCAAAAGTCACTGAAGTCAGGGAAAGTCCCAGAGGATTGGAAAATCGCTGTTGTAACCCCGCTGTTCAAGAAGGGAACAAGGAAAAAGATGGAAAATTATAGGCCAATTAGCCTAACCTCGGTTGTTGGCAAGATTCTAGAATCCATTGTTAAGGATGAGATTTCTAAATTCTTGGAAGTGCAGGGTCGGATTAGGACAAGTCAGCATAGATTTAGTAAGGGGAGGTCGTGCCTGCCAAACCTGTTAGAATTCATTGGAGAGATAACAAATAGGTTAGACCAAGGAGAGCCAATGGATGTTATCCTTCTTGACTTCTAAAAGGCCTTTGATAAGGTGCCTCACGGGAGACTGCTGAGTAAAATAAGGGCCCATGGTATTCGAAGCAAGGTACTAACATGGATTGCCGATTGACTGTCAGGCAGAAGGCAGAGAGTTGGGATAAAAGGTTCTTTTTCGGAATGGCAACCGGTGACGAGTGGTGTCCCGCATGGTTCAGTGTTGGGGCCGCAGCTGTTCTCTTTATATATTGACGATCTAGATGACGGGACTGGGGGCATTCTGGCTAAGTTTGCCGATGATACAAAGATAGGTGGAGTGGCAAGTAGCATGGGGGAGGTGAGGAGGCTGCAGAAAGATTTAGACAGTTTAGGAGAGTGGTCCAAGAAATGGCTGATGAAATTCAACGTGGACAAGTGCGAGGTCTTGCACATTGGAAAAAAGAATAGACGCATGGACTATTTTCTAAACGGTGAAAAAATTCATAGTGCTGAAGTGCAAAGGGACTTGGGAGTCCTAGTCCAGGATTCTCTAAAGGTAAACTTGCAGGTTGAGTCCGTAATTAAGAAAGCAAATGCAATGTTGTCATTCATCTCAAGAGGCTTGGAATATAAAAGCAGGGATGTTCTTCTGAAGCTTTATAAAGCATTAGTAGGCCCCATTTAGAATACAGTGAGCAATTCTGGGCCCCACACCTCAGGAAGGACATACTGGCACTGCAGCGTATCCAGCGGAGATTCACACGGATGATCCCAGGAATGGTAGGCCTAACATACGATGAACGTCTGAGGATCCTTGGATTATATTCATTGGAGTTTAGCAGGTTGAGGGGAGATCTAATAGAAACTTACAAGATAATGAATGGCTGAGATAGGGTGGATGGCGGGAAGTTGTTTCCATTAGCAGGGGAGACTAGGACCCGGGGGCACAGCCTTAGAATAAAAGGGAGTTACTTTAGAACAGAGATGAGGAGAAATTTCTTCAGCCAGAGAGTGGTGGGTCTGTGGAATTCATTGCCACAGAGGGCGGTGGAGGCCGGGACGTTGAGTGTCTTTAAGACAAGAAGTTGATAAATTCTTGATTTCTCGAGGAATTAACGGCTATGGAGAGAGAGCGGGTAAATGGAGTTGAAATCAGCCATGATTGAATGGTGGAGTGGACTCGATGGGCCGAATGGCCTTACTTCCCTCCTATGTCTTATGGTCTTATAATTCCCCTCAAGTACGTGCTATGTTAATGCATTGCCTACCACCTTTCTTGCCTACTGCCGTGAAATGTAATAACATAAATTGGACAGAGAACGACCCTTCCCAGATACTCTGATTTTATTGGAAGGAGGGTGTAGGCCAGGAAGGAGGCTCAGTTACAAAGATTAAGATTGAGCATGTAATGAAAAAGGATGATCTGAGACCCCAACCAGCAGCAGATACAGTAGCGTACCATTTGGAATCCCAATATTGTGACCTTGCGTGGTTGGATCAACAAGGGGAGGATACCAAACCCACCCAAATGGACCCCCAGCCCGTCTTTATGGCCCACCGTTTGCACCAACAGCTTTACAACTGCCGCCCCCTCTGAGGGGCCATTGGTCTACTGGGAAAAGTTGACAGGGCAGATATAGAGGGAACAATACATGTTTTAATTGTGGCCATATAGATCAGTGGCATTAGGAATGCCCCTTTAAAAGACGGGCAGCAGAAGGAGACTACCCGACCCAAAGGAGGGGGTCCCCACCAAGGGGAGGACAGACGAGGTGCACCGACTGCTCCCAGGCAAATACTTTCCCAACACAAGATTGACTAGCTAATTTAGTCATAAGGACTCTCCAATCGGACAGGGAACCTACTATCTCTCTGCAGATAGGAGATCAACATTACCCATTTTTAATCGAAACTGGAGCAACCATGTCTTCAGTGCAATCAGAACATCGACTACCACTATCCGACCACACCCAGCATTTGTCGGGGTTCGAAGGACAGGTGTGTGAGTATCCTATTTCTGAACCTGTGACAGTCATTTATGAGAATAAGTCTACAGATCATCAGTTTGTGGTGAGTACTGGATTTGACTGTAACTTGTTGGCCCGAGATTTACTGTGTACCTTCCAGCTACAGATAAAGTGCAGAGACGAAGGGGTAACGGTTCAATCATGGAGGGTGAGACAATAGGGCTATATTTCTATCACACCCCAGTGGTGGACGTTGGACATTGAACATTCACTGCACCACGTTACCCTGGCCTATGACAGAACCGGACAGAACAGGGAGTTGGAGGACAAATACCGGCCGTTAATTGGGACCGAATGGCCAGTCAAGATTACAGCCACAGTCACGCGAAAAGAAGGTACAGCCGATTTTGTAACAATACCACCACATTTATGGCCACAGTCAGCTTCTGTAGGCCCTCATATTACAGGTCCATGACCAGTACCATGCCAAGGATCTGGGGCCTATGGTAAGGACGGCAGTGGATCATTCAGATCCGACAGAGTACGCACTTCAAGTCATGCCAGACGGCACTACCATAAAATATTTTGAGGTCCCTGACACGGTTAACACTCGACTTCAGCATCACCTTGGACGTGACGTTTTGGAATATGTCAGCTCACAGGTCTGGGCAGAATACCCATCACAAGTGGGACAGGCAAATGTTACACTCATTATGGTAACGATTAAGGACCATGTAACGCTGCCTTCAATTCGGAAATATTCCCTAAAACCCCAAGCTGCCCCCTCTATAGACAAATTAATCCGAGGGCAGTTGCAACAGGGTATACTGGTCCCTTGCCAATCAGAATGTAACACCTCCATACTTGCGGTGCCCAAACCAGGCAAACCAGACCAGTACCGGTTAGTACAGGATTTACGTTCAATCAATGCCATCGCACAGCCGTTGCAAGCTCTCGTCCCTAATCCCGCCCACAGACTGGCTCAAATTCCAGCTGGAGCCCGGTTCTTCGCCATAGTTGACCTCCAGCGCGCGCTGGTGTAGGAAGCAATCATCAGCTGTTAGCGGACAAAGTGCGGCTCTTCAGCCAATTTATTGGTCACCAGCCAATTATTCAAACCGGATCACACCCCATATCGCGTACTGATGCCGAGAAATCGGAGATCTCCTGTTCGAACCAGCAGAAACCAGCAGAGTTTTCTCCCCGCACTTCACTCTCGTGATAACCTTACATGTCTCGAAACATTAGCTCCCTTTTGTCTTCACAGATGCTGTCAGTCCTGCTCAGATTGTCCGGTATTTTCTGTTTTTACCTCACTACGATACTTCGGCGGTACCTGAATCTGACGAACAGTTCCCATTCCTCACCCTCGGGTCAATGAGGCCTTTACATCCTAATCAGGAATTCGTCCTTATTCTAGTGGCACCCTGGAACTCCCGCCCCACCATTCTCAACGTCTGCGAGAGCTGACATTCATCAGAAGTGTTTCGTAATTCTCAAGGATAGTATCATCCTCTAACCTCTCTGTGTAGTGCCACTTTATCTGTGGTGGTGAACCTTGTTTACCCGTAACCCTGGCCACCACACAGGACGTAAAAATCTTTGGAAATTATTCCTGTAACTGTTATGACTCCTTAACGTCCATTGGACTCTCGGTAGTCATGGTTGAAGCTACACCCTTGACTCCTGCAAAATCATGACGCAAACATCAGGCCACACCGTCCGCTGGTTACTGCTTGAGCATCCCAACACGTATTGGACTTGTCACAAAATCAACTCCGATTGTATTTTCTGCAAGGGATCTGGGAAATAATCTGTCCTTATCCCTGTCACAAATACCTTAGCTTCCAATGGCCTTTCCACAGTGAAAGCAAATCCTTCTGCAGTAAGACTGTTTGAGTAGCCCATCTCACTTAAATAGTAAAGAGTTGGCTGCCACAATTGAGGAAACGCGGATGATCTTCCTCTTAAACACAATCAACCCATGAATCTCATCTGCCACATTCGTCAGACCTGCTCCCACCGCAGTGTTTACCTCATTTCTTCTAAATCCAGTTAAAGTTGCAGTGGTCCCTGTGGTATTCACCACTTTTATTCCCTTTTCTGAATGCGCCTTCTGAACTCCCACCGGCCCCATCTGTTTCCTTTGCCACTTTCACCATGCTGAATGAACGTGTCCCGGCTTGTTGCAATGGTAACACCGAGGCTTATGAGTCTCACCTCCACCCTCACTGCCTTCCATCCTGGTCTCAGGCCGAGATCCTGGAGCAGTCCTGGTTATCCATTCTCTACCTTGCAAACTGCCGTCCTTTCACTCTCCCAGTTCCTACCTTTTCAAAATTATGGGGGTGACGAAACAAAGGTTTAAATGTCTGGAAAAGATCAGCATCGTCAGCCATAATATTTGCTTGTTTCACCGTCTGTTCTTCAACGTGGGTGGTTATTGTGAAGGTAGGGCATTATTAAATTTCTCTAAGAGAATTACCTCTCTTAGAGCCTCATAGGTAGTTGGAACTCCAAATGCTGCTTACCATCTCTCAAGAATGTTCAGCTGAAACCTTTCGAATTTGGCATATGTCTGGCCTTGCTGTCTCCGTAAATCCGGAAACGTTTGCCTGTATGCTTCGCGTATCAAATCCTATGTATCCTAAATAACCCTTGTTTTTTTTTACCTAATCATAAATCTTCAACACCCACTATTAAAGGATAGAATAAACCTCATGTGCCCGCCACGTCAATTTACTTAGCACGAAGGGCGGCAGTGTGGTGCAGCGGTTAGCACGACTGCCTCACAGCGTTGAGGACCCGGATTTGATCCCGTCCCCGGGTCAGTGTGTAGTGTGCACGTTCTCCCCGTGTTCGCATGGGTCTCACGTCCACAACCCCACGATGTGCTGCATACGGGGATTGGCCACGCTAAATTGACCCATCATTTGAAAAAATAAAAATAAATACTTTGAATGGGTGATATCCCATTTTCCTTTGGGCACCCCATTTGTGTTGCTACTTTCTGAAAACCCACAAACAGGGTAACTACTTCTTTCACTTCGAATTTTGTGAGGACTTGCATACATTGAAATATATCGCCACTTGGTTCCATTCTAAGATTAAGCTCCCCTGTTATTCCTGGAAGCTCCAGTATAATGTCTCATGCCCTAAACCGGAAATCCCTCTCTTTTTCTTTTTCCTATCTCCCTCTTTTGCCTTTTCCTCGTTTGTTATTCATTTCTGGGATGTGGGCATCGCTGTTTAGACCAACATATAATCCCATCCCTAATTGCCCTTCAAAAGGTGGTAATGAATTGCGTTCTTGAACCCTGAGGTGTAGATACGTACACTGTGCTGTCAGGGACGCAGTTCCAAGATTTCACCCCCGCGACAATGAAGGGACGGCGATATATTTTTAAGTTAGGGTTGTGAATGACTTTGAGAGAATCCTCCAGGTGGCGGGGTTCCCAGATATCTGCTGCTCTTGTCCATCTATGTGCTAATGGTTGTGGGTTTGGAATGCGGTGTCTATTGAATCTTGGCGAGTTATTGCAATGCATCTTGTAGATGGTAACCATGGCTGCCGCTCATCGTCGTTGGGTGGAGTGTTTGAATGTTTGTGCAAGGGGGAGCTATAAAGTAAGCTGCTGTGCTCTGGATGTTGTCGAGTTTCTTGAGTTTTGTTGGAGCTGCACTCATCCAGGCCAGTTGCGAATATGCCATTGCTCTCCTGACTTGTGCCTTGTAGATAGTTGGCAGTTTTTGAGGGACCAGAAGGTTAGTTACTCGCCGTCGCATTCCTAGCCTTTGACCTGCCCTCGTATTCACAGTATTAATATGGCCAGCCCAGTTCAGTTTTTGATCAATAGTAACCCCGAGGATGTTTATTATGGGGGATGCAGCGATGGGGTAATATCGTTAAATGTAAATGGGCGATGGTTAAATCCTCTATTGGAGGACAATGTAATTGCCATAAATGGTGCTCTGATTTAAACCTTGAAATATCCATCTCCATTTCGTTTTGTTGCATGTCATTTTCTTTCTGTATTATGTTTACTTCCGTTTCATGCTGGAACTGCAACCAGTTGCTCAATTTACCCACCAGGAAATGACCTTGATGCGAGATATCTTTGTGGGTTTTCCTGTGTTTCTAGCATCTCTTTCAAGTGTAAATATTGAGCAATCACATCAGTTACCACAATCTTCCTAGCCCTAGCTGGTACCTCTACTTTGAATTCCTCTGCTTATTCAAATTCGGCTTGTGTGCCTTCTCGAAGCCTTTTTACCTAAACCAGAGACTAGTCGTCCACCTGAAGTTAGCTATTGGCAACTTCTAGAGCCATCTGTTATCTTGCTACAAACCAGTTGTCTCTTTTTAATTCATATTGTAACCCAAACTTCACCGTCTGCCATTTTAAAGTACCTGGAATCGAGCCCACAAATTGTGTCACGACACCCTGGGCAAGAAAGCGGTAAATTCCAGCCCTGACTTGACACCGAATCAAGACACAAGTGAATGAACCAATAATTGTCAGAAAAGTACCTGAAGTCTTTGGCGTTGACTGCCCTATAGGTGCAGCCACAAGGTTTGTAGATTTCAACACAATTAACTTTTGTTTAAAACAAGAACTATGATGAAATATGCAGAAAATGCTGGTAAACTATTATGTACTAATAGTAATAATTCCCCACTTTACCTCCCTCCGCCCCACCCTCCATATATTTAGCTGGTAAGTCTTCATTTGCGCCCAATTATAAATTCCCCTCTTCCTGACTGTAAGACATTTATCTCTTCAAATACCAATAGAAATTTTGGTAGTCAGTTATTCAAGTTTACTCTCACACTCCGTCCCCCCTTTTTAAAAATCACTTTGTTCTCCTTGCTGAATTTTGAACTGCTCCCAATTCACAGGACTTCTCTTTTTTCTGACCAGTTTGAATGCCTCTTCCTTGGATATAATACCGGGCTGGAAACTCTGATCTGAAGCTGCATGTTTCTCGGTGATGCATTGTACGCTGGCGGTGGGATTCTCTCTTCCAGCCCTTGTCAATTGAATTTTCCACTGCATGCCGCCGGGAAACCCGTGGAGGTGCTGCGCTGCCATAGGGAAAGAGAATCCCAGTGACTGGAGAATTCCAGATATTGACTCCAATTATCTTTTCAGCTGTGTTTAAATCACCTTTCTTGTTTTATTTTTGCGCCAGACAGGAAAGTACAACATTTGCAGTTCACTCTTGGATCTCTAAATGTTTGTCATTGCTTATACATCGTCAGGCATTTAAGTAACGTTCCTCCACCATTCATCACAGCAAACCCGTGTCTCATAGCACTGTAGCTTCCTTTATTTATATCTCGAACACTCGTCTCAGAATCAACAATTCCAAGAATGGCGTTTCCTCTAATTGGTTCTTCAATGTATTGGTCCAGAAAACCATGCTGTAAAAAGTCAAGTAATTATTCCTCTATGGTATTGTTACTAATTTTATTTGCCTAATTTATGTTCAGATTAACGCCACTCATAACTCAAGAAGTTACTTTATTGTGTGCATCTCTAATTTTCTGTTTAATACCTTACCCAAAATCTACACTACAGTGTGACGTCTATTGTCAAACACCACTGACTTTTTTTCCCTTTGCTGTTTCTCAGCTCTATCCTTGCCGATTCCATGTCGTCAGAGCTAATCTATATCATCACTGTTGCATCAGTTTCTTCTTTAATCAGCAATGCACCTCCAACAACTATTCATTTCTGTCTTTACTAAATTCTGAAACCTCTGGATGTTCAGTCCCCATCCCTGGTCATCTCTCAGCTACATCCCCGGGTCCCCACGATATGAAACTCGTTTCCATCTATTTGCACAAGTAATTCATCCACTCGTTTGAGAATGCTCCACACATTAAGCCTTAAGTCTTGTCTCCTTTAATATCCCTTGTCCCATTCCCATTACTTTTCACAGCAGCCTGTTTGAATCTGGCCCGTTTTTAATATGTCTATGACTTTTCATATTTACCTTTCGGTCTTTTTTTCTTATCCTTGTTTCCCCATCCTCTGACTTGTATAGGTTAACATCCATGGACAGACACAATTTAATCGGTGTTAGAGTTGCATTGCTGGTTAAAGAAGAAACTGGTGCAACAGTTGTAGACGTAGATTAGCTCCGACGACATTGAGTCGGCAAGGATAGAGCTGAGAAACACCAAAGGGAGAAAACGTTAGTTGTGTTTGACAATAGACGCCTGAACTGTAGTGTAGATTTGGGGTAAGGTATTAACTAGAAAATCAGAGATGCACAAAATAAAGTCACTGCGTGCGCTATGAGTGGCATTAATCTGAACATAAATTAGGCAAATCAAATTAGTAACAATACCATAGAGGAATAATTCCTGGATTCTTGCCATTTTAGTTTAAACCTTCACAAATGACTCTAGCAAATACTCCCTGCAGGACATCAGTCCCGGTACTATTCAATTGCAAAAATGCAGTTTGTACTGATCCCACCTCCTTCCAAACCTGCAAAAATATCTCAGGAATCTGAAGACTCGCACCACCTCTTCAATCACGCTTTCAGCTAACATATTCTGCAATCAGTGCTTTGATTAGCCAGTGTCACTGTCAGAAACCCTGAAATCACCACCTTTCAGGTCCTAATTTTCAACATAACCATTAACTCTGTCTGTTCTGTTTTGTGGGCCTCATCCATTTTTTTTACTATGTCGTCTGTACCAATGTGTCCCACGATTGCAGGTTCTTTAACCTCCCAGTACAAAAAGTCATGTAGCCGCTCTGAGACATCCTTGCAATTAAAAAAACGGGAGACTATATACCGGAGACCCCTTTGCGGCCGCAGAAACGCCGATCTATTCCCCTTACAATAGAATCCTCTATATTCTCTAAAAGGACATAGATTGTTGGTGGAGTGGGCGATCAAGCGGCAGATGGAATGTGACACAGGTAAGTGTGAGGTCATTAATTTAGTGAATCTAACCAGTTATACGGAGTACACAATAAATGGAAAATAAACTAAGAGGGGTACATGAAGTGAGAAGTCTTGGTCTGAATGTACAAAGGTCCCAAAGCGCAATATTTCGAGTAGACACGTGTGTAAAGAAAGCATCTGGAATGCTCTCATTTATTGGCAGAGACACAGAATATAAAAGTAAGGATATAATTTTGGTATTATGTAAAGCACTGGCAAAGCCACAACTGGAGTCTTGTGTGCAATTCTGACCACCACATTACAGGAAGGACGTAATTACACTCGAGAGAGTGCAGAGGAGGTTTGTAAGACTGGTGCCATATATAGAAACGTATAGCTACGATGAGCGATTGGATAGAACAACGAATAAAGAAAATTACAGAACAGGAACAAGCCCTTCGGCCCTCCCAGCCTGCGCCGATCCAGATCGTTTATCAAAACCTGTCGCCTATTTTCCAAGGATCTACTTCCTTCTGTCCCCGCCCTTCATAAATCTGTCTAGATGCATCTTAAATGATGCTATCGTGCCCGTCTCTACCTCCTCCGCTGGCAAAGCATTCCAAGCACCCACCAACCTCTGCGTAAAAAACTTTCCACGCATATCTCCCTTAAACTTTCCCCCACACACCTTGAAATCGTGACCCCTTGTAATCCACACCATCACTCTTGGAAAAAGCTTGTTGCTATCCACCCTGTCCATAACATCTCATAATTTTGTAGACCTCAATCAGGTCCCCCCCTCAACCTCCGTCTTTCTAACGAAAACAACACTAATCTACTCAACCTTTCTTCATAGCTAGCACCCTCCATACCAGGCAGCATCCTGGTGAACCTCCTCTGCACCCTCTCTAAAGCAGTCACGTCCTTCTGGTAATGTAGCGACCAGAACTGCACCCAGCATTCCAAATGTGGCCTAACCAAAGTCCTATACAACTGTAACATAACCTGCCGACTCCTGTACTCAATACTCCGTCCAATGAAGGCAAGCATGCTGTATGCCTTCTTAACCAGTCTATCGATGGACCTGAACTCCCAGATCCCTCTGTACATCAGTTTTCACGAGGCCTCTTCCATTGACCGTATAGTCCGCTCTTGAGTTAGATCTTCCAAAATGCATCACCTCTCATTTGCCTGAATTGAACTCCATCTGCCATTTCTCTGTCCAACTCTCCAATCTATCTGTATTTTGCTGTATTCTCTGACAGTCCTCCTCGCTATCTGCAACTGAAAAATGAAATGAAATGAAAATGAAAATCGCTTATTATCACGAGTAGGCTTCAATTAAGTTACTGAGAAAAGCCCCTAGTCGCCACATTCCGGCGCCTGTTCGGGGAGGCTGGTACGGGAATTGAACCGTGCTGCTGGCCTGCCTTGGTATGCTTTAAAAGCCAGCGATTTAGCTCAGTGAGCTAACCCAGCCCCCAACTCCACCAATCTTAGTGTCATCTGCAAACTTGCAAATCAGACCACCTGTACCTTCGTCCAGATCATTTATTTAGGTTGAGGTTATTTTATTTGGAACAAAGAAGGCCGAGGAGTCCCTTATTTGAGGTGCACACAATTGTGAGGGGAAGAAATACAGTGGGCAGGAAAACGTTGTTTCCCTTGTTGGGGAATTCTAGAACCAGGGAACATAGTTTCTAGATAAGTGACAGAAGGTCTACAAAGAACAAAGAACGTTGTGCAGAGGGGGCATGAGGAAGAACTTTTTACAGCGAGGCTACTGGAAGTCTAGGATTAGCTGCCCGAGTTGGTGGTGGAGGCTGAGATCCAAAACACTTTGAAAAGGTATCCTTTATCTGCCCCACAAACTATTAATCACAAAATAATGTCCTTCGACACTATTAATAATGAATGTAATAAATACGTAGCCGAGCATACTCACCAAATCACCTGCTTCCACTTACCCTGCGTCACTTTTGAATCCTGAATCCAGCCCAGGAGCTTCAAACTCCAAGGTAGAACTCAGATTTCGCATAGCACTCGTGCTATTTTCAATCTCCTCTCGCACTCCTATCCAGGAACTGCCCACGCTGGTTGCCGTTTAGTTGCCAGCCGGGGGCCGCCTGCGGCATGTTGCAAACTTTATGCCCGCCGGCTGTCCTACCGAGTGCGAGCGCCCAGCAGACGAAACATTCAGGCATATTGTTTAATTCACAGAATTGTACTTTGGGAAAAAAGGTAATTTGGCCATTACATCTGCATTGGCGAAGTGCGTGGATGGTGCTGAGCCACCAACTCTATTGTTAAGAGTCAAGGGCTTGAGGTTCATAAGGAGGAGGTGTTAGCAATTCTGGAAAGTGTGAAAATAGCTAAGTCCCCTGGGCCGGATGGGATTTATCCTAGGGTTCTCTGGGAAGCTAGGGAGGAGATTGTTGAGCCTCTGGCTTTGATCTTTAAGTCATCTTTGTCTACAGGAAGAGTGCCAGAAGACTGGAGGATAGCAAATGTTGTCCCCTTGTGCAAGAAGGGGAGTAGAGACAACCCCGGTAACTATAGACCACTGCGCCTTACTTCTATTGTGGGCAAAACCTTGGAAAGGTTTATAAAAAATAGGATGTATAATCATCTGGAAAGGAATAATTTGATTAGAGATAGTCAACACGGTTTTGTGAAGGGTCGGTCGTGCCTCACAAACCTTATTAAGTTCTTTGAGAAGGTGACCAAACAGGTGGATGAGGGTAAAGCAGTTGATGTGGTGTATATAGATTTCAGTAAAGCGTTTGATAAGGTTCCCCACGGTAGGCTACTGCATAAAATACGACGCATGGGATTCTGAGTGATTTAGCAGTTTGGATCAGAAATTGGCTAGCCGGAAGAAGACAAAGAGTGGTGGTTGATGGGAAATGTTCAGACTGGAGTCCAGTTACTAGTCGTGTACCACAAGGATCTGTTTTGGGGTTACTGCTGTTTGTCATTTTTATAAATGCCCTGGAGGAGGGCGTAGAAGGATGGGTGAGTAGATTTGCAGATGACACTAAAGTCAGTGGAGAAGTGGTCAGTGCGGAATGATGTTACAAGTTACAGAGGGACATAGATAAGCTGCAGCGCTGGGCTGAGAGGTGGCAAATGGAGTTTAATGCAGAAAAGTGTGAGGTGATTCATTTTGGAAGGAATAACAGGAAGACAGAGTACTGGGCTAATGGTCAGATTCTTGGCAGTGTGGATGAGCAGAGAGATCTCGGTGTCCATGTACATAGGTCCCTGAAAGTTGCCACCCAGGTTGAGAGGGTTTTGAAAAAGGCGTACGGTGTGTTAGCTTTGATTGGTAGAGGGATTGAGTTTCGGAGCCATGAGGCCATGTTGCAGCTGTACAAAACCCTGGTGCGGCCGCATTTGGAGTATTGCGTGCAATTCTGGTCGCCGCATTATAGGAAGGATGTGAGAGCATTGGAAAGGGTGCAGAGGAGATTTACCAGAATGTTGCCTGGTATGGAGGGAAGATCTTATGAGGAAAGGCTGAGGGACTTGAGGCTGTTTTAGTTAGAGAGAATAAGGTTAAGAGGTGACTTAATTGAGGCATACAAGATGATCAGATGATTGGATAGGGTGGACAGTGAGAGCCTTTTTCCTCGGATGGTGATGTCTAGCACGAGGGGACATAGCTTTAAATTGAGGGGAGATAAATATAAGACAGGTGTCAGAGGTAGGTTCTTTACTCAGAGAGTAGTAAGGGCGTGGAATGCCCTGCCTGCAACAGTAGTGGACTCGCCAACACTAAGGGCATTCAAATGGTCATTGGATAGACATATGGACGATAAGGGAATAGTGTAAATGGGCTTTAGAGTGGTTTCACAGGTCGGCGCAACATCGAGTGCCGAAGGGCCTGTACTGCGCTGTAATGTTCTATGTTCTATGTTCTAATACTTTAATAACCCTCATATTTTGAGCATCATTATCAAATTTCTCTTAATGCTCATTCGTTCAATGGATTACAGTCCATTAATGCAATATCTTACATTCAGTCCTGCAACCATTCTCGAAAGCCTGTCTTGCACAGTCTCAAGGGCCGTGTCAAACATCCAATATCTTTTTCCTGCGTATTGGACCTGATTCTTCCACTGTTCCTAAAGTTTGTTGAGCAGAACGTTTCGTTTGTAATCTGTGAATCGCTAGGATTTATTTCAAAACATCCCAGGTGTCTTTTATTGTTTTTCAACACACGTTAGCAATTCTCTGCAGCCATACCTTTCGCTATGTCCTTCTTCAGAATGTTACCAAGTTGTCAAGGATATAAAGATACCTTCAGAATGAAATTATCTGCTTGTTAGAGAAGATTTCAATGGACGTAGCAAAAGTAGCAATGAACTAACACATCCAGCAAGGTTTCATTTTCTGCAAATTATATTATCATGCCTGGAATCAGTCACTGTTTCAAGGAAATGGAGCGACAATATACCCTTTGACTTTCTTGAGAATCAAATGGAGTCTGCCATTTGTATGAATATTGCTGTCACGAAGTCACAAAGATATTGCGTAATTGACATAATTAAGTGTTTTGGATAAATATCTTGGAGGGCGGTGGAGGCGGGTGTGGGGGGGGGGGGGGGTAGTGGAGCGGGTAGCCAGGATCAGATAAAGGACTTGACATACATTAAGATTGTTCCATGCGCTCTGAAGAATGACGAGTCATATGTAATGGAGATAAAAGATACAATAACAGCAGAACATGACAACTGTGCATCAAGAAAAGCAGAGTCCGGATTTGTTTTCCATTTATTCGGTAATTTAATTGGGCACAGCTGCATATGACAGCATTTCATGAAATCGTACAATAAGCTAAATTTTATAACAGATAAAGTGGCCACTTGGTCTACTGTGCCTGCGCCTAACGAACAGTGGAGCTACCCAGCCAAATCCCACTACGCAGTGTTTGGTCTGTAGTTCTGCAGCTCAGTATCCTCATCACATCTTTTCTCTTCCTACCAATCACTTTGAATTCATGCCCCCATAGATACTGCCCTCTCTGATAAAGTAAATCGGCTCTTTCCATCCACTGTATCCAGGTGTTTCACAATTTCATACACCTCAAGCCAATCTACTTTCAGGCTCCTCTGTTCCAAGGAGAACCAACCCAGCCTCTGCAGTTTTTCCTCATAACTACAACTTTTCAGCACGCGCAACATGCAGGTAAATCTACCCTCTGCTGTCTCTAATGCAATGGCACAATTTCAGAAATTAGGTGTCTGGAGCTGCATACAGTACTCAAGGGTTGACCTAACGAATCATTTGTACAGTTCCAACGTAACGTCGCTGCACTTATTTCTGTACATTCGCTAATGAATAAAAGGATTTGCTCAAACTATCCTTCTCTGATCGTTTATATGTTCTGATGAATGTAGGACTATTAAACATATATTGCAGTATTTGTATATGTTCCAATTATCATATTAAAATCTGGGTTAGGGTGTTTATGCAACAGATGCAATAATATATTTTCAAAACCCTTGTGAAAGTCCGACGGCAGGCGGTGCCATTAAGATGACGTAAACGTGTGTGCATAGTTATTTCAAACCGTGCTTATGTTCAAGAGGGGCGGCTAATGGGTTGTTTTGTGATATCTGCTGATTAGATCATCAGAGATATTGTGCTTCAACTTCAGTAATTGAGACATGGGAATGAAGTGGAATAAAGATGATGCAACGAATCATCAAGGCCTGTGGCAGATAGTTTTGTCCTCGATTCTGCCAGTATCTGTGAGCTCAACTGCAGCTTTTTCACAATGCCGGGATATAACAATCCGACACAGACAGCAAGATCTTTCTCTTCAGGCAGCCTTCCAAGCCATCTCTACACAGAAAGTATCACTTTGCTTGCGGAAATTTGTTTATCAGAACCATTTGACATGTGCTGGACTTTTCTTAACTGGAGGCAAATAACATATAAGTTAGTAATAAAGAGGGTCTCCTTTTGTTGCTAAGAATTGTTTAAAAAAAAAGAGATCATTTATTGAAGGTACATCCAAAGCATATAGTGAATACATAAACAGGAACACTCCAGAACATTAAACAACAAACACCACATAACATGTGAACAATTCATATAATACTATAACAGTACAATATAACAAGATCCCCTATATATATAAATATGGCGCCAACACCCTCAACAAGAAATAAAGTGAACATGTTAATTTCTTAGTAAAGCAAAATAATGAACTCCCCCGCCCCTAAACAGTCAACAAAATTCCCTGATGACAGTTTAGTGGTTCTTGAAAAAGTCGATGAGCAGCTTCTACCTCACAGAGAACTCCTCATCCGAACCTATAATGGCGAACATTACCTTTTCCAAATGAAGGAACTCAGTAAGATGGCGTATCCATGACCCAGTGCCTGGCGGTTCTTAAGCCCGTCAATTGAGCAAAATTGTCCTTCGTGCCAGTAAGGAGGCGAAAGCCACGACGTCTGTCCCCTTTCAACCATGACACCAGGATCCCCAGAGACAACAAAGATAGCTACCCATGGAAAAGGCGTAACCACGACGCCCACCACCCGTAACAGTACATCCGTAACATCCTTCCAAATCCCCACTAGCTATGGACAAGACCAGAAAATGTGAACATGGATTGCAGGGGATCCGACAAATGAACAGCCGCTTCCAGGAAGAAAGGCTCAGCCTAGCCGGTGTCATATACGCTCTATGCAGAACCTTAAGCTGTACAAGACTGAGCACAAGGCGAGGAAGCATAAACCATATGCAACAGTTCCGCTCAAATCCAGCCACACACCTCACCTCCCAACTCCTCTTCCTATCTCTGCTGCAACGATACCATCGAGACTTACTCCCAACTGGCATACTCAGCATACACATCGGTGGCTTACCTCTTCCAATATCAACATCGTAGAGGAGCTTGTCCTATAGACTCAACGGCTATAACATTGGAACTGAACTTAACTTTTTGTTCAAAAAAAACTAATCTAAAAGTACCTAAACTCATTACCCTTGGGCATTTGATCAGCCTCCAACAGCTCAGTTAGGCTTGCAAACGTCCCACCCTATATTACAAACGATATTATTAAACAAGGAAGAGTGTTAAAAAGATCTACTAGGATGCCACCGGACCATGATGGTTTGAGTTATAAGGAGAGGCATGATAGACTGGGACCTTTTCCTAAGAGCGAAGGAGGCTTAGGGGTGATCTTTTAGATGTCTACGAAATAATGAATGGCATAGATAAGGTAGATAGACAACACATTTTCCGAAAGGCAGAGGAGTTTCAAACTAAAGGGCATAAGTTTAAGGTAAGAGGGTAGAGATTCAAAATGGTCCAGAGGGGCAATTTCTTCACACTGAGAGTAGTGAGTGGCTGGAACAAGCTGCCAGAGGCAGTACTAATGTGCGTCCATTTTAGCTTTTTTCATTTAATCATAGAAATTACAGGGCATAAGGAGGCCATTCTGCCAATCCAGTCTGCAATGGCCATTGCAAAGAGCACCCTACCCAATCCCACCCCTCCCACCTTATCCCCGTAACCCAGTAACCCCACCAAACATGTTTTGGACACTAAGGGCAATTTAGCATGGTCAGTCCACCGAACCTGCACGTCCTTGGACTGTGGAAGGAAACTAAAGCACCCAGAGGAAACCCACGCAGACTCGGGGAGAACGTGCAGACTCCGCACAGACAGTGACCCAAGTCGGGAATCGAACCTGGGACCCTGGAGCTGTGAAGCCCCTGTGCTAACCAGTGTGCTAACATGCCGCCCACTGTACTACCGTGACGCCCACACGGTACGGTAACATTTAAAAGGCATTTAGCCTGTTAAGGGGCACAAAGGAACACATTGTATTCTTCTCTTTGAAGTTTTAGTGTGAGTCATCCTAATGTCTGTATAAAAGACAGACAGAAAGCGCACTTAGTAAGCATTGCGCTGGTCAAGGAGACGCAGCCTGAGTGAGTGAGACACAGGGAGAGTGAGAATTTGGTAATTTGGTGCAGTGAGGTAATTCGGTGAAGAGTGGGAGAAGGTGCTTTTTCCCGACTGTTTTGTTCTCTCTCTTTCTTCGGGCATAATTTTGGGAGCCGTTCGGAGGAGGAGGAGCAGCCTCTGTGAGTATAAAAACCTAACGGTAACTTCCTGTTTTCCAGTTTTTTCCCCCAAACGTGACGTCAGAGGGAAGCTGTGATCTGACTGGTTGATAGCAAATCTGCCCCAAATTTAAAAAAAAAACCACAGCTAAACCCGTAAACTTAAATTAAACTAATTAATGAATTAGTGATGGCTGGTCAGGTGATGTGCTTGAGCTGCTTGATGTGGGAGTTGGCAGATCCCATTGCGAGCTTCAGCGACCACATCTGCAGTAAGTGTTGGCTGCTCGAAGAGCTCCGGCTCAGAGTTGATGAGCTGGAGTCTGAGCTTCAAACACTGAGGCACATCCGGGAGGGGGAGACTTACCTGGACACTGTGTTTTAGGAGGCAGTCACACCTGTCAGAGTAAGTAGTTTAAATCCTGCCAGTGGCCAGGGACAGCAGGGTGTGACTGCAAGTCAGGCAGGTAAAGGGAACCAGCAGTCAGGAACTCAGGAGCCTCAGGCCTTGACCCTGTCCAACAGGTATGAGGTACTTGCTCCCTGTGTGGATGGCGAACAGGGCTGCAGGAAGCATGAGTCAGCTGACCAAGGCACCATGGTTCAGCAGGCCACTCAAGGGGAGGGAGTAAATAGGCAAGTTGTAGTTGTAGGGGATTCTATTATCAGGGGGATAGATAGTATCCTTTGTGAGCAGGATAAATAGTCCCGCATGGTATGTTATCTGCACGGTGCTAGGGTGCAGGATATCTCTAACCGGCTTGAAAGGATACTGGAGGGGGAGGGGGAGGATCCAGTTGTTGTGGTCCATGTCGGTACCAACAACAACATAGGCAAGTCTAGAAAAGAGGACCTGTTTAGAGATTATAAAGAGCTAGGATTCAAATTAAAAAACAGGTCCTCAAGGGTCATAATCTCCGGATTACTGCCCGAGCCACGTGCAAATTGACATAGGGAGGCAAGAATAAGGGAAGTTAACACGTGGCTGAAAGAGTGGTGTGGGAAAGAGGGTTTCCTTTTCATGGGACACTGGCATCAGTTTTGGGACAGGGGGGACATATACCGTTGGGATGGTCTGCACCTGAACCGAGCTGGGGCCAGTGTTCTGGCGAAAAGAGTAAATACGGTGGTCAATAGGACTTTAAACCAGAGATTTGGGGGTGGGGGGGGGGGGGGGGGTGGAAGGGAATGTCAGGGAACCAAGAGGTGAAGTAATCAGTGGGTAGCGTAGCTGCTTAGGAATACAAAAAAGCACGAAAAGACAGAACTCAGGAGAGGTTACGATAGTTCTCATCCCACAAAATATGACACAGTGTATGGAAAGGCTCAGTAAACCAAGCTCCACCACACTAAGAAAACAAAAAGGGACGGTCAATAGAGAATTAAAGGGGCTATATTTAAATACGCGCAGTGTACGGAACAAGGTAGATGAGCTTGTGGCCCAGATTGTGACTGGCAGGTATGATGTGATAGGCATCACAGAGACGTGGTAGCAGGGGGTTCAGGACTGGCATTTAAATATCCAGGGATTCACAACCTATCGAAAAGACAGAGAGGTGGGCAGAGGGGGCGGGGTTGCGTTGTTAATTAGGAATGAAATTAAATCAATAGCACTAAACGACATAGGGTCAGATGATGTGGAGTCTGTGTGGGTAGAGTTGAGGAACCACAAAGGCAAAAAAACCATAATGGGAGTTATGTACAGGCCTCCTAACAGTGGTCAGGACCAGGGGCACAAAACGCACGACGAAATAGAAAGTGCATGTCAGAAAGGCAAGCTCACAGTGATCATGGGAGACTTCAATATGCAGGTGGCCTGGGTAAATAATTCTTCCAGTGGATCCAAGGAAATGGAATTAATTGAATGTTTACAGGAGGGCTTTTTGGAACAGCTTGTGATGGAGCCCACGAGGGGACAGGCTATTCTGGACTTAGTGTTATGTAGTGAGCCAGACTTGATTAAAGATCTTAAAGTAAGGGAACACCTAGGAGGCAGTGATCATAATATGGTAGAATTCATTCTCCAATTTGAAAGAAAGAAGGTAGAATCAGATATAAAGGTGTTACAGTTAAATAAAGGTAACTACAGGGGCATGAGGGAGGAACTGACGAAAATAGACTGGGAGCAGAGCCTAGTGGGAAAGACAGTAGAACAGCAATGGCAGGAGTTTCTGGGAGTAATTGAGGACAAAGTACAGAGGTTCATCCCAAAGAAAATAAAGGTTATCAGAGGGGGAATTAGGCAGCCATGGCTGACAAAGGAAGTTAGGGAATGCATCAAAGCAAAAGAGAAAGCCTATAATGTGGCAAAGAGTAGTGGGAAGTCAGAAGATTGGGAAGGCTACAAAAACAAACAGAGGATACCAAAGAGAGAAATAAGGAAAGAGAGGATCAATTATGAAGGTAGACTAGCCAGCAACATTAGGAATGATAGTAAAAGTTTATTTAAATACATTAAAAACAAACGGGAGGCAAAAGTAGACATTGGGCCGCTCCAAAATGACGCTGGTAATCTAGTGATGGGAGACAAGGAAATAGCTGAGGAACTAAATAAGTACTTTGCGTCAGTCTTCACAGTAGAAGACATGAGTAATATCCCATCAATTCAGGAGAGTCAGGGGGCAGAGTTGAATATGGTAGCCATCACAAAGGAGAAAGTGCTAGAGAAACTAAGAGGTCTAAAAATTGATAAATCTCCGGGCCCAGATGGGCTACATCCTAGAGTTCTAAAGGAGATAGCTGAAGAAATAGTGGAGGCATTAGTTATGATCTTCCAAAAGTCACTGGAGTCCGGGAAAGTCCCAGAGGATTGGAAAATCGCTGTTGTAACCCCCCTGTTCAAGAAGGGAACAAGGAAAAATATGGAAAATTATAGGCCAATTAGCCTAACGTCGGTTTTTGGCAAGATTCTAGAATCCATTGTTAAGGATGAGATTTCTAAATTCTTGGAAGTGCAGAGTCGGATTAGGACAAGTCAGCATGGTTTTAGTAAGGGGAGGTCGTGCCTGACAAAACTGTTAGAGTTCTTTGAAGAGATAACAAATAGGTTAGACCAAGGAGAGCTAATGGATGTTATCTATCTTGACTTCCAAAAGGCCTTTGATAAGGTGCCTCACGGGAGACTGCTGAGTAAAATAAGGGCCCATGATATTCGAGGCAAGGTACTAACATGGATTGACGATTGACTGTCAGGCAGAAGGCAGAGAGTTGGGATAAAAGGTTCTTTTTCGGAATGGCAACCGGTGACGGGTGGTGTCCCGCAGGGTTCAGTGTTGGGGACACAGCTGTTCTCTTTATATATTAACGATCTAGATGACGGGTTTTGTATAGCTGCAATCGTTTTGTATAGTTTTGTATGGCTCCGAAACTCAATCCCTCTACCAATAAAAGCTAACACACCGTACGCCTTCTGAACAACCTTATCAACCTGGGTGGCAACTTTCAGGGATCTGTGTACATGGACACCGAGATCTCTCTGCTCATCTACACTGCCAAGAATCTAACCATTCGCCCAGTACTCTGTATTCCTGTTACTCCTTCCAAAATTAATCACCTCACGCTTTTCTGCATTAAACTCCATTTGCCACTTCTCAGCCCAGCTCTGCAACCTCTGTAACCTGCAACATCCTTCCGCACTGTCCACAACTCTACCGACGTTAGTGTCATCCGCACATTTACTAACCCATCCTTCTATGCCCTCCTCCAGGTCATTTATAAAAATGACAAACAGCAGTGGCCCCAAAATAGATTCTTGTGGTACACCACTAGTAACTGAACTCCAGGCTGAACATTTCCCATCAACTACCACCCTCTGTCTTCTTCCAAATAGCCAATTTCTGATCCAAACCGCTAAACCACCCTCAATCCCATGCCAGCGTTGATGAGCACAAATAGAAAGAGCAGCAAAGTCGAAGGCTTTGTGGGGATCTATTTAAACATGTCCAAGCATTGCCAATGTTTGCCGAGAAGGCGGCGAAACAAATAAAATGGCCACAGGACATGTGGGTATTCCTGATTCAAACAAAGCTGGTCGGTAGGCCTAGTGAAGTGATTGCATCACTACCGGAGAAGGTATGTGGGACGTAGGAAGAGGTGAAAAAATCCATCTTGGGTGCATACGAACTAGTGCCTGAATCCTGCAGACAAAGGTTCAGAATTTAAGGAAAGAATTTGGACAAACATACATGGAGTTAGAAAAAAAAATCAAACAGAGTAATTTTGATAGGTGGATAAGGGCTTTGAAAATAGACCAAACGTATGAAGGTCTCAGAGAAATAAGACTTTTGGAGGAGTTTAAAAATTCTATTCCTGATGTAGTGAGAACTCATGTGGAAGAGTAGAGGGTTAAAACTGCGAGGTTAGCAGCAGAAATGGCAGATGATTATGAATTAGTTCATGAATCAAAGCTTGGTTTCCGACATCAGTTTCAGCCTGTGAAGGATAGAAACTGGCGACATGGGAAATACTCAAGTGGGAGAGGTGACAAAACATAAATTTCTTTACCCGTCAATCTGGCCTCAATAAAAGTCGAGATGGAAACTTGTATAACATTTACAACTTAATTAATTCTTTATCTTAACAATTTTTCTTTTAACAAGTTTTTCTTACATTCTCAAACATGTTGGCTGCGATCAATGAGGGAGCAGTTAGCTGCGGTGATGTATACCGGAGCAAAGTCAACTGTCATCTCCAGATTTACACTTTTTAAAATGGTGTCAGTGAGTTTCTTTAAGTTTCTATTAATTCACAAATAAAATGAGATAAACATTATTTCAAGTAAGTAAAACTTAAGATTCTGGCAATTTCAATCAATTGCTTTCGAAAATAATAACTTTTATCAAAGAGGTGGAGAAACCCACTGGTTTCCTTTAATAAATTCAAAACGTAACTTTGCTGGAGTTCACTGACTCAAAGGAAAGGTATCCGATTACACTACAGGCTGCTGCTGTTATCTCAAGGCCTGAGTGAGAAGCACTGTCTGTCGTCTTTAATTTTGGCTGCTGCTGTTAACCCTTTGAGAGTCTTCTGCTTCAACCAACATGCAGCATCCCGCTCTATGGATGTTCTTTGTCTTGAAATTTATCCAAGCAATTCCCCACAATCTCAACTAGTCCTCAGTACTGCGTTTTTCGCCACTACAGTCTAAGGGTACAATTTTAGCTTAATCAACTATAGATTTAAAACACTCGCACATGGAATTGAATCATCTTCAGATTTAAAAACACTTATTGAACTGAACCTTCATCTATTGAAGTCCCATCAGCCTTAAAAACACTTATACATGGAATTGAATCATCGTTTTAGATGTCCCATCAACCCAAAACCTAACCCAAGCCGAATCAACAATATGAAATCCCATCAATTAAATTTCTAATCCCCAGACTGACCTTTGATTTCGTCGAGACGATCTTTCCGTACCAACCGCGAGTGACCAGACTAATCAGACGATAAGAAGAGGGGAAAAAGCAATGCGCGGTCATTTTCCAGCTATACATTGTGGGCCCCTTCTTCCCACTCTCCCTGTTCATAATCAGTCTAATTCTGATTTCACGGTTGGTCAGAACCGTCTTGAGAAATCCCGGGTTTCCGGCACCAAATGACAAAACATAAATTTCTTTACCCGTCAGTCTGGCCTCAATAAAAGTCGAGATGGATTTGCAGGTACAGCATTAGTTATTTTATTTGGCTTGCAAGCCTTTCTCAATTCACAGCAAGTACAAAGCACATCTTGCTTCGTATACCTCCGGAATCAAGTTAGTCTGTAGGACAAAGGGATCTCTACTAATCACACAACTGGCATCAAGTTTCACATACACGATTCCCATAGGTCATCCTATACCCCTCCTGACCTATCCATACACTCTGATTGGCTCACTTCCAATCCCTTCCTCTGGCCCCTATTACCCAGCATCCTTTTCCCCTCCGTAGCTGGACACACCTCTTCCTTTGCTTTGCCATGCGGTCTGAAATCCTTTGTCTGTGAACTCACCAGGATGAGACTGGCCTATCTCTACATTACAGTAGCTAATATCTCTAAAGTAACTATTTTATATCACATTCGTCAGAGGCAAAGGTGATCTGATGGGAGATAATAAGGAGCATGTACCTGAGATTGAAAAAGAAATCCAGGACGGTGGAAACGAAATGAAAAGTTTCAAATGTTTTCACTGCAATAAACTAGGCCATGTAAAGCCGCACTGTTGGTGGTTGAAGAAAAGCGCTGGGAAGGCTGATGTGGTAAAACAGGATAACACAATGGGGGTTGTTAAAGTGGTAAAGGAAAGCCCAGTTGAAGCGAAGGAGGTGCAAAAGAATGTACAGCCTAATCAAGAGGTGATTGATAACAAGGTGCGAGATCTCTGTAAATAATTTACTTGTGTGTCATGTGTATCAGGAAGAGCAGGTAAAGAAGTAACCATTTTAAGAGATACGGGGGCTAGGCAATCTTCAATGGTAAGAGATGAGAAGTTATGTAGTTTGGGAAGAATATTGGCAGAAAAGGTGTTAACATGTATAATTCAGGTTGAGAGAAGTAGTAGTATTTCATTATATAAGGTAAGGTTGGAAAGTCCAGTGAAGAGTGGTGAAGTGGTAGCACGAGTAATAGGGAAACTATATTGTCCAGGGATACAGTTTATCTTGGGTAATGATATAGCTGGATCGGAGGTGGGAGTGATGCCTACTGTGGTTGATAAGCCAGTGGAAAATCAGACAACTGAAGTGTTGAAGGACTAATATCCTGGGATTTTTCCAGATTGTGTAGTAACAAGGTCGCAAAGTCACAGGTTAAGGCAAGAGGAGAAATCAAAGAGTGAAGATCAAGTTGAAGTTCAATTATGAGAAACGATTTTTGACCAGTTGTTGAAAAAGGACAAGAACAGGTGGAGGATGCAGCGGATAATTTTAGTTCAGGAAAATTGGCGGAGTTACAACAGAAAGATGGAGAAATAACACGGATGCATCAGAAAGCTTACACGGAAGAGGAATCTGAGTGTATACCAGAGTGTTATTACCGTAAAATGATGTCTTGCTGAGAAAATGTGGACCTTTACACATGCAGGCGGACGAAAAGTGGGCAGAAGTTCATCAAGTAGTATTGCCGGTACGGTACATAAAGGAGGTGTAGCGAGTTGCACATGAGGCACCAGTGGGAGGTGTTTTGGGAGTAAGGAAAACTCAAGCTAAAGTACAAAAACCTTTTTCTTGGCCTGAACTACATAAAGATGGAGTAAAATTTTGTCAATAATGTCGCACATGTCAAGTGATAGGGAAACCTCAAGCCGTGATAAAACCAGCGCCCTTAATAACCATTCCAGCATTTGTGAAACCTTTTACAATGGTCCTAATTGATTGTGAAGGACCGCTTCCTAAAACCAGAGGTGGGAATCAATATCTTTTGAAGATAATAGATGTGCCTACTAAGTTTCCAGAGGCCATTCCAGTACGTATTATTACAGCAAAAAATATTGTGGTCGAGTCACTTAAATTCTTTACTAGATATTGACGACCCACAGAAGTACAATCGGATCAGAGATCGAGTGTTTCCTCAAGGTTATTGAAAGAAGTTATGGATAGCTTCGGAATAAAACAATTAAAATCAACCGCGTACCATCCAGAATCGTAGGGAGCGTTAGAAAGATGGCATCAGACATTAAAGACAATGTTGAGGGCTGATTGTCAAGATTATACAGAGGATTGGGTTAAAGGAATTCCATTCGTACTGTTTGCAATAAGGGATGCACCTAATGAGTCAACCAAATGCAGTCCTTTTGAACTACTTTTTGGTAATGAGGTCAGAGGATCACTTACATTGATGAAGGAAAAATTGGTGAGTGACAAATCGGAAAATAAATTATTGGGTTGCGTGTCAAATTTTAGGGAACTACTAAATAGAGCATGTGAATTGGCTAGACAACATTTAAAAGTTACACAAAATGTGATGAAACGGGTAGCGGACAAGAAATCCAAAGTTCGTAGTTTTGCCCGTGGAGATAGAGTTTTAGTGTTGTTACCAGTGATAGGTGGACGTTCTGTGGAACTTATCAGATTGAAAGGAAATTAAGTGAGGTGAATTATGTGGTAAAAACGCCAGATAGAATGAAGCCTCACCGAGTGTGTCATGTGAATATGCTTAAAAGGTACTTTGAAAGGGAAGGAGCGAAAACTAAGAGGTTTTAATGATTTTAACTCAAAGTGACGAACCAAATCCAGATGACTGTGAATTTGACATACCTCAAATTAAATGGAAAACGAGAATGTGCTTAAAAATTGGATAAATTGTTGAGTTACCTTCCAGAGGAAAAACGGACTGACCTGAAAGAGATATTGCAGCGTCCCCGAACCGGCGCCGCAATGCGGCGACTAGGGGCTTTTCACAGTAACTTCATTTGAAGCCCACTTGTGACAAAAAGCGATTTTCATTTCATTTCATTGATGTCACATGGGCAAGTTTCTAGAGATAAATTGGGAAGCACTAAAATGGCTTTACATGATGTAGATGTGGGGAAATGCTGTTCCAATCAAACATCCATATTGACTTCACCCTTTAAAATTGGCACAGATTAACAAAAAGATTGAGAGAATGCTTCAAAATGGCATAATTGTAGTGGGTTGCAGCCAATGGAGCTCACCCACAGTGATGGTACCTAAACCAGACGGTACCCAACGGTTCTCTGTTGACTATAGAAAGGTTAATACCGTCACAAGAACGGACTCTTATCCTATCCCACGTTTGGAGGATTGCATTGAGAAAGTGGGCCAGTCAGCTTTTATTTCCAAACTGGATTTACTTAAAGGTTATCCGAAAGGGGAAAGGAAATTTCAGCTTGTGACTCCAAATGCTATACACCAATTCAAAGTTATGCGACTTGGCATGAAAAACGTGCCAGCCACATTTCAACGGTTAACTAACAATGTTGTTTCAGGATTACCCAATTTGTGCGGTATACATCGACGATCGGGTAATTTTCAGGCAGACATGGAAAGGACATTTAAAACATCTGATGGAGTTACTCGATCAACTTCATTAGGCGGGTTTGGTGATAAACCTAGTTTTGTGAGGGCCACGAAGAATCCAGCATGAGTTGAAGGATAGAAGAAATAACATTTATTTACAATAACATATATATACAACAGCAGCAGCAACTCCTTTGCTGCTCACTCTCCTCTAGCCGGTTCCAAACTGGCCAGCTTTATTTATGCAGGGAATCTGCTAATGATTTCTCCGCACACTCATTAGGGAAGCTCAGACTCCCAAAGGATAGTGGGATTGTTATTAGTCCCCAGCCAGTGATAAGCAGGCACGTTATATGGGGTGGTCCTGTATGAAAACAAAAAACGAGCCAGTCCCGTATCCATCGACCTGGAAGACTGCTTCTTTAGGCCTCGTTTGAATGTCTGCACTGCGTGCTCCGCCAACCCATTTAAAGCCAGGTGGTATGGGGCGGTGCAGATATGGCGTATACCGTTCATCTTCATGAACCTCGCAAACTCCTCACTTCTGAACAAATGCTGTTGTCCGTGACCAGCACTTCGGGGAGGCCATGAAAGACAAACGAATCTTCTTGATTGTTGCTCAGGACGTTGTGCCTACCATCTTGTGCACCTCTAATCATTTCGACTGGGCATCGATTAATAGAAGGAACATGGATCCTTGAAAAGAACCGGCGAAATCCGCATGCAAGCGCGCCAAAGGGCGCTCTGGCCATTCCCAGTGATGTAGGGGCACGGCCGGAGGGAGCTTCTGATGCCCTTGGCAAATGGAGGAGTTTTGGGCCACCTTCTGAATGTCGGTGTCGAGGCCAGCCACCAGACATAACTCCGGGCCAACATTTTCATTTTGGTCACACCCGGATGCCCATGGTGCAAGTCTCTTGGTATCAGCCCCTGTCCTTTTTCTGGGGCAATCACACGCATTCCCCACAAGAGGATACCCTCTTCCACGCTAAATTCTTGCAGCTTGGAGTAAAATTCCCGCAACTCACCTGGGAGCTGTCTTTGCTGCCCACCATGCAGGACTATGTGCCGTACCTTTGACAGGACTGGCTCCGTCTGGGTCCAGTCACGGATCTGTGATGCCGTGACAGGCAAGGTATTCATAAACAATAGGGTTGCAACCACCTCACCAGTCGTGCGGGTCGACATGGGGCAGGACGATAAAGGCAATCGACTCAGTGCGTCGGCATTCGCTATCTGGGTTCCTGGTTTGTGTTTCAGAGAATACTCGGAGGCAGTGTGCAACGAGGCCCAGCGCTGGATCCGTGCGGAAGCAATGGGCGGTATTAGCTTATGATCTCGGAAAAGTCCAGGCAGAGGCTTATGATCAGTCATGATAGTGAAGTGGCGGCCATACACTTACTGGTGGAAGCGTTTCACCGCAAAGACCACCACCAGGCCCTCCTTCTTGATCTGCGCATACTTCTTTTCCGCTGCAGTCAATGTGCGGGAGGCGAAAGCTATCGGCCGCTCGGCCCCGTTCTACATCTTGTGGGACAAGACGGGCCCAATACCATATGGGGATGCATCACATGTGATGAGCAAAGGCTTTCCAGGATCATAGTGGGTTAGTAACCCAGACAACGTCAATTGTTGTTTTACCCGGCGGAAAGCGGTTTCCTGCGGCTGACCCCCAAACCCAGGTGTGATTCTTCTTTAGCAGAAGATGCAACGGGGCCAGTGTAGTTGCCAGATTGGGGAGGAACATCCCGTAATAGTTTACGAGGCCGTGAAAATAACGAAGATGCGAAGTGTTAGTCGGGGCGGGGGCCTGTTGAATTGCACGCACCTTCTCTGTGACGGGGTGCAAACCTTCGCGGTCCCCCCCCCTCCCCCCCGATAACCCAGGTAGACTACTTCCTTCGCCTGACAGACGCACTTTGTGCAACATAAACGGATTCCAGCTTCAGAAAAGCGTCAAAGGACAGTCTCCAAATTTCTAAATGCTCCTGCTCCGACGTCCCTGTAATGAAAACGTTGTCTAAGTAGACAGCGACACGCAGTAAACCTCTCAAAATGCCCTCCATGACGCGTTGAAAAATAGCGCAGGCAGAGTATACCCCAAAGGGCATCCGTGTATATTCGTACAGGCCATGGTGTGTATTAATCATTACATATGGCCAGGAGGCAGGGTCCAGCTCCAACTGCAGGTAGGCGTGACTCATACCTAATATCGTGAACGAGAGTCCACCTGCAAGCTTCGCGTAGAGATCCTCTATGCGAGGCATTGGATATCGGTCGAGCCGGGAAACCGTATTCACTGTAAGTTTATAGTCGCCGCACAAGTGAACTGTGGCACCTGGCTTCATTACCAGTACAATTGGTGCTGCCCAGTCAGCGAAACGGACGGGCCTGATAAGACCCAAAGGCTCCAAACGAGTGAGCTCCCCTTCTACCTTCTCGAGCAAGGCGTAAGGCACCGGGCGCACCCGGAAATAGCGCAGCGTGGCTCCTGGTTCGACTTGGATACGGGCTACGGCCCCTTTTATTTTCCCCAAACCGGGCTGGAATACATCTGGGTACCGTCCTAACACCTCAGTCAACCCTCCAGAAACTGTTCGGAGGATGTACTGCCACTGCAACAGCAAATGACGCAACCAGTCCCGACCCAACAGGCTGGGCCCATGGCGCACCACAATAAGTGGGAAACGCCCCTCCTGGCGTCCATAAACAACAGGGGCCATCGTAGTTCCTGCAATGTCCAATGGTTCCCCCGTGTAGGTGGCCAACCTGGCTTGTGTGTCCGTTAATGTAAGGGTCTGTATACCCTGCTTGATGCAGTCGAATGTCTTCTGGGCGATCACGGAGACTGCTGTGCCAGTGTCCAACTCCATCTCAAGCGGGTGACCATTGACCCGTACTGTCACCTTAATGGGGGCCACACGGGGAGCTGCCACACAATGCAGCTCAGGCAGTCGTCCTCCGTCTCCACGTCCTCGGGAGTAGTCGCTGCAGGTACATCCAAATGGAAGGTATGGCCCGTGGGCTGGCCCTAGTCTCGGTCGGAACGACGGCGCCTCTGGCGCCCCCTGGACCGGCATCCGCGACGGGGTCGGCGCCCACAAGTCTGACACGGACCTGGCTCCTCATCCATTGGTTCTGGAGAAGGCTCCCTTCGGGGAGGAATGTCCGAAGGCCACTGGCGTCGATCCAGAAACGCCTCGCCCAAGGTACCGGAGGGGTGCGGGGGAATGCTTTTGGACGGAAGGGGTCGCGCCCCAAGGCATGCACCTCCATTCCCAGTAGCTCCTGCACTCCCCGTTTTGCGCTCACTCTGGGCAATACTATTTGAATGGCCTGTTGAAAAGTCAATGATGGCTCAGCTAACAACTTCCTCTGGGTGGCCGCATTGTTAATACCACAAACCAAACGGTCGCGTAACATTTCTGACAAGGTCTCACCATACTCACAGTACTTCGCAATCCTGCGTAGCCTGGATAGAAACTCGGCAAGGGATTCTCCTGGGGTCCTCTCAGCAGTATTGAACCGGTAAAGCTGGACTATCGTGGACGGGATTGGGTTAAAATGTTGCTCCACTAAGTTCGGAAGTTCATCAAATGTTTTGGTGTCCGGCGCAGCTGGGTACTTAAGACTCCTAATCAACCCAAACGTATGCGGGC
This sequence comes from Scyliorhinus torazame, assembly GCF_047496885.1. Classification (NCBI taxonomy): domain Eukaryota; kingdom Metazoa; phylum Chordata; class Chondrichthyes; order Carcharhiniformes; family Scyliorhinidae; genus Scyliorhinus; species Scyliorhinus torazame. The sequence continues at coordinate 186,129,359 of NC_092711.1, read as the reverse complement.
CGCAGGCAGCGAGCAATATGCCCACCTGGCGCTCGTTTTCGGTGATGTTGTTTGCCCGGAAATAGTAACGCATTCGTTGTCCATACTGGTTCCAGCTTTCCAGCTCAGCGTCAAAAACATCCAAACGTCCATACAGACGCATGGTGTAATGGAAAACAACTTCCAACCTGTATGCAACAAAAATCCAGGGAGGTGACTTCAGCAGTGTAGACAGCTATTCACTTTAACCCACGTCGTCAGTTTTGTGAGGGCCACGAAGAATCCAGCACACGTTGAAGAATAGAAGAAATAACATTTATTGACAATAACATATATATGCAACAGCAGCAGCAACTCCTTTGTTGCTCAATCTCCTCTAGCCGGTTCCAAACTGGCCAGCTTTATTTATGCAGGGGAATCTGCTAATGATTTATCCGCTCCCTCATTGGGGAAACTCATACTCACAAAGGATTGTGGGATTGTCATTAGTGCCCAGATAGTGGTAAGCAGGCAGGTTATGACACCTAGCCAAAAGTGAATTTGGAAAAGCCCAAGTCACTTTCCTTGGCCAGACAATCGGACAGTGTCGAATTGTTCCACGGGATATGAAAACAAAAGTTATTGGGGAGTTTACGATACCCTTGACACAAAGGGAACTAATGCAATTTATTGGCATGAGTGGATTTGATTGAACATTTGTGCAAAAGTTTTGTTGCGTGGTTGCTTTACTGACGGACTTGCTCAAGAACGCAACAAATTCCAATGGACAGCGGAGTGTCAACAGGCATTTGGCGGCCTGAAGGTTGTGTTAACCACTGTTCCTGTGTTAGCCATCCCAAATTATGTGAAACCATTCAAAGTGGCGGTTGATGCGACTGATGTGGGCGTCCTTGCGGTGCTTGTACAAGACGACCACAAAGGGCTCAAGCGGCTTATTGGTTATTTTTCAAAGAAACTGAATTCTCACCAGAAAAAGTATTCAATGATTGAGAAGGAGACTTTGAGTTTGGTGTTGGTTTTGCACCATTTTCACATTTATGTGACCAGCAATCCATCTGACACCATTGTATATACTGATCACAATCCGTTGACGTTTTTGGAGCGATTCCGGAATAACATTGCAAGGCTGTTTCGCTGGAGTATATTATTAGGTGAACTCCATGATACATTCTGAGGTTCTCTAAACCCTGGCCCAAAACAGAGGCCAGAGGGTATAGAAGTGGACTGTTTCTCCGCCCGCAGGTCTATCCAGTTACAGGCGTGATCAGGCATCACAATAGCCGAGTGCTCTGTCCGAGCAACTCTAGGAATCAGCGACTTGTCCAAACCAAAAACATCTATTCAGGAATAATATTTGTGCATATGTGAATTAAGGAAAATTCCCTTGCCTTTGGCCTCCCAAAGCGCTTGGATCTATGCCCTCCATGAGTAGCATGAATTTCGACACCTCTCCAGCCATCGCCGACGTCCACCGAGATCTTTGGCTTGATCGGTCTAGCTCTGAATCCGAGATTGTATTAATATCTCTCACCAGAATGAATCTGTGCGAATCTACGTCCGGGATCAGAGACAAAACCGCCTCGTAAAATCCACATTGTCCCAATTTGGGGCATATATATTGCTCAGATCCACTGGGGAGCCTTCCAACCGCCCCCTTGCCAACACACATCTACCACTTGGATCCGCAATGAACCTCTTCATTGAAAAATAAACCCTCCACCTGTCACTACAGATATTGTCTCGCGTTCATATCCAGACCAGAATGATATGCCTGGCCAATCCATCCTCTTCTCAGTTTTGTCTGCTCTACCACCTTTAGATGAGTCGCCTGAAAAAAATCAAGACCGCCCCCAGGCTCTTCAGATAACAAATATGCGCGACCTTTTAACAGGGCCATTCAGACCTTAATGATTCCAAGTTATCAATCGAGTATTTGCGCCAAAATCCCCAGGTCCGTAGGTGCCCACCGCCAGTCTTCCACTGGCATCGACTCCCAGATCGCAGATGTCCCCAGCCAGGCCAGTTGGTAGGATTTTGCAAGCGCAAGACAGATGGTTGGTGGTGGCGAGGGGGAGTGAATGTAATGCGATTGAATCCAAGGTGCCAGTTGAGGCCGTACTCATGTGTGCAGAACTTGGCTTTACGTTTCTACTCGGCGATTCGGCGTAAGTCTGTAAAGACTTAATCGACAAATAAAGCAATCACCAATTGTCCTGGCTTGAGACAATTCACACCTCTTTAACCTGTGAATATCCCTCTCTTCAGTTGCTCCGTCTGGAGCTGTAAAGAGGCAATTACCTGCAAAGACTCGCATTCAAAATATCGTTTTGCATCTTTGACTTTGCCTATATATATGTTTCTGGAACCCACCTCTTCATTTACCTGAGTAAGGAGCTGTGCTCCGAAAGCTAGTGATTCAAAACAAACCTTTTATACTTTCACCTGGTGTACGACTTCTTACTGTGCTCACCCCAGTCCAACGCCAGCATGTCCACATCATGGTGCAAAAGGAAGAAGCTCCTAAAGGCTTCAGAACGTCTTCGATTCTCAAGGAGGACCGAGCCAATCAAATCAGTGTAATGGGCAACGTTTACGAGCATCTGCAGGCCACCAGCAAATAATCCAGCCTGTCCTTCTTTTGGGACTTCCAGCATCATTGATGGGTTTGGTTCACTCGGTGTGAAAACAAGAAATGGCTGAACGCACTGGCTACAGGCCATGACAACATCGCGGAGTGATGGGGTTCAAGGGCAGCGCGGTAGCATTGTGGATAGCACAATTGCTTCACAGCTCCAGGGACCCAGGTTCGATTCCGGCTTGGGTCACTGTCTGTGCGGAGTCTGCACATCCTCCCCGTGTGTGCGTGGGTTTCCTGTGGGTGCTCCGGTTTCCTCCCACCGTCCAAAGATGTGCAGGTTAGGTGGATTGGCCATGATAAATTTCCCTTAGTGTCCAAAATAGCCCTTAGTGTTGGGTGGGGTTACTGGGTTATGGGGATAGGGTGGGGTTACTGGGTTATGGGGATAGGGTGGAGGTACTGACATTGGGTAGGGTGCTCGTTCCAAGAGCCGGAGCAGACTTGATGGGCCGAATGGCCTCCTTCTGCACTGTAAATTCTCTGGTAAATTCTATGATAAGGTTCGCTACGCTCCTAGCGAAGCTGGGGAACTAACTGCGTCTGTGAATGTTCAGAATATCTTCGAAATCGTTGAGCGTGGAATCTCATTCCAATGGTAACGTGGATCGGATGGTAACGTGTATCCAGGGAGAAGTAGCAATTAGCTTCCTTCGGTAGCATAACTCTTGATATTCACAACACTTTGCTGGGATTTTTCAGACTCTCAGTCTACCAAATGTTAGCGCACATGGTGCAGCCATTGCGTCAATGCTTAAATACCTGACACATCCTTCTCAGCAAAGCTGCAACACTGACATTGTGAAACATTGTCAAGGTTTTCCATATAGAAGAAGCGCAGATCATATCTAATCAGTTACTGCCCAATCATCCGTAATATCGTGGATAATTTCACAGGTATTGGTGCCGCCTGCCACATCCATGACAATGAACGATTAACCAAAACTAAGCTTGGCCATTTGTTTCCAGACCTCAGTGAAGACTTTAAAGCAAGGAGGGAAAAAGATGGGGTGAGAATGAAAGTGAGTGCCTTTTCCACCGACACTGAATTTGACAGACTTTGGCACAGGCATGCCGGGAATATTGAACACAATGGGAAACGGGGGAAAATGTAATTGTGGGAAGGACTATGGACTACCAATGTGCAACAACTGATCCACTTGAAGAGGCACCTTTCTATCGGTGTCAAATTCACGTTTTACTCGTATCTGCCCCATCATTTTTCCGGGCCCTGCTAGATGTTGACTTTAACATTTGAACAAAACATTGGGAGACAAATGGTTTTGGGGCAAAATTAAATACAGAACTGTAGAAGTGCTCAGCTTGGCGCTTTGTCTTTCTCCCAAACGACGTGTTAGCAACACTCGCTGCAGCCGACAAAGGACCAGACAAAGAATTTCATCTTCTCTCTGTTAAAATTAAGAGGTTTGGAATATTGGTATTGTTTATCGGCTGTCTCTATAGTTAATGGTTTGAAAATAAGTGACTCATATGGTTATTCTACAGTCTGCCTGACAGCGCATCTTTGGAATTTAGATATTATTGGACGAGCAAATAGCTTGAGTGAGAAGCTGCTCGGTGTTTAAGCGTGGATACAATGGCAAAAACCTGCGTTATAACAGTGGATAGAGTTCCACTCTCGAACGTCCCAGAAAAGTGTTCAATATCGCCAGAGATGTACATTGGAGGATTTAAAATCTGCGTCCCGAACTGGCCCATGTTCTTCACCCAATCCGAAAAAAGACGCTGCAATTGAGGGATTTGAAAGATATCTTGAAGATTCACATAAGAATTAATTAATCTGCCAGGCTCTCGGTCAGAGAGAACAGTGAGAGTCGGAAGTCGCCATGGTTCAGCACACAGGCCTATGGGTCCGAGATTGCAAGCACATTGGAAGTCCAAATTCCTCGAATTCAAACGAACATGGATGTTTTGCCCTTCTTTACTTAGAGGGAGAAATCTCTAGCAAAGCCGAAATGTGAAGGCAATTCTTGAATCGAAGTTTTCCAGCCTGGGAACCGAAGAATATTTATGAAGTCAGTCTCTGGACAAGTACATTCCTAAAAAAAAAGGAACATTAAATAGAAATGCGTGAAATACATCTTTTTGCTTGTGTAAAGGATCAGTCAAGTGTCATTCTGTTCTGTGGTAAGAAGTTTAAATTGCTTTCCAGGTTTTCTTCAGTAAATGGTGGTTTATTGCGAACGTAGTAATAAGTGTACCACCCTTGCATATTTTAAATAGAAGTTTGAGTTTACTTGTTAAGGCTATACGTCTGTCCGGAGATGGATGGATGGATAATAATGTACGTAGGGTGTTCAGAATCCAGGCACGCCTGCAGATCCAAAATAATGTCCTGGTAACGAAGGATATATTTGACAGATTGAAAGCTGGGACGACAGGACCATATGCCCTGGGATAAACAATGATTTAAATTCCACAGCAAGTTTCTGCAAGCTGGCACTAACTGATCTGGAGCTACAGAACATTGCTTTGACATTGTCGAACAGGACACGATTTGCAAACACAGGGTAAATATGTGAAGACATATATACCCTCGTGTTGGCAAGCGACGTGTTTAGACGAGTATGCAAAGCATGGCGTTGGCTTCACAGTCAGAGGAATATTGACAGAAACGATTTAGGTACCAGAAGCAACGTCTGAAACATTCATGTCTTTGCTCCTGTCAGCACATGGAGGCACTGTCAACATCATCATCAGCAGAAATGTGGTTGGTTCGTAAATGCTCTCAGTGATGGAAAATAAATGGTGGCACAGCCAGCGACGCTCACATCCCAAGAAAGAATTTAAAAACAATATCTGCGCTCCTGAAAGAGCACTGAGTGTCAGCCTCTCAAAAATCAGTTACATAATTCTCAACACGGTCTTCTTAGGAACATTTGAAATTGTGACATTGTATCTTCAAGCCAGTTACGTTCAATTGGGTTAGTCAGGGATTCGTGAACAGCCTGCATTGGCCAACATGGGGTGAGCAAGATTAATGGCAAAACGCAACACTTTCTGGAAGTTTTAACACTGAATAATCTCGGCGGAATCATCAATTACTTTCAGGGCAAACATTCCCACAAGATGTCAGGACATTAGCAAGAGCTGGCACGAACCTGACTTGATTTTCTCCAAATATGCAAAGATTTGTGGAAAAACAAATCTTCTTTACCCATTTGCCCTTTCATTGGTGTATATCCTGATATTGCTCTCGACCCCAAGCACACGTTCATTTGTGCCACCATTGCCAGTCAGACTATGACACCAACCGGACCCCTTCAACACACTTTTCTAATGATCACGTGAAAGGATAACCATCTTTTAACCATCAGACTGCATTTCATGAGACCACAAGACAGAGATATGAGTGGCGGGGGAAGAATATCACAGTGTAGAATGATCGTCATCTTTTTCTGTTCTCGTTGCACTTTGCGGTGTGATGTGAGGGAGTATTCACAAATTAAAATATGTAGTAAATAATAAAATATTACAGCTTTGATTTGGAAAACCCATTTTATTATCAAATTTCGTGGTTTCAGTTGTGTTTACGTTTAGCGTAAATATCGGTTCAGAACATTTTGAGCATTTTTGGTAACTGAATATATACAGGCGCCGGAATGTGGCAACTACGGGCTTTTCACAGTAATTCATTTGAAGCCTACTTGTGACAAAAAGCGACTTTCATTTTATAAGCAATTTTGAGAATTTACTGAAAATCCATTCAAAAAGTCTGTGTTATAATCCAAATATCTTCATCGGCCATGGCTTATTTCCGTTTTTCTCGGTATTAGCTATCATTTGGTGACAAGGTTTCCAGTTCACCAGTCCTTGCTCCCTTCTAATTCGGTATCTGCTATGTCAGCAGTACCACATACAAATACACCTTGTCTAAGGTTATTCAGTGACGTAACCTCTGTCGCTCTCCAGTGGAGAGAGACCTGTGGGCTGGCGACACTCTGAAGGAAAAACACATCTCCTCATGGCCATCTCAAGTGGTGTGACCCTTCTTTTTATATTGTATCTCCCAGGGTCATGTATCTGCCACAAGTGGGGAATATACGTTTAGCAGATAACCTCAACCGTTGCCTCCACAAGTTGTCTATCTCAATTAGATAAATTCCCATTCGTCTAAATATCAGTGAAAAGTGGCCCTTCCTGTCTACACTGCCCTGACAAGATAACATGCACATCCCACTCCAAGCTACTTGACAGTGGAGTGAATAGTTTTATGTCTTGCTCCTAAGACATGTCATTAATTTCTTAAATAATGACACCAAATCTGCACCGAATGTTCTCGACACCAAGACCTTGTACCTCTCTATGAAAACATAGGTATTTTTATATTCAATTCTCCTTGTAAAAGAAAATACACCATTCCAAATGAAATCCTGACAATTTATTGTATCTCGTTACTACCCTTTTCTGACTCACGAACGACCACCTCTGGATCCCTCTGCACCTCAGAATTTGGCAACTTCTGTCCATTAACATAATACTTTGTTTCTCTATTTATCCTGAGAAACTATTCAAGTTAATATTTTCGCAAATTATTCCGACAGTATTTATTTTATGCAGATTTATTTTATCGTGGTCACTGTTACTGTGGGTGAATTATCACATTGAAAACACGGTGTAAATTTGCATGTGTTCTGTTTTGCACATACAAGAATAATTGTCAGAAATTATAGACTTTTGAAGGATTTTAACCATTGAGCTATTCCGGATAGAACTTCGACAACATATTATAATCAGACAACGATTTATTCTAACACATATTAGCACTGTGCAAATAATGTTTCACTGAATGAAGGAAATTGCTACAACCGCAGTGTAATGAATTTGGTTCTATTCTCTTACCTGTGATATCAGCCCTGTTGTCGCCTTCCTCATTAAGCATTTACAAGTGGTTGTACATTAATGGGCACAGGCAATATCCCAGGATTTGCACTACTTCAATATCATGTCCAGATGAAGTGAGGACACAAAGCCGGTGACATTTTCCTATTTAAGGCACAAAGTTCTCCAGAAAAGTACACGATTGATTATTTATCCAGCGCACATTGTAGGCATATCTTTGGATTTCAAATGAGGCTTCTACTTCAGAAACCTTCAGAGTTTTGATCGACAAGAAAAACTATGCATGATTCTGTGGTGAGAAAATAGCATTTATCACTCTACCCGGCAATTCAGCCATAGCATTAGGGGCTTGGATGGAGGGAAATTTGTTGAGTGTAGACAGGAGGAATTTCTCATTCAGTATGTGGATGGACCGACTAGAGAGGGGGCAAAACTTGACCTCGTCTTGGGAAATAAGGAAGGGCAAGTGACAGAAGTGTTAGTGAGGGATCACTTTGGGACAAGTGACCATAACTCCATTAGTTTTAAGATAGCTATGGAGAATGATAGGCCTGGCCCAAGAGTTAAAATTCTTAATTGGGGCAAGGCCAATTTTGATGGTATCAGACAGGAACTTTCAGAGGTAGATTGGGGGAGGCTGTTGGCAGGCAAAGGGACGGCTGGTAAATGGGAGGCTTTTAAAAATGTGTTAACCAGGGTTCAGGGTAAGCACATTCCCTTTAGAGTGAAGGGCAAGGCTGGTAGAAGTAGGGAACCCTGGATGACTCGAGATATTGAGACTCTGGTCAAAAAAAAGAAGGAGGCATATGACGTAAATAAACAACTGGGATCAAGTGGATCCCTTGAAGAGTATAGAGATTGTCGAAATAGAGTTAAGAGGGAAATCAGGAGGGCAAAAAGGGGACATGAAATTGCTTTGGCAAATAATGCAAAGGAGAATCCAACGAGCTTCTACAGATACATGAAGGGAAAAAGAGTAACTAGGGACAGAGTAGGGCCTCTTAAGGATCAACAAGGACATCTATGTGCAGAGCCACAAGAGTTGGGTGAGATCCTGAATGAATATTTATCATCGGTATTCACGGTGGAGAAAGGCATGGATGTTAGGAAACTAAGGGAAATAAATAGTGATGTCTTGAGAAGTGTGCATATTACAGAGGAGGAGGTGCTGGAAGTCTTAAAGCGCATCAAGGTAGATAAATCCCCGGGACCTGATGAAATGCATACCAGGATGTTGTGGGAGGCTAGGGAGGAAATTGCGGGTCCCCTAACAGAGATATTTGAATCATCGGCAGCCACAGGTGAGGTGCCTGAAGATTGGAGGGTAGCGAATGTTGTGCCCTTGTTTAAGAAGGGCAGCAGGGAAAAGCCTGGGAACTACAGACCGGTGAGCCTAACGTCTGTAGTAGGTAAGTTGCTAGAAGGTATTCTGAGAGACAGGATCTACAAGCATTTAGAGAGGCAAGGACTGATTCGGGGCAGTCAGCATGGCTTTGTGCGTGGAAAATCATGTCTCACAAATTTGATTGAGTTTTTTGAGGGGGTGACCAAGAAGGTAGATGAGGGCAGTGCAGTAGACTCTGTCTACATGGACTTTAGCAAAGCCTTTGACAAGGTACCGCATGGTAGGTTGTTGCAGAAGGTTAAAGCTCACGGGATCCAGGGTGAGGTTGCCAATTGGATTCAAAATTGGCTGGACGACAGAAGACAGGTGGTTGTAGAGGGTTGTTTTTCAAACTGGAGGCCTGTGACCAGTGGTGTGCCTCAGGGATCGGTGCTGGGTCCACTGTTATTTGTGATTTATGTTAATGATTTGGATGAGAATTTAGGAGCCATGGTTAGTAAGTTTGCAGATGACACCAAGATTGGTGGCACAGTGGATAGTGAAGAAGGTTATCTAGGATTGCAACGGGATTTTGATCAATTAGGCCAGTGGGCCGACGAATGGCAGATGGAGTTTAATTTAGATAAATGTGAGGTGATGCATTTTGGCAGATCGAATCAGGCCAGGACCTACTCAGTTAATGGTATGGCGTTGGGGAGAGTTATAGAACAAAGAGATCTAGGAGTACAGGTTCATAGCTCCTTGAAGGTGGAGTCGCAGGTGGACAGGGTGGTGAAGGAGGCATTCGGCATGCTTGGTTTCATTGGTCAGAACATTGAATACAGGAGTTGGGACGTCTTGTTGAAGTTGTACAGGACATTGGTACGGCCACACTTGGAATACTGTGTGCAGTTCTGGTCACCCTATTATAGAAAGGATATTATTAAACTAGAAAGAGTGCAGAAAAGATTTACTAGGATGTTACCGGGACTTGATGGTTTGAGTTATAAGGAGAGGCTGGATAGACTGGGACTTTTTTCCCTGGAGCGTAGGAGGCGTAGGGGTGATCTTATAGAGGTATATAAAATAATGAGGGGCATAGATAAGGTAGATCGTCAACATCTTTTCCCAAAGGTAGGGGAGTCTAAAACTAGAGGGCATAGGTTTAAGGTGAGAGGGGAGAGATTCAGAAGGGCCCAGAGGGGCAATTTCTTCACTCAGAGGGTAGTGAGTGTCTGAAATGTGCTGCCAGAGGTAGTAGTAGAGGCGGGTACAATTGTGTCTTTTAAAAAGCATTTGGATAGTTGCATGGGTAAGATGGGTATAGAGGGTTATGGGCCAAGTGCGGGCAACTGGGACTAGCTTAATGGTAAAAACTGGGCGGCATGGTTGGGCCGAAGGGCCTGTTTCCATGCTGTAAACTTCTATGATTCTATTCTATGATTAGAGTGATAGGAATTGTATGCTCCCTATCCGGTATAAAAAACACCTTCTTGTATTTTCTATTTGAACTTATGTACACAATGAACAATGTACCCTGGTTCTGTGTACTAAAGTTAATATTTTATACGTCGCCCACGTGGGTTGCATATGATTTAATTCGTAGTATTTTAATGCCGTGTCCCCCATTCATTCTAATTTTACTGCTCAATACTCTGACGTTCCTGCATATTATAGCGGCCAATAGAGCCCGCAAGAGGCTACGGACCCCGAGCAATTAAAGAATCGGTGCGACCCAGAGGTGGAGAAGCGTAAAAAGTCCATGGTTTTACACTTTGCAATCTCAGGCAGCTCTATCCTGCTATATATATTATTTTTTGTGACGATCCTCTATATACGAATTGCAAAAGTGATTTATTTATCAGATTCTGGTGCCAGTGTATCATCATTTAACCTGGAAGAAGGCGGACATATGCTTCAGTATTTAAGTTCCTGTGTCAACCCATTAATTTGCGCTGGGACCCAGAGTAAATTTAGAACTGAGTTAAAGAATGGGCTGATATATCCATTGAAACTATTTGTTAAAATATTTAGCATTTGTAATGTAGCAAATCCAACTTAAATTCGGAATTAAACTTCAATATGTCATATTTTTCTTAATGGACTGCATGGACTGAAGTTTGTATTGCAATTAGTTTTAGAGACTGAATTATTGCGTTAAAATTAACAAAGGTCGTTGCATCATCAAACAAATCCGTCATGTAAACGGTTCTATTGGACTTCCCGAGTTCCTGCCAATCCCAATTCTGGAATGTTTAATTTCCATCAGTTTCGAGGGCGCTGGTGAGAAGAATAAATTTGGACTCAGCACCAGATGGCTCATTCAGGTACGAGCTTGAGATTATGGTTCCGTGGGATGCGACCCACTCTGGATACGCCAACACTCGTTTTGCACCTCTAACTGTCCTCACACCAGAGTCCTGGAACCCTTCATAGCCTTGGTATTACTCCACTGATTACACATAAGTATGCATATCTCTTCTAGCAGTGCCAGCTGTCCACGCACTGCTAGCTGCTGTTCCAATACCTGCCGTGATAGTGATGACACCAGAGGTTTGTCAGTGTACTGAATCAAAACACCAAGTCGGTCTAACAAAGGTTTCTGTGTATTATTGGCCTGAACAGTCACTGCTCCCTTTAAGTTCTGTAATGTGACACCATGTTCACCCCTTTGCGTCCAACTACCAAAATGGTCGTATGTGCGCTGATGGATGGTGTTGAAGTGACGTGCAACACACAAAACGTCAACCTCGTTCTCAGATGTGGAAACCGCATCCATTGACTCCAATCTGTCCGTTGTTGTTCATAATGATAGGGCACAATGTTTTTCTATCATTGCTCATTTCAAACGTTGACCAAGCTCCTTCAGAACGAATTGTGAGTTGCATGTGATCGAAAAACAGACAATTTTGAGCGAGATTCCGTCTGTGGATCATGATCTAGGAAGAGAAAGGATTGGACAGCAACGCAGTGTGCCGAGGGAACGTTCGATAAATTGGAACCTTAAGCTCTAGGTCTATGAACCAGATTGGCATGCATCTATAGCCGAGGTTAGGACAGACATGGTTAACCCAATATGCTGGCAGATTGAGGATGCTCTCTGTTCTTCTGACCCACAGATCATTCCATGTTTTGGCGTGGTTACTCGCCTGTTCAGACAATGTCAAGGAACTCACCAAGACTTCCAATCTACTGATGCACGGCGGACCAGGAGATGGTGGGCGCTTTGGTGTGCCAAACGTTCGGACGGAGCTACCTATCAGCGGAATCATTGTGCCATCTGAACCTGGCAAGCACCAAGTCCAGGAAGACCTGGAATAGCACCTCTCGCATAACTTCCTACCCACACCCCACTCAGGCAGACACCACGACCAGCCTCCAAATATTCACACCAATTGTCATCCCTCTCTTTGGAGTGCTGCAAGAGTTAAATGGATTTTTCACTGGGCAAGTCATTATCGCAACAACAGTTGGGAGAAGTTTTCGTCTAAGGCCCTTAAGCTAAGGATTAACCTTCTGCTCTTATTACTGGTGCACCAAACAGTTCTACAGGGCTAAGAGCGATACAAAGGCCTGTTGCATTCTTTGCGGTAAAGCTCAAATCATAGACAAGGTTTTCATCTTTTTTTCTGTGCAGGAAATGCTTCACCTATTGCTTCACCTATCTGCTGTAAGCACAACTCATCCATGTGATAGGGAAAACGTTTCTCAGTTGCAACTAGTGGAATTGACTCACGGTGTTGTCATTTGCAACATGCCAGCTGTTCTGAGAAGAGAGCGCACTGGAATTAACACCGTTTAGGAATATGCCAAGAATGAAATTAATTCTGTGATAATGCTCTGTCTTCATACAGCTTTGTACAAATTTGCTAGGGAACCTTACTTTTTGAAATGAATAAAACATATTTCAGTTTTGAAATCCATGTTATATACATTTCAAACGAAATAAGTGTTTAACTGTTTTAATAATCTTTATATTTATTGTCACGAGTAGGCTTACATTAACACTGCAATGAAGTTACTGTGAAAAGCACTTAGTCGCCACATTCCGGCGCCTGTTCGGGTACACGGAGGGAGAATTCAGAATGTCCAAATTACTTCACAGAACGTCTTTCAAGATACTGGGAGGAAACCGGAGCACCCGGAGAAACCCTACGGGGAGAACATGCAGACTCCACACAGACAGTGACCCAAAACCGGGAATCGAACCTGGAGCTGTGAAGCACTGTGCTGCGCTGCACGAGTCTTTTAGAGTCTAAGCGGCATGGGTATAAGCTAATTGATTATGAGATCAAACTGCATTAGCAACAATGTGTCTGCCTCAACGAAACAAACAGACAAGCTATTGGGGATCACATGGATGAGTTGAGCTTACAGCAGATAGGTGATGTATGGGGACAATGACCACAACTCGGTGACGTTTACGTTAATGATGGAAAGGGATAAGTATACACCGCAGGGCAAGAGTTATAGCTGGGGGAAGGGCAATTATGATGCCATTAGACGTGACTTGGGTGGGGGGGGGGGGGAGAGGGTGGAGAAGTAGGCTGCAAGTGTTGGGCACACTTGATAAGTGGAGCTTGTTCAAAGATCAGCTACTGCGTGTTCTTGATAAGTATGTATCGGTCAGGCAGGGAGGAAGGCGTAGAGCGAGGGAACCGTGGTTTACCAAAGAAGTGGAATCTCTTGTTAAGAGGGAAAGGAGGCCTATGTGAAGATGAGGTGTGAAGTTTCGGTTGGGGCGATGGATAGTTACAAGGTAGCGAGGAAGGATCTAAATAGAGAGCTAAGACGAGCAAGGAGGGGACATGAGAAGTATTTGGCAGGTAGGATCAAGAAAAACCCAAAAGCTTTCTATAGGTATGTCAGGAATAAGCGAATGACTAGGGAAAGAGTAGGACCAGTCAAGGACAGGGATGGGAAGTTGTGTGTGGAGTCTGAAGAGATAGGCGAGATACTAAATGAATATTTTTCGTCAGTATTCACTCAGGAAAAAGATAATGTTGTGGAGGAGAATGCTGAGACCCAGGCTATTAGAATAGATGGCATTGAGGTACGTAGCGAAGAGGTGTTGGCAATTCTGGACAGGCTGAAAATAGATAAGTCCCCAGGGCCTGATGGGATTTATCCTAGGATTCTCTGGGAGGCCAGGGAAGAGATTGCTGGACCTTTGGCTTTGATTTTTATGTCATCATTGGCTACAGGAATAGTGCCAGAGGACTGGAGGATAGCAAATGTGGTCCCTTTGTTCAAAAAGGGGAGCAGAGACAACCCCGGCAACTATAGACCAGTGAGCCTCACGTCTGCAGTGGGTAAAGGCCGTGGAATGCCCTACCTGTAACAGTAGTGAATTCGCCAACATTGAGGGCATTTAAAAGTTTATTGGATAAACATATGGATGATAATGGCATAGTGTAGGTTAGATGGCTTTTGTTTCGGTGCAACATCGTGGGCCGAAGGGCCTGTACTGCGCTGTATCGTTCTATGTTCTATGTTCTATATGTTCTATTGCAGGAATATAAATTATATACTTGGCATTGGGTTTACCCCGAAAAGTCGAGAGTTAGCGTTATTCCTTAAAACCTTTTCGAGTGACTCGATCAGAATGTTGCTGCAAAGACAGGTTCAATTCACTTCAGACTAGTGAGTTTTGCAAGCAGAATGTATGCGCTTATTTGTTGGACGTTTATGCCTCTATCAAGCTTTTCGCTTTCAGATATCAAAAGCAGTTAACTGATTGGTCAATTAAATAAAAGTCTGACTTGCTGTTATAGAGCATATCATATTGATGTGCAGAATCATCGGGTACATGAAGATACATCGGAATTTTTATAGAATATACAAGCAGGAATAGGCCATTCGGTCCTTCGTGACTGACCCAACATTCATTATGATCATGGCTGATCATTAAATTCATTTCCCTGACCACTTCTTCCCTCCATATCCCTTGATTCCTTTATCCACAAGAGCAAAATCAAATTCCTTCATTTAATCATACTACTTTCTTTGGCAGTGAATTGCTCAGATTCACCACTCTGCGTGAAGAAATTCCCCCTCAGATCAGACCTAAAATCATTACCCCTTATCCTCAAACTATGATCCATACTTCTGGACTCCCCCATCATCGGGGATAATCTTTTTGAATGTACCCTGTCTCATCCTGTCAACATTTTCTAAATTTCAACGAGGTTCCCTCTCACTCTTCTGAACTCGAGTGAAAATAATCCTAATCAATTTAATCTAATCGTATATGACGGTGCTGCCATCCCAGGAATCAACATGGTAAAATACCACTGCACTCCCTCCAAAGCAATAATATCTTTCCTCAGATAATGACACCGAAGCCGCCCTCGTGTCGCCTCAGCAAGCCCAATAAAATTGCAATAAAACAACCCCATCCAACACTCAAATCCTTTCGCTATCAATGCCAACATACTATTTTCATTATTTACTGCCTGCTGCACTTGCGCACTTACTTTCAGCGAATGCTTCACGGGGACATTAACGTCTTGCTCAGAATCCACCTCTCGCAATTAACACGCATACAACTAGTAATCCACCTTCCTACTTTCGCTGCTGAAACGGATGACCTCACATTTATCCACATCATACTGCACCTACCATGCATATGTCCACTCACTTAGCCGATCCAAATCACACTGAAGCATCCGTGCATCCTCCTCACAGTTCACCCACCGACCCGACATTGTATTATCTTCAAATTTTCAGGGAATACATTTAGTTCCCTCTAAATATGCTCTGGTCCTTACACAGATCCCAGCAGTACCCCAGTAATAATTGCCTTCCATTCAGAAAATAACCCATTTCTCCAACTCTTCACTTCCTGTTTGTTAACTAGTGTTCTATCAATCCCATGCACTTCACCCTTGCACAGAAATCTGCTATATGAGACCTTGTTGAAAGCGTGCTGAAAGTCTCAATCCGCCACATTACTCTACTTGTTACATCTTCAAATAATTTCAATGGGAAACGGGGAAAACATGTCATTGAGGGAGGGACTATGGACTAACAATATGCAACAACTGATCCACTTGAAGGGGCATCTTTCAAGTTTTACTCAGATCTACACATTCATTTTCCGGGCCCTGCTAGATGTCGACTTCACATTTGAATAAAGCATTGGGCACGAAATCAAATCCAAATCTGTAATGCTGCTCAACTATACGCTTCATCTTTCTCCCAAACAACGTTTTATCAACAATCGCTGAAATCGACAATGGCCCAGACACTTTCATCTTCCCGCTGTTAAAAATAAGAGGTTTGTAATATTGCTATTGTTTCTCGTCTGTCTCAAGGTTTAAAAACAAATGTCGCATCTGGCTATTCTTCAGTCTGCCTGACAGCGCATCTCGCTGCTTTGAAATGTAGATATTATAGAGCGTGCAAATAGCTTTAGTAAGAAGGTGCTCGGTGTTTAAGCTGGATACAGTGTCAGATGCCTACGTTATAACAGTGAATAGTGGACTTTCCGGTGAGCTGATGTGGTGAGCAGGCACACGTCAGATGGTTCTCCTCCCGTGGATCCACAAAATAACTACTTTTTATCATAAACTCGCCAGAAAACTCAGCAATTCATTCCCCAAACCTTAGTAAGACGGGGGAAGGAGGACAGACAGGAAACAATGTCAGGAAAAAAACAGCCGCGGGGCCGAACAGAGACCAAGATTGGAACGGGCCAGGACCGTCAGCAAACGAAAAAGCCGACCAGCGCATGAGACGGCGGAGCGCAAGTTCTGTTGGAGTGAGATGGGCAGAGCAGACACGAACATGCCCCCAAGCCCCTCCCGCACCGGGGGGAAAGGGGGGGGGGGCGCAGCTGGAAGGCATCCTTCACGGACGCACTGAGGGAGCACCAGCTGGAGATAAAAGCGGGCTTCAGGCCGCAGTGAAGCATACGGTGGCCGAAACTCGGGCGCAAATACATCTCGCCCTGAGTAGAGCGAAAAAGAGACCGGAAGCCCAAGAGGCAACCATCAAGGACTTGGAGAAAGCCACAACGGACCAGAGTGATCGGATCATGGCACTGGAAAAAGAAGTGGTGAGTTTGGTCGCGACGCAGGGCAGTTTGATGTGTAAAGTCGAGGACCAGGAAAACCGCTCAAGGAGGCAAAACCTGCGGTTCATGGGCCTGCCGGAGGGAATCTAGGGCAGGGACCCCACGAACTAGGTAACGAAGATGCTGGGTAACGTGGTGCGAAGGGAGACTTTCTCCAACCCACCAGAAAAAGTCAGAGCTCGACGGTCGCTGCGCCTGAAACCCAAAGCCGATAAACAACCGAGGGCTTTAATAGCCAAACTGCACTGGTACCAGCATCGAGAAAGAATCCTGCACTGGGCCAGGCAGTCCAAGAACTGTAGCTGAGACGTACACAGAATAAATGTATACAGGGATATTCGGGCTGACCCAGCCAAGCGCCGTGCGGAATTTAACAGGGTGAATGCAGCACTGTACAAGAACGGCGTACGCTTCAGTACGCTGTGCCCAGCAAAGCTCTGGGACACATATCAAGGCAAGGAAAACTTATTCACATCCCCTGCCGTGGCAGACAAGTTCGCCGTGGGGCGATAAATAGCCCATGGGAAGGAACGACAGCACGACAACTAGCTGACGCAGGAGGGAAGGGTGGGGGAAGAAGAAGCACTTCTGCCCCCCCCCCCCCCCCCCAAACACACCGTGAGCGACAAGCAGTAAGCCAGAACCCAAGAGATCGCATCGCGTGGGATAACATTGCCAGGGCAGCGGAAAAGGGAAAGCGGAGTGGCTAGCGAAAGGAGTGTAGTGTAAGACGAGGAAAGAACGGGGAAGAAATACAGAGAGCGGGTGAGGGGAAAACGAAACAGTAACTGCTGGAGGGGAGTCACCACACGAGCGGTCAAGCCAGCGCCAGGAGCATGCAGCAGATAAAGGCCACGGCGCACCCCCGATAAGGGGGGACAGCGCCAGGTGCGGGGGTGGGGTGGGGGGGGTACACATCGCGGGGACTGGGGAACAAAGGGAGGAAAGGGCTGGGGGAAGGGCGACAGAGAGGGAGAGCACGTGAATAGAGGATAGTGGGAAAGTGGGGGGGGGGGGGGGTTGGAGAATATGGGGGACATAGGGAAAGGGACAAAACAGTAACAAAGCAAAAGCAGCAATATGGCTACAAAGGGCCGCAACCAGGGACCCGGAGCAAGGAAGCACTGCAAGCAACTACCTCGTACCGTCTCTGGGCGAAGTGAGATCCCGGAGGGGGGCGGGGGGGGGGGGGGGGGGCAAAAGCCCCACCAGGATAGTCACTTGGAATTTCAGGGGAATTAACGGCCCAGTGAAAAGATCCACAGTCTTCACCCAACGAAGAAACATGAAAGCCAACATAGTTTTCCTGCAAGAGACACACCTGAGAGACCAGAACCGACAGCAGGTAAAGAAGGTCTGAGTGGGGCAGACCGACCATTTCAGCTATGGGACGAGGGCCAGGGGGGTGGCAATACTGATCAACAAGAGGACGATATTTAACGTGATTAAGACAGTTACGGACCCACGGGTGCGGTACGGCGTCGTCAGCGGAACCCTAAACGGTGCACCGGTATTCCTCATGAGCGTGTACTCATCCAACTGGAACGATTCAAAATTAATTAAAAAGACCATGGCGGAAAACCCGTCATAGCAACGGTGCGACTGGTCATGGGAAAGGGTGTTGGACATAAACTGTTTACCGGACCCAAGGACAGACAGGTCGAACATCAAAACATGGAAAACCTCGAACATGGCGACAGAACTGAGTCGTTCAGTGGAGCAGAGGTGGACACCTGGACGTTCACCTACCCACGGAGGAATAGTTCTCCTTCTCCTCCCCGGTACACAACGTACACTCTCGCATCGACTCCTTTGTGATGGGGAAATCGGTGCTTCCCGGGCTGTTCAAAGAAGAATACTCACAATCGCAACCTCCGGCCATGGTCCACATTCATGGATGTGAAGTTGGTGTCAGGCGGAGCTCGAAACCCCACATGGAGGTTCGACACTTCACTACTGCCGGATAAGGTCTTCAGCGAGAGAGTTACGCAGGCCATTGCTGAATAAACAAAAAACAATCAAAACGGGAAGACCTCACCCTCCAAGACCTGGGAGGCGTGAAAGGCCGTTACTCGAGATGAAGTTATCACCTTTAAAGCGGGAAGAGACAGGGAGGAGAGAGTGGCTAGGAAGCTCTTGGTCGACCCCATACTGGAGGTAGGCCGTAATTATTCCGAGGGCCCGATCGTAGAATTTCTGGCGGAGAGGAAAAAGCTACAAATGGACTGTGACCTGTTCTCCATGCGGAAAGCTGTACACCAATTCCGCCAGGCACGACGGACCCCATACGAATACATTAGCCGCCTGCTGGCACACCAGCTGAGACGGCAGACTGCCAGTATAGAGATCACTCACATTAGTGACAGCAGAGGCACATTGGAAACAGACCCAGACAAGGTTATGAAATCCTTCGAGGCCTTTTACCGGGTACTGTATACCTCAGAGCCCCCACCAAGGGTCTCGCGGATCAGTCAGTTCCTCGATGGCCTGGACATTGCAGCTGTAGGGGCAGACAGAAAACGTGGCCTGGAAGCACCGTTGGAACTGTGAGAGAAAGCGCAGGACCAGATGGGTTTCCGGCGGTCTTCTGCAAATTACGACAGCACTGGCCCCGCACCTGCAGGACATGTTCACAGATTCGCCCTTCGAGGGGCACACTCCCACCTACGCTAGCACAAACCTCAATCTAACTAATAGCTAAGAAAGACAAAGAGTCACTGGAATGCGGTTCATACAGCCCCATCTCACTGCGAAACGTACATGCCAAAATAATGGCGAAGATCCTAGCCAAAAGGCAGGAGGTTTGCATACCATAGGTGGTCGCAGAGGATCAAACGGGCTTTGTCAAAGGTAGACATCGAACATCAGACGCCTGCTGAACGTGATCATGACCTCCTCCGGGGAGAGAACACCTGAGGCGATTGTCTCCCTGAACACAGAAGACACCTACTACAGCGTCGAGTGGAAGTACCTCATGGAGGTACTGGAGCAGTTCAGGCTCGGAACAGGATTCATCTCCTGGGTTAAGCTCCTGTACGACGCTTCCATGACGAGCGTACGAACAAACAACACGAGCTCCCAATACTTCCAGCTGCAGAGGAGCACAAATCAGGGATGTTTATTGTCTCCACTGCTGTCCGCCCTAGCGATCGAACCACTAGGGATCGGACTCAGAACAAGAAAGAACTGGAGGGGGATGCAGAGAGGAGGCAGAGAGCACAGCGTCTCGCTCTATGCGGATGATCTTCTCCTCTAAATGTCGGACCGATAAAGCAGCGTGGAAGGAATCACTGCAGTCTTGTAAGAGTGCCTTCTAGGGCTAGAAACTCAACATGAGCACAAGTAAGAACTTCCTTGTGAACCGGCAAGGGGGAGAGGCAGAACTGAAGGGACTGCCATTTAAACACGCCGAACACACATTCCGCTACCGTGGCATCGAAATCCCACTCTCCCTCGCGGGGAGAGTGCAGACGATCAAAATGAACGTGTTGGCCAGGTACCTCTTCAGACTTAGATCCATCCCGCGCTCTCCCCCCAGGTCCTTTTTCAATTCTTTGGACAAAGAGACCATGGCGTTTGTATGGTTGGGGAGTGGCGGGGATAATGTTAAGATACCAAGAAAGGTCCCACAGAAAACAGAGTCCAGCGTGGTGGGGGGTGACGAGTAGTCGGGGGTAGCCCTACCAAAGCTACAATACTACCACTGGGCAGCGACAGCAGAAAGAGTGATGGGATAGATAAAGCAGTCAGAAGCCGAGTGGATGCACGCGGAGGAGGCGTCCTGCAGGGGGACCTCATTCCAGGCCCTTGCAGGGCGTGCTGCCCATCCCAACCAAAAAACACTCTCGCAGCCCAGTGGTGGTAGCCACCCTCCAGACCTAGAACCAACTACGGCACCAATTCGGCCTGATCAAAATGTCCCATAAAGTCCGCATCTGCCATAACCACAGGTTCAAGCCAGCACACAGTGGTGCCACTTTTTAAAAGTGCAGACACGGCGGTGGGGCGTCTGACCGTCAGGGACCTATATACCGATGGCAGCGTCACACCACTGGACAGACTGACGGAGAGATTCCAGCTAGCTAAGGGTAACGAACTCAGATAGCTGCAGCTTAAAAACGTCCACGACCACCGCAACGAACACTACGAGAAGAACTATGGGACGCAGGCATTTTAGGGAATGGGGACTGTAGCGGCATGCACGAACAACTGGTAGAGCGGGCCGGAACTGTACTGGACGCGATGAGAAGGAAATAGGAGGAAGACCTGGATTTTATACAGGGTGGGGCTCTGGAGCGAAGCACTACAAACGGTAAGTTCCACCTCCACGTGCACAAGACTCCACTCAACGCAAACAGAAGTGGTACATAGAGCACACTTAACAAGAACCCGAATAAGTAGGTTCTACCCGGAGGTGGAGGGAAGATGTGAACGGTGCCAAGGAGACCCGGTCAACCACGCCCACGTTTTCTGGTCTTGCCCCAGACTTGCTGGTAACTGGATAGCCCTCTTCGAGGCAATGTCCAGAATGGTGGGCATGAGGATGGAGCCATGCCCGAAAGTGGCGATCTTTGGGGATTCAGATCAGGCAGATCTCTTCATGGGGAGGAAGGCGGACGCGCACCGCCTCATGAAGAGGAGGAGTGAAGTCGAAATGTGAAGGCAATTCTTGAATCGAAATTTTCCAGCCTGGGCAGCGAAGAATATTTATGAACTTAATTTGTGGGGAGGTATACTCCGAAAGGAAAGGAACATTAAATACATATTTTTGTTTGTGTAAAGGATGAGCCGAGTATTATCCTGTCCTGCGGTAAGAATTTCCCGAGATTGTCCTTAGTAAATAGTAGTTTAATGCGAACATAGTAATAAGTGCAACCTTACATATTTTAACTTTAAGTTTGAGTTTACTCTTAAAGGCTATACGTCTCTCCGGAGAGACGTGGATAGATAATAATCATCATGGCACATGGGGGAGGTCAGATGGCAGGCACGCCTGCAGATACATATAAGGTCTAGACGACGAAAGAAACCGAAAACGGAGGGATATATTTGACAGATTGAAACTGGGACGACAGGACTATATGCCCTGGGATAAACAACGATTTAAACAACCACAGCAAATGTATGCAAGCTGACATTGACTGGTCTTGGGCTACAAAACTTTGTTACTGACATTGCAGAATACGACACGATTTGCCAACACAGGGTACATATGTGAGGATCTCTACACCTTCTGTTGGCAAGTGAAGAGTTTAGAAGAGTATGTAAAGCATTGGGTCGGCTTCACAGTCTAAGGGATATTGACAGAAACCATTTAGGTACCAGAAGCAAAGTCCGAAACCTTCATTTAGTTGCTTCTGTCATCACACGGAGGCACTGTCGACATAATCATCATCAGCATTGTGGCTGGCTCTTAAATGCTCTCTGTGATGGAAAATAAATGGTGACACAGCCAACGACGCGGACATCCCATGAACGCATTAAAAAAAAATATCTGCGCTCATGCATGAGCACTGAGCGTCAGCCTCCCAAAATAAGTTGTATCATTCTCTTTTTTTAGAGTACTCAACTCATTTTTTTACAATTAAGGGGCAATTTAGCATGGCCAATCCACCTAGCTTGCATATTTTTGGTTGTCGGGGCGAAACCCACGCAAACACGGGGAGAATGTGCAAACTCCACACGGGCAGTGATTAAGAGCCAGGATCGAACCTGGGACCTCGGTGCCGTGTGGCCGCAGTGCGAACCCACTGCGCCACCGTGTTGCCCAAGTTATATCATTCTCAACATGATCTTCTGAGGCATATTTGAAATTGTGACATTGTATCTTCAAGCCAGTTACGTTCAATGTAATGTATTGGGTCAGTCAGGGATTCGTGAACACTCTGCATCGGCCAACATGGGGTGAGCAAGACTAATGTCAAAACGCAACACTTTCTGAACGTTTTCACACTGAATATTCTCTGTGTCATCATCAATTACTTTCAGGGCAAAAATGTCCACAAAATGCCCGGGCATCATGCACGAGCTAGCATGAACCTGACTTGATTATCTTCGAATATCTTCGAATATGCAAAGAATTTTGAGGAAAAGAAATCTTTACACTTCGCCCTTTCAGTGGTCTCTATCCAGAAATTGCTCCAGAAACCCGCCACCCGTTCATTTATGCTATAATGCCCAGTCAGACGATGACGCCAACCGAACCCCTTCAAACCCACTGAAAATGAAATGAAATTAAAATTAAAATGAATATAGTATGAGGGAGCATTCACAAATTAAAATATGTAGCCAATAATAAAATATTACAGGTATGATTTGAAAAATCCATTCTATTCTCAAATTTTATGGTCTTAGTTGTGTTCAAGTTTAGCATAAAAATCGGTTCAGAACATTTTGAACATTTTTGTTAATTGATCTACTGAAAATTCATTCGAAAAGTCTGTGTTATAATCAAAATATCTTCATCGGCCATGGCTCATTTTCGTTATTCTCGGTATTAGGGAACCTTTGGTGACAATGTTTCCAGTTCACCAGTCCTTGGTCCCTTCTAATTCGGTGTCTGCACTGTCAGCAGTACCACATACAAATACACCTTGCCTCAGGTTAATCGGTGATGCACCCTGTATCGCTCTCTAGTGGAGAGAGTTCTGTGGACTAGCGACACGCAGAGGAAAACACACATCTCCTGATCGCCATCTCAAGTGGAATAGCCCTTCTTTCAAAACTATAACTCCCTGCTTCTTGTCTCTCCCACAAGGGGGGGACATACGTTTGCAGGTAACGTCACCCGTTTCCACCACATGTTATCTATCTCAATTAAATCACTTCTCATTCGTCTAAACATCATTCTAAAATTGTCCATCCTGTCCGAACTGCCCTGATTAGATAAGATGCGCACCCCACTCCAAGAGTGAACAGATTTGTGTATTGCTTCTAAAACATGGAATAAATTTCTTAAATAATGACATTATATCTGTACTCAGTGCTGTAGACGCGGTTACACCGAGACCCGTTACCTCTCTATCAAGACATTGGTATTTTTTATTCAATTCTCCTTACAAAAGAAAAGACAACATTCGATTTGAATTCCTAATCATTTACTGTACCTCGTTACTACCCTTTACTGACTTAGAACTACCACCTTTCGATCCCTCTGCCTCAGAGTTTGGCAACTTAAAATAATGTTATTTTTGAATTTATCTTCCAAAAGTAATCAAGTTAACATTTTCGCAAATTATTCCGACAGTATTTTGTCCACTCACTTAACCTGTCTAATTCCCTTTATTCAAATGCTTATGTCCGCTTCACAACATGCTTTTCCACATATCGTCAACAATTTTAGGAACCATACAGTCAATTCTTTAAAATAAATCACTTAATATAAATTGGTCACACTTGAAGCAACGGAAATAATCCCTGAGGCATATCACACGGTAATTTTGCAAACGTGAAAATGACTTATGTATAGCTACCTACTTTATCTTTCCTGAGAGTTAATTTTTCCTCGAGCCACGCTAATACATTACCCCATGTCGTGAACTCTAATTTTGCATGAAATTTTTTGACATAGTTCCTTGTCAAATGCCTTCTGGAAATCTAAATACTGCACATCCAGAGGCTACTGGTTGCCTCGTTGCTGGTTATTTCCTCAAAACGCACACACAAATTAATTAAAAATGATTTCCCTGTGACAAAACAATGTTGAATCTCCCTGAACCAACGAAGCACCATGGCGGCAGTGTCTCCCTCCCTAACTGCAATCTGGGTGAACCTGGATCACATGGATAGAGAATGTTCAAAACAGGTAGCTCACCAGCACTTCCACTTTAATTTTACAAAATATTTTATTGAGGCATTTATAATTTTAACATTTTAACATTGTAAACAACAGAGCTGTCCAACACATGCATAATACCCACAATAACATACCGAACTTCCCCCCGCCCTAACTCCTAGCTACGCATATATTAGATTTCCTGCCCTTGTTCTTCACTTGCATGCCTCCCCTCGGCCTCCCCCCCGCCGCACCCTCCCTACTGCTAACGGTCAGTTTTCCTTAAATAAGTCGATGAACGGCTACCACCTCCGGGTGAACCTCTATAATGAACCCCTTGATGGTAACTTAATCTTCTCTAGCCGAAGAAACCCTACCATGTCAGTGACCCACATCCCCGACTTTCGAGTCTCCGAGCCCCTCCCTGTTGACAAAATCCGTCTCCGGGCCACCAGGGAGGCAAAGGCCAAAACGTCGGCCTCTCTTCCCCCTGGGTAAGCAGATTTTCCGACACTCCAAATATTGCCACCTCTGGACTCGGAGTCACCATCCCTTTCAGGACCTCGGACATGACTTCTGAGAATCCCTGCAAAAAAACCCTCAGCTTCAGACAAGCCCAAAATATATGTAGATAATTCGCCAGACTGCCGGTGGCTTTTCTCTCCTTCTTCAGTCGCTGGCTACCTTCCCCTCCGGCTGCCTTTCTCCAACTGACTCCCCTCAGCAGCTTCAACTGCCTTTAGCAGCCGGTGTTTTAAAAAATAACTGCCCCTGCAGGTGCTACCTGCAGGTGCCAACTGTCTATTATTTTAAAGAACAATGGCTCTCCGAGAGTCCCAGCATATGTCCCTTTCCAAGCATAATCCTTCATCTTATAAACATAAAAAACTGCCATTGGGGTTGACCCCACACACACCCACAGACAAAATATTGGTCAAACATATTTTTTCTCTCCCACAACGTGGTTAAAGGCTCCAGGGTTTAAATGAAGAAAAATACTGCCCATAGTTTATAAAAATAACAAAAACAACATAGCTGTATTAAATAAATGGGCAAGTGACTGAAAATATTGAGGCTACATGAACAAATGCCACATTTCTCCATTTTTCATTACAAGGGAGGCGAGTGAAGCTTGTAACTTGCTTCCGAAAAAAATTCCGTGCCTGCAGGTTACAGAATCCGTTCCCACCCAGTAGCTCAAACTCCTCCTCTTGCTCATTCAGGCACACGAAATCCTCCACAAATCTCTCAAGTCCTGCATGCTGCAACCTCCTAAAGCCCCCGTGCAGTCCACTCCCCACCTCCGGGCAAACCAGTGATTATCAAAAATCGGTGACCACTCCGACGCCCCCTCCAGTCTCATTTGTTTCCTCTATCCCCCACACTCTAGGACTGCCACTACCACTGGACTTGTGGAGTAAAGAGCCGGCGAGATCGACAGAGGTGCCGTTAGCAGAGCCTTCAGACTCGTGCCCTTCCAAGATGCCGCCGCTACTCGCTCTCACACCACCACCTCCCCGAATACCCATTTCCAAATCATCGAAATATTGGCGGCCCAGTAGTATTTAATAAAGTTCGGAAAGGCCAAACCCCCCTCACTGCGCCCCCCTTCCAGGAAGTACCTTCTTCACACTCGGGGCTTTCCAGGCCCATATAAACCAGAGATTGTCGCGTTCACCTTCCTACAAAATGTCTTTGCGATGAAGGTTGGGAGACGCTTAGTTTATGAAGCTGACCCCAGTCCGTTACCACCTGAATCCCCAGGTACCTAAAACTCCTTCCCACCACTTTGAAGGGCATCTCCCTCAGTCTCTTCTTCTGCCCCTTTGCCTGGATCGCAAAAACCTCACTCTTGCCCATATTCAGTTTGTAACCTGAGAACCGGCCAAATTCTTCCAGTATTCTCATAATTCTTGCGATTCCTCCCCCCCCCCCCCCCAATGAGTCAGTTATATCAAGGAGTAAATCATCCGCGTGGAGTGAAACCCTTTGTACCATCTCCCCATCTCACTATCCCCCGCCAAATGTACCATGCCCTCAGCGCCATTGCCAAAAGCTCTATGGCCAGGTCAAACTGTAGTGGGGAGAGTGGACACCCCTGGCTTCTCCCGCTGCACAGACTAAAATACTCCAACCCGGTTGGTCCATACATTCGCCTGATATAGCAAGCGGACCCAATCCACATATCCCTGCCAGAACCCAAACCTTCCCAAGGCATCCCACTGGTACTTCCATTCCACCCTAACAAAGGCCTTGTCTGCGTCCATGGCCACCACCACCTCCGCAAGCATCCTTATTACATTTAGGAGTCGCCTAATGTTGGACGTCAGTTATTGTCCCTTCACAAATCCCGTCTGGTCCTCCCCTATTACCTCGAGAACACAATCCTCTATGTTCATGGTCAAGATCTTTGCCAGCAATTTCACATCCACATTTAACTGGGACATTGGACTATACGACCCCGAACTTTCCGAATCCTTATCCCGCTTCAGAATAAGAGAAATCGATGCCTGCGATAACGTGGGGGTGAGCACTCCCAGCTCTTTGGACTTATTAAAAACATTTACCAGGAGCCACCCCACCAGCCCGGAAAACTTTTTATAAAATTCAAACGGGTATCCATCAGGTCCCGGGGCCTTATCCGATTGCATCGCCTCCAATCCGGCTACATCCTCCCAAAGCCTAATTGGGGCTCACAAACCGTTCCACCAACTCCTCATCTCTCCTCGAAAACTCTAGCCACCCCAGAAATCGTTTCATCTCGTCCCCCACGGCTGAGGGTTGCGATTTATACAATCCACTGAAAAATACATCCTTCACCCACGTCGGATCCAAAACCACATTCCCCCCTGTGCCTCTTACAGTCCCAATCTCTCTCGCCACCTCCTGTTTTCTCAGCTGATGCGCCAGCATCCTGCTGGCTTGTTCCCCACATTCATCGACCGCCCCCTTTATCCTCCTTAGCTGTCCCTCCGCCTTAAATGTGGACAGGAACCCAAATTCCTGCTGCAGTCTCTGATGCTCCTTCAGAAGCCCGTCACCCGGAGACTCCACATACCTCCTGTCCAGCTGTAAAATGTAACCTACCAGCCTGTCAAATTCCGCCCGCTGTGCTTTCTCCTTATGGGCCCGAAAAATGACGAGTCCCCCCCTAATATCCGCCTTCAGTGCCACCCACACCACCGCAGCCGAAACCTCACCTGTGTCATTGCTCTTTATATATCCTCGAATGGCCTCCGTTACCCGATTGCACATCTCCACCTCTGCTAACAGTCCCACATCACACCTCCATTGCGGGCGCTGGGCCTTTCCTTTGTTAACTTTCAGGTGTACCGAGTTCTGGGCGTGGACTGACACCACAATTGCTAATATTCAGCATTAAAACACCTCAAATAGCTGAGTTGTATCCGACACGAAGAAGTTTATCCGGGAATACAACTTGTGCACAGGGGCGTAGAATGAAATCTCCTCACTCCTTGGCCTCCCAAATCTCCACGGATCGACCCCTCATGCGCTGTATAAATCCCCGTAGCTCCTTTGCTAGAGCTGATACCTTTCCAGGCCTGAAATTCAACCTATACAGCCTTGGATCCAGGACCGTGTTGAATTCTCCCCCCATAATCACTCGATGTGAGTCCAAGTCCGGGATGTTCCCCAGCATCCGTCTAACAAACTCAACATCATCCAAATTTGGGGCATATATATTTACCAATGCCACGGCCATGCCCTCCAATTTCCCACTCACCAGAATATATCTACCCCCCGGTCTGCTTCTATATTCCCCACCTCGAATGCCACCCGCTTATTGACCAGGGTCGCCACCAAGTCTAATCCCGAATGGAATACCTGCCGAATCTATCCCTTCATTAACTTAACCTGGTCTTTCACCTTCAGATGTGTCTCCTCTAACATAGCCAGGTCCGCCTTCAGTTGCCTCAAGCCCGCGAACACACGGGCCCTTTTGAATGGCCCATTCAGTCCCCAAACGTTCCATGAAACCAGTTTGGTGGGGGGGCACCCCGTCCCCCCTCCCGTGCCGATCAACCATAACCTCTCCTCGGCCAGTCTTCGCCCCATGTCCCGCACGTCCCTGGCCTGCCCTCTGGCAACTACCGTCATCAACCCTCATACTCCTCCACCTTGAAAGTCTCCTCTCCTTCAGCAGTCTACTCCCTCCCCCCCCCCCCCACCCCCACCCCCACCCAACACCCCCCCCCACTCCCCTCCATTTCCCATCCCCTTCATCGGTCGTCAGCACACACCCCACTTTGCTTTCGTGAACTATCCCGCCCAGCTAGCCTGGTAGCCCCCACTCATGGCTTCTAGCATCTTACCCACCCCCCACTGGTCCCCCTTTAGCCATATAAAATGGCCACCTGCAAAGGACCATGGGAATTGTGGTCAATTTGGGATACAGCCAGGTGCATAGCCTCTGTGTATTGTGCAAAGAAACCAGACTTGGCCGAAACTTGTATCCATTAAGAGTCGATCACCATTTCCCCCAGGACAATAGAGTTTGAATCAAGGAGTTACAACAGTAGCAGGCTAACCGTTGCCACGCCCCCCTTATTTAGAAAGGCCTACGTGCCTGAGACAATGATAGCTGGGACCCGCCAAGCTATTGAGGTAGCCACCCTCTAATTGGCTCAGATCGATGAGGGTGATGGAAAACCCTATCGATCCATTGGACGCTGAGTAAGGACCGCCCGAAATGGCACTGAAAATACGAAGGATAAAAAGCCCTGCAAACTAGCTATCTGTCTCAAAGAACAAAGAACAAAGAAATGTACAGCACAGCCCTCCAAGCCCGTGCCGACCATGCTGCCCGACTAAACTACAATCTTCTACACTTCCTGGGTCCGTATCCCTCTATTCCCATCCTATTCATGTATTTGTCAAGATGCCCCTTAAATGTCACAATCGTCCCTGCTTCCACCACTTCCTCCGGTAGCGAGTTCCAGGCACACACTACCCTCTGCGTAAAAAACTTGCCTCGTACATCTACTCTAAACCTTGCCCCTCTAACCTTAAACCTATGCCCCCTAGTAATTGACCCCTCTACCCTGGGGAAAAGCCTCTGACTATCCACTCTGTCTGTGCCCCTCATAATTTTGTAGACCTCTATCAGGTCTCCCCTCAACCTCCTTCGTTCCAGTGAGAACAAACCGTGTTTATTCAACCGCTCCTCATAGCTAATGCCCTCCATACCAGGCAACATTCTAGTAAATCTCTTCTGCACCCTCTCTAAAGCCTCCACATCCTTCTGGTAGTGTGGCGACCAGAATTGAACACTATACTCCAAGTGTGGCCTAACTAAGAT
Source organism: Scyliorhinus torazame (assembly GCF_047496885.1). Classification (NCBI taxonomy): domain Eukaryota; kingdom Metazoa; phylum Chordata; class Chondrichthyes; order Carcharhiniformes; family Scyliorhinidae; genus Scyliorhinus; species Scyliorhinus torazame. The sequence goes on along the minus strand of NC_092711.1, from coordinate 186,099,387 downwards.
TCTATACAGCTGCAACATGACTTGCCAATTCTTATACTCAATGCCCCGGCCAATGAAGGCAAGCATGCCGTATGCCTTCTTGACTACCTTCTCCACCTGTGTTGCCCCTTTCAATGACCTGTGGACCTGTACTCCTAGATCTCTTTGACTCTCTTTTGTGACCGGCCTGTGAGCGACCAACTGCAGCAGAACAACCAAGTTCAAGGACACACGACCATTCCTGAACATAAGAACAAAAGAACGAGGGGCAGGAGTAGGCCATCTGGCCCCTCGAGCCTGCTCCGAAGGACGAGCCCAGCTGAGACGAACCCAACCACTTCCAAACCGAGCACATGGACCCGTATAAAAGCCTACCTCGTGACAAAACATAATTTTCTTTACCCGTCAGTCTGGCCTCAATAAAATTCGAGATGGGTTTTCAGGTATAGCATTAGCTATTTTATTTGACTTGCAAGCCTGACTCATTTCACAGCGGTACAAATCACATCCTGCTTTCTGTACCTCCGGAATCGAGTGAGTCTGTAGGACAAAGGAATCTCTACTGATACATTCAAATGGCATCAAGTTTCACATACACGATTCCCATAGGTCATCCTATACCCCTCCTAACCTGGCCATACATTCTAATTGGCTCACTTCCAATCGCTTCCTCTGGCCCCCTATTACCCAGCATCCTTTTCTCCTCCTTTGCTGGACACTCCTCCCCCTTGCTTTGCCATGCGATCTGAAATCTTTTGCCTGTGAACTCACCAGAATGAGACTGGCCTATCTCTACATTGCAGTAACTAATATCTCTAAAACAATTATTTGATATCACATTCGTCATTCCCTCCTTTTATCATTCCATGATAACCGAACTATTCAATCCATAGCAACGGTCCCTCATGTAAAAAGATCCGCCGCTGCATTTCCAATTCCTGTAGTAGCCCCCTTCATCCGCTGCACTCTCGTGGATTTTAACAGCCAAGATTCTTGGGGCGTCTATCTGTTCCAGTGCACCCCGCATTCTACCCATCACGCATTTAAGGATGGCTGGGCCCACAAAGATGCAGCCAATAGCCACTGCTAAATACATGGCCATATTTATCAACCAGTCCTTCCAACCTCCAAATCCCCAGTTACCCCAAGAGCCAAGATCCTGCATTCCATCCAGGTGATCCCGTACACGATCCATAAATTTAGTGATGTTAGCGGTTAAGTCTTGAACTGCCATGATACACTTGCCTTGTACTATGGCGCATGCCCCACCCTCACGGACCAGAAGATAGTCAAGAGCATACCGGTTCTGCATTGCAAACAACCGCAGCTACAAGACGCTCAGAATTCCCCCACCCGGCTGAGTGGCCCCGGTTGGGTGCGAGAACCTGAGGTTTTTTCCAGTTCTCGCGGAATTCAGCTGAGACTGTCCGGCGGGTTACCTGAGTATGCAGCATCCACGCCGAGGGGCAGGGGACTGTGGTAGGGACTAGAGTCCCAATAGCAATTTGGCGGGGTAATGGGGGTGACAAAACATTGGTCGCTGTGCCATTAAATAAAAAGTAGTATCCTTGCTCCGTGTGCAGGCTAGCATCACAATCAGTATATCGATTGCGCAGGGATCCCCCAGTAGCCCAGTTTATCCAGCTTTGAAACGCCCATTCGGGCCGCCTAGCAATGCGGAAAGCCCTAGTCCCAACAGTGATATGAGAGACATTCGCCCAGCCACAAAGGAACTGGAGGCCGGCGTTCAATGGAACGCAGGTGGTGTTTTTACAAACGCATTGGCCAGACGCCTGGATGATTTGACACCTCCTGTCCGTACAGGTGGGGAACAGACATGTTATATTCGTTTTCACCTCTACCAGCAAACAGCCGTATCCTTCATTTCTGAAACAATTCTCGTACGACTGGGAATCCCTATTGGGAGTGAAGTGGCTAGGTATGTACGCCCTCCACCGTTGCAGCCTAACATACTGTAAGTGGGAATTATCCCGAGGAAGGGGAAGGCAAATAGCCAGTGGTGCTGAACCCGGATCGTAAGGAAGAGTGACTTGCTTGGGCGGCGGCTCGGAACGCTGACAATGAACCACCGTTTGGGGAGTGCCCCAAAGCGGTGAAACAGAAAAAAACCTCGACACCTCTGCGGGATTCGGGTAGCAGACAACCGGTCCCTGGCCATACAAGAGGTGGTAAATCTGGTAGAAGAGATTCATACTACCCGGGTTTTCCTCAGTTTGGCCTTGAACTAAATTAAGTGTATCTCCTGATAACCTATGTTCTAGTTGTACTTCCCTTCTCACACGCTCCGTCGTCTCTCTAGTCCCCTTCTCTCTCTCGCAACCTTTTCCTACTCTCTCCTGACGGTCTGATGTTACCTTTATCGCACCAATCTTAACACATCCAAAATCAAATTTACATGTACTCCAAAAGAAGGCAATGTCCATGTAATGTTTCCTTCCCATCGACGGGACCGGTGCAATTGCTTCATGAGTCCTGCATTTTCCCTCAACCTGATGCCCTTTCATGAGTCGATACCATGTCCTCGTATATGGGGCAGCGAAGAACATCACCTCTGCATAAACGAAATGTCCTTGTAGTTTGGTTGGGGTTACTAATGTAGATAATATTTCCCTTTTCCATGTCCGTCGCCGATGACCCTCCAAGTGAGGTGAGGCCGAAGATCACACCATCATGCTCCACACCTGTAAAATAGCACTGGGGAAGGGAGGCAGGTTAATCTGTCCAAGAAAATGAGGCCCGTTATCAGAACTCAACTGAGCTGGTATTCTGTACCGGGGAATGATTTCCCGCATCAGTCCTCTAACCACAGTAGCAGCTTTATTATCGATAGTCGGATACGCCTCAACCCATCTGCTGAACACATCCACAATGACCAAAACATATTTATAACATTGACATCTTTCCAACTCAATGTAATCCATTTGGAGTGTCTCAAAGGGACCACTGGGCAAAGGGGTTTGCCCCCCATACCACAAGGGATACCTTTGCCGGTGTTATATTGCAGACAAATCAAACACCGATTACTGAGACTCTGAGCCAACCCCTGCATTTTAGGGTGCCACCAAGTGTCCAGCAACAAATCACTAGTCCCCCGAGCCCCACAATGAGTTGCAAAGTGTACACATTCAGTGACCCATAAGCCAGTACATCAGACATACAAGTCTGATGTGCTGGCGTGGTCGATAAAGAGGAAACAGAATCATATGTACAACCTAACCGTTTCCACATTTGTTTATCACTCTCAGGAGCGTCCTCCTGTAACCTTATGACATCTTGGATGGTTGGCATTGGCCTGTCAGAAGCAGACATATTTATAGTAGATCGTTTAGTCTGACTTAACATTTTCGGCGCCATCACTTGCTGAATTTGCGCGGCTGTCCGCGCTGCACAATCTGCTCGTTCATTACCAACGTCAACTGGGGTCTTACCGTTTGTGTGGGCAGCGCATTTAATGAAGGAAATCTGCACGGGCATAAGGAGAGCCTGCAGTAGGTCATTAACTAAACCCCGGTGGGATATTTGACCACACATAATCATGTCAGGTTGTTCTGACGAAATGTAACTCAAATCGTCCCTTATTGTGGTAGTTTCCTGAATCAAGGCTAAACAGTCGTGGCCAGGTGCGTCTTCATGGACAGGGGGAACACTAAGGAAACAGGCTGGATTGATAGTGGTACAGTGTTTAAATGTCAGACGTGGATTGTTCAAAAGGTATATCTCATACCTATTCTGATGAGCTGCGGTAAGATGCTGAGTCTGCAGTTGCCTCAGTAGTGCGATGACCGAGTGGGAGCTATACACCGTAATATCCTGTTGGAGAGTGAGAGCATGTACCGGCTGTGCCATGGTATTGATTGAACGTAAATCCTGTACTAATCAGTACTGGTCTGGCTTGGCTGGTTTAGGCACAGCAAGTATGGGGGTGTTACATTCTGATTGGCAAGGGACCAAAATACCCTGTTGCAACAGCTCTCGGATTCATTTGTCTATAGACGGGGCAGCTTGGGATTTCAGGGGGTATTGCCGAATGGAAGGCAGCTTTACATGGTCCTTAATCGTTACCTTCATTGGTGTAACATTTGTCTTTCCCACTTGTGATAGGTATTCCGCCCAGACATGTGGATTGACATATTCCAAAACATCATGTCCCCGGTGATGCTGCAGTCGAGAGATAATCGTTTCAGGGATCTCAACATATTTTATGGCAGTGCCGTCTGGCGTGACTTGAAGTGCGTACTCTGTTGGATCTGAATGATCCACTGCCCTCCTTACCATAGGCCCCAGATCCCTTGCATGGTACTGGTCGTGGACCTGACGTGTCATATGAGGGCTTACCGAAGCTGACTGTGGGCATAAATGTGGTGGTATTGTAACAAAATCAGCTGTACCTTCTTTTCCCGTGACTGTGGCTGTAACTTTGACTGGCCATTCGGTCCCAATTAATGGCCGGTATTTGCCCTCCAACTCCCTGTTTTGTCCGGTTCTGTCATAGGTCAGGGTAACGTGATGCAGTGAATGTTCAATGTCTAACGTCCACCACTGGGGAGTGATAGAAATATAGCACCGTTGTCTCATCCTCCATGATTGAACCGATACCCCTTCGTCTCCGTACTCTCGCTGTAGCTGGAAGATACACAGTAAATCTTGGGCCAACAAGTTACAGTCCAATCCAGTAGTCACTACAAACTGATGATCTGCAGACTTATTCTCGTAAGTGACTGTCACAGGTTCAGAAATAGGATACTCACACACCTGTCCTTGGAACCCCGACAAATGCTGGGTGTGGTCGGATAGTGGTAGTCGAAGTTCTGATTGCACCGAAGACATGGCTGCTCCAGTGTCGATTCCAAATGAGTGATGTTGATCTCTTATCTGCAGAGAGATAATAGGTTCCCTGCCCGATTGGAGAGTCCTTATGACTAAATTAGCTAGTCAATCCTGTGTTGGGAAAGGGTTTGCCTGGGAGAAGTCAGTGTATCTCGTCTGTCCTCCCCTTGGTGGGGACCCCCTCCTATGGGTCGAGTAGTCTCCTTCTGCTGCCTGTCTTTTAAAGGCGCATTCCTGTTGCCAGTGATCTGCACGGCCGCAATTAAAACATGAATTGTTCCCTCTATATCTGCCCCGTCCTCTTCTCCCAGTAGACCAATGGCCCCTCAGAGGGGGCGGCGGTTGTAAAGCTGTTGGTGCATACGGTGGGCCATAAAGAGGAGCTGAGGGTCCATTTGGGTGGGTTTGATATCCTCCCTCTCGCTGATCCACCCACCCAAAGTCACAATATTGGGGTTCCAGCTGGTAAGCTACCGTTTCTGCCGCTTGTTGGGTGTCTCAGTTCATCCTTTTTCATTACATACTCAGTCTTAACCTTTGTAACTGAGCCTTCTTCCTGGCCTACACCGTCCTTCCAATAAAATCTGACTGCCCTTGCCATCTGGGAAGGGTCGTTCTCTGTCCAATTCATGTTATTACATTTCACAGCAGTAGCCACGGAAGGTGGTAGGCAATGCATTAATATAGCACAATATTGAGGAGAATTCTAACCATTTTGATATGGCAAGTCGCCTGACTGCCCACGGTAGATTTCATTAAAACGTTCCAGAAATTCCTCTGGCTCTTCAATCTTTTTAGGTTTGAGGTCTAAGATAGCAGAAATATTGATGGGCTTTTGAAATGTGCTATTCAACACATTCAGGATTTGTGTCCGTCTATCATCGTCCAACGCATGGGCTTGCTGAAGTGCAGCGTGGCTAGCATAATTCAAGTGATTAAGATGATTGCGGTACTCTGCTGGGGTTAAAACCTGCTGGACTAGGGCCCAGAGGTCCCTAGAATCAGCTTGAAAAATTGAGATGGTAGTTCTCAGGGAATCCACGAAAGCAGCAGGAGATTTTTTTCTATCTGGGATTTTAGCCATTATAGCCAGCATCTCATTGGGTCTCCATGGGAAATAAACGTCTATCGTGGGCTGGACCCCGGCCGTCACAGCGTCAGGGTTTGGTATCTTCCTAATCGGCAACTGTCACCGAGTCTCACCAGGGGGCACTCTAGCTATTTCCTCTGGCTCTTCCAAGACTTCGGCGTCCCTCCCTGTCACTAGAGGGAGCTCTTACTCTTCAGAACCATCCCTTTCCTCTCCCTTTGTTCTCGGTTTTTGCTGTTCCTCCTTATCGGTCTGAAGGGATTTAGGTGGTATGCTTGATTGTTTCTTGTTAGGATCAGGCCCTTCTCTCGCTGTCCGAGATCGGGTCCTAGAGCTAACTGGGTTTGTGGAACAGAGCTCCTCTTCCCTCTTAGATCGTGAAGATGGTAAATTAGGACCCACGCTATCAACGAAAAGGGCTGGAGTGACTGGCATGATTTGACTCTGTGGAGCAGTGACTGGATATAAATTGTTATACTCTGGTGGTTCTGGAATTAGGGCAGACAATGCTACAGGTGCAGTCGGAACCCTTGCCGACATAATCAAATCGTCCAATTCGTCATATTCTGTCAATTCAAGGCCAGCCATTGAACTACGTAGCCCATCTTTTTTTTGACCCGAGCCTTCCCTGTCTTTACTTGCGCGTTTTTTGAATGCACATTCCTTTTTCAAGACCTGTAATGTTTTTTGATTACCCCCTTCACTAATTGGAATTCCCATTTTAAGGGCATTGTCCTGCCAACTTGATCACATGATCTTATCTCTTTCCTCTTGACAATATTGTCTCCATAATCCAATTAATTCTTTTGCTTTCATACTTTGACTCTTTTTCCAGATGTGTCCCTGAATTTTCTTAATGATTTTTAGGTCTTTGGTGCCCCCTAGTGGCCATTTATCACACAATTTGCTCCTTAACGTTGCTGACGTTTTCCTGAAATCTTTTGCTTTATCCGGATAAATATCGCATAACATTTGCAGTGGCATGCCTGGATCATTTGTGTTACCCAAGCAATTCCCCATAATCTGAACTAGTCCTCAAAACTGCATTTTTCGCCACTACAGTCCAAGGGTACAATTTTAGCTTAATCAACTATAGATTTAAAACACTCACACATGGAATTGAATCATCTTGAGATTTAAAAACACTCATTGAACTGAACCCTCATCCTGAGGTCACATCAGTTATTCAAAACACTCACATATGGAATTGAATCATCTTTGTTTAGATGTTGCATCAACCCAAAACCTAACCCAAGCCGAATCAGAACTCACACATGGAATTGAATCATCTCTGTTTAGATGTTGCATCAATCCAAAACCTAACCCAAGCCGAATCAGAACTCACACATGGAATTGCATCATCTCTGCTTAGATGTTGCATCAACCCAAAACCTAACCCAAGCCGAATCAACAATATGAAATCCCATCAATTAAATTTCTAATCCCCAGACTGACCTTTGATTTTGTCGAGACGATCTTTCCGTACCAACCGCAAGTGACCAGACTAATCAGACGATAAGAAGAGGGGAAAAATCAATGCGCGGTAATTTTCCAGCTGTACATTGTGGGCCCTTTTTCCCATTCTCCCTGTTCATAATCAGTCTAATTCTGATTTCGCGGTTGGTCAGAACCGTCTTGAGAAATCCCGGGTTTCAGGCACCAAATGACAAAACACAATTTTCTTTACCGTCATTCTGGCCTCAATAAAAGTCGAGATGGATTTGCAGGTATAGCATTAGTTATTTTATTTGACTTGCAAGCCTGACTCATTTCACAGCGGTACAAATCACATCCTGCTTTCTGTACCTCCAGAATCGAGTGAGTCTGTAGGACAAAGGAATCTCTACTGATACATTCAAATGGCATCAAGTTTCACATACACGATTCCCATAGGTCATCCTATACCCCTCCTTACCTGGCCATACATTCTAATTGGCTCACTTCCAATCCCTTCCTCTGGCCTCCTATTACCCAGCATCCTTTTTCATCCTTTGCTGGACACTCCTCCCCCTTGCTTTGCCATGCGCTCTGAAATCCTTTGTCTGTGAACTCACCAGAATGAGACTGGCCTATCTCTACATTACAGTAACTAATATCTCTAAAACAATTATTTTATATCACATTCGTCACTCGCACAGTGCCGGTCACTCGAAGTTAAGTGAAGGTAATGTTAGTCGTCTTTGTTCTTTGTTCTCTTTGTTCTTTGATAGCTGTAGCTTCGTACGGAACCGAGTGTATTATTGCATAGATACACAAGTCTTGTGTTATTAATAAACTGTGTTTTTGAGCTAACATATTGGTTGCGTGGTCATTTGGTCGATATAAGAAACAGCTTGTGGTTCACCCCAAAGTAAAGAAGGCAACATTTATTGGCGACTCTGCCGGGACCTCGATTAGAAGTGACTTTGTTACTCCGAGGGATCTCACAACTTTGAATTAAATTGGGGAAAGAGAACGAACCACAAGTTTCATATGGCTGGTTTCATGAGGTTGGTTTTGCACAGGGCTAAAGAGCTGGCTTTGAAAGCAGTCCAGGGCAGGCCAGCAGCACGGTTCAATTCCCGTACCAGCCTCCCCGAACAGGCGCCGGAATGTGGCGACTATGGGCTTTTCACAGTAACTTCATTTGAAGCCTACTTGTGACAATAAGCGATTTTCATTTTCATTTCATTTATCGACCAAATAACCAAATTTCGGAAGTGTGCACTAACCGCATGCGTAACCAACAGGGAAGGGTAAGGTAAACTCGTCAAACTTGAATGCAAATCTAGTGGGATTGTGAACCGGGACATAGCCGTAAGCCGTACCCATTGTTCGATCGACTCCTTATTCCCCCTGTTCCAAATTTTAAGTAGAGAAGAGATGGCAGCGCAGATGATAGAGAAGATGATGAACCCACAGCAGCAATCGGAGGTTACAGTAGTTGACAAATCAGAGCAGTGCCACATATGGGAGGATGTGTTGAGAAAGTATTTAAAGGGGAAAGGATGGGCCCTTTGGTCGAATTTTTGTGCAAACACCGAGGCAGGTCCAGGAAAGATAGGACAGACTTGGTGGGAGAATCTTTGTGATATATAAGAAAAATGCAGCAATGTTTATAAAGCCAATGGCAATAGTGTGCTGCTTGGCACAGTCGCGAGGCACCGAGGAGATCATCGAGACGCTCCGCAGACAGTTCGTAGAGAAGGAAGAAAAGAATTAGGGAAACAGTAAGGAAAGCGAAAAAATTATTGAGGAATTCTGGGAGAAGTTAGCCGCTAAATGCAGGGAAATCGCCGATGTTAAACGCGCCCACCAGTCTTGCATAGTACACCTTAGCAGCTTCCAGACCCAGTACGACACGGCCTATCAATATACCCAGCGCGTGCTAAGAGAGGAGACTGAACACCAGGTCACTCAATTAACAAAGAAATGCACTGATTTTCAGGCAGCATTAAGAGCGCTCCACCAGTCCACTAAAGAACAAAGCCAGAGCACCGCTGACCACGCTAAATGCCAGCGAAAGATAGATACGCTCCAGTCGTTACTTTCCATTCAGATTGGTTGTCCATTCGGGACAGACAAGACAGATGAGGAAGAAATGGCAGATTGGGAAGAGTTAGCTGAAAGCGCGCAGATGTATGTTAAAGGAACGGAAAGTCAAAAGCAGCCGCGACGCATCCCAACAGGAAATGCACCGGGAGCACCGGTTGCACAGGTCGCACCAACCCCCAAAGCTGCCCAGACACCCATGACTCCGGTCACCACGGAAAGAAGCATAAGGGATCAGGCAGGTCCAGATATCACCTGCATGACCCCACTTTCGGTCACTCAGTTAAAGGACGCTTGCAGTAAAATTACTCGGTTTTACCCCACCGCAGACCCGCATAGCTTCTTTCAGGAGGTGCGCCAACAAAAGGTTATGTACGGATTAGATGAGAGGGAGGAAGGTAAATTGATAGTAATAAGCCTCAGCCAGTCGGTAAGGTCCGCTTTGCCAGAGCCCCAAAACGTAGGACGAGGAACCCTAGAGGAAATGAAGGAATATTAGACGCTATTGGATACAACAAAGGGATGCGGTAGAGGGTTTGAACAGATGCAGGAAAAAAGAAAGGGAAACATCCGACCGCCTTTGCCGGCCACCTCTGGATACATTTCAAGGCAGCATACGGAAACTTAGACCACGCTCACCTCGATGAGGAAGATACCACTAAATGGTCCCGTACATTAGTTTCACATGCCATTGAAGTAGGTAAAGTGCTTGCGCGAATTATGACCCGGCAGATACCAGGTATAATGAGATTTGGGTACTTAGACGCCTATCCAGGGCATGGGAACAGTCACTTCAGCATCAGATGGATCAGAACGGAGTAGAAGCCGCAAGGTGCACAGTCAGAACTAGCCAGGAACCCGCATGGAAAAATGAGGGCAGAAGAGAGGAACATTACCCCGAAAAGAGTACCACAGAGCGCAAGCACAAGCCCACGCACCACGAGGTTCATGTTACAAATGTGGACAAGTAGGACATTTTGCCCGCGATTGCAGACACAATCCCCCACACCACCAACGACCCCAACAACCCAACCCTCCACCCAGAAACAATAGGCCAGACCACGATCGCCAGCCGCGACAGCTAGAAGGCAACGCTCGCCCCATGCATATCGTAAATGCCTGTTCAGATAACCTTGCTTATAACACCCTAGATTGACGGTGTTCAGAGTCTCCACCATGGGCCAGTGACACGCGCTGGGATAAAGTAGGAAGACCGGTAGTCACAGGCACAGACCGGGGACAAGCAGTTGATGTTCTTTGGGACACAGGAGGAGCCTGAAGCACACTAAACTCAACAAACCTATTCCAAAAAACACCCTGGCCAACCACAGATACCATCACACTCAATGGATTCACAGGCCACATGCAAGAGGGATACATCACAGCCCCTATATCCGTCCAAATAGGAAACGTAGCCAATACCAACCCCGTTGTTCTAGTAGACCTCCCCTCGACAGCAGAACACATCCAAGGCATAGACGTTATGAACTCACATAACTGTCCTTCGACCCCGTAAACAAGTGTGTCTGGCGAATATCCAAGGCAGCTAGAGCCCCCGCCATGCTCTCAATAGGAGATTACGAAAGCAGAATTTGCTCAGTAGGGGACTACAGGTTTAACCCTTCAGCAATTAGCACAGGCGACAACATTAGACGGGTATTAGCCACACACAAAGGTGCGTTTGCCCAACACAAGCACGACTGCGGGCAGATTCCAGGTACGATTATGATCGCAGGTCCCGATCCCAAACCACAGAAACAGTATGGATTTCCACAGTAGGCTGAGGGCGAAATTGTCAACGTAATTAGCAGTCGGTTAAAGCAAGGAGTGATTCGACCCGTAGCTTCCACTAATAATGTCCCGATTTGGCCCGTAAAGAAATCAGACGGTTCATGGCGACTCACCATTGACTACCACGAACTAAACAAAGTTACCCCTTTAACAGCACCCACCGTTAGCACGAGTCCCACGACCATGCTTAAGCAGGGAGTGCAAGCAAAGTATTTCACCGTGCTGGATATCAACAATGGTTTCTGGTCCATTCCCCTAGATCGAGCTTGCCAGTATAAATTCGCATTCACTTTTCAGGGACAACAGTACACGTGGACGTGTCTCCCCCAAGGCTTCCAAAATTTCCCCTCCATTTTCCACAGACAGCTATCTGCTGGTCTTTCCAAACTCTCCCGCCCCGAATGCCTAATTCAGTATGTAGACGACCTGCTCCTGCAAACCGATACCAGGGAAGAGCACGTGGATCTGTTTGCCGAATTATTAACCCAGCTCTAGTCCATTGGATGTAAAGTAAACCCCAGAAATTATCATAGAATTCACAGTGCCGAAGGAGGCCATTCGGCCCATCGAGTCTGCACCGGCTCTTAGAAAGAGCACCCTACCCAAGGTCAACACATCCACCCTATCCCCATAACCCAGTGACCCCGCCCAACACTAAGGGCAATTCTGGACACTAAGGGCAATTTATCATGGCCAATCCACCTAACCTGCACATCTTTGGACTGTGGGAGGAAATCGGAGCACCCGGAGGAAACCCACTCACACACGGGGACGATGTGCAGACTCCGCACAGACAGCGACCCATGCCGAAATCGAACCTGGGACTCTGGAGCTGTGAAGCAATTGTGCTCGCCACAATGCTACCGTGCTGCCCATAATGCACAGATCTTGAGGGAAAAGGTACTTTATTTAGGAACCATGAAGTTGAAACCTCACCACTATTTTTAGAATTCCCCCTATACCAAAAAAAGGGTCAAGATATTCTAAATGGTGAACAGGGATTCTCACTCCCTGACTCCAATGCAGACTTAGGTGGGTGCTATTCGGGTCAAACTAGTATTTCAAGTTATCCCCCGGCATTACCTATATCTTCATAGAAGAATTGTATCTACTTCCCAGTTAATAGCTTACACACGGGTCCGGCTTGCTAAGTAGAGTAAAGTAAACATTCTAACAATAATAATAACCACTCTTTCAGGTTATCAATTTAAACTTAACTTTATTTTCAAGTTAAAAGATAAAACTACTTTTACATAAAGGTAAAAAAGATCTTTTTTTGCTCGAGTTGTAAGACTTTCAAGTCTATCTTGCCAATCGTATTTCTTTAACTTTTGTTCTTCTGTTCGCTTCTCTGGGTTGCTCGGTCTTCAGATGCTGCTCGTCACCGAGGAAGAATGTCTGTTTCTGCTATCTTTTCAGAGTTTTTAAAGCAATTTGTGCGGCCTGACCTTTACAAATGACACGCTTCTGCTGTTTGAGCCTAACAGTTGAAGGTTAGTTTCTATCGGTTAGAAGTGTGGCGCCTTTGCAACAGCGCGACTTCATTCCACCAGCTCGCCCTTACTTACTTTGTACTTTCCCACTTTGCTTGACATGTAATAAAATTGTCTGTGACTTCGTCCGTACCCTTTCAGATTTATGTCTCTTTTAATGATTCTTTCAGTCTCAACCCGGGTCATCTTTGGGCCAAGCTAATGTCATGTTCAGGTTACCCCCTTTGACACTATCCTTATCTGGCTCAGCCATTCACTAAAAGGTTTTAACGTCAAAATGGTGTATGTTACAGTGTAACCTTGTCACCTTCTAGTTTTCTTTATTTGTAAAGCAGTTGTCTTATCTCATTACTGGTGTAACAAGTTTTCACGCTTAACAGTTGTTCCTTATTTTAAACTTTAGATGCTGGCTGTTTTTCTTAATTGTTCAATAAAACAATTAATTGCTTAAAGAATTGTGAAATACTGTTCCCTTTCATATAACTTATGAATTTAAGTCATTCAAATGACTTTTTAAACTTGTAAATCAGAATGAATTGTTCCTATCTGTTTTCCTTCCCGTCTCAGAAGCTGTCTGCATTTCAAACAGGCTGCTGCTGTTAACCCCTTGTGTGACTTCTCCCTTTCATTAAAAGTCTCAGGCATTCTCAGTGTTACTTCCATGTTTCAAATGTTATATTTTTTCAATTTTCCATTGCACCCCGTCTTGACATTTGAAACATGACATATCCCATCCAATACTTATCTCCCTAACCAATTTGTCACTTGCCTTATTACAATTATTTTTGAAAATGTCCATTGCTCACACCAGTGTTGGTAGACCGGGTATACTTTAATTGTAATTACTTTGAATCACAGAGGCCGCCGTCCAGAAAGGTAACACAATAGGTATTTGCCGCGTGTTCCACTTTCTCCAAAGCATTTTACCTCTTTGGGATAGCAGCACCTGATAAGCCTCCTCGTGTCCCTTAGGATCAGTAAGCCTCTTAATCCAACAGTAACCAAAAAGATCGTTCAATTATTGCTGGCATGTGAGAATCCCATTCCTTTTGCTCCAAATCGCCTTACGTTCCTCATAGGTCTCATAAATGATTACATCATGTAATAACCATTTACACCCAGTCTTCATCAATCTAAAAGGTGTCTTTGTTCCTGCTTCTATCCCTGGATATTTGTCATGAGTTTGCAATGTGTTTGTAAACCTAGTACGGCCGTGGCCATTTGCTCTACATCCTATTGAAACTGATTGTCATGTCTCATTAAGATCCCTGTCCTCCGTTTTCATGTCCCGAAGGGCATGAAGTTTATACCTGCCTTCATAACAGTTACCACACAGCCATCCCAGGGTAGTTGGAAACACGTTGCTATTACTAGCCTTGAAACATTTAATACATTCAGCAGGTGAGGGAATAACCCAGTCGAATCCACTTTCCTCACATCGAATCATGATCTTATCATTCTTCAGATAAATATCGAAGCCGCCCTCTTGTCAAATACAAAGTTACAAAAAGTAAGTATTATCTTAACATTATGTCGAGCAACTAATCACATAACTGTTAGTGTGTCGCCGCGTTACATAATTATTTCAACAACTACTACAATTCTAAAACGATAAAAATAACATTGACAGTTCAAGTCCTGGTCTGACCAGGGTGCTATTTGAGTTAACATTTATAACTATTTTCAATACATAAATCACACATATTACCAGCCACATGAATCTTCATCGTGATGTCATATGCCCCATTACTCAGGTAATTTACCCACTAATCGACTACCATTGTAAATTCTGTCAAACCTTGTGGGACCCCTCCGTTTACATAGTCCCATACTACAACTGTGGTTGCTGATTTAACAGTATTTTTTCAAACGACTGCACCTCCTGCAGACCCCAGCGAAAAACATGCCGAGTTCTCCTGCTATTTTGAGACGTGAGAGATGAAGTAATGTCCTTGTCACTTGCTCCAAATCTTTCTAAAAGCTTTTAGCTGTTGCACATCTTTATATACCTATCCATGGCGTACCTAATTCTCACTGGTGTCTTATAATGATTCATGGTTTCGAGAGAACCCACTGCTCTCTTGGTGCCAATCGTTCGTTGCCAACCTACCTGTAGCTTCTTGGTCTTTTCAGAGTTGTAACTCTTGCTTTGAACAACAAACCGTCAGCGTCTAGTATTTTCCTGTTATCCGTAGGCATCACATATATCAAGCCATGTCAGATCTTGCTTCAATCATTTACTCTTCTTTTTCTTCTTCTTACATACATACAGAACAATACTGTATAAGATATATAACATATTTTAATAACTATCATAATGCCTCAAGGCAACTACGTTTAATACATTTGTCATATATTCCCCGTCGCAACATGAAGCTAAAATATATTTGCTTCATTCGGTAATAAAAATAATTTTTTCTTCCATGCCATTGTTTTCTCGTTTTTTTCTTTCACTGTAGGGTTCCTCGTCAGTGACTTGTTACCTGTCGAGACGCTCAATAAATCCATCATGTAATACGCATCCCGTGGAGACCTCAGATCATCCATCAGCTGGCTCTCAGGACACATGTCTCGCCAGAGATGTGTGACCGGAGATTTAACTCCTCAGCAATGATTTGATATTTTGGTTTATTTCTAAATCGAGAAGATTTCTTCCTGGCTTTATCATTTACTCTCCTCAAATATGTAGCCAATTGTATAATTTTTCTCTCTTTTCTTTGAGCAATTTTATTGCAACATTTGCAGAATACAATTCTACGTAATTTAAAAATTCCCAATTTCCATAGCAATGCAGCAATGATCGCCCCTCCTGCAACTGATACTAGCAAATACCAGTTGTTTATGATCCAGGTTAACATAGTCCAAAACCATTTAAATGGACTTGTGATAATCTTAATTGCTGTTTTAACTGTTTCTTTAATTTTTAAACCCACGTCTACCAAATCGTGTCCCAAATTCCTTCAGCTGGGATAATATGGAAGCTGTTCTATTCCAGACACGCAAGTGCTGTTTATTTTATCTGGGCTTGTCTTATTCCAATTTCCACCCTTACACCATTCTTCTTCCTTGAAATCTTTCCATCCTTCCATTAACATTGCGACATCGTCTACCTGGCACACTATTCCTGATCCTACTGCCGTATCCAAATGCCAAGTGGCTTCTCCATCTTATTTTCTGTGCGACCCATACGTGGTTGTTAATTGTTTCATCAGATTTGGCCCTGTTTCAGGGTGTTCTCTTAAACATATCGATTTTGCCCGACGACTATCTTTTATTCTAATCAAATCCCCCCCATGAACACAGTTCAAATTCAATCTCCTTCTTCGGTTCCCGCCATTTACTGAAATTTCCTATAAATGTATCTCCTTTCGTGGTCTTTACCCAAGGTATTGGAACAACAGCCCTATATCCTGAGATCACAGCTCTTGATGCAATGTTAATGTCCCTGTTCCAGTGGTAACTCGCTCTTATTAGTCTCACCCTTAATGGTGTCACTATTATTAATGTGTTTTTGATAAAGAAGTCGCCAAACCATTTTGCCAGTACCAATGTATATTCAGGTGTCCATGTTGTAGGTTTTTCTAATATCTTAATTAGTTCTCCCTCAGTAAACCCAATAAGCTTGTAGGCTTGACCTACACTTCCTTCATAGGCCTCAAGTTGACTAAATCCTCTAGCTACTCTTTGTCTCACTCGATATTTTTCCATTCTTCCTTCGTGTAACTGCTCAGTACAGTTGTATTTTCTTTCAGAGGCATCGCAAGTTGTTGCCCTTTTTGAGAGACTGCTACTGACACATTGTTCTTTACACGGACCTAATATCCATGCCCCTTCAGCATCCTCTGGGTGGGAAGTCAAACTCTTCCATCCGTCAGTAACATCTTTCTTTTGTCGACCATGCCATAATTCCAATATTTTTCTCATCATCCCCTTTTCTATGTCCTGAAGCTTATCCATATCTACATTGCATCCTTTACTATAAAATATTGCTGATTTACTTAATTTGAGTTTTCCCCCTCGTATGCAAATAATTCCTTCTATACTTGCTGTTTGTCCTGAAGTTGTTTGCTCCCAATCTATTGCTAATCCCCATTTTTCTCTATAATGTACTAATGGAAATGAATTGTTCAGTGCTACCTGTACTTTGCTCTTATCCTCCGGTCTTATTATCAGCCACACTGGTCATTGTGTAAACAGCGGAGCACAGGCCATGCCATGCAATCTATTCTTCCATTGTCCCTTTAAATTGGTCCACCAAATCCTCATTTTGTTCTCTATATCTTTTTATTGTTATTAATCGAATTTGGATCTTCTAAACTAATTTGTGTTGTGACGTCTTCTTTGTTTATTACCTCATAACGTCCCTCTATCTATTAACACTCCATTCCTGATTATAGTGATTTCATCCGGCCTTCTAATCTGTCCATTATTTATTTTACACATACCTGTTCTTTGCCTATCTTTACATTAGTTAACGCAATACTTCCTCCATTCACCCATACATCACTAATGTTCCAACCTGTGAGATTGGATTTTAATTCACCTAAACTTCCTTTTATTGGTAGTTTGAGGCATTTATTCCATCTATATTGTTTCATTCTCCTACTAGTGGTTTTATTCTGTAATGCATTTCCTATCTTAATTTGCCCTTTCTCGGGGTCCCATTGAGTATCATTGATTTTTCGCTCATACTGTTTAAAAATCTCCAATCTGTCTGATAGGTTCAGTATGTATCCCAGGCTGTTTGTAAGTGCTCCCCACATTTTACTGAACATGTAACTGGCGCTCTCCCTTGATTCTAACGTACTGCTGTTAAGTCCTATCTCCTGAATGTCCAGAAAATTAATGATTTCCTTCGTTATATTTAAACGTTTGTTTATTCTTATTTTTATTATCAGTGTTCTCTGTGATTCAATCTGGTATCTATTTTTCCGTATCCTATTATTTCACCGGACTTTCCTACTGCAATTAGCCATACTAATAGTCCCAAACTAATTACTGTAATCACCATTAATATCATTGCCTCCCCCATTTTAGCCAATCTATTTTACTCTTTGTCCTAATTATTTCCATTCCTTCTTCAACCCTGATTCTTATTTCCCTCTTGATTGTAGTTCTTTCTCTCCTTCCAAACAAATGGGCCTGTATCATTCTCTCCATCTGAAAAATCAAACGAACAGGTTAAAGTTGGAGAGGACCCTATTTTTAAATTTGTGTTTTCTACTCTTGCCTGGATATTCCAGAAGTGCCCTTTCCAGGACTTCCGGATTTCCTTTGCCACCATCTCTTTCTTTTTTCTTTCTTTGCTGGCGTGGATTTTTTCTCATGTACATACATCATACAATTAAGGCTGGTTAAGCCTCCTCCTTATATCATTACACCCCTGAGTGAGATTCGAAGAATCTCAAACACCTCCTCTTTCGCTAGCACAGGGGTCCAATCTGGTCTGAACTCTCCCTGATACATTTCGGGTATTGCTACTGCCTTCACTTCAATTTCTTTAATTCTGATTATGACAGGGGTTTTATGAAAGGTAAGTTAGGAACACAACATTTGAACTCTATCATGTGTCCTATCGATGCTGCTACAGGTTTCAAGTCAGCGATGTCCCACTCTGCTTCATCACACAAGACTAGCAAATGTAGTAATCCCCTGACACTCATAACGAAACATTGCTTCCCTTCTACAGCCTGTTTACCATCTAGGGTCTTCAATCCTGCCTCCGAACCCTTTGTCACATCTACGCAGCTATTCTTATGCATATATTTCCCAAATCAATATTCCGGGTCAATCATTAACTTCGTGCAACACTCCTTCTTCCCTTGTCCGATTGATTTGTGGGTATGATCTATCCCATGGCAAGGTATTATTGCAGTGATACACTCTCTACATATCGTAAGGCAGACTTTGTATCCCTGTGTCATTCCAACATCATGCAGAACGTACAGTCCCTCACTAATTGGGACTACAAGTTTGTCACTCCTCCACAATCCTGCACAGCCTCTCAGAGTCACGTTGTTGTCGGCCAAATGATCTTGCAGTAATTACGCGTTGTCATTAATCAACCATCCCACTTACATTGACACTTTCCGGAGTCATAATCTACCTTGTGGTCACAAACTTCAATCATTCAAGTTGCCTGATATTCCACAAAACAATCGTGGCAAAGCTGAATGCCCCAAATCTCCCTAGAAATCTCACATTTCTACCTGCCGTTTATAACTTCTAATGCCGCAGCATCTCCCCAACGCTGTCGTTGCAAATGCATTATCAAATCTCCCGAATACCCAGTATCTGACAGTCTCCTGGGCTTCATATGACTTCTCCCTGTCCAAACAATTGGGCTAAAAAACGCCCCACAGCCTTGACATGTTGTCTCCTGATGCTCACAATGAATCATTTTAAACTGAGGGCCACTAATAACCGCCCTTGATCTATCGTTCCATCTGTTTAACTCCCTACTGATTATGTTCCGGCGCTCACTGCCCATAGGTTGCCGATTGGAGCATCATAATTCCTCTGTTATTATTCAAATGGGTCAGATTTTTTAGTTCTGATACAATTTCTTTTGCTCCAGACGCCGTGCTTCTCTAATTCAACTGTATGTTCATCCAAATCCTGAACTATATTTTCTTTACCTTTTACAGCTTCCCTGATTACTTTGCCTGTGGTTTTAGTCGGTAGTTTCACCCAAACTTTCTCTGTGTTATCAATTGGTTTTAATATCCTAATTTTTCCTGCATCTAATTTTATTAAATCTTTCCCTGGCATCAGATTATCATTTCCTGATTCTGCAAATAATTCTTCAAATCTAACCTCTGGTCTAATATCTTTATTCCCTAAAGCTCCTTGTACAATGTATTTAACATTCTAAACTTAATTTCTTCTGCGAGTGACATTCATGTGATTCATCGGGCACTAGGACCCCGGTGGAGCTGTGCCGTGTAAATTTCAACGCGTTAGTTTCAAAGTAATTTTCTGCAAGCAGCTTTGACTGCTCGCGAGCAAAACTTATTTTTGTGCTTATGCGAAGAGCAATTTTATTCTGAACATACTAATTTGCGACCTCATGATACTGATCACATTTCTACCTGCCGTTTATAGCTTCTAATTGATGTGAAATTCGTTTAAAAAAAAAATACAACATTTTAAAAACTAGAAACACCAAAGGAAAATTCACAACTCCTTATTAAACACACACACACACTCATTTAGCCACTGAGATCTTGGATATTTATTCTATCGAGTTTTAGGTACTCTAACAAAATTGAGACCCCTCCGTTCTGATAAGCCTCTCTTATCCATGAGTTGTTTTGCCTCTTTTAACCTCTTCCACTCTCGTTTTGTTGCTTCATCTCTCTTGACCGTGCTTCAGAGCAAGAGTATTCCCTAATTGCCATTTTTCGGATTTTTAACTGTTTTAGTTTTTCTGTTCCTGGCGGTCCCTTTCAGTCGCGACTTGATATTAAGGGATAAGTACCCGTCGTGTGTAGTTATCGCAAAGATACCTAAAGCACTGTCCTCCTGTGTTCGTCAAGGGTCGATTGATTGGTCCCCAAAGGTTTCTATGCGTCCCTATTTCTCTCTGTTTCACCCTCACAATCTGCCTGACTCCAAGGAGGATTTAGTTTTGGCCTACTTCTACCAGTGATGGATGCAGGACACTCGGTAGTTGTTACAAGCCGTCCTGCAGACTTTTACTCAGGGTTAGTATCTTCTAGTCTAATAACACTCGCACCTAACTGAGTTTGATGTCCCCTCGATCCACAGAATATCCTTCTAAGTCAATCACACACGACTTTCCAAACTAAACTCGGCCGGCAAAGTTTGACTCACACATAGACTAAAAACTTCTAATATATCAGCCTCTTTGCCGATTAGAAACTTCTAATATTCTACCCGTTACTTGGGAACTAGAAACTGCTAATATTCTAACCTCCACCCGCTTAACTAGAAACTTCTAATATTCTAGCCTTGCTCTGCTTAACTAGAAACTTCTAATATTCTATCCTCGCTTTACCTAGAAACTTCTAATATTCCAGGCTTCCACGCTGGGCGCCATGAAGTTGAAACCTCACCACAATTCTTAAAATTCCCCCATACCAAAAAAGGGTCCAGATATTCTAAATGGGGAACAGGTATTCTCACTGCCTGACTCTTATTCGGGTCAAACTAGTGTTTCAAGTTATCCCCCGGCATAACCCATATCTTCATAGAAGAATTTTATCTACTTCCCACTTAGTAGCTTACACACGGGTCCGGCTTGCTAAGTGGAGTAAAGTAAACTTTCTAATAATAATAATAACCACTCTTTCAGGTTATCAATTTAAACTTAACTTTATTTTCAAGTTCAAAGATAAAACTACTTTTACAGAAAGTTAAATAAGATCTTTTCTTGTTCGGACCAGTTGTAAGACTTTCAAGTGTATCTTGTCAATCGTTTTTCTTTAACTTTTGGTCTTCTGTTCGCTTTTCTGGGTTGCTCGGACTTCAGATGCTGCTCGTCCCATCACCGAGGAAGAATGTGTGTTCCTGCTCACTTTTCAGAGTTTTTATAGCAATTTGTTACAAATTACACCCTTCTGCTGTTTGAGCCGAACAGTTGATGGTTAGTTTCTATCGGTTAGAAGCGTGGCGTCTTTGCAACAGCGCGGCTTCATTCCACCAGCTCGCCCTTATTTGAACCTTCTCAGTTTGCTTGACATGTAATAAAATTGTCTGTGTCTTCGTCCGTACCCTTTCAGATTTATGTCTTTTTAAATGATTCTTTCAGTCTCAACCCGGGTCATCTTTGGGTCAAGCAAATGTCATGTTCAGGTTACCCCCTTTGACACTATCCTTATCTGGCTCGGCCATTTTCTAAAAGGGGTTAACGTCAAAATGGTGTATGTTATAGTGTCACATTGTCACCTTCTAGTTTTCTTTATTTGTGAATCAGTTGTCTCATCTTATTACTGGTGTCAGCACGTTTTCACGCTTAACAGTTGTTCCTTATTTTAAACTTTAGATTCTGCCTGTTTTTCTTAATTGTTCAATAAAACAATTAATTGCTTAAAGAATTGTGAAATACTGTTCCCTTTCATATAACTTAAGACTTTAAGTCGATCAAATGACTTTTTAAACTTGTAAATCAGAATGAATTGTTCCTATCTATTTTCCTTCCCGTCTCAGAAGCTGTCTGCATTTCAAACAGGCTGCTGCTGTTAATCCCTTGTGGGACTTCTCCTTTTCATTAAAAGTCTCTGGCATTCTCAGTGTTAATTTCATGTTTGAAATGTCTCATTATGCCAATTGTTCATTAGAACCACTATTACACAGGGCAAACGTGAAATTGAACAAAGACGAATTGACTCCATTGTGAACTTGCCCCTGCCCGTAACGTAAGTGCACTCCGCTCATTTCTAGGTTTAATGGGATACTGCAGAAATTATATAGGTAGTTTTGCCACCAATGCCGCCCCACTCTCAGAGCTTCTGAAAAAGAACATCCCATAGAATTGGCTTTCCCAGCACACAGACGCCATAGACGATTTAAAGCTCTCCCTATGTAAAGCTCCCGCTTTACAAGTCCCGGACCCCGCCATGTCGTACGCCATAGAAGTGACGAATGTGATATAAAATAGTTACTTTAGAGATATTAGTTACTGTAATGTAGAGATAGGCCAGTCTCATTCTGGTGAGTTCACAGACAAAGGATTTCAGACCGCATGGCAAATCAAAGGAAGAGGTGTGTCCACCAAAGGAGGAGAAAAGGATGTTGGGTAATAGGGGCCAGAGGAAGGGATTGGAAGTGAGCCAATTAGAATGTATGACCAGGACAGGAGGGGTATAGGATGACCTATGGGAATCGTGTAAGTGAAACTTGATGCCATTTGAATGTATCAGTAGAGACTTCTTTGTTCTACAGACTCACTTGATTCCAGAGGTGTACGAAGCAAGATGTGTTTTGTACCGCTGTGAACTGAGTCAGGCTTGCAAGTCAAATAAAATAACTAATGCTGTACCTGCAAATCCATCTCGACTTTTATTGAGGCCAGACTGACGGGTAACGAAATTTGGGATTTGTCATTTGGTGCCGAAAACCCGGGATTTCTCAAGACGGTTCTGACCAACTGCGAAATCCGAATTAGATTGATTATGAACAGGAGGATGGGAAAAAGGGGCCCACAATGTACAGCTGGAAAATGACCGCGCATTGATATTTCCCCTCTTCTTATCGTCTGATTAGTCTGGTCACTCGCGGTTGGTACGGAAAGATCGTCTCGACGAAATCAAAGGTCAGTCTGGGGATTAGAAATTTAATTGATGGGATTTCATATTGTTGATTCGGCTTGGGTTAGGTTTTGGGTTGATGGGACATCTAAAACGATGATTCAATTCCAAGTATAAGTGTTTTTATGGCTGATGTGACTTCAGTAGATGGAGGTTCAGTTAAGTAAGTGTTTTTATGGCTGATGTGACTTCAGTAGATGGAGGTTCAGTTAAGTAAATGTTTTTAGGGCTGATGTGACTTCAGTAGATGAAGGTTCAGTTCAATAAGTGTTTTTAAATCTGAAGATGATTCAATTCCATGTGTGAGTGTTTTAAATCTATAGTTGATTAAGCTAAAATTGTACCCTTGGACTGTAGTGGCGAAAAACGCAGTTCTGAGGCCTAGTTGAGATTATGGGGAATTCCTTGGATAGCACAAATGATCCAGGCATTCTACTGCAAATATTATGGGATATGTATCCGGATAAAGCAAAAGATTTCAGGAAAATGTCAGCAACGTTAAGGAGTAAAATGGGGGATGAATGGCCACTAGGGGGCACCAAAGTCCTAGCGATTATTAAGAAAATTCAGGGACACATCTGGAAAAAGAGTCAAAGTATGAAAGCAAAAGAATTAATTGGATTATGGAGACAATATTTTCAAGAGGAAAGAGATAGGATCATGTTATTAAGTTGGCAGGACAATGCCCTTAAAATGGGAATTCCAATTAGTGAACAGGGAAAAAAAAATTACAGGTCTTGAAAAAGGAATGTGCATTCAAAAAAAAAATGCGCAAGTAAAGACAGCAAAGGCTCGGGTCAAACAAAAGATGGGCTACGTATTTCAATGGCTGTCCTTGAATTGACAGGAAATGATCAATGCGATGATTTAAAAATGTCAGTAAAAGTTCCGACTGCACCTGTAGCATTGTCTGCACTAATTCCAGAACCACCAGAGTATAATGATTTATATCCAGTCACTGCTCCCCAGATTCCAATCATGCCAGTAACGCCAGCCCTTTCGGTTGATAGCGTGGGTCCCGATTTACCATATTCACGATCAGTAGGGGAAGAGGAGCTCTGTTCCGCAAGCCCAGTTAGCTCTAGGACCCGATCTCGGACAGCGAGAGAAGGGCTTGATCCTAACCAGAAACAATTAAGCATACCACCTAAATCCCTTTAGACCAAGGGGAAACAGCAAATTTCGAGAACAATGGGACATGCCAGGACTGAAAGAGAAAGAACTCCCTCTAGTGACAGGGAGGGACGTCGAAGTCTTGGAAGAGCCACAGGAAATAGCTAGAGTGCCCCCTGGTGAGACTCTGAGACAGTTGCCGATTAGGAAGATACCAATCACCTGAATTATGCTAGCCACGCCGCACTTCAGCAAGCCCATGCGTTAGACTACGATAGAGGGATACAAATCCTGAATGCGTTGAATAGCACATTTCAAAAGCCCATAAATATTTCTGCTATCCTAGTCCTAAAACCTAAGAAGATTGAAGAGCCAGAGGAATTGCTGGAACGTTTTAATGAAATCTACCGTGGGCAGTCAGGCGACTTGCCATATCAAAATGGTCAGAATTCCCCTCAATATTGTGCTATGTTAATGCATTGCCTACCACCTTCTGTGGCTACTGCTGTGAAATGTAATAACATGAATTGGACAGAGAACGACCCTTCCCAGATGGCAAGGGCAGTCAGATTTTATTGGAAGGAGGGTGTAGGCCAGGAAGGAGGCTCAGTTACAAAGGTTAAGACTGAGTATGTAATGAAAAAGGATGATCTGCGACCCCAACAAGCGGCAGAAACGGTAGCTTACCAGCTGGAGCCCCAATATTGTGACTTTGGGTGAGTGGATCAGCGCGGGGGAGGATATCAAACCCACCCAAAGGGACCCTCAGCTCCTCTTTATGGCCCACCGTATGCACCAACAGCTTTACAACAGCCGCCCCCTCTGAGGGGCCATTGGTCTACTGGGAGAAGAGGACGGGGCAGATATAGAGGGAGCAATGCATGTTTTAATTGCGGCCGTGCAGATCACTGGCAACAGGAATGCCCCTTTAAAAGACAGGCAGCAGAAGGAGGGGGTACCCACCAAGGGGAGGACAGACGAGTTACACTGACTTCTCCTAGGCAAACCCTTTCCCAACACAGGATTGACTAGCTAATTTAGCCATAAGGACTCTCCAATCGGACAGAGAACCTATTATCTCTCTGCAGATAGGAGATGAACATCACCCATTTGTAATCGACACTGGAGCAGCCATGTCTTCACTGCAATCAGAACTTCGCCTACCACTATCTGACCACACCCAGCATTTGTCGGGGTTCCAAGGACAGGTGTGTGAGTATCCTATTTCTGAACCTGTGACAGTCACTTACGAGAATAAGTCTGCAGATCATCAGTTTGTAGTGACTACTGGATTGGACTGTAATTTGTTGGCCCGAGATTTACTGTGTATCTTCCAGCTACAGCTAGAGTACGGAGACGAAGAGGTAACGGTCCAATCATGGAGGATGAGACAACTGTGCTATATTTCTATCACCCCCAGTGGTGGACGTTAGACATTGAACATTCACTGCATCACGTTACCCTGGCCTATGACAGAACCGGACAAAACAGGGAGTTGGAGGACAAATACGGGCCATTAATTGGGACCGAATGGCCAGTCAAAGTTACAGCCACAGTCACGGGAAAAGAAGGTACAGCCGATTTTGTTACAATACCACCACATTTATGGCCACAGTCAGCTTCGGTAAGACCTCATATTACACGTCAGGTCCACGACCAGTACCATGCAGGGATTTGGGGCCTATGGTAAGGAGGAGAGTGGATCATTCAGATCCAACAGAGTACGCACTTCAAGTCACGCCAGACGGCACTGCCATAAAATATTTTGAGGTCCCTGAAACGATTAACACTCGACTGTAGCCCCGCCTATGGACAAATTAATCTGTTGCAACAGGGTATTTTGGTCCCTTGCCAATCAGAATGTAACACCCCCATACTTGCTGTGCCTAAACCAGCCAAGCCAGACCAGTACTGATTAGTACAGGATTTACGTTCAATCAATGCCATCGCATAGCCGTTACATGCTCTCACTCTCCAACAGGATATTACGGTGTATAGCTTCCACTCGGTCATCGCACTACTGAGGCAACTGCAGACTCAGCATCTTACCGCAGCTCGTCAGAATAGGTATGAGATATACCTTTTGAACAATCCACGTCTGACATTTAAACACTGTACCACTATCAATCCAGCCTGTTTTCTTAGTGTTCCCCCTGTCCATGAAGACGCACCTGGCCACGACTGTTTAGCCTTGATTCAGGAAACTACCACAATAAGGGACGATTTGAGTTACATTTCGTCAGAACACCCTGACATGATTATGTGTGGTCAAATATCCCACCGGGGTTTGGTTAATGACTTACTGCAGGCCCTCCTCATGCCCGCGCAGATCTTCGTCATTAAATGCACTGCCCACACAAATGGTAAGACCCCAGTTGACGTTGGTAATGAACAAGCAGATTGTGCAGCGCGGACAGCCGCGCAAATTCAGCAAGTGATGGTGCCTAAAATGTTAAGTCAGACTAAACGATCTACTATAAATATGTCTGCTTCTGACAAGTCAATGCCAACCATCCAAGACGTCATAAGGTTACAGGAGGACGCTCCTGAGAGTGATAAACAAATGTGGAAACGGTTAGGTTGTATATATGATTCTGTTTCCTCTTTATGGACCACGCCAGCGCATCAGACTTGTATGTCTGATGTACTGGCTTTATGGGTCATCGAATGTGTACACTTTGCAACTCATTGTGGGGCTCGGGGGACTAGTGATTTGTTGCTGGACACTTGGTGGCACCCTAAAATGCAGGGGTTGGCCCAGAGTATCAGTAATCGGTGTTTGATTTGTCAGCAATATAACACCGGAAAAGGTGTCCCTTGTGGGATGGGACAAACCCCGTTGCCCAGTGGTCCCTTTGAGACGCTACAAATGGATTACATTGAGTTGGAAAGGTGTCAATGTTATAAAAATGTTTTGGTCATTGTGGATGGGTTCAGCAGATGGGTTGAGGCCTATCCGACTACCGATAATAAAGCTTCTACTGTGGTTAAAGTTCTGATGCGGGAAATCATTACCCGGTACAGTATACCAGCTCAGTTGAGTTCTGATAACGGGCCTCATTTTTTTGGACAGATTAACCTGCCTCCCTTCCCCAGTGCTATTTTACAGGTGTGGAGCATGATGGGGTGGTTACGCACCGTCTGTGTGATATTCGGCCTCACCTCGCTTGGAGTGTGATTGGCGACGGACATGGAAAAGGGAAATATTATCTACATTTGTAACCCCAACCAAGCTACAAGGACATTTCAGTTATGCAGAGGTGATGTTCCTCGCTGCCCCCATATACGAGGACATGGTATCGACTCATGGAAGGTCGTCAAAGTTAAGGAGAATGCAGGAGTCATGAAGTAATTGCACCGGTCCCGGCGATGGGAAGGGAACATTATATGGACATTGCCTTGTTTTTGGAGTACATGTAAATTTGATTTTGGATGTGTTAAGATTGGTGCGATAAAGGTAACATCAGACCGTCAGGAGAGCGTAGGAAGAGGCTGTGTGAGAGAGAGAGGGACTAGAGAGAGGACGGGGCGTGTGAGAAGGGAAGTACAGCTAGAACGTAGGTTATCGGGAGATACACATAATTTAGTTAAAGGCCAAACTGAGGAAAACCTGGGTAGTATGAATCACTTCTGCCAGATTTACCACCGCTTGCATGGCCACGGACGGGTTGTCTGCTAGTGGATCCCCGCAGCGGTGTCTAGGTTATTTTCTGTTTCACCGCTTTGGGGTACTCCCCAAACGGTGGTTCATTGTCAGCGTTCCGAGCCACCGCCCGAGCAAGTCATTCTTCCTTACGATCCGGGTTCAGCACCACCGGTTATTTGCCTTCCCCTTCCTCGGGATAATCCCCACTCACAGTATGATAGGCTGCAACGGTGGAGGGCGTACATACCTAGCCACTTCGCTCCCAATAGGGATTCCCGGTCGTACGAGAATTGTTTCAGCAGTGAAGGATACGGCTGTTTGCTGGTAGAGGTGGGAAACGAATAT
The DNA here is from genome assembly GCF_047496885.1 of Scyliorhinus torazame. Lineage (NCBI taxonomy): Eukaryota > Metazoa > Chordata > Chondrichthyes > Carcharhiniformes > Scyliorhinidae > Scyliorhinus > Scyliorhinus torazame. Next base: position 186,071,280 of record NC_092711.1, on the reverse strand, counting down.
AACATGTCTGTTCCCACCTGTACAGACAGGAGGTGTCATATCACCCAGGCGTCTGGCCAATGCGTTTGTCACAACACCACTGGCGTTCTATTGAACGCCGGCCTCCAGCTCCTTTGTGGCTGGGCGAATGTTTCTCATATCACTGTTGGGACTAGGGCTTTCCGCATTGCTAGGCGGCCCGAATGGGCGTTCCAAAGCTGGATAAACTGGGCTACTGGGGGATCCTTACACAACCGATATACTGATTGTGATGCTAGCCTGCACACGGAGCAAGGATACTACTTTTTATTTAATGGCACAGCGACCAATATTTTGTCACCCCCATTTCCCCGCCAAATTGCTATTGGGACTCTAGTCCCTACCACAGTCCCCTGCCCTTCGGCGTGGATGCTGCATAATCAGTTAGCATGCCGGGCAGTCACAGCTGAATTCTACGAGAACTGGAAAAAACCTCAGGTTCTCGCACCCTCAGCCGGGTGGGGAATTCGGAGCGTCTTGACACTGGGAGGTGTGGGGTTCCTTGGCTGTCAGCGATAGGAAATATTTTATTTGTGGCGTTACCATCTTGGGAAATGAAACCTTGGGAGTCCTCGGGGCAATAACCAAGGAATTGTCTCAGCTACGGTTGTTTGCAATGCAGAACCGGTATGCTCTTGACTATCTTCTGGCCCGTGAGGGTGGGGTATGCGCCATAAGACCATAAGACATAGGAGCGGAAGTATGGCCATTCAGCCCATCGAGTCCACTCCGCCATTCAATCATGGCTGATTTCAACTCCATTTACCCGCTCTCTCTCCATAGCCCTTAATTCCTCGGGAAATCAAGAATTTATCAACTTCTGTCTTAAATACACTCAACGTCCCGGCCTCCACCGCCCTCTGTGGCAATGAATTCCACAGACCCACCACTCTCTGGCTGAAGAAATTTCTCCTCATCTCTGTTCTAAAGTGACTCCCTTTTATTCTAAGGCTGTGCCCCCGGGTCCTAGTCTCCCCTGGTAATGGAAACAACTTCCCTATGTCCACCCTATCGAAGCCATTAATTATCTTGTAAGTTTCTATTAGATCTCCCCTCAACCTCCTAAACTCCAATGAATATAATCCCAGGATCCTCAGACGTTCATCGTATGTTAGGCCTACCATTCCTGGGATCATCCGTGTGAATCTCCGCTGGACCCGCTCCAGTGCCAGTATGTCCTTCCTGAGGTGTGGGGCCCAAAATTGCTCACAGTATTCTAAATGGGGCCTAACTAATGCTTTATAAAGCTTCAGAAGTACATTCCTGCTTTTATATTCCAAGCCTCTTGAGATGAATGACAACATGGCATTTGCTTTCTTAATTACGGACTCAACCTGCAAGTTTACCTTTAGAGAATCCTGGACTAGGACTCCCAAGTCCCTTTGCACTTCAGCATTATGAATTTTGTCACCGTTTAGAAAATAGTCCACGCCTCTATTCTTTTTTCCAAAGTGCAAGGCCTCGCACTTGCCCACGTTGAATTTCATCAGCCATTTCTTGGACCACACTCCTAAATTGTGTAAATCTTTCTCCAGCCTCCCCACCTCCTCCATACTACCTGCCCCTCCACCTATCTTTGTATCATCGGCAAACTTAGCCAGAATGCCCCCAGTCCCGTCATCTAGATCGTTAATATATAAAGAGAACAGCTGTGGCCCCAACACTGAACCCTGCGGGACACCACTCGTCCCCGGTTGCCATTCCGAAAAATAACCTTTTATCACAACTCTCTGCCTTCTGCCTGACAGCCAATCGTCAATCCATGTTAGTACCTTGCCTCGAATACCATGGGCCCTTATTTTACTCAGCAGTCTCCCGTGAGGCACCTTATCAAAGGCCTTTTGGAAGTCAAGATAGATAATTGCCAGGATCCAATATTGCCCTTAGGGTTGGGTGGGGTTACTGGGTTATGGGGATAGGGTGGAGGTGTGGACCTTGGGTAGGGTGCTCTTTCCAAGAGCCGGTGCAGACTCGATGGGCCGAATGGCCTCCGTCTGCACTGTAAATTCTATGATAATCTATGATAACATCCATTGGCTCTCCTTGGTCTAACCTATTTGTTATCTCTTCAAAGAAATCTAACAGGTTTGTCAGGCACGACCTCCCCCTACTAAATCCATGCTGACTTGTCTTAATCTGACCCTGCACTTCCGAGAATTTAGAAATCTCATCCTTAACAATGGATTCTAGAATCTTGCCAACAACCGAGGTTAGGCTAATTGGCCTATAATTTTCCATCTTTTTCCTTGTTCCCTTCTTGAACAGGGGGGTTACAACAGCGATTTTCCAGTCATCTGGGAATTTCCCGGACTCCAGTGACTTTTGAAAAATCATAACTAACGCCTCCACTATTTCTTCAGCTATTTCCTTTCGAACTCTAGGATGTAGTCCACCTGGGCCCGGAGATTTATCAATTTTTAGACCTCTTAGTTTCTCTAGCACTTTCTCCTTTGTGATGGCTACCATATTCAACTCTGCCCCCTGACTCTCCGGAATTGGTGGGATATTACTCATGTCTTCTACTGTGAAGACTGACGCAAAGTACTTATTCAGTTCCTCAGCTATTTCCTTGTCTCCCATCACAAAATTACCAGCGTCATTTTGGAGCGGCCCAATGTCAACTTTTGCCTCTAGTTTGTTTTTAATGTATTTAAAGAAACTTTTACTATCATTCCTCATGTTGCTGGCTAGCCTACCTTCATATTTGATCCTCTCTTTCCTTATTTCTCTCTTTGTTATCCTCTGTTTGTTTTTGTAGCCTTCCCAATCTTCTGACTTCCCACTACTCTTTGCCACATTATAGGCTTTCTCTTTTGCTTTGATGCATTCCCTAACTTCCTTTGTCAGCCATGGCTGCCTAATCCCCCCTCTGATAACCTTTCTTTTATTTGGGATGAACCTCTGCACTGTGTCCTCAATTACTCCCAGAAACTCCTGCCATGGCTGTTCTACTGTCTTTCCCACTAGGCTCTGCTCCCAGTCGATTTTCGTCAGTTCCTCCCTCATGCCGCTGTAGTTACCTTTATTTAACTGTAACTGTAACAGGCCATAGTACAGGGCAAGTGCATCATGGGAGTTCAGGACTTGACCGCTAACATCACTAAATTTATGGATTACATACGGGATCACCTGGACGGAATGCAGGATCCTGGCTCTTGGGGTAACTGGGGGTTTGGAGGTTGGAAGGACTGGTTGATAAATATGGCCATGTATTTAGTGGTGGCTATCGGCTGCATCTTTGTGGGCCTAGCCATCCTTAAATGTGTGATGTGTAGAATGCGGGGTGCACTGGAACAGATCAACGTCCCTAAAATCTTAGCTGTCAAAATCCATGAGGGTGCAGCAGATGAAGGGGGGCTACGCCAGGAATTGGAAATGCAGCGACGGATCTTTTTAGATGAGGGACCGTAGCTATGGATTGGATAGTTCGGTTATCATGGAATGATAAAAGGAGGGAATGACGAATGTGATATAAAATAGTTACTTTCGAGATATTAGTTACTGTAATGTAGAGATAGGCCAGTCTCATTTTGGTGAGTTCACAGACAAAGGATTTCAGACCGCATGGCAAAGCAAAGGAAGAGGTGTGTCCACCAAAGGAGGGGAAAAGGATGCTGGGTAATAGGGGCCAGAGGAAGGGATTGGAAGTGAGCCAATTAGAATGTATGACCAGGTCAGGAGGGGTATAGGATGACCTATGGGAATCGTGTATGTGAAACTTGATGCCATTTGAATGTATCAGTAGAGACTTCTTTGTTCTACAGACTCACTTGATTCCAGAGGTGTACGAAGCAAGATGTGTTTTGTACCGCTGTGAACTGAGTCAGGCTTGCAAGTCAAATAAAATAACTAATGCTGTACCTGCAAATCCATCTCGACTTTTATTGAGGCCAGACTGACGGGTAAAGAAATTTGGGATTTGTCAGAAGTACCAACCACCGACCGAACCCTCTCAGCAATGCTCCTACAGGAACGCCACGACCAATTAAGACCGGTAGCCTATGCCTCTAGAGTTTTAGACCCCGTAGAACAAGGATTTTCTCTCTGTGCATGTCACTTGCTTGCAGTCTTCTGGGTAGTTCAGTACTTTGCCTACATTACAGGCCTCAACCCAGCCACGATATTAAACGAGGACACCCCCACCCAACTGTTGTTAGACGGCAAACTAAAGGATGGTTCAGTTAGCCAGATCAGAGCAGCTCGCTGGACCCTCTTATTACAAGGCAGGGACATTTCTGGGAAACGCACTAAGACCCACACGTTCTTAGCAGCCAAATTACAATACGCAGTTACCCCACAGAATGCCAGATAATTGCAGCCACAGACCCCACAGGGCCCTTTATTCCCAAATCAGTGCAATCACGAGTAAACGGAGAGACACAAAGTTCCCAAGACAGAGGGGACACAGTAAAGATCTATGTAGATGGCTCCTCCACTCTTGAGGATGGAGTAAGAATCACAGGATGCGGGATTTACATGGAGGACTCACTAGAAGAGGTACCTTAAAAAATATCCGGCCACTTGGGTTCGCAGGCAGCCGAACTGGCAGCCATAGCTTATGTAATTGATCACCCAGATTCCTTTCCAACGCCTGTGGACATACACTCCGGCAGTTTGTATGTTTGCAACAGTCTAACAGAATGCCTTCCCCTATGGGGATCTCGAGGTTTTGTATCCGCCCCTACCCCTACCCTCCGCCCCTCTCCTGAAACATATTCTTAAAAGTGCCACCGGCCGCACGTACGGCATTATTAAAGTAAACAGCCATCACGGCAAGCCCCCCCCCCCCCCACCCCCGGAAATCGCCATGCGGATGCCTTCGCTAAAGATGGACCACGCACTGGTCACTTCTGGCAATCCCCGAGTGTGAACGGACACATTCAATCCAGGTCTCCCAAACCAATATTGAGGATTTATCTTAGGCACAGAAAGCAGACGACTCCCTTAAACAGGTACTGAACGGCACCTAGCTAGCCCCCTATGATAAATGGAAGGATACACTCACAATATAGGACGCAACAGTGTTAAAGGACGGAATTTATATGGTCCCCACCCCAAGACAGAAACCAGTTAATCTACCAATTCCATGACGGACACGGACATCAGGGTATAGACACAACCATTGCCCATTTAAGACACTTGCGCTGGTGGCCCGAATTAAAAAGCGAAGTCACACATTATGTTGAGAATTGACTCATTTGCGCCCAGAATATAATGCAAAGAAGGGACAATTACACCCGACTTGTAGATGGCCCCTGGACAAATCTGCAAATTAATTACATTGGTCCCCTTCGCCCCTGCAGGAACGGTTTCAATTACGTGCTAGTCGTCATAGATACATTTACAAAATGGGTAGAAGCATTCCCCACACGTTCAAACACGGCAAAGGCCACTGGTAAAACTTTGACCCAACAGATCTTTACTCGCTGGGGTCTTCCACGCAGCATTGAGTCAGATCAAGGTTCCCACTTCACCGACAGAGTAATGCAAAATGTTATGACCATTTTCGATATCAAACAAAAATTCCACATAGCCTACTACCCCCAGTCCAGCAACATAGTAGGGCGCATGAACCGCACAGTAAAAACGACCATTCGAAAGACGGTACAGCAGATCAATTCCATTTGGGACACGGTACTACCCTTTGCTCTCATGATTATCAGGGACACACATTCCAGTTCCATAGGTTTCACCCCCCCCCCCATTTCCCCCACACTCCCTTATGACAGGGAGACCCATGAAAGGTATTGAATATTTATTTGGGCTCGATTTGGCGAATTCCGCAGTAACTCACTCACCCGCGAAAAGGCAGTCCTACAGGTCACAGAAAACATTAAAGCGGCACAACTAGCTGCTGCTGTCCGACTAGGCGCCAGGAAAAAGCAGAGTAAAGCCAGCTTTGACAAAAGGATTCACCCCATAGAGTATGCAGTCGGCCAGCAAGTTATGCTCTCGTTGTGCAACCCCAGCTCCTTCCTAGCCCCTAAATTCGCAGGCCCCTACTCCGTCTCCGACAAGGTAAGCCCCTCTGTGTACAAGATAGTGTACCCCAACGGTAAGACTGGTTGGTTCCACATCACCCAACACAAACTCTATGGATCACAACATAGCCAAGCCCACCACTTAGCCTTGGTGATGGGAGAGGATGACGCTCTGCCCACTGAAGATTCAGCCCGATGCCCACTCCAACCCTCCCCCACTCAGGAGGACACTCTCCCATCGACTCCGCCCATAATCACAGGTTTCAACCTCGAACCTGACTCTGATGAGAGCCTCCGGATTTGACTACCATCTCTAGCGCCCTCCCCACCATCAGCTACCCTAATCCCCAGAACGACGCCTTGGATTTTCTCGACCCCTTGTACCACCATCCCCGCCCAACGACTCTTCCTATGCCTGCTCCCATCAACGTTGCTTCCACTTCCAGTACACCAGTTCCCGACCACCCACCGCCAGACGACAACCCCGATACTCCCTTTTGGCACCGTGGCAATTCCTGCAGGTTGGTAAATATGAGGAATCGGACCACCCACAGGCCTACGCGGCTACCGCCCGGAATCTGCGGACACGAGTCTGGGAACCAGGAGAAGGTGATGATTTAAGCGATGAGCCCCTTCTCGGAAATGATTTAACGGAACTGATGCACGCAAATATCTGAGGTGTCCAGATGATGAGAAACGGACACTGCCCAAATTTCTGATGGAGCCTGCCCGTCTTCTCTTTTTTTAAAATCTCCTCTTCTCTCCAACACATGGCTTTAATTTATGTCAGCCCGACACTCGGCTGTGCAGTCGTAAATTCTCCTCTGATTCAACTGTCAGACACGGTCTACTGACCAACGGCAGTTGAACGCATTACAATATGACTACAAATTCTTTCCGTTTTTCCAGGTCACCCATGTAGGGAGTCACGGCACTGATCGCCGCCCTACCTGAGGGCCCCAAAATTAACCGGTCAATCACGCTCGGGTAGCGGAGGAAAGGCCCAATCCCCGCCCTACCCGGGGCTCCCACCAATTCTTGCCCCACTGCAGCCCACACGCAGCCCACGTTTCACATCATGCTCTCTGGAATGGTTTACTACACCCTTTTGCTGCTTTGGGCAGGTCTTGAATCTTCCACACCGCTCCATATCTAAACCCTTCTTTCTTCCACTGTTCTTTCAGACCCCTTTGGGTCACCTCCAAATGCTATTTACACTTAAAACATAACGGTTCCTGTTCACTGGTACTACCTCTGTGGCCATGGGGCGAAACTCTATAAAACTGTCCGCCCTGAAATCTGGCTGGTTAAGCAAAGCGTCAACCACCTTGGTTGCTAGTAAAGATGGTCGAAGAAAGCATCCGTCCACTCCTAGGATCGACCACACAAGCTGTGAGACACTTGAATACGTCAATTGCGAAACTTGAATTAGTACCTCTCCAAATTTCTTTTAAAACAAAATGGGGTAGTCACACAGGGTGACAATCATAAATGGAAATCAGAACTAAGAGAGAGAGAGACTAACACCCACAGATATTAACCAACGATACTGAAATGACACTATGCTTGATACCCTAGGATTACACGGAAACCAGACACCGCAGGATGATCCCAGCACCCATGATCTTCGTCTGGATAATTGCCGCATTCACCGGAATCCAAGCACAAGATACACAAGACTTTCCACAGCTCGACGGTCTCTGGTACCGTCCCCCAGATGCAGGCGAATGTGAGAGTGGCACCATATAGCTGTGTAAGAACAAAAGCGTCACATTTGGGTGCAATAACCAATGGACAATTTACAGATAGCCCAGTGGGTCCACGTCAGAATGTTACATTAGCACAACCGGAACCGAAGATTGGTGGTAACTTACTAATGAAGAGTGCCCCGAAATTGGATGTTTAAATAAAATTGCAGGGAACACAATAAGCATCGGACAAAATTGCCCCGGGACACCCAATAAAGGTAATTTGGCAATGCACATACTTAGAGTAGGATCTAAGCCAGCCCCGAGCGACACCACCCCACAGACCACCTCCAGTCAGGATACCACACAACAACTGTTGGAGATAGAGACCGAAATCCCCACCTGGTGGGAAGGCATTGCAAAATGGAACCCACTCTCATACATAATAGAGACCCTCCTCCTGATTGCAGTAATCTATAGTGTAGTCCTCACATTCAAACTTCGTAAATGGAAGGCAAAAGCCTCCTGGTCCCCTACATACACAATTCGAACCCCCCCTCTTTGAAATCCAATAGAACTCTACTAAGAATGTACAACTTACAAAATTGTGATAACCGCTGCTAAATGGACCCTTTATACCTCTGTACCGATTAAATGTGATCAGACGAAAGAATGCGGTGCTGCTGTTTATTTTTGTAGATTTTCTATTGTAGATAAGTTCTTTAGGTAAAACCAGCAGCATGAGTTTAGCAGAGAAAGTTTAATTAGCAACCAACCGTTTAGTATGAATTTAAGTTTAATTCATTTAGATGAATTTAATTTGGATATAAAACAACCAGTTGTAGTGAATTGTTTTAATGAGTGTATGTAATATTAACGAATTAGGTAACATTGTCCAATACATTTAGGACAGAGTAGAGCTGGACCTGAACTGACTGACCAGTGGCCGGCTTGATAATGTAGACTACGGGAACAAGACTGTGATCCACCAGGCTTCGCGTTCAGGATCAAGAGGATGGAATGTAGCCATGTAAAATGGCCACCTGCAAACGACCAATTGAATTGTGGTCAATTTGGGACACAGACAGGTGCACAGCCTCTGTGTATTGTGCCAAGAAATGGGCAGCACGGTAGCATTGGGGATAGCACAATTGCTTCACAGCTCCAGGGTCCTAGGTTCGATTCTGGCTTGGGGCTCCGTCCGTGCAGAGTCTGTACATCCTCCCCGTGTGTGCGTGGGTTTCCTCCGGGTGCTCCGGTTTCCTCCCACAGTCCAAAGATGTGCAGGTTAGGTGGATTGGCCATGATAAATTGCTCTTAGTGTCCAAAATTGCCCTTAGTGTTGGGTGGGGTTACTGGGTTGTGGGGATAGGGTGGACTTGTTGACCTTGGGTAGGGTGCTCTTTCCAAGACCCGGTGCAGACTCGATGGGCCGAATGGCCTCCTTCTGCACTGTAAATTCTATGAAACCAGACTTGGCTGAAACTTGTATCCATTAAGAGTCGTTCACCATTTCCCCCAGGACAATAGAGTTTGAATCAAGGAGTTACAACAGTAGCAGCCTGACCGGCGATACCCCGCCCACCCCTTATTTGGAAAGCCCTACGTGCGTGGGATAATGATAGCTGGGACCCGCCCAGCTACCGAGGTATCCGTCCCCTATTTGGCTGACATCGATGAGGGTGATCGAAAACTCTATCGATCCATTGGACCCCGATCAAGGATCGCCCAAAAGTGCGCGAAAGAGACAAGGGATAAAAAGCACTGCGCACTAGAGATCTGTCACTTTTGGGACTGGCCTGCGACCAACTGCAGCAGAGTAACCAAGTTCAAGGACCCGCGACCATTCCTGAAGGACGAACCCAGCTGAGACGAACCCAACCCCTTCCAAACCGACCACGTGGGCCCGGATAAAGGCCTTATCTCACACAGTGTCGGTCACTCGAAGTTAAGTGAAGGTCATCTTAGTCGATAGGTGTAGTTTAGTAAGAAACCGCGTGTATTATTGCATAGAGATACAAGGCTTGTGTTATTAATAAACTGTGTTTTTGAGCTAACATATTGGTTGTGTGGTCACTTGGTCAATATAAGAAACAGCTTGTGGTTCACCCCAAAGTAAAGAAGGCACGACCCCCCCCCCCCCCCCCACACCGCCCCTGTTCCGTGGGAACGTTCGAAACAATCGAAACTAAGGCAAGAAGTGAAACAAACGAACCATCCCTCCCAAGGTCCGAACCGAACGACCCTACCTTCCTCCCATGACAAAGAACTATATACCAGCCTAACCCCAAACAGGACCGAAAAAATGTAAAGAAATAAGCAAAACTACCGAAATAATTCCGACCAACGCAAACCCAAAGATCCTCCTTCTCCTACCAGTCTATTCTCCTTCATAAAATCCGCTGCCTCCTCCGCCGAGACAAAGTACATAGCCCACCCATAGGCGATAGGGTATAGTCGACCAAACTTTGTGCCCTTCTTGTATAGGGCCGACAGGAACTTATTAAAGTTCGCCCTACTCTTCGCAAGCACTGCTCCTGGTACACCCGGATCTCGAAATCTTCCCATGTGCATCGCCTCGTCTGCCTGGTCCACCTCATAATACGCTCCAAGTCCAGGAACTAATGTTATCGTACCACCATCGCCCTCAGCGGCTCACCACCCAGGGGCTTGCCCCTCGGTGCCCTGTGGACCCGATCCATCTTCAACGGTCGTTTTAAAACGCACCTTCTTCAAGCGGCTTCTCCAACATATTCCCCACATACGCACCAGCATCCAATCCTTCTATTCCCTCCAGCACAACCACGATCCGAATATTCTGCCTCCGAGAACGATTTTCCAGGTCCTCTACTTTCTCCAGCAGTGTCTTCTGCTGGTCACACAGCATCCCAATCTCTGCTACCATGAGGTGGACTGTTCCTCCAGTTCCCCAGCCTGCTCCTCCAACCTCTGGGTCGCCTGTTCTGCGCAGCCAGTATCGTATCGATGCGGAAAACCACCGCCTTGATCGAGTCCACCATCTCGGCAGGTCCTCAGCACTCTCCTTCCACTGTTGTGTTAGCTTCTCACTTAAGAAGCTCACTAACTGGTCCATCGACAACTGAGCTGACGAGGTCCGAACCTGTTCGTCCACCATCTCAATGCCGCTCCTCTCTCACCACCTGGTTCGTTATTTTCGAGTACTTCTGGACCGCAGCTCCAGAAACTAGGTGTCATTACTTCTGTTCTTACATAGATTACATAGAACATACAGTGCAGAAGGAGGCCATTCGGCCCATCGAGTCTGCACCGACCCACATTAATCCCTCACTTCCACCCAATAACCCCTCCCAACCCTTATGGACACTACGGGTAATTTAGCATGGCCAATCCACCTAACCTGCACGTCTTTGGACTGTGGGAGGAAACCGGAGCACCCGGAGGAAACCCACGCGGACACGGGGAGAACGTGCAAACTCCGCACAGACAGTGACCCAGCGGGAATCGAACCTGGGACCCTGCGCTGTGAAGCCACAGTGCTAATCACTTGTGCTACCGTGCTGCCCTTTACTTCTGCAAAAGTAAAGCAAAAAGTGCAGAGGATACTGGAAGTCTGCAGTGGGGTTTGGATAGGCTAAGTGAATGGGCTAGAGTCTGGCAGATGCAATACAATGTTGACAAATGTGAGGTTATCCATTTTGGTCGGAATAACAGCAAAAGGGATTATTATTTAAATGATAAAATATTAAAACATGCTGTTGTGCAGAGAGACCTGGGTGTGCTGTTGCATGAGTCGCAAAAAGTTGGTTTATAGGTGCAACAGGTGATTAAGAAGGCGAATGGAATGTTGTCCTTCATTGCTAGAGGATGGAGTTTAAGACTTGGGAGTTTATGCTGCAATTGTATAAGTTGTAGTGAGGCCAAACCTGGAGTATTGTGTTCAGTTTTGGTCTCCTCACTTGACAAAGAACGTACTGGCTCTCTAGGGTATGCAGAGGAGATTTACTAGGTTAATCCCAGAGCTGAAGGGATTGGATTACGAGGAGAGGTTGAGTCGACTGGGTCTGCACTCGTTGGAACTTAGAATGATGGAGGTGTGGGGGGGGGGGGGGGGGGGGGGGGGGGGGGGGGGATCTTATAGAAACATATAAAATTATGAAGGGAATAGATAGGATAGATCCGGGCAGGTTGTTTACATTGGCGGGTGAAAGCTGAACTAGGGGGCATAGCCTTAAAATAAGGGGAAGTAGATTTAGGACTGAGTTTAGGAGGAACTTATTCACCCAAAGGGTTGTGAATCTATGGAATTCCTTGCCCAGTGAAGCAGTAGAGGCTCCTTCATTAAATGTTTTAAAGATAAAGATAGATAGTTTTTTGAAGAATAAAGCGATTAAGGGTTATGGTGTTCGGGGCGGAATGTGGAGCTGAGTCCACAAAAGATCAGCCATGATCTAATTGAATGGCGGAGCAGGCTCGAGGGCCCAGATGGCCTTCTTCTGCCCCTAGTTCTTATGTTCTTATGTTCTGCACCTTTCCTCTACATACGTCCTGCAACAAACCGGCGTATAGGCCACAAAATGACCACCATGAGCGGCAGCTGCCAAATGTGCGACCCCTCACTCAACGGTCGCCAGCAGAAGTCCCACCAGCACCTTCACAGGGTAAACGATAGATGGCCAATCAAAAATACTGACGAGCCAATGATTCCCACGTCCCGACAAAGAAGAAATAAAGTGTTCAACATTGCATGGTCAAGAAGGACATAAGTGTGTGGAAATGTAATTGTTTACTCTTTCTGTAAGCGATTTGTACTGACTTGTGAACGTAGGATGTGACCAGAGTCCTTGTACATTAATCGCTGGAACTTGCAGTTGTAACAGGTATTTTGCAAGGTCAGTTAGATGTCTGCTTTATTGCAAGATGGTTAGAGTAAAATTTTACTTTCTCAATTATGTATGGGTATTGACTCGAGTTCACATGGTGTATTGTGTATGTCTTTCGTGACCTTACCGAAGGAAGGATAGGCATGACAGAAAAGGAGAGCAGCGAAGGATCACCAGAATAATTCGTGGGATAGCGGGATACGAAGTGAGGAGAGATTGAGCTGAATGTGCCTTTATTCCATAGAGGTTTGAATAAGGAGAAGTAGCTTCATTGAAACTCAGAAGGGCAATCACAAGGGGACATAACATTAAGATAAAAGACAGGAAGTACGAGGGGTTTGAGGAAAAAACAATTTAATCCAGACGGTGGTAAGAATCTATAATGCACTGCCTGAGAGGGTAGTTGAGGCAGGAAACATCACAATCTTTAAAAGGTACTCGGAGGAGCAGTTGCTATGTCACAACGTCCAAATCTGTGGATCAAGAGCTGGGAAGTGGGATAAGTCTAAATTTAGAGGCGTTTTCTATTGCCGGGCAGGCAAATGGTGTTTTCTGTACTTAATGCTTCTATGATTCTTGTCACGCCACTTGTTGAAAGGATGCTTCCCTTGGCTGGTTGCCCGAGAAGAAAGGAGCACAGAATGAGCATAATGGATGCGACACATTCGACAAGTAGAAAGGGTAATTTGCTTCCTCACGAGGTGGATCATGTTTGGAATGCTCTTAATGAAAGTGCTGTGGAGGGTTAGCCATTGAGCATTTTAAGAAAGAAAAATATAATCTTCGAAGTGCGAAGTAGGCCAGCAGAAAGGGGGCAGAACGGAAAATGGCGTTGATCGTGTTCCCATAGCTAGGCAGAACTGCATCAAGAGGATGAACGGCTACTTCTCCTTTGTTCCCAAGTTCATATCTTGCGAGGCAGTGAATTCACGTTTTAGTAATGCAGCATATATTAATTCTCATTAAACATTCATGCATGAGCATTAAATGTTGCATGATGATTCAATAATTTCGGTCCTCATTCAGTGCTGAGACATTCTTTCCCTGCATGAAAGTCATCGCCGCTGCGCATGGTATGACTTAGGGCCAACTGCCCTCTGCATGATTTAATGAATTAAATTATACAAACATCTTTCCAAATATTAGATATGTTGGAACGTACATCGAAGCCTGAAAATAAAGTTATACATTTTTGGTATAATTTAAGGTCAGGACAGAATAAAGAACTGCATTTGAGCGTAAGAGTGACCTCAAGGCGTGTGTGTGGACTCGGTACAATATTAGGAGCGCGATTTTGTTTGGAATATGACTGTCAGCTGGGTCTCATCAATGCTATACTCGGTGGGTCCTCCGGCACCTCGAGGGTGAAATGTTTACCGCAGACACCAAACGAGAGAAAATAATAGTTTTCAGCGTGGTTGGAAGCGAACGTCCTCTGTTTTGGCAAGGACACTCGTCCCTTTATTTTTCAATGAAAAAATGTAACATGAATCATTCTGTAGTCTTTGCCTATTTTACTCTGGAGCCCTGTTAGGTCCCATGAAAAACACTTCATTCGAAAAACATATAAACAGCCAATCAACCAATTTGTTACACAAATGCTACTTGATGTAAAAATAGACCAAACCATCTAATTATCTCCCATGATGCTCAGATCAGATATAAATATGCCTTTGATTTACTGTGCTGCAGAACGAGCTCAGAATTCTTATCGAAATGCATGTTTCACCAAAAAACCTGTTGTTTTCCATTTACTATCCCGTCCTTGCAGCGATCGGGATTCCAGGTAAATCGTGGTTAGTTTGGAGCTTTCTGAATCACTGTTTTTGTGCATTATTTCTGTTGTTTCTTCAGTCGTGCGCCTGCAAGATGCTGACATCCTTTCTATGGTGAGGTGGAATATATTATTCCACATCGGCGGTATAATTTAAAGTGACATCATTTCTCATTTATTGCCACATCGTTTAATTTCTTAATACAAATGTATTGATTCTCTATTATACCGGTATAATTCTTTACATTGATATAGTTGCGCAATATTAATGATCCCTTCTATTAGCAGTGCCATATTTCCCCTTTCCGCAACATTTTTTCAAACATGAACAACTTCTCAAATTTAACTGTATTAAGTTCAGAATCTTTGAATCTGCCTTATTAAAGCGTTATATTTCGTGCTGCCCTCTCACTGCTGCGATATTCTCACTATTTCATTGTGTGCAATATTTTTTAATGTCAGAGTGTGCATTCATTCGCATGGCGTTGTTGTCCGCGCTGTGTGTGAATTACATGAATTACCATGTCATTCCGTTATAAATATAGTTCCATTGTGTCAGTGACAATACCACTCGGGATACATTCGAATTCTGCTTTCACAGTGGAAGGACCATTATGCGTCTTTATCCGCGCTATTAATGAGAGTAAATAATCACATTGCATTCATAAATTCAATGCAGATTTATTTTATTATGGTAACCGTCACTGTGGGTTAATTATCGCATTGTAAACACCGTGTAAATTTGGATGTGTTGTGATTTTCACATCCAAGAATACTTGTCAGATATGATAGACATTTGACGGAGCTTTACCATTGAGCAATTCCGGATCGACCTTAGTTAAAATGTTATTATCAGGCAACGAATTATTCGAACACATATTAGCACTGCAAAAATAAGGCTTTGCTGAATGAATGAAATTGTCACAATGGCACAGGCTAACGAATTTCGTTCCATTCTCTTACATGTGATGCATTGGCACTTTTGCCGCCTTTCCCATTAAGTTTTTACAAGTGGTTGCACATGAATGGGCACAGGCAATATCCCAGAATTTGCATTAATCAATTTAATGTCCAGATTAAGTGAGGACACAAAGCAGGTGACACTTTCCTATTTAAGGCACAAAGGTTTGATTATAAAATCTCTAGAAAACTACACAATTGATAATTTATCCAACGCATATTGTAGGCATATCTTTCTGCTTCAAATGAGACCTCAGAATCTGCAACCTTCAATGTTTTGATCGACAAGGTAAACTGTGCGTGATTCTGTGGTGAAGGAAATAGTATTCACCACTCTGCCCTGCCCAGCAACCCCGCCTCAAAGTCAGGCAAAGACTAACCTTTCGTTCCCTCTTTGCTTGATTTCAGTTTTGATCAAGTGGTCTGTCACCTTTTTCGAACAGTTAATTTTTCTTAAATAATGCAGTTAATTGCAGCTGTTGATCCTCAGTGAGAGATAACCCTATCTCTCATAGCTTCTGCTTTGATGTTGATTTCTCAATTAGCACGAATCCATGCTGTCTATATTTCTTTGTTGGTTGGTTATTTTCTGCGGCATTCAATAATCCTGTTCTGGTGTCAATGTGTCTCGATGGTTACTAATTTATCCATTGTTTGTCATCATATAATTCACCTTCCCGTGCAGTTGGCCTGTCTTCTTGTTTCAAATGTAATTATTGTTGTAAAAAGGTGGAGATTGCATTTCGTGCAATGGTTGCATTGCAACTGAGTATCACTTTTCGTTTGTGCACATTTCTTTAGAATCCCATTATTTGAATGCTTTTGTTGGGACTCTGGCCAGTAGGTATGTTGGTTTTGCCCTCTCTGAGGCATACATAAGAACATAAGAACTAGGAGCAAGAGTAGGCCATCTGGCCCCTCGAGCCTGCTCCACCATTCAATAAGATCATGGCTGATCTTTTGTGGACTCAGCTCCACTTTCCGGCCCGAACACCATGACCGTTAATCGCTTTATTCTTCAAAAAACTATCTATCTTTATCTTAAAAACATTTAATGAAGGAACCTCTACTGCTTCACTGGGCAAGGAATTCCATAGATTCACAACCCTTTGGGTGAAGAAGTTCCTCCTAAACTCAGTCCTAAATCTACTTCCTCTTACTTTGAGGCTATGCCCCCTAGTTCTGCTTTCACCCGCCAGTGGAAACAACCTGCCCGCATCTATCCTATCTATTCCCTTCATCATCGTATATGTTTCTATAAGATCCCCCCTCATCCTTCTAAATTCCAACGAGTACAGTCCCAGTCTACTCAACCTCTCCTTGTAATTCAACCCCTTCAGCTCTGGGATTAACCGAGTGAATCCCCTCTGCACACCCTCCAGTGCCAGTACGCCCTTTCTCAAGCAAGGACACCAAAACTGAACACAATACTCCAGGTGTGGCCTCACTAACACCTTAAAGAATTGCAGCATAACCTCCCTAGTCTTAAACTGTAGCAATGAAGGACAAAATTCCATTTGCCTTCTTAATCACCTGTTGCACCTGTAAACCAACTTTTTGCGACTCATGCTCTAGCACACCCAGGTCTCTCTGCACAGCAGCATGTTTTAATATTTTAGCATTTAAATAATAATCCCTTTTGCTGTTATTCCTACCAAAATGGATAACCTCCCATTTGTCAACATTGTATTCCATCTGCCAGACTCTAGC
The DNA here is from genome assembly GCF_047496885.1 of Scyliorhinus torazame. Taxonomy (NCBI): domain Eukaryota; kingdom Metazoa; phylum Chordata; class Chondrichthyes; order Carcharhiniformes; family Scyliorhinidae; genus Scyliorhinus; species Scyliorhinus torazame. Next base: position 186,054,287 of record NC_092711.1, on the reverse strand, counting down.
CCATTCACTTAGCCTATCCAAATCCCTCTGCAGACTTCCAGTATCCTCTGCACTTTTTGCTTTACCACTTATCTGAGTGTCGTCTGCAAACTTGGACACATTGCCCTTGGTCCCCAACTCCAAATCATCTATGTAAATTGTGAACAGTTGTGGGCCCAACACTGATCCCTGAGGGACACCACTAGCTACTGATTGCCAACCAGAGAAACACCCATTAATCCTCAGTCTTTGCTTTCTGTTAATTAACGAATCCTCTATCCATGCTACTACTTTCCCCTTAATGCCATGCATCTTTATCTTATGCAGCAACCTTTTGTGAGGCACCTTGTCAAAGGCTTTCTGGAAATGCAGATATACCACATCCATTGGCTCCCGTTTTCTACCGCACTGTTAATGTCCTCAAAAAAAATCTACTAAATTAGTTAGGCACGACCTGCCCTTTATGAACCCACGCTGCGTCTGCCCAATGGGACAATTTCCATCCAGATGCCTCGCTATTTCTATATACATAGATGCCTCGCTATACACATTGCCTCAATATCTCTATTTCTTTGTGTATTGCAGCTAATTTGGCAGTGATTGTAATCCTGTCTCGACAAAGATGCGGTCTCTCCAAATGTATCACCTGCTACCTTGTGTCCATGGCGGTTTCGGATTTTATGGTCATACTCATGGCAGTCATATTAAACCGGATTGCCGGCACCTTTTTCCCTTCCAGTTTCTTGTTCATTACACCTATTTGCAGTCTCCGTGTTGTCTTAGTTTATGTAGCGGTAGATAGCTCTGTCTGGTTAACAGTAGCTTTCACTTTTGATCGATTCATTGCTATTTGCTGCCAGCAGTTCAAAATAAAATATTGCACTTGGAAGGTGGCGATTAGAGTGATAGGAATTGTGTGCTCCCTAACCTGTGTAAAAAATGCATTCTTGTATTTTGTATATGAATCTATGTACATAGTGAACAATGTACCCTGGTTCTGTGTGCTAAAGATAATGTTTTATACGTCACCCACCTGGGTTGCCTATGATTTAATTCGTAGTATTTTAATGCCGTGTCTCCCATTCATTCTAATTTTACTGCTCAATGCTCTGTCCGTCCGGCACATTATAGCGGCCAATAGAGCCCGCAGAAGACTCCGGACCCTGAGCAATGGAGAGAATCGGAGCGACCCAGAGATGGAGAAGCGTAAGAAGTCCATGGTTTTACTCTTTGCAATCTCAGGCAGCTTTATCCTGCTATATATATTATTTTTTGTGACGATCATCTACATACGAATTGAAAAAGTGATGTATTTCTCCGCTTCTGGTTCCAGTGCATCAACTTTTAACCTGGAAGAAGGCGGATATATGCTTCAGTATTTAAGTTCCTGTATCAACCCATTAATTTACGCTGGGACCCAGAGTAAATTTAGAGCTGAGTTAAAGAATGGGGTGACATATCCGTTGAAACTATTTGTGAAAATATTTAGCTTTTGGAAAGTGGAAAATCCAACATGAATTTAGCATCAGAACATAGAACGATACAGCGCAGTACAGGCCCTTCGGCCCACGATGTTGCACCGAAACATAAGCCATCTAACCTACACTATGCCATTATCATCCATATGCTTATCCAATAAACTTTTAAATGCCCTCAATGTTGGCGAGTTCACTACTGTTGCAGGTAGGGCATTCCACGGCCTCACCACTCTTTGCGTAAAGAACCTACCTCTGACCTCTGTCCTTTATCTATTACCCCTCAGTTTAAAGCTATGTCCCCTCGTGCCAGCCATTTCCATCCGCGGGAGAAGGCTCTCACTGTCCACCCTATCAAACCCCCTAATCATTTTGTATGCCTCTATTAAGTCTCCTCTTAACCTTCTTCTCTCCAAAGAAAACAACCTCATGTCCATCAGCCTTTCCTCATAAGATTTTCCCGCCATACCAGGCAACATCCTGGTAAATCTCCTCTGCACCCGCTCCAAAGCCTCCACGTCCTTCCTATAATGCGGTGACCAGAACTGTACGCAATACTCCAAATGCGCCGTACCAGAGTTTTGTACAGCTGCAACATGACCTCCTGACTCCGGAACTCAATCCCTCTACCAATAAAGGCCAACACTCCATCGGCCTTCTTAACAACCCTATCAACCTGGGTGGCAACTTTCAGGGATCTATGTACATGGACACCTAGATCCCTCTGCTCATCCACACTTCCAAGAACTTTACCATTAGCCAAATATTCTGCATTCCTGTTATTCCTTCCAAAGTGAATCACCTCACACTTCTCTACATGAAACTCCATTTGCCACCTCTCAGCCCAGCTCTGCAGCTTATCTATGTCCCTCTGTAACCTGCTCCATCCTTCCTCACTGTCGACAACACCACCGACTTTAGTGTCGTCTGCAAATTTACTCACCCACCCTTCTGCGCCTTCCTCTAGGTCATTGATAAAAATGACAAACAGCAACGGCCCCAGAACAGATCCTTGTGATACGCCACTTGTAACTGAACTCCATTCTGAACATTTACCATCAACCACCACCCTCTGCCTTCTTTCAGCTAGCCAATTTCTGATCCACATCTCTAAATCACCCTCAATCCCCAGCCTCCGTATTTTCTGCAATAGCCTACCGTGGGGAACCTTATCAAACGCTTTACTGAAATCCATATACACCACATCAACTGCTCTACCCTCGTCTACCTGTTCAGTCACCTTCTCAAAGAACTCGATAAGGTTTGTGAGGCATGACCTACCCTTTACAAAGCCATGCTGACTATCCCTGATCATATTATTCCTATCTAGATGATTATAAATCTTGTCTCTTATAATCCCCTCCAAGACTTTACCCACTACAGACGTGAGGCTCACTGGTCTATAGTTGCCGGGGTTGTCTCTGCTCCCCTTTTTGAACAAAGGGACCACATTTGCTATCCTCCAGTCCTCTGGCACTATTCCTGAAGGCAATGATGACATAAAAATCAAAGCCAAAGGTCCAGCAATCTCTTCCCTGGCCTCCCAGAAAATCCTAGGATAAATCCCATCAGGCCCCGGGGACTTATCTATTTTCAGCCTGTCCAGAATTGCCAACACCTCTTCACTACGTACCACAATGCCATCTATTCTAATAGCCTGGGTCTCAGCATTCTCCTCCACAACATTATCTTTTTCCTGAGTGAATACTGACGAAAAATATTCATTTATTATCTCACCTATCTCTTCAGACTCCACACACAACTTCCCATCCCTGTCCTTGACTGGTCCTACTCTTACCCTAGTTATTCGCTTATTCCTGACATACCTATAGAAAGCTTTTGGGTTTTCCTTGATCCTACCTGCCAAATAATTCTCATGTCTCCTCCTTGCTCGTCTTAGCTCTCTCTTTAGATCCTTCCTCGCTACCTTGTAACTATACATCGCCCCAACTGAAACTTCACACCTCATCTTCACATAGGCCTCCTTCTTCCTCTTAACAAGAGATTCCACTTCTTTGGTAAACCACGGTTCCCTCGCTCTAAGCCTTCCTCCCTGCCTGACCGGTACGTACTTATCAAGAACACGCAGTAGCTGATCCTTGAACAAGCTCCACTTATCCAGTGTGCCCAACACTTGCAGTCCACTTCTCCAACTTATCCCCCACCCCCCCCCTCCCCAAGTCACGTCTAATGGCATCATAATTGCCCTTCCCCCAGCTATAACTCATGCCCTGCGGTGTATACTTATCCCTTTCCATCACTAGCGTAAACGTCACCGAATTGTGGTCACTGTCCCCAAAGTGCTCTCCTACCTCCAAATCCAACACCTGGCCAGGTTCATTACCCAAAACTAAATCCAACGTGGCCTCGCCTCTTGTTGGCCTGTCAACATATTATGTCAGGGAACCCTCCTGCACACACTGTACAAAGAACGACCCATATAATGTACTCGAACTATATCTTTTCCAGTCAATATTTGGAAAATTAAAGTCTCCCATAATAACTAGCCTGTTACTTTCGCTCTTATCCAGGATCATCCTCGCCATCCTTTCCTCTACATCCCTATGACTATTTGGAGGCCTATAGAAAACTCCCAACAGGGTGACCTCTCCTTTCCTGTTTCTAACCTCAGCCCATACTACCTCGGAAGATGAGTCCCCATCTAGCATCCCCTCCGCCACCGTAATACTGCTCTTGACTAGCAGCGCCACACCTCCCCCTCTTTTGCCTCCTTCTCTGAGCTTACTAAAACACCTAAACCCCGGAACCTGCAACATCCATTCCTGTCCCTGCTCTATCCATTTCTCCGAAATGGCCAGAACATCGCAGTCCCAGGTACCAACCCATGCTGCCAGTTCCCCTACCTTATTTCGTATACTCCAGGCATTGAAGTAGACACACTTCAAACCACCTTACTGCACACTGGCCCCCTCCTGCGACGTCAAATCTGTGCTCCTGACCTCTATACTCCCATTCTCCCGTACCCTAAAACTACAATCCAGGTTCCCATGCCCCTGCTGCATTAGTTTAACCCTCCACCCCCCCCCCCCCCAAAGAGCTCTAACAAATCTCCCCCCCCCAGGATATTTGTGCCCCTCAGGTTCAGATGTAGACCATCCTGTCTGTAGAGTTCCCACCTTCCCCAGAAAGAGCCCCAGTTATCCAGAAATCTGAATCCCTCCCGCCTGCACCATCCCTGTAGCCACGTGTTTAATTGCTCTTCTCCCTATTCCTTATCTCATTATCACGTGGCACGGGCAACAACTCAGAGATAACAACTCTGTTTGTTCTAGTTCTGAGCTTCCATCCTAGCTCCCTGAAAGCCTGCCTGACATCCTTGTCCCCTTTCCTACCTATGTCGTTAGTGCCAATGTGGACCCGGACTTGGGGCTGCTCCCCCTCCCCCTTAAGGACCCGGAAAACACGATCCGAGACATCACGTACCCTTGCACCTGGGAGGCAACATACCAAACGTGAGTCTCTCACGCTCCCACAAAATCTCCTATCTGTGCCCCTGACTATCGAGTCCCCAATTACTAATGCTCTGCTCCTCTCCCCACTTCCCTTCTGAGCAACAGGGACAGACTCCGTGCCAGAGGCCCGTACCCCATGGCTTACCCCTGGTAAGTCCCCCCCCCCCACAAGTATCCAAAGCAGTATACTTGTTTCTCAGGGGAACGACCGCAGGGGATCCCTGCACTGACTGCTTCTTCCCAGTCCCTCTTACAGTTATCCATCTATCTCCAAACTTTGGTGTAACTAATACCCTGAAGCTGCAATCTATGACACCCTCTGCCTCCCGAATGATCCGACGTTCTTCCAACTCCAGCTCCAGTTCCCTAACTCGGTCTTGGAGCAGCTGGAGATGGCAGCACTTCCTGCAGGTTAAATCAGCAGGGACACTAACGGCATCCCTCCCCTCAAACAGCCTGCAGGAGGAACATTGCACTCCCTTCCCTGCCATCCCTCTAACTTTCAACCAAGATCTGGCTAACAACTCAATTAAAAAATAATAATAATCATACAATATGGTACTTACCTCACACCAATGGGTTTCATTATTAGGTTAGAGGAGTAGGGCGGGTGGGAGAAACTACACGTGTGGTGTCTCGGGTTTCCTCTCCACCAGGATTTATTGGTGAGGGACTTCCCAGAGGTCCGCGGGTCGAACTTCCTGTTCCCGCCTTAAAAAATATAAAATTAAAAAACAATACAACAGCAGCAAAGAGGAACAGAAACGGGGCCAGGTAAGTGTTTACTTAAATACTCACCCAGCAGCAGCCCCCACACTCCGCTCCCGCTGAAACTCCAAGAGATGCTCCTGTAAGGTAAGTTACTTTAAACTTCAATACTCACCCAGCAGCAGCCTCCGCACTCCGCTGAAACTCCAAGAGATGCTCCTGTAAGGTAAGTTACTTTAAACTTCAATACTCACCCAGCAGCAGCCTCCGCACTCCGCTCCCGCTGAAACTCCAAGTCAACTCCAATATTTCGTATTTCCGTTCATAGTCTACTTGGACTCACGTTTCTATTGCAATTTGTTTTATCGTCTTATCTATTGCATTAAAATGCATTAAGGTCGTTGACTTACCAAACAAATCCGTCACAAAAGCTGCCATTGCTCCCAAGCCCGACTCTGGAATTTTTAATTTCCATCATTCTCGAGGGCGCTGGATAATATAATAGATTTGGACTCAGCATCAGATGGCTCAGTCATATCATAGAATTTACAGTGCAGAAGGAGGCCATTCGGCCCATCGAGTCTGCACCGGCTCTTGGAAAGAGCACCCTACCCAAGGTCAACACCACCACCCTATCCCCATAACCCAGCAACCCCACCCAACATTAAGGGCAATTTTGGACACTAAGGGCAATTTATCATGGCCAATCCACCTAACCTGCACATCTTTGGACTGTGAGAGGAAACCGGAGCACCCGGAGGAAACCCACGCACACACGGGGAGGATGTGCAGACTCCGCACAGACAGTGACCCAAGCTGGAATCGAACCTGGGACCCTGGAGCTCTGAAGCAATTGTGCTATCCACAAGGCTACCGTGCTGCCCTTTTAAACTTCAGGACAGGTTCAAACTTTACATTATGGTTCCTTGGTATGCGACTCTCTCACTACAAACGCGCTAGCACTCGTTTAGCATTTCTAAATTTCCTCAAACCAGAGTCATGGCACCTCTCATAGCAGTTTCAGGTGTCCACGTGCCTCCCGCCGCTGCTCCAATACATGCCACGAGAGTTATGACACCAGTGGTTTGTCAGTGCACTGAATCAAAACACCACGTCGGCCTAACACAGGCTTTTGTGTATTATTGGCCTCATCTGTCAGTGCTCCAGTCACTTTCTGGACTATGATACCATGCGACCAACTACCAACATGGTTCTACGTGCGCTGATGGAGAGTGCTGAAGTGACGTGCAACATACCAAGGTTTCACCGGTCGCTCCGCCCGAAGCCCAGGGCACGGGACCACCCAAGGGCATTTACAGCTAAACTGCACCGGTACCAAGACAGGGAAACAATCCTGTGCTGGGCCAGGCAAAACAGAACTTGCAAATGGGAAGGACACTCCATTAGAGTTTACGAGGACATAGGGGCAGGCCTTGCCAGGAGACGGGCCGAATTCAATAGAGCGAAAGCAGCTCTTCACAAGAACAATGTGCGTTTTGGTATGCTGTACCCAGCGAAACTCTGGGTCACATACCAAGGAAGGGAGTATTTATTCACAGCCCCGCCGAAGCAAACAAGTTTATCGAGGAACACGGGTCTGGAAAACAAACAGCGAGGGTAGAAATACAGGGCCCCTGGCGAGGGGCAACAACACGCCGACGGAGGGGGGGGGTAGGGTGGAGGCAACGCCAGCCACCACCCCCCCCCCCCCCCCCCCCCCCCCCCCGCCCCCACCATGGAAAGCGCACCCTGAACAAAAAGCAAACCACTACCCGAGGGACCACCACAGGTGGGAGACCAGGCCCCAGCACGAGGGAACAAGAGTAGCGGAGAAGGGAGAGCAAGCGCGGGGAGCGCACGGTAGGATGCGTAAGAGTGGGCAGAAAAATGCAGAGGCTGGGCAAAGGGGAAGCGGGAAAGGGCTAGCACCGGGGACATGCATTAAAGCAGGGCCGCAGCGCGCCCCCAACAAGGGGAAGGCGCCAGGATGGGGGGGGGGGGGGCACTCAACAGAGGCGGGAGAGCAAACGGGGATAGGAACAGGGGAAGGAGGGACAAAGGAGAGATATACAGGAGAAGTGGAGAAAAGGGGAGGAAAGGGAGGGACCGGGGGGGACACAGGAAGGGAGGGACCGGAGCGGGGGGGGGGGGGAGTTGGGGGGTTGGGGGGGGGGGTGTAACACATGGACGGAGGGACAAACAAGGCGAGAAAAGGAACAGCAAGAGGGCTACAAAGTGCCACAACCAAGGGCTCGGAACAAGGAATCGCTGCATGCATCCACCCAATACGGTCGCTGGGTGAATGGAGACCCCAGGGTGCAGGGGGTTACCAGCATGGCGGTCGCACAGTGGGCGGCAATGTCGGGTGCCCCCTGGACGAAAAGAAACCACGGAGCACAGGTGCCCGAACGCATGGAGAGAGCATCCTGGACGGCCCCCTAAAAAAGGTGAACACCGGAGGACAGGGGCGCGTCCACCAGGCAAATATGGTTAATCCCACAGGAGCGAGTGGACGGAGGTCTCCCACCAAGATAGTCACCTGGAACGTAAGGGGACTCAAAGGCCCAGTGAAAAGATCCAGAATCCTCACCCATCTAAAGAACATGAAGGCAGATATAATCTTTTTCCAAGAGATGCACCTGAGAGAGCAGGACCGACTGAGGGTAAGAAAGGGCTGGGTGGGACAGACCTACCATTCGTGTTGCGGGACGAGGGCCAGGTGGATGGCAATATTGATCAGCAAATGGACGATGTTTAGGGCAACAATGGCGGTTACGGACCCAAAGGGGCAGTACGTCATGATCAGTGGGGCCCTGGATGGGGCACCGGGAGTACTAGTTAATGTGTATGCACCCAACTGGGACGACACGAGCTTCATCAAGAAGAACATGGCAGAAATCCCTGACATAGCGACGCACCAGCTAATCATGGGGGTTGGGGTGGAGGTGGGGCGGGGGGGGGGGGGGGGGAGGTCTCACCCTCCACGTTCTGGGAAGAGTCAAAGAGGGGAAATCATCGCTTTCAAAGCGCGAAGAGATAGGGAGGAAAGGGCGGCTAGGCAGCAGCTGGTCGAATCCATACTGGACGTAGGCCATAAATACTCCGAGGCCCCGACCGTAGAGCTCCTGACGGAGAGGAAAGAGTTACAAAGGAACTTTGATCTGCTCTCCACCACGAAAGCAGTGCATTAACTCCGCCAGGCACTATATGAACACGGAGACAAAGCTAGCCGCCTGCTGGTACACCATCTGAGAAAGCAAGCAGCCACCAGAGAAATTGCACAAATCAGGGATACCAGAGGCACATTAGAAACAGAACCAGAAAAGATCAACAAAGCCTGCAGGGCCTTTTACCAAGGGCTGTACACCTCAGAGCTCCAATGGGGGAGTCCAGGATGAAACGGTTCCTTGATGGACTGGACATACCAGTCGTGTGGGAGGGCAGAGAACGGGTCTGGAAGACCCGGCAGACGTCCACAAAAAAAATTGAGATAGCACTGGACCCGCACCTGCGGGAGATGTTCACAGACTCGCTGGCTGAGGGTACACTGCCACCCACGCTAGCACAGGCCTCAATCTCGCTGATACCCAAGAAAGATAAAGACCCAGCAGAATGTAGGTCATACAGACCCATCTCACTGCTGAACGCGGATGTCAAAATACTGGCCAAGATTCAAACCAAAAGGCTAGAAGACTGCGATCCAGAGGTGGTGGCAGAGGATCATACGGGCTTTGTCAAAGGTAGACAGCCTACTTCGAACATTAGGCGCCTGGTTAACGTGATAATGACCCCACCCGGGGAGAGAACACCAGAGGTGATAGTCTCCCTAGATGCAGAAAAGGCCTTCGACAGAGTTGGATGGAATTACCTCATAGAGGTACTGGAGCGGTTCGGGCTTGGAACAGGGTTCACCTCCTATACAACGCTCCCATGGCGAGCGTATGGACAAACAACACCAACTCCCCATACTTCCAGCTTCACAGGGGCACCAGACAAGGATGCCCACTGTCCCCACTGCTGTTCGCTCTAGCGATCGAGCCACTTGCAGTTGAGCTCATCGCAGCAAAAACCTTAAGAAGGATCCAAAGGGGTGGCAGAGAGCACAGAGCCTCACTCAATGCAGATGACCTGCTCCTCTACATTTCGGACCCACAAAGCAACATGGACGGAATCATCGTGCTCCTGAAAGAGTTTGGCCCCGTCGTGGGCTACAAACTCAACATGAGCAAAAGCGAGATCTCCCCGGCACACCCACAAGTACGTGGGACAGCAGTAACGGGGCTGCCGTTTAAACAAGCCTGACACAAATTCCGCTACCTGTGGATCCAAATAGCCCATAACTAGAAAAGCACTACGGGATGTGCTGCCCAGGTAGCTCTTCCTATTCAGATCCATCCCGATCAACAACCCCAAGGCCTTTTTCAAAGCACTGGATAAACTAATCATGGCGTTCGTATGGGGGGGGGGGGTCGGGGGCGGGCGAAGAATGCTAGGATCCCAAAGAAGGTTTGACAAAAAACAAAATCCAGGGGGGGGGGGGGGGTAGCCCTTCCAAACCCACAATTTTATTACTGGGTGGCCACGGCCGAGCGAATAAGGGGATGGATCAAGGAGCCAGAAGCTGAATGGATGCGCGCGGAGGAGGCCTCCTGCAGGGGGACCTCCCTTCGGGCCCTCGCCACGGTGGCTCTCCCATCCCGACCCAAAAACAGTCCAGCAGCCCAGTGGTGATAGCCACTCTTCAGTCCTGGAACCAACTATGGCAGCAATTTGGCCTGACCAAAATGTCGGACAATGCTCCCATCTGCAACAATCAGAGGGTCACACCAGCACTGACTGACGCCACCTTCAAAAGGTGGGGACAGGACAGAGGGACACTGACAGCCAGGGACCAATACACGGACGGCAGGATCGCAAAAATGGACGAACTGACAGAGAAATTCCAGCTAGCCAGGGGGAATGAGCTAAGGTACCTGCAACTCAAAAACTTCTTACGAAAGGAGACAAGGACATACCCACAACTGCCCCGACAGACATTACTGGAAGAGTTCCTGGATGCAAACATACTAGAGAAAGGAAACTGCAGCAACATGTATGACAGACTGGTAGAAGGGGCCGACACCGTACTGGAAGCAACAAGAATGAAATGGGAGGAGGACCTGGGGATCGAAATAGGTTGGGGACTCTGGAGCAAAGCACTGCATCGTTTCAATTCCACCTCCACGTGCGCAAGGCTCAGCCTGACGCAACGAAAAGTGGTACATAGAGCCCACTTAACAAGAACCCATATGAGTAGGTTCTTCCCGGAGGTGGAGGATGGATGTGGACGGTGCCAAGAAGGCCCGACCAACCACGACAACATGTTCTGGTCTTGCCCCAGACTTGCGGAGTACTGGACAGCCTTCTTCGAGGCAATGTCCAAAGTGGTGGAGCCATGCCCGGAAGTTCGGGGGTTCAGGCCAGCCAGATCAATTCCTGGGGAGGAGGGCAGACGTCCTTGCCTTTGCCACCCTGATCGCCCGCCGTAGAACCCTGTTGGGCTGGCGGTCAGCAGCACCACCCAAAGCTGTAGACTGGCTGTCCGAACTCTCGGAATCTCTCCAAATTGGAGAAAATCAAATTCGCCATCCGAAAGTCAGACGATGGCTTCCACAGAACGCGGGAGCCATTCACCCAATTGTTCCTGGACCTGGTCGTGGCCAACAACCAAGCAGAAGAATAGCCAGGTAGCCAAGAACCAGGGGAAAGTAGCCAAAGCATGAGAGGGAGAGATAGACCGGGAAAGGGGGCGGGGGGGGGGGGTGGCTGCTAAATCTAAGAGGAAGGAAAGGCGAACCACAGGGGAGGGGCGGGGGGAGGGGGATGGGGCGGGGGGAGGGGGAGAGGGAAGAGACAGGGAACAATAGAGGAGAGCCAGGGAGTTGGGGGAGGGGGAGGCAGGGAAACGTTAACAAACCTGGCATCCACAGGAACAGAGAGAGTAGAGTGCGGGCGGAAGACGGGCGGGCCGGCTCAGGCGGAGGTGGTGGCGAGACGACAGCGGTCGCGAGGTCCGTTCGGGAGAGGCAAGGGACGACAGATTTGAGTATTGCCCTCCGTGGTTGTCTCTCCGGCATTCAGATGTATATCTGCCGTCCGTTGCCCACCCCCCCCCCCCCACCACGCCCAGTCGTGCTGACGATATGAAGATTGGTGGAGTTGTGGATAGTGAGGAGGGCTGTTGTCGGCTGCAAAGAGACATAAATAGGATGCAGAGCTGGGCTGAGAAGTGGCAGATGGAGTTTAACCCTAACAATTGTGAGGGTGTCCATTTTGGAAGGACAAATATGAATGCGGAATACAGGATTAACGTGGAGGAGCAGAGAGATCTTGGGGTCTATGTTCATAGATCTTTGAAAGTTGCCACTCCAGTGGATAGAGCTATGAAGTAGGCCTATGTTGCGCTAGCCTTTATTAGCAGAGGGATTGGAATTTAAGAGCCGTGAGGTGATGATGCAGCTGTACAAAACCTTGGTAAGGCCAAATTTGGAGTATTGTGTCCAGTTCGGCTCGCCTCATTTTTGGAAAGATGGGGAAGCTTTGGCAAAGGTGCAAAGGGGATTTACCTGGATGTTGCCTGGAATGGAGAGTAGATCTTACGTGGAAAGGTTCAGGGTGCTAGGCCTTTCCGCATTAGAACGGAGAAGGATGAGGGGCGACTTGATAGAGGTTTATAAGATGATCAGGGGATTAGATAGAGTAGACAGTCAGAGACTTTTTCCCCTGGTGGAAAAACCATTACAAGGGGATATAAATTTAAGGTGAATGGTGGAAGATATAGGGGGGATGTCAGAGGTAGGTTCTTTACCCAGAGAGTAGTGGGGGCATGGAATGCACTGCCTGTGGAAGTAGTTGAGTCGGAAACATTAGGGATCTTCAAGCGGCTATTGGATAGCTACATGGATTACGGTAGAATGGTGGGGTGTAGATTAATTTGTTCTTAATCTGGGCCAAAAGTTCGGCACAACATCGTGGGCCGAAGGGCCTGTTCTGTGCTGTATTTTTCTATGTTCTATTTTCTACTGCTGGTTGGAATCTCCAGTCCCGCGTTTGTCAATGGACTTTAGAATGGGGCTTATGGAGCTGGTAAATTCCGCGCTGGCCGCAGGATTGTCAACAGTTGACCTTCAGAGATCAAGACTTATTGACTTCTGGAAAAAAAATCATGAAGTGACCCTTTGTTACAGATTTGTCATGTTAGCTTCAGGCCATCCTCTCTTGATCAATGTCCAGTGCTGAGAATTTGAACCTATATTAAACAAACAGTCTTTTGATGAGGAAAATGCAATGTCAAATATTCTGGAATCATTCTTGAGATCTGATTTTGCATCAAAAGTTACCCATTCCAAACACATCAGTTGACATTATGTCCATGCTCAGCTATATGATTGTTCATTTCAAACGTTAGCCAAGCTCCTTCAGAACGAATTGTGGATTACATGTAATCGAACAGCAGGCAATGTTTAACGCCGCTGAGTGAGATTGCGTCAGTGCATCACGGTCTGGGAAGCGAAGCCTTTGGGCAGCAATGCAGTGTGCCAAGGGCACGTTCGGTGAATTCGGACCTTCAGTTCTATGTCTATGAACTAGATTTGCATGCATCTGTAGCCGAGGTTAGGAGAGACTGCTCCACCCAACATGCTAACAGATTCAGAGGGAATTCTATCCTCTGACGCACAGATCAGTCCATATTCGGGCGTCATTACTCGCCTTTCAGACAATGTCAAGGAACTCATCAAGACTTTCAATCTGCTGACGCACTGCGTGTGAATAGATGGTGGGCTCTTTGGTATTGGGACGGAGCTTATGCAAGCTACCCATCAGTGGAATCGTTGTGCCGCAACTAAAATTATCGCAACTAAAGTTAGGAGAATCTTTCATCTAAAGCCCTTCAGGTAAGGATTAAACTGCTCCTATCTACTGCAGAACCAAATAGTTCTACATAGCTCAGATGTGATATGAACGATTGTTGCGTTCTTCCGGGAAAAGCGCAAATCATGGACATGGTTTTCATCTTTTTTTTGTGTGCAGGTAATGCTTCATCTATTGATCCAACCTGCTGCAAGTTCAACTTACCCATCTGATAGGAAAATCATTTTGCCATTTGCATCTAGTACAACTAACGCACAGTGTTTTCCTTTGCAATATGCCAGCTGTTTTGAGAAGAGAGTTCACTGGAACTAACACCGTTTAGAAATATGCCAAGAATGAAAAACATGTCTGAGATAATGCTCTGTCTTCATACAGCTTTATACAAATTAGCTGGGGGAACTTTACTTTTCGAAATTAATAAAGTATATTTAACAGGTTTTAAAATTCATGTAAAAAAACTTTGAACGAAATAAGTGTTAAATTGTTTTAGAGTCTTAGCGACATGGGAATAAGCTAATTGGTTCTGAGATGAACTTGCATTTGTAACAATGTTCGACCGCAATACAACAAACTGACAAGCTATTACAGGAATATAAATTGTATACTTGGCATTGGATTTACTCCGAAAAATCTAGAGTTCGTGTTCATTCCTTAAAACCTTTCAGAGTGACTCGATCAGAATGTTACACATACAGTTCAGCTCAGACCAGCGAGTTGTGCAAGGAGAGTGTACGAGCGTTTGTGTTGCACGTTTGTGCCTTTTTCAAGCTATTTCGCTTTCAAATAAGTTAGCCAGACATCATGTGCAGTTAACTGATTGGTCAATTAAATAAAAGTTCGACTTGCTGTTATAGAGCATATCATATTGATATACAGAATCACATGGCACGTGCAGATACACAGGAACTTTTATAGAAAGTAGAAGCAGGAATAGGCCATTCGGTCCTTCGAGACTGACCCGCCATTCATTATGCTGCCTTGATTCCTTTAGCCCCAAGAGCAACATCTAATTCCTTCTTGAAATCACACAACGTTTTGGACTCAACTACTTTCTTGGCAGTGAATTGCACAGATTCACCACTCTGCGTGAAGAAATTTCTCCTCAGCTTAGACCTAAAAGGTTTACCCCTCATCCTCAAACTATGATCCATACTTCTGGACTCCCCATAATCGGGAATATTCTTTTTGAATATACCCTCTCTAACCCTGTCAGAAATTACTGAATTCCTATGAGGCCCGCTCTCACTCTTCTAAACTCCAGTGAATATACTCTTAATCGGTTTAGTCTCTCCGTATATGACAATGCTGTCACCCAAGGAATCAACATGGTAAACTTTCGCTTGCACTCCCTCCACAGCAATAATATCAGTCGTCAGATGAGGTCACCAACACTGCACACAATAGTCCACGTATCGTCCCACCAATGCCCAAATACAACAGCAGTAAAACATCCCTATTCCGATACTCCAATCGTCTCGCTATCAATGCCAACATATCATTTTCAGTTTTTACTGTCTGGTGCACCTGCTTACTTTCAGCGAATGTTTCACGAGAACATGAACGTCTCGCTCAGTGTCCACCTCTCGCATTCACACCCATTCAACTTGTAATCCGCCTTCCTATTTTTGCTACAAAAATGAATAACCTCACAATTATCCACATCATACTGCACTTGCCATGCATATGCCCACTCACCTAATCAGTCCAGATCACGCTTAAGCATCTCTGCATCCTCCTCACAGTTCACCCTCCCAACCAACATAGTATGACGTGAAAATTTGCAAGTAATATTCGTCCAAATCATCAATATATAGAATTTACAGTGCAGAAGTAGGTCATTCGGCCCACCGTGTCTGTACCAGCCCTTGGAAAGAACACCCTACCTAAGTCCACACCTCCACCCGATACCCACACATCCACGCTATCCCATAAACCCACCTAACATTTTTGGGACACAAAGGGCAATTTAGCATAGCCAATCCACCTAGCCTGCACACCTGTGGAATGTGGGAGGAAACCGGAGCACCGGGTGGAAACCCACGCAGACAAGAAGATAACGTGCAGACTCCGCACAGACAGTGACCCAAGCCAAGAATCGAACCTGGGACCCTGGAGCTATGAAGCAACTATGCTAACTACTATGCTACCGCGCTGTCCTGAAAGTGAACAGATTGGGGTCTTAGCAGAGATCCCAGCAGTACCCCAATGGTCACTGCCTGCCATTCGGAAAAAAAACACATTAATTTCAACTCTTCACTTCCTGTCTCCTAACCAGATTTCGACCAATCCCGTGCGCTTTTGGTTAACACAGTAATCCGCTATGTGAGACCGTGTCAAAAGCCTCCTGAAAGTCTAATTAAGATTTCGACACGCCTCTACTTGTTACATCTTCAAAGAATTTCAATAGATTTGTCAAACATGGTTTCCTTTATCATAAATCCATGCTGACTTCGTCTAATTTTCCACTGCTTTTCAAATGCTATGCTGTGAAATCCTTGGTAATGGACTCTAGGGACTCCCATACTCCTGACGGTAGGCCACTGGTCTGCATTCCATTTTTAAAATCTCCACCTACCTTTTTGAAAGCGGGCTACCATTAGAGTCATCGAGGAACCATAGAATCCCGACAGTGCTGAACGGTGCCATTCGGCCATGGATTCTGCACCAATGCTCTGAAAGGGTACCCTACCGAGGACCAATCGCGCACCCTGTCCCCGTAACTGCACTTAGTGGATATTAGCATTGCCAATACACCTTGCCTGCACATCTTTGGATTGTGGGAGGAAACTGGAGAACCGCGGGGAAACCCACGCAGACTTGGAAAGAATGTACACACGCCACGCAGGCACCCGAGGTCGGAATCGAACCCGGGTCTCTGGCGTTCTGTGGTAATAGTGCTAATCACTGTACTGCCCTCTAACCTGTAGGAACCAATTTACAGTCCAAATAATTTTGTAAAATGACCACCAACGGATCTATCTTTCCTCGGACCACTTCCTTAAGTACACTGGGATGACGATTGTCAGGCCCTGGAAATATATCTGCCTTCAATGCCGTTAATTTCCCCCTAACCATTTTCTTACTGATAATGGATTCTGTCAGCTCCTGACGAAAACTTGTGTTTCTCAGTACTTCCGGTGCATCATGCACGTCTTCATTTGTGAAGACAGAAGCAAAATCCGAAATTAGTTCCTCAGCCATTTCTTTGTTTCGCTCTATGAATTCCCGCGTTTATGAATGCAAGAAAGCTACCGTATTTATTGCCAATCTTGTTCTCTTTACATGCTTGTAGAAACGTTTACAGACAGTTTTTATGTTCCCCACTAGCTTACGATCATATTATATTTTCCCCCTCTTAATCAATCACAATCCTCAGGTCCATTGCTTTTTCGTGCCAATTTGAATGCCTCGTTGAATCTATTAATATCTCTAATTTACCTTATAAGCCATGGTTGGGCACAGTTCCATTTCCACTCGGGCGAAATATGCACAAATTGGAATTCACTTATTCTTCCCCTGAACGTCTGCTTTGCCCGTCCACTCTCCTTCCTTTCAGCAATGTTTCTTACTCCATCATAGTCAACGTATATCTCACAGCATAATGGTCACACAATCATCTCCCTCACTATCCACTTGATAAGAAATTCTAACAAACTATGGTCCCTCATCTCCAAGGGTTCTCTCACAACTAGGTTTCAATATAATCCTTTCTCAAAGCACGCTAACCAGTCCAACGTGGCCTCTTCCCTTATTAGATCCTCAACGGATTGGCCCAGAAAACCGTCCCATATACATTCCAAAAAGTCCTCCTCTATTGTACGGTGGGTAATTTTACTCGCCCAATTCATGTGCAGATTAACTTCACCCATAATCACAGATGTTCCTTTATCATATGCATATCTGATAACCTATATCTACAAAGAAGATTTTATCTACTTCCCACTGTATTTTGCGGGACTATGTATATATGCACGATTATATATGAATATCCAAAAGGGAATGTTTTTTTTGGTACGCTTGTTTTATGAAATATCAACCCGAAAAAAATGAGTATTTTTGGATGATGCTGGTTCTGTTACTACTTTGCCCATTGAATTGGTGTCTATGTTTGTTTAGAAAATATTAACATAAACTGGTTGACGGAAAAGATGGAGCGCCTCCACAACACGCTAGAAACATTGCTTGCACCATGTGTTCTGTGAAAATGCCCTGATCCGTATTGCCAAAACCTTTACAATGTTACTTTTGCTAAACATCATTTTGGGAGAATCGGCGAAATTTGTTAATATTTTTCTCAGCATGTCTGTTGTTCTTTTTCCCAAAATGAATAAAACCAAAAAAAGGGGTGTACGTATATGCCCATTTATGTAGATGCCTATATTGCTCAGATATTGAACGGTTCACTAACTTGATCTCTGTTACTCCTTGTCACTATTTCCGCTGAGTCCACATCCTCTTTCGCTATACATCCATGTAAGGACATATAGGAAATGTCATAGTTGGATTAACTTTCAACAATGGGAATTTTACCTTGAAGTGCGTGGTTCGAATTGGAATTTGGAAAAATCAATTGCTACAGGAAGGCTAATCTACGCTGCCTGTAAAAACCTGACCAGTAATAAGTTCTGGATGGATACACAAACGCACACTCCAGCTGTTTGGCCACATTATGAACGCAACATATTGACCATCAAATCCCGTATTGAGACATCTGCTCAGACATTGCGCCACAAGTTCTCATTTACTTCAATTTACGATAAAAGCCATTCCGTTCTGTTTGGCTACGTGAGAGATTAAAATAACAACTGCAATTTTGATTGATCATAAAATGATTATAGTTTGATTCGTCATTCGAGTTCGGCATCAAGCGCAGCACGTGTGAACGTTAAACAGAGAAAGAATTTGCCGTTCAACAAAAGTTCGAATTGTCTGTTTTAGCAGCAAGCAAAGGGATGACATCGAAAGAACGTTTTGATATTTGCACCTAATTCTCAAGATGCTACTTAGATATCCACTGAGGCTGCAATGTTTCCTCTAAATCTATGATTAAGTTTCACCGGTGACAATACATAAAAGCTGCAATGAAGCTGTAAAAGATTTTGACACGGCCCCATTAGTGAATGACACTATTAATGATAAGAAAAATTATATTCCGAATTCCTTCTCCACCTTTCAGTCTTCAGTTGTGCGTGTTCGTGTGTATACATAAATGTGTATTTGCTTGTGAGTCTGTTTGTGCACGCGTGAATGTATAACTATCTGCCAGTATGTGTATGTGCGTGTTTATCTGTGCCCGTGTCTCTGGCTGTTTACCCATGCTTGCGTGTGTGCATTTCCACCTGTCTGATGTGCGAGTGAATATGGGACTTCATGTTTACTTATGCCTGTGCACGTCTCTGTGCGTGTTCGGCAGTTTTCATTTGTGTGTCTCTGTCGGGGTCTCTGAGTGTGTGTACATCCCACTGTGGATGTGTATGTCTGTGCGTGTGAGCATCTCAATATGTGTGTCTTGGTTCTGTGACTATGTGTCTGTGTGACTTTATCAGTGCATCTGAGGGTCTGTCTGTGTTTGTCTGTACGTGCATTGTATTTTTATCACCACTTTTCATAGAAATCTCCCCGTAAACCATAAAGGGTCAAAAAGATTCTTTAAATGGCGTGCAATGATTTTCTCTCCTTGACTCCTAAATGCAGACTTAAGTAGATGCTATTCAGGGTCAAACTAATATTTGAAGTTAGTGCTGGTATAACCTTTCTATCCAAAGAACATTTTATCTACTTTACCACTCAGTAGCTTCGATCCTGGGTCCTGCTCTGCTGAGGTATAGTAAAGTAGACTTTGACTGTTTTGTAATAACCACCATTTCAGGTTAGAGTACATTTTTAACTTAATTTATTTTGTTTCAAAAGATAAGATCACTGTTTTTATGACAAGTAAAATATCTTGCTTCTGGAGTCCCGTTCGAGTTGATCAGACATCCGTGGCCCCCTTGACAATCTCTCTTCTTATCTGTGGGTGTTCTCAGTAGTTTCGATTCTCTGTTCGGCTCCTCAGTACGTCTGTCCCCATGCAACGAAGTAGCTGCAAAAGTGCATGCTGGCAACTAGCGATTCAGGATATTTATTACCCTTATAGCAGCCTCGCTGATTACATGGCCTTCTCCTAAAGTAATATCTTCTGCTCAATGATGTAAACATTTTGTCCATTTGTTAACCTATGTTTAATTCTGCTAAAGCGTAAGTACACCTCTTGTTAATGTGATGTTAACATGACCGTAGCTTGTCAGAACACATGCTGGGTAGCTCCCTGCTTGTTACTGTGTTTTATTTAGCCCTCCAATCCTTAATCGTTTTTAATCATTTCATTGCATTTATAGGATCTTTTTCCATCCAACTTCGCTTTTTCTCATGTTCCTTTCTGGGTTATCATTAGAACCATGTTTCAAATGGCATTCTTCTCATGACCTTTTACACCACCTCTTGGCATTTGAAACATAACCTTAACCGCCTGCTAATTATTTTCACATCGGTATTTCGCACATTGATGTTCACCGGACCCCGTCCAATCGCTCTTACTAACATACCCTGTTTTCCTTATGTAAATATCCTGATTGCAAATTGGGCACCGTTTTCTCCTTCAAATTCTTCCATGTCTCAAACCAGTGTCGATGACACAAGAATCCTTAATTCCAAACACTGTAACCATAGTTGTAGCTGTAGTTCCAGGCAGGTCACACAACATATCTGTGTATTCTACCTCCTTGGGGTGGCAGCACTTCAGACGCTGCTGCGTGTCCTGTGGAAACAACACTCAACTCAGACCATCAGCAACCAAAACGGTCTGCTGCCCATCCTTGGCAGTCTGTTGTCCCATTCTTTCTCCATCCAAATTGCTTTCCTTCTTTCATTATTATCGTGAATCTCTATATCATGCTCCATCCACTTCCTCCCTTGCCACATTAATTTGAAAGTTTCTATCGATCCTGCTTCTGGTCCTGACTTTCTCTCATTGATTTCTGATATCATTCTGAACCATGTACGTCTGACACCTTCGGATTACATGAGATTATAACTTTCTTCCATGTGTCCCTGGCTGGAGTTCCCTGGCTGATCCATGCTTTGCTATTGCCTGCTACCTGTTCAACCCTTTATTGAACCTTGTCAGACTCAGCTTTGCTACGACTGTCTAGAAATTTAGCAACTTTCTTCGCAGACCGCACGTTTTCTTTTCATGACTTATAGTTGAACATCATTCAATCCCATTCAGACCCGAACTTAATTGATTTTCTACATACTCATGTCTCATACATTTTAATTTAGTGACCCTCAAACCTCCCTCCTTGCTCAAATAATCTATATGGTTACTCAACGCCTTCCTAAACCAAGTTATTCTATCTCCCTCTGGTTAGCAAACAGTATGCAGAGTGCGCCATGTTTCACATTTCTCCCTCTCCTCTATATACTAGTCTTTGATAATATACATGACATATCTTCCATAATACCAATTGTGACATACACGTCCTATGTTACATTGCAATTCTCCAATGCAACACCGTTTGCTGTATTGGTACAATTTCCCGCCGTGACATTAAGCTGCTATTGCTGAAATTTGAATCTATTGTCATTAAGCATGTATAGGTTCCTCGTCAGTCGCCGCTGTCCGCCGAGACCCCTAATAAATCAACTGCGTAGTATGTGCCTCGTGGAGTCCCAGATCATCCAAGAGCTGATGTCAAGGACACATGTCCAGTCAGTGATGTGGGACCGGATGCCTCATTGCTCGGTGATAATTTGATATTTCGGTTTATCTCTAACCCGTAAAGTTTTTCTTCGGGCCTTGTCATTCAATTTTCTTAGATATGTAGACAAGGTTTATCATTTTTCTTTCTTTCTGCCGAGCGACATTTTTTGCAACGTAAGATTCGACATAATTTAAAGACTGCCATTTTCCAGAGTAATTTAGCGATTCTTGTTACTCCTGCTATTGCTAAAAACAAGTATCAATATTTCAGAATCCAGATTAAAATGGTACAAAAGCTTTGAAACGGATTTATCACAATTCCGATTGCTGTTTTAACTGTTTCTTTAGCTCTCTTATTATTATTATTATTATTATTATTATTATTTGTTTTGAGCAATGTCTGTTTTTGGTACTTAGCAAAGTTTGAAAGAAAGTTTAACAGTTATTTTTTAAAACTTCTAATGTTTGAAAATTCAAATTGAATTACTGGCAAACTGCAAACTTAGCTCTGACATTAACTCATATCTGAATTTAAGATTTGTTCAACAAGAGCGTGTAAGAAATTTATAACTGAATTAATTCTTGATCTTAACAATTTTTTCAAACATTCACAAAAATATTGGCTGCTTTTTGGGAAGAAGCAGTTAGCGGCGGTGAATTGTACTGTGGCAAAGTCAACTGTCATTTCCAGAACAAAGAACGAACAAAGAAAAGTACAGCTCAAGAACAGGCAATTTGGCCCTCCAAGCCTGTTGCCCGTCTAAACTAAAATTTTCTTCACTTCCGGGCTCCGTAGCACTCTATTCCCATCCTATTCATGTATTTGTCAAGATGCCCCTTAAACGTCACTATCGTCCCTGCTTCCACCATCTCCTCCAGCAGCGAGTTCCAGGCACCCTCTGCCCTCTGTCTAAAAAAATTGCCGCGTTCATACCCTCTAACTCTTGCCCCTCGCACCTTAAACCTATGCCCCCTAGTAATTGACCCCACTGTTGTGTGATGTTATTTGGAATAACACAAGCTGCCACTTGATGCAGTTTTGACTAAAAGATGCGCCAGACTTTGAAGTGAATACAATGTGTTTTATTGAACTATTAGCACATTTTCAATGAGTTCGACTCTCTGCTAGTCTAAATGTAGTAACTCAGTCTAACTGAACCAGCCTTGCTCTAAGCTACGTGCTGGGGTGTGATGCTGAGGCTACACCCTGTCTCACTCTGTAGATGTTGGTCTGTGGAAAGAGGTGGGCTGTGAGTGCCTCATCCCCTGAGTGTCCTGACGGCTCATTGGTCGTATCCTATCCTATGTGTTCATTAGCTGCATGTTTGCATATCATGACCTTTGTTATGTTTTATTGGCGTATGTGAATGTATTTACATTGAATGGGTCTGTCTAACGTTACTGACGGAGGACAACAGACCCGAGCAAACAAAACAAACGTTCACAAGTCCAGTCTCTGAGGCTTGCGTCTGAACCTGGTCGACCGCCGGAGAGGTGGCAGAGGGGACGACGGCGCCTTGACAGTCTGACTGGTGGCATCGTGGTGCGAGGTATCATGAGCTGGCAATTCAACATATGGAAATGGAGGA
Source organism: Scyliorhinus torazame (assembly GCF_047496885.1). Lineage (NCBI taxonomy): Eukaryota > Metazoa > Chordata > Chondrichthyes > Carcharhiniformes > Scyliorhinidae > Scyliorhinus > Scyliorhinus torazame. The sequence goes on along the minus strand of NC_092711.1, from coordinate 186,031,411 downwards.
GAAAGTGGTTGCGGGCAGGCAACTTTGCGAAGTGCCCGTCGATTCCTTTGCACGATGGAACCATCAGCCATACGTACAACATAAAAGCGGGGCGCTGCCCGTCGAACAACGACAGACAGGGCAGACCACCCACCATCCGGTATCTTGATCCTGACAGTGTCTGCCGGGGATAGCACGGCCACATCGGTGGCATAATCATTATAGCGCTGCTTTCGTCGGTCTCTGAGCTGCTGCATCTTCTGCAGCACCGGGAGGTGATCCAGGTTGGGCAGGTGTATGGCTGGAAGTGCCGTCCGTAGACCCTGTTCATCAGGAGCTGAGCCGGCGACATGCCAGTGGACAATTGAGTCACCCTGTACGCGAACAGTGCAAGGTGCATGTCGGAAGCAGACTCCACGACCTTGCAGGTGAGCTGTTTCACAATGTGCACCCCTTTCTCGCTTTTGCTTTAGGCTGCGGATAGTGCGGACTTGAGGTGACATGCTGGAAATTGTATGACCCGGCAAACGTGGAATATTCTCGACTGGTAAAGCACGGGCCATTGTCGCTCATGACGGTGAGTGGGATGCCATGCCTTGAGAACGTCTCCTTACAGGCTTTGATGACGGTCTGAGAGGTGAGGTCCGGGAGCTTCAGAACCTCAGGGTAATTCGAAAAATAGTCGATGATCATAACTTGGTCGCGACCATTCACATGAAAGAGGTCGATGCCAACCTTGGACCATGGAGAGGTCACTGTGTCATGCTGTTCGAACGTCTCCTTGCTCTGAGCTGGCTGGGACCGCTGACAGGTAGCACAGTTCAGGACCATGTTCGTGATGTCCTGGCTGATGCCGGGCCAGTAGACAGCTTGCCGGGCTCTGCGTCTGCACTTCTCGACGTCCAGGTGTCGCTCATGAATCTGGCACAGCACCAAGCTCTGGAGACTGAGCGGAATGACAATCCTGTCCAGCTAAAGGAGGATACCGTCAATCACCGTCAGGTCATCCCTCACGTTGTACAAGTGTGGGCACTATCCTTTCTGCCAGCCATTAGTGAGGTTGTGGATGACGAGCTGCAAGAGGGGGTCTTTGGCTGTCTCATCACGGATGAGAACTACCTCCTCATCTGTCGCCGGCAGGGTGCTAGCACACAGCTGCACCTGCGATTCGATGATCTTCAGCGGCTAACTGGGCGAGGTAACGGAGCGGGACAATGCATCAGCGATGATGAGTTCCTTGCCAGGTGTGTACACCAGGTTGAAGTCATATCTCCTAAGTTTAAGCAGGAAATCCCTGCAACCGAGGCGTCATGTCATTCAGGTCCTTGTGGATGATGTGGACCAGAGGCCTATGATCAGCATCGACAGTGAATGTCGGCAGGCCGTCGACATAATCATGAAATTTGAGGATGCTGGTGAGAAGACTCAAGCACTCCTTCTCAATCTGAGCACATCTGGTTTCAGTGGGCGTCGTCGCCCTTGATGCATAGGTTACAAGAGCCCAGGATGATGTGTCATCTCGTCGAAGCAACACCGCACTGATGCAATCCTGACTCGCATCTGTGAATATGTTTGTCTCCCGTACCGGGTCGAAGAATGTCAGGTCTGGTGCAGTAGTGAGCTTGGCTTTCAGCTCCAAACACTGTCTGGTGTGCCGCCTTCCACTCAAACGCAGTTGACTTTTTCACCAGGTTGCGTATGGCCGTGATTTGTGTGGTCATGTTTGGAGTGAACTTGCCCAGAAAATTGACCATACCAAAGAAGCGCATCACCGCTTTTTTGTCCTCAAGGACCTTCATTGCCTCGATGGCCTTGATTTTGTCTGTGTCCTGGTGCACATCATGCTGTGAGATCTGGTCGCCGAGGAACTTGAGCCAAAGTCGATGTGCCAAAACAACATTTGGACCTATTTAACTTTAGGTCATTGGCCTGTACACGGCGGAATACCTTCTGGAGACGGAACATATGTTCTTCAGGAGTCGTGGAGCATATGATGATGTCGTCCACGTACACACGAACCCCTTCAATGCCTTCCATCATCTGTTCCATGATGCAATGTCATATCTCCGATGCCGAGATAATGCCAAATGGCATGCGATTGTAGCAGTATCTGCCAAAAGGCGTGTTGAAGGTGCAGAGCCTTCTGCTGTGCTCTTCCAGCTGGATTTGCCAAAATCCCTGTGATGCATCCAATTTGGTGAAGAAGCGCGCTTGTGCCATCTCACTGGTGAGTTCCTCCCGCTTCGGGATGGGGTAGTGTTCCCGCATGATATTCGTATTGAGATCCGTGGGATCAATGCAGGTGTGCAGGTCCACGGAAGGCTTCTTTATGCACACCATCGAGCTGACCCAATCAGTCAGTTCGGTGACTTTGGATATGATGCCTTTTTGCTGAAGGTCCTGGAGCTGTGCCTTCACGCACTCTCTCAGTGCAGCAGGGACACGTCGTGGTGCGTGGACCACTGGCTTGGCATCAGGTCATAGCAGAATTTGTATCGATACGGCAGCATTCCCATCCCGTTGAACACATCTGGATACTGGGTGATGCCGGCCTGAAGATCCACATGGGAGGATGTCATGCTGTAAACCCTTTGAATGAAGTTCAGCTGCTTGCAGGCATGCGCAACTAGTAGGGATGCATTGTCCGGCTTAACAATTTCAATGTGTAACCGTGCTTGTGTGTATCAGTTGGATACGTGCAGATGGTAGGATCCCAGTGCCGCGGTGGCATTCCCGTTGTAATCCAAAAGCTTGCAGGCAGCTGGAAGGACCGTGGGGGCTTCTTAATGTGTCTGAAGTCTGTCGGTGAGAGGCGGTTGGCAGAGGCACCTGTGTCCAGCTTCAACTGGATGGGGCAGTGGTTGACCTTCATCACTGCTCGCCATTCGTCCTCCGACTCCACAGCTAGGATTGACTGGACTTGCCATGAGTCTGGTGTGGCATATTCACACGTTGTAATAATGCCAACACTGTAGGCGTTGTCCAGGCATCCATCATTTGAATCTGTTGCACTGCCGGGATCAGAATCCTGTAGGCGTTGTTGCACACCCCGGATGCGACGTCATCGGAATTGGGAGCGCTGGCTCCTGACTGGCGGTGCAGATCTGCACAGGGTGCATCGTGGCCTGGCTTCCCGCAGTTTAAACAGCGTCTGGCCAAGGTTGGAGAGTGCCCTATTTCTTAATTTGTTTTTCTACACTTGTTTGGATGTTCTAGAAGCGCCCTCTCCAGGACTTGCGGATTTTATTAGCGCCATAGATTTAGGCCTATGTTCGTATCAACTCTTCCATGTTTTTTCCGTCAGTAATCTTGACCATTAATCTTGCAGGAGCACACTCTGCCCACTCGAGCAGCTGAATGTTTCTCTTTGTTTGATACAGCTTGATTTTCATTTTATAATTTACACAGTGTTAAGAATCCCGATTGGATCTCTACGTTGGAAGGCTTTAGGTACTCGAACAAAGAATGTTACTTCTCCATTCGAATACGTTTCTCTCATCCAGGAAATGGATTAAATAATTCCGACTCATTTGTTTGGACAAAGGAAGAGGAAGAGATACTACTGGACAGAGAAATTAAAGTTGCATCCAGAGCAGTGGACACAGGACACAGGGCTGTTGTTCCAATCCCTTGGATAAAAACAAAAAAAGGATATAACTTTTTTGTGCCTCTTTTAATTTTAGCCAACATTGCTCCATTGCTTCATTTCTCACGGTCTTATTCGCTATCAAACAGAACGCAACAGGGAAAGTTTGACTATACAAATCACACAGTGACTCCAATCTTCTTTATTCACGATCTGCAAATTCCAACTCTGTTGATGGTTACTTCTTGCAGGAGTTCCGCAAATCCATCTTGCTCTGATGTTTATACAATGAAATTATAGCAGTGCAACTGGATTAGCTGAGCTTCAGTTCGGCGATGTTTTGATGCTCAGTCCAATATCGAGATGAAGAAAATATTTCAGCTGATAACGTCAACTGATATTCGCATTTCTCATCGTGGTTTTCATATTAGCGGTGTACAGAGAAAAGCAGATTAACAAAAACGTCCAAGAGAAGAATCTGCCCATTAATGTATCTGGGAATTATACTGCTATTAGACAGGAGCTGAGGAACATAAAGTGGAAACAATTGTTCGTGGGGAAATGCACAAAAGTAATGTGGGGGTTGTTTCAGGAGCGCTTGCTGCGAGTGCTGGAAAGTTTTGTCCCACTGAGACGTGAATGGTAAGGTGAAGGAGCGTTGGATGACAAGATAAGTGGAGCTTCTAGTCAAGAGGAAGAAGGAAGCTTACGTAAGGGTGAGGAAGCAAGGATCTGACTCGGTCTAGAAGGTTACAAGGTAGCCAGGAAGGAACTCAAAAATGGTCAGAGGAGAGCTAGAAGGCGGCATGAAAAAGCCATGGCGGGAAGGATTATGGAAAACCCCAAGGTATTCTACACTTATGTGAGAAATAAGAGGATGATAAGAGTGAGAGTAGGGCCGAATAGGGATAGTGGAGGGAACTTGTGCCGAGAGTCTGAGGAGATGGGGGAAGCCCTAAATGGATATTTTGCTTCAGTATTCACGAGAGAGAGGGACCTTGTTGCTCATGAGAACAGTGTGAACCAGGTTAATAGACTGGACCAGGTTGATATTAAGAAGGAGGACGTGCTGGAAATTTTGAAAAGCATCAGGATAGATAAGTCCCCTGGGCCTGATGGGATATACCCAAGGTTCCTGCGGGAAGCGAGGGAGGAGATTGCTGCGCCGTTGGCGATCTTTGCGTCCTCACTCTCCACTGGAGTAGTACCGGATGATTGGAGGGAGGAGAATGTTGTTCCCTTGTTCAAGAAAGGGAATAGGGGAATCCCTGGGACTTACAGACCCGTCAGTCTTACGTTTGTGGTGAGCAAAATATTGGAAAGGATTCTGAGAGATAGGATTTATGATTATTTGGAAAAACATAGTTTCATTAAAGATAGCCAGCATGGCTTTGTGAGGGGCAGGTCGTGTCTCACAAGCCTCATTGAATTCTTTGAGGATGTGACGAAACACATTGATGAAGGTCGGGCAGTGGATGTGGTGTATATGGATTTCAGTAAGGCATTTGATAAGGTTCCCCATGGTAGCCTCATTCAGAAAATTAGGGGACATGGGACACAGGGAAATTTGGCTGTCTGGATGCAGAATTCGCTGGCTGAAAGAAGACAGCGAGTGGAAGTAGATGGAAAGTATTCCGCCTGGAGGTCGGTGACCAGTGGTGTCCCGCAAGGATATGTTTTGGGGCCTCTGCTCCTTTTTAAAAAATAAATGATTGGGATGAGGAAGTAGAAGGGTGGGGTAGTAAGTTTGCTGACGACACAAAGGTTGAGGAAGTTGTAGATCGTTTTGAGGGTTATCGCAGGCTACAACTGGACATTGACAGGATGCAGAGCTGGGCTGAGAAGTGGCAGATGGAGTTCAACATTGAAAAATGTAAAATGATTCATTTTGGAAGGTCACATTTGAATGCTGAATAAGGGTTACAGGCAGGATTCTTGGAAGTGTGGAGCAACAGAGTGATCTTGGGGTCCACATACATAGATCCACATAACCTGCACCTCATCAATCCACCTAACTTGCACCTCAGATGGATGCTACTGGGCAATTTATTAATCCACCTAATCTGTGTATGTTTGGATTGTGCGTGGAGACGGGCCAGCCGGAGGAAACCAACGCAGATATCAGGAGAACATTCAACGTCCACACCGGAATCGAATCCGTGTCCCTGGCGCTGTGAGGCAGCAGTGCGAACCATTATGCCATGGTGCCTACCGCAACATACCTACCCTCCTAATGGGCATTGAATGTCCACTTGCACAAAACGGCCGATTCTAAAATTGTGTTTGTGAAACACAAGTAGTTTTGTGTAGGCAGTGATCCACTCGTTCCTCTGAACCATTCGTCCATCAACAAGTTCTGGCTGAGGAGTAGCTGTTTATGGAGTATAAGTGTGGAATGGTACCATTCAGTTAAGTATAATACTGAAACACCTTGAAGATCGTTTTGGACTGCAGGTGTTCGATCCCGCCGCCATTGTTCTTAATCTCACCAAATTATTATTATTCAATGCTCTTAATGTATGCCATTAAATACAACGGTGGCATTAGATTTTAGAGGGTTCAATTGAACTGTAGCCAACCTCTTTTAGAACCTGAAACATTAATAGAAACATACATAGAAAATCGAAGCAGAAGTAGGCCATTCGGCCCGTCTAGCCTGCTCCGCCATTGCATCTGATCGTCAAATTCAATACCCTGATCCCTCCTGTTCCGCCATATCCCTTGAACCATTTATACCCCAGAGTTATATCTAATTCCTTCTTGAAATCAGGCGACGTGTTGGCTTCAACTACTTTCTGTGGTCGCAATTTCCACAGATTCACTACTCTAGGTGAAGAAATTTCTCCTCACCGTAGTCCTAAAATATTTACCCCTTATCTGCAAACTATGACCCCCTACCTCTGGACTCCATAATCATCCGGAACATTCTTTCTGAACATACACTGTCTAATCCTGTTCGAGGTTTATATGAGATCCCCTCTCACTCTCCTAAACTCCAATGAACATTATCTTATCTGAGGTCATCTTTCCTCATATGAGAATGCCGCCTTCCTAGGAATCAGCCTGCCAAACAATCGCCGCAGTCCCTCCAAAGGAATAATATCTTTCCTAAGATAAGGACACCAGAACTGCAAACAATAGTCGATGTATGACATCACCAATACCCTATAAATCTACAGTAAAATATCGCTATTTCTATACTCAAATCGTCTCACTATGAAGGCCAACATACCATATGCCTTTTGTACGTGGCGTGATTAGGTTCAGCAACTGGTGCACGAGGACACCAAGGTCTCACGAAAGATCCACCTCTTTCAATTTACACCTATGAAAATAGTAATATGCCTTCCTATTTTTGCAACCGAAGTGGATGACCTTACGTTTATCCATATTATGCTGCATCTGCCACACATCTGCCCACTCACGCAGTCTATCAAAATCACGTTGTGTCATCACTGCATCCTCCTCACAACTCACCCTCCTACCCACCTTTGTATTATCTGTAAATTTGGAGATAATTCATTGAATTTCAAAATCATTAATACATAATGTGAACAGCTGCGGTGCTAGCACGGATGCCTGTGGTACCGTATTCGTCACTGTCTGAAAATCGGAAGAAGACCTATCTATTTCAAGTCTTTGCTTCGTGTCTGCTAAGCAGCTTTCTACCCGTCTCAAGACACAACCACCAATCGGACATGCTTTAACTCTACATAATCATCTGTTATGTGAGATCTTGTCAAAAGCCTTATGAAAGTATAACTAACCCGTTCTCGCCGGTCAACTCTACGAATTGCAGTACATTTGCCAAGCATGATTCCCCATCATTAACTTCATGCTGTCTTTGTATGGTTATACCACTGCTTTCCTAATGCTGTGGGGCAGGTGGGACCTGTATAAACGGGATGCTTTGCACATGAATTGGTGAGGGACAATATCCTGGCAGTGAGGATTGTTCATGCTACTGGACAGGGTATAAACTAATATGGAAGTGGGATGGGATCGAAACTAACAGTACAGTTGGTGAAAAGATGGAGTCAAATCTGGAAGATAAATCTGCAATGTCCAGTGGGCAGAGCAGACAGGGTTATTATAAAGCATATGCGAGGATTGGTAGGCTAAACTGCATTTATGTCAATGCAAGGAGCCTAATGGGTAAGACTGATGCTCTCAGCATGTTGATTATCACATGGAATTATGACGTTATTGAAATCAAAGAAACATGGTTAATGAAGGGCAGGACTGTCTGCTAACAGTCCCAAGTTATAGAAGTTTCAGGTGCGATAGAGAGGGAGGTAAAATATTAGGAGAAATTGCATTATCCATTCGGAAGAACATTACGACTGTATTCTGGATGTCTCAGTAAGTTCGTCAAATGAAGCCATATTGGTGGAACGTAGTAACAGAAAGCGGGGTATCACATTGCTGGGAGTATACTTCAGTGCCCCAAGCATTCAGTGAGTGATAGAGGAGCAGATGTAGGCAATTCTCTGAGAACCGTCAGAAAGATAATGTAACAGTTGTCGGGGATTTCAACTTCCTGATTATAAACTGGGGAGTCAAAGTGGGAAAGGCTCAGAGCGCGCAGAATTCTTAACCTGCTTACAGAAGAGATTTTTATGTCCTTGCGTAGGAGGACCTTCACGGGAGGGGCGGTACTGGGTCTAGTTTAGTGAAGCTTTTATTTTTTTTCATAGAATTTACAGTGCAGAAGGAGGCCATTCGGCCCATCAAGTCTGCACCGGCTCTTGTAAAGAGCACCCTACTTAAGACCATGCCTCCATCCTATCCCCGTAACCCAGTAACACAACCTAATCTTTTTTGGACACCAAGGGCAATTTATCATGGCCAATCCACTAGACTGCACATCTTTGGACTCTGGGAGGAAACCGGAGCACCCGGAGGATAGCCACGCACACAAGGGGAGAAAATGCAGACGCGGCACAGACAGTGACCCAAGTCGGGAATCGAACCTGGGACCCTGGAACTGTGAAGTAACTGTGCTAACCACTGTGCTACCGTGCTGCCCTATGAAGGCGGGGAAGTGGATGAAGGTTCAGTGGGGAAGTATTTTGGAAACAGTGACTGTAACTCAGTAGAATTTAAGGTAGTTATGGAAAGGGACACAGAGAGACTCAAAATTAAGGCTCTTAATTGCGGGAGGGCCAATTTTAATAAAGTATGGCAGGACATTTCTAAAGTTAACTGGGAGTAGCTACTTGTCGGATAATTTACTTCAGAGCAGTGGGATTTATTCAAAAAGGAAATCGAGAGATTCCTGTGCCAAAATGTTCCCATGATAGGGAAGGGTGAGAACAATTAATCCAGAGAATTTGGTTGTCAAAGAGTATCCAGGTTTGGATAACGAAAAGAAAAAGCCTTACGTTAGATACCAAGGTCTCAAAACAGCGGATTCCCTCGAAGAATATAGAAAGTGCAGGGGATTACTTACGAAATACATTAGGAGAGCGCGGAGGGGGCATGGAAACGTACTAGCGGTTTAAATAAAGGAAAAGCTAAAGTTGTTTTCTCAGTATATTATGTAGGAGGTTGGCCAGGGTAAGAGAACGTCCATTAGGGACCAACGTGGCAATTTGTGTTGGAACCGGAAGCTATCGGTGAGGCTTTACATGAGTGCTTTGCATCTGAGTTCACTACGGAGAAGGTTGATGTAGGTATTGAATTCATGGCGGTGCATTGTGATTTACTTGAACAACTTAACAATGAACGGCAGGAGGTACCAATTCGTTTAACGTGCTTAAAAGTGGGTCTGTCCCTGGGACCACAGGAGCTGTATTTCAGGTCGCTGCGGGAGGTAAGGAAGCAGAATGCAATGGCTCTGACAAAATTGTTCAAATCTTCTCCGGTCACAGGGGAGGTGCTAGAGGACTGGAGGAATGACAATGCATTGCCATTATCCAAGAAGGTTCAGACTAGGAAATTACAGTCCAGAGAGTTTAATTTCAATGGCAGGGAATCTACTGTAATAAATCATCAGGGGCAAAATTAATCTCCACTTGCAAGGATAGTCAGCATGGTTTTGTGAATTGCAAATTATGTCTTCCAGAATTGATTGATTTTTTTTGAGGGGGTGATAAGTTCTGTAGGGAAAGTTAATGAGGTTGATGTACATGGAATTTAGCAAGGCTTTTGACGAAGAGCCACAAGTGACGCAGATGAAGAAGGTAAGAGCTCATGGGATACTGGACAATTTCGCAAACGGGATGCAAAGTTGGCTTCGTGTTCGGAGGCAGAGGGTGAGGGTTGAATGTTGTTTTTGTGACTGGAAGAAGGTGGCCAGTGGTGCTCCGAAGGGATCGGTCCCGGGTCTCTTAGTCATTGTGGTATACATTAATAATGTAGTGTGAATGTAGGAGGTATGATAATTAATTTCGCAGTTGACACAGAATTGGTGGTTTGGTAAATACTGAGGAGCAAGGCCGCAGATTACGTGACGTTATAGCTGGTTAGGTTAGATGGGCAGAAGAATTGCAACTGAAATTTAACCATGTAAAATGTGAGGGAATGCATTTTGGGAGGACTAACAAGCCAAGGGAATACAGAATGAATGGTCGGAACCTGGAAATACAGAGGATCAAACAGACCTTAATGTGCATGTTTGAGCATCTCTGAAGACAGTAGAACAGGTAGAAAAGGCGTTCAGAAGACCTATGGAATTCTTGCCTTGAATAAAGGAGGCATTGAATATAAGATCAGGGAGGTTATGCTGGAGCTGCACAAAACGCTCGTTAGCTGGAGTATTTTGTACAGTTTTGGTCAGCACATTATAGAAAGGAAATGTTTGTATCGGAGAAGGTTCAGAGGACATTGACCAGTATGTTGCCTGGGCGCGATCGTTTCATCTATTAAGAGAGGTTTGACAGACGGAAGTGCTTCTACCTGGACAGAGAAAGCTGAGGTGGGGCCTGACTGAGGAATATAACATCATGCGATTCATAGAAAGGGTGCACAGAATGTATCTTTCCCCTTAGTGGAGGGGTCAAACACCATGGATCATATGTCTGTGAAGCAGGAGGTATAGAGGATGTGTGAGGAAAAACATTGTCGCACAGAACGTGGTTGGAATCTGGACCGTATTGTCTGAAATGTTCTTAGAAATATTTAGATGAACACTTGAAATGCCATTGCATAGATGGCTACGAACCAAGTGCTGGGAAGGGGATTCGAAAGGATAGGTGCTTGATGGACGGCGCGGACGCGATGGGTCGAAGGCCTCGTTCAGTGCTGTAAGACGCTATGACTTTATAATTTCCCACATCAACATAAAACTCTATCCCCTACCGACTTGGCAAGACACAGTTGGGAACTGAAAAACTGGCTCCACAAGGATATCAAGAACTGTATGCAACATGAGACTATTCATTCCCTAATATGGAACATAGATCACTCAACAGACCTATCTCAAAAAGTCGTCTCTCAGGGGCAAAACTGTTTTATCTCATTGGAATTTCAAAGTACTTAATGGTGAAGCCCAGGTATTGTCATTGAGACAGGATAACGTTTTTGGTTATGTTTTGAAGTGCATATTTTAATTTACAGAAAGTCAAAATGTTTTTATAATTATAATAATAAACTTTATTGTCACAAGTAGGCTCATATTAACACAGCAATGAAGCTACTGTGAAAACCCCCTGGTTGCCACATTCCAGAGGCTGTTCGGGCACACAGAGGAAGAATTCAGACTGTCCAAATTACCTAACAACCACGTCTTGTGCGAGGAAACCGGAGCACCCGGAGGAAACCCACGCCGACACAGAGAGAATGTGCAGACTCCGCACAAACAATGACCAAAGCCGGGAATCGAGCCAGGGACCCAGGCGCTTTGAAGCAGCAATGCTAACCACTGTGCTACTGTGCCGCCCATTATAAATGCGGGTCGGTTTGCGCATACTGATTCTGGCCAGATAAAAGCCCATCTGAACTGAAAACAGTCACTACAGGCATTATAGTTACACATTTTCACAAGTTTACAGGAAATATGCCACATTTTTGTGTGGGTTGTAGGGAGGGTTAAAGGCATAAACACTGTTGAAAGACAAGGAGAACAGCGAAACACCGTCTATTATACGACAGACATTTGGTGCCTGATTCAGCAACTGCTGAGATTAAAACCAGTTTCTGAATTCCCACCTTTATCGAAAACAAATACTGTGATAGAGAACTGACTGTGTGCTGCATTCCCCTGTCTGTTGGTCTGTTATTTTCGTTTAAATATGTATTAACACTTTCATTTATCTGATTGCTATTTCCTTGCATGTGGGCATCAACAGCAATTAAGCATATGTTGCTCATTCCTAATTGTCCTTGATTCCTTTGGTTCATTAGACTACTTCATAGGACAGTGTATATTGCCGTGGATCGGGTCAAAGCAGGTAATGAAAGAAAATGAGCTCTGCTAAATTGCACACGTAAGCTAGGCGGGATTCTAAATCAATCAACAACAGTATCATGTCCGCCATTACCGAGACATGCTTTTAACTTAAATGTTCATTAATTTACTTTAGTTTTAACCAACGCCCACTGAAATCCATTTGCTCAGAGGATTAACCTGCGACTCTGCATTATTATTCCAATGACATGACCACTGTTCCGGTATAAGACCATAAGACCATAAGACATAGGAGCGGAAGTAAGACCATTCGGCCCATCGAGTCGACTCCACCATTCAATCATGGCTGATTTCAACTCCATTTACCCGCTCTCTCTCCATAGCCCTTAAATCCTCGAGAAATCAATTATTTATCAACTTCTGTCTTAAAGACACTCAACGTCCCGGCCTCCACCGCCCTCTGTAGCAATGAATTCCACAGACCCACAACTCTCTGGCTGAAGAAATATCTCCTAATCTCTGTTCTAAAGTGAATCCCTTTTATTCTAAGGCTGTGCCCCCGGGCCCTAGTCTCCCCTGCTAATAGAAACAACTTCCCTACGTCCACCCTATCTAAGCCATTCATTATCTTGTAAGTTTCTATTAGATCTCCCCTCAACCTCCTAAACTCCAATGAATATAATCCCAGGATCCTCAGACGTTCATCGTATGTTAGGCCTACCATTCCTGGGATCATCCGTGTGAATCTCCGCTGGACCCGCTCCAGTGCCAGTATGTCCTTCCTGAGGTGTGGGGCCCAAAATTGCTCACAGTATTCTAAATGGGGCCTAACTAATGGTTTATAAAGCTTCAGAAGTACATCCCTGCTTTTATATTCCAAGCGTCTTGAGATAAATGACAACATTGCATTTGCTTTCTTAATTACGGACTCAACCTGCAAGTTTACCTTTAAAGAATCCTGGACTAGGACTCCGAAGTCCCTTTGCACTTCAGCATCATTAATTTTGTCACCGTTTAGAAAATAGTCCATGCCTCTATTCTTTTTTCCAAAGTGCAAGACCTTGCACTTGCCCACGTTGAATTTCATCGGCCATTTATTGGACCACTCTCCTAAACTGTCTAAATCTTTCTGCAGCCTCCCCACCTCCTCCATACTACCTGCCCCTCCACCTATCTTTGGATCATCGGCAAACTTAGCCAGAATGCCCCCAGTCCCGTCATCTAGATCGCTAATATATAAAGAGAACAGCTGTGGCCCCATCACTGAACCATATGGGACACCACTCGTCACCGGTTGCCATTCCGAAAAATAACCTTTTATCCCAACTCTCTGCCTTCTGCCTGACAGCCAAACGTCAATCCATGTTAGTACCTTGCCTCGAATACCATGGGCCCTTATTTTACTCAGCAGTCTCCCGTGAGGCACATTATCAAAGTCCTTTTGGAAGTCAAGATAGATAACATCCATTGGCTCTTCTTGGTCTAACTTATTTGTTATCTCTTCAAAGAACTCCAACAGGTTTGTCAGGCACGACCTCCCCTTATTAAATCCATGCTGACTTGTCCTAATCCGACCCTGCACTTCCAAGAATTTAGAAATCTCATCCTTAACAATGGATTCTAGAATCTTGCCAACAACCGACGTTAGGCTAATTGGCCTATAATTTTCCATCTTTTTCCTTGTTCCCTTTTTGAATAGCGGGGTTACACCAGCGATTTTCCAATCCTCTGGGACTTTCCCTGACTCCAGTGACTTTTGAAAGATCATAACAAACGCCTCCACTATTTCTTCAGTTATCTCCTTTAGAACTCTAGGATGTAGCCCATCTGGGCCCGGAGATTTATCAATTTTTAGACCTCTTAGTTTCTCCAGCACTTTCTCCTTTGTGATGGCTACCATATTCAACTCTGCCCCCTGACTCTCCTGAATTGTTGGGATATTACTCATGTCTTCTACTGTGAAGACTGACGTAAAATACTTAATTAGTTCCTCAGCTTTTTCCTTGTCTCCCATCACTGGATTACCAGCATCATTTTTGAGCGGCCCAATGTCTACTTTTGCCTCCCGTTTGTTTTTAATGTATTTCAAGACACTTTTACTATCATTCTTAATGTTACTGTCTATCCTACCTTCATATTTGCTCCTGTCTTTCCTTATTTCTCTCTTTGTTATCCTCTGTTTGTTTTTGGAGCCTTCCCAATCTTCTGACTTCCCACTACTCTTTGCCACATTATAGGCTTTCTCTTTTGCTTTTATGCATTCCCTAACTTCCTTTGTCAGCCATGGCTGCCTAATCCCCCCTCTGATAACCTTTCTTTTATTTGGAATGAACCTCCGTACTGTGTCCTTAATTACTCCCAGAAACGCCTGCCATTGCTGTTCCACTGTCTTTCCCACTAGGCTCTGCTCCCAGTCGATTTTCGTCAGTTCCTCCCTCATGCCCTTGCAGTTATCTTTATTTAACTGTATCACCTTCACATCTGAGTCTACCTTCTGTCTTTCAAATTGGAGATTGAATTCTACCATATTATGATCACTGCCTCCTAAGTGTTCCCTTACTTTAAGATCTTTAATTATGTCTGGCTCATTACATAATACTAAGTCCAGAATGGCCTGTCCCCTCGTGGGCTCCATCACAAGCTGTTCCAAAAAGCCCTCCTGTAAACATTCAAATAATTCTCTTTCCTTGGGTCCACTGGCAGCATTATTTACCCAGGCCATCTGCATATTGAAGTCCCTCATGATCACTGTGACCTTGCCTTTCTGACATGCACTTTCTATTTCGTGGTGCATTTTGTACCCCTGGTCCTGACCACTGTTAGGAGGCCTGTCCATAACTCCCATTATGTTTTTTTTGCCTTTGTGGTTCCTCAACTCTACCCACACAGAGTCCACATCATCTGGCCCGATGTTGTTTAGTGCTATTGATTTAATTTCATTCCTAATTAACAAGGCTCATGTCATTATCTGCTCATGTCATTGCCTATTTGTATGAAGACGTTGGGCTGTGACCCAGAGATAAAGAAGAGAAGGAAATCCATCATGATACGTTTTGCTCTATCGGGAAATGTTATCCCGTTATGGTTAGCTTTCCTTTTCCATTCCTTTATTGGATGATTGAATATTTTGAAATTGATTCCTTTCCAGAGACCCGGCTTTGTGCAGGAACTGGGATTTATTCTCAAACGCCTAAATTGCTGTACCAACACATGCATTTATGTCGTGTCCCGGACACAATTCGGAGACGATTTGAAGAATGTGGCGATATTTCCATTTACTGAAAATGTGACATTTAAAAAAAATGATCAGATATTCCATCATCATAACGTACCCATTTGGTAATCTGAAAAAAAGAATACGCAAACAATGAGGTCCCGTTTTCTGATATCATACAGATCAAACGGTTGGCATGAATCGTAGGCGTCACGGTAGCACAGTGGTTAGCACGGTTGTTTCACAGCGCTAGATCTCTGGGTTCGATTCCCGAAACGGGTCTGCACTTTCTCTGCCTGCGTCACCTCCGGATTTCCTTCCCAAAAGTCGAGAAAGACGAGCTTGTTAGGCGAATTGGACATTCTGAATTCTCCCTCAGTGTATGCGAACAGGTGCAGCAGTGTGAAGACCAGGGGAGTTTCACAGTAACTTAAACTTCATTGCAGTTCTAATGTAAGCCTACTTGTGACACAAACAAACATAATTAGAAATAGAACAAAATACAAAATGAGTGCCGAAGGATTCCTCTAGACATGATACAGTTAAGTTCTATGGTTATCGTGGACTGGACATATTGTGGTCCAGTGGCAGCCAACTGTAATTCCAACACAACACATCTCTTGACCCGAACGATATGAGCCCTCATCCCCACCACTCACCATCTATCCCAAGCCGAACTCTTCTCGTCCAACATGCTCCTAGTGACCTGAGACACTGAACGTGTACGTTCAATTTCACCCCGCACCCCAATGTTATAATGACAGCATTTTCAAATAGAACCTTTATGTCGCATTACAATTCAGCGAATATAATTTCATTTCTAAGGCAGTTGTTCGAGAGTGTAAACATAAGTCCAGGGTTGTTGTGGTGGGAGACGTCAACTTCCCCAATATTGTCTGGGACTCACTTAGTGCTAGGGGCTTAGACGGGGGAGAGTTTGTAAGGAGCATCCACGAGGGCTTCTTAAAATAATGTGTAGACAGTCCAACTAGGGAAGGGGCTGTACTGTACCTGGTATTGGGGAATGAGGCCGGCCAGGTGGTAGAAGTTTCAGTAGGGGAGGATTTCGGGAACAGTGACCAGAATTCAATACGTTTTAAAGTGCTGCTGGACAAGGATAAGAGTGGTCCTAGGGTGAATGTGATAAATTGGGGGAAGGCTAATGATAACAATATTAGGCGGGAACTGAAGACCCTAGATTGGGGGCGGATGTTTGAGGGAAAATCAACATCTGACATCTGGGAGGCTTTCAAATGTCCGTTGAAAGGAATTCAGAACCGGCATGTTCCTGTGCGGAAAAAGGATAAACACGGCAAATTTAGGAAACCTTGGATGACGAGAGATGTTGTACGCCTCGTCAAAAAGCAAACAGGAGGCATTTGTCAGGCCTAGAAGGCTGGGGAGAGACGAAGCTTGTGTGGAATATAAGGAAAGTAGGAAGGTACTGAAACAAGGAGTCAGGAGGGCGAGAAGGTGTCACGAAAAGTCATTGGCAAATAGGGTTAAGGAAAATCCCAAGGCTTTTTACACATCCATAAAAAGCAAGAGGGTAGCCAGGGAAAGGGTTGGCCCACTGAAGGATAGGCAAGGGAATCTATGTGTGGAGCCAGAGGAAATGGGCGAGGTACTAAATGAATACTTTGCAGCAGTATTCAACAAAGAGAAGGAATTGGTGGATTTTGAGTCTGGAGAAGGGGGTGTAGATAGCCTGGGTCACATTGAGATCCATAAAGACGAGGTGTTGGGCGTCTTAAAAAATATTAACGTAGATAAGTCCCCAGGGTCTGATGGGATCTACCCCAGAATACTGAAGGAGGCTCGAAAGGAAATTGCTGAGGCTTTGACAGAAATCTTTGTATCCTCACTGTTTTCATGTGATGTCCCGGAGGACTAGAGAATAGGCAATGCTGTTCCTTTGTTTAAGAAGGGTAGCAAGGATAATCCAGGGAACTACAGGCTGGCGAGCCTTACGTCAGTGCTAGGGAAATTACTGGAGAGAATTCTTCGAGACAGGATCTACTCCCATTTTGAAGCAAATGGACGTACTAGTGAGAGGCAGCATGATTTATTGAAGGGGAGGTCGTGCCTCACTAACTTGTTAGAGTTTTTCGAAGAGGTCACAAAGATGATTGATGCAGGTAGGGCAGTGGATGTAGTCTATATGGACTTCAGTAAGGCCTTTGACAAGGTCCCTCATGGTAGACTGGTACACAAGGCGAAGTCACACGGGATCAGGGGTGAGCTGGCAAGATGGACACACAACTGGCTAGGTCATAGAACGCAGAGAGTAGCAATGGAAGGGCGCTTTTCTAATTGGAGGGCTGTGACTAGTGGTGTTCCGCAGGGATCAATGATGGGACCTTTGCTGTTCGTAGAGTATATAAATGATTTGGAGGAAAATGTAACTGGCCTGATTAGTAAGTTTGCAGACGACACAAATGTTGGTGGAATTGCGGATAGCGATGAGGACTGTCAGAGGATACAGCAGGATTTAGATCGTATGGAGACTTGGGAAGAGAGATGGCAGATGGAGTTTAATCCGGACAAATGTGAGGTAATGCATTTTGGAAGGTCTAATGCAGGTAGGGAATATACAGTGAATGGCAGAACACTCATGAGTATTGAAAGTCAAAGAGATCTAGGTGTACAGGTCCACAGGTCACTTAAAGGGGCAACACACCTGAAGAAGGTAGTCAAGAAGGCATACGGCATGCTTGCCTTCATTGGCCGGGGCATGGAGTCTCAGGATTGGCAAGTCATGTTGCTGCTGTATAGAATCATAGTTAGGCCATACTTGGAGTATAGTGTTTAATTCTGGTCGCCACACTACCAGAAGGATATGCAGCCTTTAGAGAGGGTGCAGAAGAGATTCACCAGGATGTTTCCTGGTATGGAGTGCATTAGCTATGAGGAGCTGTTGAATAAACTCGGTTTGTTCTCACTGGAACGCCAGAGGTTGAGGGGCGACCTGACAGAGGTCTACAAAATTATGAGGGGCATAGACAGAGTGGATACTCAGAGGCTTTTCCCCAAGGTAGAGGGGTCAATTACTAGGGCGCATAGGATTAAGGTGCGAGAGGCAAGGTTTAGAGGAGATGTACGAGGCAAGTTTTTTACACAGAGGGTAGTGGGTGCCTGGAACGCGCTGCCAGAGGAGGTGGTGGAAGCAGGGACGATAGTAACATTTAAGGGGCATCTGGACAAATACATGAATAGGATGGGAATAGAGGGATACGGACCCAGAAAGTGTAGAAGATTTTAGTTTAGACGGGCAGCATGGTCGGCCGTAGGTCCTGTTCCTGTGCTTTACTTTTCTTTGTTCTTTGTATATGTGCAAGTTCGGTGGATTGGCCATTCTATTTTATTTCCAATTAATGGTCAAATCAGCGTGGTCAATCCACATATTTGGGTTGTGGGGGTGAGGCCTGTGCAGGCACGGGGAGAATCTGCAAACTACACACAGACAGGGGCTGGGTCGATCCCTAGTCCGGGATCGAACCGGGGTCCTCTGCGCCGTAAGCCAACAGTGCTAACCACTGTGTCACCGTGTCGCCCTGATCGGTCATCCAAAATTGCCCTTAGTGTCTAAAGATGTTCAGTTCAGGTAGGGTTACAGAATAGGGAAGGGAAAGGAGACTAGGTGGGGTGCTCTTTCAGAGCGTTGTTGCAGACATGAGAATGGCCTCTTTCTGGACTGTGAGGATTTTATTCTATGAATTGTTTCTTTCCAGCCTCACTTTTAGTCCTCGAAACTCCTGAGTGGGAAAGAGGAAGTTATCTTGATAATCATTAATCTTCATTTATTTGAAAGTGTTATGGCCAATACAGTGATTGTCAGTGTAAAGAATGATGCACACACACATCCCATGCACTTCTAATAACGAACACATAGAACATTTCAAGGTCATAATACTAGAGAGTAATTGTGTGAATGGGGACATTTAAGCCGTCATTTCTTTTGAAAATCTGGTCATGCTTTCCATTCAGCCTTTACTTGAACTTTGAACGTTAATTTGCCGTTTACGTCTGCAATAGTCAATGGGAAACAAATTTTGTGCCAATGACAGATGCAAAGCTTCTTGAATGGGTGGTTATTTAGAATCGCTTCGCTCGTCAGCAGGGACTGTCCCAGATATTTTAAGCTCGGGCTAGTTTAATTAAAGGAGGATTTGCCGCTTGCACATTTTAAGAAGCGTCAACGTCAGAGCCAAATAATGCTTCATGCTGCAGAGGATAATTTTCCCATTCGTTCATAAAATTGGCGCCTCTTTGGCAAGGCCTCAGTTGTCTGCCCATCGCTTATTGCACTTGACAGCAGTTAAGAGGACGGCGCATTATGATGCGTCAGGAGACACATGTAGGCCAGACCATGGAAGGACTGCATAATTCCTTCCTTGAATGCCAACAGTGAACCAGATGTGTTTTTATGTCAATTGGAGAGGATTTCATAGTTAGTGAAACTGAGAGAAATTTCAATTTCACACTTGGGGGTGCTTTTGCTAACGCTGTTGGGGAGGGTTTTAACTAATGTGGCGGGGGGATGGGAACCGAATGAGGAGGTTAGCGGACAGTAAGGAGTCGTAGCTAAAGCCTATAAGGAACTAGAGCATGACGTCAGCGTGACTAAGGGGAAGAGTAGGCAGGGGGCAGACGATGAACACAAAGGGACTGGTGGTTTGAAGTGCATTTGTTTTAATGCAAAAAGTGTAGTAGGTAAGGCAGATGAACTTAGGACTTGGATTAGTACCTGGGAGTGTGATGTTATTGCTATTACTGCGACTTGGTTGAGGGAAGGGCGCGATTGGTACCTGAATATCCCAGGATATCGATGCTTCAGGCGGGATAGCGAGGGAGGTAAATGGGGTGGACGAGTTGCATTACTGGTCAGAGAGGATATCACAGCTGTGCTGAAGGAGGGCACTATGGAGGACTCGAGCAGTGCGGCGATATGGGCACAGCTCAGAAATAGGAAGAGTGCGGTAACAATGTTAGGGCTGTACTACAGACCTCCCAACAGTGAGCGTGAGATGGAGGTACAAATATGTAAACAGATGATGGAACGGTGTAGGCGCAACAGGGTGGAGGTGATAGGAGATTTCAATCTTCCCAACATTGACTGGGATACACTTAGTGTCAGAGGGCTAGATGAAGCAGAATTTGTAAGGAGCGTCTAGGAGGGTTTTCTAGAGCAGTATGTAAATAGTCCAACTCGGGAAGGGGCCATACTGGACCTGGTGATGGGGAATGAGCCCGGCCAGGTGGTTGAAGTTTCAGTCGGGGATTACTTTGGGAATAGTGATCACAATTCTGCAAGTTTTAGAATACTCATGGACAAAGACGAGAGTGGTCCTAAAGAAAGAGTGCAAAATTGGGGGAAGGCCAACTATACCAAAATTCGGCAGGAGCTGGGGAATGTGGATTGGGAGCAGCTGTTTGAAGGTAAATCCCCATTTTAAAGAGAGGTTGATTAGAGTGCAGGACAGACAAGTCCTTGTGAAAATGAGGGATAGAAATGGCAAGACTAGGGAACAATAGATGACAGGTGAAATTGTGAGACAAGCTAAGAGGAAAAAGGAAGCATACATAAGGCCTAGGCGACTGAAGACAGACGAAGCTTTGGAAGAATATCGGGAACGTAGGACCAATCTGAAACGAGGAATCAAGAGGGCTAAAAGGGGTCAGGAAATATCTTTAGCAAACAGGGTTCAAGAAAATCCCAAAGCCTTTTATTCATATATAAGGAGCAAGAGAATAACTAGAGAAAGAGTTGGCCCACTCAAGGACAAAGGAGGAAAGTTATGCGGGGAGTCAGAGAAAATGGGTGAGATTCTTAACGAGTACTTTGCATCGGTTTTCACCGAGGAGAGGGACATGACGGATGTTGATGTTACGGATTGATGTTTGATTACTCTAGGTCAAGTCGGCATGAGGAGGGAGGATGTTTTGGGTATTCTAAAAGGCACTAAAGTGGACAGGTCCCCAGATCCGGATGGGATCTATCCCAGGATACTGAGGGAAGTGAGAGACGAAATAGCTGAGGCCTAAACAGATATCTTTGCAGCATCCTTGAACACGGGTGAGGTACCGGGGGACTGGAGAATTCCTAATGTTGACCCTTAGTTTAAAAAGGGTAGCAGGGATAATTCAGGTAATTATAGACCGGTGAGCCTGACGTCAGTGGTAGGGAAACGGCTGGAGAAGATACTGCGGGATAGGATCTATTCCCATTCGGAAGGAAATTGGCTTATCAGTGATAGGCAACATGGTTTTGTGCAGGGAAGGTCATGCCTTACCAGCTTAATAGAATTCTTTGAGGAAGTTACAAAGTTGATTGATGAGGGAAGGGCTGTAGATGTCATATACATGGACTTCAATAAGGCATTTGATAAGGTTCCCCATGGTAGGTTGATGGAGAAAGTGAAGTCTCATGGGGTCCCGGGTGTACTAGCTACATGGATAAAGAACTGGCTGGGCAACAGGAAACAGAGAGTAGTAGTGGACGGGAGTTTCTCAAAATGGAGGACTGTGACCAGTGGTGTTCCACAGGGATCCGTGCTGGGACCACTGTTGATTGTGACATACATAAATGATCTGGAGGAAGGTATAGGTGGTCTGATTAGCAAGTTTGCAGATGACACTAAGATTGGTGGAGTAGCAGATAGTGAAGGGAACTGTCAGAGAATACAGCAGAGGATAGACAGATTGGAGAGTTGGACGGAGAAATGGCAGATGGAGTTCAATCCGGGCAAATACGAGGTGATGCATTTTGGAAGATCCAATTCAAGAGCGAACTATACGGTCAATGAAAATGCCCTGGGTAAAATTGATGGACAGAGAGATCTGGGTGTTCAGGTCCATTGTACCCTGAAGGTGGCTGCGCAGGTCGATAGAGTGGTCAAGAAGGCATACGGCATGCTTTCCTTCATCGGAAGGGGTATTGAGCACAAGAATTAGCAGGTCATATTACAGTTGTATAAGACTTTGTTTCGGCCATATTTGGAATACTGCGTACAGTTCTGGTCGCCACATTACCAAAAGGATGTGGATGCTTTGGAGAAGGTGCAGAGGAGGTTCACCAGGGTGTTGTCTGGTATGGAGGGCGCTAGCTATGAAGAGTGGTTGAGTAGATTAGGATTATTTTCATTAGAAAGACGGAGGTTGAGGGGGAGACCTCATTGAGGTCTACAAAATCATGAGAGGTATAGACAGGGTGGGTAGCAAGAAGCTTTTTCCCAGAGTGGGGGACGCAATTACTAGGGGTCACGAGTTCAAGGTGAGAGGGGAAACGTTTAAGGGAGATTATGCGTGGAAAGTTCTTTATGCAGAGGGTGGTGGGTGCCAGGAACGCATTGCCGGCGGAAGTGGTAGAGGCGGGCACGATAGCGTCATTTAAGATGTATCTGGACAGATACATGAATGAGCAGAGAGCAGAGGGAAACAGATCCTTAGAAAATAGGCGACAGTTTTAGATAGAGGATCTGGATCGGCGCAGGCTTGGAGGGCCGAAGGGCCTGTTCCTGTGCTGTAATTTTTCTTAGTTCTTGCTCCTTGTTCTTTGTTCTATTAAAATGCAAATACATATGCGAACTGATGAACAGAAAGCAGAATGATTAACATCGGGCATTTCAAGAATCAGCGACGGATTGGAGAGAATAGATAGTTAATAGGGGAAAATTGAATTTATTCATTGATTCATAGAGGTTTACAGCATGGAAACACGCCCTTCGGCCGAACTTTCCCATACCGACGGGTTTTTCCCACGAAGCTATTCCCAATTTCCCGCATTTGGCCCATTTCCCTCTATATCCATCTTACCCATATAACTGCTTTTTAAAAGACAAAACTCTACTCGGCTCTGCTATTGCCTCTGACACCTTGTTCCAGACACTCACCACTTTCTGTGAGAACGAAATGCCACTCTGGACTTTTGTATCTCTCCCCTCTTACCCGAAAACTATGCCCTCGTGTTTTAGACTCCTCTACCTTTGGGAAAATACGTTGACTATCTACCTTATCTATGCCCCTCATTTTTTTATGGACCTCTATAAGAACAACCCTGAGCATCCTACCATCCCGGGAAAAAAGTCCCAGTCTATGAAGCCTCTCCTTTTACTCAAACCATCAAGTCGCGGTGGCATCCTAGTAAACCTTATCTAGTTTAATAAAATCCTTTCTATAATAGGGTGACAAGAACTGTACACAGTATTCTAAATGTGACCTTACTAATGTATTGTACAACTTCAACAAGATGTCCAAACTCCTGTATTCAATGTTCTGACCAATGAAGCCAAGCATGCCGAATGGCTTATTAGCCACCCTGTCCACCTGTGACTGCACGTTCAAGGAGAAATCAACCTGTACTCCTAGATATCTTTGTTCTACAGCACCCCCCAACATTCTACCATTAACTGGGTAGGTTCTGCCACGATTCGATCTACCAAAATGCATCACCTCACATTTATGTAAATTAAAATCCATCTGCTTTTCATCGGCTACTGGCTCAATTGATCAAGATCCCGTTACAATCCTTCATAACCTTCTTCACTGTCCATGTTTGCCACCAATCTTGGTGTCATATTCAAATGTTCGTACCATAACTCCTAAATTCTCATCCAAATCATTAATATAAATAACAAGTAACAGTGGAGCCAGCACTGATCCCTGAGACACACCGCTCGTCACAGGCGCTCAGTTTGAAAAACAAACCTATACAACAATCCTTTGTCTTCTGTCGTCAAGCCAATTTTGTATCCAATTGGCTACATCATCCTGAATCCAGTGATATTTAAGATTATTGAATAACCTCCCATGTGGTACCTTGTCAGAGGCCTTGCTAAATTTCAGCTCACGTAGTCAACCTCGATTGCGCTGCGTCATCTACCTGCTTGGTTACCCCTTCAGAAAACTCAACCAAATTCGTCAGACATGTTTTCACACTCACAAAGGCATGATTACTGTTCCTAATTAGTCGTTGCCTCTCTAAATGCCTTACACCCTGCCTCTCATAAAACCTTCTATAGACTTACCCACCACAGACAGTAGACTCACCGGCCTGTAGTTCACAAGCTTTTCCCTGCGGCCCTTCTGAAACAAAGGCACAGCACTTTCTACCCTCTAATCTTCAGGCACCTCATCTATGGCTGTCGACGATTCACATTTCTCTGCTAGGGGACCCGCAATTTCCTCCCTCGCGTTCCACAAAGTCGTGGTATAGATTTCATCTGGTCGAGGCGATTTATCTACCTTGATGCGTATTAAGACTTCCAGCACCCCCTTCTCTGTAATATGTAGCCTCCTGAAGACATTACTATTTATTTCCCCAAGTTCCTTAAAATCCATGCCTTTATCAACAGAAAATACCGATGAGAAATATTCGTTTAGGATCTCACCTTTGTCGAAACTCTTGGGAATCTCATTTGGCTTATCTGTTAAAGCAATCTCATGCCTCCTTTTTGCCCTCCTGATTTCTCTCTTAACTATAAGATCCACTTGACCCCAGCTGCCTATGCATGCTACATGCCTCCTTCTTCTTTTTCGCTAGAACCTTAATATCCCAAGTCTAGGGTTCCCTACTTCTACAAGCCTTGCCCTTCACCTAAAAAGGAATATGCTTACCCTAAACCCTGGTCACACACTTTTGAACCCCCCCCCCCCCCCCACTTACCAGCCGTACCTTTGCCTGCCAACAGACTCCCGCAATCAACTTTTGAAACTTCCTGTCTAATTGGCCTTGCCCCAATTTAGAATCACAGCATGTGCAAGATAACTTTATAAACCATAGTGTAAAACCATCCCAGGTTGTGAAGATTAACTATTGGATGTAGTGATGTGGAATTAACTGCAGTGGATAATTATGGGTAGATGAAATAACGAGACGATAGTAACCATAAAATATAAGCATTGAACGTCCATATGTTACAGTCAGAACTGCAGCTCTGTACGGGGTGTTGGAAGGCTAAGAATATATTTAGTAACATTCCGGTGGCAGCATTCGACAATATGATCGGTGCAATGTACTAATAACTCAAATAAGTGCACATTAAATCACGACGGAGCGTCCGTGGAATTTGCAGTATGTGTTATAGTTCAAAGCGAATTGGGGCCCTGAATGTGCCAATTCAGTGTGGAATATTCAAGGAAGCAAATGCAGTTTAAATATGCTCGCAACATAACCTAGGCAGCATTGTGCTAGATTTGTTAAGGGGCTGCAGAATGGAAAATTCAGAGAAAACGATATATGTGTCCAATAATAATTAAATAATATTCAATAATCTCAGTGTGATAAAAATAGATAAGTACTTAAAACAGTAAAAGGGAAGGCAATTAAATAAATAGCTGGAAACAGACACATTTGTGGATGTTTTACGAAAAGTGGCCTTCAAAACTAGGGGGATTTTTCTGAAGGATTCTGCTAATAATCAAGCCGATTCAACTTTGCGGTCTACATTCAGAATGCAACGCAATCAAGGGACCGTCTGCCGTTCTTTTCCAGGGAAGGTAGCTGCATTCAGAAAGTTCGCCATAGGCCACTCACATTACAGTGTATTTTAAGGATCGACTCATTCAAATGACCGCACTGCCACTGTCCACAGGACAGGTTCAGTCCAGCTGCCCGGGCGCTTCTGTTCAGAAGGAACAGCCCGCCATGTCTCTCCTCACGTCTCATAGGATGTGTGAAAACAGTGCTAACTTACTAACCACAAATTGTAATGTAATAATATCGGTAATTGTTGCACCTAATATCGAGGGAGAGCATCACGGCCCGGAAATACAAAAAAATCAGTAGGTTTGTTGTTGGAAGGAACCTTGGTGTTCTGGGTGATGGGCAGCCATGACTAAAAATGAGCTGTATAATCTCATGAGATGCCGTCGGAAGAGGAGGGCCTGTCCAAAGTGATCGAAGCCTCGGTCAGGGTGTAACGGAAGATACAGCTCATAGAAATATTGAAAGGTGAGAGATTCATCCGTTTTTAGATGCTGACACGCTGAATCTCAAACGTTCTGCCTTCAATAAATTATCTACTGGGCCACAAAACTTATTTTCTGCAGCATTTTCGAAATGCAACTTATTGTTGATGGACTTATATCATGTATCTATTCAATGAGATACTGAGGCCCAAATACCCCCAGGAAGCAGTAGTCACTTCATACGAATGAACTGTGCACACATTATCCGTGAACGGATTTTAGGTGTTCTGTACATACCCCAGCCTCCGAATTGCAATCTTTGTCAATGTAAATTAACCTCTTTACAGACATAAATCGGTCTGTCGAATTTCTATCACCAGATAGACATTACCCCCGAAAGTCAAAATCTAATTAATTAATTAATTAATTAAGTAATTAATTTATTCATTCATGCATTCATATATCATGAATAAATGAAGCGAGACATGGATATAATGAAAAGGACGGCCAGGAATTTTCAAGATAATGTAGTGAATCCTTGTTGAAGGAAGGACCTCAGATATTATTTGAAAAATAATTGTCTGAATGACCAAACAAAGCCCTGTACTTCATTTCCGAAGTGAAAGTTGCGAGCACAGTTCTGGTTTCCAAATAGAAACATTTATTTTTACCTGCATGTTCATAGTTATGTGGTTATACCCGTCAGCAACTTTGAACAAACTGCCCCATGTAACTCCAGAAAGGATTAACCTGAAGTTAGATGTATTTGGATAGCAAAATTGGTTGTTAAAATCTGTTTGCCGAATATTTTTCCACTTGTGGGAATAACCAGAAGTGGTCGCATCAATAATAATATAGACCAAGACGTACATGGGGGAATCAACTTCTCAGCAGGCTCACAGATCTGTTCGGCTAAGTGACCTGTTTCTTTTCTGTGTATCCCCTGATATACATAACGCACCAAATGTCCCAGAATACAAAGGCTTTGGGAGGAATGTTTCCAACTTCATTTTAAAATCCCTTGCATCATAGAAATCCAGATGTTCATCGAAATGGTCCCATAATGCAAAGGCTTTGGGAGAAATGTTTCAAACGTCTTTTTAAAATCCTTTGCATCATAGAAATCCAGATGTTCATCTCATTTCAAGATGATGTACCATCGCCCTTGCTTTTCTGGTCAGAGTATCTCCCCCCCCCCCCCCTCACCCCCCCCCCCCAATCTACCATTTCGAATGCGTTAACATTAAAATATCTAGAACAAATCTCATTTAATTGTTCAATAGACAATTGTATACTCCCAAATTACTGCACCTTGTACGCTTAATTG
Organism: Scyliorhinus torazame; assembly: GCF_047496885.1. Lineage (NCBI taxonomy): Eukaryota > Metazoa > Chordata > Chondrichthyes > Carcharhiniformes > Scyliorhinidae > Scyliorhinus > Scyliorhinus torazame. The sequence goes on along the minus strand of NC_092711.1, from coordinate 186,004,047 downwards.
CATAATCTATCGCCTGTATCGTTCTGGTGAATCTATTAACTCCGCAATAAATATATGCTTCCTTCGACAGGACTCACAAAACTGAATGCAGTTAGCCAGGCACCATCTAACAAGAGCTTCACAGAACTGAAGCATCACTTTCACCGAGTTGTATTGCAGTTTTCTTGAGATAAGGACTCGCCCTCTATTCACGACTCTAATTGTTTTTTTCTGGTTGTCTATTCGCTTTCACAGAGTGTGAACCTGGGCTCTTAAGTCTCCTTGCATATCTTCGTTTCTTCCAAGTTAATTTTTTAGGGTGAATGATCACACTCTTGCCCACAGTAAACTTACTCTGCCTGGTTGTTCCAATCATTTAATCTATCGATTTTCTCCCTACATCAACATATGTGTTTTTGCCCGAATGCACTTATATCTAAAATCTTGAATATACACTTTTTTGCTCCTTGAATTAATAATTTTCAGAACAGAGATGCGTATCCATATAGAAACCCAGAACATTATTGGAACTTTATGGAATTCGTCGCTGTTCATTTTGCTGGGTAAATACTTTCATGGCATAATGCTCAGTGAAATGTGAAGCACAAATCTCAGTCCGAATATTTCTTGCATCTTGCACATTGGCCTCTTCTGAAGTACGTTTACACTGTTGTGGTAGAATTTTTCGATAATGGAACAGAGCAGTGACAAAAATGGAATCTTCAATTCCGATCTGATCTGACATCATCATGCCTGGGTCACATGAGTCAGCTCCATCCTGAGCAAAAGGGGTAAAAACACCAATGATGAAAACATAATCAGCCTCTTCATATGCAGTCCAGGGTTTACTGTGGACGGATTAATAGTCGAAGTTTAATAAATTCTACCGATGGAACTATTACCCGATCAGGATGATAATCTAATGATTCACTTTAAGTCACTATATATTGGAAAGCTGCAGTGGCAATGTTCACTGATCTATTGATATTGCAGAAGCAATTAGTGTGCATTGTGTGATTCTGGCCGTTCGGCCTTTTTTGCATTTTATTCAATTTTTCGTAGAAATATCATCGAGTCGAAATAGGAATAGTATTTTAGCGCATTTTTAAAATCACACGGGCATTTTTGAATGTTGTCGCTGTTTCAACGTTAGTGAGGTTTCCAGAATCTTTCTTAGAACATTATTCACCATGACAAGCTTATTTAAAATGTTAAATTGTTTTTGTCGCAAAATTTGAACTGACACAATAACAACCTTGAGTGGCATTTACTCAATTTAACCCCCACAATAAAAGTCTTGATTGTATATGTACCACAATGGCTGCTTATAATGATGGTATGCATATTTGTAAATGTCCAAGTACTGTTTCACTGGTAGTTAAGTGCAATGTAAATGAAAAATACACGATAGTGACGTTTCAGGGGCATCTTGACCAATACAGTACGAAGTCTTACAACACCAGGTTAACGTCTAACAGGTTGGCTTCAAACACTGCTCCTTCCTCAGGTAAATGAAGAGGTATGTTCCAGAAACATATATATAGACAAATTCAAAGATGCAAGACAATGCTTAGATTGCGAGCATTTGCAGGTAATTAAGTCTTTACAGATCCAGAGATAGGGGTAACCCCCAGGTTAAAGAGGTGCGAATTGTCTCAAGTCAGGACAGTTGGTAGGATTTCGCAAGCCAGGCCAGATGGTGGGGGATGAATATGATGCGACATGAATACCAGGTCCCGGTTGAAGCCGCGTTCATGTGTGCGGAACTTGACTATAAGTTTCTGCTCTGCGATTCTGCATTGTCGCGCGTCCTGAAGGCCGCCTTAGAGAACGCTTACCCGGAGATCAGAGGCTGAATGCCCTTGACGACTGGAATGTTCCCCGACTGGAAGGGAACATTCCTGCCTAGTGATTGTCGTGCGATGTCCGTTCATTCGTTGTCGCAGCGTCTGCATGGTTTCGCAAATATGCCATGCTTCGGGACATCGTTTCCTGCAGCATATGAAGCAGACAACGTTGGCCGAGTCGCACGAGTATCTAATGTTAAGTAATGGGTTAAGAGACATTGCAACGAGTTGTCTCATTTATGTTAAGTATACATTAATTGACACTGATATGTTAAAGGGCTTTAGGTGGCCTCTGTCAGGTGATGTATAGTGAGAGATTTGTGCAAAGGCTGTTGGAAGGAAACAAATGTGTGTTTGTGAAAAAGGAACAGAACTTTAGACTCTTGATATCACAGCAACTAAAACGTGTAACAATTGGTAGCAGAGGATGGTTGCTGTGTAAATGTGAAGGGTTGAAAGATACAACTTTTCCAGATCAAACTAAGGAGTGAGTGAGAAAAGAAAAAAAAATGGATATATGGCTGAACCGAGGATAAAGATGGCTGGATATGACTATGCGCCCTTATTTTCTGAAAGGGAACCGTACGACCAATGGAGAAGTGCAGTAGTTATGTGGACTAAGGTAACTGCTTCGGGCAAGAGAAGCAAGCATTGGCCCTTTCTCTACCATATGGCAGTGAAATCCGAAACAAAGTGCTTTCTGAGCTGGAATTGGAAGAGTTAGACTCAGAAGAAGGTCTGGAGACTTTATTACATTATATGGATAAGATTTATAAGAAAGATGACTTGTGTGTATGAAGCATGGTCGGACTTTGATAATTTCCGGAAAATGGAGGATATCTCCATGGAAGACTATATAATGGAATTTGATAGACTATATAAAAGACTGCAGAAACACAACCTGGAATTTCCACAGTCTGTGTTGGCCTTTAAATTACTTGACTGTGCTAGAGTGAGCAACATGGATAGGCGCCTGGTTTTGACAGGAGTTCAGTTTTCTGATAAGGGTACCTTATTCGAACAGACGACAAAAGCTTTACAAACGTTTCTGGGGAAACATTCGATTCCGATGGCTCTGATGACCCAAATAGGTCAGCCTGCAATAAGACAGAATATGGAAAATACACTACTAACAGGATGGCGAAATCGCATGGCTACGAACAGGGCTCAAGACTATAGAAGGAGACCGAGAAAACGAAATTATGAAGACAGAAATCCAGTTAGAACCTACAATAGGAAGATGAACCCCAGAAATGCACGGGGCATGATAAATCGATGTTTTAGATGTGACTCTCAATACCATTATGCTTTCAACTGTCCAACTCGTTATGATAGAGTGTTTGAAGCGACACATGACACGGAAGAGTCAGAAGAGGAAAAAGATAGTGACCAGAAAGAAGGCATTGTCTTATTGACAAGCATGTGTAAACAATTGCCTGTCACCAATATTGCTGAACATTCCGAATGCTTAATTTCAAATGATCGAAGATGACCAAGATCTTTTGCATTTCATAGCGGAACACAAAATGTGGCAGAAATTGATAATCTTGCAGCAAATACTTTGCAAACAGACTTTTCTACCTGTAAAGTTCATACTCCCGGATGTACCTCACAAATATTAAAAGAGACATATCAATGAAAGTTTTGTCCTGTGGATAATTCTGTAAAATCATCTCATACCACGTGTTCATCAAAACGATGTGTTCTGCCTATTTTTCTCTATGGCGTTAATCTGCAAAACCATTCATTCCGTGAATGAAATGTACACCATATCACTCTAAGCCTGTTGACGTTTCCTTGAGAAAAGATAAATGCACCGTATAATTGTTAACAGTTGAGGTTATGTTGAAACCAACTCGGGAGGTGGAACTTCTCGCTGCTGGTCGAACGTGGGAGTGACAGTTGCGGGCGAAGTTACCTCAGTGCGATCCAGATGCACTTCCGGTTCTAACGGCAGTTTCTAATTCCCCAACTGGCAGATGACAGTAACAATGACTGAATGCAAAGAAGTGCAATTATGTGCTTAAGATGGTTCATAGAACACGTCGCCGGCACCAGGTGTTTGCACATCAAGTGTGTTTCTAACGATCTAAAAATGAAATTCAATTTGAAGGAATCGAAAAGTAAAGTAGACTAATTAAGGTCATAATAGATAAGGAGACAATGTTTTGATGGGAAGCAAGAAGCCCAAAGGCTTCTCTTTACAAATACTTACATTTGTCTCCAGCGTTGGAGACGAAGAAAACCCTTCGGCTTTAAATAATGTTCATTCTCAGCAGCAAACCCTGATTACAAATCATTTAGCGTTTCGCCAGTGGAGAATTTAAACATGGCCACCAGCTGTCCTGAAGCAGGTTACCGCCAAGGCTGTACACTTTTTTGCTGAAGTCAATGATATCATATCTTTCAATTTATAGAGGAGACAGTGTAGTGATGGGAATATCACTCGACTAAATAGTCAGAGACTCACATTCATCCTCTTTGCACATTGATTCAAATCCCACATTGGAACTGGTAAATGTTAAATTAGCGAAATCTGGGATGGAAAATTCGTTTTGACAATGTTGACCGTGAACTATTATCATCTGAGGTAAAACGTCATCCTGTTCGCTAATGCCTTTCTGTGGAGGGAATCCACCACCATTACCTAGCCTAACCGGCATATGCATCCTGATTGACTTTCAACTGCTCTGTGATGCACTGAGCAAGCCATTTACTGCAACTACTATTCGCGGTGTGCTAGAGTTGCTGGCCTTGCTGCCGAAGCTTACATTCCCAGGACGAGAAACATGCAGGAAGCACGGCAGGCAATTTTACTACAGTAAGATCCCAACAGAGCAAAGGGGTCATGATCAAATAATCAGTATTTCTTACATTGGTTGATGATAAATATTGTTCCAGAGAGAGTGCGAAACTTTCCTGTTCGCTTCGTTCTCGTGTCATCGGCATTCTCTCCCCAAAAAAAGCATCGACAGCAGTGCAGCACGCTACGTGTTCGCATCAATATCTGTGGTCAAGTCCTGCAATGGGAGAGGAACGCAGAACCTGCTGCCTGCGAAGTGAGGATTCCACGAGCTGAACAACACCTGACATGTAAGGAAATTATTCTGTACCCACAAAAAATAACTTGACCAACTCATCAGCTTATTGAGAATTGTCTTAACAAATGGAAAGAAAGATGAAAATAGATTTCGGGGTGTGGATGGAGGGGTTGGGCGGGAGGGAGTTGACTCACAGCTTAGGCCCTGTATAGAACATAGAACATACAGTGCAGAAGGAGGCCATTCAGCCCATCGAGTCTGCACCGATCCACTTAAGCCCTCATTTCCACCCAATACCAGTCCTAATCTTTTTGGACACTAAGGGAAATTTAGTGTGGCCAATCCATGGTCCGTGGGGTAGCATAGTGGTTAGCACAGTTGCTTCAGAGCTCCAGGGTCCCAGGTTCGATTCCCGGCTTGGGTCACTGTCTGTGTGGAGCCTGCACGTTCTCCCTGAGTTTGCATGAGTTTCCTCCGGGTGCTCCGGTTTCCTACCACAGTCCAAAGATGTGCAGATTAGGTGGATTGGCTGTGGTAAATTGCCCTTAGTGTCCTAAAAGGTTAGTGGGGTTACGAGGATAGGGTGGAAGTGTAGGGATAGGGTGGACATATGGGATTAGGTAGGCTTCACTTTCCAAGGGCCAGTGCAGGCTCGATGGGCCGCATGGCCTCCTTCTGCACTATAAAGTCTATGAATCCACCTAACCTGCACGTCTTTGGACTGTGTGAGGAAACAGGAACACCCGGAGAAAACCCACACATACATGGGGAGAACGTGCAGACTCCGCATAGACAGTGACCCAGCGGGGAATCGAACCTGGGACCCTGGCGCTGTGAAGCCACAGTGCTATCCACGTGTGCTACCGTGCAGCCCCAAAGCTGAAGACAAGTCCATAAATGAAGAAGTGAACAAAGTGAAAAGAACAATACAGCACCGGAACAGGCCCTTCGCTACTCCAAGCATGTACCGATCAAAGCTCTCAGCACTTCCTCGTGCCATAACCTTGCATGCACATCCTACCCATGTATGTGTCGAGATTCCTTTTGAACGTTGTTAATGTATCTAATTCCTCAACGTCCCCTGGCAGCGCATTGCAGGCACTCACCACCTCTGCATAAAAACGTGCCTCGGATACCTCCTCTAATGTTTGCCTCACGGACCTTAAACCTATGTTCCATAGTGACTGAACCTTCCACCCTGAGAAACCGTGCCTTCTCATCCACTCTGCCCATGCCTCTCATTACCGTATAGACCCTCAACCTCCATCGTTGTAATGAAAACAGTCCGAGTCTATTCAGCCACTCCGCATAGGTGAAATGAAAATCGCTTATTGTCACAAGTAGGCTTCAAATGAAGTTACTGTGAAAAGCCCCTAGTCGCCACATTCCGGCGCCTGTTCGGGGAGGCTGTTCTGGGAATTGAACCATGCTGCTGGCCTGCCTTGGTCTGCTTTCAAAGCCAGCGATTTCGCCCAGTGCTCAACAGCCCCCAGCCTCCAGGCCAGGTAACAGCCTCCAGGCCAGGCAACATGCTGATATACCTCCTCCGCACCCTCTATGAAGCCTCCACATCCTTCTGGTAGTGTGTTGACCAGAATTGTGCGCAATATTATAAGTGCGGCCATACCGAGGTTCTATATAACTGTAGTATGACTTGGCAGTTTTTATTCTCGATGCTCCGTCCAATGAAGGCAAGCATTCCATGTGTTTTCTTGACGACCTTGCCCACTTGTGTTGCTACTTTGAAAGATATGTGAACCTGCACGCCCAGATCTCTCTGACTTTCTATATTCCTCGGTGTTTTGCCATGTATGTATATTTCCCGTCTTTGTCAGACAAACCAAAATGCATTATCTCACATTTGTACGGATTAAACTCCATGTGCCATTTCTCTGCCCAAGTCTCCAACCTATCTATGTCCTGCTATATCCTCTGACAATCCACAACACTATCTGCCACTGTTTTTTGAGTGTTTGAAACGAGAACTAGAAAGAGGACAGGTCGCGTAGAATGCTTTGATTATTCCAAGGCATTCCTTGCACCGTCCCATGCACTAACCTCCATAAACATCAGTTCATCCAAACATTTGCTGACGGTATGGTTAATTACAGTTTTCAGTGCGTGTAGGGGCGATTGGTGAATTTTGAGATTTGAGATTAAAGACAGCGGCAGCAAAGTTTCGGTGACCTGAACTTTATGCAGTGACACCAGGAAAGTGTTGGAATAATCATACTTGGACTTCACAATGATATTTAAGACAGTTTCACAAGCACATGGTCAGCAAAGGTGAAGTGTGGATTTAATATACAGAATGCAGGTCACATCTTAACATTTCGCTGTTATGGCTTTCTAAACCAAAGCTTTAGTGTTCGCCAGTTCATAACGTGTTTATATGAGAAAATATATTTCATCTGAAATCTCAGTGAGACAAAGGAATACAGAGCTGAGCTTACACTTCTGTGCTTCACAAAACTCAGTCAGCATTGCTTTAAGAAGTTGATGAGCATGTCCAAGGTTGTAGCACAGGATATATAATGTGGAAACAAATATTGCAGAATCGGAACTAAAGGAAGAGTGTTAGGACTAACTCAGTCTTGGTTTTAATATTCTGCAATTTCCTTGAATCAAGGAAGCTGTCGTCATGCAGTGTCAGGAATAACCTCAGTCCGGGAGGAATGCTGCTTCCAAAGTGAAAGAATAATAGTAATCAGTAGCCAAGCAAAACGGGAAAGCAGAAAAAACAAAGACTCGATGCACATTTCCTTCCTCCTTGGCTACCTCACTCTCGTTTTTCCTTACTCACTCAGGCCTTATTCCATCCCTTCCTGCATTCTGCCCATTCCAATTCTTCAAGATTCACTGTGAAGTTTTCACTGCGACGTCTGAATGTTGTGCTTAACAACTGATGTTCTTTTATTGAGCAGACTAAGTGAGACGATAATTCTGTTTTTTCGTGCACACACCGGGAAACCACTGAATTACCAGACCACAACCATTTTATACAACATATGTAGACTTTGAATCTGGAGACCGTGTAGCCCGTGTAAAGCTGGGGTGATATCTCTGAGCGCACCATTTAATTGGATTCCGCGCCACTTGAAAAGGTGAAATTGAAATGGGAGGAGGAGTTGGGACCAATCACGGATGTGGATGTGTCGAATTACGCCATTTTAAGGCAAATTTTACTTCATTCTGCGCGCGACTCAGTCTAATCCAACTGAAGGTGGTTCACAGAGCTCGTCTAAATAATGCAAGATAAATGGGTTATTTGCTGGAGTGGAGGACAACTGTGAGCGGTGTTCTCGTGAGCCCACCAACTATATCCACATATTCTGGTCTTGTAAAAGGTTGGTGAACTTTTGGGTCTCCTTCTTTGACACCTTGTCCCGGCTGTTAACACTGATCTGGAGCATTGCCCGTTGGTGGTCATTTTCGGGGTATCAGACTCGCTGGGGCTTCAGAACAGGGTGAATATGCCTCGTTGACAGCCTGAAGGACAGGACTGCTGGGATGGAGACCGTCCACTATGCCTAGTGACTCGGCCTGGTTGGGTGATCTTATGGACTTTGTATGCCTGGAAAATGTCGAGAGCACCGTTAGGAGATTGGTGAAGGGATTCTACCTGAGGTTGCAGCCCTTTATCTCATACTTCAAAGGGTTAGTTACAATTATCTGTTAGGGGAGAGATAGCGTTTATTTCTGGGATTGCGGGGTTATGGGGCGGGAGGTGTTGGATGTAGCCGTTGCTGTGTTAGCGCGGCTATTGTACAGTGTTGTGTTGTAGTTTCGATTGTGTTTGTTAACTATGAAATATTTAATACATTTTTTTTTGAAACAGTAAATGCTGGGATGAGCCATTTGGGATCTTTCTAGTGGAAATGCCGGCGTTGGACTGGGGTAAGCACAGTAAGAAGTCTAACAACACCAGATTAAAGTCCAACAGGTTTGTTTCGAATCACTAGCTTTCGGAGCACTGCTCCTTCCTCAGGTGAATTTGTCTACCTCAGGTCATTTGTGTGCAAGAGACGAAGGCAACGAGACATCAGTTTAACATTATAATGGAAAGAGCCCACAGTACTGCTGAGTCTACATTAAATCCATATAGTCTAGACTGGGACGCACACCAACATTTTCTTGTTCTGACTCCAGAGTGCCACTGTTCCACAACTCAGTAAAGGGATATCTGAACTGCATGGGTTGTTGTAAATGGGAAATTCACAAAACCCACACCAGCTGGAATTGTTAGATTTTGTATCAGTATTAACGGACTCTCGAACGTGGTGCTTCATAGCCGCGAAGTAATACACGGCTGAGTTGGAATGCTGGGTGTCTGTGATGTCGAGGGGGATGTTTATATTCTTTCTATCATGTAGGTACGGGACAACACTTCACTATATCCTTCACTCACTGGTACTGTTGGACTCTTTTGGCAAAGTTCATCCTACTGGTTTCACGCTGGATAAAAGTAACAGGGCGTTACAAATGGAACCTTTGGACTTCTTTTAACTTAAATGAGACACGATTCGAACTCTCTCTGTGTCTCTTTCTCTCTCTCTCTCATACACACACACAGGCACACATGCACAATCTCTCTCGCCCACTCTTTCTCGCGGACATAATCACGCACTCTCTTCCTGGCACACACACTCTTAACACACTCACTGTTTCTCCCTCACATACTCTCTCCTTCACACATACACTATCTCTCTCTCACACACCTCAACTCTCTCTGTATCACACACATATTCTCCGTCATACACAGACACATACGCTCTCACGCAGTCTCTCTCAAACAATCTCTCTTGCAAACACTCTCACACACACTCTGGCACACATTCTCACAGCTACTCTCTCTTTCGCACATACACTCACTCTTAAACTCTCTCCCTGTCTCGCACACACATTCTCTCTCACAAGCGCACGCACACTCTCTGACAAACACTCACTCACGCCCACTTTGTCTCGCATACACACACACAAATAGTCTCTCTCTCACACTCGCACACGGTCTCACACAGTCTTTCACTCAGACTCTCACAGATACTATCTCTCTGGCACACGCACTCACAAAGACACACACGTAAACACACACATCCACACGGACTCGCTGTCACTTGTCCGCTCACATTCAGCGAATCACTGTATTTCGTGTATGAAAATAAAATGCGGGAAGATCCAGAGATTGATCCCAAGCTACCCATGGTACAGTGTCCTTCTAGTTGTTCTCATCAGTCAAGGCAAGCGTTCCTGCAGAAACAAAAGGCTTTCTTCGGAGCTGCTGTTCTAACAGTGACAGGAAAATGCGTGGCTCATTTAAATAGTCTCGAGACACTCAGACTCGTGAGCAAAGCCTGAGAATGCAGACTTCACGAGTGGAAGGAATTACCTTTGTAATGTAATTAAAAAACAATAATAAAATAAAAGCTATAAATCCATGAAAAACCCACTCGCTAACAGAACTATGAGGAAAAGTAATTGCTGGATATTTTTCTGGACAACAGACAACGTGATGATCAGGGGGCATGCTTATACTGTGTTGTGCGTCAAAATGCTACCCTGTTCGGAAACGTGCACTGCACACTCAATTAATTTATTGCAGCGCATTCCCTCTTTTGGCTGCACAACAGAATGAAAGCCAAATTGACAGGAAACATGTAAATTGCGATTGTCGATTTCCTCTTTTTGATGTGTCCCAACAGCGGCTTGGTCCGATCGTGAGCGGGGCCGGGAAACAAATGGTAGTGAACGAACGACAAAAATAAAAGTTTCAGATTCATAACAGTAACCCGACATCATCGTTAATGTTCGTCAATGACCATTTTTTAATGTTTGACAGAAATTACCGTTGTTATTTAATGGCGCTCAGTAACTGTTGTTCGTTCATAGATACCGATGTCGAATGTTTCTGTCGGGCACTGTTGTGGGCCCGGGTTTAGAGAACCCCAAAGTGTATTACGGAGTTCACCTGACCCACAACTTTTAATAGATTGTGATATGGGGAGCACACGGCCCACTCGACAGGTGTGGTAGAGCAGAAATTGGAAAGATTTTTTTAAAGCAAAACAATGTTGATTCTATGAACTCAAGTTCACCTTTTTAAAACACACAGTGAACGTCTTAGCAACCATCAATTCAAATACAACCCCCAAAGAATACAACACTAAGTAATCCGTAAGTTGCCCTTTTAACATCCAGGAGACTTAAGAAACCCCTTTTAACAGAAGCACATTAGGTTTACATTCACTACTGAGAACATTTATCATTCTGAATTCACCAAGTGATGAAGAGATAGTCTTTTTGATGGCAAAGAGAACAGCAGTAACCTGCTTGGTCTGGCTTCAGCTCCAGCACTGAAAACGAAACGAAAACATACCCTGCAGCCTGCTCAAAAATGAAAGTAAAAAGCTGACAGACAGCCCAGCTCCACCCACTCTGCTGTATTAAGCACCCATTTCTTAAAGGTACTCTCATACAGATATTTTCATATACACCCATTTATAAACACCCATTTCTTAAAGGTTCTCTCACATGACACCCCCCCCCCGCCCCCCCCCCCCGCAAGAAAAAAAATAAACCATCAACTTCAAGATGGTTTCATTTTTCACCTTTTCACGATCCTTTAAGAACTGCACACAGTGAATATACTTTTTCCTTTCAAAAAACAACACACGCAAACAGGTATAATAATATAGTCCATTTTTTTCGTTTTTCTTCCTCCAAAAGTATAATTTCTCTGAGAGCTTCATACGTTTGGTCTATTTTCAAAGCCCTTATCCACCTATCAAAATTACTCTGTTTGATCCTTTCAAACTCCATATATGTTTGACCAAATTATTTCCTTAAATTTCTAAACCTTTGTCCGTAGGCTTCAGGTACTAGTTCAAAAGCACCTAAGATTGATTTTTTTCACATCCTCATACGCCTCCGATACCTCCCCTGATCGTGATGCAAACAGTTCACCACCTCTATCTACCCACCATTTCATTTGTTCAGCCACCTTCTCAAATTAGATGAAAAATGCTTCTACCTCCTTCTCGTCAGTCTTGGCAATGCTTGGACATACTTAAATAGATTCACACCAAGCTCTCGACTTTGACGCTCTTTCTCACTATCCTCGTCACTATCCTCCAACTGCACGTTTCCGTTTACTTCTGCCAATTTTAACTGACTGTCATGTTTCATGGCCATTGTCTGAAGTTCAGACATTCTCTCTTTATCTTTTCCCCTGATCTGTATCTCCCTTTCGCTTTCTTTTTGGTCTGCTCGGGCTATTTTTTCTTTTCTTCTTTCTCCTCTCTCCTTCTCTTTCCCCCCCCCCTCTCTCTCTCCCTCTTTCCTTTTCCTCTCTCTCTCTCTTTCTTTTTCCTCGCTATCTCTTTCTCTCTCTCTTTCTTTTTCAACTTTCTCGTATTCAAGCTGCTTTAATTCTTTCTCATGTTCATTTGTTTAATTCGTAACTGAATTTTTGCTATTTCCAATGAGTCAAACTGTATCTCAGGCAACTTTAAATGCTTAGCCACCGCCATAATTACATAATCTTTTCGCAGTTTGTCAGGTATTGTTAACTGCAATGTTTTTGCCAAATCTAACAGTCTGCTTTTAGTCTCTGTCCGAAAGGTACTGCGTGTGGCCGCCTCCACCCCCAAAACGTCAGAGCGTCTGAAAGAGCCATTGTCCACAAGACACTCACTCTTAAACTAGAATAGTAAGAAGTCTTACTCTTAAACTAGAATAGTAAGAAGTCTTACAACACCAAGTTAAAGTCCAACAGATTTGTTTCGATGTCACTAGCTTTCGGAGGGCTGCTCCTTCCTCAGGTGAATGAAGAGGTATGTTCCAGAAACATATATATAGGCAGATTCAAAGATGCCAGCCAATGCTTGGAATGCGAGCATTAGCAGGTGATTAAACCTTTACAGATCCAGAGATGGGGTAACCCCAGGTTAAAGAGGTGCGAATTGTGTCAAGCCAGGACAGTTGGTAGGATTTCGCAGGCCAGATGGTGGGAGATGAATGTAATGCGACATGAATCCCAGGTCCCGGTTGAGGCCGCACTCATGTGTTCGGAACTTGGCTATAAGCTTCTGCTCGGCGATTCTGCATTGTCGCGCGTCCTGAAGGCCGCCATGGAGAATGCTCACCCGGAGATCAGACTAGAATACCACACCTGAAAAGCAACCACAATATGCTCACCCCTCACTGTCTTTAAGTTCACGAAGCCAATCCAATAGATAGACTTTCATCCCCTGCGACCCCCCATTTTGTTATGGGCCAGGGTTTAGAGAACCCCAAAGTGTATCATGGAGTTCAGCTGACCCACAACTTTTGATAGACTGTGGCATGGGGAGCACACGGCCCACTCTATAGGCATGGCAGAGCCAAAATGGAAAAGTATTTTTTTAAAGCAAAACAATGTTTATTCTAGAAACTCAAGTTAACCTTTATAAAACATACAGTGAACATCTTAGCAACCATCAATTCAAATACAACCCCCAAATAATAAAACACGAAGTAATCCATAAGCTGTCCTTTTAACATCCAGAAGACTTAAGAAACCCCTTTTAAAAGAAACACATTAGGTTTACATTCACTACTGAGAATATTTATCATTCTGAATTCACCAAATGATCAAGAGATAGTCTTTTGATGCAAAGAGAACAGCAGTACACCTGCATGGTCTGGCTTCAGCTCCAACACTGAAAACGAAACTAAAACACACCCTGCAGCCTGCTCAAAAACGAAAGTAAAAAGCTGAGTGACAGCCCAGCCCCACCCACTCTCTGACATCACTGCAGTATTAAACACCTATTTCTTCAAGGTACTCTCGCTGCAGTTATTTATATACACACCCATTTATAAACGTCCATTTCTTAAAGATACTCTCACATGACAGGCACCAAGGACTTTTTTTTATTAATGGAGCTCAAGTATAGTTCTAGTTTAGGAACTAAAAATTATCGTTGTTATTTAGAAATACCGATTAACATGTTTATGTGATAATGATAACTGAGCATTCATATTTAAGAAAACCTCGTGCTATAATTATTTAATGCACACATAATGTTATTCTCAGTTGTTTCAGATCACTTGCTAGCTGAAAATGGATCAGAAATGTAAGATTTAAAAAAAATATTCAGGAATCTGAAACAAAAACACAAAATACTGGACAATCACAACAGGGCTGTTAGCAACTGTGGAGGGGGAAGGGAGCGAACTTTTCAAGTCTGGATGACTCTTTGTCAAAGCTTTGTCAGAAATTTAAGCATCAATTAGGAATTTTGTTGAATTGTTTCAGTATTTGGATACACTCCAGCTTGAGGGTGATCTTTGTTCAAGATTGTGATGTTATACCATTGGTTCCTGAATTAGATGTTGTCGGAATTGCACCGAAGATCATTGTATTGGTGTTAAATATAAATATTTATTGTTCATTTGAAGTGTATTTGTCTCAAATAGAATATTCTTAGTTCAATATTATTTCTAACCTTTCATGCGCATATTGCATTTGTATTGTGTGCCTGAGTTTGTATTTGGACAATGAAAGGTCGGTATTGTCGTCGGATACAACTAATCAAACAATCATTAAATGTAGGGATTCTGAAGGTTTCTCGTCGGCTAGCGATTGAAAAAGAGTCGGTCCTCGAGTCCATTGGCCATAGATCAACAAGTATTTGCCAAATATTATTTCATATGTGCTGTATGATCAATATCGAACTGCACTAATGTCAGTTTTTGATATGGAGTGGCAGGTAAAGATATGGTGCTCAATGTAACTTTGATGTAGGGTCAGTGTACTGATTAATTAATCTGGTCTCTGATAGTAAGCCCAGTGTTGTGATCGTGGAGGATAATTTTAACGGCAGGATAGGTAATTGTTGCTGTGAAAGCGATTAATATTTTACTGGAAGCACATGAAATAGAAAGTAAAAAAGGGCTACGACGGTAGAGACTACATTTCAAGTGGTATCTCAAGAACATCATCAAAGTTAAAGTCTAATTAAATAACCCGACCAGAAAAATGACTCACCCTTGGCTAACTAACGGATTTATGAACTATATTAAACTGAATGGAAAGGAGTATAGGCTGAGGATGAGGGTAAGTAATACTCCACAATTAGTGAAAGCAGCTAAAGATGACAACAAGTAAGAGAGAGGGTGAATTTCGAATTTAAAAACTATCGATATTGATGAAACAATAAGTAGAAGTAACCAAAAATGTGTATGAGCAGAAGTAAGCATTCTGCCCCTCGAGGTCGCTCTGCCATTCAATATGGTCATGACCGACTTGTTTGGATTTCGAGTTCTACATTCAAATCTGTTCTGAAGAATCGATAATAAGTTCAATGCTCCAAACGGGACATATGTGCATTATAAGCAGTTCAGAGAAGTCTCACAGATTTCTGGGAAGAGGGACTTCTCTCATAAAGAAAGGTTGGGTCGGTTGTGACTGTCCACTGGAGCTTAGAAGAATGAGAAGGTCGAAGATACTGAGCGGGCATGAGAGGGCAGGTCGTTAGAAGACGTCTCCTCCTGTGGGACACATTTAAATGACGACGTGTCCCATTTTAGACGAATATGGTGAGATTTGTTTTCTCTCTCAGAGATTCCTGGCTCTGTGGAACTTTCTTCAGCATAGATCGGCAGAGACCAGGTCATTAATTATTTAGAAGTAAATGGTAAATTGTTGAACAAATGTTGAACAAGAGGTTTAAAAGATAATGTGTTTGGGAAGGAAATTGGTTTTGAGAGCACAATCATATCAGCCGCAGTCATATTGAATAGCTCAGCAATCTGGAGCGGCTGAGTGGCCTAATCCTATTCCTAATTCATATATTCATGTGCAATTAATTTGTGTGAAGCTAATGATTAACGCCAGCGTCACAGAAAGCGAAAGTGTGATATAGAGACGGTGAGACAGACTGAGCATGAGAGAGATAAAGTTTGAGTGAGACACAGAGTGTCAGAATGAGACATGGGAGGCATATAAGGAGTTTGGCCGAGGGAAAAGTATCGGGAGCTCGGGAAATATTCAGATGATTCCTCGTGCTCAACAAAATCCTTGAACATGTTTTCACAATCGTTTTACAATTGATTTTTAGAAAATATCCATCATCTCACTGTTTGCTCTATCAGCAAATATTATCGTGTTATGGTCAGTGTTCCTGTTCAATTCCTTTTGTAAATGATTATATGATATCACATTTATCGTTGTCTGTGCACCCTTATATGAGCAGAAACTGGGATTTATTCTTCAACTCCTGAGCTGCAGCACCAAAACATACATTTATACAGTGCGCCAGACACAATTCAGAGAGGACCTGAAGAATATGGTGACATTTCAAGTTATTGGAATTGTGAAATTTAATAAAACGTTCTCAGAAAATCCATCACCACAGCGTGCTTATCTGATGCACGTCGTAAACCGTCTTCTCAGTGAGACACTTATAATGAAGTCGCTGTGGCCTTTGATTAAGCAATGAGCATGAATAGTAGAAATAGGAAAAAACAAATTAATTGAGTCCCGAAGCATTATTCAGGCTGTTCTTTGCTCCAGGGATATGGGCAAAATTAGCTACAAAGTACGTCATCCTCGTCTTCACTTTCGAGACAGGGTATGGAATGACGCGATTTACTCCAGCTGTAATTCACCTCCTCCCCAAAAGAATCCGCCAACTACACCCCACACTGTCACTCCCACTTTCAGGCGCAACGCCCACCCTGACATAACCCGCTACAATTATCTCAACTCCCACTCTCAGAATCAGCCCACATCTGAGCCCAACCAGGCAGTCGCACCCCCACTACCACGCTGATCCCAACATCCAGCCTGACTCCATCCCCACCCACTCGCACCCCCAGCCCCACTCTGACCCACATGGATGAACCACATCCCCATCCAACATTCACCCATATCCCAATTTCATCCAACACACTACTCTAACTTTCGCACCCCGACCCTGACACCATGCTCTCTCTTAACGCCAAACCACCTCTCACCACACCCTCAGTCTTCACACACATCCCCAGCCTCAACCCGTACATCGCACTCTCATCCCCACACCCTCTGTGAGCCTAACCTTCGCATTCACCCCCAACCTCATCCTCCACCCCAGTAGTGAAGATTAAATATTGCACATATTGATGTGGAATTAACCCGAATGGATAAGAGTCAAGTGCGCGCGCGTGTGTGTGTGGGTGGGGTGGTGTGGGTGGGGGTGGGGGGGGGGGGAGTGGGGGTAGGGGGGATAAGGAGACAATCGTGATCGTGAACTATTACCTTAAACCATGGAATTAGAATGAGAGTCGGATTGCTCCTCGGGACGGGATATTGGAATGACTGTGACTTTATTTCACAAAATCTCCGTGACAGCATTCGACAGTGCGCTCTGTACGATGGGCTATTAAGTGAAATAAGGGCACATTAAATCATTCCGAAGCACTCTTGGAATTTACGTTGTATCCAATAGGTTTGAGAGAGTTGGGGATCTAAATGTGCTCGTGTGGAAAATTCAAATGAGCACATGCACTTTGTTTCCATACGGAATTTAACACAAGGAGGGTTCGGCTGGATTTGTGTTGGAACATATACAAAATGTCAGCTGAAGAAAGAAAATTCAGATAAAAACTTTCGCGTCAAATTATAATTCAATCATACTGATTAAAGTCTATGAGATATAGAAATATGCAGTTCTGTAAAACAATGAATGAGAACGAATGAAATAATTAATTGGAAACAGACACATTTATTAGCAGAACACACAAAAATATGCATGTCCTGAATAATAAGAATATAACAACATGAGAACTAGGAGCAGGACGAGGTCATCTGGTCCCTGGAGCCTTCTCCGCTATACAATAAGATCATAGTTGATCTTTCTGTGGACACACCTCTATTTACCCGCATGCTCTCCATAGCCATTTAATACTTTACTGTTCAAAAATCTATCTAGCTTTGCCTCAAAAACATTTAACTTGGGAGCTTCAACTACTTCATTGGGCAGGAATTCCACATATTCACGAGCCTTTGGGTGAAGAAATTCCTCCTCAACTCAGTCCTAAATTGGCTCCCCCTTATTTTGATGCTGTGCACCCTATTTCCAGTTTCAGCCGCCAGTGGAAACAACCTCCCTGTTTCTATACTATCTATTCCCTTCATGTTATTATATGTTTCTTTAAGATCCCCTGTCATTTTTCTAAATTTCAATGAGTATAGTCCCAGTCTACTTAGTCGCTCCTCGTAAACTAATCCTCTGAAGACCGGAATCAACCTAGTCATTCTCCTCTGCACTCTCTCCAGTGCTAATACACCTGTCATCATGCGAGGAGCCTAAAACTGTACACATAACTCGAGGTGTGGCCTGACCAGCACCCTATACAGCTGCAACATAACGTCCTTGCTTTAAAACTCCATCCCTCTATCAATGAAGGACAACATTTAATTTGCCTTCTTAATTAGTTGTTGCACTTGCAAACCAACATTTTACGATCCATGCACCAGGATACCCTGGTCCTCTGCAGATTTTACGATTTACATAATAGTCAATTTTGCTGTTGTTCCAAACAAAATGGAAGACCTCACATTTACCAACTCTTCGCCACTCACTTAAACTATTGATATTCCAATGCAGACTTTCAGCGTCCTGTGCAGAGTTGGCTCCACCACTCATCTTAGTGTCGTCTGCTAACTTTGACACATTATATTTGGTCCCCAACTTCAGATCATCAATGTAAATTGTGAACAATTGCGGGCCCAATACTGTCCCCGAGGCACACCACTAGCCACTGATTGCGAACCAGAAATACACCCATTTATCCCAATTCTTTGCTTCCTGTCTGTTAACCAATCCTCTATCCATGCTACTACATTACGCCATGTGTCTTTATCGTATGCATCAGCGTTTTGTGTGGCACATTGTCGAATGCCTTATGGAAATCCAGATACATCACATCCAGCAGTTCCCCGTTGTCCACCACCCTCGTAATTTCCTCAAAGAATTCCACTGAATTAAACATAATATGCCTTTCATGAACCCATGCTGCGTCTGCCCAATGGGACAATTTCTATCTCGATGTCTCGCTCTTTATTCCTTACAGGTTCAATATTTTTCCCCACTGCAGAAGTTAAAGTAACTGGCCTATAGTTACACGCCTATTGTCTACCTCATTTATTAAACAGTGGCGTCACATGTGATGTTTTCCAATCTGCCGGAACCGCCCAGATTCCAGCGAAGTTTGGTAAATTACGACGAGAGCATTTGCTATTTCCCCCGGCGCCCCTTTCAGTACCGTGGGACCCATTCCATCAGGGCCAGGATACTTGTCTACCT